>NC_135795.1:9372500-10750000 GCF_051106095.1 Pogona vitticeps
CAAGATAATGGCCAGCTTTGTCTGAGCTGAGGAATCTTTAAAATGCAACATTTCCCCTCATACCCGCCCTCTTCAGCAACCTTTACAGCTTTGTTCGCTGGCATGTCTGAGGGAGGGAACTGGAGCCTTCTTGGCCCCACGCTGCCCCCCCCCCAGCATCAAAAGACTAGCGTCAGGGCACATGTTAATTCTGTTGTTTTCCCACAGAGGCTGGTCATGGTTTCCTTTGGCCAGAACCTCTTGCAGGTGATGGTTTTCCAGCTGACACCTGAAGCTCCCTTGATAAAAAATATCTGGTGCACAGACATGGCCCTGCCATCATCCTGCTTGCACCAGCTCAATGGATTTGGATGATGGATGACCCTTTTCTTTATAGAGGAAGAGGCGTTGGAAACATTCTTCTTGAAATTCAATAATACAGTGGTGCCTCACATAGCGACGATAATCCGTGCAGCAAAAATCGCTGCAAAGCGATTTCGTCACTATGCAATATTTAAAAGTCCATAGGAATGCATTGAAACCCCTTCAATGCGTTCCTATGGGCTTAAAACTCACCTTAAAGCGAAAATCCTCCATACGGTGGCCATTTTCGCTGCCCGGTAAGCGAGGAATTGGCGCGAAAACACAGCGGGCGGCCATTTTGTTTACCTGGTGGCCATTTTGGAACTGCTGATCAGCTGTTAAAAAATCATCGCTATATGATGATCGGCAAGCGAAACAGAGTACTGATCATCGCAAAGTGATTTTTCCCTATTTAAAACATCGCAATGCGATCTCAAAAGCGATCGCAAAATCTTCGTTGCTATGCGATTTCGTCGTTAAACAGGGCGCCCGTTAAGCGAGGCACCACTGTAATAGTAATTATAATCGTGTACTGTACTGTCAAGTCAATTCTGGTTGACCATTCCCTTCCTCTAGGGGGCAACCTTGGGACTGTGCAGCTGGCCCAAGGCCACCCAGGCTGGCTCTTCTGCCAGGAGGTACAGTGCGGGAATCCCAACATCTGCCTCTGCGGCCAGATACCTAACCCACTGAGCTATCCAGCTCAGCCTTAAAATCAAACAAACAGACAAATCTCAGTGGGCAACCATGGGATAAAATCAGCACGTTGTGTTTCAAGGTTCTAGTCCTTAAGATGAATCTCAAAGCTAGCAAGAGCTGCTGAATCATCGGAGGCTAGTGGGGTGGTCGGGATTAAGTGGGATTTCCAGCGATCCGGCAAGCAGCATTTTGCTCTCCCGGGGAGCTGTTTGCTCCAAATGGTGATAAGCAGAAGCAGGATCAGCCCTGGCAACGATGACTCAACCAATTTGACGGGGACTCTGGGGGGTTTCCCTTTCCTGGGCTGGATGAAGACTGCAAGAGAGGAAATTGCCTTTCGACCCGTCAGACCATTAAGTCTGTCTCGCCCAACCTGATTGTCTTTGATTTTTACAGATCAGAAGCGGACTTTTGTTGATTTAGGCTTTCTCCCCACAACAAGACCTCTCAGTGAGGAATTTGCAAGCCTTGAGATTCTGCATCTCTAGCCTGAGAGCAAAAACAAAGAGCTGTGGGTTTTTCCTCCCTTCTTTCCTGGGAAGGCATTTGCCCTAAATGAAGCGGCGCAAATCTCCTGCCCTTTGAGGGTGTTTGCAACGCAGACACCCCCAGATCCAACCCACCCCAAACAACAAGCACAGGAAGAATGGCTGATGTGTCGGAAAAGGCACAGACCACAACTCTCGTGCTTCAAGTCCTTGAAGCACGAACCAGCGGCAAGTATCCCTGTAAAAATATGCAAAATCTTGAATAGAAGCCAGAGGTTGGGAGTTCGATTCCCCCCATCGGTGGCTCCTTCACAGGTGCTGGCCTTGAGGATCCAGAGGGTCCCTTCCAGCTCTGCCATTCTGAGAGGACGATGGTGATCAAAATATCTCACCCTCTCTGAGAACATGCGAACGAGACAAGTGAGGATTTGCACCCTGGATGGACTCGCACTGCTTTTGCTGGGAGCCAGTCCTTCTCCAAGCTGCTTCCCTCCATATCTTATGGGGTCAGAGGTGGGGAGATTAAGGAAGAGGGCAATGCGCCCCCCCCAAAAAAGGTGATCAAGCCCCTCTTCTCCATTTCACCTCTGTGTGAGAACCTCACACAGGACTTTTTTTTAAAAAAGGCCATAAGTCAGAGGTAACTTGAGGGCACACAGAAACAACAACAACAAAACATTAGGTTTCCTTCCTGCTCAATACTTGTTGATTTATCTTTACTAGCTTCACAACAGCTATATGGGAGTTGCTTCAACCTCACAGGCACCAACATGCTTTTGAGCTCCTTGGCCCTTTTCGTGCTGTAGCCCACCCTTCAAAAAGCCAGCATGCAGCTGTCCCCGGCCGAGAATAATTTACGATTCTGTTAGGAAGTCACTTGCTCTTCCTGTTGCTTAGAAGCCGGTGTCTCCACAGATTGAGAAATGCATCTTTCATCGCATTATTGTCCAATTAATCTTCACGGGCCAAGAAAAGAGCGAGTCAGCCGGTGGACATCGCTCTGAAGAGAGTGTTTGCTTTTGAAATGCAAATTGTAGGTTTTCTCTAGGCAACCTCAATTCCAAAGGGTAATCATTATAACAGGCCAGAAGCCGGAACAGGCAGACAAGCAAAGGCTGGTGAGATGGAGCTGAAATTGCTTCCAATCGCACTCGTGTAAAGTTTAAATTAAAACCAGCTGCTATGCCTTAAGATTCTTTTCTGGAGTTTTAGAAGCATTCACCTTGAGGTTGAGTTGAATCTCCGTGCGTCTGCTGGAGTTATTAGGCTGTCGGTGTTTCGGAACTTGTAATTCCAGCAGTTACAGCTTCCATAACCGTTTTAATCCCAGCTAATAATGACTGTGAAGTCTAGTGTCAGTCAGTCAATTTCTGGTAAATTATCGTGCCTGATGAGGAGGAAAACGACCCTTAAGTCCTCTGTGCCGTAAATGGATTTTGCTCCTCTCGGGTTCTGTCCAAATTGGGAAGAAGCCAACCAGAGTTTCCATTGGCGTGAGCGTGACTTGGAGGATGCTTTCCTTGGGATGTGCTTTCCACTGGCTCGCACTGAGTAGTAACTGGGCTTTATTTATTTCTTGGTACGCTCTTGCATATAGCATACTGGTAAAAATGTCCAGTAGTTTCCTTCGGAAGCCAACATTCAACAGCGGTGCCGTAATGCAGAAGGAGCTATAGGTCACACAACCCAGTTAGAGAAGCCGAGCTTCTCCAGTAGGAGTTGGATAACGATGTCATTGTCATATAAATCGCTCGCCGATATCGTTTCTATTTGCTGATTCTTTTTATTTGTTCGTTTTAACCAGCACCGCCCGGTGGTCATTGAAAAATGTCTCATTAAAAGTGTCGTTCTTCACCTGCATGCCCATTCTTTAGATGGGAAGACAGACTGCGTTAATAGGCTGTGAGGGCTAAATGTACCTAATTATTAGAGGTGCACCGACTTGTGTTTCTGATCTCGAACAACCGCTTTCCCCAGCGATCTGTGAAATACAAATCTATATAAATTTACTAGTTGTACATGTAACACTCTTATGTTCTGTGGGGCTATTTGTTTACTTAGATATGTGTTGATGAACCTTGCGAAGATAATACAGTCATGCCCCTCTTAATGATTACCCCGTATAATGACGAATCTGCTTCATGATGATGTTTTTGCGATTGCAATTGCGATCGCAAAACAATGTTTTAAATGGTTTTTCCCCCCACTTTGCGAAGATCGGTTCCCTGATTCGGGAACCGATTCTTTGCATTACGACGATCAAAACAGCTGATCGTCGGGGTTTCAAAATGGCTGCCGGCTGCTCAAAATGGCTCCCCGCTGTGTTTTTGGACGGATTCCTCACTCTACAGGCACCGAAAATGGCCACCCCTATGGAGGATCTTTGCTGGAAGGTGAGTTTTTTAACCCAATTGGAATGCACTGAACGGTTTTCAATGCGTTTCAATGGGCTTTTTAATTTCACTTTACGACGTTTTCGCTCTACAGTGATTTTGCTGGAACAAATTAACGTTGTTAAGCGAGGCACCACTGTATTGCAAGATGATTCTCCCCTTTTTCATTCACAGTTATATAATAGACAATGTGAGCAATTACAACTAGAGATGGGCACGAACAGACAAAAGGATGAGGCAGAGAAGTCTGTGCTCTTGCTTGCAACTGGGAGATCAGTCGAGGAGGTGGGGGAAAGCAAGCAAGATGAGCCTGGTGACTGGCTGATCAACTGAGGAGGTGGGAGAAGGGAGCAAGGATTTCCTTCAGGATTTATGCCAACACCTCCCCTCAGGACAGACCAAGACATGACTTTTCAGGGCTTTGTTTAAACATTTCTAGCAAAGCCAGGGTTCCCCAGAAGCTTTACTGAGACTCCTGCTTCCTTGGTGGGCCACTGTCTATGACCAGAACTGTAGAGCCACAGTGGACGATTTGAAAATGGGGCACAGAGAAATAGGAAGCAGACTTGCCAGCCCATTAACAGAACTGGAGTCCAGTTTGGAAAATAAAGAGGCCGCCGAAGGCAACTGTGATGGAACAGCCTAAGGGCCACCGTATTTGATGTGGTTGCCCTCCTCTAACCGACGGTTGTGCTAATTCTGGGCAATAGCTTGAATCAGAGAAGTGACGTTCCATCCAAACCATAATCTCTCTCCACTTTTCTTGCCTCCGCGACCATATAAAAATTCATAAGCGATGACTCTCGGGTTTGGAGGTTTCTTTGATGATTTTGGGCCATTCGGCCCTGGTTAGTGGACAGAAAGAACATGAGGCTGAACAGCAAAAGAGCTAAGAAGAGAATCTGTCTTAAAAACACAGACATTCGGTGGTCTTGTACCCCTTTCTCAGAACTTACAGACAGCATTTCGGGGGAGCATGCCTCCTCAAGTCTCCCAGCCAGTATGGCTGTTGTTTGATTCACTCTGCCCCATTCCATCCCATGTTGTTGTGGGTTTTTGAGGTGTGCGTGTCTGTGTGTCTTACAACAGTTTGCATGTCTTCCACCCATTTCAGAATGAAACATAGATTCCTCAAGTTTTATATGTGCAAAGCAAAACAAAAAAAAATGCTACAAAACCTCATCAGAAGAGATGTTAAGTTCCCAGGCTGTGCATTTTAATTCGTTTCTAATATCATAAGTTATGGTGCCATAAATAACCCTTTTGGGAAAGATGCTATGTGGCTGAAAAGCAAGTGGGTTTGCCACGAAGGAGGGGTGATAGTGCATGCAGGCAAACGAGAGTGTGAGACAGAGATGGAAGGGCCCAATACAGTGGTGCCCCAAAAGACGATGTTAATTCGTTCAGCAAAAATCGCTGTTTTGTGAAAACATCGTCTTGCGAAATGTGGTTCCCCATTGGAATGCATTGAAATCCATTTAATGCATTCCAATGGTGAAAAATCGTCATCGTTTTGCAAAAATCAGCCATAGGAAAACTATTTTGCGAAGTGCGGATCAGCTGTCAAAATTGCTGTCTTGCGAAAAACGGTCCCCAAAACACCCGTTTTGTGAGTCGCGGACTTAGCTGTCAAAATTGTCATCTTGCGAAAAACGGTCCTGAAAAAAAAAAACTGTCTTGCGAAGCACGGACCAAAACATTGTCTGTCGAAAAACGCCCATAGGAAACACCATTTTGCGAAGCGCTATAGCGATCACAAAAACTCATAGTCCAGTGAATAAACCGCTAAACCGTTTTGCGAGGGAATCGTCTAGCGGGGCACCACTGTATTGCTTGGAAGATGGCAACCGGTTCTCAGGTCACTGTTGTTGCAATACGATGCTCCTGTTTGTATGAGGAGGAGAGGTTAAGAGATATTATTGACTAGGATGAAAGAAGGACAAAGGGTGGGAGCATCTAGTGCATTTTCCAAAGTTCTGAGATCACAGAAAATGTCTCATTTCGTTCTTCCTGTAGTGGGAGCGCTGAACTGTCCCAAGGTCAAATGTCTTCAAACTTGGTAAGCGTTCAAGTGATATGAAATGTCTGAGTGCATAAAACAGCGAGATACAGTCGGAAAGCTTTCCTCCCTTTACAGAAAGTCTGAACAGCTGTACAAGGCCACCAGATCCCATGGACATGGCCAGTGTATTCCCTTCTAGTGCTATCACATCGACTGACATTTAATCAAATTGGGGGCGCCTTCATTCATTTGTAAGGATGCTCCATTTTCTAGTGCGTAAAAACAGAAAATGCGCATGGTGAAACGTTAAATAGAATCCTTCTTTCTAACAACGAGTAGCATCTCCGAGCAAACAGCCATTAAGGATAAATTAGCCTCCCTTCATATCGTCTCAAAAGTTATATCTTCTCTATTCTTTCTTTATAAACCAAACGGCCTATAGTTTATAAGAAACATAACTGAGTTAATTGGACAACATTAACGATGGGAATTTTAGATGCTTTGGACTACAGATCCCACATACATTCTGGAAGTTCTACCTGACCGACATCTTACAGACACGTAGATGTGGCTCAACTGGGAAAAAGGCCTAAACTGAGTCTACCTAGGTCTGGCTCTGCCTAGCTTCCTGTTCAGAAAGAAAGCTCCCAGATAGCTTTGGGGAAGGAGCAGGAAGCTTGGGTGGAGCTAGGCCTAGTTAGGCCTGGAGGCCTTCCTCCAAGGCGAGCCACATTTAAGAGTTTGTCAGAATGGAGACTTGTGGGTTTGTAGTCCCTAAATCGCTTTCCTGGACAACACTAAGGTGTGTTGAAGTGCATTGAGTAATTATTTTATAAAGCAAGTGGCTCTTCTAGTCTAGAAACTGAATGTGTAAGAAGACACACAACCATGGTGGAAGTGATAGGACTGATTGTGTTCATTGGTGATCTGAGGAATCGTTCAGCTTACTCAGAATAAATCCAAGGGGAAGAGGCATGGATCTAGAAATGTCCATGTTTGTATACTGTATTGGTAAACAGCAACCAATTGAGGGGATGTGGTGGCGCTGTGGGTTAATCCGCAGAAGCCTCTGTTCTGCAAGGTCAGAAGACCAGCCGTCGTAAGATCGAATCCACGCGACGGCGTGAGCTCCTGTCGCTTGTCCCAGCTCCTGCCAACCTAGCAGTTCAAAAGCATGTAAATGCAAGTAGATAAATAGGTACCACCTCGGTGGGAAGGTCACGGCGTTCCGTGTCTAGTCGCGCTCACCACGTGACCACGGAAACTGTCTTTGGACCAACGCTGGCTCTATGACTTGGAAACGGGGATGAGCACCGCGCCCTAGAGTCGGACACGACTGGACTCAATGTCAAGGGGGAACCTTTACCTTTTACCAAGCAGCAACAGCGTACAAGAAGGAAAAGTCCTCAGTGTTTCTACAACTGGTCTTTCCATCCTCAGTGGATGGAGGGGATGGAATAATAAGTTTTGCTGAGACAGAAGATTCTATAGGAATTGTTCAAAAATGTAGCATGGCATTTATGCTGCTGATTAATTATGAACATCCTCTTTTTTGTGTGCTGTGGAGATGGCTGTATTTTCAGCCAGGTCACCCACCGACATCATACCAGGAAGGAGTATTGGAGTGTGGAGTCTTGATGCAAGAGACAATACCCTATAATCTGTCCTCACATCTGTTTCCTGTTCTCCGAGTATCAGAGGGCTTTCGTTTGCTCCGGGAAGGACTTTCTCTTTCTGGGCGAAAGCAGAAATAGGACTGTTTGAAATAAAAATGGAAAACTACGTCTCTGGAATAGGCATTGCTCTATGGAGCCAAGCAGATTTTTTTTTCCTTTAAAAAATTATGTTGTGCATGCTAACAATATCTGCTTTTCTCCAGCAGATATCACAGTATTTTTTGGGATTCAGAAAGCAGATAGCTGTGGAATGGCAGTAGAAAATGGTCTAGGAAAAAAAAAGTTCTCTTATTAGAGTATATCATAGATGAGTTTGGATCTCAGGCAGGACAGAAAAGAGGAAGAAAATCTAGGATGTGTGGAGGGGAACATAGCGCATTGTGCAAGGGGCCAACGGAAGGTGGCACTGGTAAAAAATAGCTCTGAGACCAGACAGGATGGAAAGCTGTGATTCTCTTCTGCTTCTTGACTCATTTCTCAGTGCTGGTCACTCCTCCTCTCCTGTAGAGAAGACATTGAGGCATGAAGAAGCTTTTGGGGTTGTTGTTTTTCCAGAGTGTGGGCAGATTATTTGCTGGAATACTGAGAGTTTGGCACCTCAGTAGGGCTGTTTTCAGAGGCCTCATCCTGCGTCATAAGCATGGATCGTGTCCTTGACCACTGTGATTGCTAGTCTGGCTCTAGAACTTTGGATGGAGAATATCCTTCTAACATCTGCCTCCTCATGTTTTTTAAACTGGAGGTATCAAGAATAGCACATGATAAAGAAACAAGCCTGATTAAAGTCATGAGGAGACCTGGTGGGAATTTCAGATTCCTTGGAATTAAAAATCACATAATTCTCCATTAAGGAAGTTCTACCTGATTTATACTCGCCTTACAGATACCTAGATTTCGCTCACCTGGGAGACAAGGCCTAAACTGGAAGGCTTTGAGTTAGGCCTAGGCCTGTTTGGGTCCTGGTGCAGGCTGGGAGCTTTCTTCCTGAACGTGGAGCTTGGCCTAGCTCAGCCTCAGAGCATTCCGGTTTAGGCCCTGGCTCCCAGGCGAGCCACATTTAAGTATGGGCAAGTCAGACACAACTCCCAGAATGGAGTATTATGGGATTTGTAGTCCAAGAAATATTTTAAAAACCCCAGCCTTCGTGTCTGCAAGGGGGAAAGGTTTCTTCACGATTTGGGGGTGTGTGTGTCTCCCTGTGGGGAAAGAGTTTCCTCCTGAGGACACCCGTGGGCCAGATCCTACTGCTGAACTCTCTGTAGAGTTTCAGGAGGCCAGTTGTATAACCTCCAGCTTGGTGGCTTCTCATCCCCTATGGAGTGGGCCCTGCCCTTGAACGCTGCTCTCCTTCACCAGGAGAACAGGGCTGTGTGTGGCATCTAATATTTCCCCTTCTGTTGGTTTTGTGGAAATGTAATTACAGCCATCCATATTTAATTAAAGTCCTTGCCGAGGATCACAAAGGTGTTATTGCTTTTTGGCTACACAGTTTGTGCTGGGTTTTAAATGGGAGAACCTTCCATCGTGTTAAATCTTTTGGCTGCCTGAAGCGGATTTTAGATGGGGTCCGTATTTCATAAGACGTGCTTGGGTGTGCAGACCTGAAGATGGCCAGTAGGCAACTTTTTGGCCGTCTGAGTCAGAACTCTGAAATAATGAGTTACAGGAAAAGACAATTATTTGTAATGACTGACTTTGGGTGAAGAAGCCACGCCAGCCTAAGGAAATCCTGCATCCAGAGTAGCAGAACGAGTGGGAAATGATTGGTGTAAACCGTGAGCATTTCTAGTTACTTTCCCAAGTTACTTTTGAAGGACATTGTAATGCATTTTAGAGGCACTTTGACTGATCATTTTGTTCTGCGCCATTAAGTGTTTTTTTTAATTAAAAAGTTACAAGAAGTGACCAAATGTTAATAAAAGATGATCAAAAGGAGAATTGGGCAACACCTGGATGAATAAAACATCATTAAAATGTGAACTTTAAAGTCCTGCAAGCTCTCCATCAGGAGATGAGTAATTCAAAGGATTACTTTGAAGCATTCTAAGAAATAATGGGAATACATTGGTTTTCAAGCACAATACCCAGCCTTGGGAATGCAGTGCATTTTAAAATACCGAACTGACTCGAATCTTTCTGGTGATGTTTTCCAGGGCACGGCTTCTGTCCTCCAACGGAGGTCTGATAAGGAGGAGTACGTGGAGGTTGGACGCCTTGGGCCATCGGATTATTTTGGTAAGCTGCCTTTCCGTTTTGGGTTGCGGGCTGTTTAGAAAGAGAAGCGAAGGCTGGTTTATCTGGGTTTGTAAGGCAGTAAGGTGGGAACTCCTTCTGCTCTGTGAGGTAGCCCAGTGGTCCCCAACCTTGGGCCTCCAGATGTTCTTGGACTTCAACTCCCAGAAATCCTGACTAGCAGGGGTGGTGGTGAAGGCTTCTGGGAGTTGTAGTCTAAGAACATCTGGAGTCCCAAGGTTGGGGACCACTGAGGTAGCCAACGGGCCCCTCTCCCTAAGCTTCTGTAAGATTCAATCATGGATAGGAGCCAGTCGGCTCCGAGTGGGAAACTAGAGAGGTTCTTCTTGAAGAACGAAGGTCCGGAGGTTCTCCGAGGTTCTGGATACTGCAGCACGCTCCCAGGGAACTTGGAGAAGCTGAGAAACAGGGCAGATGGAGAAAATGGCTTCCTCCAGAGGTAACTAGGAGGGAAATGAAATTCGGTGCCGGTGAACTTGGCAGCTAGAGCAGCTTGCCAAACCTGAGAGGGTTGGCCAATGCTGAACCCCTGTCTCGGCTCGCCTACTTGGGCCACTCAGCTGCAGGCAGCCATTTT
This sequence comes from Pogona vitticeps, assembly GCF_051106095.1. Lineage (NCBI taxonomy): Eukaryota > Metazoa > Chordata > Lepidosauria > Squamata > Agamidae > Pogona > Pogona vitticeps. Next base: position 9,382,931 of record NC_135795.1, read on the forward strand.
AAATCCCACCATTGCATTTCCCACGTGTGGAATGAGCAGAGTGTCAGGCCTCTGGAGGGTGTCATGAGGGTTCCTAGCTCTTTTCAAACTACTGCCACGGCTGTGGCCACTGCGAGGTTTGCAGGAGGCTCCTGACATGCCGTGGATGCTTCTTGAAGACACGTTCCCCAGAGGCCCCGCTACCATCTAGTTCTGCCCATGAGAGGAACCTAGAATGGTGGGGATGGAGCAAGATGGCCGTCTTGCCTCATTTACGAGGGGCAGAAAGCAGCTGAGAAAAATGGATGTGGATGGAAGGACGCTAGAAGGTACAAAAGCTGATGGGTTTATATGGTAGGATACCTCTCTTTCATCCTGGAGAGCATCATTGTCCTTAAAAAATGAAGATGAGGAACATTCAGCTGATCAGAAGCTTTGGTCTACAACTCCTGTAATATGTCATCTTTGGCCATATTGGTTGGAGCTTTTGGGAGCTGATGATCAGTAGCTAGGCCAAGATTCCACTTGAAACAAGGCGGCCGTTGATCCATATTGTTTCCTTCCTGCGGTATTATTGCAGAGTTTTGAATTTTAGGTTAAATCCCTCTAGCTGCGCAGCAGAAGTGCAGGGATTCACAAAGCAGAATCGCTTCCTTTAGTTCCTTAGAGTAGTCCACCCCTTTTTCTCATCAACTGGCAGTCACAGTCTCTGTAACTCAGAGACATTGACAGTGGGGAGAATAATGTTTCATTTACTTACAGTGAATAGACCACAGCAAGCTAAAAACTTGACTGTTTTGAGCGACAGGCTTCAACAGATTCAATGACTTTCAAGAGACGGAAGTGAGAAAAAGAGGCAGAGCAGAGAGGCAGGGCTCTCTTTGAATCAGAGGCGGGGAAGAAAGTACTCATTAGTGGTGTTAGAACTGACAGTCCAGAAAGGTCCCTCCCAGCCACATCTACTAGAGGTAGCATGCGAGGTTGCAATAACTCCAACATAGACTCCTCCTAGAGATCATCTGTACATACTATATGGGCTACTTTAAGGGCGAGTCATGAAATGCAACATAGCCAATTGCTGAGATGAAAGCAAGACTACAGTGGTGCCTCGCTTAACGGGCGCCCCGTTTGATGACAATTCCGCATAGTGATTAAGTTTTTGCGATTGCAAAAGCGATCGCATTGCGATGATTTAGATAGGAAAAAATCGCTTTGTGATGATCGGTAAGCTGTTTCGCTTACCGATTTTTGCATAGCGATGTTTTTCTAACAGCTGATCGGTGGTTCCAAAATGGCCGCTGGGTAAAAAAAATGGCCACCCGCTGTGTTTTTGCGCCGATTCTTTGCTTACCAGGCAGTGAAAATGGCGGTGGGAATGCATTAAACGGGTTTTAATGCATTCCTATGGGCTTTTTTATTTCGCATAGCGACGAATCCACATAGCAACGATTTTTCTGGAACAGATTATCATCGCTATGCGGGGCACCACTGTATGATGAGATGTTACCACCGAGAGCAAAAATATCCCCTCAGAGGGACCAAGGAAGCAGAGCTTGCAAAGATCAGTTCTGGGGGCCGTAACTTTGAGAATGCCTTAGCCAGCATGGGGCGGTTGGGAGACGAGCACTCTGAAATCGTGACAGAGACAAAGGGGAAGCCTGACTTTGACCACAGCAGCAGAAGAAGGGAGTTCTCTGAGACCTGACCATGGGACCCTTTCTTCTTGCTTTCAGGGGAAATTGCGCTTCTGCTGAACAGGCCCCGGGCGGCCACCGTGGTGGCTCGCGGGCCGCTGAAGTGCGTCAAGTTGGATCGGCCCCGCTTCGAACGGGTCCTGGGCCCTTGTTCGGAAATCCTGAAGAGGAACATCCAGCGATACAATAGCTTCATCTCCCTCACTGTTTAAGCGATCCCCACCCCCACCCCGGCTGCCCTTGATGTTAAAACTTGTGCACTTAAAAATGCGAGCCGTGCCGTTCCATAGCTTTACGATGAGAGTAAGAGGCACGTACGTTTTTGTGTGTGTTTTTCAAACGTCCATGTCCAGCCCCGCCGGGATGTCAGACCATTACCAGCCATGTCAAAAAAGGGTAGGCCACCAGATCTGGGCTTGAAAGTCACTTTTTGCATTCCCGATTCCCCATTGCCTCACTCCCTTGAATTCTGATGGTGCCATTTTAAACATGGAAAGCCACCGAGCAGTGATGCCTAAGAGCCTCATTTTACCACGGAGTTTAGGATTCAGTGAATCCTAAAGCTCTTTTAAGAAATCAGCCATGGGTTGTTTCCTCAAATGGAAGCACCTGCATCTACGAAAACCGGGAATCCTACACCCCAGAGGCGGCTGGATGACTGCAACTCCCATCATCTCTCACAATGGGCCAAACAGGTTGAAACTGATGGGAACTGTAGTCTTACAGGAAGTTGGGTTCTACTAAGATCTGAAATGACAAAAATGTCATTCTAACAGAGACGTGGGAATGCCTGAATAAATGGGGCCGTGGTCTAGCAAGAAATGACATGCACATGAATCTTTGAGAGCTGCCAGATTTAACCCGGGCTCTCCTTGGCCATGAATGGCATCCAAAATTGAGATTCAGCCAGTGTTAAGTCAGAACGAAAGCGGGTGACTCCAGTTTCTCAGGATATGTTACTCCGACTTGGGTTTCAGCCTGACCTCTACAGTTGCTGTCCAGGGTGCTGGATGTTCTTCCTCCCAAAAGAAGCCCAGCGCCTTGGCCAGTGGTTTTCGAACCTTTGGACTAAAATCCGGAACGGATTTGCACGCACCCCCCTCCAGCCTCCACTCAGATGGATTCACCCATCTGCTCTGCTACTGCGCATGGCATGCAGAAGAGGCCATCTTGTCCCTTGACCTCAGGCAACACATTGCTCTGGACTGCCCCTGGAACGACCTGATACCTAGTTAGCTCATTATTGCCTCTTCTTACTGGCAGTGTTTTTTTCTTTCCTAGATGTCTTTTTGCAGATCCTGTTCTCTAAAGCCCATTTAAGGGAGATGCTGGGCATGGCACCTGTTTTCCTTCCACATTTCAAGCATTTGCTTTGCCACTCAGTGACGACCCCTCTGGGTAACACATTACCAAGCAGCAGCAGGCCTTCTAATGCACAGAAATGATCCATAGCAAACGCATATTTATATTGGGCTTTCCGAGTATTGATATGATTAAAACCACTCAGGCAAGGAAGGAAGGTGGAAGCCACAGGGTCAAATCCAGCACACCAGCAATTTTATTTCAGGAGAAAAAGTTGCGATACGAGCAATCCAGGGCCAGATTTCCCCCAGCTTGTATTTATTTATTTATTTATTTTAAACCAAATCATTATAATTTTAAGTAGCAATGTTTGCTCCCATTTGGTTTAGAAATGTGGCCCTGGGGGAAGAGGGTCGTTAAACTGGAACCATTTTTGTCACTTAGATTTTCCTTTTCCCCTTTGCTACCATTAGCTCTGTTGAGTCAAGGATGTATTTTCTGGTCTCAAAGATTAAATAAGGTAATTAGAAAAATGGAACTGCTCTTGAAAATGCAGACCTTTGGCATCTCTAGATTAAGGTGTAAAATAAATCTGATATTGAGAGAGACTTGGTAGATCAGGTCAAAAAGAAAAGATTTTTTTTAAAAGAAACATGTTATGGCGCGATAAAGATTAACTGCTCTATTTTAAGGTGAGCTTTCAGGGACACACCCACTTCATCAGGCAATTTTGACGGAAATTAACTTTCATCGGGGGTAACGTACTCACTATTATGGATGTATGAAGAGTTGATTTCATACATAGCTATTCAATGTGGGGAATGTGCGACCAACCCATTTCGTCCTCTGGGGATGGTTGAGTATTTTATATGATTTTGTTTAGAACTGAGCAAAATCCCCCCAAATTTAAAAGGACCGAGAAAGTGACTCTGTGGCAGGTTTACTCATCTGTAAACGTTGTGCCCAGGTGACCGCTTGGTAAGCCAAGATTTTTGTCCTGCCCAACAAGACAAAGAATTTCGCCCTTCCTATATTTTGCTTTTCCGAATTTATAGTCGAGTGGGGAATGCAGGCAAATTCTGCCTTCCGGGGCAAAAGAAGAGACGGATTTAGAAGGAGTGATACATGCAACTGGGGTGGGTCCTTCCTGTGCTGTTGGACTGCATCTCTCAGCCCTGCCTTTCATCACCCATGCTGCCAAGAGCTGATGGGAATTGTAGTCCAAGAAATTCTGGAGGTCCCTTGCCCACCCCTCATTGCCCACGGTGGTCAGTTGCCACCGAGCTGCTAGCCATCTGTGTGCGCTCAGGAGAGTGGAAGGAGTTGAAATAAATAGCTTTGTGGTAGTTGGAGACTTTTTTTAAAAAAATATCAGTTGTTATTTTTTCATGTGCCCTGAATTTGCAAACCACAGCCTCGACAGTGCAAGACCCGAGCAGAGACGATGAAAAGATGTTTCAGAAGTCATTCATTCCTAGCTTTGCTGTAAGAAGTGACTGGACAGCCACAGAAAAAGGCCACATGGGCAACCCACAGGAAAGAGTTCTTGATAGAAGTGTGTTGCTCATTTTGTCCCCTAAAGGTGCGTTTAGTAGCTGCCATTTGTCTTGTGTTCCAAGCCAGACGTGATCATTTCAAAAGCAAAAATTTGACTCAACGCTGACCATATATCATTCCAATGCTCCCGTAATTAAAGCAAGGTCTGCTTTTCTATTTCGGGTTACGTTTTTTCCTACCCGTCCAACTCACTGGGTCGATTTGTCTTTCTGCGTTTAGCTCCGTGGGTATCCTATGGAATCAAGCTAACCAGGATTTCCCCCAGGAAAAAGCCCTTTGGAATCCCATGTATTGTCTCTCTTCATTGTCCAGTAGGGTTCCTCCAGGGCAGCGTCACACTGGATTTGTGAATCCTGCGCCGTGCATTTCAGGACCACTTTTTTACCTGCAAGATTTTCTGCCTGGTGTATTTTGTCCCCCATGCACTTTGTCGGACTGTTGTATCTGTGTTTAATATTTTTATTTCTGACTTTTGATCACCACGCTCTGAGCCCTGTGACTAGACAGGATGGAACCCGGGTCTTCGTTGCTCTACTTTGGGTGACGTAAGATATGCAGGGAAAGGATGGAGGAAGAGACAGGAATGCCCGGGCATGCAATGGGCATAATGTGCCAACCTGTCTTGGATTCTTTTCAGCCTGGGAAGTGGCTAGATGTCATCTACACATCTGGGGGTGGCAGAGGGCTGCTGTTCTCACAGCAAACATTCGCACCCTCCAAATTTCAGTGCTGTGGGATGAAGCCCTTCTTGCCGTGCCTTAGTTGCGGCTCATGTGGAACGCCAGATGCTCTGTTAGATGGCCGGTCATGACGATGGCACGCTCTGAAGAAGATCATTTGAAAATCACATCCATGTAAACCTGATTTCCTGTGAATTGTTTGGCATTTGATTCTGTGTGAATTTCTTTTAAAGACGAATATTGATTTTCTCCTTTTCTTCCGCTTCTTGTGTTTCTGTAGCGGCGTTTGTTTGTTTGTTTTAAATGGTGTAATATGTAGGTGACATTAGGTCGCCACTGCGTTGTGCAGAGTTTCAGACTCACAAGGGGAAAGTTTACAGATTCAGAAAGACGGGGTAGAATTTAGGAACAAGAAGGATGAAAATTGGGTTGCCCAAGCCCCATTGAGAGAGAACCTCAAGCCAAACGGGACATTGCTGGGAATATCAATCTTCAGGCAAGACTAGGAAAGAATCCTGCCCAATACACATTGCTGTCAGTAAGAGTTGACCATGATGAACTGGATGGATCATGGGTCTAATGATGTTCAAGGTCATATAAGGAACAAAGGCCCCGTCCTGGGTCATACATAGCTTACATCAGATGTCCAACGGATGGGTTCACAAACTTCCAATAGGGATCTCAACGCTTGGTCAAATTTGTTTGGGAAGGAATCGTCCTTGGCATGAGACTCTGGAGGATCCTTGGATGTTTCTACACCTTCCATTGTGACATTCCCCACATGGGAGTCGGGGGATTAAAGCAGAGAATACATTCGGTGAAATGCGGAGACCGAACTCGCTTCGCAAACATTTGGCAGAATCCTCCTTGCGGAATTTGATGCAAAGGGCTGTCAGTTTTCGTCTGGCTCAGAGACGTGGCCATGGTAACGGTGACAGAACTGTGGCCGCAGGAGCCTCATTCTGGTGCTGGTGTGCAAACGCCGGGCCTAACCTTCTGCCGGGACGGCTGCCTGCACGCCCCTTTTCGCACAGATGGCCTGAGATAATTTTGCTGCCTAAGGTAGCAGAATCCAAACGGTGCCCCTCGGAATTGCCTTCCCGCCAGAGCCACTGGTAAAACTATAATAGTCAATGCAATAAACCGAGGAGCTGCTGCTTTTTAATTAGGGTTGCCAGTGGGCCATAAAGAAACCCACCTGGCTTTTTTGGGGGAGGGGAACGGGAGGGGGCTTCTGGGCCACTTGCCAGAAGAGTAAGGGGCAAGGCTGAGATGTCTCTCCTCTCTGGAAGGATTTTTTTTTAAGCTTGCAAATCTTGTAAGAATAACAAGCTCTTATGATCAAAACGTACACACCCCACCTTTCTTCGGCATTAACGTGTGCCCGTGTGTGTCATCATGGCCTTCTGTGCCGTTGCTTGCGAATCACACCTTGATTCGGACTTGAGTCTTGGGGGAAGACTCGAACTCGCCCCATGTCTAAGACCCATTTTCCTGAGTCATGTTGTCATGCGCCTCTTAGGAATGGGCCATAGCTGCTTCCCTTCCAGGCGCTGGCTGCTGCCTCTGCCCACAAAGATAGGCTGGCACAGACATAGAGGCAGGAGCTGGCTCTGGGAAGGGAAGCCAGCCTGGTGCCTTGGGACCTGCGCATGTGCCCGCCCAGCTTCCCTTCCAGGCCTGCCATCTGCGCATGTGCCCCTCTGGCTCGGGACTCAGACTCAAAGACTTCGACTTGGTCTTCCAAGGAGTCCAAGTCTATGGAGAAGGTGCTCCTCAACCCAGTGCTGCATCTTGCCTACGTCTGTACATAACGCACCACTCTCAATGTGGTAGGGGATCTGGAGGAACCCATCTCTCCCAGCAGATTTTAAAGATCAGGCAGTGATGTAGGTACAGGGAGAGGGGCTGCCTGAAATGTCAAGGTCCTGAGCCTTTTTGGTGTTTGAAGGTCATGATTAAGACTCAGATGTGAACCTTGATGGCAGGAGAGAACTGGAAACGGTGTCCTGAACAAGCTGCTTTGTGATGTCAAAGCACATGCCAAGAAACTGCAATTCTGGAAAACTTCTTTATGGCCTGATTTGGAAGGAAAACGTGTCTTTTTCTGGGAGCAAAAATCACCAAACTGAGGCTTTCCTACTTCAGCCACACCGTGAGAGGACATGATTTGCTGGTAAAGACAAGGATGCTAGGAAAAGTTGAAGCCAGGTTGAAAAGGGGAAGACCCAATATGAGATGAATTGACTCCATAACAGAAGTCACAGACTTCAGTGACTCACTCAGTAGAGTCACCATATGTCAGGAGCAACAACAAGGGTATGCGATGGACCACAGTCATACAGTACCTAACCCACTTTGGATCCATTCAAGAAGAAAGGTGGGGTAAAAATATTTCGAATGAATGAATGAATGAATGAATGAATGAATGAATGAACGAATGAATGAATGAATGAATGAATGAATAAATGAGAGTCCCTCCTTGAGGTTTCCCAGAAATTATCCCTTTTGAATCAAAGAATCATAGAACAGTGAAGTCGGAAGGGGTCCACAAGGTCATCAAGTCCAACCCTCTCCTTGATGCAGAAATACAAATCAAAAGTTTTCTGCCAGGTGGTTGTCTAACTTTCTTTTGAATGCCTCCAGTATTAGAGCACTCACCACCTCTGAAAGTCATTGGTTCCATCGTTGTACTGCTCTAACAATTAGGAAGTTTTTCCTGATATTCAACCAAAATCTGGCTTCCTGTAATTGGAGCCCATTGTTGCATGTCCTGCACTCTGGGATGTCCGAGAACAGATCCTGCCCCTCCTCTGTGGTCCATCGCATACCTTTTAAGTATTTGAAAAATGTTATATCACCCCTCTGTCTTCATTTCTCAAAGCTAAGCATGCCTGATTCCTCCAGTTTTCCCTCCTAGGGCTTGGTTTCCAGCCCCCTGATCATCCTTGTTGCCTTCCTCTGATCTTTTTCCAATTTGTCAGCATCCTTTTGGAATGTAGTGTCCAGAACTGGACACAATACTCAAGGTGAGGCCTAACCAATGTTGAATAGAGGGAAACTTCCATCTGACTCAAAGGGCTATGGTGGTCCATCATACACTTTTAGCCAGCTAGCTAAAAAGCACTTTCCTGGCAGTGACCTGGTTTGGGGGGCTATAACTAGGATGTTCCAAATTCAACCTTTGTCAGACTTGGAGGGGGTGGAGAAGAGAGTCGGCTGAAGATGTGCTGTGAGTTGGGCTTCTCTAACTCCTACAGAGACCGTCCTGGAAGTTCCCAAGCATAGGAAGCATACAAATCACCCACCCACATAATAGTTTGGTGTTTCGTTTTGGGTATGCATGTTTCCCCAAAGCGCCCTGAAATGAATCATGAAACAGCCCAATTCATGGTGCTTTTTTATTTAGTTTTTTTTTTGTATGCTTCATGGTTCACTTTGTGCCCGTCTCTACTCACTATGCAACACCCCTGGATTTTTCCAGAATGACTATGCTTCCGTTTCTTGCTCCTAGCTGCTGCTTGAATTTATTTATTTATTTATTTATTTATTTGATTTTTACCCCGCCCCTCTAGACAGCATCTACTCGGGGCGGCTTACATAGGCTACAACAAATTAAAAGAACATATAAATAACATATATAATACAATAATTATAAGCAATAATATTCAAGATGGCTAAAACTCAAAAAACAGAAGAAAAGGAAAGAAAAAAATAGCTTAGTTGACTGGGGGGAAGGCCTGTTTGAATAACCAGGTTTTTAGTTGGCTTTTAAAAGCACCCAGAGAGGGTGCCAGCCGAATTTCAGTGGGGAGTGTGTTCCACAGCCGAGGGGCGACCGCTGAGAAGGCCCGGTTTCTTGTTTTCTCCTTCCGGGCCTCTCTCGGTGTCAAACCCCTCAGCCGACCCCGCTGGCTATATCGGGTGATTCGGGTAGATCTGGGCCGGAGGAGGCGATCTGCCAAATATTGAGGTCCCGAACCGTTAAGGGCTTTGACCCCAAACACCCAAATATAAACCCTATCATTTTCCCCCAAACCTGCTGCAGGAAACGGCTTCATGGTACCCAACGAGAGAGCCGGCCCCATGAATTTGTCATGGGAAAAGAGAGGAGAAATGGTGCTCGGGGGTCTTGCGCCGGACTCACCGGACGTCCTGTTTTGCTACTTCTGACGGATATCTTTAGTTTGCAAGTGAGCAGGAAAAATGAAGAATGCAAATTTCTTTTACAACACACATAAGCAAAAGAGGCTCGCAGACTCTTGACTTCAAGAGTAGCCAAAAAGCAACCTGCAGCTCTCCCTTTAAGAGCACACGAGGGGACTGGGGATTTCAAAGTTCTCTTAGAAAAGAGGAAGTTGGGTGCGCCAGATGTGAACATAGCCAAACATGTCATGTTAGTGTGCCCGCCAGTAGTGAGGAATGATTTGGCAGGTGTCTGGGCGGTTCACTCCGTCTCGCGCGACAAGCCAGTTATGAGTCTGGCACCTGAATTCCATTTTCCAACTGACCTGCTCTTTGGACCGAAATTTACGACAGCCTCGGTCAAAGCTTTACAGCCCTCTTTTTCCGACTGTGTTCCAGTAATCTCTGGGGTTGCCTCTGCTTTTCCCAAGGGGTTCTCTTGGGGGAAAGATTGGTAATGGGAAATTAGCTTTCGTGCATAGAAAGCTCACCCGGTGATAACTCAATTTCCCATGAAATGTGCAGCTGCGAAGGGGTTTATCCATCTTTCTGGAGAAGGGGATTTCGGTCCACCTGGGGCAAAATGAGCCCTATAGGTACCATCGGCTGGTCTGTATGAACTAAATAAGCATCCACACCATATGATGCTCTGCAAGCCATAGTGGGTCATCGCTGGCAGATGATTAGGTAGGACTGCATTGTTTAATGGATTCATCTATAGGCAAGGATGGTGAATCTGGGGCTGTAAGATTCCCTGCCAAAATATGAGGATAGAAATATGCAAAACCCGTAATTTGGGGCTGGGCTGGGGTTTTCATGTAAACACATTCTGGAGAGAGTGTGTCTTTTTGAATCATGCTACCTGGGCTGCTTCCTTTGAGGATGATGGGGCTAAAATTACACAGACAATTGAAAATCTGGGTGACTTCTGAATTTGGGCACCCATTGGGAGCAAGACATATTTGCCTTCTTACATAGCAAGGCATCTGGTCAGTCTGAGGAAGAATGCACACAATTTCCTCTAGTATTATAAGCCTAGATATGTCTACATTTCTAGCCCAGTCTTACACATTTCTGGGCTATAAATGTCTAATACAGTTTATGAGAATCAGCAAAGTGTGACAGAAGAAGGCCAGCTTCCTCTGCCTGCAAAGTGACATGCACAGGAAGGAAGGAAGGAAGGAAGGAAGGAAGGAAGGAAGGAAGGAAGGAAGGAAGGAAGGAAGGAAGGAAGGAAGGAAGGAAGGAAGGAAGGAAGGAAAGAAAGAAAGAAGGAAAGAGAGAAATAAATAAATGAAGGAAGGAAGGAAGTAAATAGAGAAAGAGAGAAAGAAAGGAAGGAAGGAAGGAAGGAAGGAAGGAAGGAAGGAAGGAAGGAAGAAAGAAAGAAAGAAAGAAAGAAAGAAAGAAAGAAAGAAAGAAAGAAAGAAAGAAAGAAAGGAAGGAAGGAAGGAAGGAAGGAAGGAAGGAAGGAAGGAAGAAGAAAGAAAGAAAGAAAGAAAGAAAGAAAGAAAGAAAGAAAGAAAGAAAGAAAGAAAGAAAGAAAGAAAGAAAGAAAGAAAGAAAGAAAAGAAAGAAAGAAAGGAAGGAAGGAAGGAAGGAAGGAAGGAAGGAAGGAAGGAAGAAAGAAAGAAAGAAAGAAAGAAAGAAAGAAAGAAAGAAAGAAAGAAAGAAAGGAAGGAAGGAAGGAAGGAAGGAAGGAAGGAAGGAAGGAAGGAAGGAAGGAAGGAAGAGAAGAAAGAAAGAAAGAAAGAAAGAAAGAAAGAAAGAAAGAAAGAAAGAAAGAAAGGAAGGAAGGAAGGAAGGAAGGAAGGAAGGAAGGAAGGAAGGAAGGAAGGAAGGAAGGAAGGAAGGAAGGAGGAGGAAGGGAGAAAGAAAGAAAGAAAGAAAGAAAGAAAGAAAGAAAGAAAGGAAGGAAGGAAGGAAGGAAGGAAGGAAGGAAGGAAGGAAGGAAGGAAGGAAGGAAGGAAGGAAGGAAGAAAGAAAGAAAGAAAGAAAGAAAGAAAGAAAGAAAGAAAGAAAGGAAGGAAGGAAGGAAGGAAGGAAGGAAGGAAGGAAGGAAGGAAGAAGAACGAAGGAAGGAAGGGAGAAAGAAAGAAAGAAGGAAAGAGAGAAATAAATAAATGAAGGAAGGAAGGAAGTAAATAGAGAAAGAGATAAAGAAAGGAAGGAAGGAAGGAAGGAAGGAAGGAAGGAAGGAAGGAAGGAAGAAAGAAAGAAAGAAAGAAAGAAAGAAAGAAAGAAAGAAAGAAAGAAAGAAAGGAAAGGAAGGAAGGAAGGAAGGAAGGAAGGAAGGAAGGAAGGAAGGAAGGAAGGAAGGAAGGAAGAAAGAAAGAAAGAAAGAAAGAAAGAAAGAAAGAAAGGAAGGAAGGAAGGAAGGAAGGAAGGAAGGAAGGAAGGAAGGAAGGAAGAAACGAAGGAAGGAAGGGAGAAAGAAAGAAAGAAGGAAAGAGAGAAATAAATAAATGAAGGAAGGAAGGAAGTAAATAGAGAAAGAGAGAAAGAAAGGAAGGAAGGAAGGAAGGAAGGAAGGAAGGAAGGAAGGAAGGAAGGAAGGAAGAAAGAAAGAAAGAAAGAAAGAAAGAAAGAAAGAAAGAAAGAAAGAAAGAAAGAAGAAAGAAAGAAAGGAAGGAAGGAAGGAAGGAAGGAAGGCAGGCAGGCAGGCAGGCAGGCAATGAATATAATTATTGCACAGAAGGGTGTTCCAGAGTGCAAGAGCCACCACGAAGAAGGTCCTGCTTTTTCTGGAAGCTGGTCTGACATTTTGAAACTATGATATTTATACATGTTCTTATGTATTTCATTACTGTAATGCTTCTTACCATTCTGAGCATCATGTATGCGGGATCATCAGAATAAATAATGTCAGTAAGCAAACACATGAATGAAGACCCCATGAGGAAATCTCAAATTTCAGGGAAGTTCATAGGGGATACAGCACGCTGAGAAATATCCTTTCTTCAGAGAACGGCGCCACCAGAATCTCAGAAAGCTCGCAAAGCTACAGCATTGATCTAAGAGCGCACTAACTCCGCAGCAGAGTATGTGGTTTCCAATAGACGTGTTTTCCACCGTGATCCCCCCCCCCCAAAAAAAAGAATGGGAAAGAATCTGATTAGAGTTTTGTTCCCCATAGCTGCTTCGCATTCTTTTGTAAGGGTGGAATTTATATGGGTTGTAGAGTGGCTTTATTACATTGCCATGTGTTTTAAGATAATCTGCTGGTGAACTGTATTTCCAGCGGGTTTTATTTCTCTCACACCCCCGTTCCTAAAATCGGAGCAAAAGCAGAAAAATTAAATTGGAAAAAAAAATCAAGCACAGGCGTCAAAACCACACATAACTGTGGCCTCAGGCAAATCCACTTTAGCCCAGTCCCAGAGGGGCTAAGTGTTTTTCCCCCCAGCCAAGACAGAGAGCGGGGGCTATTCTGAGAAGAAACTAAGATGGGATCAGAAAGCTGCCTTCATGGCCCAGCTGTACGCTGGATGCAAGAAAACATGGATTATTTCATTAACTCTTTCTGACGTTACGCAACCCTGCTTTCTAATTCCACTCTTGGGTTTGGAATGACAGGCTTTCTTATATCCAAAAGCTCTGTCTGGACAAGGTTTTCCCATGTGTTCAGTGCTCCAGCTGTAACCAGAAAGGTGAGATTAGAGATTAGGCATCCTTCAGTCTCGAGAGACTATGGTGTCGTGCTCTGAACGGAGGACTTGGAACAGCGTCTAGTGTGGCTGAGAAGGCCAATTCGAGAGGGACCATCCCTTCCACACTGGAGACAAATACAATCTGTCCCCTGTCCAGCTCCCTGGTTTTGCTGGTTTCAGGACTGCCTCTTTGCCTCGGCCTGCTGGACAAGGGTCTCTTAAAATTGGGAGAGGCCATGCTGCACCGCCTGCCTCCAGGCTGAACGGTCAGATGTCAGGGTTTCCCATCTGTTGATGTCCATTTCTAAGGCCTTCAGATCCCGCTTGCAGATATCCTTGTATCACAGCTGTGATCTCCCTTAGGGGTGATTTCCCTGCACTAATTCTCCGTACAGGAGATCTTTTGGAATCCGACCACCAGCCATTCTCATGACATGTCCCAGCCAACGTAGACGTTGCTGTTTCAGTAATGTATTCATGGACTACTCTACTTGGAACTTTGTCCTGCCAGGTGATACCAAAAATGCATCGGAGACAATGCATATGGAACGTGTTCAGCTTCCTCTCCTGCCGTGCACAAAGGGTCCAGGACTCGCTGCAGTATAGGAGTGTGCTCAGGACACAGGCTCTATAGACTTGGGTCTTGGTGTATGCCGTCAGCTTCTTATTGAGCCATACTCTCTTTGTGAGTCTTGAGAACATGGTAGCTACTTTGCCAATGCGTTTATCCAGTTCGACATCTAGGGAGAGAGTGTCGGAGATCGTTGAGCCAAGGTACACAAATTCATGAACAAGAGAAGTGACTAAAGTATTTTGAGGAAATGTTTCACATTTTCTTAGGCTCCTTAGTTAGGTGTCCCCTGCCACACGTAACACAATGCTCTGCTAGGATTCTCAGGTCTTGTCAGTTGAAGTCATAGAGACTTGCTATGCTTTCCAGGAAGAGCGACAAATCATCATCATCATCATCATCATCATCATCATCATCATCATCATCATCATCATCATCATCATCATCTCAACTGGAAGGGACCCCATCAAATCCAGCCCCTGTCAAGAAGGCATTGTGGGAAATCCAGCTCCCAACCTATGACTCTGCAGCCAGAGACCTAAATTGCTGAGCCATCATCATCATCATCATCTTAGAGCTGCAGAATTTAGGAGGGACCCTATGGATCGTTGCTCCATCCCAGGCAAATAGCACTAGAGAAGAAAATAAGCTTATGGCATAGAGTGATTTTAATGTCTGGATGCCCATCTCCTTGGCATCTCAAATGGTGCCCAGGCAGGAGAACAACCACAGGACATGCCCATGGTCTTCATGTCAGGCATCTGTTGCTTTTCTGCAGGCATCTGGTAGGCCATCATGGGAACTGAATGGGATCATAGGTCCTCTCCTGTGGTCCTCCGTGTGCTTTGGATTTGAAGTTCTAGAAACCTCAGCCAGAATGACCCACAGTCAAAAGTCCAGGAGCTAAAGTCCAAAAACTCTGGGGAATCAGAGGTCAAAGACCACCGGATTAGAAGGCCTTTTGACCACCTTCTTATTTGTTGTTAAGAATTCTAATGACAACAATGATGAACCATCAAGCCAATTCCGATTTGTGGTGACCTTCCCAGGGCTATCTAGGTATAAAATACACCTCAGGGTTTGCCAGCCCTCCTACTGGCGGTGCTTAAGGACTGCACAGCTTTCCCAAGGCTTCTTGGGTGGCAGTGTATGCAACCCCATTAGCCACAAACGCTCTGGGTGATTTTGTCTAGCCCCTCCCCTGGGTCAGGAGACTGGGGACTTCACAGCCTGCCCCCCTCCACCCCCAAGCTGTATTCACTCAAGGGATTCTTATCTCCTCATAAGACGGAAGTCTTAAAGGCAGATGTTTCGTTTTAAGTGTATCATAACATTTGGAGGCTTACATGGATGCCTCGCTTAACGGGCACCCCGTTTAACGACGAATCTGCATAGTGATGAAGATTTTGCGATAGCAAAAGTGATCGCATTGCGATGTTTTAAATAGGAAAAAATCACTGTTCGATGATCGGCACCCTGTTTCGCTTACCGATCATCGCATAGCGATGATTTTCCAACAGCTGATTGGCAGTTCCAAAATGGCCGCCAGGTAAAAAAATGGCCACCTGCTGTGTTTTCGCCCGGATTCCTCGCTTACCAGGCAGTGAAAATGGCAGCCGTATGGAGGATTTTCGCTTAAAGGTGAGTTTTAAGCACTTAGGAACACATTGAAGGGGTTTCAATGCATTCCTATGGGCTTTTTAAAACCGCATAGCGACAAAATCGCTTTAAAGCGATTTTTGCTTCACAGATTATCATCGCGGGGCACCACTGTATAGCAGCTGAAAGCAAGCACGAATGCTCACAATACCTCTCTCCAAACAATTACTATATTTGTAGATGGTGTGGTGCCTGTACTGGATTCATCAGGTGCTGAGTCACACACTCTGTCTGCAAAGCCAAAACTGTGTTGGTTTTTAATTAATGATAATAATCTTAGAATAACACTCTTAGGACTGCAGAAAGGACCATATGGATCATCCAGTCCAGCCCCTGTCAAGGAGGCACCAACGGAGAATCAAACTCCCAACTTCTGGCTCCACAGCCAGAGACCTCAACCGCCGAGCTATCCAGCAATTTGATGCTGACAGAGGTTGGGTTTTCAGTTCTCCGCTGTGCCTCCTTGACAGGAGCTGGACTTGATGATCTCTCGGGTCCCATCCGGCTTTGCAGTTCCAGGATGATGACGATGACGATGTTCAGCTGTTCTCCAAGCGCATGAGAACCGTCTGGCCCATTCCTTGGGAGGGTAGTGGGGGAGACGGGGCAGCAAATTGTAGCGGAACTTGGCCGCGGATCAAAGTTCTCCCCTGTCCAAAGCGCTGTGAACAAAATACTCCTTTCGCTTTGTTGGTGGGTGGGTGGGTGGATGGGAAAAACTAAAGCGCCGTGCCAGGAGCGCATTCAACCGTGTTTGCTTTCTTGGTCAACGCTCAAAGAACAACACCAGGAACGGCAGCTGTAGGTTCTGGAGCTGGGCCACGGCGTGGGGTGAGAGAAAGAAGGCTCTTCGGGGAACGGGGGGGGGGGAATGGAAGAATACATGGGGATATGCATGATTCGCCAGGCGCAAAGAATACACCTGCCAGGCTTTTGGCAACAATTATTTTTCTGGCCCAAAGTCCTGTATAATCCCAGTACGGCCAGCGGAAGGAAGCCATGGCAGGTAGGAAAGTTTCTAAATGTGTGTATTATTTGTGCATTTGTCCGTGTCTCACCTGACTTGTGGAATCCGGTGAACAGACCTCCACTGGAGTGTCCAACCATCTCGTCCTCTGTCGTCCTCGTCTCCTCTTGCCTTCACACTTTCCCAACATCAGGGTCTTTTCCAAGGAGTCTTCTCTCCTCATGAGATGGCCAAAGTCTTGGAGCCTCAGCTTCAGGATCTGTCCTTCCAGGGAGCACTCAGGGTTGATTTCCTTCAGAATGGAGAGGTTTGTTCTCCTTGCAGTCCAGGGGACTCTCAAGAGCCTCTTCCAGCACCACAATTCAATTTACAGCTAAAACCAGTACTGTAAATGGTGTCAAAACTGATGATTAAGAAAGCAACAGGGCTGGATCACTTAAACCAAACTCTTTTATTTGGCATCACCTGGGATTTGGTAACATATAAGCTCTGAAAAGTCTTATTGAAAAAAATACAATCTCCTTAGAGTATAGATTCTCCAGAAATGGTTTCCATCACTAACCACTTTTACCTGGGAATAGGTACCACTGAAGTTAATTCTTTGGAAAGACTTGATCCATTAAGCATGCGTAATGTATGTGTGTGTGTCTTAAGGATGCAGATCACATCATCGTACACAGTCCAGAAAATTAAACTCTTGTCTAGCACTGGGGGAATCTATTTGGGTCCATGAAATATAATTTAAATTGTCTGGAAGGTTTATCAAGCACCAACACAAAGTTTCTGCTATTTTGTAAAATCCGCGTGTACTTGCTTCTCAATTCTCTCTGCCTTCACAATAAGTCTTTGTTTCTGACCTTTGTATTAATAGTTGGGCAGGAGGAGAAATTTCAGCCTCGCAAGCTGACATGACAGTTTTACTCTTCCAGCAGGACGCATGCTGAAATGTTCTCTCCTACACAGCTCTTAAAGAGAAAGGAGCCCCCCCCTCCAGTTCCTCAGTTAACACTGGGCACCCCAATGGATTCATGTCCTGCGTTGGGGGGGTTGATGACTCATTTACATATTTTATTGTCACGTTATTTACACAACACGTGTGAAAACGAGCCATGTCAGGCCGCGGCTGGCAGATGGAGTGACATAACGTACGGAATGCCATCTGCATCGTTTCTAGGGTGGCAGTAAAAGAAGCAATGGTGAAGTGGCATTTGGGGACATTTCGGGGTTAATTAATCCACCCTTGAAGGGGGAGTAAGAAACATGTCTGCTTATGAGTGAGTTGTGTACACATACACATATACCAGAAACCATTTATTTGTTGGCCTGGTGTAAAAGATTTCTGGAGAGCCATCCATTCAAAAGGGGATTTTGCTTTGCAAAGGCAGCTTCTGGTTATGTTTACACTATTGTTTCTGCATGTTGAGGGCCAAACTGTACATTATAGATGGATCATCTTCAGAAGAGGCCATGCCTGAAGTGCTGATGATGCCTCGTTGTCACAGCAGGGCCTTTTCTCACCTCCCATCCTTCCCTAATTAGCTTGCAATTAAGATTCAGGACACAACACTTTCTTCATAGCACGTCTGATTTTATTCCAGGAAGGAATGCCCTCAAATATTTTGGACTCAATTCCCAGAACCCCTGACCCTTGACCAAGATGGCTAAAGCTTCTAAGCATTGGAGTCCAAGACATCTAGAGAGCCAAAAAATTTTTCCAGAAGGCCCAGTGGAGAATCGAACGCCCAACCTATGGCTCCACAGCCAAGGACCTAAGCCACTGAGCTATCCAGCCAGCCAAAGAACCCTAGGCCTATAGGCCCCAAATAAATTCAGCACCTGGGAGAGCTCCAGTAACTCAAGATTGGCACTGCCAGCCTGGAGAAATTGTAGTCATCAGCCTCTCTTGAGACAGGCTGGCCAGTTCTACCATCAGGTTTTGGGTGAATCTTCATAATAATGGTACCTTATTATGAGCTGCTCCTGTTATAATGCAAAGTACATGGGAGTGGCTTGGTCTTGAATGGACCATTAAGAGCCATTAGCTTTACAAAATCAGAGAAACCTCCTTGCCAGAGATGGAAATGGCCAGAACTGCTTTACTGATGGTGGGTGAGCACAACGGTCTGCAACTTGGGGACTGCTCTTGAATTGCGTAGTTCCGGGACACAGCCATAAAAAGGATGGGTGCTGTTCCCCCAGCATGTTGAATTTAGAACATGTACCCTTTCCTATAGACTTCAATTGTTGATATAGGGCAGAACTGGCTGCTCAAGTGGTTTAGGTCTCTGGCTGCAGACCCAGAAGCTGGGAGTTTGAGAGAAGAGCCAGCCTGGGTAGCCTTGGGCAAGCTGCACTGTCCCAGGGATCCCCCAGAAGAAGGGAATGCTAAACAACTTCTAAGTACTATCTATCTAGAAAACCTTGGAAAGTGTGGCCATAAGTCACAACTGACTTGACAGCATGCAATTATGATTAATATACAATCTCTCTCTATGTCTGTCTATCAGTCACATTTTAGACTTCTTTGGAAGTGCTGCTGATCATGTGTAAGATGTTGGCCAGGCGTTCGGTGGTGTAATTGCACCTTGTGTCATTTTCACATCAAAAATTAAAAGTTGGTCTTGGGGCCCCTTTTTTGCGATGCTTGCCCGGGTCCCAAAATGACTAGTTCCAGTTCTGCTATGGAGAATTCCTACGATCAAGGCCCGTCCCTCAAAATTTACTGCTACGCTAGAGATGAGACGTATTTGCTCTGTGGACTCGAACCCCAAGCCATGTCTCTCCCATGTTGCCTATCCCTTTTTTTTCTTCATGGGGAAGGAGATGGAGTGCATAATAAGATGGCAAGGAAGACCCCCCCCCCAGGGCCAGAGGGGGATGCTGGTCTGCCAGCTGCCAATCCTACATTCGGTGACCATATAAAAATTCAAATGGCAGACGTGCGGCTTAGGCAGAGAGGGAAAAATTCACCATAAAAGAGTCATCAGAGACAGCGTGAGGAATTTAATGCCACATGCCCTAAAGATTTATCACCCTGAGCTCCTTTTATAGCCAACCTGAATACTTCAATTATCTCTTTATGGCTGGCAGTTCCCTTAATGGGCAGGAAAGCAGTTGCTACACTTCTGGATCAGCAGAAACCACGGACAGGCCTCGTTCATCGTTCAGTTACTATGACAGGCACAAGTCAAGCCGCTGGAGAGAGATTAGTGAGCGCACAGAAGCGGCTGCTTGGCAGTGGCAAAGGTTACAGATCCGTCCTTCTGTCATTTTCTCACTTTTGCCTGAAAAATCCAGGAAATGGCTTTACACTGCAGCTTTCCAGCTGTTTAAAAGAGAGAGGGGGGGAGGGAGATATGCTTTATTTATTTGATGTTGTCTGCATTTGATCTGAATTTATTCTCCTCCTTTTTCTCAGCTGGTGGTTCTTAAGCAAGCTAATTTTCACTCTTTCTCCCATGTCTGCCAGTGCCAGTCTTCTTCTTAGGTCCACTTGTGGTCTAGTGGTTATAGCTTTCAAGGAGTGCTTGGGAGGCCTTGGTAGAAATTCCTACCCCCAGAGCTGTGAAATTCCCCAGGTGAATTTGGGCCTGTCCAATTTTTCAGCTTGACCTCACTCATAGTAACCCATAGTTACAAGCGTAACATAGGGAAGAGGAGAGCCAGAGGGTGTCTATCAACTAGCCCATATTGCCCTGGCAGCTGCAGGACCAGGGCCAGCCTGACCCAGGAAGGGCCAGGTGTGTGCAGGATCAGGCCCTGGCCTGTGTAGCAGCTGCTGGGCCACTCATGAGGCTCACCTGGAAACCTGGAGGGAAGGCCTATTTAAGGGGTGGCTCTCCTTCAAAAAACTTTCCTCAGCAACAAAGTTGGATGGATAGCTCAGTGAGTTGCATACCTAGGGTTGCCAGATACACGGGTACTAAAAGGAGGACATAGAAAAACAAAAAGGAGGACAAAGGAGGCCATATTGAATGTTTCATTTGAATCGTTCCAGATTAAACCCACAATCTATGCAATTTTATTACAATAGCTGCCAATAAATGTCTTTTAGTGAACCGACCAAGAAACAGTCATGTTAAAAAATTAAAATAAATTCAATGGAGGCTTTTTTTTCAAAATACCGGGAGTGGGCAGGCAGGTGGGGGTGGGGGAAGCCAGGGGGAAGGGGGCCCTTCCATCTCTCCCCCTCCCATCCAAAATTATAACATAAAATATACAAAAGCCTGACATTTTATCTTTGCCTGCCTGATGGAGGACATTAGGCTAAAAAGGAGGACATGTCCTCCTTTTGCCTGACATCTGGCAACCCTATGCATACCTGACTGGGAAGCCAGAGGTCAGGAGTTCAATTCTCCGCTGTTCCTCCTGCAAGAAGAGCCAGCCTGGGTGGCCTTGGGCCAGCTGCACGGTCCCATGGTTGCCCCCTAGAGGAAGGGAAGGGTAAATCACTTCTGATTACTCTCTATCTCGAAAACCTTGAAAACAGTCACTCACCATAAGTCAGAATCAACTTCATGGCATGTTGTTGTTGTTGTTGTTGTTAGGTGTCGGTGATGGTAATGATCAAGGTGTAGCTTGCTTAGCATGTGTGTGAATTCTAGTGGTTAAAACTACAGTTTACCCACCTGGCCTTGAGATTCTGTGAAGTGCGATCCAAAAACAAAGTAGCTTGTCCATGCTCTGGATGAGCCCCAGCCTGCCAACCCACTGGAGCTCGACATTAACCGTGGGTAAACATTTTCTGTTATTCTTTTCCAAAGCAGGGAGACAAGGGGAGGTGGGATGATTTAACTGTACGAGATGAAAAAAAAGGACAGAGGAATTACTTGCCCCAAAGCAGAGACTGTTGGAAGACACAAATCTCTACCGAAATGTTGCTGACGCCTTTAATTAATGTATTTTTTAGTATTCAGTTCAAGATAGATGGCTCTTTCTCGACTAGCCATTGCTCATAAGAGGACCTTTCATGACCTCTGGTCCAACCAGATCTGGACAGCTGGCTTTGGTCTTTCTCTCTCCCCCCCCACCCCTTCCTCCTGGCCTTTTTCAATTGCTTTTCTGTTTGCTTGATTTCAGACCAAAAAATATACCCTGGCGGTTCCCCCACTTCTCAGCCTCTGCAAAAGCCTTCACTCCTCATCGTCTCCTATGACAAAAAGTATGTGGAATTGGCGAAAAAGGGGGGAAATTCCTTGTCTCGCAACACTTGGAAAAGGAGAAAGAAAGAGGGGGGGAACCCACCCCACTTTGAGTCTTTCTTTCAGCAAAAGAAATGAGAGGAAAGCACATCAAGTACTTTACTGAACTGTGGCAACGGCCCAGGGAGTTCCCGAAAGAGATGGGATCACGAGGGGTTCCAGTTTCTCTTGAACCTGTTTGTTGAACCTTTTTTTTGGAGGGGGGGGGAAAATGTGTCAATAAACCAATATAGCTAATTTAAAAAGGCGCATTCAGACCTGAAACATTTTGCCAACCCCAGCTGTTCTTCCACACGAGGAAAAGGGTAAGATGGTGTCTTGACCCACAGGCCAGTTCTGTATTTTTTTTAAATCAAAGCAAAAAACTAAGAACATTTATCAGAATTTTGCAATTAATTTCACCCACGGGTGCAGCTGAGGACAGCAGAGTAATATGGAGATTATAGGGCAGAGCATACAGACTATATACAGTTCTATCGGTTTAACACCCCTCAGTATTTGTTAGTTGGGACGGCTCCCTCCTCACCCTGTCTACTGGTAGAGCTGGCCCTATTAAAAACTGCCATATTATGGGATACATGTCACGTTCCCAGGGGTTACAACAGCCGAAGTCCGATAAACCAGTCCAAGGTCAGGAATACCAAGAATGCAAAGCCGATATCCAATTACCAAACCAACTTGCAGAACGTAGTCCAAGGTCAGAGTCCAGAGTCAGGAACATGGTTCAAGGTTGTAGGAGCATGGATGCAAGCCAGGGGTTTTGACTTGTTGCTTCCACAGAATTCTTAGCTGACTAGGAGCTGTTTTTATAGCAAAACAGCTCCTTGAGCTGCTGGAAACCTTTCCATCCTTTCAATACTCAGGGCTAGTTGAACAGATATTTCTGTGGACAGCCTTCCAGTGATCCTCTGACCTTTTTGCCATAAGTCTGGCCCAAAGCTTGTCTGCTGGGGAAGGTGAATCTGGAGGCGATTCAGGTGTTTCTGATCGCTCAGCACTCTCCTCAGCCTCAGTTTACCCTTCTGGTTCCAGGTCTTCAGCTGCACTCATGACAATACAGTCCTATGAGGCAACAAGAGGAAAACCTACATTTAAGGAACAACTTTGAGAACCTGGTAAAAGCCTCGCAGAAGCTTGATTCTCCACATTAGGTTTTCATTACTGTTTTTACACCATTTCTCTGCCAGAGGAACCAAGCTGGCATAGAGGAAATGCAAGGAAACTATGAAAATGACAGCCTTGTGAAAATATTTTTAAAAAATATTCTGTATAAATGACTTCGAATTTTTAAAAAATAAGGTCAAGGTCAAAGATGTGTGTTTAACTCTCTCTTTTTTAATGTGGAGAAAGTTGTAGCTCTTGAGGTGGAAACATTCCTCGGTTGAGGAACATCCTCTGGCAGTTCTTGGCAAGCGTTCATATTTTCAGAAAGTCTTCTTTTGCAGAATGTAGTCACTGGACAGGTTTACAACAAGATGGGCGGTTTCTGAGATAGTCCATACCTATGGCCGGAATCCTGTGGAGCTGGGAAAAGAAAAGTGCAGGCAGTTGTAATTGTGAAAGGGGTTTGTGTCGTCTCACTGAGTCTCCAATATGGCCGCCAACCAGTCAATATGGTCTCCAATATGGCCGCCAACCAGTCAATATGGTCTCCAATATGGCTGCCAACCAGTCAATATGGTCTCCAATATGGCCGACAACCAGTAAATATGGTCTCCAATATGGCTGCCAACCAGCAACGCTCTGGCTGGGGTTGGTAACACAAAGGACATTGCTTGGAATTGTGCAGACGGCTTAAACAATTTTTTCCCAACAGGATTCTGGCCCAGGTTGTTTTAAGATTTTGAGTAAATTTTAGGCTTTTAAGGTCAGGTTTGAGGGTATGATCTCTCAAGGCCTCCAGCATTCTTTTACCTCCATGGCAAATGGCCTACAGCAGCTTTCCCTCAATTGACACCTACCCCCTCATGTTTTGGACTACAACTTCTAGCATTCCTAACCGTTGGGTCTGTGGGCAGAGTCTGAGGGGAGTTGAAGTCCAGAGCATACAGAGGCAACCTTGGGTCTCCCAGCATGTTTTATACCAGAGTGGACAAAGCACAGTCCACCAGATTTGGTTTGCAACCATTGTCACCTGTCATGGTTGCGAGGGCTGACAGAGAAGCACACTCTGCCTGTCCTTCAGACTTTTCTATAGGTGAGCAAGTCGCAGTACATTAAGGGTTATGGAACTGCCACCTCCTGTGTATCTGCTAAAAAGGGGAAAGAATATTGAAGGGAAAAGCAATTGACCTGGGGAGGAAGCCATGCTTTGCACGAAGATGGTCCCCCATCCAACCTCCCAGGATCTTCTGGAGATCAATTACCCACTGAAATATGCAGCAGTGAGTTGGATGACTCCTTGGGTTTGAGTAGAACAGAATAGCTTCTTATGTTCCTGGTGAAAATGCCGAATTTCACCCATACCAAATATTTCCCTATGGCAGGCAGATGTGGTGTTGACCATACAGGAGAGCAAATGTTCCCAACCACAGAATAGGCTCCAGATTGGCCACAGGGCTTCTGAACGTCCTCATCCTTGGCATTGATCTGAGAAGTTTGCTTGCAGTGCAAGAGACACTTCTCTGCCTTCCTCTTCCATCTCCTGTCCTTGATACGGTTGCCAAATCAGGTGTGATTTTACGGTGGTTGGTTTCCTGCAGACTTTATCATCTTCAGAAGGACTGAAGCTATGCTATGGTGGCCATCCCTCTGAAGCAACACAATGCAAACAGCAAAGATAGGAAAGCTTGCTTACATCTCCTTCTCAAGTTGCATCCATGCATCCTACATATGTTACCTGAGGGACCCACTCCTCTCCCCATAACACTTCAAGCTCCGTCCTTCATGCATCTGAAGTTCTTAACTCTGGATTATGTGATGATGGATTGGGTTTATGTGAATGGGCTGGATGTTACTTTGACCATTTTTGATTTGGGTCTTCCCTCTTCACCCTCTCCCTCTTCCCAAACATTACCTACAAAAGAACAGGTCCTTCAAGCTGAAAAATCTGAAAGGTGGAAAAATTCCTGGTTTCCGTGCACCAAAGTATGTGACAAGTCGGAACAGCTACACAGCACTGGGTACCACATATTAAGACATGCTGAAGTTACACTGAGGAGCCAACGTAGCCTTATTTTAAAAAGGTAAATTCTGTAAAACAGGAAATTGTTATTTGTTTGTCCTTAACGACTTGCAAACCCATTAAAACCGAACGCCATGATCTGCAGTTGGTATGTAAAGCTACCACTACGTTTATGTCTCCGACATCTCCCAAGGCTTCACCCATCTCCAAATGGTTCATCCAACTGCACGTGAGGCCCCATCCACTCCTTCTCCCTGGATTTCTGCCCCCACAAATCCAGCCATGATGGAACAAGGGTCCAGCATCTTCCATATTATTAATATATATTTTTAAATTAAGCAGTTAAAATTGCTGGTAATGTGGGTTCCAACTTTTCCACCTCCTCCAAAACAGAAACCCCCTATCAACAACGTCCTCCTCCTTGTTATATTTCCAGCTAATAGTGTTTCCAGATAAGCCTCTGCCAATGAACTAATGTGGGGGGAACGAATCATTGTTCCATGAGGCTCCTGTTATGACAACTTTCAAGCCTTCATCGGAAGGAGTGGCTGTTGTTGTTACTACTATGGCAACCCTAATCATAAGGAGCCGGGCGACGGCTTTAGACTTTTTAACCTCTGAGCACGATTATGGAAGGCCAGACATCTTTATGATTCATCTTTGTGCGTGATGTCATCTGTATCACCCAGGTGGTGGGTGAGAAAGATGATAACTGTCCGTCTGCCTGGCGTGAGTCCCTCCGTGTGTTAATATACTGTCGGCCAGATGGAAAAATCCAACTTATTTGAGCCTTATCACAAAACCTCACATCCCCCATTCCCTGTGTAAGAAGAAAATGAATTTAAATTTTTAAAAAACAGCTTTTCGTTGACGGGAGACCCTTCTTGCCCTATCCATCAAAAAGCACACATACTCGGTTCTTAAGCATTTTGCAGAATTTACTGCTGAATGATATGGTTACATTTTAAAAAGTAGCCTGCACAACCCTGTTCACCTTTAGTTTTTGAATGGCGTATTACATTTTCAACACACTTTTTCTTCCTGGAGATAATGGCCAGCGCCCACAGTGGTTGGCTGTGTTGATGGAAAGACCCAGAAGTCTAGGGCGGGCAGAACCAAGGGCAGGAACAAACCAACTTTGAAACTAATGCTTAAGCTTTAGGGTCCTAATCCTGGAGGGGCCCCAGAAGTGACTTTAACCCACATATTTTTTTTAAAAAAATTGTGATCCGTCCTGGAACCACTCCATCCAGAGATCTTCGTAGGTGTGAATGTTTGTTTGCTGCTGGTCTGCTTTGGGGTCTGTGTGTCTGTGAATGTGTATGTGGATACCTGTGTGTGTGTGTGTGTGTGTGTGTGTGTGTGTGTGTGTGAGAGAGAGAGAGAGAGAGAGAATATTCACTCTTCCCCAACACCAGTGCGCTCTCCCCACTGTACTCCACTCATTCAGTGTACATGAGACATTGAAGTAGAGGTTTATCATTGCCATCAACCCCTGGTGAGTTTCCATGGCTGGACGGGGATTTGAACCCAGGCCTCCTGAGTCCAAATCTGACACTCTGTGGGAGTTAAGATTCCCCTCTGTGCCTCCTTGACAGAGGGTGGACTTGATGATCTGTAGGGTCCCTTCCAGCTCTATGATTATTATTAGAACTGCTGGATAGCTCAGTGGTTTAAGGTTGGGAGTTCATTTCCCTAGTGGGTGCCTCCCTCTTGACAGGGTCTAGTCTTGATGATCTAGAGGGTCCCTTCTAGCACTGCAGTTCTAAGATGGCGATGATTGCACCACACTGCCCTGCACCATAGAGGGACAGGTGGGCGGAAAGGGACTTCTCGTCTTGAGGACAGATGATCCTTTTGCTTGGATTTCCTCCACAACCCCCATGCATGGTCCCTGGTAAATAAGCCCCGGGATGTTCACTGAGGCTCCTGAGTAAGCACCCCTTCCAACAACGGTGCGGATCCATCTTCTGCCCCGGATGCACCCAGTCTCCTTTGCCAGTCTGTTCTCAGTCTCCCACCCCAGCCTCAATACTATGAAAATCACCCCACTGTCCCACCCGAAAGGGCTGTTGTGCAACCAATGTGAAAGAACCTCTCAAGGGGCAATCCTGCTAGGCCTAAGAAACTGTGAGGCCAGGCAGACAGAAGCCTCTGCACCTTTCAGTGTAAAGATGAACCACAACAGTTATGAACCTCATCCATATCCTTCGGCTGAAAACAAAGTATTTTTTAAAAAAACAACGACTTTCATTTCCTTTCTCTTAACTCTAATTGAGGGAACAAGGTGTTCTGCGGTGAGTTTGACAAGGCCCTGTGAGCGTTTAAGTGGATTAACTAAAATAACACAACCCCGTGGATGAGACAATTGGCTGTAAAAAACGCACAGCCCCAAGCTTTCCTCTCCGGCTTTTCTTCGGCTTTGTGTTTTCCTTCTTTCTCTCTCGTTGGGAGGGAAGCTTCTACCGGAGTGGGGGGTTTGGTCCCACAGGTAGCGGCTGGACTGAGCATGTTCTTCCCTGCCCTCCCTCTCTGCCAACTCAATTAAAACACACAAACACAAGA
Organism: Pogona vitticeps; assembly: GCF_051106095.1. Classification (NCBI taxonomy): domain Eukaryota; kingdom Metazoa; phylum Chordata; class Lepidosauria; order Squamata; family Agamidae; genus Pogona; species Pogona vitticeps. The sequence goes on from NC_135795.1 coordinate 9,410,065, forward strand.
AGGAAGCGCCTTTTAATAGGCCACTTTGCAAGCCCCCCAACAAAACACAAGTGGTCTTCGGAGATAGGAAGCCCAGGAAGAGATGCCCGCCTTAAAAAGGGCAGCCAGCCTTCAATCGCATACAAACTGATTTTATGTTATGTTATGCCCTCGGCTGGGGTGCAGAGTGGGACTTGTGCAATTGGCCCAAGGCTTCACAGGCTGGCTCTTCTGAGATACCTAGTAGGGAATTGAACTCCCCACCTCTGGTTCTGTAGCCAAATGCCTAACTCACTGAGCTATCCAGCCAGCGCTGATAAGAAAGGAGGCCCCCAAATTCAGCATCGTATGGAGATTGTGAATCCCAGAGACGCTAGAATCTTGAGGGTCTGAATGGAGAGGGAGAGATCTAATCCACATAGGTACAGATAAAAAGAAGTACCATATTTTCCTCCATGTATAAGACACCCCCACTTTTCTAGCCCAAAATTAAGAAATCTAAGTGGGGCTTAGCAAGTGGAGGAGAAAGCAGGGATCAAAACCCAACAGGATCGCTTTGATCCCTGCTTTCCCCTCCACTTGTTTTTGTTCTCTCCTCGGCTTGCTTCCGTGTATAAGATGACCCTCAATTTTTAGTCTAAAGATTTTTAGATAAAAGTATACTCTTATACATGGCAAAATAGGGTATCTTTTTGAGCCATGGTAAATCAGGGGGACTCCGTGCCACAAGGTGTGAAGGCTGCCTATGTGGATGGCTTTAAACGAGAGGTAAATTCATGGAGGTTATGGCCGTCTTAGTGGCTACTGACTGAGGTTGCCGGAACTGGCTGAATGGCTGAGTGACGTGGCTACCTGGCTACACAGCCAGAGGTTAGCAGTTTGGTTCAAACTGCACCTCCCAAGCGAAAAGCCAGCCCGGGTAGCCTTGGGCCAGGTTTGCACACCTGGTCTCATGCTGGTTGCAAGGTCAGGTGTGTGACCCGCCACAGGATGAACCACAGAGTGGGGAGGGGAGCTGCCAACGGGGGGAATCGGATGTGGCCTTGCCCTGCAGAGCGTTGAACGTGGCAACAGGATCGTGGCACTAGAAATCAGCCATTGCCCAGATGTGCTTTCTACCCATCCTTGGTGTGTACAGACTGACACTGGCTCTCCAAAATGTTAGGATGGTTGGAGGGGCTGCCAACTCAAAAGTTCCATAATTTTTGGAATCCAGAGATGCCCCGGTTTGATCCTTGGACTTTCTTCTCTCCAAGCGGTCTTCTGTGGCTAAGCTTTTGGTCCGAAAAGGATTCGGGGAATGGTCTGAAGCCCCATGCATGGGTATGGAAAATTCTGAGCTGGGAATGAGATCTATGTTGTTTTGGCTCCTCAGCTTTTGAGCATCTGCTTTTCCACATCTGGCGCTCTGCTGTGATTTAACCTGCTGGCCTGCTCCCAAGGAGTCTTGAATGCCACTGGTGGTGGTGGTGGGGGGAACCCAACTTATTTCTTCTTAGAATGTAGAATTCGAAAAAAGCATGATGCTGCAGGCAAAGTGAATGTAGTCGGTCGCAGCCACACTTTCTTAAAGTGGGCCTTTTCCCTTCCTAGCTCTGAGCCTCCTCACCTGAAAACGAACCCTCTCCCTCCCTCGGGGAGAGTGGGCTTTAAAATGACTCCGGTTGCTGAGATGATGAGCAGGGCCAGCTTCACGACAGGTGGGGAGGCCTGGAAGACCTCAGCTGGCCTATAGGTTCCCCATTCCTTACTATCAGGCTATGGCAACCTACAAAAATCCTTCATACACTTGTCTTTGATTAACAGATAAACACCAATAGGACATCATGCCAGAATCCAATTTACATACGCTGTCTTGCAAAACTAGATTTTGGCCTAAGATGATACTATGTGTGTTGGGGGAGGATAGAGAAAGGAGTGGCCCTCTAGATCTTGCTGAACTGCAATTCCCATCATCCAAAGACTAGTAGAACTAATGGTGGTGGAGGCTGGGACTTCCTTCCAGCAACATACACACATCCATGGGTTTAAGCAACAGGGAGCCAGCTTTAACAGAAAGATCAGGAAAAAAAGATCTTAACTGTTAGAGCAGTACGATGATGGAACCCATGACTTCAGGAGGTAGTGAGCTGTTGAAAACCGGAGGTCTTCGAGGAAAATTGGACCACGATTGGCCAGATCTGCTCTGCTTTGGATTCCTGCCTTGAGCAGGGGGTTCAGCTCAATGGGGTTAAGCTTAGAGGCCCCTTCCAACTCCATTATTTTATGATTCTATGAGTATCTGGAGGGCCACATATTCTTTGCCCTTTCTCTCAATGACTGGATGCATACCATATTTTTCGCCCCATAAGATGCACCTTTCCATAAGACACACCAATTTTTTAGGAGAAGAAAACAGGAAAATATAATCTGTTTTCTTCGCTCCATAAGACGCACAGACTTTCCACCGCCCTGTTTTGTGGGGAAAAAAGTGCGTCTTATGGTGCGAAAAATACGGTAAGTCCCAACATGCTCTGTTTCAAACAAGGCATTCACTCCCTTGCATATTAATAAGCTGGCACTTGCCATCCAGGTTTAAGTCCTTGCATTAATGTAATTCACGTTTTAAATCAGCAGTCCCGTTCATCACCCTCTTTAGTCAATGTTAAGGCCTGTTAATTGATTATCATAACTTGTGCACATTTAACTAACAGCACATTTCTATGCATATTTATATGGAATTAAGTCCCTCTTTCAGTCAAGGGCTTACATTCCCATGCTAGGGAGTAGAGAATGATATCCAAAGCATTGCTGCTTTGCCTGAGATGATATTCTTTTACTGCCGGTCTGTAATATAAAAACTCAAACAATTTAGTAGTCAATCCAAAATTCAACCCAATGGCCCCTACTGGTGCTCATTAAACCTCCCTTGAACAAGTTTCTAGTCCTCAAGGTGGTAGAGAAACTGGACCTCATGGGATGGGGAATAAAAAAGCAGGATTTCCTACCTGCTCAGACTTGGCTGGTGTTTGGGAACTAGAAAAAAAATAGTATGGCAGAGGATGCTGAAAGCAAGCAAGCAAATCTGTGAGGCGCTGTTCATGTTGCATAATTTATATCAACTGCAGAATGCAGCTTCTTCTGAACTGCTCTGCAGGATCACAGGAAGAAATGTTTCCCCGCCCTGACACTTGAAATCGATATGCACCAATGTATACATTACCATTAAACTCTTTATCGTTCTGCGCTGTTGGCACGAATACAAAACGTTGTTCACACATATACAGCGCTGTAGCGCTGTGTTTGGAAGCCACGTCCATGATTTCACACATCGGAAGGTACATGGATTTGGGGGACCTCTAAACATATATACTGGACGCCCAATGTGGTGTAGTGGGTAGATCGATGGACCAGAACTCCGGAGTTAGATTGATTTTAAAACGATTTATAGAAAGGGTAGCTCCAACTGAGCGGACAATATGCCTTGTGTATTTTTTTTAAAAAAAAACTTTAGGCATCATCATAGAAGAAGCATTTTGCATTTCCTCTTACACAACAGTAAGCAGCCATCAGCGAAGCAAAATAAAGGCAACAGGAGAGAAGGATACACCAAATCTCGCAGTGCCCTAGAAGTAGGTGATGGATGTAACAGAATCACTAGCCTCCATACAGCATAGATATATAGACAAAACTCCAAGCACCCAAATAGCTGTGTATATTTTAAAAAAAATTACCTTGGAATACAAATTTACCTTGGAATAATTCCTACATAGCTGGCTGGATAGTTTGGTGGTTTGGGTTATCTGGCGGTGGAGCAGCCATTGTGAATACAGCCAGCCTGGGGGGCCTTGGGCCAGCTGCACAATCCCAGGGCGCCCCTTAGAGGAAGAGAAGGGGAAACCACTTCTGAGTAATCTGTACCTGGAAAATCGTGAGAAGGGTCACCGTAAGGCAGAATGGACTTGACGGAACGTGGTTATTTTGCTGGCTGGATTGCTCAGTGGAGCCAGAGTTTGGGACCTGGATTCCCCACTGCACCTCCTGGAAGTATAGCCAGCCTGTGAGGCCTTGGGCAAGCTGTGCAGTCCCCAGGGCGCCCCCCAGAAGAAAGGCAAGGCAAACTACTTCTGAGTATTCTCTCCTGGAAAGGGTGCCCATAAATCTGAATTAACTTGACTGCACGCGATGCTCAAATCCTATGTATTTCAATGACCACTCTATTGATCCACATGTCAATTTATTGAGATTTGCATCAGTTAAAACCCATTGAACTAACACTTGCAGCCTTGTTGACAATAAAATAAACCCACAGCCTTACTAACGATAAAACAAATGTATTTCTTTTTGTCTGGCAAAGGAAAGAAGGGATATACCTCTGTGGTTAATTATCTGTACTGCGGAAACTGGCATTTCTGTCTGGGGCAGAGTGGACAGGTAACAGGTCTCACCTGGACAAGGAAATGAAAAACAGCTCTCGAGAAAATGCTGAAATATTAATCTTTAACAGGCTGGTGTAGAAGTGAAGGGGGGGAGGTTTGCCTCCATTGAGTTGAGTAAACTCTGGCTGGGTTCTTAGCTCCCAGAAACCAAGGAGGGGCTGAGTCAATACAAGATGGGTTTAATAGGTAACTCAGAGGGTGGGGTGTTGACTTTGAACTCTTTCTAGCCATGCCCCAACCCAAAGTCTACAGGACACCCAAGGAAAGGTAGCAACAAACACAGAAAACGTCTATTCAGAGTAAGGGGGAACACCCTGTCCTCGAAACCCCAGAGCCTAATAGATAGGTTGGAGGAAAACGTGTCCCATTGGGTTTCAGCCCTATGGAGGAAACGTTCATTAAGTAACCAAATGAGCTTATTGCTATTTGTTACACGGGTAGAACTTTGCATGCAGGCAAGTAGTATACATTGGCTAGAAACCTACTGGTGATTGCGTAGGGTCGGTGTGATTTTTGGGGCTACTTGCAGCTAATTGATAAAGCATCAAGGTAGCTTTGCTTGCACACCGTGGTGCAGCTGAGATGCGTGCGATTAAGTTGCCTCGGACTTACGGGGACCCTATGAATAAGTGCTCTTCAAAGCTGTCCTCAATAGCCCTGCACAGCTCTTGTAGACTCAAACCTGTGGCTTCCTTTAGGGAGACAGTCCGTCTCATGCTTGGCCTTCCTCTTTTCCTGCTGCCTTTCACCTTTGCCAATATTGTTCCCCCCCCCCCCCCCCGTGAATCTCATCTTCTTATGATGTGCCCAAAGGACAGCCTCCGTTTCAACACTTTGGCCTCTGGAGATAATTCAAGCTTGATTTGATCTAGGAAGACCCACTTGTTCACTCTTCTCTGCTAACCCTTCCCTGACATCCAGATGTTCTTATCACTCTGGGATCCTTAAGACATGGAGTTTTTTTAAAATCTTATACCTCCAGTCTCCGCCTCTCCGTTTGACTTATGGGTCTTCCATCTGTCATACCTTCTCCATTCTTCTTCCCAAGAACATTGACAGCTGGAGCATTGGATTTCCCCTTTACACTGGTCTCTCCCCGCCCCCCTCTAAAAATGACTCAGTAAGCTGGGGCATGACAATTAGCCGCAATTAGCCACTGCAAGTTATGCACGCAAACACTTCACTCAGCTGGCCATTCTGTTTTCAGAACATGTGCCCAAATGTCATAGCATTCTTGCAAGCGCAGACATGAAAGATGGGCGAAGCAGGCAGGTCTGCCCACCCAAGAGGTCCTTCTGATCTTCTTCAGCAGAACAGAAACTGACTGATCCTTGATCACCACGCCAGTCTTGTGCTTCATTGTTATCCAGCCGTGTGTTAAGAGGTCTGTCTGTTATGTGCTTGTTGAGTTTCATCTGACTTATGGTAACGTTCATAGGGTTTCCATGGCCTGTGAGATGTTTAAGATGTAGCTCTACTAATGCCACCTTCTAGCGAATTTCCACGGTTTAGGATTGGAAACCCTCAAATGTCACTCTACCTTTGAATTACTCTCCCTTTATTGGACCGCTAAAATATCATACAAAAGAAGTCTGCAAGACTTTTGTTTCGGGCTGGTGGCTGCAAAGTTTGAGTTTTGGGAAGAGCATATCCCCCAACTCTTAGAGGTTGAAGCTGCAGGATCTATAGTTAAAGGTCCACCAAAGAATCTCAGCCTGGGGTGTGATGGCATCATGTTTTATCTTAGGGCAGTGGTCCCCAACCTTGGGCCTCCAGATGTTCTTAGACTTCAAATCCCAGAATTCCTGGCCAGCAGGGGTGGTGGTGAAGGCTTATGGGAGTTGTAGTCCAAGAACATCTGGATGCCCAAGGCTGGGGACCACTGCCTTAGGGGACATAAAATGGTTTGCCTTTTTTCATCTATGTAGGCGATGGCTTGCCACTCCCTTGGGGAACTATCCGTGGCTCCTGCGCTATCTTGGAGCAGAAGCGCCAAGCAACATGGCAACCTTTCATGATCCTATACCCATTTAGTCAGGATTCAGTCTTACTGTATTCACTAAGCACATATAAGATTGAAAAGACTAGGTTTACTCTAGTTGGGTCTAATAATGCATTTAGAGCACCGCCACCGCTACATATTAACATGTATATATTATTTGGGAGGAAGAATCCTGTTACTCTGTTGCAACAACAATAACCAGCATCCTGTGGCAGTCCTCCGATCAGGCAGAAATCCTACTGTTGATCAGGCTGTGTGCTCAGATCCCTTATGCACTTTCCCTTACCCAAGTGTAAGCTTATAGCCAGCATTTTTTATTTGGTATCACCTTTGGGAGATTTCATCCAGCATGACTGATATCGACACGCGGGGAACATCTGCCTGCTGGACAGCTCCGTGCTTTAGCTCTCTGGCTGCAGAGCCAAAGGTTGGGAGTTTGATTCCCCCCACTGTTCTTCCCTGATGGGGGGTGGACTGGATGATCCACAGGGTCCCTTCCATCTCTCCAGTTCTAAGATTATCCCAGATCTACATTTCTGCTCTCTGACCAATGAGTGCCAGTGTGGCCTAGTGAATGGAGGGACCAACTAGGACTCAGAAGACCTGGGTTCGAATCCCAGCTCTGCCCTTGGGGAGCACAGCTGTTGGCACTGTTAAAAGTGCTCCTTGCCCATCCCCACCCGCTTTGAAAGCCCTTTTTGGGTGGCCTTAAGTGGGATGTGACTTGACAGCAGAACAGCGACTCTCTGGTTAAGACCAGCACACAGATAACAGGTTCCTCCCTCCCTCCCTCTCTCTCTCCCCCCCCCCCTCTCTCACACACACAGTGCAAATCAGCTGTTCCTGAGAAGGGTGGGAAGGACAACACGTCTGCTGGATCTTTGCAATCATGGCGAGCCCCATCATCTTACACAAGGTGGATTGCTTGAGGTTAAACGACGGCGCGGAGGGGGGGGGGATGCGAGATCTACGCAGTAGCTTCGCTGGCTGTTGATCCCTCCTCTCCCTCCTCCTCCTCCTCTCCCCCCTCCCGGGCCGGTGCCGCATAGAAGAAGGATCCCGCACACGCGTTTCACGCCTTCCAAGAGAGTTGGGGGGGGCCCGGAGAGCTGAGAATATTGGGGTCCCCTCCTTGGTCTTTAGCTCCTGTCTCTCTCCCTTCCTGGCTGAGCTTGGCACGGTGTTTTTTTTCCCCCTCCCGGAAGGGCGGCGTACTTGCGTGCCCACGTCTCGTGTGTATGCGCACCTTGGCGTGGTGCGGGTCGGCTTGTTAATTTATTTCTCCCACCCCCCTCCAATGCAGTACGAAACGCCCAGCAGGCCGGCCTTGCCTCTCTGCTCTTGCCAGAGGAAAAAGCCAGCCTTAAAAAAAAAAAGGGAGAAGAAATAAAATCAGTTTTGAAAACATTTGGGGCCGCCTGCTGGGAGGAGACCAAGGGTGCGCCCGGGGTAGGGTTTGGGTGTGGGGAGGAGAGGATCGCTGAGCAAGGAAGGCAGAGAGGAGGTGCCTAACGGGCTGGGACGCAAGGGCTGACCCACACCCCCCCTGCACCCCCGGCTCCCACCCCTGGGCGCACCCCCTGCCTCTCCCGAGACGCGCCTCCCCTGCGAATCGCGGCCGACTCCTCAAGAAGAGTTTGCACTGCCCAGACACCCCCTTCTCCCCTACGCGCACATACACACATACCTTCCCCAGACCCCCCCCCCAAATCCTGCTCCAAGCTCACGAAGCCTGCTTTCTTAAGGTGTGTGTGCTGGGTGTGTGTGTGTGTGTGTGCAAGAAGAGGCTGAAATCCTGCACAACGCTTCAAGACGATCTGATTCCATGGATGCGTGTACCTAGCGAGGCACGCGCGCGCGCGCGCACACACACACAGGCGTCTTGCCAAGCGGCGGCTCGACTTCCTTAAAAAGAAAATAAAAACGCAATAAAATCAGTCAGCTTCCTTCCCTTCTCCCCCCCCTTTTTTTTTAAACGAAGCTTTTCTGCAAAAATGTAAAAAAAAAAAATTGGAGAGGGTGGCCAAGCACAGCGCCTTTTCCCTCTTGCAAAGGGGAGAGCAGGCGGCACGGCGGGAGATCGATTAGGGCGCACGGATTTCCCAGCGCACACCCTCCTCCCGCAATACGTGTGAACGCTCCCCTGCCCCGTGCAAAGAGAGGGGTGTGTGTGTGCGCGCGCGCGCCTTGGGAAGGGCGCGCGTTTCTTTTTTGCAACTGATTTCATTTGAGTTGCGTTTGTAATTTTTATTTTATTGTTTTTTTCATTTCAAATCCTCCCCCCCCCCCAAAAAAAATCTCCTCTCCAGCTCGGCTCGGCTTTTCCCGGCAGGGTAGGTGGGTGGGTATTTAGAAAGAGAGAGAGAGAGAGAGGAGGGGACTGGTAAGTCACTGCGTGTCTGGAAGGGGGCGAGCTGTCTCCAGACAGGTGATGGGCGTTTCGAGGCGGCCTGCTCGGCGGCGGCGGCGGCGGCTGCGGCGGCGGCGGCTGCCGCCTCTCCTCCTTGGGTTTCACTTCGCCCTGATCTAAGCAAATATGCAGAAGTACCGGCTAGGCTAGTCGGGCTGCGCCAACGGAGGCAGCGCGCAGGCGGAGAGGCACCGGCAGCCAGCTGCGCGCACCCCCCCCGCCCCTCTTGGCGCTGTTCTTTTTTTTTAATTCCCTCCTTATTATTTTTTTCCCCTTTTCTTTTTCCCTCCCCCTTGGAATAGAGAAAGAGGGAGAAGGAAGCGGGGAGGAAAAAAAAAATAAAATCAAGGCGATCTCTCCACCTTTTTCCTTTCCCGGTTGCGCTTCTCCAGGGACCCCCGGGCGCGCCAAGAAGAGCCCTCTCCGTCTCCAAGCAAGCCCGCTCCGATCGCCTTCCCCGGATCCTTGGCCATGGCTAAAGAGTAGATTGCGGAGGACGGATCTTGGGAGCCGAGCGCCGCGCCCAGTGTGCCCAGATCCCAGGCGATCGCGCCCTCCCTTCCCCAAAATACCGGACCCCCCCCCTTCCCTTCTTTCCAGACGCACCGGCGGCGGCGGCACGGCTTGGCCCTCTTCGGGAGGGATGGTTCTGCCTCTCCCAGCTCCTGGAGGCGGGCTGGGGCTCCTCCTTCGCGGCCCCGTCGTCGAAGCGTCTGCCAGGCTCGGGTGCTCGAGACCGCGATGAGGACCTGGGCAGGATTTTGGCTCATAGGCGTTTGCTCCTTGGCTTTCGTGGCGGCGGAGGTAAGGCGGGCGCCTGGCGTGGGGAAGGACGGACGCGTGTCTGCCGGAACGGGGCTTGGCAGGAGAGCGGGGGGGGGGTAGTAAAAGAAGGGAGAATATCCGATCCGGGAGAGAAATCAGGCAGTGGGGCATCTTATTTTCCCCTCTGAACTATTTCTGTAGTTTTTATTTTTTTTGCATCTGGACATGACAGGTGGGATTCCTTCCCCCCCCTTCGTTTTCCCCTGTTTGCTTTTTTTTTTCCCTTCTTTTTTTGGGGAGCAATATTTTCTCTCTCCTCCACCCCTTCCCCCGGCAACATCCCGATCTGCTTCTCTAACGAGAAAAATCGAGATTTTTTAACAAAATCCCCAGCCTGGAAGAAGGAGAAAAAAAAAGATGCATTGGGGGTGGGTGGGTGGGCGAGCGGAAAAGAGGCAGAGAATTGCAAGCAAAAATGTGCTTGCAATTTCCCCCTCCCCTTCAAAATAATAAATAAATCAATCCATCGCGAAGTGGGGTCGATGTTGCTTTAGTTTTCCTTCCTCCCAGGAGGATAAAAAAATCCTGTGAAGTCCTTCTGCAAGCCTGAGTCTTCTTTTTTTTAAGTGAGGCTCGCTATGGGCAGGCTGCCTGCTCCCGGCACCCTTCTTTTTGCTCTCTCCCGGTGTGAACGTGAGGACACGCGTGTCGACGTCCGGCCGTGGGAACGCGTGACGAGGCTGCGTTGGGCCGGCCGGCAAAGGCGAGCGGGGGGGGGGGAGGCTGGGGTGGCGGAAAGCGCCGAGAAGCCGAGGGATTTCATCGCGCCCTGTCCTGTTAATGAGAAACGAGTGCGAAACTGCTAAAATAGAATAAGGAAGCAATTAAAATAGTGGGTTTTCTAATTGAGCTCGGATCGGTGCTTCGGCGTTCCGGAGGGAGAGGCCCTTGATCCGCCGCCACTTTCGGAATGCGCTCCAATTTTCCACATCATAATAATAATAATAATAATAATAATAATAATAATAATAATAATAATAATAATAATAATAATAATAATAATAATAATAATAATAATAATAATACTCTTTCCCTCTGCCTTTCCCCTACTAGAACCAGGCACGTTGACTCAGCAACGTTGCCAGTTGCTCCTCCGGAGTAAAATCTGCTTGTGCAGGATCATAGCCTTTTTTTGGAGTGGGTGGGTGGGTCGGTGGGTGAGCATGGAGAGGGCAGGCCCCCCTAGAAGTGGCCAGATCAAACAGAGGGTGAATTCCTCTCCTGTCTTATTCCTTCTCTCCACCTTTCCAAAACCTGAGGATTATTACAGGTGTCCATTTCCTGTTTGGGGGGGGGTGTCTTGAGAATTCAGTGACCCCTTGGAATTTGGTTGTAGTACTGTAGTTGTTATTATTATTATTATTTTAGAGATTGCATGGTTTGTGGGCACAGGATCTTCTGTTGGAAGCTGGCATGCAAGCTTCTCCTGCAGGTTTCCGGCATGGAAGACCTGCTAAGGTGGGCTTGGTCGTGGGGCTTTGCCACTAGAACCCATACCTGTCCTCCCTTCCCCCCCAAGACAGATCTGGGAGATGTGGGGCCAAGGGAGACCACACGGGGAAGTTCACTCGTACGTGGACACCCTAAGAGCCTCCAACTTTGAAGTTTTCCTGCTGCTGTAAAGATTTGCTCGGAGGAACCTGCCTTTACTTAGAAATTATTTATTACGTGGAAATAGCATGTGACCCTGTGTGTGTTCCCCCCTCTCTCACACACTCACATTTATTTATTTATTTATTTATTTATTTATTTATTTATTTATTTATTTATTTATTTGCCTCTTTCTCTCCTGCCCATCTGCCGAAGGCCCCTCGTTGGGGGGCGGTTTACAGCATACAAATCCTACCATGACAGAGCTGTTCTGAGTCCAGGGGAGGACCGACTGGGCTCAGCACCCTTACAGGATCCCAGTTGGGCTGGCCCATGTCCACTGGGTCTTGTTTCCTGCTGCTGGTTTCAATTTTTTTTAGTTTTACTCTCTCTCTCTCTCTTTTAAAACAACAACAACAAAAAAAGCACAGGGACCCAGCAACAGTCTTCTCAATACAGCCCAGTTTTAAACCGGCTTCCTCGGAAGTCAGCCCCATCTATGTGGCATGAGCTTTACTCCTGAGTAAATGTGCATGGAAGGCCAACTGAGCAGGTTTTCTTTTTTCTTTTTAAATACTATTTACTCCATAGGCAGGATCTGCCCAAATCACAGACAATATGCCTTTAAAACAGTATATTTCTCTCCTGCTCCCCACCCCCCTTTTCCCATTGTACTTTCAGAACATCTTAGAAATGGAGGAAGGAAGATAATTGTGGGGGGGGGACACATGCATCCAGCCCACCCACATTTCCTTAGAAACACTCTCCCTACGAGGAAGAGGGTGGTTGGCCTTTGGTGTTTCCTTGACAAGGGGGGAACCTGCCAGCATGCAGAGGCAACTTTACAAGGATTTGTATGGTCTGTTACATAGTTGGATGCCACATTGAGGGTTTTTTTTTTTTGGAGGGGTGGGATTTGGGGTCCCCCCCCCCCCAGTTTGGGGTGGAAGAGGGAGAGACGGATGGGCAAGCCTCCGTGCCAAGCTTTTGCCAGCGATGCAGCAGACTGAAAAGGTGGCTTTGCATGGAAGGTGACTGACCCGGTTCTGTCTCTTCTCTGTCTCTTTTCTTGGAAAACAAGGAAGCCGAAATCCCTCAAGAGGTGATCGAAAGACTGGCTCACAGTGAAATCCACAGCATTCGGGACCTCCAGCGCCTCCTGGAGATTGACTCCGTAGGTAAATTATTGCCATGCTTTTCTACTTTCGGAAAAAAAACCTTGGTGATGATGAGGAGGAGGACGGCAGATGCAAAAAAAGGAAAGACTTCTGCTTTAGGGAGTGGCGAGTTATTTTTAAAGCACGGGGTGTGGGGAAGGCCAGGAGCTTGGCAGAAGTCAGTTTTCAGAACGGCATCGAGGCTGCAGGCGTTTCAATCCACTCCTCATCTGCTATGGGTCGCATGGCGGCCGCATAGCCCGGAGGTCAGCTTGCAGGGCGCGGGCGGCTGAGCGAGGCATTTTTCTGAGCGACTGAGAACATTTCGGCCTCTGAACCCCGAGCCTAACGTGACAGAGCCTTGGGCATTCCCGTAAGGCCTGTGTTCTTATGGCTGTGCTTTGAAACGGCACCCGGGGTGTAAGGGTTGGAATGGGGTCAGGACGAGTGAGCATTCGTCCTGGGTACTTGGTGTCCCACCAGCAGTCGATCAGTTCAAGCCTGGTCCCTCCGGCTGTTGGAATTCAGTACTATACACTGCCTCTGAACCTGGAGGCTCTATCAAACGGTCAGGTGACGGCTCTATGTGCTGGATCAGACCAAGCATGGGAGTGCTTCTGAAATGTCCACCAAATAATCTTCATTGGGCTTGCCATCCAGTGCCTGGATGGATTCTTGTTTTAAGAGATAGAGCCGAGTGCGAAACGTGAGAACTGCACAGTATTTGATCAATTTTTACGTGTGACGCTTCTGTTTTGGCTCTCAGTAACCGAATCACTGCATAACATGACTTTGAATTCTTCATTTGGATGTAGAAGAGACGTGGTTTATACTCGCCGTTGGGGTTCAGAGTCATGAGGAGGAGCAATTCCATTGATATCCCCATTTTATGGGCAGAGAACTGAGGCAGAGACTCAAGGCCACTGAGGATGTCTGGAGATGTTTGAATTTGAACTCAGGATTTCAGGAAGACCTTTTATCTGGGGGCTAAGCCGTTGCCTGCTTCTGATCGGTTAATCTTAGTGCTGCTCCACACATGCTGTCGTTTGGTCTTCCTGATGAGAAGTCAGGTTGTTATCCTAGAGGTTCTTTACATGGGTGTAAGTGTTGTCGAACTCACTAGGACTTGCTTTTGAGTATACATATACAAGCTTGCTCTGTCCGCAGCAGAGACTAGTGTGCTAAATCTCCTGCCTTTGGGTTCAGCTGAAGAGTATTGTCCTTGCGTAGAACTGACGTGGAAATTTGGGTTGCCGTTTTCTCTCCGGGATGACCAGTTTCACAGGTGCAACGTTGGTTGCTTGGTGTCGTGACCATCAAGCGATGATTGTGCATGTTTTCCCTGTTGAATTTCAGAGATCGCAGCCAAACATTGATGGAGATATTTTTCCCCCCCTCTCTCTGTGGTGTTTTGTGAATACAAAACTGAGATGTTTGGATATTGGATTTCTGGCTGGCTGCTTTTTGTAAGAGAGTATCCGTATTTCAAAATCTAACCGCTTCACAAAATAGATGCAGGTTCCAGATATCCTCCTATCCTTCCAAGCCTGTGGGCTACAAAATACCCTATTTTAAGCCTCCAGATCGCTTCTTAGAAATCCATTCTTGTTTCTGGATGTGACATTATAGTTTGGTCATATTTGTATCTTTTTTTTATTTCCAAAGAAATTTCTCTTAACCAGTAAAAATTCCCATCGTTTGGCCTGTAATTTATGCCACCCTGCTGTTAATCTTTAAGATCCACTGCCCCTGGGGTCATTTTATTACAAATATTCCACATGGTGTTTATGAATGAAGTCATGTCTCTACAAGATGGTGGTTGAGTTGTGTTTTTTTTTTAAGTGAAAGAAAAATAAACTCTTTCCTTTCCACTTTAACCAGAAGGCTTTTCTTGTTGAGCTTTCAAACAATCAACATTCACTTATTTAAAGGGGGGGGGGAATAGCCCAAGGTTATTTTCTGCATCATTAGGACGACGTGCAGTTTACTAATATTTCTGCACTGCAATAGACCAATCCTGTTATTATATTTGATCTCATACAGTTGTCAGCTTTGAATCCAAGCAGATTCGTAATGATGCCTTGTGCTACGAGTGATTACTCCGTTTATTCTGCAAGAATGTGGAAGCAGGGAGAACTTTTATTATTATTATTATTAAGCCAAGGAAGTCTGTGCTCATCTTATAACCCGAGCCAAGAATCTGGCAAGTTGTTACTTGTGTGGTTCGCAGTGGATAGTGGAGCAGCTTTGTTTAAACAAAGACTGCATAGTTACGCTTATTTTTTTGGATTTCTTTTTGAAGAAGGATCCAGGAGCGGGGGGGGGGGGCTTTGAAAGCTGAACTTGAACTATAAAAGTACTGCATATGTCTTAACAGGCATTCTCCTTATGCTTTGGGTTTCTTCTGGAATCATCATCCTTGCCTCTTAAAGGAGACACAAGGCACTCTGCAAATCTCTTCTTAACCACGAATGGTACAGAAGAAGGGGGCTTGAAGGACAGCATTGTACCTTGCGAGATTTGACTTTTGACTTTTGAAAGGGCTGGGGTGCAGGATTGCTAAGGGAGGAGGCGATGATGGAGGTTTGTACAGCTCTGCAGAGCGTGATGGAAATGCCTAGGGAAAGATGCTTTTGTTAGATCTACAGGACATTATTGTTCCTTTTTATTTGGTTTGTAGGTTTTATTTGCATGTTTTTATGCAGATCCCATTCTTCCCCCAAAAATCTGCAGGGGACATACATGGGTTATGTTCTTCCTCCATCAATCCTCGTGCCGTCTGTAGTGGGTTGGGCTTAGGAAGTGGTCCCGCCTTAGCCAATCAAGAAGCTTTTTGATTCAGGAGGCGGCCGTAAACATGGGTCTCCTTATCCTTGTCTGATACTGTTAATCATTACAGGACAGAGCCTGCCACACAGAAACCCAGTGGGCACCCAGTGAAATTGACAGCGTATATCCGTTCTGGATACCCAGTGTGGTATAATGGCCAGAGTGATGGACTAGGACTCAGGGCCTGGGTTTGAAGCCACACTCAGCCCTGAGACCTGTCTGAAGGAGTGGAACCTGATAGAACCACTTATATTGAAAGCCCTCTTAGAGTTGCCAAAAGTTGAGTCTGCCGTAATGGCACATAACCACAACAATAAATATCTGTGGTGACTAGCAGAGTGTATCTCTGTTTTGACAAGCAGGGCTGGGAAAGTGAATCTAATCTGGATTTTTTTTTCTCTCTGACCTTTATTGGTAGTTTTGGAAAGTGTGGGACTTCTGTCTGGGATAGAATCCAGCACCATGGATAGTTCCAAGAAAGTTTGGGCTTAAACCCACAGCCCCACTAATATTCCCAACCACTTTTATTCCTTTCTTTCTACAATATTATCCAGTCCTGCCCTAAAATCTAAAATGGCCGTTGTTGCTGCATCTTGTGTTCAATGCCACAGTTGTTTTTGTGACGAAATGCTTAACCTTCTCAATGACTTTCCTCGGGTTTTGTCGTCTCCTCCATCAACGAGTTGTTTCGATGCCTCTTCTGAACTTGATGCAAATTACTGCGACAGCTGTTCCTTTGGGAGTTGGAGACAAGAGCTCTTATTTTGCATGTTGTTGGATTTCTCTTTAGCAAGTTCGTCCTCCCCACTCCACCCTCTAGATACGGATGGACAGTCCTAGAGGACTTCAAAATACTGTGCTCATTTCTTTCCCTTTTTATAGGTGATAGTTCTTTAGCAGATTTGGCACAGAGCAAGAGCTAGCTTTCTGCTACATCTGTGCCAAATTTGGTGCTGATCTGAGGTCCAGTTGCATAGTTACAATTTTTTGTTTGGGGCACCCCTCTTCTTAGTTGGCTTACAGAATGCGGAATGCGGCTGCCACTCAATATCAGCTTCCCTTCTGGCACTTGTCCCATGTCTGAATGTGGAAACCCAAGGATGATTCTTTTTTTAATGGCAAGTCCATCCAGGTTGGCATCAGACTCTGCCCAAGATGGCATCAATATGGCATAACATCAGAAACATAGCAGTTGGGTTTGATCAAAGTCTTGACCAGAGCTTCTCAATTGGATGATGCTTCAATATTGTCATGCTTTCTGACACCCATCCTGGCAAGACCTTGCTGTCAGTGGCACAATAATGTGGGTCCTGCTCCAAAGCAATTTTTAAGAGCATGGAGAAGTTGCTTTTTTTAAATTCAAACAATTCTTGTTGAATTCCAACAATTCCAACAATTATTCGGGAGCTGTGCTGGCCCAATTATTCTAGGAGTGATCATTCCATAAATAACATTCCATTCTTTTTCTTGGGTACTGGTCCCATGTTCAAGAGACTTCCGTCACAATATATTTGAGCAAGGGATGCTTATAATGCAAGTGACCAGTTTTAATTTGCAATTTGAAAGAAACAAATCAAGTTCTGTATAGTATTAGTAGTCACCCCTTAAGGATGAAGATGAGTAGACCCCAACTCTAAAATGTCCAGTAAGTTTGTGGTTCTTTCACATTCCATGTGGTTACGTGTATCTAATTGATTATATACCCAAAATTATAATCTGTCAGTATTAGGTTTTGTTCCATTTAGTGTGGATTTTTGAAGATTCCGCAGGCTTCCGCAAATGAGGCACATAAACAAGCTAGAGCTTCAAAAAGTTATGTTTCGAATTCCATTTCCTCCAAGAACTGCTGGATAGCTCAGTGCTTTAGGTCAGTGGTTCTTAACGTGGGCGATAATGCCCCCCAGGGGGCGATTTCATTTTTCAGGGGGGCGGTAGAATGAAAAGGGGCGGCGTGGGGGCGCTGGAGCAGAAGGGGGCGGTAGGGGGGCGCTGGAGCAAGCCAAACCTGTGAAGATGGCTGCAGCCTTTTTACAATGTGCATGAATATATATTTTCCTCCAATCTTAATTTAGTTTCAGAATTTTCGTCTTGAAATTTTTAGTTCCTGCATAGCGGTTTGTTTTTATGCCCTTTTTATATTTCTTTTTGAGTCTTAAAATTCGCTTGCAACTAAATCATTAAATGTTACTTTTGGGGGGCATTTCATTTTCTTGGAATTGAATTTTGTTTTCAGGGGTCACTGGATTTAAGTGTCATAAATAAATAAATAAATAAATAAATAAATAAATAAATAAATAAATAAATAAGATATCACCGCAGGGAGGGGGGCGATGATAACTTCCTCAATGGCTCAAGGGGGCGTTTCTTTCAAAAAGGTTAAGAACCACTGCTTTAGGTCACTGGTTCTTAACCTTGGGTTACTCAGGAGTTTTGGACTGCAACTCCCAGAAGCCTTCACCACCAGCTGTCCTGACTGGGGTTTCTGGGAGTTGCAGTTCAAAAGCATCCGAGTAACAATGGTTAAGAACCACTGCTTTAGGTTTCTAGCCGTGGAGCCAGAGGTTGGGAGTTCGGTTCCCTCATTGGGCCTCCTTGAGAGGGGCTGGACTTGATGATCTATAGGATCCCATCTAGCTCTGCAGTTCATGAGTGCGATGATCTGTGAGTTATCATTTTAAAAAGTTACTTTTCAAAACGGATCAGGTGTATGTGGCCATAACTGGACTGGAACGGAAGGAATACCTGCTTTCTTGACCATATACTTTCCAGGGCTGCCAAAGACCATCAACAGAGCTGTATATTTCTTCATTTGGAAACACGGATACAAACAAATTTGGGAATAATGTGTGGGTTTTTTTGGAATGAAACAACCCCTCCCCCTCACTAGGATTTGTTGAATCAGAAAAAGATGTTCTCTCTTGCTTTGCCACATATTTTGATGCTACGTTTTAGTGGGGGAACAGTTGATAATGCTGTCTTGTTAAATTAGAAACCACACCTCCAGATCATCTGGCACCATGTAAAAACAAAATGAGAAATGTCCAAAACCATAGTATCCATGAATCATTTTAACCATCCCCCCTTCACTCTCTTCCTCTATTTTTTTTTTAAAAAGGTAAATGTTTTTCTTACAATATGGTCTTGTAAAGCAGTCAGAATGCTTGTTGGCATTTAATAATCTTAATAATTATGTTCATCTTAGGGCTGGAAGGGACTCTATGGATCATCAAGTCCGGTCGCTGTCAAGGAGGCCCAGTGGGGGAATCGAAATCCCGAACCTCTGGCTCTGCAGCCAGATGCCAAAACCACTCAAAAGTTTGAGATCTCGGTACGGAATACAGTCCATCTGTCAAGTCAAGCTAACTTGGAAGGTTTTTGAATAGAAAACATTTTGAGGAAGCAAGTTGTACAGTGGGGTCTTGACTTGAGAACTTAATCCGTATTGGAAGGCGGTTCTCAAGTCAAAAAGTTCTCAGGTCAAATCTGCATTTCCCATAGGAATGCATTGAAAACCATTTGATCCGTATCTGCTCTTTTCCGTCCATAGAAACTAATGGGAAGCTGCTATTCCGCCTTCGACCACTAGAGGGGGATATTTTGTTTCTTTTTTTCTTAGGTCAAGAAAGGTTCAGGGAAGGCAGGGAAAATACAGTCCAGGCAGGACAGTACCAGGCAGTCCGAAGACTGTCTCCCAATCCACTCTCTAAACGCTGGGAGGAGTGAGGAAGCAGACAGGCACCCTTTTCACTGGCCAACAGTTAACTGAAAGTTCACATTTTGCACTTTCCCTGCCTCCCACGTGGTTTTTTTTCAGTTCTTAACTCAAATCTAAGTACTTAAGTCAAGTCAATATTTTCCTATGAGAGTGGTTCTTAAGTCAAAATGTTCTTAACTCAAGCCGTTCTTAAGTCAAGACCCCACTGTATGGCTTTAATTGAGGTCTATGTCATCAGCTTGGTTGATTCCTCCATCTTCAAGGCTTGGGATATGCAACTCTAGGCTCAAGAGTTCTAGACCACTGGTTCTTAACCTTGGGTTACTCAGGAACGTCTGCAACTCCCAGAAGCCTTCACCACCAGCTGTCCTGACTGGGGTTTCTGGGAGTTGCAGTTCAAAAGCATCCGAGTAGCAAAGGTTAAGAACCACTGTTCTAGACAATCTTGAAGCCTGCGACCAGAGTCTTATTCGTGTTCATGTAAGATCTGTATATTTTGCTGTGCTTCATTGACTAGGTGTGGGCATATGTCGGTGGAGTGCCTGGTCACACTCCTGAAATGCACCCCATCAACTTTTCAGTGCTTCACAGCAAGTTATGCAAAATTTAGATGAATCCTGACCTCTATCACTCTCTCTAATAATGAACTTGGGTGGTCAGTCCCATCACTGATGGAAATCAGAAGAAACAAGGAGGAGACGTAGCACACTTTGAGGGTCCTGATAGCGTGTCATGTGCAGAAGTGGGCAGAATGATGGACTACGTCTTGGCGGTTATGAGTTCGAATCCCTGCTCAGCCATGGAAAACTCATTGGGGATGTGGAGCTGGTAAAATCACTCGAACATTTCAGTTGCTTTGGAAACCCTATTAGGGTCCCTGTAAGTCAGTTCCGACTTGACGGCACACAGTGAGAGTGGAGGATGCTGAGTTGTGGGATGTCATCATGGAATGTTAGATATGAATAGGGGAAGAAAAAAAATGGAAAAGATGTAGTGGTGGAAGGGAGTTCCCAGAGAAGGCATGGCTGATAGGCTGGTAGAACCCACTACGACGTCTTCTTGCAGACCCTTCCATGTTGACGTCTGTGGGAAACTGAGCAACCATCAAGATAAGGCAGCTAAGACGAGATGCTCCTTACACCTCCCTGATGCTCCCTGGGCTTCCACCCTTCAGTTCCTTAAAGCCAGAGGTTCCCAAACGGTCTGTTGCAGCACCGTAGGGTGCCAACACACCCAATCAGGGGCACCGTGGGGCAAAGGACAGAACACAGAGCGACGAGGGCTTTAGAGGAGCAATTCATAGGTCGAGGTTAAATAGGAAGTGGAGGCTGTTTGCCGGCCTCTCTTTCCCCCATCTATGCGAAGGCGCATGCCGAGTGGGGAGAAGGAGGGATGGCTGGGTCTGTGTGTGGCAAGATCCTGTCCCTGGTGGCAGAGAGACCCCCAGCAGCCCCTCCGAGCAAGGGGAGCTGCAGCCAGTGGCCGGTAAACCAAGGGAGCTGCGAGTCCGAAATATTTGAGAACCACCGCCTTAAAACTAAGGCCAATCCAGCTTTCTAATGTTTCTGGAATATGCTCAGAGTTCATTGCCATGGACACGCACATCAGTCCTGTGTACTTGTATGTCCCCTTGACGATGCTCAGTGTGACGAACTGTTTCCTCTGGAAACGTCGGCGGTGACAACGTCATCTGTGGTGGTGTTTGAGCTGTCGCTTCCCCGTGCGCACGACAGGATTCAGGTTTTAGAGTGATCATGGGATGAGCGAGGACATGCGGTCCCAGCCTCCGATTTTGGGTATTACAGTTTGGAAGACAGGAAACTTGTTCTCATTTTAAAGTGGGAGAAATCTGTGACACCCAAAGTCGTATCCTCGTATGTCCATTGCCACATGCACAGGATGACACTCTTTCGTGAGTCGTCCGTGTTGTTGTTGTTGTTTTAAGTTGGATACACATGTGTGTGCTAGGTCAGAAATAACGAACAAGTGTGCAAAATGGGAAACATATTGCCCAGTAGTGGACCTATATCCCCCCCCCCGAATCTCTTGAACTGTTATGGGGTCCCCTTTGCAACCAGCAATGAGGTTTGGGTCACCGTTACCTTCTTCACTGGGGCTGTTCCATGACAGATCACCCCCATTTTTTAAAAAAATGGGGACAAAAGTCGCTTCTGAAGCTACCCAGCAGTTCTTAGTGTGTTTGCTAGCTGAAAGTGAAAATTAAATAATGGCTTAGTTATCAATTAATCTCAGTTGTGCAGCTTTCTTCCCATCCTGTGTGTACACATATGTGCGCAGACCCACACAAGTCAATGAATGATGGCTATGAATCGGTGAACCACCTCTTTGTGTTTCTTTCAGACTTTAAACCAATTCCAGGCTGTAAACATCGCTCCCTGCTGCACTGAAGATTTGCCGAATAATTATGTTATTAACTAAGAGGGCAATAATCCTGAGTGTATTTATGATATGCTTAGAATGTGTTTCCTTTAGGTTTGTCCGCAATGAATATCTCCAGAGAGTAGTTAATGCTCTTGTATTGGTGCACAGTGTGCAAATATAACATTTTAGAGTAGACATGTGGTGTTACTTCAGAAACAAAAGCAGTCGTTGGCTTTGGAGTTAGTACCGAATTTTCCCCTCTCAGCCTCTTTTTTGAACAGAAAGTACTGTAGCAAAATATTCTAATTCGGCACACAGCTTAAACGGAGTCCTATGATCATTCACACCATAATAATCTCTCAGGGATTTAAAATGGGAATGCTTTGTACTAAGGACTGGTTTACAATGACTTATAGAAATTCTTCTGTAGAAAGATCTGCCTTGCTATAAGAATTCTGTCATGTGTAAAACAGAGTCACATGTCCTGCGGGTCTGCTACTGAGCACCTTTCTCTGAACACACACATCCGTGCGTTTGTTTTCTAATCCAGATATTTTATTTAGTGGGATTTTTGGATTTTTTTTACTGCAAATGCCATATTTCTCCATTCTTGGAGTTCTACCAGACAGATATACAGTGGTGCCTCGCTTGACGATGTTAATTCGTTCCAGCGAAATCGCTGTAGAGTGAAAACATCCTCAAACGAAACGAAAAAACCCATTGAAATGCATTGAAAACTGTTCAATGCGTTCCAATGGGCTGAATACCTGCTCATCCAGTGAAGATCCTCCATATGGCGGTCATTTTTGGTGCCTGTAAAGCGAGGAATCTGTCGTATAAAACAGTGGGGGGCATTTTCTTCAGCCAGCCGCCATTTTGAAACCCGATGATCAGCTGTTTGCTGATCATCGTAAAGCAAAAATCGGTTCCCGAAGCAGGGAACCGATCATCGTTAAACAAAAAAAAAAAAACCATTTAAAACATTGTTTTGCGATCGCAAATGCAATTGCAGAAACCTAATCGTATAGCAATTTCCTCGTTAAGTGAGGCAATCGTTAAGCGAGGCACGACTGTATATCGGATAGACGCTTAAGTGTTGCTCACGTGGGAGAAAGGACTAAATTGCAAGGTCTTGAGGCTTAATTAGGCCTATTTCCATCCAAGCTTCACATTCAGAAAAAGCGCTTCCAGCCAGCGCTGGGGAAGGAACAGGAATCTTGGGTGCAGCTAGGCCTGGTTAGGTCTGAAGGTCCACAACATTAGGTCTTTCTCCCAGGTGCGTCACATAGAGCCTCTGGAAGGTGTCTGTCAATTGAAACTCTCAGAATTATGGGGTCTGTAATTTCAAGAGCAGTAATTGAGCCTAAACATTTCTGACATGGGACGTGGTGGCGCTGTGGGCTAAATCGCAGAAGCCTGTGCTGCAGGGTCAGAAGACCAAGCAGTCGTAAGATCGAATCCACGAGACGGAGTGAGCGCCCGTCGCTTGTCCCAGCTCCCGCCAACCTAGCGGTTCGAAAGCATGTAAATGCGAGTAGATAAATAGGTACCACCTCGGTGGGAAGGTAACAGCGTTCCATGTCTATGTCGCACTGGCCACGTGACCACGGAAGATTGTCTTCGGACAAAACGCTGGCTCTATGGCTTGGAAACGGGGATGAGCACCGCCCCCTAGAGTTGAACACGACTGGACAAAAATTGTCAAGGGGAACCTTTACCTTTACCTTTTATTTCTGACATAGAAGATTCTACTCCCTTGGCCAGTCTGGGACATAAAAGCTAAGTTCCTGATATTTATACCGAAGGTCTAGCTAATCCTGAAGAGTTTGACCAGATGCCCATTCATAGAAACAATTGCACCCATTCCTCTCGGTCAGAGAGGTCAGTGTTTGGAGGTGAAAGCATAGCCCGCACCGGCCCTCTGGGTTAGGTCTTAAAAAAACTTGGGCAATTTGGATAGCTCAGTGATTTTGGCATCTGGCTGCAGTTGGAGTCTACACTGTGCATCTTTGACCGGGGCTGGACTTGATGATCACTAGGATCCCTTCCAGCTCTGTAGTTCTGAGATTAATTTCAGGTTCCTGATTGAAGCCTAGAATCTTTCTGGAAGCTTTGGCTTTCACACTGTGTTGGTTCAAGTAGACCTGAATGCTTTGTGTAAAACATCTAGCTCCGATCTGATTTCTTTGTTCCCCAGTTTCTATCATTGTGGGAATGAAACATATTTCTTTGGTGGGATATATGTGCTGCACATAGAAAACCCCACGTTCAGTCTACGGCTGCCACAAGATATTTCTGAAAGAAAGACGCCAAAGCCCCTCCCGCCTTAAATCAAAATATGTACTATCTAAAGCCAGAGAAGTTATTTTGGCACATGGGGTTCAGCGTGCCACAAGCTCTTCTCTCCGTTCCTGCCGATAAATATAAAGCGAGAACTCACTGGCTCTCTTACAGCTCCCTGGACTTTCATGACAGCCCAGATTGTCTGCCTGGGGCAGATACTTCAGTCTCTATAACAGTAGAGCCGGCCCTAGCAAGCGTCAGTCCATTGTCTAGTGTTCAGCAAGGCATCTGTCGGAGACTCTGAAGAGCTGATTTCCAGCCGGAACAAACAGGACTGGTCAAAAGGGGTGAAACAACCAGCTTCGACTCTTCTTTTTGCATGAATTTGCCAGAGGATGATGTGTCGTCCCTGACTTCTTATCACCTTCAGCCTCTCCTGAGTCCTGGAAGCAGATTTTGTTAGCATCCCTGCATTACACAATGGAAGCTTTGGTGATCATGGAGAGATAGCTTCAAGACACCTGCAAAGAAGGCAGGGAGCGGTCTCTGAATCTCCGTTCCCGATGGAATAGGGACAAGTTGTGTGATCGCTCATGCTGTCCTCTGTTTTTTTGCTTTTACGGGCTGCCCTGAGTATGTTTTTAGGGGCTGCTCTGCATTAGAAACATTAAATGGACTTTCTTGCACTAACGATATGGTGCTGCAGTTGTCTCTCGTCCCAGATGTGGTCTCTTGTTGCTAGTTCACGGTAGAGGTGTCCCACCTTCCCTTACCGTGCTAGTTGCTGCATTTCTTCACACTTGCTCTGTGGTGCATCAGAAATGTTTTCAGAATCAATTTTGTTTGATTTTAATCCAAAGAACTCTGAAATAGTAAGAGCTAGAAACACTGTCTCCGGCACAGATACTTGTGCGTTCTCAACTTCAGTGACTGGATTGGTTGTATCTCAAAATTGATTCCTCCAGAACCCCAAGTGGACATACTGGATAGTTTGATTTTAGCTGTGCCTCTGAGATCTTTCCCCTCTGGCTACAAATTACAGTGGGGTCTTGACTTGAGAACTTAATCTGTATTGGAAGGCGGTTCTCAAGTCAAAAAGTTCTCAAGTCAAATCTGCATTTCCCATAGGAATGCATTGAAAACCATTTGATCCGTATCTGCTCTTTTCCGTCCATAGAAACTAATGGGAAGCTGCTATTCTGCCTTCGACCAATAGAGGGGGATATTTTGTTTCTTTTTTTTCTTAGGTCAAGAAAGGTTCAGGGAAGGCAGGGAAAATACAGTCCAGGCAGTTCAGTACCAGGCAGTCTGAAGACTGTCTCCCAATCCACTCTCTAAACGGTGGGAGGAGTGAGGAAGCAGACAGGCAGCCTTTTCACTGGCCAACAGTTAACTGAAAGTTCAAATTTTGCACTTTCCCTGCCTCCCACGTGGTTTTTTCCCAGTTCTTAACTCAAATCTAAGTACTTAAGTCAAGTCAATATTTTCCTATGAGAGCGGTTCTTAAGTCAAAATGTTCTTAACTCGAGCCGTTCTTAAGTCAAGACCCCACTGTAAGTAGTTTACCTGTTGCCTGCAAGACTGATGTCAACACAACAATGTGTACCTGAAATCTGTATTTCAAAAAAAGTCGCTTGAATGATGATGCCGTGAGACGTGAAACCATGTTACAGATGATATAGAGTGAAAATTCCATGGCTGATCTCCTGTTGAGCTTCGACAGAATGAAAGGTCCCATGAGTACAATGATGTGAGATGAGACCACATGCATACCGTATTTTTCCATGTATAAGACTATAGTTTTGTCTAAAATCTTTAGAATAAAAATTGAGGGTCGTCTTCTACTCGGAAGTAGGCTGAGTAGAAAACAAAAATAAGTGGAGGGAAGAGCAGGGATCAAAGTGATCTTGCAGGGCTTTGATCCCTGCTTTCCCCTCCACTTGCTAAGCCCCACTTAGATTTCTTAATTTTGGGTTAGAAAAGTGAGGGGGGCGTCTTATACATGAAAAAATACGGTTATTGCTACCATTGTATAATCAGAGGGTAAGGTTTCATTGTACAGGCTACTGTGTACGTGAGTGGTTCAGCCCTGTTTATTATGCTGGTGGGGTTGTCCTTTCGAAGGAAGCTCAAAACATTACTATCCTGTTCTTTTATATGTACTGACTGGATCAATGCCATTGTCTAGGCCAGTGGTAGCCATCCTTGGGTCCCCATATGGCCCTGGACCAAAACTCCCAGAAGCCTTCATTGTTAGTTGTGCTAGAAAGAGCTCTGGGAGTTGTAGTCGAAGAACATCTGGCGACCCAAGGTTGGGAATCACTGGCCTAGGTGGTATCCCCAAAATTTGAAATAGGGGACTCTAGCGACTACGAGGGCAGAGAGAGAAAAGAGACACGCATGGAAAAACGTTGGGCATGAAGAAGAAGAGAGAATGGTTGCTGGATCTGTAGAACGAATGGGTTTCCAAAATAGGTAAAGCCAGACGTACTGATTAGTACAGGAAAATTATTTTGTCAGTCAATGTCCCGTGTCCCTTGCACTGATAAGCTTTGGAATTGATCATCTTCTTTTTCCGCCCGTTGCAACCAGTTGGAAACAGAAACTGGTGTGGAGCTTTGGAGGCCATTTTCTTATTGGGCTCCCAGCTATCGTGGAAGTTAGCTAGGGATTTGGGCAGCTGTAGTCTAGAAAAGTCTTGGACTCTGGAGAACAGAGTTCGAATCCCCGCTCAGCCATGGAAGCTCCCTAGGGGAGTTCAACTGGTGAAGCCACTCCTTAAATATATCATTTATCTTAGAAGCCCTATTGGGGTCAGTGTACGTCAGTTCCAACTTGACAGCGCAGAGCACAACCACACAGAAAGGGACTTTCTTAAGACCGTTGTGCTTGTTGGCAAAAATGGACACTTGGTATATTTCAGCAGAGCTGTGTTTACATTCTCCCTTTGGGAACTTCTGTAATGAAGAGGCGATAGGTGAATTTTTTTCCCCCAACCGAATTGAGTCCAAATCTTCCTTTGGACACATCAGCCCTGCTCTGGGCTGCCTCAGTACCACCCCTGTGACATCCAGGCAGCCAAGCCAGTGGCTGCCAGGGAGAGAGTCGACAAGACGGTGATATAATCAAGAGAGGCAGAGATAGGGAAGATCAGAAAAGCCACCAAAGAAATGGAAGAAAACAGAGAAGGAAAAATGGACCCAGCCAAAGAGCATCAGCGGATTGTTGGTTTCCTACTTGAATCTGGGCTGCTGTTAGTGATCTGGATTTCCATCTGGTACGTTTGCCAGACCAGAAAATGTAGCATTGTCGTGGCCTGTCTTCTCAGGAATCTTGTACAGTGATGTCCCGTATAGCGACGATAATCTGTTCCAGGAAAAGCGTCACTATCCGGATTCGTTGCTATACGGGGCAAAAAAGCCCATAGGAATGCCTTAAAACAGGTTTAATGCATTCCTATGGGATAAAATTTACCTTTTAAGCGAAATTCTTCCATACAGCAGCCATTTTAGCTGCCCGGTATGCGAGGAATCCGTCTCTGCTTTTTCCGGCCGCCATTTTGGAACTGCCAATTAGCTGTTTCCCCTGACATCACTATGCGAAAATCGGTAAGTGTAACAGCTTACCGATCTTCGCAAAGCGATTTCCCCCTATAGGGAACATCGTTATGCGATCGGGAAAGCGATTGCAAATGCCCCGTCGCTATGTGAAATCGTCGTTAAATGGGGTGCTCGTTAAGCGAAGCACCACTGTAGTTTCTTTGAAATAAGGAATATTTTGGTTATTTAGAAAACATAACAAATAACAAAACAGCTTCAACTGCGGGGTTGCATTTACAGGCTTGAGAACCGTCAAGGGACTCCACACATCGAAATATTATGTCCAGGGCTTTTTTTTTTAAAGCAAACCTGTGTAATAATTTTGTCTGTTGCCTGTAAATTTGTAAGTAAAGATGAGCATGAACTACTTTTTGGCGACTTGTACCAGTTCGTTGGTTGGCCAAATGGGTGTTTGGTGCTTCCCAGTTCCACCTCCTCCAGCAGCTGCCCACTTGGAGGCAACACCTGGATGCCTGCCAGAGGAGGCAGGGCAGAGAAGCGCCCAACCCCTGTTTGGCCAACTGACAAACCAGCACTAGTGATTTGTGCTCATCTCTAGTCATAAGCTATTTGTTCTCTGGTGCCACTCCTGTCATTTGCAAAAAGCATTTGTTCAGTCGTTTAGTCGTGTCCGACTCTTCGTGAGTCGAGCATACTGTCTATATTTTTTTTGGTGTACCATTTTGGATTAATTGTACACAATATAATTCGTTGATGTCTTTTGCTTATTTATGTGGGGTCAGAAGTGGACAAAGTGGGCTGGATCATTCATCAAAGGGCCCGGGGTCAAATAAGGCAACTGGAACCCTACGGCCCAAATCTTGTGGAGCTTATGCAAGCAGTTACACCAACAAATTTACTTGTGTTGCTAGCTGCCTGTTGTGCTCTTCAGCTTCCTCAGTGGTCATATACCCACTTGTACACTCATTTGCATAATAAGGAGTATGTGATGAGGGGGAAATGGTTGTGTGATGCCCTTTATGGGCATGTTTTTTTTCCCTATGGGAATTTTGGCCTATAAGCTCTCATATATCCACATTCTTTCTGAGGGCTAGAACAGAAATACTGATATGCAATTAGAGATGAGCTTCTTCAGATATCTTGGACTACAAATCCTGTAATTCTCCATTTTGGGAGTCCTCCCTGACCAACTCACACCTAATGTGGCTCACCTGGGAAAGGTGGGCTTGGACTTGCTTGAGGCCTGGCTAGGCCTAGCTTCTCGTTTGTAAGGGGTCTGTAAGGTAGGTAGAACTCCTGGAATGGAGAATTGTGGTATTTGTAGTCCAGAAAATCCAGAAACCCTGTTCTTAATCATGGTGGGCAACATACTAGTGATATATAAAGTTAGAATATTAGATCCAAAGGCAGGTGATTGATCAGCTAGAAACTTTCCACATTGCTAGGTAAAGGTTCCCCTTGACATTTAGTCCAGTCATGTCTGACTATAGGGCGTGGTGCTCATCCTCATCTCCAAGCCAGCATTTGTCTGAAGACAGTTTCCGTGGTCACGTGGCCAGCGTGACTAGACACGGAATGCCGTTACCTTCCCACCGAGGTACCTATTTATCTACTCACATTTACATGCTTTCAAACTGCTAGGTTGGCAGGAGCTGGGACAAGCGACGGGCGCTCCCGCGGTCGTGTGGATTCGATCTCACAACGGCTGGTCTTCTGACCCTGCAGCACAGAGGCTTCTGTGGTTTATCCCTCAGCGCCACCACGTCCACATTGCTAGACAGCCTTAAAATGAATGTTTTGTGCCTTCCAAAAGAGTGAACACTAGTTACAGCCTAGTCAAGATGGCATCACTGCTGCTTGTCTGCCTCTGGATGGCAGATCCGTAACCGGTTTTGAAAGAAAAGTGATGAGGGTGAAAAAAGAAGAATTCTACCCTAGAGGGCATGTTTTTTTTTCTTTTTGTAAAGGCACCTGGGCCGCAGCTGTTTATCTCACTGCACATCTGAAGCTTTCAAGGGTTTCATGACCACAGGCTTGGTTGGGTGTGATCCTTCAGAAAAGTAAAAGGAAAGGGGTTGGTTTATTTACAGAGCGAGGCGGGTGTGAACTTTGCTGTTAATATAAGTCAGACGCCAAACAGTAGGCTGGCCTAATTTGAGTGCCTTGTAAAATATGCATGCAAATGGGTTTAGCAGGGGGAAAGGGGAAAAAGTTTAGGAGAGCAAAAGGCGGAGATGACTATATGTTCTCTTAATGCGCAGAGCATAATTGACTTCCTTCCTTCCTTCCTTCCTTCCTTCCTTCCTTCCTTCCTTCCTTCCTTCCTTCCTTCCTTCCTTCCTTCCTTCCTTCCTTCCTTCTTTCTTTCTTTCTTTCTTTCTTTCTTTCTTTCTTTCTTTCTTTCTTTTCCTTCCTTCCTTCCTTCCTTCCTTCCTTCCTTCCTTCCTTCCTTCCTTCCTTCCTTCCTTCCTTCCTTTCTCTCTTTCTCTCTTTTCCTTCCTTCCTTCCTTCCTTCCTTCCTTCCTTCCTTCCTTCCTTCCTTCCTTCCTTCCTTCCTTCCTTCCTTCCTTCCTTCCTTCCTTCCTTCCTTCCTTTCTCTCTTTCTCTCTTTTCCTTCCTTCCTTCCTTCCTTCCTTCCTTCCTTCCTTCCTTCCTTCTTTCCTTCCTTCCTTCCTTCCTTCCTTCCTTCCTTCCTTCCTTCCTTTCTCCCCCCCCCCCCCCGTGCCACCCAGTTGCATAAGGCACACTGGCACACTATCCTTTTGCCTTGAACTTATTTCTAGACTTTTTGAAGCCAAGGGTGGGGTCATGGAAAACACAATGGGATCGGGGCAGGGCTGCCCCCCCCCTCGGATGCTTTTGTCCAGAGGAAAAGAAAGCAAACAGCCTGTCCGCCTCTCCTTGATAGGACCGGAGGTTGTGGGTTTTTATCAAGAGGGATACAGATGGAGGTTAAACACTGGGAAGAGCAATTTGTTTGCAGCCGTGGTGGAAGCTGCATTAGGAGATGGTGGACTCTTCTCTCGGGCATCCGTCTTGTCTGTTTCGAAGGAGGTGTGGCTTACCAATATAGCAATATGGCAGACCGGCTGCCTCCAATCTGATGAGGGATGCCAAGGCTTTCAAGAAGACAGCAGGCAAGGAGAAATGGAGTAAGGCCATTCCTTATCCTTTTATATGACTCTGCAAATACAACTCTGATTTATAAATTGAACAACTAAGCCTTAGTACTCAACATTTCCGTCTTTACCACTGTGCAATAGTGTGCTTTTTTTTTTAAAAGTAGGGCTGCTTTTACATTGCTTTGAAGACGGTCATCAGGTCCCACGTAACCTCAGGGGGTGGGCCACATCTGTCCTTTGGATGTTGATGTACGTCTGTTTCCATCGCTCTTTGCCATAGGATTTATGGGAGTAGCAAACCAACAACATCTAAACAGATGCAAGCATAATAGTCTTCTCAGACTCCTTCTCCAGATGTTTTGGATCTCAACCCCCTATATTCCTGTCCATCAGCTGGGCTTGCTGGATGGGAGCTAATGCAAGAATTCTGATGGGGAATTCTGGTGCATAATAATAACAAGAGTCATTATGTCCTGTCAGATCAATTCCCTTCGCAGAGTTTTCTGGATAGAGAGGACTCAGAAGTGGTTTCCCATTCCCTTCCACTGGGGGCGTCCTGGGGCTGTGCAGCTGGCCCAAGGCCACCCAGGCTGGCTGTACTCAAAGGGGGCACAGTGGGGAATTGAACTCCCTACATCTAGCTCTGCAACCAGATACCTCCACCACTGAGCTATTCAGCCAGCCATGTTCTCTTTATTGTCAGTAGAGGTTAAGGATTAGGATGGCCTTCTCTGATATCCGCAGACTGCCACGTTTGTGTTGCCAGCCTGTATGGCAGAGGAGAACATCAGCATCTGAGCTATGGGCAGTTCATTATGATGAATACAGTGGTGCCTCGCTTAATGAGTGCCTCGCTCAACGATGAATTCGCATAACGATGGCCTTTGCTGGAAATTTTGCCGCCTCACCTAACAGTGTTTCCTATGGGGGATTTTCGCATAACGATGTTTGGGACCTTGCTTCACTTAACGATGACAGTTTTAGGTCCCCTGTTTCGCTTAATGTTTTTTTTGACAGCCCTGTTTTCGCTATTTTAAAAATATTCTAAAATGTTTAAAATGCTTGGAATCGTTAGTGCACCTAATAAAACCTTCATTAAAGTAATTTGGCTTCATTCTGAGTCTTTTTGAATTTTTGGTGATTTTTTTTTCACCACTGAAATGTATTGAATAGGCTCCTATTGGAACGGATTAACCGGTTTTCAGTGCATTCCTATGGGAAATGGTGTTTCGCTTAACGATGTTTTCACATAACGATGTTTTTAATGGAACCAATTAACATCGTTATGCGAGGCACCACTGTATATTGAAATGCCTTCCATAAGACAGTCTCTTATCTTTCTTTTCTAACTCTCTCTCCCCCCCCAAGCTTTCTTTCTTATCATTCCATAAATATTGGCATTGTGGGAAAGTTTGATCTGCTCATGCTCTTTGAGACCTGGTCTCACATTTTTATTTTTTGCTTTGGTGGGGAAAACATCTCTGACCATTTCTGGCTGGTTTTGTGAAATGCCTTGTGAATAGGCCCCTAGTGTGTGGCTCGCCACATAAAAGTTTGTGATGTACTGTACTAAGTTTGATGTCGTGTTTCAACATATTTCATGGTTGAAAGAAGGATGCTAGTTTTAAGGAAAGAAAGCAGAGGATCTTGGTTAAGAGTCCGAATTTGGAATGTGAATGTGTTTCATTTGATGTGTTTATATTTAAAAATCCTCATTGGATGGAAGGAATGCATGGAGTCTTAAAATAAAAATTTGAAAACAGCGCATGAAATAAAAATAGTGAAAGTAGTGCATTAGAGATAAAATTGTTCATCAGCTGTATCAGGTGCCTTGTCCTCTTGCTGAATGCGAACCTTATTCTTTTAGTGTTAACATGTTAAATTAACGTGTTGTTTCCAAATATTAGCTAGAACCATCATGTTACCAATCTGGGGAAAACCCTTCGTCATTACTCCTTTCCAGATGTATGGCCTTCCATGTGATATGGGCTAACAACTTCCATCTGCCCTACTGGGAAAGGATTATGGGAGCTGTAGTCCAAAACATCTAGATGGCCAACCCCTCCACAGGTTTTAGAATGCATGAATGGAGGAGGAGCGAACACAGGACTGTGGAATGGCTGTTAATATGTAGACAAGCCCACACTTTCTTTCATTATCTGATCCTTCAAGAAAATAAGAATGTCATAATGTTCATTTTGTTTTCCTTTTATATCTTGCTTTTACTCCAGAGAGCATAAGGTGGCCCTCATGGCTCTCCATCTTTTCCCTGTGTCTTGACAACTGTGCGAGGTAGGCAAAGATGATCTAGTGAGCATTTGGAACTCCCTCCCACTGGAGGCCAGCCCGGCTGCATCTTTGCCGTCCTCCCGCCAGCAGGCAGAGGCCTTTCTCTTCAGGCAAGCTTTCCCTCACTGACCGGCTGCCTGAGTCGAGTTCTCAAATGGATAGTTGTGCTTTTTCTGCTTTGAATGCGTTTTTGGTGTTGCTTTGGTTTATTTTAGCGTGGCATTTGTTTGATCCTTTTTAGTATATGTATACTTGCTGTTTTTAGCTTTAAATGTTGCCTTTTAAGGACGCGAGCGGCCTCCGATCCTTTTAAAGGAGAGAGGAAGGATTAAAACAAATATTTTAAATAAATAAAAATAAATAGAGGCGCATCATGCTTGAGTGTGCCTTAGTCTGGGGCGTGAGTTGCTAACACCACCCGGGCTAGTTGTATTCTTTCGTAGCCCTTCCCAATTCTCATCCTTTTGCTTCTCAGTCTTGATATAATACCGCAGCGGGGTTCGGAGACCTTCTCTCTTGCCAGCGTTTGGCCTGCCGCCCAGCCTCTTTGCTGTATCATGCACAGTTTTATTCTGGGTGTGTTGCCGTGCTGTTTATGACGGCCTCGCTTGCGCCTGTTCTAAAAGCGTGGCGTGAATCAGTCGTCCTCCCGCTCGTGGGGGGGGGGGACCAGGCGGTGTAAACGTTCAACACGGTGAATCCGCCCCCCCCCCCCCAAAATCGCAAGGTTTGTTTTAGGAACTGCAAGGAGTTTGCGTGTGTTTGTGTGTGTGTGTGTGAGAGAGAGAGAGAGAAAGAGGAGAAAGTATATGTGTGTTGATGAAGCTTCATCACTGTTGCCTCCAAAGCTTAAAGGAAATTGGGGCCATCATCTCTTACAGAACACGTTATCTCTAAGGGTTCTAACTAGAGCCAACTGGTTCTCGCAAGCACATTATCTGTTGCATCGTTTGGTATTGTAAAGGGCGTTTTCTGTACCCAAGCAATAGGAATACGTTTCCTGTCAATGCACAGGAATCAAGCTATGTTTCTCTCCCTCCCCTATTCCTCCTGCCCCCCCCCCCCCATATATAGTAGCCTAAACTTCTGCCGTCAACAGAGTTATTCCTGCTCCCCGGCTGAATTGTTGTCTTCTTCCGATAATCAAAACGGCAACTTTTTTTATCTGGTTTTTCTCATCCCCCCCCCCCCTCTACCAGTGGTTGGATTATTTAAGGAACAGGACATCTCTGGATCCGGTCCCAGAGCCTGCAGTGGTTTCAGATGCCACTCAGAAAGGTTACGGCTCTCCGTAAAGGACGGGTTCTGCCGTCGGAGCTGGAAGGGAAGGCTCACACAAGTTGCTGCTTGCTGGGTGAATTAATTTGGATTTTCTGAAGCATGGAGGGAAGCGGGAGAGGAAAGCAATGATAGAGACAGCATTGATATTGTGCGGGGAGAAGTGCAAAATCAGTGTCTTATTTTTTAAAGCGTTGAAAGGAGATAGTAGGTGCCGTGCAGTTCTAATTAAACATCACGAGGCCTCACCCTCAGGCTTTCCCTCGCAAAAATCTGCCCGATTTGACTCATACTTAAGGAGTAAGCCTGAATCGTCGGGGGGCTTCTCGGCTGAAACACACTCTGGAGGACCGTCTGTGGATATCGTTCTCAATGGAGGTTGGGCTAGAGATGATATCCAATGATCGTGAGGGGCTGTAGTTCAGTGGCAAAACACCTACTTTGCATGGAGAGGGTCCCAAATCCCATCCTGACCATCTTGTAGAACAGTGGTCCCCAACCTTGGGCTTCCAGATGTTCTTGGACTTCAGCTCCCAGAAATCCTGGCCAGCGGAGGTAGTGGTGAAGGCTTCTGGGAATTGTAGCCCAAGAACATCTGGAGGCCCAAGGTTGGGGACCACTGTTGTAGAACACTCTAAAGAAAGGCTGCTGGTTAGTGTAAGCAGCATTGGCTTAGATCAGTGTTTTCCAACCTTGGGTCCCCCGATGTTCTTGGTCTACAGCTCACAGAAATCCTGACCAGCACAACAAGTGGTGAAGGGAGTTTTAGCCCATGAACATCTGGGGACGCAGGGTTGGGAGCCTCAGATCACCAGATGTCCCTGGACTATAATTCCCAGGAATTCTTCGCCACTAGCTGGGCTGGCCAGGATTTCTGGGTGTTGTAAACCAAGAACATCTGGGGACCCAAGGTTGGGAATCATTGGCCTAGATGGTCAAATAGTCTCAGTTTTTACATGGTAACTATGTTCCGTTGAGACGAACAGGCTTATTACAGCCTGAGCTGCATTAGCATGGAATATGTGCACTGAAGATATACTGATGTCGAAGTAATACTATAATGACGTGCATAAAGTCACGTGAAAATGAAAGTACACCCTCTATGAATTCTATGTGTTTATGTATCGGGACATAATAAAAATCATCTGGTTCTTAGCAGGTCTGAAAATTAGGTAAATACAACCTCAGATGAATTAGGAACCCTTGACTGATGTTTAATCCTTTTGAGTGGATCTCCAGCATGTATATGTATCTTATCTCAGCCATTTCTCTTTCAAGTCTAGTTCTGTAGTGGGTTTTTGACCGTCCTAAGCCAGTCATTTTCAGGTCATTCAGAGAGTGTCTAGGTAGACCGAAATGTTCTGAAACCGGTTTTTATGTGTTGCCGTTCCTGATGTCTGATCGATGTCTATCAGTCCTTTTGCGTTAGTCCTCCAATGTAGAGTGCAGAGGAGCGTTGTTGACAAAGGATGCTGCAGGTCACATTAGCAGAGGAACCAAGTAAACATGCCCTTGATGTTGTGTGTGACCTTGTCGGGCCTGTAATCATGTTGCCATACATGTGGGGGGAATCTAGGTTTGCAGTGGAGTTTAGTTCTCATGTTGTGTAGACCATTTTGTGTGTCAATAGCTGCTTGAGATTGGGGCAGGGGGGAGTTTGTCTGTGAGTAAGTATGGGCCTGCCACCAAGGCCTTGGGTGAGTGAAGTATTCTTGTCAAGAGTGGTTTGTAGATAGAGATGGGCACGAACTTGTGGTTCGGGAGTTCGTGCCAGTTCGTTCAGTGCTTCATAGCCCCGCCTCCTCCGGTGGGCATCCGCTGAGCTATAACTAAAAATGGGCAACCAGCAGTTCAGGCCCATCTTTAGTTGTAGATCATGTATGATGTGTGTTAGTGGTCTGAGTTGCAGGCTGAAGGTGACTACTGATGATATTCTGTCATTTTCTCTTCTGGGTCTTTTTTCTTTTACCATGTTGGGTGGGTATTGTAGTCTGAGAAATGCTATTTGTAGATCCACGAGTTCAGAGCCTTGTTGGTCTGAGCAGATACGATGGAGATGACATTGTGGGAACAGGCTTATAACTGTAGTTGGGGCCAAATGATCCTTGTTCATCAAAATGGGAGGGGGAAGAAGTGGGCTCTTTTCTTGTGGCACACCGTGCTGAAACCCCATTGTGCCCCAGATTGATGCTGGTCACACAGCTTGTCAGTGTCCCGAGGGGCAACCTGGATGGGAAAATGCCAAGTCTCTAGAAATGGCTGTCATTAAATGGTAATCATCATTCACCTTATACAGTTGTGCCCCGCTTAACGATTGCCTCGCTTAACGAGGAAATCGCTTTACAATGGGGTTTTTGCAATCGCAAAAGCGATCGCAAAACGATGTTTTAAATGGGAGTTTTTCACTTTGCGATGATCGGTTCCCTGCTTCGGAAACTGATTCTTCGCAAAACAATGTTTTTTGAACAGCTGATCGGCGGCTTCAAAATGGCCCCCAGCTTTCAAAATGGCCCCCTGCTGTTTTCTAGGGACGGATTCCTCGCTTTACAGGCACTGAAAATGGCCACTGTATGAAGGATCTCCGCAAAATGAGCAGGTATTCAGCCCATTGGAACGCATTGAAGGGTTTCCAATGCATTTCAATGGGCTTTTTTGTTTCGTTTGATGACGTTTTCGCTCTACAGCGATTTCGCTGGAACAAATTAACGTCGTCAAGTGAGGCACCACTGTATAGTCTTATCTTTGGACCAAGGATGTTCACAGTGATTTGAACATGGTGGCTGATTGCCTGTGTGTTAGAGTAGGGAGCTGCTGTTCAGGTTGTGATCTTGATCCTTGATCTTAACTTTGGCAATCACAAAGGGGAAAAAAAACCCCAAAGAAAACTAAATGTATGGGTTAGAATGGCGTGATTTGGGAAAGTAGTCATGGAGACAATTTTCATTTATTATTGTATGTTGAATATATACTTCCTGTAAAGATCCTTTTCCGTGTCCCATTCAGGAAATGTTTAGCTGTGACTACAGAATTTGCATTTGCTAAAAACTGGAATTAAGACCAAATTTGGGCAGGAAAAGAACCAAATGGTTCTGAAGGGTACCCTTTCCTCACTGGTGTGGAACGTAACCTGTAGAACTTCAACCTAGCAATAGGAGTTTATTCTCTCTGCGTTTCAGTTGGATGCTTGTCTATGAATAGAAGGACACATTCGTCATGCAAATTCTCCTCCTCGAAAGAGGTTTGAGGAAATTTGGTTTGGATTGAAGCAATTGTGAGTGTATTTTGGCTTCTCCACTATAGCCATTTGATATTTAATTCCATCATATGGAATTCTGGCATTTGCTTTTCAGTGATTTATCTCTGCAAGAGAGAGGGCTGGTGGAATCTCGTGAACTACAGCAGGGAATTCTATGGATGGGCTCATAGAATGGAAACAATGATGAGTTAGAGTGTTAACAAATTGCCATAACTCTATAATGTAGACATAGGTCATGTGTATGAACAGAAAGCACTTTTCCTTATTAAAAACAGATTAGGATGAAGTTCTTTCTAAAATCACCGTTGTAATTATGGATCCGTTCAAGCTTAGAGTGGCCATGTAGCCTCTTTTCAGGGAGCAGAGAATATCCATTTGAAGGCCTCCGAGAGGATGATGTTGTTTTTGGAGGTGTCTGGCATTTGAAATGTTGTCCAGTCCAGGTTTGATTTAAAGATAAAAGGTGAGAAGGAGAGCAATCGGGGACCTTGGTGGTGCAAACCAGTTTCTCTTCTCTATGAGATGATGCGCCTACTCCATTTTGGTGATGTGGACACTCAAGACAGGTAATTAATCACGTGGAAATATAAATACTGACCATACAAGTAGGAATTCAACTGGTGACTTGTTAATTCAGAGCTTTTCACCATTTGCGATTGTGCCCATGCAGGCGTCATTCATTTATTCACGTGGATTCTGGCCCCGTCATTTTATAACGGTTTCGCATTTTATCTGTTTCTGTCATCGTGGTTATACAGTGGTGCCCCGCATAACGAGCGATTCGTTTAACGACGAATCCGCATAGCGATGTGTTTTTTGCAATCGCAAAAGCGATCACATTGCGATGTTTTAAATGGTAAAACATCGCTTTGCGATGATCGGTAAGCGTTTCGCTTACCGATTTTCGCATAGCGATGTTTTTAAAACAGCTGATTGGTGGTTCCAAAATGGCTGCCGGATAAATGAAAAATGGCCGCCTGCAGTGTTTTTGTGCCCTTTCCTCGCTTACCGGGCAGCGAAAATGGTGGCCGTATGGAGGATTTCCGCATAACAGTGAGTTTTTTGCCCATAGGAACGCATTAAACGTGTTTTAATGCATTCCTATGGGCTTCTTTGTCCCACATAGCGACGAATCCGTATAGCAATGATTTTTTCGGAACGGATTATCGTTGCTATGCAGGGCACCACTGTAGTTCTACTTGTTATCGTGGTAAGCCTAGTTTAGAAGTTGGTTTTGGGAAGAAGGGCACAAATAATTTCTTTCTGAAAAGATGCATAGGGAGAAATGTAGGAAGAAGTAAATACATAAAGGGTTTTTTTGCTGTTTGTTTCCCCCCCCTCGTCCTGTGGCATAATTCGTTCAATGCTACCACTCAAAGATCCCTTGCAATTTTTGGCTCTCTAGATGTCTTGGACTCCAATGCTTAGAAGCTTTAGGCATCTTGGCCAACAGTCAGGGGTTCTGGGAATTGAGTCCAAAATATTTGAAGGCCAAAGATTGAAAATTGCTTCTTCTACAGAGGATCTATGCTGGCTGGATAGCTCAGTGGTCTAGGTCTCTGGCTGTGAAGCCAGAGGTTGGGAGTTTGATTTCCCCACTGCACATCCCTGGGAGAAGAGCCAGCCTGTGTTGCCTTGGGCCACCTGCACAGTCCCAGGGCATCCCCAGAGGAAGGGAAGGTTAAACCACTTCTGAGTCTTCTCTACCTAGAAAACCCTGGAAAGGGTCACCATGAGCCAGTATTGACTTGATGGCACATGGGTATTATTATTTCTAAGTAGATCTGTGGGATGGTAGTGCCAGTTCAGGGAGTGTGATGTGTAGCTTGCCCAAGACTACACAGCCTGGCTTTTCCCCAGGAGGTCCAGTGGGGAATCGAGCTCCTCACCTCAGGCTCTGCAGCCAGATACCTAAACCACTGAGCTATACAGCATGTAGGGAAAACAGGTGGGTGGACTACCTTATTTTTTCCTAGAAGGGTGTTCCTGCAAAAGCAGTCCCAAAGCGGCCCGGATATGTGTCGATAAGGCTTTGTTTGCTCAGCTACTTTTCTTGATTACAATGCCCCATTGCCTGCGGTTCTGGCAGTTTGTTTTGGATTGGGTCCATAACTTGGAGAGGAGAACGCATGCTCTCCATCTACAAGGTCCAAAGGTCACCTGACCCCCCCCCCCAGCTTTTCCATTAGAAAAACATGGAGGGGGAGAAAGTAGCTTGGGATTTGAAGGGTTATTGGTGAAAAATGTATTGGATTAGAGGGAACAGCAGTGTCAGGCAGCTTCGTTCATTTGCTGGATCACATGGTCTCCCGCTTGAGAGCTATAATGCTACAGGTTTAGCTTGCGTTGGATGGGAGAGAGACCAGGAGATGGGAGGTGTAATATAATTTGCAATAGGATACGTGCTAGATTTGTAAATTTGCTTTGTGTTTTAAATGGTATCTTCCGGCTGCTCTTCCAGAAAGATGCTCAGAGTGGCCTGAGCTTCTTGTACAAATGTATGAAATGGTATAAAGCACTTTAATCCTCCTATGAGGCATTGTAACGCTCAGCTATCCAGAGTGATGCAAGCAAACATTTAGCCTGGAAATGCTCATCTCAAGAGAAGCAGCAAAAATTTTCCTCTGACATTTTCTGATGGTCCCAAAGCGATTTGATGGTGCTTTCAGGAATTGGGTTTTCTGTGTGCAAATGAGGCACCTTGTGTACTTCAAAGAGAGTTCCTGCCTTGTGGCATCAAAAGCCTTGGATGGGTTGCTTGTGTCTTTTTGACAGTTGAGCCAGTCCTGCAGCGTAGATGCACACGGGCTTTGCTTTGCGAAGGGAAAAGGCATTCATTTTGCACAGGGTCGTTTTACGCAAACTGTAGAAAGCTCAATGGGGTGGTAATGACTCATCTCATCCTGCTGGACTCAAGAAACAATGCAGGACCTAATGAACTCTGAACAGACAACCTCAACCTGTTGAGTACACTTGTTCCACCATAACAAGTAAATTGGGAAGATCTCTTCACATCCCATTTGTTTAAACAGCAAAACACTGCTGCACAGCAGTCTAGATAGGAACGTTCCATACATGCTTACAAAAGTTATTTGCCTAACTACCGTATTTTTCGCTCCATAAGACGCACCTTTCCATAAGACGCACCAATTTTTTAGGAGAACAAAACAGTAAAATATAATCTGTTTTCTTCGCTCCATAAGACACACAGACTTTCCACCCTCCCTGTTTTGTGGGGGGAAAGAGCGTCTTATGGTGCGAAAAATATGGTAACTTGTTGTTTTATCATTAGCCTGAAACAAACAAAACAGTTACCCTTTTAGTTTGAAGGCTGCTGCTTTGCTTTGGAGGTGATTTTTTCGTCCACCACCAGCTATTGTGTGGAGAGCATTCATGATTTAGGCGTCTAGGGATGGAGGTAACATCTTATCAGTGTGAATGATTTGAATAGTGGGTTCAAAACCTAGTCAGATGTGAAGGAACAGTTAAGCAGAAGGCAGAGTGGCTGCAAAACACAAGTCTTTTTGCTCCTTAGAATAATATTTATTGAGGCATAATCTTTTGTGGCCTTTCCTCCAGTGCCTAAGGTATCACCCTCAGCAGGGTGACACACTTGTATGCGAGTACACAACACAGTAATTGCTGACTGGGGCAACAGTGAAGCAACAGCCACTACCTGGCACACAGAAACTGACTAGAATAATGATTCCCAACTTTACATCCCCAGATGTTCTTGGATGGCAACTCCCAGAAATCATGGCCAGCATGGCTCATGATGAAGGCTTCTGGGATGTTTCGTCCAAGAACATATGGGGATTCAAGGTTGGGAACCAATGCTTTAGACCAGGGGTCTTCAAACTTTTCAGCATGAGGGCCACATCATATATGTTCCACATTTTTTGAGGGCCGAAGGAAGATCTCCCTGCCTGCCTGCTTCACCAGCTGGCCCACTGGGCCATATAAAAATGCAAGGTAGGCCAGATGTGGCCCGCGGGCTGTAGTTTGGAGACCTGTGCTTTAGACCAGTGGTCCCCAACCTTGGGCCTCCAGATGTTCTTGGACTTCAACTCCCAGAAATCCTGGCCAGCAGAGGTGGCGGTGAGGGCTTCTGGGAGTTGTATTCCAAGAACATCTGGAGGCCCAAGGTTGGGGACCACTGCTTTAGACCATGAGACGACATTCTTTGGCTCTTTAAGATGACCCTCCAAACCATGGTCTGGAGGATCATCTGAACAAAGCAAACGATGGTGCACATCAGTGGTTCCCAATCTTTGGTCTCTGGATGTTCTTGGACTCCAACTCTCAAAAATCTTGCCAAAAGCTAGTGCCAAAGGCTTCTGGGGTGTTTAGTCCAAGAACATCTGGGGACCCAAGGTTGGGAACCATTGCACTAGAATGACAGGTATCTAGGTGGATCTTGCTGTGAGCCTGATGATGGGACCTTGTCTCCCACCACACCCGAGAGGACAGCAAGCTTGCTTAAAGATGGAGGTTTGGTTGCCAGCCCCCACATTTCCACAGGACTGCTGCTCCTATAGCATTAGCCACCTGAGACACTTGCCTCATTCTACTGTGTGGTCGAGCGAGCCCTGGCAGAGATCAGAAGCTGGGCTGAAAAGAAAAAGTGGACTTCAAGGCCAGGGATTGCAAGACACAGAAGTCCTTGAATTGGCTTCCTCTCCATGGAATTGTAATGGTATGGTGAGGAATGGGAGCTAGGTATCATCCTCGCTGCTGGGCCCACATAGCCTTACTCGGCAAGTTGTGTTTTGTCAAAGATCGGCCTGTCTCAATTGCTTTCTGGAGAGGAAATGTTCCTATTTCCATATAGGCTTTCAGTGTGCGCAAGAACACTGGAAAATATGGGGTTTGGATTGCTTGCAATGCAAGCCAGCCAAACAGGAGCTTCTGTACTTTAGATTCACGATATGTAGAGAGGAACCAGGCTAGATGCTTTCCTTGAAGTCTTTTTATGACATTAGGATTACAAATAACTCAATGGGGGTTCCTGTGTTGACCTCTTGTTGGGAGTGTGCTGGAAAACCTGATGCAACCCAGTATAATCATCATGGCTGGGCAATGAAAGGGTCAACAGATAGAGAGATCCGCACTCTCCTTTTAGGTTTCATGGAAAAGAATGCTGTTATTGCTGTCAACAGTCTTGTGTTCAATTTCTAAAGAGGTCAAGGATTGGGTATAAAGACAGCGATAGCTGATGACTCCACTTACAGAGGTCCTGTGAATTTACCCTGAGTTTAAGTTTGCACATTATCGAAGCTATTCAAGAGGCTGAACTCATACTTCAGCACCCTGGATAGCTCCTGCACAGGTCAAAATAAAACCTGGGATGAATTCAGCTCACCTCTGAAGTTGGAGTTATCAACTGCCATTCCATAGCGGAATGGGTTGAAATATCTTTATGGGGCTAGATATTTGTATTCCCACTGTGCCATCTGGGAGAAGGGCCACCCAAGGTCACTTGAAATGCATGCAGCTGGTAGCTTATGCACCTTGTCAGCTGGTGCATAACCTATGGGAGAACTCCCATAGTCCCACTGGAAGAAAGGAATGATAAGCCACTTCGGACTACATTATACAGTGGTGCCCCACATAACGAGCACCCCATTTAATGATGAATCCACATAGCAATGGCTTTTTTGCGATCGCAAAAGCGATCACATTGCGATGTTTTAAATGGCTAAAAATCACTGTGCGATGATCGGTAAGCATTTCGCTTACCGATTATCGCATAACGATGTTTAAAAAACAGCTGATTGGCGGTTCCAAAATGGCCGCCAGAAAAAATGGCTGCCAGCAGCATTTTTGCGCCCTTTCCTCGCTTACCAGGCAGCGAAAATGGCAGCCGCATGGAGGATTTTCGCTTAAAGGTGAGTTCCCCCCATAGGAATGCATTAAACGTGTTTTAATGTGTTCCTATGGGGTTTTTTGCCCCGCATAGCGACGAATCCGGATAGCAACAATTTTTTTGGCACGGATTATCATCGCTATGCAGGGCACCACTGTATGTAGCAAATCCTGGGAGGGTCACCATAAGTTGAACTGACATGATGCCACACAGTTATTATTATAAAACATATTTCCAAAGGTGTTTTTTTGAGAAATGCCTCCCGTTCCCAGGTCATGCAGACTGTAGCAGGAATGTGTATAAAAAGTCTGCTAAATGCCGTCATTCAGTGTGCAATGATGTGCTCAGTTGATTTGATCCCGGGAGGATCTAAAAAGAGAATATGTAAGAACAGATCGGTGGTTGTGTTTGGTTAATTGGTTAATGAAATGTTGATTACGACATTGCTCCTTTGTGAATCAAAAACTTTCAACTAATGTTGTTTTAACAAAGAAAGATACCGTATTTGGAAAGATACTTTTGAAAGGTAACTGTATATAGTTCATGTTCCAATACACTCCAAAAGTTACTCTATGTATGTGTTTTTAAAAGTAACTGTTCACTTTCTCCTTGTGCAAAACTACCTTTGTATCTCGCAAATCCGAGCATCACCAAAAGTCATGTTCCATCTAAACTGTACATGCAAGTGTACACAGAACTCCTTCGGGACTGTGCAATGGCAGCCAATTTGTTTATTTCTAGTTTTGGATTATACCCTGCCCCCCCCACCCGATACATGGGGTAAGACTCCTGCGAATTGAGGCCGACAATTAGAGGGAATGGTTGTGGGTTTTTCGGGCTCTTTGGCCGTGTTCTGAAGGTTGTTCTTCCTAACGTTTTGCCAGTCTCTGTGGCCGGCATCTTCAGAGGACAGCACTCTGTGCTCTGGTGTAGTTGGCTTGGGAGTTGAATATTTATGGCTGTGAGATCAGCTTTTGTCCTTTTCAGGAGATGGGTGATTATGGTGAGCAGTGTGTTTTTGTTGTGAGTGTATTGTTGTGATAATTAGATCCCGGTCATGAAAGCCTTTGTGAATAAATTAGAGGGAATGTTGACCATAAATTAGAATGGACATGATGACACACAATTAGTTATTATTATAAAACAGATTCTCAAAGATGTTTTCTTGAGGAAATGCTTCCTGTTTCTAGATTATGTTGACTCTAAATTCTTACAAAAAGATTCTGAAATGCTATAAGCCATTGAATGGTGATACAAAACACCTATTTCATGAGTTCCACAAACTTTTGTAAACTAAAAAAAGCTGTTAAAAAGTCATAATCACTCCACATAAGAGATGATATATATATATATTTCTAACAAACGACTCCCAATTTCTATCCATGAAACTCTGGAAGTATGACTTTTTTCTCTCCTTTTACTCTTAGGCTACGATGATGCCTCCGAGACAAACTTGATATCTCACAGCGTCCACTCCTCAAAACACGCGCAAGAAAATCGGCCCAGACCCGTTCGCAGGAAAAGAAGCGTTGGTAAGGGATGGGGCAATGAAATGTGTTTATAAAAATGCCATGAAGCAGGGGTGGGAAGTGGAAAGGCTTTGTGAT
This sequence comes from Pogona vitticeps, assembly GCF_051106095.1. Classification (NCBI taxonomy): domain Eukaryota; kingdom Metazoa; phylum Chordata; class Lepidosauria; order Squamata; family Agamidae; genus Pogona; species Pogona vitticeps. Next base: position 9,454,633 of record NC_135795.1, read on the forward strand.
CAGCCCTGAAATATATGAGTCATTATTGGGGGGGGGGGGGAGAGAAAAAGTAAAAAAATGATCTTGCAAATTGAAAGGCCTTGGGGGTGAGGGTAGCAGAATGAAAGGCCCCACAGTTTCTTATTTTCTGCTCTTCTCTACAAGTCAGTCATATTCCAGTGGAGTGACATAGCTGGAAAATTCTTTACATTCATTCCACCCCCCCCCCCCCGCACATCATGGCATGCTCTTAGTGAAACACGAGTTAGGAAATGTAGCGTTATGTCAGTTCAGTGCAATGATTCTCAAACAGTGTGCAAAATCTCGTGGTAGTCTGTCCCTCAGAGGACAATAAGCATTCTTGTAGAGTTAATTGAATTAAATACGTGAAGGCCTTTTCTTGAGCCCAAAGCAGAGCCCGCCCGAGATGTTTTGTGGTACGAGGAAAGGATAAGACAGCCCCATCTCATTTAATGTGCTGGTTGGGTTGGTTTGAGAGCAGAAATTTGATTCGCTCGGCTGATGGGACATTATTCTCTGCTTTGTCTGAGGACAGAAGGGCTGGTTGGTCCTTCTGTGATGGAGGGGAAGAAGCTCCTGGGCCCTCCAGTGTCGCTTACTTTTGGTTTAGAAATTGCCAGACAGGCTGTATGAAAGACATGTCTGTTGCATACCACTCGATGTGCAAGAGATAATGTCTATGGAGATTTCTTAGCTTGAGGCAATTCACCTCCAAAGGTTAACGCCTTTCGCATACCGAACCAGGTAGATGGATGGGTGTGTGTGTGTGTGTGTGTGGCTGCACAAGACAGGACAAAAAAGTGTTGCAAAGTTTTGAATTTCTGGTAAAATTCCTTTTGCTATGCAGTAAGAGTACAGGGATTGTTGGCACGTGGGGAGTCTCACTGATTTACGGTGGCTCAAAGAGATACTTCTTTTTATCTGTATCTATGTGGATTATCTGTGTTGGGGAAATGTGGTGGTGCTGCGGGTTAAACCACAGAAGCCTCTGTGCTGCAGAGTCAGAAGACCAGCCGTTGTAAGATCGAATCCATGCAACAGAGTGAGCTCCCGTCACTTGTCCCAGCTCCTGCCAACCTAGCAGTTTGAAAGCATGTAAAAATGCAAGTAGATAAATAGGTACCACCTCGGTGGGAAGGTCACGGCGTTCCGTGTCTAGTTGCACTGGTGGAAACGGTCTCCAGACAAATGCTGGCTCTATGGCTTGGAAACGGGGATGAGCACCGCACCCTAGAGTCAGACACGACTGGACTAAATGTCAAGGGGAACCTTTATCTTTACCTAAGAGTACAGGGATCCACAGAGGAGAATAGAATCAAGTTCCCCAGACATTCCACCCCTTTCTCATTAACTGGTATGTAAGGTCTCAATAACTGAGGCATTTATAGGAGAAAAATGTTTCGTCACTTGTGGTTGTGAACAGATCAGCAGCAAACAGGCAAACTAAACTCCAGCAGATAAAACAGAGAGAAAGGAACACTCAGCAAAGAGGCGGGGCTCTCTTAGGATTCAGAGGCAGGGAAGAACAATTGGTTAATGCTGGATAGATTGACAGTCACTCCAGCCCAGAAAACGTCCCTCCTGACCAAACTGCAGGCAGCATGCGAGGTTGTAAAAATGCCAACAAAAAGATCAGTAATGTTTCAGGAGAAGCAGCAGCTAGAGCTGGGGGAGTGAGATGGGGAAATCATCCTCTTGGACTTCATTTCCTAGAATTCCCCAGTGAGTTGAGCACCAATAATCATCCTCCTCCCCCAAGTTCTAAAACATCACCTAAAACCTAGTTTGCATGTTATCTTAGTGGTTGAGGCGATACCTCGAAGAGTCTACCCATGGCTTAGATCCTGGCACATGGCACAAAGCAGAGGGTATCCCTTAACCTGTGACGCCTTTACTTGCTTTTCCAGAGGAGGCCATTCCTGCAGTCTGCAAAACACGGACCGTGATCTACGAGATCCCTCGGAGCCAGATTGATCCGACGTCCGCAAACTTCCTGATATGGCCGCCCTGCGTGGAAGTGAAACGTTGCACGGGGTGTTGCAACACCAGCAGCGTGAAATGTCAGCCGTCACGAATACACCACAGAAACGTCAAGGTCAGTGACATAGGGGAGCCGGGACTTGTAGGGTCGAAGCCCCAGGCCTTTCCAAGTAACTGGCAATAGGGGCAACATCCCCACCCACCGACCCACCTTCAGTTTAGGGTCCCTCTGAGTTTAGCTGCGACCCTCACCGCTGCTGGAAGAGAAGTGGGCTTCCTCCAGAGCAGTGTGTTCTTCCAACGGTCTCTGCTGTAATGCAAAGTAGTTTGAAGGTGGTTGGATCCTCATTGGGCAATTGAGAGTCATTAACTTTATAAAAGACGGGCTCCTTCTTTGCTGGTATGGAGCAATCTTGCTGCCTGCTTATTTGAACTCTTCTTCGAATGTGGGTGTGAACTTTCGTAAGGAGCATCTGAACTTATTTAGCTGCCTTTACCAATTGGCCACTAAAATCTCCCCTTTCCTTTTCTGCCCTCCGTGCCTTGAGCTGCCAGTCCCTGATTTTTCAACATGGGGTCAGACCCTATGAATGAGCAATCTCCAAAATCTCCTGTCCTCGACAGCCCTGCTCAGCTCCTGCAGACTCAAACCTGTGGCTTCCTTTAGGGAGCCAGCCCATCTCATGCTTGGACTTCCTCTTTTCCTGCTGCCTTCCACCCTTCCCCGCATGATGGTCTTCTCCAGAGAATCCTGCCTTCACATGATGTGCCCAAAGGAGGATAGCTTGAGTTTCAACGTTTTGGCCTCCAGAGAAAGTTCAGGCTTAATTTCTTCCACGACTTAACTCCTGGCAGTCCAGGGTATCCACAAAGCCCCTCCTCCAGCACCACAGAACTCTCCAGAGATGTATAGATTTGTGTTTTTTTAAGATGACAGCTCTCAGATTTCCACAGAGAGTAGCCGTCTGAAACTACAGGACTTCGCCCCTCTAGTAAACACCCTAAGCGTGCAGCGTAAAAGGCAGTTACGGTTCTCCTGAACATCTGATGTTGCAAACAGGGGTGCACTTTGTAAGTAAGACATTTATATTCCCCAGTAGGGCTAGCTGTCGCATTAGGCAGAGTGTGGTAGCTGCCTCCGATGGCTGACGGTGGAGTGGAGATAGTGGCTCCTTGGCCATTTCTCTTGGCCAGGATGACAGAGCTATTCATAATACACAGCTGGTCCTGATCCTCGACACTAGCATAGTAGATGCTGTTGTACCTTTTCCAATGGTGAAGCAAGATTTAGCACTGACATTATTATCTAGGCTTGAGCCACCTCAGAGCTTGCTCCACAGCACCAGAAGTCAGAATTGAACCTGCTGGAGAGTGTTTTCCGTGGGGGAGGGCTCACCCCATGGTGGGATGGGCAAGAGTGCTAGTTGCCTTTGGTCCCAGAATCACGACTTTAGGTTCTGGGTTTAGCTTGGCGTGCAGTCAGCCTGTGTGACGTGAGGGAATTGGGTGGCGTCTTGGCTTTTGCCTCAGGCAGCAGGATTCTTTGGTACAGTGGTACTTCGCTAGATGACGACCCCGCTAAACAGTGAATCCGCACAACGACTTTTTGCGATCGCTATAGCGATTCGCAAAACAGTCATTCCAATGGGCGATTTTCGCTTGACGATGATTTGGTCCATGCTTCGTGGACCGTTTGTTCGCAAGACGGCGATTTCTACAGCTGATCGGCGGCTTCGCAAAATGGCTGCCCTGTGTTTTCGGTACCCATGCTTCGCAGGGCAGCCATTTTAACAGCTGATCGTTGCTGCGCAAAATGGCTGCCCTATGGGCGATCTTTGCAAAATGATGAGGTATTTTCCCCATTGGAATGCTTTAAACGGGTTTCAATGCATTCCAATGGGAAAATGGTTTTCGCATTATGAAGATTTTGCTAAACAGCGATTTCTATGGGACGTATTATCATCATCATGCGGGGCACCACTCTACTGCTTTTCCTCTCCTCGCCTCCTGTAAAACCACAGAATCATGAAGTTGAAAGGGGCCTATAAGGCCATTGAGTCCTATTTCCCACTCAAGGCAGGAATCCAGATCAATGTATATCAGAAAGATGATTAACTCATTTTCTCTTGAATGTTTCCAGTGTTCGAGAGCTCACCAGCTCCCAAGGTAATTGGTTCCATTGTCGCACTGCTCAAACAGTTAGGAAGTTTTTTCTGATATTCAACCAGAATCTGGCTTCTTGTAACTTGAGCCCATTGTTGTGTGTCCTGTACTCTGGAATGATTGAGAACAGATCCTTCCCCTCCTCTGTATGACTTTCAAGTATTTGGGTAGTGTTGTCCGATCTCCCCTCTGTCTTCTTTTATCAAGGCTAAACATGCCCAGTTCTTTCAGGTTTTTCCTCTTAGGGCTTGGTTTCCAGCCTCCCCATCATCCTGCTTGCCCTCTTCTGAACTTGCTCCAATTTAGCACCATGAGTTCACACTGCTGGAATTCCTAGTCGGTTCATTTTGAGTCTCACCGAGACCATTTTTGTTCCGAAACTCTCAAAGCAAAACAAGGGTGGCGGGGGTTTGCAAGATGTAGAACAATCACCCTGTTATTTTAGGGGGAATCTGTAAAGAACAAAGTGGTATAGATTAGGGGAGGGTTTTTAACGGATTGTTGTATATTACTTGAGGGGAGGTTGGTTCTGACCCAAAAATGTGTAGGAGAGCTAAATAGTGTGAATAAGAAAACAGAGCTGATTAAGCCTTTTTCCCCACCACACATTCCTACAGCCCGTCTCTTGATTTTAGAACGATAGCATAACTCCGGGGACGCTTCAAGTATAAAAATCCCTGCACGGCCATGTTTCCTTAATTAAATATTATGTCGGGAAAATTGGGCTTTTATTTGTGGAAACATTGTGCTTTTGATCTTGGGCGGGGGGCGGGCAGGGGAGGGGAACGTGTTTCATATCAACTCTTCTCCGGGGATCTGAGATACTTTTAAAAATGGTTTTGTGCCATCTTTACTCATTAAGCAAAATCCAGTTTTGTTTCTTAACATGCTCTTATCAAATGCACATTTTCGAAAATGAATGGTGTTTCTTCTGTGGCCGTCGTTGCTTTTTGATTGGTACAAATCAGCAGCGCCGCTTGAGTGGTTAGATTCGTGGGGGCATGAGGGCATTTGTTCTCACCAGACTTTAAATTTGGACCACTGGACATTGTTTATACAGTGGAAGCTCCCAAGTTCTTGAAGCTCAGGATGGTTATTCTAAGGGCAGGGTCGGCAGCTGAAGGCTTTTGTGCCAGATCTGGCCCTGAGGGGCACTGCTGGGGTCTTCCTTGTAAAACAACAACCACAGGAAAAACAATAGCGGCCACAACAACAGTAACATGAAAAACACCACAAAGAGAAAACGTCTGCAACAGGGGGCCATTCTTGAAACTGGAGGAGTCATGACTCCAACACAAGGATGAGGAACTACAAAATACTATATTTTTCCATGTATAAGACACCCCATGTATAAGACGCCCCCTACTTTTCTAACCCAAAATCAAGAAATCTAAGTGGGGCTTAGCAAGTAGAGGGGAAAGCAGGGATCAAAGCCCTGCAGGATCGCTTCGATCCCTGCATTCCCCTCCACTTATTTTTTGTTCTCTCCTTCGCTTACTTCCATGTATATGACCCTCAATTTTTAGTCTAAAGATTTTAGACAAAAGTATAGTCTTATACACAGAAAAGAACGGCAATTCTCTTCGCTTTCCAATGGTGTGAAGTATTTTGTGGTACTCTTAAAAGAGAGAGAGAGAGAATGAGGATGATTTTTAATCAGCAGGGTCTGTATCACGATTTGCCATCTTTGCAACCTCCCCCCCCCCCAGCTGAGCTGCAGTCTTTACAGTAGCTGGGAAGGAGATGGATTTCCTCAGGAAAACTAATATCCTGGTCTGTGTCTTGTTGTGTGGGTAATTAAGATCTGTTAGCATTACAAAAAAAAAAAAAAACAGTCCTCATTTACTGATGCTGACTGATCTAGGAAACCGGGAGGCTGACTGTGGGGATTGTCATGGTGTGTGTGTGTGTGTGTGTGTGTATGTGTGTGTGTGTGTGTGAGAGAGAGAGAGTCTAAGTGTTCCATGGGGCTCCCATAGGACTTATCGGCGCCACCTTCCCCTCTCTGCCACTTGTATAGGCCAGACCTTCTGTCCAACATTTTGCCCCCCATGCTGGCCAGCTGGCTAGTTCCAGGAGGCAGGGGAGAAGGACAGTAAGATCTTCCTTCCCTGCTGTTTTATCCCCACCTTCTATGCTTTTAGCACCGATGCATCTGGATTTTCGAACCCAGAAATTTAATGTTCAAAAGTAAGAAGAAGGGCCAGGAGTGTAGAGATTTTTTTTTTTAACTGTCAGATGTCACTGCTGTGCAAATCCTTCCGCATTCTTCAGGAGCATTTTCAGGTGAACCACTTCTCTCCCCCCCCCCCCCACTAGCAATAAACTTGGCAAACATTAATTTTAAAAACAAAGGAAGATTGAAGCCAGTCTAATTAAACTGCAGACTCCAGAGTCAACCGAAAGGTTTAGCAAACACAGCGGTATTAAAGCAGAAGACTGCAGCCTTGTTAATTCTTCTTTAAGTTTAATTCTTGTTTTCCTTCTCTTTCTCTTGATATGGATGGGGTGTCGGGTCCTCAGAGGTAATTCCGTGCTGCGCCTTAGCTTGGTCCCCTGGAGGATGTTTCAAGTCACCGCAGGTGACCGTTTCTGAGCTTTATTTCAATTCCATAGGATTAAAATAATTATTTTATTTTATTTTATTTTATTTATATCCCGCCTATCCGGTCTCACCCTGCCTTGCTCCCTTCCAAACAAACCCCCCAAGGGGGTTGGACTTCGGACCCATTGGGTCCTTAAACTTCCTTTCCTTGGTGAAGAGCAATAAAATGTTAATCATCAGAGAGTAAAGAGTGGGGTGAACAAACAGCTTGACTCCGTCTGTGGCTGAGTATAACCTTAAAGCGGTGTCTTTGCTTTGGAAAGCTAATCTTCGCCTCCATGTCAACACTACATCTCAGAAAGGGAGAATCTTATCTGCTTATACTGGACGCTTATCCTAAAAACCCATAAACAACCTCGGTTTATTGTAGCCCACAACCTCCCTTTTTTAAAAAAAAAGCGCTCCAGAGGTCTTGAGAAAATCCTCCCTGTTCTAAATGTTAATTAAAAATAACGAGTCAAAGCCTTTTTTTAAAAAACGAGGAAAGAGCAGCTTGACCCCACCATCACACCAGTAGCCTTCACATAGAAGGTCTGTATTTAGTTCCTCCTGCCTCGAATGCAGTCGCTCTCAGGGATTTGATATAATTAATTGTTTCAGAAGCGCTTGAAATTCCCCTGTCGGGAGATGAATGGCTTATGTGTTCCATAATCCCGAGGATCTTCTTTTAGGGTCACCCAGAAAGGGTTGAGGGTAGAGGGTGGGGACAGGTTGTGCTTCTTCCCACCCGAGAGCTGAGAGCATCTCTTGTTCTCGTCTCACGATGTCAAGCTGATGTAAAAATCCCCTTTTGGATGCACAATGAAAGGCTTCCATTCCTCCTCCGTATTTTATGGGCAAGCGGGTGAGATCATAGCATAATCTTCAGCCAGGCCACTTGGACTGGAAATGCCTGGTTAGTAGAGAGGTTACAGTGTGGGATGCAAGGATGAGAGGTCCAGAAAACACAGAAAGGTCACATCCATACTAGGTTTCAACTTCTGAAATCAGAACCAGGTGTCTTCATGCTGAACAGTCAGGAACAGTCTCAAATGCCGGCTTGTATGGGGGAGGCATTGCACCACAAAGAGGTTAATTGCTAGGCCCACACATTGGGACAGATCAGAAGGTTGGAGGTGGGCAAAACGCTCACATCAGGGGACAAAAGGAGGCTGAACTCCTGGAGGTGTTGTACGTACAGAGTTTTGGTGCTTTTGTACATGATAAGCTTCACTTCGATTCCTTCGTTGTGAACATTCTGGTGGGTTTTTCCTCCTCTTTCATGACAAGGCTTCTGGGCCAGCCTGAAGTTGTGCCTTGTGATATTTGATGATCTGTGTGGTTGTTTTGAAATTGGCTCGGTTGCTCTTCTAAACCCACGTTCTGGGTGGAAAGGATGCTCCTGGGCAGAGTGTGGTCAGTGGCGGGCTTTTCCTGCGGTCCAGAGGCTGCTTCCCTCCTTGCTAGTCCTTCCGCCTTTGAGGCCGAACTTGTCCCTTCGAAGGAGATGCAAGGAAGATTGTCAGGGCTACCTTTCTCAGAGTAGAGTTTGTCCATTTGGCAGCACTACCCTGTTCTTGCCCTTTTTAAGCAACTGCGAGACAGTGTCTTGCTAAACCTTGATTTGATTTATTGGAAATGCCGTTCTCTGAAGACCTTGCCCCTACACTATTAGAAGACAAAAATCTTTATTTTTCTGTAACAGTTGCAACATTTATTGCTGCTGTTCAGTCCTCCAAGATAATTGAATTGCATGTTTTTATTATTATTATTATTATTATTATTATTATTATTATTATTATTATTATTATTATTATTATTATTATTATTATTATTATTATTATTATTATTATTATTATTATTATTATTATTATTATTACTGCTCAAAAGTGCTTCATGAGCTTCTAAGGGAGGAAAGGAAAGGAACACAACCTGGAGGGGGCGGCAATGTGACCAATGTGATCTTTTTCATCTGATTCAGTTCCTTGTCTTATGGGGTGCAGGTGAACAAGTAGGAGAACATGGAGGGGGATTAGGAGGGCTGTGTGGGCTCCAGATGTGGCAATGGAAGTCTACCAGAATTGAGGGCCTTGGCGGGTGTCCACAATGCCAACCTCTGTTGCTTTAAGTAGCACTGGGTAATAATGAAGCTTAAATAGTCTGTCCATCTTGTTTCGTTCAAGCCTTTTATTGCCAAAATACAGTGGTGCCCCGCATAGCGACAATAATCCGTTCCAAAAAAACCGTCGCTATATGGATTCGTCGCTATACGGAACAAAGAAGCCCATCGTTCGTTTAGTCGTTTAGTCGTGTCCGACTCTTCGTGACCCCATGGACCAGAGCACGCCAGGCCCTCCCATCTTCCACTGCCTCCCGGAGTTGTGTCAGATTCATGTTGGTTGCTTCGGTGACACTGTCCAACCATCTCATCCTCTGTCGTCCCCTTCTCCTCTTGCCTTCACACTTTCCCAACATTAAGGTCTTTTCCAGGGAGTCCTCTCTTCTCATGAGATGGCCATAGTATTGGAGCCTCAGCTTGAGGATCTGTCCTTCCAGTGAGCATAGGAAGCCCATAGGAATGCATTAAAACACGTTTAATGCGTTCCTATGGGCAAAAAACTCACCGTTCTGCGAAAATCCTCCATGCGGCCGCCATTTTCACTGCCCGGTAAGTGAGGAATGGGCGCGAAAACACTGCGGGAAGCCATTTTTTAAAACCCGGCAGCCATTTTGGAACCGCCGATCAGCTGTTTTTAAAACATCGCTATGTGAAAATTGGTAAGCGAAACACTTACCGATCATCGCAAAGTGATGTTTTACCATTTAAAACATTGTAATGCGATCCCTTTTGCGATCGCAAAAACCTCATCGCTATGCGGATTCGTCGTTAAACGAAGCGCTTGTTATGTGGGGCACCACTATAATAGCTACTTAAAGTCCTTCACTTATTCCAGAAAATCGCTGAAATCCTGTTGCTTAGCATAGTAAGCCAAACTGAAAATAGGCCCATTAAATCAATGGAGATTTGGCGAGTCAACTCCTCTGTAAGTCCCATTGATTTAAATAGCCTACTCTCTTGCAACTTGCTAATGCTACGTAATAGGATTTCATCCAGTGAGTTAAGCCAGATTTCCTTAGAATCCCATGTTCCTCATCCAGGCTTGTTCTGTGAGTTGAGAGAGCTACCAGTCCCATGATCCACTGATGGAAGTAGGAAAGTGTATAGATGTAGCGTTACATCCATGTTGCTTATAAGAGATATGAGACTATGTTCTCTCTCTTTCACACACACACATACACAACTCAGCATATTGAGATTAAGGTCCCAAATAGTGTGATCTAACCCGCAAGCGTGATTTGACAGAAGTTGGAGATTAAGGTATCCGCAGGGCACCAAGCTGAACAACTGCATTAGCAGGTCTTAGCAACTGGTTATTCATGATTCAATAAATTAAGGCCTTCCATCTACCAAATTGCCTTCGGATAATTCAGTCCCTTTATCCCTGCTATTACCTAGATCTTCCTCCCATGTGGTGTCATTAAGGTGCTGTCTTCTGCTCCGCATTTCTGTAAGGATGGATGGCTCTTGTAAATTCACCCTGTGTTCAAAAAAAAACACCATCAATTAATTCCTTTCTCCCTAAACCCTAATCCGGTGATCACTCCTGGAACCACTTTACACAAACACCTTCGGATCTCCCAGCTGTTGCTTTTGTGTCCTGCTGACTTTTGTGTTGTCTATTTAAACCCCAACAGAATGCCAGGCCTGTATCCCCGGCGCTCCATCCTGACCTTTGCAACCCTTCTGAAATGGCCCGGTCCCATCAGCTTCATTCCATTGCGCTGCCGTTAATCCGTTTGAAAGCTACAGCAAATAAAAGCCCTTTGAGCAAAGGGACTCCAGTTCAAAAAGGCATTCCATCATATGAGAGCTGCAGAGATTCCTTCTTTTTCTTTCTGTGCTTCTCAAAAAGTAGATGTTGAATGTCTCCCTCACTAGTTTCACATACACTAGGGGTGTGAATTCCTACTTGTTTCATCCTTGCACACAAGGGAAAACAAAGAACTGCAAGATTTCCCTTGTTCCGTAAGACAAGAAGATGTTTTTGGTGATGCTGTCAGCAAGAGAAATGAACGAGAACCATTTTTGTGTGTATGCAAAAATTCGACTGGTAGTCTCTCTGTTCACTAGGCTCTGTACACAGTAGCTCTCAAAAAACAAAACAAAACCCCACCCATTGAATTTTTGCAATTACAGTGGTGCCTCGCTTAACGGGCGCCCCGTTTAATGACGAAATCACATACTGACGAACTTTTTGCAATCGCTTTTGCGATCGCATTGTGATGTTTTAAATGGGAAAAAATCGCTTTGCGATGATCGGTACCCTGTTTCGCTTACCGATTATCGCAAAGCGATGATTTTTTAACAGCTGATCGGCAGTTCCAAATTGGCCGCTGGGTAAACAAAATGGCTGCCTGCTGTGTTTAGGGATGGATTCCTCGCTTACCAGGCAGCGAAAATGGCTGCCGTATGGAGGATCTTTGCTTAAAGGTCAGTTTTAAGCCCATAGGAAGGCATTGAAGCGGTTTCAGTGCTTTCCTATGGGCTTTTAAAAATCGCATAGCGACGAAATCGCTTTGCAGCGCTTTTTGCTGCACCAATTAATGTCGCTATGCGAGGCACCACTGTATAGTGAAAAAAATGCCAAAATCCCATACCTAGTGGGGTGCCTTGTTTTGAACAGCCACATTTTGTGCTTGTTCAAAGACTGAGCACAAACACTGAACGAGATGCTAGTTTCATGTGCTGCGGACTATTATAGAGATCCTGTCTTTCTAGAGATGAGGACTGCTCACGAGACTTGGGCATTGCTTGCTGAGTTTCTTTCGGATGAGTCAAGATGATCAATATAAATTATATATTAAAACAACACAACATCTAGAATGATGAATGGAGAAGCTAGCAGATATTTGTAACAGCAAATAGACTCGTCAGCATAGACTTTGCTTTCCTTGTGGCTTGCTTTATTAATCAACTCAGATCTCTTTTTTACATGGGAAGAGGGTCTGCAAGAAATGGGCATAAATAGTAGGACAGTCTCATCAGCGTAGACTGGAAAAACCATCGCTTGTAACTGATGGAGATTTTTAAGCTCCCGTTTTTTGTGTGGAAGAGGTGCCAGTTGTCTGGATGTGTGTGTGATTGATGCCTCTTCTTCCTTGGTTGTGGCCAAGCTTTTTCCAGCCTCTGCTGTACCTAATAATTGACTCAACAATATCATTATGGAGTCCCCAAAACACTTGGCTTTCCTTTCCTGGCATATTTTAGAGTATGGGATATGTATATGAGTATAGTTTATCTGTCTTGAAAAATACAGAATTCAACAACAATGGCAGTTTATTTTTGACACATGTAATTTTCTACGGCGCTGATTCATTCCATCATCTGAAATAAGTACAGTTGATGTGGAAGCTACACCGTTTCCCCCCCCCCCTTGGGATTCTGCTTGCCTCTCTGATTACAAAGGGTTCTTTCTGTCTTTTGTTGTTGTAAATGCAACACATTAGTCATCCTTTGATGTTTGGTGACTCACTCACACACATACACCATACTTTTCCTTTCCAACTTTGCACTTGGTGAGAGTGATACCATGCCAGAAGGAGCTCGAACAAGCCTTGCTTCAACCCATGGTTGACCTTTGGAGGAGAGCATTCTTAACTGGTTGCAGACTGCCGAAAAGCTTTCTCTGTGGAAAACTGACAATTTTGGGAAGTGCTGGTGTTCTGAATGTTTCATACGCCACACCGGGTGACTAAAAGGCCAACTAGCTTTGCCCGTAGGAAGGTCATCATCACCCAGGGCATTGGCAATAGTTCGCTTGACTTTCCGAATGAGTTTTAAGAAGCTTCCCATGATCCTTCTCTGGTAGTCTCTCGTTTGCAGACAACAAAGATCTTCTGGGTAATGGAGATTAGATAAAAATAGTCTTTCAATAGCATGCTTTCCCTTGGGAAGGAACCTGCACTCTTCAAAAAGCAGTAACTCCTAGGTTTGGTATTTTCAGAATTCGTGGACTACAGTTTCTAGAGGTCTTCAGGAATTTCCCCAGGGAAACTTCTGAGGCTTAGCTACAAACTCTAGTCCTTTCATGTGTCTGTAATCACTTCCATCTGAGAAAGAATGGTGGCTTCTCTCAGACATGATGAAAACAGAGGAAGTGGATGGAACAGCCTGTATTCTGTGGGAACTGCAAGGCATTATGGGCCTGGTAGTCTTCCTGCCTGTTCTGCTCCATATAGGGTGCCTCTGTGTAGAGGTTCAAAACCTGTAATGCCTTGGAGTTTCCAGAGAGCTCAGCTCTGCCTAGGCACATCCTCTGTCTTCATCCCCTAAATGGACTTCCCACTCCCCTAAACCCCTAGAGGTCTAGCTAAGGAACTGCAAGGCATTATGGGTCTGGTAGTCTTCCTGCCTATTCTGCTCCATACAGGGTGCCTCTGTTTAGAGGTTCAAAACTTATAATGCCTAAATGGACTTCCCACTCCCCTAAATCCCTAGAGGCCTGGCTGAGGGAATTCCTTCAGACTTTGTGGGGTTTTAATCCATGAATTCTGAAAATCTCGTGCCTAGGGGCTCCATATTAGGGCACATGCTTTGCATGTCGGCTGTTCCAGCTTTATCCTAAGCATCTCCAACCAAAGGGTCTCAAGGTCAAGAGACTGGAAGGGTCTCTGTGAGGGTGGTGGAACCAAGAGAAAGGCCTTTCCTGATTATCTTAATGTCCAGGTAGGCTCATACACGGAGTCTTGCATGCTATTTCTATCTCTTTTGCACACCAGCATGAGGAGTGTTTGTGTAAGCTGGTTTGGTTTTGCGTTGTGTGTGCTTCTTCTGGGCATCACACATCTGACTTAAGGAAAGCTCTGCATTCCAGAAAGAAACAAGTCCCAAAATATGTGACCTTCAAATCCTTTTGACTTTGCGTCCGGCTGTTGCTTTTCTGGTGCTTTTGATGGTGCAATATTTTATGGCCTCTTAAACCAGTTCCCACAACCTGATGATCTCTGTTCTCATTGTCTTCCCTACCTTTTTTGATGCCTAAAATCCTGCCTATGTCCAGTTGTGTGTTGTCACGAGCATCAATATAATGAACACAAGCGCTTGGTTAACATTCAGGAACTGAGTCAATGATCCAAATGCTGATGAGGATTTTTGTCAGTATAATCACATTTATGGAAGCAAACGGCCACCGATTAACAAGTCGCCGCTCGCATTTCCTTGTTGCCCACAAGCAGTTCTACGAGCACATTAGCAGGTTTAGAGAGGAGTGGGAAAGAATCAATGCTGAAGCTCCAGAGAGTGCTGCCAGCCAGTGCTAACCATTTTGGGGTAAATGGATCAAGGGGGTGACTCAGGGTAACATAGCTTCCTGTGTTACTGTTACTTTATTTTTTTATGGGTAAAATGGAAATATTGCTTTCAAAGACATCTTGTGAGCTCTGATGACTGCTGTTTATTGGAGAGCATTGGTTAAAGAGAGTCAGCATACACAGTAGCTCTTCTTGTTGGCACAGGAAGAGAACTTAATAGGGATGGGATTGTTTGATTATTTTGGACTACAAGTACCACACTTGCCCATTATGGGAGGTCTTGCCTACCTTACAGATACTTGAATCATTTGGGAGAAAGTCCTAAACTAGAACAGTGGTTCTTAACCTTTGTTACTCGGATGTTTTTGAACTGCAACTCCCAGAAACCCCAGCCAGCACAGTTGGTGGTGAAGGCTTCTGGGAGTTGCAGTCCAAAACTCCTGAGTAATCCAAGGTTAAGAACCAGTGAACTAGAAGATGAGGTTCAAGTCAGGCCAAGCTCCTCCCAAGCCTCTTGGTCAGAGAGAAAGTTTCGAGCTAGTCCTGCTGCAGAAACAGGAAGCTTCTGCAGAACTAGGCCTAGCTAAGATTTGAGGCCTTCCGCTTGAGGCCTTTCTCCTAGGTGAGCATATTTTGGTGTCTGGAAGATGTCTGTTAGGTAGAACTCCCAGAATGGAGAATTATGTTATTGGTGCTCTGGAAAAAACCCCCCAAAAAACTAAAAATCCCATATCGAGGAAGTACCTTGTCAGCTTCTGGCTCTCTGCCCCAAATATGGAGGGCAGGGTCCTGCTTGCCTGCATGAAAGCATCCTCCTGCCAAGTGGGTATGTTGTTTGGATAAAATCATCCTTGAAAAGAAAGGCAGCATCTTTCATCAGGTGGAAGTTATCCAAGGTAGCTTGGTAGGCATTTATAATATGAATGGCACTTGGCCATATCCAATTTAGATTTGGGTTCTCAGCATAGCATGACTTCCTTTCTCGGCTTCCTTTAAAAAAAAAAGTCTTACGTTTGCATCTGGGATATATCAGCACTCAAACACAATCCAAATGCATTTGTAAACTATGTCATAAGTTACAAAACGAAGCAGAAAGGCAGCACTGCTTATAATGAAGGATCCTGAAATACAGTTTTTTGCTTGTAACCTGGCAAGCTGTAGAAGCCGGGAAACCAACATATGACTTTGTGAAGATGGCTAAACCCAAAAAGGGCCTGAAAAGGGAACTTTTAATCTAGATTTTGTCATAAAAAAATAGTCGTCTTGGCTGGTGACTCCAGTTTCAGGGATGCTATGAATCCATGCCAGGTTTTTCTCTGCATGAGGTACAGTACAGGAGACATCACTCTGTAGTATACAGGAGGTATCCATGGTGCTGAATCCTGTCTCCATAATAGGTTTAGCAACTTGGATAATGCCTGGAAAGTACACAGTAAAACTGGGAGTGGATCCACGACACCTCTGAAATTGGAGTCAGCCGCTGTTAATAAGAAGTAGACCATGGGCATCATTGCTGTGCCTGCAACATTGTTTTTATGACTTTTTTTCCTAACATGTCTTTTATTTTTTTTTTTTTTTTAAAAAAACAAATCCACAGGTGGCAAAAGTGGAATATGTTAGAAAAAAGCCAAAATTAAAAGAAGTCCTTGTAAAGCTAGAAGAGCACATGGAATGCACCTGTACATCGTCAAATTCCAATTCAGATTTTCGTGAAGAAGAAACTGGTATGTGTGAAATGTGGGATGGGGTGGGAGGGGTTTAATTCAGTGTCAATGGAAATGATGCAGATCCTGAAGTTTACAGTGGAGGCTTTTGAGCCAAATAACCCAGGGGAAGAGGAGAGATGATAGCGAAAGCAGTGATGGCAATGTAGAAGAACTGCAGCCATGACACTATGATAATTTGCAGGCAGGAACAGTATTAGGATTTTATTTACTTAATTTAAAATCTTGATCTCCTGCCTCTAGGATAAATTGTTCCATGGAGCCAATGATACCATGAACAAAATGATATTGTAGATTTTTACCCGTGGAACTGCTAATCCTAGCAATGAGTTGCCTCTAATTAGCAAGTCACAATGAGTTGCCTCTAATTAGCAAGTCACTGTTTGCAGGACTAGCACCACACAACTAGGAATGGAAGCAGCAATGCCTTAATTGGCAGCAATTCACTGCCCCAATTTACACCATTACACTTCATGGGACTATAAGTCCATAGCAGGACTCTGGCCTGTATGCAACAGTACCCAATTGCTGTCAAGTATGACATGGCAGAAAATCAGCATACATTGTCTTTCATCTTCCCGCTTTGGCTTTGAAGGTTGTTCTCGCCATTAAAAAAAAAAAATCACCAACCCTGCCTTTATGTCAACAGGAAGGTCTGGGAGAAAGTTTAAAAATGGGTATGGAAAGTTTAAGACCCTCATTAAAAAAACAACAGCAAACGTTTGATAACCAGGTAGCGCCTGCTGGTTGCAACTCCTGGAAATATCAGAAGGAATGGAAAACATTACCAACAATTTTCACTCTCTTTGCTGATTGCTTTTCAAAATACTCACGTGTTACTGTCACAGGGCAGCCAAGGAATCAGATATTCCCGTGTAGAAAGATGCTGATCCCATGGATCCTATCAATGAATAAGTTGCCCTTGTAGGATCGGGAGTGGTGATCAAGTGGAGGATAGGCTGTTACCCAAGCAGCAAATCCCCCCTCTCCACTTCACTGAAATAGTCCAATGGAAAGGCAAGAGCCAATACAATCCTCCATACAGAACATGTTACCATAGTCTCTTGAGACTGAAGGATACCTAAGATCAGGTGGAAGGATCCCATGCCTTTAAATGTTGACTATAGTGTAGTAGTTGGGAGTGCTGGATTTAGGTTGGGAATTTGATTCCAACTGTGTGCCTCCTTGACAGGGTCTGGACCCGATGATCCATCGGGTCCCTTTCAGTTCTGTAATTCTAAGATGATGATGATGATTACCATTTAGAACCCAAGGAAGTGGCTTTTCAGTTAGTGATAGCTGGAGTTCCTCCCTCCGATGACCGAAGTGAGAGAATACTTGTCTAACCACAAAAACTGTTTGTTGCTGTTGTTGTTATGTGCCATCACGTTGGTCCATGAAGGAGCGATCTCCAAAATCTCCTGTCCTAACCTGCCTTGCACAAGGCTTGTAGACTCAAGCCTATGGCTTCCTTTAGGCAGTCAGTCCCTCTTCTATTTGGTCTTCCTCTTTTCCTGCTGCCATCAACTTTTCCTACCATTATTGTCTTTTCCAGAGAACCCTGTCTTCTCGCGATGGGCCCAAAGTAGAACTAACAGAATGCCTATAAATATTTTTCTTTCTTTCTTTCTTGCAGATGTAAGGTGAAAATAAGCTACGAAATAATTTCTCTCTGGGACATGGATGTACATTGTTTGTTACATTCCTGAACCTACTGTGTATGGTGCTTTATTGACTGTATACTTCATTCATTCTCCTACGTGGGGGGGAAAAAAGAAACTGGCGTAAAGAGAAAGAGAGAGAGAGAGAGAGACTTCACGAGAACAAAAGAGACTGTGTACATTTGTTTAATACAACATCAAAGCAAGTATTGTAGCACTCTTATGAAACAATATGACACTTCCCTGCCCGAAAACAAGAAACGAGAAAAGATGACATGAATGGAGGATACCCAAAGTACTTTTGCAACAACAACAACAACAAGAAAAAGCCGCGACCACAACACTAAGTTAAGTGCAGATTTCCTCTTAGAAAAGCAGTCAATGGTGCTTTCTTTCTGGCGGTGGTCATCAAGAGCTGTGGCTGCGTTCTTGATGAACAGGGGACGGACGCTGACGGAGAGACCCTTGACGGAGGTTTTAGGCACATGTTAAAACCACGCGCAAGAGAAAGAGAGAGGGAGAGAGCAGGGATGTATCAAATACCACCACAAGGACAATCCGGACTCTGCTGTTTTGGCTTGGTGGTGTTTTAAAAATCTATACAAAGGAGAAAAAGGAAAAGAAAAGAGAGAGAGAGAGAAAGAAAGAAAAATCCTTCTGGGGCGCCTTAAGTGGATGTTCTTGTTTTTTTTTTATACCATAAAGTTATTATTAAGCTTTCTTTTTACTCTTTGCCTAGCTTTTTATTATCATTTTGGACAGCATTTACCAATAACCCATATAGAAGACTGCTGTAGTATGGATGACACGGAACACACAGGCACAAATTACAGAAAAATTTACTCCTAAGTGGGGAGGGGGGGGAGCGAACTAATGAGATGTATTAAAATAAAAACGGTATACCTATGCATCATTTTCTAAATGTTTCTTGGTTTATGTCTGTGCCCTTCCCCCCTTGGCCCAGTCCTCGCCCTTCCCTCCACCCCAGTTTCTGCACAGATGATTTGGCCTGACGTTAGCAGGCGAGTCTCGAACATGGGGAACAGTAATGGCGGAGCAGGAAACCGCAGGGCGGCCATTTCTGTTGCTCCCCGTGAAGGATGGGATTACAGAGAAGGGCGGAGAGCAGACCAGGGAAGCTTGGGGTCGCCGTAGAATACGCATTTGTTCTGTTTAAATGTTTTTGGTCAACTGCGAGGCCTCCTCATTGTGGCTGGCACTTTTTGCGCATCTAATGTGGGCCCAGATGTTTTCCCCAGAATCCACCACACACACCCCTGACATGGACAGGTTTTTGTGGGTACGTAAGATTCCTTGGTAGACAAATCATGGGGGAACGGATTTCCTGAGGAGCATGGGCGATTTAAAAGCCAGTGTGTCCAAGACCTGACGAAACGCAACTGGCGTGCCCAGGCAACCTTGAAGGCTGTATGCAAGCAGAAAATACATTTTAAGTTTTTCGGGGGGGTTGGGGCAGGGGGGATGAGAACAGGATGTGTGGTGGCCGCCCACAGGAAGTGATATTGTGGCTAGCGTTTTTCGTTCCTCTCCTGAAACCGATCTCGTTTGCTATTCCACATGTTTAAGCTATGTGAGATGTAAAAAAAACCTCTTCTTGTTATCCGTATTGTATGATGTCACTGCGGCGTGGGGAGGACCCTGCCAAAAAGCCTAAAATTCTTTATTTTTGGTATTAAAAAAAGTTATGCTTTATGTGTTACTCAACCAAACAAGTGTCTTTTTGTAAAGGTGACGTTTGTATTTTTTCATCTAAAATCAATGGTTTAATATATCCGAGAATGGCTGCTATGTTTTCTTGAACCAAAAAGACAAGAGGGGGTGGGAAAATCAATGGATGGGACCGGGGGAATGCATTTTATGGCCATATATTTCTAGGAGGAAGAGCCCCTATAGCTTTCAAATATATTTTTCACTACAGTGGACCCTCTACTTAAGGAATTAATCCGTATTGGAATGGTGGCTGCAAGTCGAAAAGTCTGTAAGTCGAATCTCCATTGACCTGCAATGCAATGAAAACCGATTAATCCCATAACCAGTGGTTTTTATTCTATTATTATTCCATTTTGGTTTTTTTCTGGTCTGTAAGTTGATTCTCCGGCTGCAAGTCGAATCTAAATTTTGCAGCCAGAGAAGTCTGTAACTCGAAAAATCTGTAAGTCGAGCCGTCTGTAAGTCGAGGGTCCACTGTATAGGAAGGCAAACGAAACAACGTAAGATTCGTTCCCTGTATTTTTAAAGGACAGACTTACAAGCTGAGTATTTTCACTCAACATTCCTTAGGCGGAGGGAGCATTTGCCCTGATTGGGTGCCTTGAAGGGCATCTGCCCACATCCGTTTCTGAGATGTCCACAAGGATCTTTCCACCACTGGTAAGGGCATTGGCTCTTGTGCTCATGGAGTTCTGAGCACACACACTGGGGCAATCCTGCGTTTCTCCCTCCTTGATTTCAGCTGTGATCTTCCCATGGCAGCTTTTGCTTCCAGTTTCGGGACTGCTGGGAATCCACTCCCAGTTTCAGCATGCACTTTAGAGGAGTTATCCAGGTTGCTGATCCTATATAGGGTTCAGCACCTTGGAGAACTCCTATGGCATGCAGGCAGCAATATGGAGTGGATTTCGAGCACTCTTGAAACTGGAGTCATCAGCAATTGCCGGAATCCTCTGACATGACCCTTGCCCGCTTTGAAAATATACGACTATGCAAGTTCTTTTATCGTGGCCCAGTTTGTCTGCTCGTTGGGCTCCTTAATGTTCTTTCCTGGCTTAGTTTAGCACCCTTTTTGGGTTACACCCAAATACAGGCCACAATACATTTGTGTAGTCAGGCCAGACGAAACGAAAGTGTCCCCTACAAAGGGTTGACTCTGATGCAATGGGAACAAGGAGGTACCTTTCCCATATTGTGGATTCATTGCAAAGGAGCACTTGTATACACACGGCTCCCTTATCTGTTGGCCATCAGATGGAATTAAGATAGGCTGGTTAGGGGATGGGAAAGACTTACCTGTTCATGCAGTTCTTGGGTGGAATGCAGGAGTAATGGAGGCATTTAACTCCTGCCGTTCTCGGATATGCCAGAAAAGGATTCTCCCCATTATGTTTTAATTTAGTCCCTCTGTTAACTTTCCAACATTCAGAGCGGTTAGGGCGATCCCTGTCATGATTACCAACTTAAGTGTTGACTTGCTTCTGGTTTATGCCGACCCTAGTCAATTTTTTGAGTTACAGGAAACACTCAGGGAGTGGAGTACTGTTGTCCACCCTTCCAAGAACTTTCCGATGGTCAAGCAGGGATTTGAAGCCAGGTCTGTTAAGTCCTGTGCCAGCACTCTACCCACTCCACTGCACTGCCTCTCTTGGATGGCTTTCAATTGGGCTTATGAAAACAACTACATTTCCCAATAGCTATGCGTTATTCCCACTGTCAGAGAGTCCTGGTCTTGCCATTACCAATCTCTACTGCAGGAGGATGCTGTTGAATTCACATGTTGCTTGGGGACTTTCTAGAGTCATTTTCACTGGCCACCATGGCCGCTGAATGGGAGATCAGACAGGCCTTAGGTTGCATCACTTCATCTCTTTGTTCTTTGTCCTCATTCTGCCCACAGATTTTAAATTCTCAACCCGTATAAACTCCGTTTTTCTGCCTCATTCTATGTGTTAACTGTCTCTGGCCTTTTGAAACCAAAACCCCGAATAATTCACCTCTTCCAGGTCTATGTGAGACCCTTGTGCTAGAGAGGGTCTCATTTTCAAAGTTAAACCTTTCATGAAAGATGAGAAAAAATGCCTCCTTTCCTATTGAGGTGTCTGTAAGGATGATTAGCTGCCCATTTGGTCAGAACCAACCTGGATTAGGTTTACTAAAACTTTGCTTTCACGTCAAAGTGTTGTCCATTAGGGGTGGATATTTAGGCCGGGAGAAAGTGTTACATATATACACATATCTACATGAAAAAAGGAAACGTATATAAAATGTAATTTTCTTATTTATGTCTGAGTGGAACGGTAATTTTGCTTTGACCTTGATTAGCCATCTAAAATGTAGCTCATAGATCAATTAAAAAACAAGTAGATTTAAATGCAAGGCTGCGAAGGGTTTAGAAGAAACCATTGTCACTCAAATGGGCTCAAAACTTTTCGTGGTACTGTAAATAACACAGCATTGATGCATGATAACAATGGTTCCGAACCTTGGATCCCCAGATGTTCTTGAACTGAAACTCCCAGAAGCCGTCACCACAGGCTGCCCTGGCCAAGGCTTCTGGGAGTGGCAGTCCAAGAATACCTAGGGGCTCAAGATTAGGAACCACTGCATTATAAGAATACAACGGGAGCCTGGGAATGGTTCGGAAGAGTTTGGTTACATGGATCCCAGTCTGAGTGCCCAGGATCGGAAACCAGTGGGTATTAGACACACAATCCTATATACGTTGGTCTTGGTTTTATGGGGTATCAAGATGCTTCTGACTTAACCTAAGAAGGTCTTCAAAGTACATGAGATGTTCAAGGAGTTGTTGATGGCAGGCAACCCCAGGAGATTTCCATGGCTGAGATTTGAACCCAGATTTCCTGAGTCTTAGTCTGACACACCACAACACCACACTGGCTGGCGGTACCACACATATTTATTGAGAGGGACTCATGAGTTCCTGGTGGCTTGCTTCTAGATAAGTATGTATAGGATTGCAGCATTAAGGATGGCATTCCCTCCCCCTGCATTGTACCTCCGAAGGGAAACGAAGGAGCAAGT
The DNA here is from genome assembly GCF_051106095.1 of Pogona vitticeps. Classification (NCBI taxonomy): domain Eukaryota; kingdom Metazoa; phylum Chordata; class Lepidosauria; order Squamata; family Agamidae; genus Pogona; species Pogona vitticeps. Next base: position 9,476,892 of record NC_135795.1, read on the forward strand.
AAATGCATGTACTTTATCAGTGCCGGTCCAAGATTTTTGCCTTCAAAGGAATAGGAAATTGAAGACTGGATGAAGGAGCTTTTCAGTAATTATGTGTCTGAGCCAGAAAGCCTCAAGCAATTTCAGTACCAATATATGTAAAAGAGCAGCCAAACGCCTGTTGGCTCTCTTGAAGTCTGTAGCAAAGCTCTTCGGTTCTTCTTCTGGCTGATAAGCAAACCAGTCTTAAGGCAGTGGGACTTTTCCCTAGTATCGTAGGTCGAGGGATAAAGGGTTGGTTTACCCATTCAGGGCAACGGGATTCCTGGGTGACATGAATTATCATGTTCTTTCAAGGTCAGTATCAAAACTGAACAGGTACAGTTCCCCCTCCCAGGTTAATACTTTGAAGCAGGAAGCATAGTTCTCAAGGAATAAAAAAAGGTGAGGAACAGAATTACTAATGTGTATTCTATTCATGTTCCACTTTGATGGTTTTTTTAAACAAAACGGCCAGCTTGGTTGGTTGATTTATGTGCTGTACAACACTTCCAGACGTGGAGGAATTGTTTACTGGTGTGATAAAGTGCCTAGATTCTTTCTCTGGTGTCAACTTTCAGAAGTATCTATCTATCTATCTATCTATCTATCTATCTATCTATCTATCTATCTATCTATCTATCTATCTATCTATCTATCTATCTATCTATCTATCTATCTATCTATCTATCTATCTATCTATCTATCTATCTATCTATCTACCTACCTACCTACCTACCTACCTACCTACCTACCTACCTACCTACCTACCTACCTACCTACCTACCTACCTACCTACCTATCTACCTATCTATCTATCTATCTATCTATCTATCTATCTATCTATCTATCTATCTATCTATCTATCTATCTATCTATCTATCTATCTATCTATCTATCTATCTATCTATCTATCTATCTATCTATCTATCATGTGTCACATTTCTCCTAACAGAGGGACTCAAAGATGGTCACAATTAATTAAAACAATATAATCATACACAATGGGATATAACAGATATTTTAAAATATAAAAATGTTCAAAAATTGAAGTTTTGAATTCAAAACTGACATTTAAAAATACTTTCAACACAGAGCGAGCTAGCCTGATTGATAGACAAGACAGACAGACAGCAAGCAAGCATTTGAGGGAAAATACCATCCCATAATAGCATTTGCTTGTCCAAATCAATTAAAATCCTGTCTGAAAATTAAGGTCTTTGCTGTTTGGCAGATTAGAATGGACCATCACTTTAGACTGAAGATGGAGGATATTCTGTTTTAGAAAACAAGCATAGCACAGAAGCTAGAACTCTTCCCCTGCCATACTACATTTCTATAAGAGGAGATCTAGTTTCTGTTTTTATTTGTGTGTGTGTGGGGGGGAGGGGCGTTCAATATAGCACCCCTGTCTGCACTTTGAAATAGTGCAGACAGTTCCATCATCTTTTTCTATGACCTGGAGAAAACCAGCAAATGGTCCAGATGGTTTGGTAGGGGTGGATTGTTTGTTTAGTCGTTTAGTCGTGTCCGACTCTTCGTGACCCCATGGACCAGAGCACGCCAGGCCCTCCTGTCTTCTACTGCCTCCCGGAGTTGTGTCAGGTTCATGTTGGTCGCTTCGCAGACACTGTCCAGCCATCTCATCCTCGGTCGTCCCCTTCTCCTCTTGCCATCACACCTTCCTAACATCAAGGTTTTTTCCAAGGACTCTTTTCTTCTCATGAGATGGCCAAAGTACTGGAGCCTCAGCTTCAGGATCTGTCCTTCAAGTGAGCATTCAGGGTTGATTTCCTTTAGAACTGATAGGTTTGTTCTCCTTGCAGTCCAGGGGACTCTCAAGAGTCTCCTCCAGTACCACAATTCAAAGGCATCAATTCTTCGGCGGTCTGCTTTCTTTATGGTCCAGCTCTCACTTCCATACATCACGACAGGAAAAACCATAGCTATGGCTAAGGGGTGGATTGCCTTTACCTAAAGGCATTGCACACAAATGAAATTTAATTTTCCTTCCTTCCTTCCTTCCTTCCTTCCTTCCTTCCTTCCTTCCTTCCTTCCTTCCTTCCTTCCTTCCTTCCTTCCTTCCTTCCTTCCTTCCTTCCTTCCTTCCTTCCTTCCTTCCTTCCTTCCAACAAATCAAACAATAAAATAAAAACAAAACGAGGACAAACATTTCAGGTTTCAATGCTTAAGACAGTTATGCCTTCTAGTAGTGCAACAGTCTGACTGGAAAAGCTATACTATCCCAATTTCTGTATGAAGGTACAATGGATTCTCTTAAAAACAGAAACTGCTGTTTTGCTTGGCAGTGCAGATTATTTAGTTTTATAGGTCCTAAACCAGTACGCCACTGAATACCAGTGGGGCTGGGGTCCTAATGGCATGGGATGTCTATTAATGGTGTGCACTCTGAAACTGAAAAAAAGAGATATTTAGTGAGTGACATCGCCATCATCAGCAGCAGGTTGCTGTCAAGTGAAGATATCCCTTTTCAGTCTCAGAGTGCACACAGCTCACGTGCAATCAGACAAGGTGCATGCACCCCAAGATTGGAAAAGGGAGTCTTTAATCACTGGCAGTCTGCCAACGCTAATGATGTCATTCCCATTGCACAGACTGAACTCACCCGACAGGGTTTCCACAAGTGGGTTGGCTGCATTTGGAAATAGGATTACTACACTAGTTGAATATTTCATCTTATCTACTGACTGTTTAGATTCTTAAAGTTTACGAAAACTCATTTAATGTCTTGTGTGTGTGGTGGGAGGGAAGAGGGGGAATACATAAAAGCAAACAAACACCCATTGATGCTTTCTTTGTGACTCCTCTTTTTATTACTGACTTGGAGAAATGTTCCAGGTGTTTGTAGGACCGTGTAACTTTACTAAGAAATAATAACATTGAGTATCAGCAATCTTTCCTTGCCTAGCACCCCCCTCTTCATGGGGAATATGATTCTCCAACTCCTTCAGGCATGTTTTTGAAGACAGCCTAGAAATAACAGTGGCAGAATCAGTCCATTAAAGCTAAAGCATTAAGCTGTTTCAATCTGTCGCCCTTACAGTATCAAGAAATTTAATTTGTTGGTGGAGCCATTCATTTCAGCTGTTTGAACTTCAAATGATTGCTTAGAATTGTTGAAAAATGACCATAACACAAATAGGAAAAAAAAAAAAGGAAATTGTGTTTGCCATTTTTAAAGTATAAAAAAACCCTTAAATCTGCTACTGAAAACATCCAATAAATTTGGTTAGCTGTTCAATTTTTTTTAATGAATTTCCAGGCTCTGCTTCTAATACAGAGGATTTGTCTGAACCTGGAGCATTATGCTCTTTCTTTCAACGCATGCTGTGCATTGTGGGTCACCACCACATGGTATTTAAAGATTGGAATCCATGAGATACCTTCACGGAAAATCCAACAGTTGGCCCCGTTTTTTCATGCCAAATAAAAATAATGTGTTGATGAGCCAGGCCTCGATGCTATCATCGGCTAGTCATTCCCGCTACATCAAAATTCCCGCTCTCCCACGACTCCTGTGGCAGTGAGGCGTGCAACGGTAGCGCCAGCTCAGCAAATTCAGACTCGTACTTCCTGGGACTCAGCAGAAGAGCCGTCTGCCTACACACACTCCCCTTCCATTCAGCCATTATTCATCCTCTCGCCTGTCTGTGTGGTGCTTAAGAGGCAGAATGCAAACAAAACACTCGTCTCAGGGTGAAGAAGAAAATGGCCGCAGCCCTGTTGGGTGGGTTTCCAAGACCCTCCTCAGAAGCTCGCCCTTGAAGACTTTTGCGCTTGTTCAACGAGGTGTCGTCAGCATCCGTACCTTTCTGCGGATTTAAGTAAGCCGACTCTTTCGTGTTCTGAGGGTCGGTGACACCTGGCCGCTAGAAACAGGCAGCATGACATGGCGGCCTGTCAACTTCTTCCCTGACTAAAATTGTCTGCTTTTCAGGCTTCTTTGGAGAAGGAAAGAAAACTCCACACAGTTGTAAGCGGAGACGCCTTCCGCCACTATGGTTTTTATGACATCGCTTCTTCCACACACCTGTTGACCTGAGGCGGCCCATTCTCCAGCCCTGACTACCGAAGCACTACTACGTACCTGCAGCGTCAGAAAGAATGGCGCCCCCCATGACAGCCCTGGGTCCCACATGCCAAAAGCAATTAACGAGAAAAAAGAGAAAAACAGCCCGGGAGCTCAGCAGTGATGGAGCGGGAATGGAGAGGAAGGCGAGAGGGAAAGGCAGGTTGGCCTACAGGTGTTTTATTTACTATTTCTTTCACTAACAAGCCAGCCAGCGAGAGAGCAAGTCATTTTGTTGAGAAACTGCTGGATCGTCTTGCTTCTAGCAGATGGACGGGAGCACTTCGGCCACGTTGAAAAGACTGTTGGGCTTCCTTGTAGGAAAAGTCCGGGTCTGCATGTCCAAAAAACTCAGATTAGAACACGCTACTGGAGGCAGAGGACCTTCATAATCTTAGGCCTGCCTTATGAATGTCCCGTTTTACTGATGGCCTAATTTAGGGCTCCACTGGATTGATGATATTTCACGCAGGACTCCAGAGCAGACGTCCAGACGTTGCACCCCACAAAATCAGGAGGGGAGGCCTTAAACAGAGAAGGTTTTTCCACACCGAGTCACACACCTAATGGGAAAGAGGGGGTTGGAGAGCTAAGGACAGGAGCTGCGACTTGTTCATGAGTCCAGTTTGCCCCCTCCATTCACACCATTACGTTAGGACTGGCACAAACCATCGACAAAATGGGGACCAACCATCGTTGGCTTGGGGGGATTACAATCTACTGCCGTGACTGAGGGATGGTGACCTAGGAAAGATCACACCGAAGTAAGGCTGTTCATCTTTAAGGCGTCACAGTATATTTGTTGCAGTTTTTTTATATGCTCTGGAAAAAGTCACCCTGAGAAACTTTGTTTTCTCAGAAAAATTACTCATTGGCATTTTGAGTCTTAATCAGAGTATCCGTTTTGCCCTCAAGGGAGGTTGGTTCATCTCTCTGATCTCCCACGTAATTTACCAGCCAGCCAGCCAGCCCCAGGCATGGTGCAATCATTCACCGTAACCTGCCTCATAAGATTGTTGTGAGAAGATCACTGCGTGTAAAGGGCACCAATTACCGTTGCTTTGCACTATGAACACCCAAAGATTGATTCCTTTTTGAAAGCATCTACTTAGAAATGATTCCCTGCTTACATTTTCTTGATATTATTAGTACTATCAAAATAGAATCATTTCCCAGACTGTTCCAAATAGCAAAGAATGATATAACTTTCCCACTGAGGCTTCTCGAAGCTGCATTGGACTTGATCGCACAACTGATAGGATGAGACCAATTCCCGCCTTCTTGGACGTCAAGCAAACAGAAAAGTCCAGTGTTTTGTTTTTTTTTACTAAACGAAAGAAAAGCAAAACTCCCCCCCCCAACAACCACTTTGTGCAAGGAGGCCCTTTGTGCTTTGCAAAATATGTTAAGTATTTGTTATCAGACGTTCCTCCCAATTAGCAAGTCGGAAAACTCCGGCAAGTTTGGTTTGTTTTGCTTCCAAGCGCGGAACGAAAGTCAATACGTTCAGCATGTCCCGTGTGAAAGAAGAATTTATTCCCACAGACCTAGGCCATACGGAAAGAGCTCAAGTTACTGTATTTTCCTGCAGCCCCCTTCATTATTCAGCGCGTCAGGGGAATGCTTCTTTACCATTTCATGTATGCAGTTCGGGAAACAAACACTAGTTTCCTTCATTCAGAAGGGAAACCCTGGTGTCCAGCATCTGACAGATGTAAAGGGGACATGCTTGTAGGTATTCTGATTTTCACATCCTCAAGTGTTCCTTAGAGCAGTGGTCCCCAACCTTGGGCCTCCAGATGTTCTTGGACTACAACTCCCAGAAGCCTTCACCACCACCTCCGCTGGTCAGAATTTATGGGACATGAAGTCCAAGAACATCTGGAGGCCCAAGGTTGGAGACCACTACCTTACAGCATTGGTCTCCAACCTTGGGCCTCCAGATGTTCTTGAACTTCAATTCCCAGAAATCCTGGCTAGCAGAGATGGTGGCGGGGGCTTCTGGGAGTTGTAGTCCAAGAACACCTGGAGGCCCAAGGTTGGGGACCACTGCCTTAGAGGACCTACGGTGGGTCTTTCCCCCTACGCTCCCCCCAAAAAACCCAAAACAAAACAAAAAAACCAGCCCTGTAGGACTCTGAAACAGAGTTTCCAAGTTGGTGGCACTTCATTCTTTCAGATTTCAGGAACAAAACCTGGAGCTGGCTAAGAGAACGGGACGTTTCTTGTGATGTTACAGATGTGGGGCGGAAAAAGGTGGGAGGGTTAACCGTTTTTCATGGCCAGCTGCTTGCGGGAACGAGGGCAAAGGGAATCGCAAGAACGGATTCGGAATCAAGCTAAAAGCAAGTCAACCACAACACTATAGCAACTCCGTCTGTTAGGTGCCCTCAAGTCAGAACCAACGTCTAATGACCCTAACGGGGCTTTCAAAGTAAGTGAAGTATTTAAGGAGTGTTTTGGCCCGTTCCACATCCCCAGTGAGTGTCCATGGCTAGCGGGGATTTGAACCCAGGCCTCCTGAGTCCTAGTCCACCCATCTCTCCACTACACCACACTGGGGATCTAGAACTAGCGGGGAAGGCGATTTTGTGTGTGTGTGAGACCAAGCAGTTGGTTAAAAATTAACAACCAGGCGTAGTGGTTACAGCCATTCCTGGTAGGGTTCAGAGTGCATGTGGGCTTACCCACAAGGCATGGGGTGCTTGGGGAGTTCCCCCACATCCTTTCTTGCTGCTGGGATTCGAGAAAGGGTTACTACTAGGCCCATGGAGGCATTTGTTTCCCCAGTCTTGGTTCATATGAGTCAAAAGGCTCTTGACTCTTCCCATGAGAAGTTCCAGCTGCATGCACTTACTGGCTTTCTCCCCAGCTCCCTTCACTTCCTCCTGGCCTTTCATTGTCTCATCGCTGGCACAACACGCATCTAACACCTTTGCACGAGCCTGCGAGCTTGCCTTCTGGCTCAAAGAAAGTGTAGAGGTGGAAGAGTCACCCACAAAAAAAATGATTTTCTTGTTTTTCCAGGGCTGCTTGCTCCCGGATGCGTCTGTCTGTCTGTCCGGACGCCCCCAGTCATCATAGCCGTTCTGCGAGGCATCAGCTGGGCTCCCAAAACCTGTTAACCTGAACCTTGAGATCCACAGATCAGCTTGGTCAAAAGCAAACATGCATCGTAGGGAAGAATTTGGAGCCGAGAAATCTGAGTACCAAAACGGAACCCTTATACGTGACTTCAAGCTCTCTTCATTTTAGTGTTTGCGTTGAATGGGGTTCTTTTGGTGTGCCGATGGTTTGAAAACTCGAAAATCAGAAATCTTGGCCAGTCTATTGCTAGTCACCCACAGATCTGCCTGTTGATCTTCATTCTGCTGAGCTAAACTCTGACACTTAATGGTTACAAACCATTTATTTATGGTTTATTTCTATATTCAGCTTTGGCAACTGAATATGGCATCTTACAGGGGAATAAAGTTGCTGCTCCTTCTAAGTGCTGCCAGTCATATCCAAAGCTTTATCCCCCCCGCCAAAAAAAACCCCTAAAACATCTAAATGGCCTCAGAGGAGATGTTAATGTTGTGGTTGAACCAGAGCGGATGAATGCACAGATCATTGCAATATACAGCCGTGCCCCGCTTTACGATTGCCCCGCATTACGACAAAACCGCATTAGACGAATTAACGTTGTAATGCGAGGCACCACTGTATGTAGTTCATAGGAACCACTTTTGCGATCACAAAACAATGGTCTGAATGGGGTTTTTTTCGATTTGCGATGATCAGTTCCCTGCTTTGGGAAACGATTCTTCGCAAAACGACGATTTTCGGAGAGCTGATCGGCGGTTTCAAAATGGCCACCGGTTAAATAAAATGGCTCCCCGCTGTTTTCTGGGACGGATTCCTCGCTGCACAGGCACTGAAAATGGCCGCCCTATGGAGGATCTTCGCTGGACGGTGAGTTTCCAGCCCATTGAAATGCATTGAAGGGGTTTCAATGCATTTCAATGGGCTTTTTATTTTCACATTACGACATTTTCGTTCTACAGCAATTTCGCTGGAACGAATTAACGTCGTAATGTGAGGCACCACTGTATGTAGTTCATAGGAACGACAGACTTTGGTGGGAAAAAAATTTGTTACCGTGTGGAACCAAGCAGCAAAGCCTGTTTCGGGTTCAACTCTGCAGAGAGACACAGCCTAGTGGGTGGCAGAGATGGAACTGGAAAGAGGTGTTTTCAAAAAACTCTGCAAAATGTTAAAAAACAAAGGCTCCACGAAAACATGCATTGCTCTCAAAAAAGAAATCACAGGAAACAGTGCTGGGCGAGTTTGCTCACCTTCTGCCCAATTGCCTTAAGAACAGCTCATTAATACCTGCCTACCAAGCAGTTGCTGTGCAACAGTAGTGTCCCAGAAGCATTGGTGGATGTTAATGAGGTACTAATAAGCTTGCCTGCAGCTTCTAAAGCTGCCCTTCTGCCTCCTTTGGTGGCGAGGAAGAGGCCGCGGAAAGGCCCAGCTTCAAGAGATACTGAGTCGCTCTGATTTTCTTTGCAAAACAGCAACACTGAAAATCCACATGCGTGTGAAAGAGACGAGCAGGAAGAATCCAAAGAGTTGCCTATAGCAGAATTTTATGCCTGGGCATTGTGGCTGGGAAATCATGCCCTTAGTAGGAACCCCTTTTGTGAAGATTTCCACATTACAGAAAGGAGATTTTGACCTGTTGCAGTTTGCAGAATTGGAGTGAAGTAGGGTTAGCGACAGATGGGTGTGGACCTCCCGTTCAGTGACTTGTGCCAGTTCGTTTCTTGGCCAAACAATGGTTCGGCAGTTCCCAGCCCCGTCTCCACCAATGGCGACCGATTCAGAAGCAGTGCCCCGCCTTCCTTGCCCTGCCTCCTCTGGCAGGCGCCCACTCAGAAGCAGCACCCAGAGGAGGAAGGGAAGGGAAGCCAGGGCACTGCCTCTGAGTGGGTGCCTGCTGGAGGAGGCAGGGCTGGAACCACCAAACGCCTATTCAGCCAAAGAACGAAGTGACACAAGGCACTGAACCAGACATTCACGCCCATCTCCATTTAGCGATACTCCTGGTTTGACCTCCATCCCGACCCGAGTCCTCCAGGGTCTGTGAATTCATGGTCTCTAGGGGCATTGAGGCTGTCCTGCTTTAGGCACATCTTGAGAAGACAGGATTCTCTGGAAAAGACAATAATGTTGGGAAAGGTGGAAGGCAGCAGGAAAAGCAGAAGGCTAAGTATGAGATGGACTGACTCCTTAAAAGAAGCTGTAGGCGTGAGTTTACAAGAGCTGAGCTGAGCTGTTGAGGACAGGACATTTTGGAGATTGATCATTCATGGAGTTGCCAAGTGTTAGAGGTGAGTTGATGGCACGCAGCAAGAACCATCTAAACAAACGTGTTTCTTTGACTCCCCCTGCACTCTTTATGAGAGTTGGAGCACAACACTGTCTTGAAGCTACCCATTACAAGTATGTTAGGGTTATTTTCCTATACAGTCATGCCCCGCTTTATGATTGTCCCACATTACGATGAAACCGCATTACGATGATCTTTTTGTGATCGTAATTGCAATCGCAAAACGATGGTCTGAATAGCGGTTTTTCGCTTTGTGCCGATTGGTTCCCTGCTTCGGGAACAGATTCTTCGCAAAACGATGATTTTTGGACAGCTGATCGGCGGTTTCAAAATGGCCACCAGGTAAATAAAATGGCTCCCCACTGTTTTCTGGGACGGATTCCTCGCTGCACAGGCACCGAAGATGGCCGCCCTTTGGAGGATCTTTGCTGGACGGTGAGTTTCCAGCCCATTGGAACGCATTGAAGAGGTTTCAATGCATTTCAATGGGCTTTTTATTTTCGCATTATAACATTTTCATTCTACAGCGATTTCGCTGGAACGAACTAACGTCATAATGCGAGGCACCACTGTACCAGAGATGCATTCACACACAATTCACGTGCATATTCTTGCTCATTACTGCCTCGCCTCTTATTTCTGTGTGTGTGTGTTCATGCTGCGCTCATGTGTGACATCTGTGGCCATGGTGGTAACACAATGTATGCTTGGAAAAAATACATTAACCATCAGAACATGGGTTAGATGCATCCAACTCTTTTCCCACTGGATGGAGAAAGTAAGGTATAAAGCAGTTTCTGGGGCCTGCAATTATCTGCAACTTGACGGACGGCAAAACTTCTGAAGGTGGGAGAGAATGAAGGAGACTTGCCGTGACTTGTCGAGGTGTCACCGACGCCACTGCTACCACCTGTTTTCAGGGGCTGCAACTTGAAAGAAAACCCTCTGGTGTAATTTCATATCATGTAGGAGCGTTTTAACACGGTTGAACTTTTCCTGACCTTCGTCTCTTAATGCTGAGCTGGAAGGCTGCCTCTGATTTATATTTCTCCCAGTATTTTGTTTTTCCCTTTCGTAGGACAATTTATTTAAATGTGATTCTGAGGATGTGCTGGACAAAAGTCACACAAACTCAAATAGACCGGATCGTCGTGCAAAATCGGCAAGATCGGTCACGATTTGGCAGCCACAATCCAGAGTAGAGGGCATCACCAAGACATTCCAAGTGGTACTATGTTTTTTTTCCCCTGCCATAATCTTCATTTGCTAAGGAACTCAAAGAATGTCAAAAGATAGAAACCATCTCAGTGACGTGATCCTTTGCAGATCATCCCTGCAGATCCCTTGTCTTATTTTCTCCCCCCCCTTTCTATTTATCTGTTTCAAATATTTGTTATTGATATGTGCTCTCAAGTCACCTCCAACCCATGGAGACCTTATGGTTGAGCCATCTCCAAAAGGCCCTGTCCTCAACAGCCCTGATCATCTCTTGTAGACTCAACCTTGTGGCTTCCTTTAGGGAGTCCACCCATCTGGTATTTGCTGCTTTCCACCTTTCCCAGCATTATTGTCTTTGCCAGAGAATCCAGCCTTCTCACGATGTGCCCAAAGTAGGACAGCTGCAGCTTCGACATTTTGGCCTCCAGAGATAGTTCAGGCTTGATTTGATCTAGGACCCACTTGTGGGTCTTTCTGGCAATCCATGGCATCAGCAAAGCTCTCCTCCAGCACCACATGTCAAACAAATCAGTTTTTCCCCTGTCAGCTTTCTTAACCCATATATGGTGACCAGAAATACAAGAGCATGGATAATCTTGATGTTGGTCTTCAGTGATTCCTCCTTACACTTAATGATCTTTCCAAAGTCTTTCATTGCTTCCCCTTGTCATGTCAGTCTTCTTCTGATTTCTTGGCTGCAGTCTCCCTTTGGACTGATTAAATACTTAGTGCCACCTTTTAGAACGCTGCTCTCACAAGGCACCTATACAGAAATGGGGAAAGCTGCTTGTTTGGACTTCTTTGCGGACTGGAGTGCTTCAGTCTGAAAACATGACTTTTCCCAGTTCTGCATAGGGGCCGTGCACAAGTTCAAGTTTAATGGAATTCCAAAAACAGGGAGCCACCAGTAAGAAGACCCTGTGTCCCTAATCTGTCATCGCTTGGGTGGACAGGGTTGGCTTGTAATCAAACTTTGTTTCATGAAACTTCAGAAGGAACTTTAGAGGTACAAAAGGATGCAAGGGAAAGAGAATAATTAATATTCCTTTTACTTCATTCGTAAAAAAGACATATATATATATAAAATAGAAAAATACTATTATTGTCCCAAACACGATAAATAAAAGTCCTCTACACCAAATTGAAACAAAGGGAATACAACAAAGTCACTGCTATAATAATGTCAAAGACTATAACTGTTTTTTCAGGGAAAGAATGAAAAATAGTTATTTCTGCAGCTGTCAAAGATCTGAGAAGGGCCGATTTGCTCTGCTGCTCTCCCCTGCTCCGCAGGGTAGATTGAGCCATCATTTTGGGGAGAACTCCCCATTTGTCTTGGAACCAAGTAAAGACATGAGCAACGAGGACAGACGTAAGTGTGACAGTTTGGAAATTGGAAATGATTTTCCCCAAAAGAAGGACATCCCAGTTTCTGGTTGCTTTGGAAATGTTGCCTCAATAGACTCAGTCCGACACCTCCGGTTCCTAAAAGTTGCTTTTTCATAATCACTTGACATGGATTAATTTGGTTTACCATCGATTAACCGTCTTGTCATACTCATGTTCGGTGTGATTTTAAAAAGTGTGTAAGAGATATTATCTGTCTAGGACAAAGGATCCTGTTTCCACTATGCATGATTTTAGCTTTCCACTATGCATGATTTTTTTTCCTGCCAGAGCCTTAGGTTCTTAATCTTCATCATCCTCTTAGAACAGCAGAGCTGGAAGGGACCCTCTGGATCATTGAGTCCAGCCCGTGTCATGGAGGCGCAGTAGGAGAATCGAACTCCCAGCCTCTGACCCCACAGCCAGAGACCTAAGCCAATACAAAGAAATCTGCAGAGTTCTGTTAGTTCTTCAAAAATGAAAGGAAAGGAAATTATTCCTTTGCATCAGGCAAAAGGGAAGGTATAGCTATACCTGGGAAGGAGAGAAGTCTTTGTACCTTCCTATGACGCAGATATTCAAGACGAGAAACTGCTGAGGCAGAGCGAGGACGACACAAATTCAGCAATAGCCAGGGGGAATATTCAGAGAGAGAGACAGGCAGGAACCGATTGCTGATAATTCAGGGTTCGTTTCTATTCACGAACCACAGACTTTCACGTATCATATTTGGGACATTCAAGTTCTGGCACCCCAAAGCAGGTCTACCCTCTTTAGACAGATGCTGATGAGTACTTTCCTGGGGTGGGGTGTGTTTTATGCTTTTTTTGGGGGGGGGGGGCTATACCTTGGACTCTACGCGTGGATGGGTGAAGCTGACAATTCCATTTTTCTTACCTTCATACTCCCCTCCCTAAACAGACCTCTTTTAAAAGTGCTTTCGGACACTAATATGAAATTTACTAATGCTGATTAATTTCACTCAAAAACCAACTGACCAGACCAAAAAAAGGGTAGGGGGAACTAATTGCATCTTTGAAATCCACAGATTCTTTTAGCAGGACTATTTGTGGATTATAACGCATGAAACATAGTCTTGAAAGGTCATGCTGAAATATATTGGTTAGACTTCAGAATTCCATAAGCTTCTCTTCTCTCCTCTCCTCTTCTCTCTCCTCTCCTCTCCTCTCTTCTTTTCTTCCTTCCATTTTCCTTTTCTGCTGTTTCACAACACTACAAATCATAGAATCATAGACTCTTAGAATAATGGGGTTGGAAGGGGCCTAAAAGGCCATTGAGTCCAACCCCCTGCTCAACACAGAAATCCAAAGCAAAGCAGATCTGACAGAGGGTTGTTTACATTTCTCTTGAACTGGTTCCATTGTTGTACTGCTAAAACAGTTAGGAAGTTTTTCCTGATACAGTGGTGCCTCGCTTGATGACGTTAATTCGTTCCAGCGAAATCACTGTAAAACGAAAATGTCGTCAAACAAAACGGAAAAAAACCCCATTGAAACGCATTGAAAACCCCTCAATGCATTCCAATGGGCTGAGAACTCACCGTCCAGTGAAGATCCTCCATACGGCGGCCATTTTCGGTGCCTGTATAGTGAAAAATGGCGGCCATTTTGAAAACCTGACAATCAGCTGTTTTGATCGTCATAAAGTGAAAAATCGGTTCCCGAAGCAGAGAACCGATCATCGCTAAGCAAAAAAAAAAAAAAAAAAAAAAAAAAAAAAAAAAAACCCATTAAAACATTGTTTTGCGATTGCTTTTGTGATCGCAAAAACATCAACGTAATGTAGATTTGTCGTTATACGGGGCAATCGTTAAGCGGGGCACGACAGTATTCAACTGAAATCTGACTTCTTGTACTGTGAGCCCACTGTTGCATGCCATGTACTCTGGGATGAGCGAGAACAGATTCTGCTCTTCCTCTGGATAACTACCTTCCAAGTATTTGAAAAAAGCTATCTTATCTCCCCTCAATCCTCTTTTCTCAAGGCTAAACCTGCTCAGTCCTTTCAGTCTTTCTTCATAGGGCTTGGTTTCCAATCTCCTGATAGTCCTTATTGCCCTCCTCTGAACGTGTTCCAGTTTTTTTCAGATCAACTTTCTCATTGAAAGGTTGATCTGACCCCCATCCAGAAGTGGTGGCAGTAAAAATGGCGGAAACGAGAGATGGGCACAAACCGCCCTTTCTGTGGTCCAGCATGGTTTGGTTGTACAACTTCTTTTGTGGGCACCTCGCAGCTTCCAAGCCGTGGGTGGCCACTCAGAGGCAGCGGCAACTGGGAGAAGCGATGCCACTGAACCACTGAATGGCGGTTCATACCCATCTCTAGAGGCAACCCTAAACTGGATTTTGGCCCAATCGCCCATGCTGGCTTCCAGTCCTGACAATGTCTGAGTTCTTTTTCCCAGTTTTATCTCCCACACTGCAGAGTCTTTTTTGGGGGGGCCTAATGCAGCTTTCCGAATTATTGTTGTCCTTTGGTGCCAATAAAAATAATTATATTCATTCGCATCCACAGACAACGTGAAAGAAATGAACAAGACAGAAAGAGAGAGAAAGAGAGAGAGGAAAAAGAAAATTAAGAGCCTGTTTTATCAGAACATGCAGCTGTCTGCTCTTTATGTAATTGGAATTTCATGCCTTTAGTGTTGACGATGTTCCATTAATATTCTATGGTTTTGTTTCTGGTGCCTCTGGAAACAGAGATTTCATTTTGAGAAAATGCCTCTGTCTGGAAGCCACCGTGCTGTCTGCGTACGGCAACAAAAGATCACAACAAAGGGGCCAAATTACTTGTTCAATGAGCGGGACTCTGTTTTGAATTCCCAATGCAGCTTCCTCTGCAGAAAATAGCTGCAGGGCTCCCTGACTTGGATGATGGGGGCAGCACAAGTTTGTGAGTGTGTGTCTAACTTCCACTCTTCTCTCTCGTTGTGCTAGGAACCATTCACCATGAAGATGACAGCTTGCACTTAGCCTGTTAAGACACTTAGACAGAAGCAGCATTAAGCGCATGGCAGCCATTCAGCAGTACTAAGGGATGAATGGGAATCTGGCAGACCCACAGGTAGCAGGAGACCCCTAAGGCTGATTGAGAGTGGGAAAGCTTGCTTGTTTGCTTACATGCTTTGCTTATCAACCAACCAACCAACCAACCAACCAACCAACCAACCAACCAACCAACCAACCAACCAACCAACCAACCAACCAACCAACCAACCAACCAACCTACCTACCTACCTACCTACCTACCTACCTACCTACCTACCTACCTACCTACCTACCTACCTACCTACCTACCTACCTACCTATCCTGTTCTTTCATTCATACATACATACCCCACCTTTCTCCTTGAAAAGAACTCAGGATGGTTGACATTATTAAAAGACAATATTTAAAGTTAAAAACAGTGAGTACAGAAATGTTGAAAAGAATTAAATGAATACCACACAAAAAGACAGTAAACCAAAGCAACACAAAAAATGCATTCAAAGCAACAAGGCACAACTATCCATTAAAAAACCCCACTCAGGTAGCCAGTCGCTGAGGGAAAGCTCACCTGAAGAGGAGGGTCTTTTGCCTGCTTTGTGGAAGGACAGCCAAGAGGGGGCCAGGTGGGCCTCCAGTGGGAGGGAGTTCCAGAGTCTGAGGGTCCTCTCTTGCATCCCCACCAAACACACTTGTGAAGGTGGCAGGACCAAGGGAAGGGCCTCTCCTGATGATCTTAACATTGAGCAGGTTTATAAACGGAGATGTGGTCCTTTAGGGCTTTATAGGTTAGAATCAGCACTCTGAATTCTGCCTGAAAATGGACTGGCAGCCAGTGGAGCTGCTGTAACAGGGGGATTATGGGATCCCTGTGACCAGGCCCCGTTAGCAATCTGGCTGCTGAGTTTTGGACCCACTGAAGTTTCTGGACACTATCCAGAGACAGTCCCACGTAATGCACATTATAACAATCCAGCTGGTATGTAATCAAGGCCTGTGTTGCCATCGCCAGATCAGACCTCTACAAGAATACCACATTTTAATTATGTTCTTTTCCCTTTAAATGGGAGCTTCACACCTTTTGGGCCATGATTCTCCTCTAAATAGGGTGCATTGTACCTTATTTTAGCTCCAAATCCCATTCCATTTTATGGGGCTGGTGTGGAGAGAGTGGATAAAGCGCCCCTGGTATCTTCTCGCCCCTGGTGTAATGGAAACGTGGTAAAAAAAAAGAGGAGTTAGACACTAATTAGTTATTAATGGCCTTAGAAACATATATCTCTCAGCTTAATATAACTCACAAGTTTGTCAGAAAAGGTAAAAATAAAATAAAATGGAATAGCAGCATGTATGTCGATCTGACATCTAAGGTTTAGAGCAGCGATTCAGAATCTTGGGTAATCCAGATGTTCTTGGACTGCAACTCCCAGAAACCCCGGCCAGGACAGCTGGGGGGAGAGATGGCTTCTGGGAATTGCAGGCCAAGAACACCTGGGTTACCCAAGGTTGAGAACTATGGGTTCGGAGTCATAGCTTCCCACAGTTTCCTGTCCGCCCTAAAGATCCTCTTGGAAGACCTTTGGAGCTGATTTTCAGGGACGCCGAGAGCTGCCGGAGGAAAGGGAAGAGGTTAAAGAGACAATGTGAGCACTGAAGCACGCAGAAGGTGGGAGAACGTGAAAATTTTGCCTGGATGAGCAGCATTACCTTCAGTAGCAGATTAATTGGACTGATGATTAGTGCGATGGTGGAAAGGAGAGCTAATAGCATTTTTTTTTTCAGATGTACCTTACTATCTTCCATTCCGTCCTTTTATGGCGAAAAAAAACCTAGCTACATCGTTCTGTATGGAAAGAATATTGAACAGTTTGCCAGCAGTTGGCAGCCGTCCTAGAAATCAAGCTGGAACCTTCTAGTTCATTTTCTACTTGATCACGGTTGGCAACGAGAATAATTTAAGCAGCATTTTTTAAAAGAAAATCAAAATGCTTCCAAAGATGGGCTCCCCAGCTTTCCCACAATTGCAGTCGATAGAAAACATCTTGCAAATTTAGGGGATGCACAAACGGTGTGTAACTCTAAGGCAATGGGTATTTCCCCGGAGATCAATAATCAACAATCATCATTGGCTCCATCATGTTTATTAAGGGTGAAGTGGTGGTGCTTGAACCCGATGTTCTATCCTTCTATAATCCCTGGAACAAATTTAACAGTTGTGTTTGCTCACTGTCAAGATGGGAACGGTGAGCGAAGCAGAAAGTGCGGCTACAAATCTGCCACCTTGTTATGTCGGAATAATGAACCCATCTGCAGACAGGTTTCTTTTGTAAATCCCTTTCAACTAGCAAACTATATTAATTGCTTTATCGGAGTGAGAGGGTTTCTCTTTCATGACTGTCAAACACACAGAATCTTGTGGCAGCACACTTAGCAGGGAATGACGGCAACACAAAAGAACAGCTATTAATACATAAAAAGGAGAATGTTTCGCATTCACCCAGGCAGGAAATGCTTGCTGTCAGTTCATTAGATGACAGGCAGGCAGGTAAAACAGTCTGTAGGAAAACACTGTCCTACAGATACTTTTAGGAAATTAATTGAGGACACAGATGAGTTGGAGTCTGCTAAAAGAGGGACAAACCTGGACAGCATCTGAAAAAGCAGAGACATCACCTTGTCGACAAAGGTCCGCATCGTCAAAGCTATGGTTTTTCCGGTAGCGATGTATGGAAGTGAGAGCTGGACCATAAAGGAGGCTGACCACTGAAAAATTGATGCTTTTGAATTGTGGTGCTGGAGGAGGCTCGTGAGAGTCCCCTGGACTGCAAGGAGATCAAACCTATCCATTTTGAAGGAAATCAACCCTGAGTGCTCACTGGAAGGACAGATCCTGAAGCTGAGACTCCAATACTTTGGCCATCTCATGAGAAGACTCCCTGGAAAAGACCCTAATGTTGGGAAAGTGTGAAGGCAAGAGGAGAAGGGGACGACAGAGGACGAGATGGTTGGACAGTGTCACCAAAGCGACCAACATGAATTTGACACAACTCCGGGAGGCAGCGGAAGATAGGAGGGCCTGGCGTGCTCTGGTCCATGGGGTCCCAAAGAGTCAGAAACAACTTAACGACTAAAGAACAACAAGAGGGATGACTTTAAATTTGTGGAAAGAGCTGGACTTCAGCTTAATTTATTCTTGTTTATTTATCATCAGAGTGAGCAAAAGGTGAGTGCCAGATGTTGGTCAGCAATTCTTGTCAACTCGAGCTGGTACGGCCAGTGGTTGACGGACATTACCGTCCACCAACTGGTTGAACATGGGTGGAAGTTACAGTCCATCATCTTCCTGCAGGCAAGGCAGTCACTAGGCTGGAGCAACTGAGATTTTGCCCCGAGGCACCTAAATTTAGAGGTGAATCTATTGGTAAAGGTAAAGGTTCCCCTTGACAATTTTTGTCCAGTCGTGTCCGACTCTAGGGGGCGGTGCTCATCCCGCTCTTCAAGCCATAGAGCCAGCGTTTGTCCGAAGACAATCTTTCCGTGGTCACATGGCCAGTGTGATTTAGACACGGAACGCTGTTTACCTTCCCACCGAGATGGTACCTATTTATCTACTCGCATGTGCATGCTTTCGAACCGCTAGGTTGGCGGGAGCTGGGACAAGCGACGGGCGCTCACTCCGTCGCGTGGATTCGATCTTACGACTGCTTGGTCTTCTGACCCTGCAGCACAGGCTTCTGCGGTTTAGCCCACAGCGCCACCAACATCTATTGGTAGATGTTAGGAAAATGAAGAACAACACCAGAGATGGAATTTTCTGATTTCTTGTACTACAGGGCTCATAGTTCCCCATTCTGGGGTTTCTATCTGACTTACAGACACTTAAATGTGTCTCACCTGGGAGATAAGGCCTCAACAGGAAGTTGAAGTGAGCTAGGCCTAACTTCCTTTTCCTTCCCCAGTGCTAACTAGGAGCCTTTCTTTTCTATATAGGAAGGCCAAGCTATGCCTTAAAACTTTCCAGTTTAGGCCCTTTTCTCCCAGGCGAGACACATTTAAGTATCTGTAATGTGAGTGTAAGTCAAAGAGAGCTCTTAGAATGGAGTATTATGGGATTTGTAGTCTGAGAACTCAGAAAATCCCATCCCTAGCCAATACCTGCCTGACCTATTCACTTTCTTTGTTTCCAAAACATGGCGCCTCTAGCAGCATAATAAAATTCAGATCCTGAAGCTCGGTTTTTTTAACACCAGTGGCTGGTTAATTATGGGAGCTGCCGTTCGAAAATTAGCAAGTCTGAGCTGTGATTCGGTCGGCAGACAGCTTGGCAGTGAATGTAAATAAATCCATGAATCCATGAAGGCATCAGTTAATAACTGAGGGTAGTTCTCTGTTTTGGTAGCAGTTTTGTTTAAGAGTGGCTTTCGTACCTTTGGGTCACCTCTGAGAAGAGAGATCTCTTAAATATCAGATTCTGTAGAGTTCCTTAGCACCAGATCAGTGCAAATGATGTGTACATGCTATAAGGTCTTTAGCTCTCAAGTACCAAATAAGAGGACTTTCTTCTTTTTCTTCTCCTTTATCATCATCATCGTAGAACTACAGAGCTGGAAGGGACCCTATGGATCATCCAGTCCAGCCCCTGTCAAGAAGACCCGGTGAGGAATCAAACTCCCAACCTCTGACCCCGCAGCCAGAGACCTAAGCCAATACAAAGAAATCTGCAGAGTTCTATTAGTTCTTCAAAAATATTAAATATATAAATAAAATTTCGGGGTGGAGGGAGTCCCTGCAATATATTAAATTATAATATATTATTATATAATATATAATATAATATTATAATAGATTATAAATTATAATATATTTTAATTTCGTGGCAGATGGAGACAGCAGCCACAAAATTAAAAGACGCCTGTTTCTTGGGAGGAAAGCGATGACAAATCTTGACAGCATCTTAAAAAGCAGAGACATCACCTTGCCAACAAAAGTCCGAATAGTCAAAGCTATGGTTTTTCCTGTCGTGATGTATGGAAGTGAGAGCTGGACCATAAAGAAAGCAGACCGCCGAAGAATTGATGCCTTTGAATTGTGGTGCTGGAGGAGGCTCTTGAGAGTCCCCTGGACTGCAAGGAGAACAAACCTATCAATTCTAAAGGAAATCAACCCTGAGTGCTCCCTGGAAGGACAGATCCTGAAGCTGAGGCTCCAGTACTTTGACCATCTCATGAGAAGAGAAGACTCCTTCGAAAAAACCTTGATGTTAGGAAAGTGCGACGGCAAGAGGAGAAGGGGACGACCAAGGATGAGATGGCTGGACAGTGTCTGCGAAGCAACCAACATGAATTTGACCCAACTCCGGGAGGCAGTGGAAGATAGGAGGGCCTGGTGTGCTCTGGTCCATGGGGCCACGAAGAGTCAGATACGTCTAAACGACTAAACGACGACAATAATATTATATATATAAAATGCTGCTCTTCAAGAACTTTTGACCTGATGAAACAATAGGTGGGAAACAAGTAACATCCTAATGCTAAACCTCTGTCTCATGCCAACTTGGAAAGGACGGACATGGGACAGAAGGAGGTGGGTCATTTTGAAAGCTCTGTTTCCAATACAAGATGCCCATCTGTTCAGGAAGTGGCTTCAGCATCCAGCCAGCTAATGAGTTACAGGAGAGACAGTCTTCAAGTGCACTCTTTAAATAACATTTGCCCATTATTGATTAGGGATGATTTATGCTAACCTTTTTGGCAACACACGGAAAGCGAGAGGCTTCCCCTCCTCCTCCTCTTGGCTTGGATCTGACGGGGCTGAATGGAAATTTCTCCCACTGATCAATCATTTGGGATAACCTTTGAAACCTAATGGTGGTTTTTTTTTTCCACCAGTGCCTTTGCAAACGAGACAGCAAGGTGATGACATATACATACGCCCAGAGGTCCGAAGTGATATGCAACAATATTAGCACGATGGGCTGTGTGCCTACAGTGCCAGTGGGTGGTGGAGGAGTCTAGTTTAGGCATCCAGCTGTGGAACCAGAGGTTGGGAGTTTGATTTCCCCACTGTGCCTGCTTGACTGGGCTGGACTCAATGATCCATAAGATCCCTTCCAGCTCTGCCATTCTAAGATGATGATGAGGATGAAGTTCTCAGTCTTGGGTTCCCAGATGTTCTTGGACTAAAACTCCTCGAAGTCTTCATCACTACCTGTGTTGGCCAGGATTTCTAGGAGTAGCAGTCCAAGAACATCTGGGGACCCAAGGTTGGGAACCCCTAGCCTAGACTGATATTCTTAGGATTACTTCCCTCGTACTCCCATCGGATCTTTGTGATCAACTTGGGAAGAATGCCATGGTTGTTTGGACCACAGTTTGGGGGAAATCACTGACGAAAGGATTCCACCAAGATACATTGCAGGTACCCCCTTTGGGTGTCTTCTTGACTTTGGGCGGCAGTGGGCTTTCGGTAGCTGCCCAACAGACGGACAAATAGGTCCGAGAGCCTGTCAAGACTGGAGGGAAAAACGTTGAAACCGAGGTTGTCCCACTCTGTGCACATCATGAGAAGGTAGGATTTTCTGGAAAAGACAATAATGTTGGGAAAAGCTGAAGGCAGCAGGAAGAGAGGAAGACCAAATGTGAGATAGACGGACCCTCTAAAGGAAGCCACAAGACTTGAGTTTGTAAGAGCCAAGCTGGGCAGTTGAGGATCAGGACCTTTTCGGAGCTTTGCTCACTCCTAGGGTTGCCGTGGGTTGGAGGTGGTTTGATGGCACACAACAACACAATGACAACCACTCTGGCTTCGGATTCTGGTGTTGTCTGTGCCTCTCATCGTCCTTGGGCTCATCTTTTTCCTGGCACAAACTGGCGGTTCTTGCTTGCAATCTGTCTGAATATCATTGCTAGGAGGCAAGAATTTTGACATGTTTGTAGATGTGTGTTTAAATGGAGTTTTATGGTTTGCACCCAGCTTATAATATTTCTGCAGATTTGGAGCCCTTGATGATAACTTATCAAACGCACGCATGCACACACACTCGACGTGTCCTCCTGCATAGGCAAGCTGCTCAAACGCTTCCCTGTATGGTACCCACAAGCAGTATCCCCCCCAAAAAAACACACACACCGCCATCAGCCTCAAAGCTATCTTTCCCCTCTTTTTGCAGGCCCGGTTGGTTCTGCAATATTTTTTATTTACATCAGCATAGTCCTCATTCCCATGGCAACCTGCTTTTGAAGGCAGCAGTTGGGGGTTTGCAATTTGCCAAGCAAAGGGGCGGGGGGGGGGACACAGAAAAAGAAGGCTGCATGGAACAGACCAGGGTTATGTGGCTGGTGAGGAGCAAAGCCCAAAGGGAGGAAAGGAAGAGAGTAAGAGGTAGAGAAAGCCAAGATGGTGTGATGGATCAAAAGATAGACCAATCATGGACATAGGAAGTATCTATCTATCTATCTATCTATCTATCTATCTATCTATCTATCTATCTATCTATCTATCTATCTATCTATCTATCTATCTATCTATCTATCTATCTATCTATCTATCTATCCATCCATCCATCCATCCATCCATCCATCCATCCATCCATCCATCCATCCATCCATCCATCCATCATCTGTCTGTCTGTCTGTCTGTCTGTCTGTCTGTCTGTCTGTCTGTCTATCTATCTATCTATCTATCTATCTATCTATCTATCTATCTATCTATCTATCTATCTATCTATCTATCTATCTATCTATCTATCTATCTATTGCATCTAATGCATTTATTTATTTATTTATTTGAAATATTTTTACCCTGCCTTTTTCCTTAATTATGAGAAGGCAGGATTCTCTGGAAAAGACAATACTGTTGGGACAAGTTGAAGGCAGCAGGAAGAGAGGAAGACCAAATGTGAGATGGACTGGCTCCCTTAAGGAAGCCACAAGGCTTGAGTTTGTAGGAGCTGAGCAGGGAAGTTGGGGACAGCACGCCGCAGCAACAACAATGGTTTAATTGTCAGCAAAGCAGGCACCCTCAACAGTGTGGAACATTGTTGGGGTGGCTCCTTGCAGGACTTTGGGACCCTTTATATATGGGAGCAGTCGCTTTGAATCCCACGTTGGTCATTGCTTCTTCAACAGGGGGGATGTAACCCTGGAAGGCTGGCAAGGAGGAGGGGTGGAACTGGGCATGCATGCATGTGGTGCATGTCTGTTTGTGATGATTTTATGGAAAGAATCCATCAGGCAAGGGGTCTGTTATAGGCCTCCTGGTTTTCAACCCCAATATTTCCCTCCAAGACCAGATACTGGCAAGGCTGTGTTCAAGCAAGGACCTACATCGAAACATCTTTTATTTTGCTCCCAAGTAAGGCTTACCCAGCACAATTTATAGAAACAGCCTTGTCATTGTTGATTTACATTCAGTTCCTCTTGACATTACAACCCTTGTATCCTGTTTTGCTTTGCCCACCACAGCTGTGCATTAAGGTGGGAGACCAGATTATTTTTCAAACCAAAAATAACTCATTGATGCATTTTTTTGGTCACTCTGTCGGTCTCTCTCTCTCTCTGTGTTTGCGTTTGTGTGAAACTACATATATTCCAGATGGATTGACAGATGGAAAGGAGAGGTGGAAGAGAAGGAGTCAAAGAGAATATTACCAACATATCATCACAAATAAGATCAACCTGGTGCAGAATAAACTCACATCTTAAACTGCCCATAGGGTTCAATTAGTATAACTAAACGTCCAGATCTCTCTGTTTTTAGGGATGTTGGCTTATATATCTGGAAGTTGCAATGCTTCCCTGGATTTCCAGTCAGAGAATAACATCTCAGGGTGACAGGCCCTGGAGAATGAGATAGTTCGATATTGGTATAAGTAGTGGCTTTAAAGCAGGCACGTCTGTCTGCTAGATGGGTGCCAGCTTAGCAGCATCAGATCCCTGTTATTAGAGCTTCAGATATTAGTGTTTAAGAGATGAGACCAGGTTAGTCTTCCCTGCCCGAGACTTACCACAAAAGACTCTGCTTACGGCCTGAAGACCAATCAGAAACAAAGCTGATTAGTTTGCAAGCTACAGGAGGTGTAATCAGAATTTAAGGAAAGCCAACTTTTAGTAAGAATCTAATAACAATAATCTTAGCACTCGGGAGCTGGAAGGGACCTTTATGGATAATTGAGCCCAGCCCCTGTCAAGGAATTACCGTGGGGGGAATCGAACTCCCAAACTCTGGGCTCTGTAGCCACATGCCGAAACCACCGAGCTATAATCTGTGCATTACCTACTTGTAACATGTAGTTCGCCCCACAGAGTTGAGGCTGGGATTGTGAGGAAACTGACTGAGCCTTGAAGAGCTTTTTTGATTTTTAGGTCCAACTGATATTCTACAGGAGTCTGCAAACAGTTGAGTCCTCAGCAGCTTTGCCTTAAGTGTTATTAAAATGCTCTCTCTGTGTGTATGTTTCTGTAGGGAAGGTGCAGGGTCTGGATGAGGATTCAAACTGGTTGACCTCTAGGGCCTTCTGCTTCTCCAGTTTCATAATTCTAATCCTGCATATTGAAACATTCCTAGTTTAGCTTCCACCTAACATCCATGTAAGGTGTTGTCGTTGATCAAGGTAGACCTCCCCTCATATTTTCCCCTCTCTTTCTTCAACAACAACAACAACAACAAGGTGAGGCTGAGGAGGTGAGGCTGAGGAGCTTAACGCCGAGGGAGGCCCGAAAAGAGAAAACAAGAAATAGGGCCTTCTCGGCGGTGGCTCCTCGCCTCTGGAATAACTTACCTCCTGGTATTCGCGGAGCTCCCTCGCTGGGCACCTTTAAGAACCTGTTAAAGACTTGGATGTTTCGGCAGGCCTTCTCACCAGATTACTCTTGATTTTCTTCTCTCCTTTATTGTTTCCCTACTTTTAATTGTTGTTGTAATTATGCTGTTTTATGTTACTGTATTTTATCTCTGTTGTTGGCCGCCTAGAGTAGTCCACCGTGACTAGACAGGCGGGATATAAATTAAACAAACAACAACAACAACAACAACAACAACAACAACAACAACAACAACAACAACAACAACAACAACAACAACAACAACTGGAGTCCTCAATCCTCTGTGATGTCTCCATTTTCCCATGAACATACATAACCTTTGCCATGTCGGGATACACAAACCCGAGAAGCTGGCCACCTCACCATGGTAACCATGTAAGTTTGGGTCTGGAGGCTTTGATTGTTTTATTTGGCCTGCCTTGGACAGAAGGGAGAGAGAAAAACGGGAGCAAGAACTGAAATGATGCATCCATTAATTCGGAATGATCTAGCGTTGACTACATGCTAGGATATGTTGAGTGCAGAGCTGTTCTAATCTGAAGGGTTGCAAGGGTTGGTTGCTTTCCTTCTCAAAGTATGCAGACATTCAGAGATTTATGGCTGTGTTAAGCTTTTTCTTTTTTACTTGTTAAAATTGTCTGCGTTTGGCAGTTGGACTGATGGAATTTCTGATCTGGGGCAATATTCATCCTGCCGATGTGCTCATATACCTTTTCCCAGGGTTCAAGGGTGGCTGCTTCCTAAGTGGTCTGAAAAATTAGCATTCCTCCAAAGTCTTGACCTTCACCCTCTCTAACATATGAACCTGTCTTAAAATGCTTCGGAACTGTCGTTCATTTAGACCAGTGGTTCCCAATCTTGGATTTCTCCAGATGTTCTCAGACTAAAACTCCCAGGAGTCTTTGCCACTAGCTGTGCTGGCTAAGATTTCTGGGAGTTGTAGTCCAAGAACATCTGGATTCCCAAGGCTGAGATCATTGGTAACAATGGGAGACGTTCCTCTCCTCAAAATGTGTAAAAACAATTGCGAGGAGGGGAAGGAGATTGTGAGATATTCATAAAGATGTATATATAAACACACACACACATCTTTATCAGCTTAAATAAATATTTATGACAGACCTCAGTACTAGATTACAGGCTTTTTTGAGATGTATACTTAGGATTTGCCCTTATCTGCAATTTAAAACATTTTAAAACTATGCTTTTGCATTTATCTCTCAAGTTATGAAATGACGTTTTCATTGAAAAAGAGTTGGAGGATGATAAAGAAGAGGTGAGAAAGTAGGAATGTTTGCAATTTTTTAAAAAGAAATGCTTAGAAGTTTTGGAACTGCTGAGCTATACCAGTTTTGTTGCCCGTGACTGGCAGAGGTTCTTCCCAGATTCAGGTAGGACAGTGGTTCCCATCCTTGGGTCCCCAGATGTTTTTAGACTACAACTCCCAGAAGTCCTAGCTGTGACAAACCCAGACCTACTGGGATATGTCACACATTCACTAAGCTGCCACCAACCATTCCCTTTAAGAAGTCACACAGACCAGGGATGGATTTTCAAACAATAAAAAGACTAAGGTTTATTTTAAATACACACAGGCAAAATAAAACGATCAGGTGAATAAAATAAAGTAACGTGGCTTAGTTTCACTCATACATACACACAGTTTGGTTCACACAGAACCTTAACTTAAAGCACAGACCCTGAACCTATCAGTTCTGGCTAACCAACAGACACCTGAACCTATCAGGTTGGTACTCTGACACACAGTAGTACCCTGTCTGACACACAGACTCCCACAACAGCTTCTTCTTCCCAGCTGCTGCTTCGTCACTTCCCAGTGTCTCTCAGCGTCTCTTCAGCATCTCTCCACACACGCTTCACATATATATACAGTACAGCCCCTCCTCCTGATGTCCCGCCTTCCACTCCCCATAGGATGGAACTTTCCCTCCAAACCCATGACAGACAGGTAACATCAGTGCTGTATGTAACACCTCCCCTCTTTATAAGTTGTTTTGTAGGGGGAAAGCTAAGGTGCTTTTCACCAAAAAAACAACCTGAATAAAACATACAACAACAGTTATACATACCATATTATACTTACTCATACTTACATTCTAAGTTAAACATAGCAATTAGGCATTTAAACATTTACCATATACAATACATCCATTTACCTTTATTCATACAAACCAAATTCAAAACCAGGTACATTTACTTTTTGTCAACATTATATACACATAGTCCATGTTCTTTCGTCGTCTTCATTCTTCAGGTCTTCTTGATAAGGCGTCAGCAACACAGTTCACTGACCCTCTGACCACCTTCACTTCAAAGTCATAGTCCTGTAGGTTTAAAGCCCACCTCATAAGTTTGCTATTGTGGGTTTTCATTGTCTTTAACCATTGCAATGGTGAATGGTCAGTACACAGAATAAAATGTCTTCCCCAGATGTAAGGCTTGGCCTTCTGGATCGCGTAGACTATGGCCAAACACTCCTTCTCCACGGTTGCCAAATGTCTCTCACCTTTTTGAAGTTTCCTACTCAGGTAGGACACTGGATGCTGGTCACCATTCTCATCCTCCTGGCACAGAACTGCTCCTACCCCGCTGTTAGATGCATCGGTGTAGATGATGAACTCCCGGTCGAAGTCTGGAGCACGCAGGACAGGATAGTTGATTAACGCCTCCTTCAACCTCTGGAACGCCGCCTCACAGTCGCTGGTCCACGGGATGCGGTCATCAGCCTTCTTCCTCGTCAGATCGGTCAGCGGAGCCGCAATCTCGCTAAACTTCGGGATGAACTTTCTGTAGTAGCCCACCAACCCAAGAAATGATTTGACCTTTTTCTTGGTGTTGGGTCTAGGCCAATCACGAACTGCTTCTATTTTGGCCTCCAGGGGTTTTATCATTCCTCCCCCTACCATGTGACCCAAGTATTTTATTTCTGGGCTACCCAGCTGACACTTGCTGGCCTTTACTGTTAGCCCTGCTGCACTTAACCTCTGCAGCACTAACTCCAGGTGTAACAGGTGATCTTCCCAGGTATTACTGAAGATCCCTATGTCGTCAATGTAGGCCACTGTAAAGTCACTGAGCCCTGCCAAGGTCTGGTCCATCAGCCTTTGGAATGTGGCTGGTGCATTTCTGAGACCAAAGCTCAGGACTCGAAACTCATAGAGACCAAAAGGGCTGCAAAAAGCAGTCTTTTCTTGATCCCTGGGATCAATTCTTAATTGCCAATATCCCTTCACCAGGTCCAATGATGAGATGAACCGACAACCCCCTATGGTTTCAATCAGGTTGTCTAGCCTGGGCATTGGGTAGGCATCAGGAGTGGTTACACGGTTTAATTTCCTGTAATCGACACAAAACCTAATGCTCCCATCAGGCTTGTCCACAAGGACTATCGGAGAGGACCAAGGACTAGAAGAGGGGACGATTATGTTCTCCCTCAGCATCTCGTCCAGCTCCTTCCGCACCTTGTCCCTATAGGGTCCCGTTACTCGGTATGGGGATACTGCCTGCGGGGGTGCATCCCCTGTGTGGATCCGATGCATCACTCCCTTCACTATCCCCGGCTTGTTAGAAAACACCTGTTGATATTTACTAAGCAGCATTTTTAGTTCTTGCTGCTGGTCTTGGGTGAGTGTAGGACTGATCTTTACCTCCTCTGGGTTGTATTTTACTTCCCCTCTACCCTCCCAGAAGGGTAATTCAGCTTCCTCACTCTCAGCTGCTTTTATCGCGAATAAAACCCTCTGTTCCCCTCTGTAGTAGGGTTTTAGGGCATTCACATGAACCACCCTCCTTGCTTGGATCTCCTCCTGCTCTATTAGGTAGTTCAGGTCTGACATCTTGGAAATGACCCTATATGGTCCTGCCCATTTGAGCTGCAGTTTATTCTCTCTGCAGGGCCTAAGCCAAAGCACTTCCTCCCCTGGGTCAAAGTGCCTCTCTCTAGCTTTGTGGTCATACCATGTTTTCTGTCTGACCTTCTGAGCTTGCAGGTTTTCTGCTGCCAGCTCTAGATTTCTCTTTAGGTCATTCATCAAGGTGTCTATGTATGTCACAACGTCTTGTGGGTCATCCTGGGTGATCTGCTCCCAATTTTGTTTGATCAAATCAAGGGGCCCTTTCACCCCTAAGTGTGCAGCAAACATGTCAGAGTGACCCCTTTGTAAGATCATGGGGCGATACTTTTCAGGTACCACCAGCTGACTTCTGATCCCATCTCCCCCTTTTGAGATATTCCTCAGGGTCTCTCTATATAAAATCCCCTTTTTCTCCAGAAATCTCACTGGGGTTTCAGGTGTTAGCTGGGCGTCAGTCACCTGTTCAAAACACTTTTGGAGAGTGGCGTCTGCCTTTTGCTCCTGTCCAAATCTGCTGTCTGTGGTTAAGGTTTCCACCACAGCTTCTGAACTCCCCTCTGCTTCCGTCTCTGGCTCATCATTACCCCCCTGAACTGTCCCTGTGGTGGCTTGTGAGCGTGTAATCACTAGCACCCGTTTCACATGTTCAGCCAGGTCATTTCCCACGAGCACGGCTGCTGGCAGAGTCGATGAAATCGCTAGCCGCCAATCTCCCCTCCAGCCTTGAAAGTTGACAGGTACCTCTGCTACTGGCAGAGAGATTACCTGCCCCTCAATCCCTGCTACCTTCATGCTCTCATTTGGGATTATAAACTCCCGAGGAATAATATCTGGATGGCACAGGGTTACCTGGGAACAAGTGTCCCGCAGCCCCCTATACTGACGGTCAAGTATTCCTACGTCCACTCCGGCTGTCTCAAACAACTGAGAATCTGTTTTCACCAGCAAGCAGCGCTTCACCTCTATAAGAGGACCATTTTCCTCAGCCTGATCAGCAGAGGTAGCTGTTCCCGACTGAGTAGCCATGGCAACAGGCTCCCTCAGTGACACTGAGCCTTGCTCTTTCTGGACACAGAACACAGCTTTTGGCTTGGTCCCACTAGACTCCTGAGGCACCATTCCTTTTAGCTGCTTTAATTTCTGACACTCTGAGATTAGATGACCCTTTCCCTGACAGAAATAACATTTTCTGGTGTATTTTGATTCTCTCTCATCTTGTTTTGGTTTTCCCTCCAAAATCTGAGGTCTTAGTTTCATGTCTGAGGGCTTCCCTTCACCATGGGCCCCTCCCCCTTGCTGGCTTTTCCCTGGTCCCTGAGAGTACTTGCTGTAGGTTTCTTTGGGTTTACCTACAGATTTCCCCTCACCCAAGGGCTTTCTTATTTGGGAAATAAAATCTGCGATCTCTGCGGCTGCTGCCACAGTTTTCGGTTTCCTTTCCCTCACCTGGAATTTCAATTCCCCTTGCAGGACTGAATAGAACTGTTCCAGTGCTATCAAATCTTTAAGCTGCTCATAGGTCTCTGTCCCCTCCTGCGATAGCCATTTCTCAAGCAACCTCACCAATTGGGCCCCCACTTGGGTAAAAGTCTGTTCTGGTTTTTTGGTGAGGGACCTGAATCTTTGTCTCAGCTGCTCTGCATTTATCCCATGTCTGGCAAACACCAGTTTTTTAAACTCTGCAAAATCTTTCATCAGTTCCTCAGGCATCTCGGCATAAACCTCAGCCAGGCTACCACTGATTAAAGATCGCATGATGGTCATCTTCTCAGTTTCCCTCACTGAGAAGTCCACAAACGCTCTTTCCACTAAGGAAAAGAACACCTCAGGACAATCTCCCTTGTGGTACACAGGGAATTTCTTCAGGTCAGCCTTAGACAATTGGCCTCCCTCAGAATCCCTATTGTTATTATTGTTCTGGTTCATCAGTTCCAGTTTTTTTAATTCAAACGCCATTTTCTCTCTCTGCAATTCCAATTCAATTCTCTGTCTCTCTAATCTTTCTTCCTTTTCCATTCTCTCTCTCTCTAATCTTTCCTCCATTTCCCTCACCCTCAGTTCATGCTGTTGGGCTAGGAGTATTTTTCTGAGTTCTGGGTCCTGCTCTCCTGTGCTGTCACCCTGCACTGAGCCACATTCATCCTCAGAACCTTGTTCAATCTGGGGGTCTTTCACTTCACTCATTTCGGCCATCTGGCTTCGAGTCAAGGGCATAATCCCCCCTCAGAACAGGCTGCTTTAAAAGTCAAGCCTCAAAATAAAACGACCACTTTTTTCCTTCTTGCCTCAGAACCAGCTTTCCCTAGAGATTGCTGCTGTTCTTCAGCACTAACTTGCAACAGTATCGAGTCAGAGCCTACCCCCCTCTGCTGGGCCTCTCAGCTGGCAAGCTAGCTCGCTGTTACTACGCAGTTTTGCCTCAGCTTTTTCCCGCCAAAACTAGGCTGCCTCAGAGCACCTTAATCTAAGTCTCCCCAGTTGGCACGTTCTTCTACTAGCGCACCTCCCCGTGAGGTACACCTAGAAGATTACCTACGCGCCTCAGACTGTCCCTGACTAGACCCCCCTTGCTCTGGGCACACTTGCCAAGGCTTTGCTGGACCGCTGGACAACTGGACCAGTCGTATCCCACACGCTGGACACCAATCAATGTGACAAACCCAGACCTACTGGGATATGTCACACAGTTACTAAGCTGCCACCAACCATTCCCTTTAAGAAGTCACACAGACCAGGGATGGATTTTCAAACAATAAAAAGACTAAGGTTTATTTTAAATACACACAGGCAAAATAAAACGATCAGGTGAATAAAATAAAGTAACGTGGCTTAGTTTCACTCATACATACACACAGTTTGGTTCACACAGAACCTTAACTTAAAGCACAGACCCTGAACCTATCAGTTCTGGCTAACCAACAGACACCTGAACCTATCAGGTTGGTACTCTGACACACAGTAGTACCCTGTCTGACACACAGACTCCCACAACAGCTTCTTCTTCCCAGCTGCTGCTTCGTCACTTCCCAGTGTCTCTCAGCGTCTCTTCAGCATCTCTCCACACACGCTTCACATATATATACAGTACAGCCCCTCCTCCTGATGTCCCGCCTTCCACTCCCCATAGGATGGAACTTTCCCTCCAAACCCATGACAGACAGGTAACATCAGTGCTGTATGTAACACTAGCCAGCATACCTAGTGGGGAAGGCTTCTGGGAGTTTGTCCAAGAACGTCTGGGGACCCAAGGTGAGCAACTACTGAGGTACGAGATTATCCAGGCCTCCAGCGAGATGCTGAGGGCTGAAAATGGATCCTGGGGCACGCCAAGCAGGTGCCCTACCACTGATGTTCCGAGGTGAGCAATGGAAAGTGGTTTTTTTAAAAGTTTATCCATTGGCATGCTCCTCTCTTCAGCCCGGTGATGGTTCCTGGAGAGGTTAAAAGGGTTTCCAGGGCAGGCTGCAACTCTCTCTAGAGTCTTGTCTCATCGTAACATTCATAACATAAAAGAGCCCAAAAAACCCGCAACAACTATTCATAACTCTGGTTAGATGGCACTCTGAGGATGAGACTGTGGCATTCAAAGCATCGTCCCATTCCTGATCATTTATGAATAGCTTCCACAGGTTATGATTGTTGTTTTTGTTTAGCTGTTAAGTCGTGTCCCACTCTTCGTGACCCCATGGACCAGAGCACGCCAGGCCCTCCTGTCTTCCACTGCCTCCCGGAGTTGGGTCAAATTTGTGTTGGTCGCTTCGGTGACACTGTCCAACCATCTCATCCTCTGCCATCCCCTTCTTCTCCTGCCTTCACACTTTCCCAACATCAGGGTCTTAAGGTAACCTTAATTTCACTCTGTGCCTGTCTAATCACCTAAGAAATTTTTCATCCATAGTTACTATTAAAAGCACCCTTTCAAGCTTTTTGCCTTCCTTCCTCCATGAAATATTTATTTTTGCACACCATCTCCCCATTATTTTTCAAGAGGACAATTTTACTGGAAATGAAGTGGAAAGGTGAAGAGATGGAAGGTCCATAGGAACACCCCCTAGAATGAACTCTGAACAGAAATACTCTCTCTTGTAGCATTTTGTTCCAAGTCTCCCTTGTTGGATATAAATCCAATATGTGTGGTGATGTTTCATTTGTCATGTTATAAATTTGTGGCCAGTCCCTTAAGAAAATTCGACTAACAAGACAGCCATGGTAAGATTCATCTGCCTGATCTAACAGTCCAACCCACTGAAGTGGATAAAGGTGGTGGGAGGGACCGGGGGGAATAAGGAAGATGTCTCACCCTGAAATGTGGGGATACATCATACCTTGTTTGGTTCACTAGCCACTGTATGGGTTTTGGTGGAGGGCCTCCTCTGTAGGTCTCTATAGACATGGGGTTTTATTTGGGGGGGGAGATAGGGGTGTAGTAGTAAATTTGGATGTTTGAATGTTCCCTTTGATAGTCTCCACAGCTGCTCCACCCTATAGGGAGAGTTCAAACATGCAAGCAGCTAGATTGGTGTGCATGAACAATTTGTGGAACAAGTCTTTTGTAAAGTCAACGGCACTTAATTGCCTGTTCAAGACCAAGCTGCCCTCGAATACTTTGCATTTCTGCAGGAATACTTTGGGAAAATCAGTTTCTCTTCCATCTCCTTTGAGGATTGCAACTAAGGTTGTTGGAAAGGTGAGGGACTGTTGGTTGATGCCGTAGATCCTACATCTCAGAATGTCTGAGGCCTTTGACCCTGGAAGCCCAGGGTCCACTACATCATGGAGCATGGAGAAAATCACTTTTTCAGCTAAGCTTCTGCACCAAAACCGAGGAGAGTTTCAGAAGAAAATTGCCAGAATCATGAATTGTGTCTCAGAGTGAGCAGAAAAGTAGCTGACGTTTGGAAAGGGTAACCGGGCAAGGGTTTCTAGAATCTTCTGAGACATGTCCTTGGCTTGGATAACCTTCTTGCTATTAAGGGGAAAAAAGGTCATGCGTTTTTATTTAAGTACTGTAAATGGGATTCGTTTTAAGGAATAACTAAGAACCTTGTATAGTTGCCAGAGTTTGCCTCTCCCATCTACCACTTTTAAGTATATTTCCTCCCAATTGTTCTTGACAGCACTGGGTGGTGTTATGGATACCACCGCTTTAAATTTTCTCAAAGATATTTTGGGAAATGTCTCCACAATACACTGAGAGAAATGTCGGCAGTAGCCTTCAATGGAGGAATGGAGTGCCTTCATTTCAAATTCCCATAGTGCTTTACTTCTCTGCCAGGCCATGGACACAGTGAAAACACAGGGCATCCAAGACTTAGCTGCTCTGTGCTGATTAGAACCTGTGTGGGAACACCCCCCCCCCCATTAAAACTAACCTCATTTTTTGCCTTTTGAAGCACAAACTTCAAAATTCGCAAAACTGTCGTGGCAACCTTGTCAATTAGACTTGGCCAAGACAGAAAGTGACGAATCATGGTTTGCGCAAATAAACTATGGTTTGCATCGGCACAGGGGTGACACTAAACCATGGTTTAGATCAACAAGGAAAAGAGAGAAGTTGTCAGTGTTATGAGAGCTTGCGTCCTTTAGGCTGGTTCCTAATTTTGCAAGAGAGCCTATATTATCTTTACAAGGGACCCGGGAATGTAGTGAAAGATGAAACAAGCAAGGCCTTGGCCAGTATCTCTCACAATCCTTTCCCAAAAAGCATGCAAATAAATCATGTACCATGACTGACTGTATCTCCTATGAACTGTGCTTTTAAAGTCTGTTCCTAGGACGGCAATGCCACGACCACAAACATTTTAATGACCAAGGAGATGGCAGCTCACCATGTTATAGGGCTGTAGGAGCAGCTGCTGTTGGAAGATTTCTATTTCATTTGTGATACTTCAGTTGAACTGCAAACATTCCAGCTTTCCCTTCTAAAAATCCACAACAGGGGGAAGGGAGAGCGATATAAATAACTCCCCATTTCTCTAACATTTTGCCATATAAGGCATCAGGAGATCTGGTGGTGTTCGGGGGGAGCTTCCTTTGCTTCCAGCTTCAAATGAAATGGTTGGAGACACATTCTGCCCATTGATAAGTATTCTCAGATCAAGCACATCCCTTGCCAGTCCTTGTGGGTGCAATTTCTCCCGGAAGGGAGAATGTCTCTCAAGATCAGAAGGCTGTTGCTCCTTCTGAGTCAATTGTGAGTCAATTTTCATTGGGCTTTTTTTTCCTGGGAAACAGCAACAACGTCTTTGTAAGACAGAGATGAAAGGGGTAAATTGAATTTACATAAATAGCTACATATCAATAGATTAAGAAGCATCACAGACCTTTTTTTAAAATTGCTGGTATTCAGGGTTGCTAGGTTAGCAGTTTCTCATTCCCTGCAAGATCAGGTTGGGGGTGGGCATGTACATTTCTGATACTGTGGGAAGTGCTGCGTAACAAGTGAAAAATAATCATGGAATAATGGGGTTGGAAGGGGCCTATAAGGCCATTGAGCCCAACCCCTTGCTCTGTGCAGGCATCTAAATCAATGCAGATCAGGCAGAGGGTTGTCCAATTTTTTTTCTTGAATGCTTCCAGCATTGGAGCATTCATCCATATGCAGTCATGCGTTCCTCCGTGATCTGTGTGAATGCACGACAGGGTGAGATGGCCGGTGTGGATTTCCTACACTGCTTCCTAAAGAAATATTGTGTATGAACCCTGTAGGAGTGAGGAGGAGATGACTGCCTAGACATGAAAGCTATCGCACACAATAAAAATTATCATCCTTTCCCTTCAGCACCAGGATTCGGTTAGCCAGATTTCTTCTGAAACTAGTCTGTTGCAGAGTTTTGAATTTTGGTTAAAAACTTGTAGTTGAACAGCAGATGTACAGAAACATACAGAGCAGAATTGGCTTCATGTCTCCCTGAAGTAGATCGGCCCTTATTGTCTCATCAGCTGGCGCTTACAGTCTCAGTCGCTCACTATGAAAGACTGGTAAGAGAAAGAATAAAAAGGTTTCATTTACTCACAGTTAAATTAAACAACAGCACACTGTTTTTTTAAAAAATGACTGCTTGCATTCAGCAACAGACCTTAATAGACTCATGGCCTGCCTCCAATAGACTCCTACAGACTATATTCTACTCGGACAAACTGCAAACTGACACAAAGGGGAGGGAAAAGGACACTTTAGCAGAGAGGTGTGGCTCTCTGGTCCATGTCAAGTCCATTTCCACTTAAGAATTGTTTAACTCAGTCAAATCAGGACAGCAAGAGAAAGTGGGGGTGTACCTTCAAACAGATGTGTACAAGGGCATTGAATCGGGGGCATTTATGCATTAATGGGAGGTCCATGAGATGGGGCAAAAAAGAAGAAGTAGAGGTAGGAGGGACAGAGGCTTCAAAAGTCTCCTCCAAATCCCAGTGGAGACCATAATTTTTCAAGTAAGAGACTGTTATAGGTTGAGAACTGCACTTTGTAAAACAAGGCATTTGGTCACCAACAATCTACCTTGACCACTTTCGGGAATCAGCTGAATTCCATTGATCAAAACACATTTCATCAATCCATAATCAATCAAACAAACAAACCAACCATCTGTCCGTGCATATAATCCCTTGATTGTGTGTGGTTGCAATGCATGGTCACTTGCTAATGAGTAAGCCCAACAGGAAACAGTGGGTCTTGCATTGGAACAAGTCATTCCTTCAGAGATGGGCAAAGTTACTTTTTCGGCATCACAACCCCCCAATCGCCATCCTCAGTGGGAGATTCTCGAAATTCCAAAAAGGTAACTTTTTTCATCTCTACTAGGACCATGTTGTTAATACTACTACAGACTTCCTTGCTGTGTTGGTAGCCGGCATGCGGATTTCCTTCTGCTATCTTAACTGCAGCAGGTGGCAGAGAGTTTCGGAAGCTCCCCCCCCCCTTCCCCGCTCCTTGAATGAGAAATAAGATGTTCATGGCTGTTCAATTGCTACCTGCGGATATAATATTTACCGCAGTGGAAAATGAGCTACAGATACAATCCCTTTTCATACTATTAAATTTTATAACGCGATTGCTCAAGACTCCAGACGACTCTCAATACATTTTTTTTTTTAAAAAAAGGGGGTAGCTTGGTGCAGAGGGAATCTTCCTCCATAGACTCATTTTCTGAAAAACGTCGTATGAATCAAGATGTCTCTGCAGAAAACTGTTTCCGATAGGCACGGAAAAACCCATTCAAGAAGACGCTGTTAAGCAAAATGTCAGAGCGAGCGAACAAGCAGACATTATTTGTGCCTCTGTAACGGCAAACC
This sequence comes from Pogona vitticeps, assembly GCF_051106095.1. Classification (NCBI taxonomy): domain Eukaryota; kingdom Metazoa; phylum Chordata; class Lepidosauria; order Squamata; family Agamidae; genus Pogona; species Pogona vitticeps. Next base: position 9,513,975 of record NC_135795.1, read on the forward strand.
TTCTTTCATCTCAAAATCCATTTCAGGCCTTATAGCCTGTGTGAAACGTTTACAATTATAAAACGGTGAGCTTTGCCCAACTGCAGCTTTCCTACTGCAGCTTTTCCCTTTGGGAGAGAAGAAGCTCAGCCCTCCTTCAATGCCACCAAGCTGTTGGCAAGTCTTGGGGTCCCGATTCTGAGTCTGAGTCTTGGGTACCAAGCCCCAAGCCCCAAGTCTGAGTCCCTATTATTTATATTTTAATCAATCAATCAATCAATCAATCAATCAATCAATCAATCAATCAATCAATCAATCAATCAATCAACCAACCAACCAACCAACCAATCAACCAACCAACCAACCAACCAACCAACCAACCAATCAATCGATCGATCAATGATCGATTGATTGATTGACTTCTACCCCACCCCTCTAGACAGAGTCTACTCGGGGTGGCTTACAAACAGTTATAAATCATAAAATATAATAATATAAAATCATCATTCTAACTATCAAAATATATCGTGAAACAATCACATGATTAAATCAATACATTTAAAAGTTCAAGATGGAGGAAAAAGAGAACTTAAGAGAATCAGGTGTTGACTGGAGGGAAGGCCTGCCTAAAGAGCCAAGTCTTTAAACGACTCTTAAATTGTTCCTTTATTAGGGGGGGAAAAGGGATGGGGTGGGTGGGTTCTGTATGGCGTGGGTGTGTGGAGGTTCGAGGCTCGCCGACCAGCTCCTTCTGGGTTTAGAGAGTACTTCATTAAAAAGGATAGGGACTTGAAAACGTGACTTGGAAAATGGGTGTGAGTTGTGAGTCAAATCGGAGACACTCCCGCCCCCCATGTTGAGTTCGAGTCATGTTGCCAGTGTTACTTAAGTCCGACTCTACATTAAGTCCCGGAACTTGAGTTCCCCTCCCTGGATTCCACTTTCTTGACCATTCAGGAAATGCATACTTTATATCCCAGAATTATCGCTTTCCTGGGCAGCAATGTGGCTGTCTTAGCTACCAGACTTGGGCATCTGAGTTGGGGAGACGGCTGTGTAAGAAAGGTAGAATAAATGGAAGCACTGCTCTATGTTTTGGTTTCAATGGATCCCTACCCTGATGGCTAGCTGCGAAATGGAATTCCTAAGAGGTAAACGAGGGTTTACCTCTTAGGAATTCCATTTCGCAGGGACGTGGTGGCGCTGCGGGCTAAACCGCAGAAGCCTCTGTGCTGCAAGGTCAGAAGACCAAGCAGTCGTAAGATCGAATCCACGCGACGGAGTGAGCTCCCATCGCTTGTCCCAGCTCCCGCCAACCTAACAGTTCGAAAGCATGCAAATGCAAGTAGATAAATAGGGACCACCTCGGTGGGAAGGTAACAGCGTTCCGTGTCTAAGTCGCACTGGCCATGTGACCATGGAAGATTGTCTTCAGACAAAAACGCTGGCTCTATGGCTTGGAAATGGGGATGAGCACCGCCCCCTAGAGTCGAACACGACTGGACAAAAAATTGTCAAGGAGAACCTTTACCTTTACCTTTTTGAACGAGGGTAGCATTAGAGGGGCAAAACCAGGAGTCCACCCAGCCGGGCTAGGGAGGGAAACAGAATGTTTGGCTAAATGGACTTTCAATCTGCTACATCAGGATCAGGGATCACCCCATTTTTTTAAAAAAAATTGTAATTCAGAAATAAATTAAAATATGGGGTGTCATCATAGGATCTTGTACGCTGTAAGATGGGATATAAATAAAGACGGGAAATGAATGCGACATAATTAAATCAAAGAGTGGCTCAGCATTGATTCAGAGTCTTGGGAATGTGTGTGCATGTGTGTTTAAGGAAGACAACAATAACAACCATCTTAGGACCATAGAACTGGAAGGGACCCTGTAGATCATCAAGTCCAGCCCCTGCCAAGGAGGCACAGCGGGGAATCGAACCCCCAACCTCAGGATCTGCAGCCAGAGATCTAAAACACGGAGCTACCCAGCAGTCAATGAAGTCAGATATCAAAGGAATGTCGCTTCCTGGGGAAGGACGGGTGGAGATGTCTGTTGCCCTGAAGCCTTATCCGACGGGCTTCCCATGGGCATCCGGTTGGCTGCTGCGGGCAGATAATGTTAGTCTCTAAGCAGAGCCTGAACCCGATCCAGGAAGGCTCTTTATTTTGATACGAATCCACAAGGCATCCCATTTTTCTTCTCCTCGGTCGTTAGCTTGTCTAGATCCTTTTTACGATTCTGTAATTACACGCCCACAGGGTTTGCACTGCCCATCCAGAAATGCCAGCTTGCCTCTGTCTCCTGGCAGAGTGACAGCTTGGAAGTATTTCAAAAGCGAAAGCATCTCCATGTGTTAAAAAGTGTGTGTGTGGGGAGTTTGTTATGGGTGAGTTAGTACCTGGCGAAAAGGTAGCATGTTGCTCCTTGTTTGTTATTTGTTGTTGTTATGTGCCTTCAAGGTGGGACTAACTTATAGTGACTTTATTTCAAGACAAATGAGATACAGTGGTGCCTCGCTAGACGATGATAATCCATTCCACTGAAATCTCTGTTTAGCGAAATCATTGTCTAGCGAAAAGCATTTCCCCATTGGAATGCATTGAAACCTGTTTAATGTGTTCCAATGGGGAAGAATCGTCATTGTCTAGTGAAGATTGGCCATAGGAAAGCTGCTTTGCGAACCGCCGATCCCCTGTTTAAATCGCTGTCTTGCGAAGCTTAGGTCCCGAAAACACCTGTTTTGCGAGCACGGAGGAAGCTGTCAAAATTGTCGTCTAGCGAAAATCGGTTTGCGAAGCAGGGGCCAAATATTGTCCAGCGAAATTCCCCCATAGGAATCACTGTTTTGCGAATCGCTATAGCGATCGCAAAAAACCAATGTCTAGCTAAAAACTGTCATGCGGGGTAACTCTCTAGCGAGGCAGCAATGTATTCAAGAAGTGATTTTACCAGTGAGCTTTCGTGAGTATCCATGGCTGAGCAGAGATTCAAACCCAGGACTTCACTCTATTCACCCCAACCACACTGGATATCTGCATTACTCATCAGTGACATGTTAATAAGAACTGATATTACCATTAATGTTTAAAACACTATTCAACAGGACAATTGGTATGGTATAGTTGGAGACCTGGGTTCAAATCCTGACATGGCCATGCACACTCATGGGAGAGGGTTAGCCATGCTAAACCACTCCCTGTCACATACCCCACAAACCGTGTCCGAGTAATAAGCAAATGTTATTTGGTACCCCCCAAAAATGCAATGTTTACCTCATTGTCTTGAGGATATTAAAAATAATAAAACTGGGGCTCGTTGTTCAAAAGAAAAGGAAGGGGAAGGACAGGATCAACTGAAAAGCAACTTTTACGACATATTACCCCCCCCCAACTCCAAATAATCTTCGATAACTCAGTAGTTTAGGCTACAAAGCCAAAGAACAGCTCTGCAGTTCTAAAATTATTATTATTATTATTTGAGAGGGAGAAGAAGCTGATGAGGGAGATGCTGCGGTGTCTCCATATTTTGCTGCTTCATCAGGTAGACGATGGTCCCTCAGAGGTCATTTGTGCCAACTGTGCTGTGAAGAATGGTAATCGACACCACTTCTCAAAAAAGCCTCCTATTTTAATGGCCTGCTATTGTTTAGGGACTCGTACTGTACTGGGCTGAAAAATGCTAACAGCAGCAGCTCCAAGTGCAGTACAGCTGTTCGCATACACTAGATTGTGCTCTTCTGCGTCCACTGGTTTCCCCACAGGCCATTTCTGCCTCAGCGGATGATGGGCTGTGTTTTCTTACATTTTAGCTGCCGTTCCTGGCTGAGAGGACAAGACACGGTTAAATGGAATGGACAAGGGAATTATGAATTGCTCTGCTCCTACTTATGGATCCCTCTTTCTGCACGATAAGAGTCTTGGTGACATCTCAGCGTCTGATCAGGTTTTATCAGATGTGAAACTTTTGCAGGCGGCTGCTCACTTCTTCGGACACATGTATCTGAAGAAGTGGGTTACAGTCTATGAAAGAGGATGCCCAATAAAACATGGTTTTTAGGATGCCACGAGACACCTGTTTTCACTGGAACAGATGACCAACTTAAACAGCTACCCTGCAGAAATGTTTTTCTAACACCCCCCCCCATTCAGTCCTACAAAGCTAAAATTTAGTCTTAATCTTAAAATAAATCTTAATCTTAGAAGACCCAAGTATTGAAAGCCTGGAGGATTTGCTGTTCTGTACTATCACGTTTCCTCCAACTTTTGGTGACCCTTTGAATGGGTGACCTCCACAATTTCTTGTACACCACAACCTTGCTTAGCTCCCTTAAACTCAAAATGGTGCCTTCCTTTTTAGAATTAATCCATCTCATATCTGGTCTTCCTCTTTTCCTGCTGCCTTCAACTTTTCCTAGCATTATTATCTCTTCCAACAACTCTTGCTCTTGTTCCTGAAATACAATGTGCCTAAGTACAACAGCCTCGATTTAGTCATTTTTGCTTTCAGAGGAACAGGTTTTACAGGCACGTTTTATAGGTCTCATTTTATTAACTCAATCCACCCATGTTTAATCTACCTCTTCTCCCGTTGCTTTCTACATTTCCTAGCATTATTGCCCCCCTTCCCCCGAATATTGTCTCTTCACTGATATATTCAAAATACAGTAGCTTCAGTTTTAGCTTCTAGAATTCAATCTTGATTTGATCTAGAACATACTGATTTGTCTTTCTGGCAAATAGTCTACCGAAACACACTTCTTAAAATTCTTGGAGACAAAACCTAAGCATAAAACTAAAATTTAAATAACAAACCATGATAGAAGTACAGATGTACTGAAGGAACATTAAACCAGGATCTCTTAAATGAACAGTTCTATGGAAAAGTCTTTTTTTTTTAAAAAATGGTAGCTTCCAGAATCTCTCTAGCCATCTGATTCATGTTTATACCCACTGGACTATTATGGGCGTCCTCATTCGAAAAGCAACCTTTTCTATTCCTTAGAAATGTAAATGTACTTTGGGCACATCATGAGAAGGCAGGATTCTCTGGAAAAGACAATAATGGTAGGAAAAGTTGAAGGCAGCAGGAAAAGAGGAAGACAAAATGTGAGATGGACTGGCTCCCCAAAGGAAGCTACAGACTTGAGTTTGCAAGAGGTGATCATGGCTATTGAGGATAGGGCATTTTGGAGATCGTTCTTCCATGGGGTCACCATAAGTTGGAGGCAATTGGATGACACATAACAACAACAGAACGTCACCACTAGATGCTGTTGTTCGTTCTGCTGGATAAGACGTCTCCGGAGAACATCTCTCTCTGCCTTCTTCTGTAAGTTGAATAGGCTGCTGCCATTGGGTCTGGTGATGGATGAGGAAGCTAATTTAGTCACTGGCGTAACTATTTGCTAATGCGTTTCTAGAAACTGGTTTCTCTCCCTCCTCCCCCCTTGACCGAATGTTGACCTCAGTTGGAAATGTGCCTTCTCGCCCTGTTGTCTGAAATGTAGGCTCATTGCCAACCTGTATTCCTCTTTGCCAGTTCTGTCTCTCTGCCAACTGAGATCCATCTGGCTTGAGTGGTACGTAAAGTCAGTGCTCGTCTCTCCCCCCCCCCGGGGAAGGATGTGGACAGGGTCCAGAGGAATAAACAAGTGTCCCTCTCGCTAAGGTAGTGTTCTTGACACAGACCTTCCTGTAAAGCCATTTCAGCTGATTAGAGGATGACCTCCAACGCTCTTGGACTTCTTTGGGTTTCGCATTTATTCTTTCCCGTTATGGTTGCCAAGCCAGACCTGAGATTTGAGAGCCAACGCGTGAGACAAGGGGTGGGTCTATGGGATGACACAGAGGCGAGCAAAGGAGAAAGAGGTGGCATCCAGGCTTGATATCACTGTCACTCGTGCGACAAGAAGGCTCAGGAGTTGCAACACGGAAACCTGTTCTTCTTCAAAAGAGCACCAAGGGGGCTGGTACAATGAAACAACCAGTCTTCCTCTGGTTGAGATACATCACAGGGCTGTCGCACATGAGAAGTGGGAAGGACGACAGCCAAGCATTCCTCTTTGTGTTCTCCAAAGGGAAGATGGACATTTAATAATAATTTAAAAAATAGTCTTCGTATGGAAGGAAGCTTTGATTTCTGGCTGCCATCTTCGTTTCCAATGGTACCTTGTGGGCAGGGTGGTGGGTGAGAAATGGTAAGAGAAGATGGGCCATCATGTGGGTTTTTTTTTTTATTAAGTATCCGGCTGCAGAGCCAGAGGTTGGAAGTTCAATTCCTCCGTGGGCCTCATTGACAGGCGCTGGACATGATGATCTTTAAGATCCCTTCTTGTTCTGCAGTTCTAACACAGGACAAGGAACAAGGGTGACGGACAATGGGCATAGAGCTAATGGAGAGCTGCATTTCAGTTCAGCCTTCCATCTGGAATATCATACACACAAAAATCTTCATGTCCAGTCCGTGAGCCCTGGTGTCAGCAAACCATGGGGGATAAAATCAAACCCTTTCTTGCTCTGGCAACATGCGCTCCGAGATTTGTCTCCGACCTGGAGAGTGGGAGAAGCAATGCATTTCCAAAGACTGTGCTACTCTGCTTCCAGCTGCATCTTAGGGTTTATCACAGGGTCTATCAAACGGGAAAGAATTCAACATCAGGGTGCGATTAGAGGAGGAAATGCTTCACATTTTGTCCCGCTTGTGGCACGGTCCAATGCAAGCTATTCCCTGACGATCGCATGATGTAGACTTAATAGCGCTCCAACCCAACCTTGATTTGTGCCCAAGCTGGACATTTTGGGCCCAGTGGCAAAGATACTGGCTGTTGTGGTTTTTTCGGGCTCTTGGGCCGTGTTCTGAAGGTTGTTCTTCCCAACATTTCGCCAGTCTCTGTGGCTGGCGTCTTCAGAGGACAGCACTCTGGCAAAGATACTCTTTTTGGGGGGACCAGGCTGGAGTGATTCCCAGACAGACAGACGAGCTGCTGAAAAGGAGATCCGATTGGAATATTTAAAGCAGTGCGATAAGATACAATCTTGTCTTGCTATCTCATTGCGCCGTCAGACCTGGTTTCCAGTACTGTAAGGCACCATTACCCCAAGCAAATATACTTTTGGCTGCATCTTGAGAAACTGCCAGCTATTTTCATCAGGTCTGTTATGTTATGCTTTATGCATAGGAATTCATTGGTTTAGATATCTGGCTGTGGAGCCAGAGGTTGTGAGTTCGATTCCCCCGCTGGGCTTCCTTTGATTAGAGCCAACCTGGGTAGCCTTGGGCAAGCTGCACTGTCCCAGGGCTCCCCCTAGAGGAAAGGGAAGGGGAAACCACTTCTGAGTACTCTCTACCTGGTAAACTCTGAAAAGGGTTGACATCCATCAAAATTGACTTGACAGCACATGCTGATGATGATTTTGCAGTATGATTATAATCATATTTGTTGTCTGTCCTTTTCTGAGTTTAGCAAACGCAATTAGATACAAGCAATAAGGGTCCATATCTCTGTCTTTAATAATATATGGCAAAGGAGCTAAGAAAGATTCCAGCAATATTGTTGGCTTGGTTGGTGGACCTTGACATAAAAAAGGAGTGTGTGTTTTTTAAAATTAAAATAAAACCAAAATACACTATAAGGGATTCAGCAGAGTTTCGAAAACCCGGTGTTCTCTGTACCAGGGGGGATTATGACCTTTCCTGATGGCTCAAGTCTCTGCATCTGTCACATTGCATCGCTTTAAATATTCCGATGACACATTCTTGGGGAAAACTTCCCCGAGAAAAGGAAAGGTTAGCGAACCCTGTCCCATTTTTTTTGCTCACAATGGCAACTTTCAGAAGGGCCTGGCAAGCACCAGCTTCTATTTTGAATAGCAAACTTAAAGATAGGGTTGACCTATGAAGTCATCATGGACTTCCCCACCCACCCGTGATATGCTGCTCTAGAATTCCAAGGATCTGAGCATGAACAGATGGAAGGGGTATGGAGCAAAACTGCAAAGGGGGGGGGGCTGAGGCTCAGGGCAGGGAAAGGGGGCTGGTTTTGTTCCAAGGATCTTTTTTTAAAAAAAATATATTTTATTTTTAACAAAGGGCGACAAAAAGGAAAAAAGGGGATTGAGGTTAAGGGGGAAAAGGAGAAACAATGACATATTAACATCCATTCTATACATATTGCCATGTCAAAATTCCAAATTACTCTTTTTACTATTTTCTGCTTTCCAAATTTAAGTTCTCATTTCAATGTATGCGATGTCTGTTGACTCAATCCATTTATAGAATAAGTCCCATCTTTCAGTTGCCTTTTGTAAAGGACAGTCCTTCATCACTTCTGATAACATGTCCATTTCCGCTGTTTCCTGTATCTTCTCTATGAGATCTTCTTGTTTCGGTACCGTCGGACTTTTCCAATTTTTGGCATAAAGAATTCTGTCTGCAGTGACTATGTATATAACTATATACTCCTTTGTCTTATCTATGTTATCAGGTATCATACTCAATAAAAACAGTTCTGGGGTCAATGGCACCTTACAGAGCAATATTTGTTGCAACACAGCACGTACTCTTTTCCAATACTGTTTCGCTACTCTACATGACCACCACATATGATAATAGCTTCCCACATGTGCTTCACATTTCCAACACACATTTGATACATCTGTATACATCTTTGACAATTTTTCTGGAGTCATATGCCACCTGTAAAACATCTTGTATATATTATTTTGCCATATTTTCAACCATTGATCAATATCGATATTATGCCCTATGTTTTGTGCCCACTTAATCATACATTCTTTAACCATTTCATCTTGCATTTTGATTTCTAACAGGTAGTTATACATTTTTTAAACTATTTTATCTTTTGAACCTAGTAAAAGCTTATCGAACATCGTTTGTTCTGAGTAGAAACCTTCTGTTTTGTCTTTTATATATCTAGATTCCAGCTGTGCTCTGGACCACCAGTCTATATAAGTTTGGTTTTGTTCCAAGGATCTCATCAAATGTGCACCGCCAGAGGAATGGCTTGAGTGAGCTAGCAGATTATATCAACATCACACATGCAGAGGGTCTGAAAGAAAAGAGGAGACCACCTGGGCTACCTGGTCTGGTCTGGAGGCCAACTGGCACTGGCAGTCTGAAACATTGGTAAGAGAAAGAATAAATCATTTCATTTACTCACAGTTGAACAGATTTTTTTAAAAACACAGCATTCTGTGCAAAAATGAGAGCATCTGGATTTTGCCCAGAGCAGTTTGTGTCCCGCGCAAATCCTTTTGGGTTTTTAGTTCCCAAATTTTCAACGCAGTCTGTTGACATCTGTTAAAAAACCAAAATGGCAACAACTTTGTTTTGTTTTGTTTTTATGCTCGTATACCTGAACTTTGGAGACACCACAGATCCTAAAGAGGGGAATAAATTCAGCATAAAGGTTGCTTCAGAGGCTTTGCGAATAATAACAACAATTGTGCGCCGTCAAGTAGATTCTGATTTATGATGACCCTTTCCAGGGTTTTCCAGGGAGAGAATACTCACAAGTGGTTTGTTGTTCCCTTCCTCTAGGGGGCAACCTTGGGACGGTGCAGCTGGCCCAAGGCCACCCAGGTTGGCTCTTTTCCTAGGAGAGACAGTGGGGAATCGAACTCTCAGTTTCTGACTCCACAGCCAGATACTTAAACCACTGAGTAATCCAACCAGCTACGTAATAGCCTTGCAAACAGGCATATTTAAAAGTGGCTTTAAAAAATCATTACGCAGAAGCAGTTTGCATCCTATATGATTCTTTTTTGGGCCCGGGATCCAAATGTATTTGTAAATTTATGTTGCTTTGACCAAAACTGAACTTAACAAACTCCGCTATAATCTCAGAGTCTGTAAACTCTCGTATGAATCCTTCTGAATCAAACCAATTCAGTCCAAATCCAGTTGACACTTCTAGTGAGAAGTAATATATATACTATCCATTAAGAAACAACCAAGAGAAATGGTTATTGTGGGTTTTTCAGGCTCTTTGGCCGTGTTCTGAAGGTTGTTCTTCCTGATGTTTCGCCAGTCTCTGTGGCTGGCATCTTCAGAGGACCATCAGCGGTGGACCATCAGTGTTGACCTCATGAGTGGCCAGGGGCACAGTATTTATTGAATATTATTTATTGATTATTTGTTTGCTTGTTTGTTCGTTTGTTCGTTCATTCGTTCATTTGTTGGTTCATTGAAAAAAAATCCTTGTATAACCCAAGCGATGCTGTTCAGACCCATGCAATTCCTCTCAGATCTTGGCGCCGTACTGATTTTCACCTGGTCTGTTTTTATATTCCCTGCCTCTTTGTGTTTGGCTGTCATCCCCTCAGCCTTTTGACCCCAAATCCTGCGAGGGACCTATCCCAGCTTGTCCTGTCCTGCTCCCTCAAAATTGTACAGCATCAGCCTGCATCTACATGCACGTCCCGCTTTTCAGCCACCTTCTTGTCAATTCCCAAGAATTTTCCCCTCTCAAGTTTACAGGCGCTCAGGGAAAAGACCGTTTCAGGAACACTGTCTCCTAACCAAATCTACCCATAAAAGAAATCCCACAGACATGACTTTCATCATTCAGTCTTTTCTGCCTTTGTTGTCAGAAGCCTAAACACTGGCTGCTTTGTTACACAGAAAGGGAGGGATGGGAGGAAAGTAAAAGAAGGACTTCTGAGTATTCTTTCTAATTTCCCAATTATACAATTTACGGTAGCAGGAATTTCACTCTTTACGTTCAGGCGACATGCGATCCCCGTACAGGACGGATGAGCTTTTCGGAAGGTTCTGTATCAGCCTGCCTCAATCTTTTAACAGTGTGATTAATTCTAATCTGTCGTAATTTTCCCGCTTAATTTATGTCTGCTGGATGATGCCTCCCTTCGGGAATGCCTTGAAGCCCTCTCTACCCTGTGCAAATGACAAGGAGACACAAGTTTCTTTAAAAAGATAATTAGTGCTTGTTGAGTTTGACAAGGCTGGGAAAAAAGTACAAGAAGATCTGCCCACCAGAATCTACTGGAGAGATCCATTGATCCAATCAGCCATTATTAACCTTTTCTTTTTGGCCACAGCCATGAACACAGTATGAAAGAAATACAGTGGTGCCTCGCACAACCAGGTTAATCCGTTCCGGATTAATCCTCGCTGTGTGAAAACATTGCTGTACGGATCAAAAAAAGCCATTCCAATAGCAGCTTTACTCACCGTACAGCGATGTTTCTCCGATGGCCGGCAGCCATTTTCGCGCCCTCCCCTTGCTTAACGAGGGCGCGAAAGTGCTGCGCGTGGCCATTTTGTGGCTTCTGGCAGCCATTTTGAAGCTGCCTAACAGCTGATCGGCGGGTCGCAAAGCGAAGGTTGGTAAGCGGACCGCTTACCGACCTTTGCTCTGCGATTTTCGCCCTATGCAGGCACCGTTTTGCGATCGCATTTGCAATCACAAAACCGGCCTTGTAGAGTGAATTCATCGCTCTACGAGGCGCCCGTTGTGTGAGGCACCACTGTATTGGCCAAATGAGGATTGAATAGGCCACATAATAACATATAAAAGGTGGTGTGTTGAGAATGGTTTGTTTGTCCTACACAGAACACATGGAAGAGGGGATCTGATAGCTTCTTTCAAATAATTTTTCTGTGTATAAGATGCCTCCATGTATAAGACACCCCCACTTTTCTAATGCAAAATTAAGAAATCTTAAGCGGAGCTTAGCAAGTGTAGGGGGAAAGGGATCAAAGCCCTGCAGGATCGCTTTGATCCCTGCTTTCCCCTCCACTTGTGTTTTTTCTCTCCTCAGCTTACTTCTGTGTATAAGACGAGCCTCAATTTTTAGGCTAAAGATTTTAGACAAAAGTATAGTCTTATCCATGGAAAAATACGGTATCTGCAAATTTGGAAGAAACTGGTTTTCTATTACTGCAACCATTCATTCTAAATGTAAACGAGCCACAGGATCTGTCGGTGTTTCTGCTTTGCTGTGTCTATTTTGAGACGGAGACGGTCTTTGGCACATATATATAGGACACACTTGTCATTCCATTTCACGAAAGAGTGAACTGGATGGAGGTGACGCCTTTGCTGACAGCAGCCATATGCTAAAAGCAGCGGTGGATGGTTTTATATTAAATCATGGACAAAGCCAATTTTCAGGTCTTTGCATTGATTCGATTTAATCGAGACCTGTACTTGACCTAAGAAGCAGGGTGAACCCGTTGCATGAAAATAGCAGCCAACTTGGCTGGATTTGAGCAGGGTGGGGGGCTAGCTAAATTCTTTCTGCCCCTCCCCCTTGGGTGGGGAAGATCTTGGCCAGGATCCAGGAATCATCTGAAATGGTTTATTGTGGTTGGAAAGGAGCCAAGATATTCCGCTGCTTCTGTCAAATTGGTGACAACTGCTAATTATTTCAGGGAATCCCAGTCAGCCCGGGAAACATCTATTTGATTCTTCCATGCCATGGACAGGTGGACAGAAATTAAGGTTATCACACTAACCTTCCACGGCCTGGTGTTTGGCTGGGACAATTTTAATTTCGTGAGAACCTAATCCGTGCTTCTCAGAGAAGTGGAGGCTAGGCCACGATTCTCCCGATAATTCTATATTCTCTGAATTTTGTGCAACAGTTCTGGGCTGTGAAGAAGGCTAACCCAATGGACATTTAAAAAATATGTTCACTGGAAAAATATGTATTTTAGGGAATATTGTTTATATTTGTAAATTGGGTACACAAAGATCAACAACGACAACGACAACGACAATGACAACAACAACAACAACAACAACAACAACAACAACAACAACAACAACAACAACAACAACAACAAAAATAAAAAACAGGGGGAGCCAGAGATGAAAATAAAGAACTGGAAAGACTATCAAAATACAGAAAACATCTCACTTGTGTATGAAACACACTTCAGTGGTCACCTTAGTCATTGGGGCTTCGAGAACAATAGCAAGAAATTTCACATAGTATTATAAGCAGTTACAAATCTCAGAAAACAGCAATATTGGGAACAGCATGCATACTGTGCCACTATGTAACGTACTTAGGTTTTTGGTTAAAACTTCTATCTGTCAGATAATACCAATCAATGTCTGATAATTTTGATTAACCATGCTTGGCATTTTTGAATAATAATCTTTGAACTGCAGAACTCAAAGGGACCTTATGGATCATCAAATCCAGCCCCTGTGAAGGAGATAAAGTGTGGAATCAAAATCTCAATATCTGCTCCACACCCAGATGCCTAAACCACTGAGCTATCTAGCAGTTTCCCTAATGTTAATCTTAATGTTAATCTTTAATCTTAACATTAATTCTCAATGTTCAGCCAGATATCTAAACTGCTGTGGGGTCCACCGGTTCCTTAACATTAATTTCAATGCTAATCCTTAATCTTAACGTTAATTCTTAATCTTAACAATGCAAAAGCAAAGCGTGCTGCTTATATACCACCCCATGGTGCTTAAAACACTCTATAGGCAGTTTACAATTCTATTATGCAGGCTACACATTGCGGCCCTCCCCCGGTGAACTGGGTACCAAATTTACTGACCTCAGAAGGAGGGAAGGCTGAGTCAACCTCAAGACAGCTACCTGCACTCAAGATCCAACTCAGGAAGGATGCAGAGTACCGCAGTTTGACCACTGTGCCATGAAGCTCCTCCTCCTGCTCCCATTCACATTGTTGACAAAATATTTGCAGAAAGAAATTGGAAGAAATGGATTTATTACGGAGCAGAAGCAAAACTACAGCACCATGAATATGGGCCTGTGTTGACTGCTAGTCTTGCCTCCAGTGGATCTGTTGACTTGATTGTAGAAGGTGAAGTCAACACTTATATAAATCTCTGTGTTTCAGGATGCCTACTCTAGTTGGGTCTAGTCATTCGTTTTAGGTCATTGCTGATCTGTACATACCCAGTACTTTGGCCATCTCATGAGAAGAGAAGACTCCTTGGAAAAGACCTTGATGTTAGGAAAGTGTGAAGGCAAGAGGAGAAGGGGACGACAGAGGATGAGATGGTTGGACAGGGTCATTGAAGCAACCAGTATGAACTTGACCCAACTCTGGGAGGCAGTGGAAGACAGGAGGGCCTGGCGTGCTCTGGTCCATGGAGTCACGAAGAGTCGGACACGACTAAACGACTAAACGACGATGACGACATACCCAAAATAGTTTAAGGCTTTGATGACAATGGGGAAGTGAAGGTACACTGAATTTTAGTTTGAACCTTTGGCTATTCCCACTAAAATCCAGAGTAGATCAGCTGCTCCGCTGACCCTGTAGCCACCAGATCCATGTTTAAACCAGAAGCATCTATTAATCTGCCCTAAGGTTGTTTGGCTGGGTATCTCAGTGAGTTGAAGCAGAATCAGGAGAGTCAGGAGTCTGATCAATTGTACCTCCCAGAACAAGAGCCAGCCTGTGTAGCCTTGTGTATGCTGGATAGTCCCAGGGAAGGGAAAACCCACTTCTGAATAGACCTTGGAAACTCTGGCAAGGGCTATCATAAACTGGGGTTATTATGATTATATTAAAGTTTTTGAAAAACCAAAAAGGATTTTGAGCAGCCTGTAGGGAAGAGGACTTAATCCAAAAACTTCTGCTGTGAAAGTGTGAGCCAGCTGTAGCTACAAGCCATGTCCGCATCTCACTTTAGGGTTGTCCAAATGTTGGGATAACCCAGAAAAGATGAAACTCATCTAGATAATGCAATCGGGTGGCAGAACGGATGAGGCTGGTGACAAAGAATCATGAGTTCCTAAGGTAGACAATGCAATGGATGCAAACTTTAAGAAATGTATCTGTTGTATAGTGAGCTGCCTGGTTCAATGTGCAACAGATAATGCTCACAGAGATTTCCTCACAGGAACTCACCTCCAAAAGCTACGACTTGTGCCTAACAGTGTAACAGGATTACAGCCAACGAGTCACCTGCCCATTGATCTCATAGCGTGCTTTATCCCACATTCCTTGTTGCAACTCCCCGGAGATGACAAGAATTTTTTTTTTTTTGTACTACCAGTTGCAGAATTTTTAAGCCAGCAGCAGGAAAAGTAACTTTTGGGACTTCGACCCCCTCCCAACTCTCAAGAAAACTTTCTAAAGCACTTTTTAAAATAATCATAGAACAATGGAGTTGAAAGGTGCCCCATAAAGCCATTGAGTCTGATCCCCAGCTCAATGCAGGAATCCATGTCAAAACAGATTCAATGTTCTCTTGAAGGCCTCCAGAGATGGAGCACTCACCACCTCTCAAGGTCATTGGCTCCATTGTCGTACTGCTCTAACAGTTAAGAAGTTTCCCCTGATATTCAGCCTACACCTGACTTCCTGTAGCTTGGAGCCCATTACGACATGTCCTGCATTCTGGGTTGATTGAGAACAGATCCTGCACCTCCTCTGTATGGCTACCTTTCAAGTATTTGAAAAGTGCTATTCTATTTCACCTCATTCTTCTTTTCTCAAGGCTAAACATCCCCAGTTCTTTCACTCTTCCCTCAAAGGGCTTGGTTATCAGTCCCCCTGATCATCCTGGTTGCCCTCCAAACTTGCTCCAGGTTGTTGTCATCCTTCTTCAAGTGTGGTGTCAGCCTTTGCTCACTGCACCCACAGCCCACGTGGCTTCTGACCTCCTCCTCCTGACTCAGTGTCTTCCATCGTGGCCCTTTCCAGGACTGCCAAGCAGGTTGTGTTTGGACACAAGCGGTAAAAATCTATGAAGAAGTGTTATTTGCTCTGGGTTTTGAGACAAGAAGCCAGGCCGTAGCAGCCTGCTCCATGCCAGTGGTTTTTGAATGAACAGATAGACGTCGCCTCAGGCCAAAAGCCACATGAAAGGGACTTGTTGCCTTTAAGATAGCGCATAAAGCAACAGCTGCTTCAATATTCTCCAACCCGCCCTCCCGCTGATCCCGAGAACTTCTGTGAAGCCGGCAAACCGCTCAGACCCCTTAAAAGCACTGCATCCCACATGAAAAAAGTCATTTAAATCACACTGACATGTTCTTTAAGTCATTTTAGTGTATTTACTTTTTAAAGTCTCAATTTATCTCCTTTAAGCCTCTCCCTCTCTTATTTTTCTTTCTTTCTTTTTTTTTTACAGCAAGCCTTTGAAAAACATGCTAGTGCATAATTACGGAGGCTAGCGGGAAATATTTTCAATTTTATTTTTACTTTGTTGCCCTCACAAGCTTGCCCAAGAAATCCGACTACTTCTCCTTTCCAAGACGAAGATTAATATTTAGCCACGAAAGTTCCACACTTCAATGAAAAATTGGATTAAGACGAGGGACGATTTGCATTTTAAAAAAAACCAAACGAAAACGGACGAACAGCTCCTATTTGGGGAGAGGAGGGAAGCGGACCCATTTTCTTCGTGGTTGCAAACTCTCTTCTGGTTCTTCTTCCATGGGAAATAAAAGATGTTTTGTACCAAGGATGTGTGCCTTAAGACTAAGTGAATTACATAGATCTCTCTAGCTCCTAAAACAAATCCATTACTCTCCCTTTCTCTCTCTCTCCTTGTCCAGCTATTCAGGATTGGGGATTCATGAAAAATCCTGCTGTGCTGGGTAACACACACACGCACCCCGACTGTACTTCCCAAAGTCCACACTGAGTTTGGATTCTGTGCACCTTAGAGTGGGCGCCTGCAAGAGGAGATGGTGCGCAGAATCCAGATTGCGCGGGCAACACCTGAAGGCTGAACTGTGCCGAAGCCCTTGTTGTTGTTCTTGTTGTTGTTGTTTAGTCATTTAGTCATATCCGACTCCTCATGACCCCATGGACCAGAGCACGCCAGGCCCTCCTGTCTTCCACTGCATCCCAGAGTTGGGTCAAATTCATGTTGGTAGTTTCAGTGACACTGTCCAACCATCTCATCCTCTGTCGTCCCATTCTCCTCTTGCCTTCACACTTTCCCAACATCAGGGTCTTTTCCAGGGAGTCTTCTCTTCTCATGAGATGTGGTAAATCTCAGCTTGTGATCCCTTCTGAATCAGAAGAAAATGTGGAAGATGGCCAGTTTGTCTCTGCTTTGTCATTTTAATGGTTTATATGCTTGCAAGTGTTTACAAACAGCTTAACATCCAAAGTTTTCAGTGTGATATCATCATCATCATGTCCCTTCAAGTCAGTTCTGAGTGACGGCAACCCTTTCCAGAGTTTTCCAGGTAGAGAGTACACAGAAGTGATTTACCCTTCCCTTCCTCTAGGGGGCAACCATGGGACGGTGCAGCTGGCCCAAGGCCACCCAGGCTGGCTCTTCTCCCTGGAGGCACAGTGAGGAAGCGAACTCCCAACCTCTGGCTTCGCAGCCAGAGACCTAACTCACTGAGGCTATCCAGCCAGTTCAGAATGATGTAAGAAAACATCTACAGTCGTGCCCCACTGGACGATTACCCCGTATAATGACGAATCCACTTAATGTTGAAGTTTTTGCGATTGCTTTTGCGATCGCAAAACGATGATTTAAATGGTTTTTTTTTTGTTCCACAATGATCGGTTCGCATTATGACGATAAGCAAACAGCTGATTGTCCGGTTTCAAAATGGCCACCGGCTGAAGAAAATGGCCCCCCGCTGTTTGTAGGACTGATTTTTTGCTTATCAGGCACCAGAAAATGGCTGCCGTATGGAGGATCTTTGCTGGATGAGCAGGTATTCAGCCCATTGGAACGCATTGAACGGTTTTCAATGTGTTTCAATGGATTTTTTAATTTATTTGACGACGTTTTTGCTCTGCAGCGATTTCACTGGAACGAATTAACGTCGTCAAGCGAGGCACCACTGTATCTATTTCTGTCTGTCTCTCTATAAAACCAGTGTAGCAAATCTACAATATCTATAAGAAAAAATGTTTGATAGACAAAACTACAGAAGACAGGCCTGGGGGGAAAAAAGTTCACTCCCCACCATCTTCATGGCTGATGGAGAAGTCTGGAAAACTCGGAAGCTTGCCAATGACAAAGGTCTTGCCAGTAGATTTGGGATGTTGCTTTGTTCTCATAGATTGGTGCTCCTACCTTTGTTTTTCCAATTCCATAACTAAGGATGTCTTTCATGTGCCTCGAAAACATAGGATAGACAGGATATATTCCCCAGATACTTACTGCTTCTTCCAGTGTTCCTCTCTCTTGGCTACGCAGACTAGGGCTGCAGCTGAACAACATCTAGAAGGTCAAATTTGTCCCATCCTTGGCCTTAAAATAAGAATGGCAGCAGCATTCCTAAAATGGGAGAATTGTATGTGTGATAGCCCTCCTTCGCTTGTGAACTAAAAATTTTGGGGAAGGATGTGTGAGTCATTGCTCCTTAAGATGGTTGTTGACCAATAGAGGCGGAAGTGTGAATCATTGACACTTCCTCTTCTTTGTCCCTTCCAGTTGGCTAATTTCAAGGTTGCTGTCTGGGTCATCTTAGCAAAAGAAAATCATGAGCTTCTTCAATTAAGCAAAGACCAAGCTGTGCCTTGATGAGCAGATTGGAAAAACCCCAAGCAATGTGTAACTGCATCTGTAGCTTACAGACTGGAGACCTATCAGCATGTAGTTTAGATGTTGGTGATGGAGGAAAAGCAAGCTGTATATCCCACTTGAAGATTTAAAAGCAATCCAGGCAAATACTGCATAGCAAAATGATGGAAAATGGAGAAGGGTATAAAGCAAAATCCAATGTAGTCTCAGCTAGAGTAGACCCATTGAATTAAGGGACCTTACATAAATGGTAGTCAATAGTGTTTGCCTGCTGTTGGTAGTTAAGTTGGTGTCCAACAATACCTGGGTCCCACTCATTGGGATCCAATGTGATTCCATTTATTGGGCTAGATTCTTAGTTTCAACTAGAGTAGACCCACTGAATTCATGGAGCTTAATTAAGTGTTGGTTTAGCAAGTCCTTCAAGCCTTCACACTTTCCTAACATTAGGGTCTTTTCCAGGGAGTCTTCTCTTCTCATGAGATGGCCAAAGTATTGGAGCCTCAGCTTCAGGATCTGTCCTTCCAGTGAGCACTCAGGGTTGATTACCTTCAGAACGGATAGGTTTCTTCTCCTTGCAGTCCAGGGGATTCTCAAGAGCCTCCTCCAGCACCACAATTCAAAGGCATCAATTCTTCGGTGGTCTGCTTTCTTTATGGTCCAGCTCTCACTTCTGTACATCACTACTGGAAAAATCATATCTTTGGCTATGTGGACCTTTGTCAGCAAGGTGATGCCTCTCCTTTTTAAGATGCTGTCCAGGTTTGTCCTCACTTTCCTCCCAAGAAGCAGGCGTCTTTTAATTTCGTGGCTGCTGTCCCCATCTGCAGTGATTTAGTGGATCTGTTTTAGTTAGGACCAATCTTTGGGCACTGTATAACAAAATGCCTGAAGGTGAGTGAATTTACCTCTTTGAAAACATGGCGCATCTGTTTCTATCATGGTAAGGTCCTTCAGCAGAGTGATGGTCGGGATGTAAGGTGCAAGAGAGCAAGATTTTAAACTAGCCAAAAAAGTGAGCATGTGCAAGATGGGAACATGGAACCACTGGATAGCTCTGGGGTTTAAGGTCTCTGGCTGTGGAGCCAGAGGTTGGGAGTTCAATTCCCCCATGGGGCCTCCCTGGAAGGGGCTCAATGACCCATCCTGTCCCTTCCAGCCCTGGAGTTCTAAGATGATTATTATGAGGCTAATGATAGACAAAGTTGTGGAGAAGCTTGAAAGCGAGAAACAATCTAGAGCAATCCAATGAAGATGGACAATCTCCTGCTTAGAAGTAGAGATGTGGAGCTTTGTGGCGTTGAACTACAAGACCCAGAATTCTCCAGGCAGCTAAAACACAAGTCCATGCACCTCAAGTTAGGAACAGGCAAATAAAATGGAAGTGCCACTTCACACCACATATAGTTAAACTCTGGAATTTGCTACCACAAATTATAGAGATGGCCGTGAGCCTGGTGGGTGTAATGGGGGATTAGGAAAATTAATAAAGGAGAAGGTTCTGGCTGTTTAGCAGCCCTACTAGCAATAAATTGGCAGAAGGCCTCTGGCTGGAGAACATGATCTGGAGATGGCTCATGTTCTATTTGTGGACGTTTTAAGAGGCATTGTTGGAACTGGGTCCTGGCCTAAGTAGGCCTTTGGTCTGATCCAGAATGATTAACCATGCTTTTAATGAGGGTTTATCACCTCATTATGTTTCTTATAATAGGTGGAGGAGAGGATGTAGGAGAGAGGACACCATCTCTACCTTCTATCACTAGAAGCATCTTCTGGGAAAATGTGATTTGTTGTCGTCCTATGCTATCAAGATGTTTCTGACATAGGGCAACCGTATGAATTGATGTCTTCCAGAAGGTCCGTCCACTGGCAGACTTTACTGCCTTGCAAACGAAATGCACTTGGCTTTTTTTTATTGAGTCATTCCACCTCACATCCAGCCTTTCTCTATTCCTTCTGCCTTTGACTGTCTCTAACAGCGTGACCTTTTCCAGTGAGTCTTATTTTCTTTCTTTCTTTCTTTCTTTCTTTCTTTCTTTCTTTCTTTCTTTCTTTCTTTCTTTCTTTCTTTCTTTCTTTCTTTCTTTCTTTCTTTCTTTCTTTCTTTCTTTCTTTCTTTCTTTCTTTCTTTCTTTCTTTCTTTTACTTCTTTCTGGCATTTGTATACTGCCCACTTAGTGGAAACTGCTGCTCTGAGTGGTCATTATAATAACATGTAAACTTAACCCCCCCAACCCCATTTTCACTAGCTCATTGATCTGCTAAAATGTTTTTTGGTTCCCTCTAGTGATAAATTCTGATAGTACACCTTGGAAATATTTTGCAAAAGATGAAACAATGCTTCCCCTACCACTTAGAACAGTTAAAAAATAAGAATAGCGAACACTTGTAAAAGGCCTTTTAAAATGTGCTAAAATGTCCTTTAAATGTAATATTTCAAATTAGTAAGAGAATGTTACTTGCGATCACAAAAAATTAATGTAACTACTGATTATGGTACAGTAGTTTTGAAATGTACCTTAGGTAAAGGTAAAGGTAAAGATTTCCCTTGACATTTAGTCCAGTTGTGTCCAACTCTAAAGGGCGGTGTTCATCCCTGTCTCCAAGCCGTAGAGCCAGCATTTGTCCGAAGACAGTTTCTGTGGTCACGTGGCCAGTATGACTAGACACGGAACACCGTTACCTTCCCACCATGGTGGTACCTATTTATCTACTCGCATTTTACATGCTTTCGAACTGCTAGGTTGGCAGGAGCTGGGACAAGCGACAGGAGCTCCCTCCGTCGTGTGGATTCGATTTTACGACTGCAGGTCTTCTGACCTTGCATCACAAAGGCTTCTGTGGATTAATCTACAGTGCCACCACTGTGGCGCTGGTATCTATACATTGGTTACCCCCAAAAGATAGGTAATTATAGATATCTATGCTACTTTTGTGATTTCTATCCAAGCAGAGCATCATCCTACCACCCCATAAATATGGCTGGCTTCAGTATCTCTATATTTATTTATTTATTTATTTATTTATTTATTTATTTATTTATTTATTTATTTATTTATTCAATTTATATGCCGTCCAAACTACCCAGAGGTCTCTGGGCGGCTTACAATAATTAAAATTCAATACAGCAAAAGATAAAATAATATCCATTCTTTTTATAAATAACTTTAGAAACTTGGGCTTATGAATTTAGCTTCTTGGACAGTTCATAAAAACAAGTTATTTCCCCGAACAGTTTCACATTCCACATTCCTTTAAGCTATTCTGAAATTAATTTACAGCTTTGTCCTGTTTTTCAACCGCACTGTTGATGGCTAACCCCACTGGACATCTACAACCTGTGAAAAATGACTTCAAGCTTTTTTTGGTGCTTTGTTTATAAAGAAAGCACATGAAAAAAAAAAGAGAGGATTGGTTTGTACCAGAAGGAGAAAAGAAGACACCAATTGACTTAAAATCTTAATATATATGCATAGGTACTCATTTAGAAATAATTGCTATAACTTGAGGGAAGTACAATATCTCTCACCACAGCCGGCCAGACAATCACCCAGGGATTGATTTGATTAGATAGACTTTTGGATTAGATAGAGTTTGAGGGAGAAAACAAGTTGGAATTCCTGCACAGCCATCAAGCATACGGGGTGAGCCTCTACCAGTGATGCTTTCTGGACCTAGACTACCTTAAAGGGCTGTTGTACAGTAACAAAAGAGAACAGGCAGGATGTTATCCTGCACTCCATAGAGAAAAGCTGGTTTGTTGTTGTTGTTGTTTAGTCGTTTAGTCGTGTCCGACTTTTTGTGACCCCATGGACCAGAGCACGGCAGGCCCTCCTGTCTTCCAATGCCTCCCGGAGTTGGGTTAAATTCATGTTGGTCACTTCAATGACACTGTCCAACCATCTCGTCCTCTGTCGCCCCCTTCTCCTCTTGCCCTCACACTTTCCCAGCATCAAGGTCTTCTCTTCTCATGAAATGGTCAATGTATTGGCGCCTCAGCTTCAGGATCTGTCCTTCCAGTGAGCACTCAGGGTTGATTTCCTTTAGAATGGATGGGTTTGTTCTCCTTGCAGTCCAGGGGACTCTCAAGAGCCTATCTTAAAGGGCTGTTGTACAGTAACAGTAACAAAAGAGAACAGGCAGGATGTCATCTTGCGCTCCATAGAGGAAAGGCGGTAGAAAAGAATAATAAAATGAGCAAACATATTACAAATCCCATCTAAAATAGTATCTGATTTAGCCAGGGTAGCTATCTGTGCATCAGATTTATCTAGAGTGGCTTCTTTTGCTGACGAAAGAGAGCACAGATTTGGCTAAAAGTTAATATGCTAATTCAAACGTGTGGATGCACGACTAGAAATGCTTTTTAAAACAGTTTCAACTGGATTATGAGGTATCTTGCACAAGTGGTAAAGACAAAGACTGGAGGGAGTTGTGTGGGTGAGTGACTTCAAGAAGATCTCCGATGTCCTTCTGTATTGATCTTGGATCAGCTCAGAACCGGACGACCTTCAGACTGTGGACACCAGAGAATGGCTTCTGGAATCCCTTCAAAGAGAAGACTGACATCTGCAGGAAAACCAACCAACCAACCAACCAACCAACCAACCAACCAACCAACCAACCAACCAACCAACCAACCAACCAACCAACCAACCAGCCAGCCAGCCAGCCAGCCAGCCAGCCAGCCAGCCAGCCAGCCAGCCAGCCAGCCAGCCAGCCAGCCAGCCAGCCAGCCAGCCAGCCAGCCAGCCAGCCAGCCAGCCAGCCAGCCAGCCAGCCAGCCAGCCAGCCAGCCAGCCAGCCAGCCAGCCAGCCAGCCAGCCAGCCAGCCAGCCAGCCAGCCAGCCAGCCAGCCAGCCAGCCAGCCAGCCAGCCAGCCAGCCAGCCAGCCAGCCAGCCAGCCAGCCAGCCAGCCAGCCAGCCAGCCAGCCAGCCAGCCAGCCAGCCAGCCAGCCAGCCAGCCAGCCAGCCAGCCAGCCAGCCAGCCAGCCAGCCAGCCAGCCAGCCAGCCAGCCAACATACATACATACATACATACATACATACATACATACATACATACATACATACATACATACATACATACATACATACATACATACATACATACATACATACATACATACATACATACATACATACACGGTTGCCCTATGTGTAGCACTGATGGTTTCTCACTGAAATGGATGGCAGCCATTTCTCAGAATAAGGTATGCCTGCCCTTTGGAGCTTCTGGGAAAAAGTACTTGATAACTACTCAACCTTCTTCCTCATTGATTTTTATTGCCGCTGAACCACACTGTGGTGTCATTTTCTTTCAAGCTCCATTGAGTTCAATGGGCCTCCCCTCCCTTTCCTCCCCCCCCCCCAGTTAAAAGTGGTCCACTTCTAGGTTCCTCTCAGCTTCATAAATCTCTCTGTTGGGAAATAAAACCTGACATGCTGCCGAAGGTTTTGCTTTTACACGGTTTCTTCCCGTTCGCTGCCAATTCTCACCCCCCTGGAGCCAGTTCTCCCCGATCCTGTCTCTACAGGCTCATGTAAAGTCATGTTCCTTTGCACCCAAATGTCTCTGGAAGAGCCAAAAAAAGCACTGGCGAAGCAGGGAAGGAAAAGAGAGAAAGACTCCGCTCCTTAATTAAACAACAAACATTTTAGATTGCTTCATAATGACGGTAATATATAATCTCAAACACTTCATCTCGCCCTCCTCGGAGTCGTGGAGAACCTGAACAAGGCCATTGTTTATAATGATGAATTAATGAAGGTTTATACAGTACTCTGAACACACATTAGAGCCGAGGGTGTCAAATAAAAAACTGACATCAGAGCTATAAAAGTTCAAAGGTCTGCAAGGGAAAAATCAAATAGCAGCGTGTCTCTCCTCTATCGTGTAAATTCAGTGCATGGGAATCTTACTGCTTTTTGGACACCAATGCTCACAATGGCCCTTGTCAACATGACTGCTATGATGACATTTTCGGAGCTCGGTGTGAGCGGCGCTAGAACAGGTCTCTACGGCATCTCATGATTTCAGCAGTGAAAGCAGGGTGTGGCCAGGTCTCTGATCCGATCCTATCGCTGGACAGGGGGAGGCAAGGACCACAGGTGACCGATGCTGGAGGGGACTGCAGTGGCATTCCGCCTCTCTCTTGCTACTCCAGCACAACCTGGCTAGTTTTCTCTCCTGGAGGACGAAACAGGGCGCCCCACAAGGGCTGTCCGAAATCCCCCAAAATAAATGGCTTCATCCCATTACCAGTGTTGTTCAGCAGCCAGGCCAGACATTTAAAAAGGGACCCCCTCTCATATTTGAGTTCAGGCACCAAACCCCACCGGACACAAAAAGGCTCATATCAAGGAAACTGATGAAGTACATTAGCACCACCATAAGTTGCAATATGGCTAATTACTTCTTTTTCTCTCCTTACTTTCCTTCTGGGTTCATTAATGATTGTTTCAACCAGATCGGCCATGTTTCAAGGACATTCTCCTTCTAGATTCATCTTCATATTGAACAGAGCTTTTCCTTTCTTCCTTTCTGTTTTTTTTTAAGAAGTCACTGTCCTTGACTAAATCTTGCCCTCTAAGACCTCATGATCCCCTTCTTTTCTAGACTGAAACTCACTTTGAGTACAAACTGGATTCCCAAGGCCCAATGAGGTATATTTTTGTGTGTGTTCTCCCCATCTCCTAGAAGAGCATGAATTGTACTCAGCCCTTCCCGTCAGCTTTAAAGATTTTAAGACCTTGTAACATCGAAGGCTGTAATACCCTACTGCAGAGAGTTGCTTTATAAGAGTGCACCGTTGGGTTTTGGGTGGACCACTCTGCCATCTCTAATTTCAAGGGAGAATTCCTTCAGAAGGAGCCATCTATTGAGAAGATGCAAAGTGAGGCTAGACCACAATACCCAACTCCTGATAATAAAGTCTTCCAAGACAAACCAGCCATGCATCAAGGTGGAAGATGACATTTCAATGGCTGAACGGCAGACGAGAAATATGGGTGTCACACTTAATCAGCTCATTGTGGGGCTACCTTTGTGTCTTCTCTGCAACATCAATACAATATTTATTTTTAAATTAGCACATTGGAGGGTTTTCTGTATGGAAGTGGGAGAAGCTTATTTAGTTTCTCTCTCTCTCTCTCTCTCTTTGCTATTCATCAGCAAAACTAAATTAATGCTTTGCTCTTTGGAAAAAGCTGCCATCCCATGCTTTAATCGTATCATGTATTTAATCTGTTCCAGGATGCGAAGACTTGTTCTTGATAAGGCTGACGAGAAAAGGTAGGTGTGTGGGGAGGAGAAACTCCCTCTTTTCTTCTCTGTGGCTCTGTAGTGATAAAACATGTCCTATAATTTTATCTGCTTGGAATTATTTTCAAGCTCAGCATGAATGAACGCAGGTCTGCAGTGAATCAAAATTACGTCTTCTTTTCCTTTAAGAAGAACTGTGCTTGATCGCTGAGGGGTTTTAAGGCTTCGAATATGGGGAGAGTGGTCCTAGACTAGATCCAAGACATATCACAGTTGAAGGGAAGATCCTGTCTAAATCTGCCCCCCACAACTTGCCAGCCACTTACTGGGTGGGATTGGGCCACCAAGGCACCTGTGATGTTTGTATTAATTTTTCCACAGAGAGTGCCCATGTCCATTCCAGCAGTCTACTAGAAGCCTTCAAGAACTTCAATCCAGTAATGTTAATCATCATCACGTTCTGTCAAGTCAGTTCTGACTGATGGTGCCCCTTTCCAGGGTTTTCCAGGTAAAGAGTATTCAGAAGTACTTTACCATTCCTTCCTCTGGGGGGCACCCTGGGACCGGGCAGCTTGCCCAAGGCTACACAGGCTGGCTCTTCTCCCGAGAGCTACAGTGAGGAACTGAACTCCCAGCTTCTGGTGCTGCAGCCAGATATCTAAATTGCTGAGCTATCCAGCCTTAGTCTAACAAAATTTAGGAACATACAGTGGTGCCCTGCTTAACGCTTACCCCACTTGACGACGGATCCGCTTCACGATGAAGTTTGCCCATTAAAACGATGTTTTAATGGGCAAAAACCGCTTTACGAGGATAAGTTCCCTGCTTCGGGAACCAATTCCTCGCATTACGACGATCAAAACAGCTGGTCATCGGGTTTTCAAAATGGCCACCAGCTGCTCAAAATGGCTCCCCGCTGTGTTCAGGAAGGAATTTTTCGCTGCACAGGCATGGAAAATGGCTGCCCTATGGAGGCTCTTCACTGGACACTGAGGTATTTAGCCCATTGGAATGCATTGAACCGATTTTCAATGCATTTCAGTGGGCTTTTTTATTTCGCTTGATGAGGATTTCGCTTTACAGCGATTTCACTGGAATGGATTATCAAGTGAGGCACCACAGTAAAGAGATGAGAAAAAGCAACATCTCTCTCTTGATATTCCCACCTTGCAAGAAACATCTCAGCCCCAACACTCCTAGAATCTCAACATGTCCCTTTGAGGTTTCTAAGTTGGCTACTCCTATTCCATGTTTCATGCTTTGCCAGTGTTTGTATGGCTTTTCCCTTCTTCTAGAATACTAACGTGTCACATCTGCCAGTAAGGGACTGAAAATTAGAATATTTTTTTTATTCCACCCTTTTTCTTTTACTCCTGTCTCTGAAAACGAATGAGAATCCCAAAAGCAGCACTGATATTTAATAATAATAATAATAATAATAATAATAATAATAATAATAATAATAATAATAATAATAATAATAATAATAATAATGATGATGATGATGATGATGATGATGATGATGATGATGATTGAGAAATGTATGTATGTAAATCCTTGCCTGTTTCATCCTCAGGCATAAGGATATGAGCAGAGAAGTCTTCATTTGCAGCTGGAAAATGGGAATGACTCTTCTTTTGGGTAATTCCTGATGGGAGATCTGTGCAAATGGCATAAACAGCACAAATTGCATCAACTGTGGACTCTGGATGGCTAAACTAAAAAGAGTTACTGTTTTCCTGCATGGACCTTTAAAAAGCATAATCAGAAGCAGCATCAGAGGAACTGTTAGGATCTTTCTGACTATTCGGTTTACTGCATGCTTGTGTTTTTTGCACGTATTTTGCTCCACAAAGAGATAAACCCTAGTTTTGCGGAGGCATAGGGCTGTAAATGTCTACCTGTTTTTGTTCTTTCATACAAGGATGAAATATATCAAATGTTTTCTCCCCAAGACCGTGGGAGCTTTCGTGTCTTTTTTGGCATTTTGGGTGTCTCTTTTTTTTTTTTCAAAAAAATTATACTTTTTTTTGCAGAAGTACATTTTGCACAAAATGCTGTACTTCGTGCAAAAACGCATTTGCACTAAGTGTATGTTTATTGAGCAGAGCTTTGTATTTTCTGAAAGAACCCTTGCATTTTCCACTTTTTCTTATGCAAAATAAAAAGTTCGGAATGCAGAACACAAAATACGTTTTTGTACAAAAGACAATGGGCTTTGTTAAGCCGGATGCAGGAGAAAAAAAAAATCATACTGTCATACAGAGGTGAAAACTCTCATAGTAGCTGACATGAGGATCAGCTACTATGAGAATTTTTTTTCATAGTGTGTCTTCATGTTGCATGGCACCCTTTTTGTCAATTAGAGCAAAAATTGTGAATATCCCACCTTCTTGTAATTTGCACAAATTGTCGAAAGCTTGATGGGAAAAGGTGCTTATTGTTTCATTCTAAGGCTGGAGGTAAGAAAGCTCATTGGGACTAATGAACTGTTGACAATCTGTTTCAACATGTTGAAGCAGCATATCTTATTGAAAATAAATGATTTAGCAAAAAAAAATTGTAGGGCTTCTAGCTGGATGAGGTTCCCCACCTTCAGTGTAGGGTTGCTGCTGGAAAGGGCAGATGGTTGTAGCCCTGAAGGATGTCTAATGTGGGGGTCTGTGACAGCTCATCCTCCAGTCTTCTCTAGTGTAGAGGAATTCAGCTTCGTCATCTTTCCCTGAAGGTCAAACCGTCCAGGCTCTTAATCAAACTGTTGGCTGTTGCTTTCCTTTCCCTCTCTTCAGCTTCTCTCCCATCTCTTTCTCTCTTTCTTTCCTGAAGTAGAGCAGAAGACAACATGAAAATACCTTTGTCTTTTCAACAGCTGGCACGCGGATGGTTCTGACTCGTTCAAATACCCACGGCATCAATTTGGATGCTCTTGAAACAGGGCCTTTTCTTCTCAGCCTAATGCAGTTGCTTGGAACGTCAAAGCCACTAATTACAGGGAATTGAGTCTTGCCTCTTTCATCCTTGGAACTACAAGGCGTCTGGGAAGAAAAAAAAATAAAAAGGGAAAACAGAGTGCGTTGAAAGCTCCCAAATCTTGCTGATGGGTGTTGGCATCTATTAGCGACGGGTGCTTTCTCCATGCAAATTATTCTAAAGGCACTAGAAGACCAACCCCTCATTTTCCTTTCTTTCACTTTTTTGGAACAATTAGAGAGAAAGCGTTCCAGATCCAGCCCTTCTGGGTATGACAATCTTGTTTTTCTCTGACAATAGAGCCAACTTCCTCAATCCCAAGAGTTGCTGACTTTTTAAAAAAATCAACTAAGACCATTTCTTGATCTTTTACAGGGAAAGGCGTGGATGAGCCGTTCCTGCAGGAACGGCAAGGAGAAAGTGGCAAACTTTGTATGGTGATCCAGCTTCCCTGCCGAGGAACACTACTCCCCAAGGAAAGTCATCCAATGAAAAAGGTCCCAAGGGGAGTTGAGCTAAGTCAGTTGCAGGACGAGATTTCCTTTTGCCACTAAGCTCAGCTTTTGTACTCTGCTTGCACACCATGTGCTTGATTGGCACAGCGATTGTCATAAATGGGAACATTGAAGTCAAGGGACTTTTCCTGCTCTTGGATCGAAACTGGTGGCTTTACTCTTAAGGACTGGAACAGGAGCATCAATTGATTCTATTTGAATGGAATGTATGGTTAGAAATACAAGTTATTCTTCTCTTTGTTGAGGGTTTTTCGAGCTCTTTGGCCATGTTCTGAAAGTTGTTCTTCCTAACATTTCGTCAGTCTCAGTGGCCGGCATCTTCAGAGGACTGGAGTAGGAACATGGGCAGAGTTCTGACTCCTGTCCTCTGAAGATGCCGGCCACAGAGACTGGTGAAACATTAGGAAGAACAACCTTCAGAACACGTCCAAAGAGCCCAAAAAACGCACAACAACCATCAGATCCTGGCCGTGAAAGCCTTTGCGAATACATATTGTTCTCTTTCTCAACAAAAATTGGAGACCTTCTTGATGTTCTCCATGGTGGTCCTCCTTAGCAATGACAATATTCACTCTGATTTATCTAGCTGGTTCCTGCCTCTGTTGGCCATGCCAATAGGGCACAGCTTTTGGGTTCTGCTGGTGGAACCCCATCCACCTCCTTTAATGTCCTCACTCTGTCCCCAGAATACACCAGTTTTACCTTATCACAACTGAATTAAGTGCAGTAATACATTGTTGTTCTTAGGCGCTGTCAAGTCATAACCAACTTGAGCAGCAACCCCAATAGGGCTGAGATATTTAAGGTGTAGTTTTACCAGTTCCGTTCCTGAGTGGGGATTTGAGCCAGGGCCTCTTATGTCTTGAGCTATCACTCTTATGTATACACCACAATGGGTATCCACAGTAATACACTTACCATTTAAAGCAGATGTGAAGGACATGGGGACTCTCCAGATGTTGTTGAACCGCCAGCATAGCCAATGGGAATGGCTGACAGGATTTGTAGTCATACAACATCTGGAGGGCCCAAAGTTGCCCACTCTTTACTTAAAGACCTTTTAGCTAGGCCGTTTTTGATGATATTTCCATGTGTTTCTAGCCATATCAAACCCTGTGCTAGGAAGGCAGGATAGACATTTACATCCTGCCGAATAATTCTTGTGCATCTCAGATTTGCAAAGAAAGCACAGCTTTGTATTATCTGCAGGAACACTTCTGCCTCTCTGCAGCAGCAGACTAATCTCCTCAGCGTGAAAACGTGGCTCGGAGTTAGAGGTCTGAAGCAAAGGATGAGAATGTATTTCTAAGAGGATTACACTTTTGTAGAAGATAATCCTGAATATCTTGGTAGGACCTCACAGGCTATGCTGACTCGTCTTCGGCGCTTGCCGGTTGCGATGCAGCTGAAGATTTCCCAAAGCTTGAGACAGGAGAAAGACTGTTTGTCTACCACTTTTCCAGATGTGTCCATCCTGCTGATTTTTCCCCAAACTCTTCCTCCTTCTCCTCAGCTTTCTCGTTGCGGGTTTTGCCAACCAATCACTGGTCCTCTAGGGCAAACTGGACTGCTGACCAGGCCCGCCACTTAAAGCATCCAGCCTATTTTTGACCAGAGCTGCCAAGACTGGTTTAAAGCATCAGCTGGGCTTTAAAACACTCTAGACAGTTCGGGCGGTGGACAATTCCAACCTAGCAGCCATTGATGATGAGAATCTCCTCCTCCATTGTCACAGTCACATGACATTGAGCAGGGATGGGATGGACAGGAAAGGTGTTGTAGAGTTTTTAATTTCTGGTAGAATTCTCTTATTCTCCTACACAGTAGAAGTTCGGAGATCCACAGAGGAGAATAACTACAAGTTCCCCAGAGTCCACTCCTTTCTCATTAACTGGCACTTAAAGTCTCAATAACTGAGACATTTCTAAGAAAAAGAATAAAACATTTTTTTAATTTAAAATTGTTTGAAATTACAGATTTGTGTATACTGCTTTCTTTACTGCACACATGCTAGCAACCAACTGAACAAATCAACAGTAGCAGCAAACAGCTAGCAGCAACCCATGAAAGAGAGCGATTGAACATTCAGCAGAGAGGCAGGCTGTCTTCGAATTTTAAAACATGGAAGGAATGATTGGTTAGTACTGGATAGATAGACAATTACGCCAGCCCCCCCAATCTTCCCAACCACTCAAACTTCAGAGAGCATGCAAGGTTGTAACTGAAACTCCAACTGTGACAGCATAAGGCATGGAGGCAAACTGGCGGGTTTCTCTGGAGTGAGAGATGGAGTGGTTCAGTTTGCCGCTTCTGATATCCTTCCATTTGACACGACTGCCTTATGGTAGAGCTGGCTCTGCTGTGATTTTCAAAAGCAGTTGTACAGTGGTGCCCCGCTAGACGATGACCCCACAAAACGACAAATCCGCATGAGAATGAGTTTTTGCAATCGCCATTGCACTTTGCAAAACAGTGTTTCCTATGGGCGATTTTGGCTGGATGATGTTTCAGTCCGTGCTTCGCAAGATGGCTTTTTTTCCCCAGGGACAATGCTTCGCAAGACGATGATTTTTACAGCTGATCGGTGGCTTTGCAAAATGGCTTGCCTATGGGCGATCTTTGCAAAACGGGTGTTTTCGGGACCCATGCTTCACAAGACAGCGATTTTTACAGCTGATCGGCGCTTCGCAAAATGGCTTCCATATGGGCGATCTTCGAAAAATGACGACTATTTTCCCCATTAGAACACATTAAACGGATTTCAATGCATTCCAATGGGGAAACACATTAAACGGATTTCAATGCATTCCAATGGGGAAACACTTTTTCCAAGACAATGTTTTCGCTAAACAGCGATTTCAATGAAACGGATTAACATCATGTTGCGGGGCACCACTGTACGAGGCAGTAATCTTTCAGGGACGTGGAACACAACACTGTCCTTTATTTTGTGGATGTATTTACAGATTCCATTGCAAATTTAG
This sequence comes from Pogona vitticeps, assembly GCF_051106095.1. Classification (NCBI taxonomy): domain Eukaryota; kingdom Metazoa; phylum Chordata; class Lepidosauria; order Squamata; family Agamidae; genus Pogona; species Pogona vitticeps. The sequence continues at coordinate 9,546,179 of NC_135795.1, forward strand.
AATGATTTAGACACTGGGCATAAGTTCAAATTTCCACCCCCAGCAAACTGAATCATGTTTTTGGAGTCCCATCCCCCCATTCCACACATTTTCATATGTTTACATAGTGTCGTGCTCACTTTATTTCTCTGAAATACCCTGTAAGCCTCACAAATGTGTAAATTCTGCGTTTCTTTTCACACACAGCCTTGGGAGGTATGAAAATGATACTTTAAGCTCCTCATGCCCCAGACCGTGCTCCCTTACAAGATAAAATTTTACTACAAATACCATCAGGGCAGTAAGGCCCCACCCTGTCCCTTTTCTGCATCATTTTATTGGATACCCTTTAAAAAAATTAAACCTAAATTATCATTGCCATTTTAAGTGAGATGTTTTGATTTTCATTGTTTTTTCCCCAGTATCAAAATTGATTTAATTCACCATGGTTTAGCAATACTGTTTATGTAATCAAAGTGTAAACCACCTTGCACCCTGACTTTCTACGAAAACTCGCCTATGAACAAAATTCATATGTACATGCACACATAAATATATAAATAAATAAATAGAAAAAAATGAGTAAATGAATGAATAAATAAATGTTTTATAATAATGTTAGTAAATGGTGCTTGTTACTTCGTAACGTTTGTTGTACGTTGTTAGATTTCTTAAATAATAATCATATTCATGTGCCATCAAGTCAAGTCTGACATATGGTGACTGTTTTCTGAAACTCTGCTGAATTCCTTATAGCATATTTTGGTTTTATTTTTTTTTTAAAAAAGAAACTTTATTTCGAGGTCCACCAACCAAGCCAACAATACTGCTGGGAATCTTTCTTAGTTTCTTTGTGACATTATTAAAGATAGAGATATGAGACATTGTCACTTGTTTCTAAATGGGTTTGCTAAACTCAGAAAGAAGAGACATGGTGGCACTGCGGGTTAAGCCGCAGAAGCCTCTGTGCTGCAAGGTCGGAAGACCAGCCGTCGTAAGATCGAATCCGCGTGATGGAGGGAGCTCCTGTCACTTGTCCCAGCTCCTGTCAACCTAGCAGTTCGAAAGCATGTAACAATGCGAGTAGATAAATAGGTACCACCTTGGTGGGAAGGTCACGGCGTTCTGTGTCTAGTTGCGCTGGCCACGTGACCACAGAAACTGTCTACGGACAAACGCTGGCTCTACGGCTTGGAGACGGGGATGAGCACCACCCCCTAGAGTCGGACACAACTGGACTAAATGTCAAGGGGAACCCTTTACTTAAACTCAGAAAAGGACAGACACGTGACTATAATTATAAAATCATCGTTGTTGTCATCGTCATCATCATGTGCTGTCAATTCAATTCTCAGATATGGCAACCCTTTTCAGGCTGTTATGTGGTGTCAAGTCCGACTCATGGTGACCCTATAAATGAACAATCTCCAAAATGTTCTGTCCTCAGCTACCTTGTTCGGCTCTTGTAAACTGAAGTCTACTTTTTTCAAGGCTAAACAATTTAACGTGCTACCCACTACACCCCGTTCTCTCTCTCTTTCTCTGCCGTAAGAGCCAAGCCATTCAAAACGGGACTAATACACAATAAACAGATATTGTAATACTGCTCTAACAGTTAAGACATTTTTTCTTGATATTCAACCAAAATCTGGCTTCCTGTAACTTGAGCTCATTAATACGTGTGCTGCACTAATATACAAGAGAGAAACAGATACTGTTGGATAGCTGTTGAGGTTTCGTTAACTGCGAAACACGAATAAGGGCATATCAGTCTCATGAAAGCTAATCTTCTCCTAATGCTTTGGGAATTCTTTCGCATGTGGTATGTAAATGGGGTTTGATCAAAAGATGAAGCCCCAAACCCTTTTACTAAACTTTTTCAGCATTTTGTAGCCTGACCCAACGCCCTACGTTCCTTCGACTTTGGCAGTTGCCGTCCAGTCGACTCTAGTAGGATTACGCCTAACGCTCACTTTTATTTGTAATTTAATTCATTGAGTATAATTTCATGTTCACCCACCCTTCTCTGCCTGGATTATAGCAACGAGAGATTTAGTACTTTATTCCATCTTGGATTTTTTAAAAATGGATTTAGCTGAAATCCTGGTAAGAAAACACACCTGTCATCCACGGCTTTGTAAGAAGATTTATTTGGGGGATGGAATGGGGAGATTCTGGTTTGATTTGCTTCATTTTTATTGTTGCGAATGCAGTACTTCCTGTGTTAGACCGAGGCCTCCACACAACAGAAGCTTAATTGTGTGAATAGACTCACAATGCACTTTTTTCCGTTGCTGTTGCCGCTGTTACACAGACAACATCCATGGGAAAACCCTAGAAGATGCAAGACGATGTGTGATATGGAGGGGAAGGCTAACAATTGTTTTTTAATCCAGGTATGGTTAAAACAGCCTAGAGTGGTTCTGATATGACCAGATAGGCGGGATATAAATAAAATAAATAAATACAACATCTCTTCAAAAGCTGCTGTTTCTTTGTAGTAGATGATGCCAATGGGAATTTTGACTGGCATACAAAATAGCAGCTGATACTGAGTGCTCCCTGGAAGGACAGATCCTGAAGCTGAGGCTCCAATACTTTGGCCATCTCATGAGAAGAGAAGACTCCCTGGAAAAGACCCTGATGTTGGGAAAGTGTGAAGGCAAGAGGAGAAGGGATGACAGAGGACGAGATCGCTGGACAGTGGCATCGAAGCTACCAACATGAATTTGATCCAACTTCGGGATGCAGTGGAAGATGGGAGGGCCTGGCGTGCTCCGGTCCATGGGGTCACGAAGAGTCGGACGCGACTTAACGATTAAACAACAACAATGCCGATACTATTTGATTATCACATTTTTTTGCATTTCTGGGTGGATAGCTCAGTGGTTTAGGTATCTGATGTGGAGGCAGAAGCTGGGCTTTCGATTCCTTACTGTGGCTCCCGCAAGTAGAACCAGCCCGGGTGGCCTTGGGCAAGCTGCACAGTCCCAGGGCACCACCAGAAGAAGGGATGGGGAAACCACTTCTAAGTATTCTGTACCTGGAAAACTCTGAAAGGGTCACCATCAGGCTGAATTGACTTGATGACAAATGTCCCGAACATTACCCCATGAGCCCCACTATTAAAGACCATGCCAGAAATGGAAAGCTCACTTTTTCTGTCAAGTAAATTCCAACTTTTGGCCACTTTTTCCAGGATTTTTCAGATAAAGAATACACAGGAGTGCTTTACCGCTTCCTTCTTTTAGAGGCATCCTGGGGACTGTGCAGCTTGCCCAAGGCCACCCAGGCTGGCTCTTCTACTGGGAGGTCCAGTGGGGAATCGAACTCCCAACTTTTGATTTTGCAGCCAGAGACCTAAACCACGGAGCTCTCTAGCCAGCCCTCACCAACCGCTCCAGCTTCTCCCCCTGGGTCCATGTACCACTATCACTGAAGCGCTGTTCGGCTGTCTGTGAACCAATTCTACATGGTACACATATTTCAACAAATTTTGCGAAGTTGTATAAAAATGGCGAATGTCTCCAGAATGCCCCATCCATGCTAAACCCATGGACATAGCCACATGGTGGGTCCACATACTTTATCTCCCACACCCTTCGCTGGGACTCATGCCATGCCATTTACTTGGCTAATTGCTATTAATAAGAGTGTCTTTGTGTCGCCGTTAATGATTCACCGATTTAAGCTGATAGGCCTGTTCATAACAGATCGAAAAAACCCAATTGGGTGGTGACAGATGCCAGCGTTGTTTGCTTAGCCACTGGCGGGGGTGATGGTGGTGGTAACTGAGAAGGCTTAAGGAACTCGGCCTTTTAGAAATTCCCCGGATGCCTTGGTTTAGCTCGTTAAGGGATGGATGTTTACTGTTTGATAAATGAGAGGTTGATGTGGAGCAATTAGCTTGGCAGGTTGAATGGTGTGGAGCTTCTGTTATCTGTAAATGATAGAGGGAGAGAGCGAAAGAAGCCAAGAATTCCATTTGCAGGTTGAAGCCGTGGTTTTCTGCAAATAAGTAACTGTTTTGTCTGCGATGCAACCTTGGGCCATTAGTACCCAAGTCTTTGCTGCTCGGGGATAAACACACCCACTTAGTTGGAATTCCATCTCAGATTTATGGTTTAAAGAAAGATGAAGGGTTGCTTTATTCTCTCGGTTGAGAAGCCTCAAAGGTGTGTCTGTGTCCCACTGGAATTCCAGACCCCAATAATAAAATAAAATAAAAATCAGATATGCACCCTGCACTATTATCCCTTTTTTTTCTTCTGGCCCTCCAAAAATTAATGCTGATATAGTCTTCTAGGTGGCAGGCTGCACCTGAGGTGATCACTTGCAGCAATCCTTCATATTTATGATTTTTTTAAAAAAAATTGCTTAATTTTTTTTTTTACCCTTCCACTTTGCTATTAGTATCATAGCCAAAGTGGCAGAGTTTGGAGATTTAAAAATAATTCATCCCAGTGGCTTGTTTTAACAAGGAATGTGCTGCTGTTATTCCTTGTGTGTTCTGTGCCATCAAGGTGGAACTGAATTATAGCAACTTTAATAGGGTGCTTTCAAGGGTAGTGAGAAATTTAAGAAGTGGTTTTACCAGTTCCACTTCCCCAGTGGCTGAGCAGGGATTCGAACTCAGGCCTCCAGAGTCCTTATCTGTCACTCTATCCATACCACAGCACTGGGAATCTGTTATTTGTTACAGTTCATTAAAAGTAACTCATTCAGCCCATTGTTGTGTTGCTTCTTGCTCTCTCTTTTTAAAATGCTTTTCATTCTTTTTAATAAAGAGACTGGCATTTTTTTTAAAATCCTTCAATATTCCTCTAACATGCCTTAGAATGTCTTTGCAATGTAACTGTAAGATGTAACTAGGAACTGGGGCTTGTTACATTGCATTTTGGTTTGTTAAATTACTTTTGAAATGCAGCTTGATCAAAGCTTCATTATCATAGCAGCACTGGGGTATCTGTTATTGTTACATGTAACTTGTTCCTTTTGTGCTTTGGTATAACAGCCATTGCAAATCTCCCACTAAAAACCTCAGAAAATAGGAATTAGTCTCTTAAAGATAAACAAATTGAGCTTGTTAAGGAATGTATTCATTAGAACAAAGAATTAGCTGATTCCACCTCCTCCCCATAATGCTGTCTTCTTTTCTTCCACAGCCCTACCTGGAGGTGCCTGTCAAACTGCGTGTGACCTTCTTGATGCAAATTATGCGTTCTATCACTAAACAGCTTTTTCATAGATTTACAGCTGCTCCTGCTGTACACCTCCAGGAGATATTCAAAATGTGAGCCTGGCAGCTATTGCATCATGAGAAACGACCCTCCCATAGATGCCAGAGTACCACCATTGAGCAACTGGTCAATGTACCATGGCTGCTCAGTGTGGCTGGGCTCTGACTGGCAGGGTATAGCTGAACAGTCTACAAGGGCAGCCCCATGTAATGCGGTCATCTAAACAAGACAACTGATTCGAATCCAAGTATATTTTAGCAACCTAATATAGCCCAATATTTTCCTGAAAAGGCCTACCTAAAAGAAAGCAAGATTCGAACTGGGGGGGGCAATAGTCATGTTGGTGGAATGCACATGGCAGAAGACCTCCCAGTTATTTCCACTTGTTTCCATCCATCACTGGATGCTTGAAATGATCCGATGGAAAGATCTTTGACACATAAAAGTTACATCTGAATGATAATGATACTTGTTGCACAATCTAACACTTATCATTGTTTTTACACACTGTCACGCTGCCTCTGATTTAGAACAACCCTCATTGGGTTTTCATGGCATATGAGATGCTCAAGGAATGGTGTACTGTTGCTCCTTCGTCCTCCCATGAACTTCCACGGCCAAGCATGGATTTGAACCCAGATTTCCTAAATCCTAATCTGACACGCCAACCGTTAGCAAATACTGGATAGCTTGGTGGTTCAGGCATCTGGCTGCAGATCCAGATGTGGGGAGCTCTTCCCGGGATTTTCCTCTCTTATTGCTCCACGTTATTTATTTTCCTGCCCTAGCAGCTGTCAGCTCGTTTCCTTGCCCTGTCTCCTCTTGTATCTGTCATGTAGAAATCATCAGCCTGCAGACAGGTTTTGCCTCCGAATTTGATTTTGTACTCTGCTCACTCGTAGATTTTGGGGAAAAAAATCTATTTTCCCCCACTGCCCTTCCTTCAGAGCAACCCATGAGGGGCAAACTCAAATTTCATTCGGATTTCAGCAAGAAGCCTATGTTTTATAATATAAGGATTTATTTTGATATAAAATTTATTCAGCAACTTTGAATGCCTTCTTCCCTCCCCCCTCTCTCTCAGACATAATCTTTAAGGCGTTACTGGTCTCCTTGCACTGTTTGCTACGGCACGCTTACACAACTGTCCATCCAGAAGATTAGAACTAAAGATGAGCATGAAATGGAAAATCGGTGGTTCGTGAGGGTTCGTGGTGGGTGGCTCAGCTGAGCATCCTGCTCTCTGGGAGGACTGAGGTGGTGGTGGAGACAACACCGGCTTCAAGATAAGGTAGGGAGCCGATGGGCATGGTGAGAGGGGAACGGGGTGGGCGTCCCCTTTTGCCAAACGAGACAAAGTGACGACGAGAAAAAAGTTCAGCTCTTCGTTACGTTTTGACAAAATGAACCATGAGCCGGCTCAGTTTGTGGGTTTTTCTGGTTCCTGATTCAGTTTGTGTCCAGGTTTAATTAGAACTATTCCGCATTCCCTCATACTCTCACACACGGAGGCCTGCGAAAATTGGGAATTTTTTGTGAAACAAACCAGCCAAAAAAACTATGAAGGAACATACAGACCGAAGGACACCATCTAAAGGAAAACTACGTTCCGGCATGAATTCACAGGGCAAAGGTGCATAGAAAAATATGCATATTAGAGAAAAGGCATTAAAAACACATGCATTTTCATTGGGGTTTTCAAAAACCCCGATACACTGATACAGGGGAACAAGCTGATGGCTAGGAAAATGAAGGACAGAAAATGACAGATCCATCCTTCATGTGTATCTGTGATCCTCACCCACTTTTCGTCCTCTACTAAGTTTCAAACTTGGTGATAGAAATTCTTCTGTTCAGGCATGATGGATCTCCTCAGGTTTAAATAGCTTCTGCCTTCCTTCCTTCCTTTTTTCTTTCCTTCCTACCTGTAATTAGGGCTTGATCTGCTGTCGTAAGTCTTGCGCTCCCACACATCATTTTAAAAAGAATGCTTCACCAGAGAATCCTGATACAAGAAGTGAATATGTATATTTTTTTTCTGGACAGGTGATGAGGCTGAACATTCAGATCAAAATTCCTTTGGAAAATTTATTTTGCCGGAAGAAGGGGTGCTACAATTCTGCAGGCATGTGGGGGGTGGGGAAGAATTGCAGGATATTTTTCTTGTGCTTGAGAATGAGGCAAACAAGGGTTTGATTCACTTTAAAAAGCATGATATTCCAGTCCAGTCTGCTGGGTTTCAACGAGATCTGGGTGCAAAGTTAAAAATGAACCAGGAAATTAATGAAAAATAGCTGATTCTTTGATTTGGATCGGTTCGGGTTGGTCCAAACTGTAGAACCCGAACTTTCCCGAACCAATGAATTTTGGGGTGATTTCCAAAGCTCCTAGTTCGTTTCCCCCTCCCACTCCACAGCCTGCCCTCCACCCACTGGGCTATCTTAAAAAAAAATAATCCTGAATAAACCAGGAATGGTTCGTTCGGGGAAAAACTTATAGATCCATGGTTCATGGTACATGGACTTCTATGAACCATGGACCAAGATGAATCTCCCTTTAGGTGGTTTGTGTCCATCTCTAGGGTCAACTCTTCTGTGTCCTGTTATTGAGAGTAGGGCACTTCTTAACTGTTAAATTAGTACGACAATGGACCCAATGGCCCTTTGAGGTGGCCAGCACTCCAGGGCTGGAGGCCTTCAAGAGAAAATTGGACTACCCTCGGTCAGATCCACTTTGCTTTCAACACCTGCCTTGAGCAGCGGGTTGGACTCCATGGCCTTATAAGCCCCTTCCAACTCCATCATTCTATGATGGTGGCGCTGTGGGCTAAACCGCAGAAGCCTGTGCTTGCAGGGTCAGAAGACCAAGCAGTCGTAAGATCGAATCCACGCGACAGAGTGAGCTCCCGCCGCTTGTCACAGCTCCCGCCAACCTAGCGTTTCGAAAGCATGGAAATGCGAGTAGATAAATAGGGACCACCTCGGTGGGAAGGTAACAGCGTTCCATGTCTAAGTCGCACTGGCCATGTGACCACGGAAGATTGTCTTCGGACAAACGCTGGCTCTATGGCTTGAAGAGCGGGATGAGCGCCGCCCCCTAGAGTCGAACACGACTGGACAAAAATTGTCAAGGGGAACCTTTACCTTTACCTTTTTATGATTCTACACCATGAGGTGACCCAGAAGGGAGGGTTCCTTGGCTGTGATGCCATGCTGGAAGCTGGTTCTCCCACTGTAGACGAGGCTGGTGCCGATACTGCATTTGTTTTGACCCTGGGTTAAATCCGTTTAGTCCACCCACATGTGGGGTGATGACAACAGTCAGCCCTTAACCTTCCTGTTCATGGCTTTTTCTCTTAATCGTTGTCACACTAACTGTTTTAAAGAAGTTTTAAAAAGTTGTTTTCCAAGCCTTTGAAGGATGGTGGATTTGTGGATCACACCCTACCCTGGCATTTGTTGATAGAAGGTTAGAGCAGAAATACGTCATGAAACGAAGCAGGACTTGACTTAGCTTCTTTTTCCTCTTCCCTCCTGATCCATTCTTTTTGTATGTGTCATCTCTTTAAGATTGAGCACAAGGCCTTCTCCGATCCTCCCAAGTGATTTTGTGAGCTGCCTTAGACTGAAAGCTGGCAAAACCATTCAAATAATATCTCAAGAAGTAAGATAACCCTAAATATCAGTTGTTGAGGAATGAAACTAGGAGGAGGTCTATTATCATCACGTCTCACTTGTGGAGTTTCCAAAGACATCTGATTGGCCACTGTGGGATGCTGGGCTAGAGGTATCTTTGTGCCAATCCCGTTCAACTCTTGTGTATGAAACCTATGGGTCTCACCAGCTACAGCATTGCCTGGTGACTCTGAAGCTCATGGGAAATCTTCCCAGGGTTTTGGTCCGAACTTTGAAAGAGCTTTCCCTATTCCTGAGCCTATTTGGGAGATCTGGGTTCCACATCCTGGGGGTGGGGTGGGGTCATGTTCAGACAACAACCTGCTGGAAAAATAACAATCTTGCATGCGTTTACACTGGCCACCAGTGGGAGGGAAATGTTACACTCTAAAGTGACTGTCCTTTTACACTAACCTACTGGCAACCCTTTTCCTGCTTCTGGCAGGAGGTTCTCTGGGTGGAACCGAGAGAACACTAGGTTAGAGAACAGTTAAGGAAAGCTCCCCCTCTCCCTTTTCTTTGCTTTGCTTCCATTATTTTGTTGTTAGTTCTGCTCTTTTTCTCTGACCTTCGACCACCCAGCAGACATGGAGGATTTCTCTTCCATGTGGTGGAAACTCAATTCCTCCCTTTTTCTTTTTTCCTGACTGTAACTGAAGATGTGAACTGTAAGTAAAGATATTCCTTTTCTACTTGAATACTTCTAGAGTGACTTCTTATTATGTCAAGTGCTAGTCAGTGTGAAAGGGAGCGTAGTGCTGAGACTTCAGCTATTCTCTCACATTTCCCTGCTTCTGGGCAGCCGACTGGTGTCTTTGTGCATGCACTTGCCACCCAGCTGATACTGAGGCACCTTCACAGAGGCAGCAGGCCAAACTCCTGGAAGGGAAGTAGGCCCACTGCCTGTAGTGGCAGTGGGGAGGAGGCAACAGTGGAAGCAGGACCCAGGTAGTCAGGCAATGGGGCAGTGAGAAGGAAGTGGGCATGCATCCGTTTTGACAAAGCAAAAGGAAGTGCTTAGGGGGGAAAAATTCGGTGTGCCATTTTGCTTTGGCAAAACAGCATCCACGAACTCGGTCGCCAACCGAACCATGAACCATCCTGATTCGTTTGTTTTTCTGGTTCGTAGCTTGATTCATGCCCATCTCTATTTGTTTTCCAGAAATCCAAAATATCCCATTGCTATGGAGACCACTAGAGAACATTAGGTTAGAGAACACTCTTAAAAAGGGATTCTGCCTGGAAACGCCGGAAAGTCACTGCCAACATTAAGGTCGATGGCTTGATCAGTTAAAAGGTAGCATCTTATGTTTCTGTGAGTTATGCTTCCGTATGGGTTGCTGGCTGGGTGGAACTGATTAAGTGAATGTTCTGCTTTAAGGAAGCAAAATGTTTGGGGCCGGCCAGGCTGACCTAGCATTCATTTTTGGTCCTAGAGGGCTGGAAAAAGATACATACAACCCTACACCCCCTCCTCCTTCGTTTCGGCACCACCCCACCCCCCCTGCCTCTAGGAATAATGCATTTCCACAATGCCATGACGAATCGGCCGAGCAGCCGGTCCAGAAGTATGATTGATGGCATTCAGCCCTCTTAAGCCTTTGCATGTTTATATGTAACCAGAGCTACAGTTTCAAAACTTTAAACTTATTCCTCCGGCTTGTAAGGGGAGAAAACTGAGAAGAAGCTTATTTCGGACTTGGTGCGTGACATTCTCTTAACTGCCTTAAGAAACCAGACAGCCAAACCAGAGCCTGGAAAGTAACTTGCCATAGTTGCAGTTCCAGGGACCCCAAAGTAATGGTTAATCATTACAGTAACATTTTTTGAAAAGTAACTCATTTCTTTCTCAGTCTTCCAAAGTAACTAGAATGCTGCAAGCAGCTAACCGATGGTCCACAGTTACGTTCTGATCTCTGCTGCAGTGTCATCTCTGCATCCACAGTATGGTGAAAATGGACGGCTGGATAGCTCAGTGGTTTAGGTCTCTGGCTGTGGAGCCAGAGGTTGGGAGTTCGATTCCGGCAGTGTGGAAAAGAGCCAGCCTGGGTGGCCTTGGGCAAGCTGCTCCGTCCCCAGGATGACCCCTAGAGGAAGGGAAGGGTAAAGCAGTTCTGAGTACTGTCTACCTGGAAAATCCTGAATAGGGTTGCCCCAAGTCAGAACTGACTTGACAGCACACAATTCTTCTTCTTCTAGAATAGGCTAAGACGGATCAAGCTGAGCTGAAATGCTCACGCCTCCTTTTAAACATCTCCCCCCTCCTTAAGATGCAAAAGAATCAAAACATTCCTAGCAACGCATTCCAGAGGGAAGAGGCATCGGCTCTGTCAGATGTTGTCTGTTCCCCAGCAGGGAACCCTGGTATTTCTGTCTTTTGACTGCAAGACAAAAGAAAACAGAAACAGCCCCGGTTTTGCAACCCGTCATTCCCACAGATGCATCTTGGCATCTCTCTGGGCCACCAGACCCGAATTAAAAACAAGAGGAGCTGCTCGTGTCAGTCTGCAACTACCTCAGCTGTCTTTGGAGACTTTTTTGTATTTTTTTTTAAAGCAGCATGTGGCTATGTTATTTTCAGGATGACCACTCCCCAAATCCTCCTGCTAGTGTGGTCACTGATCCTCCTGGCTGGGGGTTTGAGCAACTGGAATCCAAAAAGGTCATCTGTCTAAGCCCTGGGAAAAGTTTATAGAGTGAGGCAGGTGCCGCGATCTCATCCTTTTTCACCTATCCTAATGCTGCCAGAAAGTATTATTATTATTATTATTATTATTATTATTATTATTATTATTATTATTATTATTATTATTATTATTATTATTATTATTATTATTATTATTATTATTATTATTATTATTATTATTATTATTATTATTATTATTATTATTAAAAATATCAGTCATGGTCAATCAAAATTATAAAAAAACATTGACTGGTATCATATAACAGATGCAAGTATTATCCAAAAACCTAAGTCCAGTGGTGCCTTGCTGAACGATTCTCCCACATTACGACGAATCTGCTTTACAATGATCTTTTTGCGATCGCAATTGTGGTCGCAAAACAAAGGTCTAAATGGGGGTATTTTGCTTAGCGATGATCGATTCCCTGCTTTGGGAACCGATTTTCGCTTTACGACGATCAAAAACAGCTGATCGTCGGGTTTTCAAAATGGCTGCTGGGTGCTCAGAATGGTTCCCCGCTATGCTTAGGGACGGATTCCTCACTATACAGGCAGCAAAAATGGCCGCCGTATGGAGGATCTTCGCTGGACGGTGAGTTTTTAGCCCATTGGAATGCATTGAACGCATTTCAATGCATTTCAATGGGGTTTTTAATTTCACTTTATGATGTTTTTGCTTAACGGCAATTTTCCTGGAACGGATTATCATTGTTAAGCAAGGAACCACTGTATGTGTTAAATATCAACGTAGTATATATGCTGTTCCTTGTATTGATGTTTTTGTAGCTCTGATGATATTTCTGAAATCTGCAACCTCTGATTGTTCTTTGTCTTCTTTGTCTTCTTCTTCATTGCCATCATCATCATCATCATCATCATCATCATCTTCTTCTTCTTCTTCTTCTTCTTCTTCTTCTTCTTCTTCTTCTTCTTCTTCTTCTTCTTCTAACTTATATACCACCCCATAGTGTGAGAGCAATGTGTGATTCGTGCATTGTGTTGAGAATTTCAAGAATTGTGTTAAGATTTCCAAGAATTGTGTTGATATTTCAGCAAGAGAGCAAATGGATCTTTACCTGTGACATGAAATATATTTGCTGCATACCTGGAAGAATGGGGAACATTCTATACATTGTTTTAATCTGAAATATTTGGTGGGAGGAAAGACAAGGAAGGGGAAAAAAGTGAGCCCCCTCCTTTATTCCATGTAACGAGAGCAATTTTTGAACAAAGCAGTCCTTTGTACTCTTAAAAACTAGATGCCAGTAATTTTTCCTTCTCTTGAATGATAGACAGGAAAATAAATGACTGGAGTTTCCCTAGATTTGAAGCTTTTGTCTTTTCCTTATGTTGACGGATCAGATTTATTTAAGAACCTGCCTCTTCTGGTCTACCCACCTGGATCCCCCTCTTCCTTTGATATTCCTAACATTATCAAAACTTCCATTGTCTCTTCACATCAGTCAAACCTCACCACTGAAATTGCTTTTATTGAGACGTCCCCACCCCTTCTGTTTGGCTTTATCGTTGCCAGAAGTTTCAGGTGAAAACATTTCTTCTGGCTGACAGGACGGAATTGTTAGGAGAAGAGAAAACTGCCGGTTAGCAAAATAATATGCCAATGTTCATTCACATATAGCGACTCAGCTCATATCACAAGGCTGCATTAAAGCTTTTGAGAGCTTTTAAATTCTGGCATTGTCAAAGCCAAGTCTGTGTTGATTTTAAAATCATTCTTGTCTCCGTGTGTTGTAGGCAATTCTGCAGTTTCCGCCCCCCTCTTTTGGTTTAAATGTGACGATGGATGTCTTTGGAGGACTTGTTTTTGCAGTTGTGGACAGGTATATATTGGAACCACAAAACGCAGCACCCACACCAGAATCAAAGAAAATGAAAAACACTGTAGACTAAAACAACGGGAAAAATCAGCAGTAGCTGAACATGCCCTAAAACAAGCAGGACATGAAATTCTATTTCAAAATGCTGAAGTACTGGACAACACCAGCAATCATTATGTTACACTGCGCAAGGAAGCCATTGAAATCCATAAATATCAACAGAACTTCAACAAAAAGGAAGAAGGCCTAAAACTAAACACGGCCTGGTGCCCAATACTGAAAAAATGCAGCCTGCAAAAGGTCAACGAACTCTATCCAGTCACAAGGACCAGGGATCATTGCAAAAAAAAAAGACCAGCTAATGACACTCATCAATCAGAGTGACAGATAATCTCTCCCTCCTTACCACAACAAAAACACGCTGATCACCCTATCTCGTGAAAAAAAGGGACAAAAGCTGTTCCCACAGCTATAAATATTCAACTATCCAACAAACAGCAAGAGAGCATGGACAGAGTTCCTACTCCAGTCCTCTGAAGATGCTGGCCACAGAGACTGGCGAAACGTCAGGAAGAACAACCTTCAGAACATGTCCAAAGAGCCCGAAATACCCACCACAACCATCCCAACCTCTGTCTCTGCAGCCAGAGACCTCAGCCGCTGAGCTAAAACGGACCTTCCTAAACAGAATGAGGTTTCGTTCTTCTGACCGACAAGGTGACTTTGTTGTTTTTATTCTTATTTTTCCCCCTTTGATAGATTGCCGGAGTGCCTCATCACTCGATGGCCACCAATCCTGACAGCTGGTCAATTCCGCGGCTGCCCTGGTCGCTTTCAAGTTCCTTTGTAGCAATTAAAAGAAGAAAAGAAAAAAAAATCTATACTGTGTATTTTACTCCCTGAGATCGTTTCATCTTCATGTGGAACAGCACCCTCGCTGGTTTTATGGGATGGATTTTTAATATAGGCATTGATATCGATTGGTATTTTGCTGGGCAAGGTGACTCAGTAGAAATTCGATTTTTCAAGTGAGAAAGCTAGACAGAGAGTAATGTTCTTTTTTGGGTCCTAACAAATGTGAATGTTTATGACATTTCATTTCCCCCCTAGAGAGCTAATGGATTATGACATTCTTCTGTCATTGATCGGGCTAAATAGTTTGCTTTCTTTCCATTTATTTTCTTAATGTCTGATTGTGCCTTTCCATTATAAACAAGCAGACAAGAACTCCGGGTTCTTTCCAAATACAAATGGAGAGATGAAAAACGATCTAGATTCAAACGATAATCATCGCAAAATCACAGTCTGTTGTTAGCTGCCGTCAACTTGGTTCTGACATATGGCAACTCTGACCGGGTTTTCAAAGATGTTCAAAGAATGGTCTCACCAGTGTCACCTACCAATGTATTTCCTTGGTCAAGTGGGGATTTGAACCCAGGACTCCTTAGTCCTAGGATGACATTCTATCACACCTCATGGACTCTTCAAGGTCAGTTTGGTCTCAACAAAGGGAGATGCTTTGTACTGCTCTCCTTGTATATACAGTGGTGCCCCGCATAGCGAGGTTAATTCATTCCAGATTAACAGTCGCTATGGCAAAACATTGCTAAACGAAACAGAAAAACCCATTGGGGCGTTCCAATGGGGCCCAAACTCACCGTTCAGCGAATTTTCTCCATCCGGCCGCCATTTTTGCGCAGGGCGCGAAAACGCTGCGCGTGGCCATTTTCTTTACCCGGTGGCCATTTTGGAACCGCCGATCAGCTGTTCCCCCAACATCGCTATGCGAAACATCGGTAAGCGAAACGCTTACCGATCGTCACAAAGCGATTTTTGGCCATAGAGGCCATCGGTATGTGATCGCATTTGCGATCGCAAAATCCGCATCGGTATGCAGATTCTTCGTTAAACGGTGCACTCGTTATGCGAGGCACCACTGTATATTTGCCTGCAGTTTGTGGGTTTGGAAACCCCTTCTGTTGACTGAAATGGCCTTCAGTCAGCTCAAAATGAATGTTGGTTTTTTGCTGGCACATCTGAAAGCTTCTGCTGGCTGATTTCAGAGATCTGCTGGCTGAATGATCTGTTGCCAGATCTGCTTTCCTGGCTATCTGCTGGCTGAGGAGCTGAAAGAGAAGTGGAGAAGGGGCACATGAGGAAGAATGCCAGCCACAGTATTGGTGATCCAGCTAGCAACAGCTAAGTTAACTTTTGGGTTCAGCCCCTGAAAACAGGAAAGATTAGGATAAGGTATTTCCTTCTTTGGAAAAGAAATCATCTTCAAAGCTTCTTGTTCTAGGAAGCCATGGGTGCTTCCTCATTTCTTGAGACCAAAAAGGAAGGATCAGAAAGGAGATACAAGGAGGGAGGAAGTGACGTCAGCAACCCTATGAATACCAGCCTACGTTGAAAGGAGGTCAGCATAGGTCAGAGCAGGTAAAGGGCAGTCTAGAACCTTGAGGAGGTCCTTCTCCCTCTGTCCATTCCTTCTCATGCAAAGGCACACAGGTTCTTCAGCATAAGGTGAACTCAACCATGTCTGAGATTTCTGGCAGTTACTGATCTCTGCTAATTCAAGGCACAGCCTCAACGACGGCACAGGATCCGTCCAAAGTTGGGTTTATCAGAAGCGATACAAAGCAAGTTTCCCTAGGATGCATGGCGCCTGGGAGGTTGATAGCACCGCCCCCGTGCATGCGTCTCTATGGGGAATTGCATTTCGGTTTACGCATTTTTCGCAATACGAAACGTCCCAGAGAACGCATTATATTCGCAAACCGAGGTACTACTGTAATTTCTAACTCAGTATCTGAGACATTACTTGGCATATCCCATTTGATGCTGTCGGCTTCCTCTTTTTCAGAGACCTGTGTCTTCTCTTGTGTTGGGGAGCCTCCCTCCCTCCCTCCCTCCCTCCCTCCCTCCCTCCCTCCCTCCCTCTATCTATCTATCTATCTATCTATCTATCTATCTATCTATCTATCTATCTATCTATCTATCTATCTATCTATCTATCTATCTATCTATCTATCTATCTATCTATCTATCTATCTATCTATCTATCTATCTATCTATCTATCTATCTATCTATCTATCTATCTATCTATCTATCTACCAGGCGGCTCACAGCAGCTGAAATCGATATAAAATGCAGTACAGACATCATCTTTTACAGACCTGCTTGTTTTGTGAGGCTGGGGCGGATTTGCTTTATTTGTATATATTTTTGCCTTTTTATGATCATTATTACGCTTTGATTTCCTGTTACTCTTTGTTTGATCTTATTGATTGTGATGTGGTGACACTGCAGGTTAAACCGCAGAAGCCTCTGTGTTGCAAGGTCAGAAGACCAGCAGTTGTAAGATCGAATCCACGCGACGGAATGAGCTCCCGTCGCTTGTCCCAGCTCCCGCTAACCCAGTGGTTCAAAAGCATGCAAAAATGCAAACATGCGAGTAGATAAATAGGTACCACCTCGGTGGGAAGGAAAACAGCGTTCCATGTCTAGTCATGCTGGCCACGTGACCATGGAGGATTATCTGCGGACTCTATGGGTTGGAAACGGGGATGAGCACCTCTGCCTAGAGTCAGACACGACTGGACAAAATTGTCAAGGGGAACCTTTACCTATTGATTGTGAACCATCTGGAATAGTGCTTTGCACTAAATAGATGGTATAAAAGTCAACTAACTAACTAACTAACTAACTAACTAACTAACTAACTAACTAACTAACTAACTAACTAACTAACTAACTAACGAAAAAGAAAGGAAGAACAGTGAGTTGCTTTCCTCTTCCAAGAAGCTCTGGCGCTCCCCTCCCTATTTAAATATAACCGCCCTTAATTATGCTACCTTTAGGAAATATATATGGGCCAAGCCTGGTTTGGCTTGGAGCAATGTTTTCCTTACTTGTGCGGGCCTGTAGCTTGGGAAATGTCTAATTGAAACTGGATGCGCCTGGAGACACATTGGGAGTTCCCATTGTGCCAACTTTGCTTCCTCATTACAGTACAGAGTATTGCACAGAGTGAGCAGTCCTCGGTTTCATGTTACTTTTTCATGGCGGCTCTTCCACAGGGCCTTTGTTGGGCTAGGAAACATGGTGATATTTTATTCAGATTGTAAGCCATGTGGTATCAAGTATAACTAAATATATATAACTAGATCTGTCATATTTATCCCGTCGCTCTCCTGTTATATCCTGGTCTAAAATTAGATGGCCTGAAGGACCCTCAGGATGACAAGTGTTGTATCTTGTGTAACATGTGTGAGCGCTGTGCACATCACTAGCAACATTCTCTTAGAATGGTAGGGATCCTCTAGATCATCTAGTCCAGCCCCTGCCAAGGAGGCCCGGGGAGTGGTGGGAATCAAACTCCCAACCTCTGGCTCCACTGCCAAAGACCTAAACCACTGAGCTATCAATCCAGTTATTGATTATTGTTTATTTGCCTGCACCAATGGCAATCTTAATTCAAATTTAGCTAATTGTATGCTTTCAAACCTCTGGACAATCTGGATAAGAGAGAGAGCAGAGTTTATTTATCAACTATAAGTCATTAAAATACGTTAAAATAAAATAAAAGCAGCAGGTGAGATAATTAATTAAAAAGCAAATACAATGAGACGTAAATAGGAATCAAAAAGACAAAGGTACAGGAAACAAGCGAGCTCGGATGTTAATTGCAGCCAAGGCAAAGTTTGCCACGTTTAAGGTGGTATTGGCGTTGATGTCAGCCAGGAGCCAACAGACCTGGGCGAGATTAGGTCTGTCTTGGATGGAAGTCAGAGAACTTGCCAAAAACCTTGATCGAGGGGAGTGGTAATGTGGACATCTCAAAAGGTAGTGAGTGATGTCTTCGACTTCTCCCAGGTGGCAAGGACAAATTCTTAGATGATAGGGCAGATTCTCGTGTCTGCCCTCTAACACTCTTGAAGGCATACATTGAAAACGTAGAGCGGTGAAGGCCTTGCGAAAGGCGAATGTAGTTATCCAGGTCAAATAATTTTCCATGACAAAGGTTGACTTATAGAGTGGGAGTGAAGAGGAATAAGGCGAGCTAGAGATGGTGCAGAGGTCACTTCTGATATGAAAAAGGCGAATTGTGTCCTTGAGACTAGCTTTCACACATTTGAGCGGAAGAGCGGTTAAAGAATCTAAGTCGATGCCATAGGAGTCAGTTATTTGTTTCACAGCACTCACCCAGGATTTAAGAGAGGGGTTGGCCAGTTGTTCTCTGAAGCAGATCTTAGGTAAACTGGTATCATTCATTTGGGACAGTTTATGCCAGTACCGGACTAGTGCTAAATGGCAGGTGGCAGCTACAGAGATAAGGCCTACTTCTGCCCTAAGTAAGGAGGCTGGAGTACTCCGCGGGACACACAAGATGGAACGAATGAAGGTGTTCTGTGCGGCGTCTAGGGTCGAAATGTTTGTGTATCCCCAGATTTCAGCCCCAAAGGTCATTTGGGGAATCAGTTTTTTGGCAAAAATTTCAGTAGCGGGGGGAACCAAGTTGCCTCCTTTAGACCTAGTAAAGTGTAGGAGGGCTTGGATGGCATGGGCGGCTTTGAGCCTTGCTGAGTCCAGGTGTTTTGACCAGGAAAGATGAGGGCCAAAAATAATACCCAAGTAACGAAAAGCTGACACTTGCTCGATTGGGAAGTCGCCAAGCCTCCAGGTATGTTTTCTGCGGACAATCTGGATACAATCCCACACAATTTTCTTTGCCTTGAATCTTGCCAATTGTATCAGAAACAGTGCAAATCAGAGAAAGGTGCCTAAGATGTGGATATTAGTGAGGGGGGGGGGGAGTTCAGATACATTGTATGAGGAGAGTTATTTGCAGAACAAAAAAAATGTATTAAGCAAAAAACTGCCTTAAAATTCATGTATTGGTAAATATGGACAAAAATATGGAGAAACTTGTACATAAGCTAACAAGCCTCTGGGTTCACAAGAAGCCAAATTTAAGATTGGAAGAATGATAGGGATGTAAATCCTCATTGAGAAACCACCGTTTCTTTGCTCCTTTGTGAACTTTCACGTTTGTGGAAAAATATGTCCGTGGTGCCACAGAATGACTATAGCTGCTTGATGATTGTTGATTGAACCATGCAGAATCTTTCACTCTTTCAGTTTCTTCATTGTCAATGTTAAAGCTATTTAATTCTCCTGTAGTTATGAGTTTTGTCTTCCTAATGTTCAACCGCAGTCCTGGTTTGGCATTTTCCTCTTTTGCTTTCATTAAAAGCCAGTTCAAGTCCTTGCTGCTTTCTGCCAGGAAGATGGTGTCATCTGGTTCTCTTAGATTATTGATATTTCGTCTACCGATTTTCACCCCTCCTTCTTCTGAATCTAGTCTGGCTTTCCGTATGATATATTTTGCATACAGATTGGACAGATAAGGGGATAAAATGCACCCCTGTCTGAAACCTTTGACTACAGGAAACCCTTCTGACTCTCCATATTCTGTGTTAATGGTAGCTTGTTCCTGCAATATAGGTTATGCATCAGGACAACGAAGGAGGTAAAGAAACCATGAGGTTTTGGACATTGGCATTCTTATTTATTTTATTTATTTATTCGATTTTTACCCCGCCCCTCTAGACAACGTCTACTCGTTGCAAATTACAGCAACTTTGACACCTTCATTATCTCATTCCTCTTCTGGATTCAACGAATGTGAAGGAATAATAAACTCTCAGCAGCCTGCCTGATTGGAGAAAAAAGTAAGTAATTTAGTGAAACTTCTTCACACTTCCCAAACTAAGAAACTGAGAGAACCCAGAACTGACAGATTCGGCCATATATCCCTAGCATTTTCTCATGGCCAGGCAAGATGGGCACAATACATTTCTCATAGCCCAATGAGTTAAATACCTGATGGTGGAGCTGTAGGTTAGGAGTTCAATTCCCGGCTGTGCCTGCTGGTGATAAAGTTAGCCTGTGTAGCCTTGTGCAAGCTGCACAGTCCCAGGGAGTGCCTTCTTCCAGGGGTGCCCTGGTCTAGGGTATGGAGAAGATAAACCACTTCTCCATACCCTAGACCTAGAAAACCTTGGAGAGGTTGCCGTAACTCAGAACTGATTTGACAGTTCATAATTATTACTCGTTTTCTTACCTATAAAATGGAGAAAAAGATACACCTAGGTAGGAGATCTTGAGGAATAGTTCTATCTTTGGAAACAGCCCATTTGGCCGAGCCCAGATCCGAGAGTGGTGGCCAAGTTCTCCTTTGGGGGGAGGGTTAGGAGGTGCTTGTGTCAGCCTGCTGAGTTGACAGATGTTGCGACACGTCGGGGTTTGGGATGCAGAATGTCACCCCCAGAGGTGTTTTGGCACCTTTCCCCTGGAACACCAACTGCTCAAGAGGAACAAAGAGGTTAGCTTGTTCTACAGCTTCCCTGGGCTGGTCGACTGCTTGATAGGTACCTGCTTTGGCTTTTGTTTATAAAAGAAATTGCATGGCTTGCAGCATTTCGGCATCCCTGGTTTTTAAGCATCTTTTAAAATAGAACTCTCTCTCCCCCTTTTTGAAAAAAAGAATAGAGTGGGTCACGGAAAGTCTGTTTTAAACTTTTGAAACCACAAATCATTTCAGGTGCTAATAAAACTCACAGAGTCGTGTTCTTCCCCTCTGGCCTTTCTTCTCCTACCGAACTGTCCCGCCGGCTTGGAGATAAGGAATCCTACAGCAGGATTAGCAATTAGCAAAAAGAGATTTGCAAAAGGGGGAAGGTGGGGAGGGATTCTGGGGTGGGTGGAAGGACAAAACAAGCAGGCACCCAAAATGTCCCTTGGGAACACCAACTGCTGTTAACGTTTCAGAGAGCTTGTCCCTTTCAAGGATGAGTTTGCCGGCACATTTTGACAAGGTTTGACAGGGCAGATGTAGCAAATGGCGAGGAGGGGGGTCATCTTGAGGGATCCCAGCAGGTCACAGGCCCCTGCCCCACGAACCCAAGGGAGCCCAGGAGAGACCCAACGTCTTGGGCTGCTAACTGGCAGGGATGCTCTGCCACAGGTAGAGAAAGGGCTACTGCCTGATGCCGGATCGCTGGAGGAGGGAGAAGAACTTAGAGGTGGTCGTATTCAGGGTCGTCAGCAACCTCAGATGAAGGGGAGATGTGGGAGGAGGCAGTCATGAACTGAGAGGTGCAAACAGGGATGGAGGAGAAGGGGGACCTCCTCTGCCCATCCATCTCTTTTGGCCATGGAAGAAGCCCCCAGCAGGTCCAGAATCACCCCAGCCTTGACATCTTGACTGCCTGACAGGAGATGCACAGCCGACCCCAATCTGGGTTCGGTGCAGGTGTGGCCAAAGAAGCTCTGGAAGGCGCTGTGCTGGGGAACCGGTCCGCATCACCCATCTTGACCAGCCCTCCCAAAAAGCAACAGTGCCCCGGATCAGGACTCATGCTTCCCACTAGATCTGGGTTTTTTTGAGTGCCCAGTGGAGGCCACTGGGGTCCCAGCCGGACTGACTGTGCCTCAGGGGGGAATGGAGCCGGGAACTCAAACCCTATCTATGCAGGGGAAGGGGCGGTAGAGGTTGACTCTGTGCCGTTTATAAAGGCTGCCGTGATGGACCAAACTAGGATGGAGCCCATGGGCTTTTGGTCAAGGGACCCTTCAGCAAGCAGGAAGGCAGGGGTGGTGGTGGGACTCACACAAGTATCGGCTGGTTTTCTCGTCTGCAATTAAACCGGGCATCTCTTTCAAAAAGAGGCAAAAAAAATGGGGAACTGTGGTTTCAGCATGATAATGAGAAGATGAACCATTTTTCTATCTGCAGTGGCACCCACTTAAAAGAAATGAAAAGAAAAAGCAACACACCACTTTTAATGGCTGGAAAAGTTGAAGGCAGCAGAAAAAGAGGAAGACCAAATAGGAGAGGGAATGACTCGGTTCAGGAAGCCACGGGCTTGAGTTTGCAAGAGTTGACGGCAATGATAAGAGATTTTGCAAGTTGCTCATTGAGAAGGTCACCTTACATTAGGGGCAATTTGATGGCCCATTGGGACACCAGCAAAGTTTTCCAGGGCATCCAGGTGAGCGAGTGGCAATGTTCTGCTAGGTAGCTCAGTAGTTTAGATACGGTGGTGAGTTCAATTCCCTATGTGATGATCCATTGGGTCCCTTCTAGCTCTGTAGTTCTAAGGTCATCATTATTACAACATGTACTGTTGACATGTTCTGGATAGATATCTATTACTTTTTTTAATACGACATATGCGATTCAGCTAAACTGGATGAACTGTTCCTTCATCCTTCCCCTCTATGGCTTAGATCTCATTATACTGGTGCCTCACTTAACGATGATAATCTGTTCCAGGAAAATCGCCGTTAAGCGAAAACATCGTAAAGCGAAATTAAAAACCCCATTGAAACGCATTGAAAACCGTTCAATGCGTTCCAATGGGGTAAAAACTCACCGTCCAGCAAAGATCCTTCATACGGTGGCCATTTTCGTTGCCTGTATAGCGAGGAATCCATCCCTAAGCACAGCGGGGAGCCATTTTAATCACCTGGTGGTGATTTTGAAAACCCGACGATCAGCTGTTTTTGATTGTTGTAAAGCGAAAATCGGTTCCTGAAGCAGGGAACCGATCATCGCTAAGCAAAATTCCCCCATTTAGACCATCATTTTGCGATCGTAGTAAGGTGGATTTGTCATAATGCGGGGCAATCGTAAAGCGGGGCATGACTGTATTTTAATTTGTACAAGTTGTATAGCTGGAATACACTTTCACAGTTCTCAGCATCCTTTCTTGGATTCTTGGAAGCCTGCTTCTATCCTTGAGTTTATGTGACCTACTTCTGAGCCAACATAGCCATGATCAGGTCATACATACCAGCCTTGCCTTGGGATATACACAGTGTGGATCGTACACAACAGTGACAGAGCTACTCGTTCTAAGAACAGTTGTTAACATCTCCCCTTGCCCTGCAGAGAAGGGTCCCCTAAGAGTCTGAATTTCCTCAAAGTACGGTGCCTGAAAGATGGGAGCCTGACCAAAGTTATTTTTAAAAATGCTGATCTATCAGGAAAGGGTGTATATATGCCCCAGGTATGACTTCCGCCAAAAGCGGCATTTCTGTATCTCCTGCCCGTCTCCGGGAATGTTTTCTAGCATCGGTGTAAAAGTTCAGGTGGTTTGGAGCGACACAAGACAAACAAAGAATTAGTTAAAAACAAATACTGGCTTTAATTCTTCTGATTCAGCAGCCGGGGCACCTTTCAATAAATCAAGGGGGTCGAGACCTCATTGCATTCTAAGTGCCAGATGTTGAGATCTCCGATCTTCATTTCACCTCGGGAGAAAGTCGATAGGTGTCTGGTTTTGCCCAGGTGGGAGAGAAAACGGTCTTCACTCTTGAATGTACAGCTATGTATCTGTTCGTGTGTGCATATGTTGGAAGAGTTAGGTGTATACGTGTGTGTGTTTGATGAGTTTGGGAAGTTGTCATTCAGCATTGATTCTTCTTTTCCCTCTCCCCACTGCGATGCAGGCATATTTTCCTTTGACAGTATTTGATATCTTCTACAGAGTGAAAAGGACTGGGGAACAACCTTTTCCACCACCTTCCCCTTTTGGCATTATGGAGGGTTGGGTAATATGGCATTGCGTCCTACGCCTGTTCCTTTCGAAGGACGAGGATCGCTTCGTTTAGCGAGGGGAAGGGGTGGAAGAAATGCAGTGAAAACCCCATTTTAGTCCAGATGCCAGTGTGTGGGAAGAGTGGGGAGTAAGGCGGCTAGGTCAACAGTTCCCTGTTCCCTTAGATTTCAGGGAGAGGCCTGCCACAGAACCCTTGTGATCTCACACAAGGTCTTTTTCGCCTATGTTCATGTCCGATGCGAAGCAAAGCAGGGTCTGTTTCGATGCACAGAGATGCCATTCATCCATCTATTCATTCGGACCTCGTTGTTCCATTCACTCGGCCCAAAGGAGCTCACAGCGTGATGGACAATACGTATAGTAATTCACAAGAGTCGCTGTAGTTGCAAATGGTCATTACATCAATAGAAAAGTATGTTATAAAACCTCAACTAAGATGTTATTGAATAAAATACTGACCAACCAAGCAGCCAAACCACCGCCACCCCCTCCTAGATCAGCACCTTGAACTAAAGAGCAAAGAGAGGAAAGCTTAACACAGAAATGAAGATGTCCTTGGAATGACTCACCAATGGGCGCACCGTTCTACTCAAAAATGACCCTGGGTTTTTCTACAGATATTATATAGGTTTTTGGTTAGTGGCTGCACCTCTGACCTGTGACAGCCTCCCTCTCCACCTAGACCTCGATCACCTCTCTCTCAGTTCCCTTCCCCATCTCTCCCTGATGGAGGCCATGAGTCCTCATCCTTCTTCAGTCCCCATGCTTGTCGTTGTTATATGTGGTCCATTTGCCTCTGAATGAGCCATCTCCAAATCATCCTGTTCTCCACGGCCCTGCTCAGGTCCTGCAGACTCAACCCTGTGGCTTCCTTTAGGGTGTCAGTCCATTTTGCATACGCTCTTCCTCTTTTCCTGCTGCCTTCTACTTTTCCCAGCATTATTGTCTTTTCCCGACAATCTTTCCTTCTCAGGATGTGCCCAAAGTAGGACAGCTTCTGTTTCATCATTTTTGTCTCCAGAGATAGTTTAGGCTTGATTTGCTCATGGATCCCCTTGGTTCATCTTTCTGGCAGTCCAGGGTATCCGTAAAGTTCTGCTCCAGCATTATATTTCAAAGTAATCACCCCCCCCCCCCCCCCGGTCAGCTTTCTTTACTCTCCAGCTTTCACACCCATATGTAGTGATTTGGAATAGAATTGCATGGATGATCTAGGTCTTGGTCTCTCATGACACATCATTACAACCGAAGGGCTTCCTATAGGCAAGGTGTGCATTTTATCCCCTTATAGGTTCAATACAGAATCCCCACATTTACTTGCGAATAATATTGCTCAGTGTACGTCAAAGATGGTAGGTGGGGCATGGCAAACCAGGTGTGAAGAATGTTTGCATGGATTGTGCTAATGCTTGCTACATTCTGCAGTCTTGTTGACTTTGGCTCTCTCGACACATTGGGAGAACGTCCAAGTCCTGTGAGAAGTTGTCATCTCTAGGGTAAGAACACAAGAAGCCACTTCTTTAATTTGCTCAAAATGTCCCTGGTATTCTCAGTGAATCTAATCCCCTTTCCTTCAAGGCGCAGGTCAGATGGACTGGCTGATTATTTTAAGCAAGCAGCAGGAACTGCTGTAGTTTTGCACATGTTCCACAGTTTACATAAGTTACGCAGTCTGAGCAAATAGTTCCCTTTGCGCAAGTTGGCCACTCTGTCTGAGATGGAAGTTCCCCTGCTAATAGGCTCTCTGTTCTTAATTGTGTCATTTAGGGTACATTTTTAGGCAGAGGGAACAGGAGATGAGGAGACACATCAAGTATCCGAACCCACTACTAGTAGTTGTTGTGGGTTTTTCAGGCTCTTTGGCCATGTACTGAAGGTTATTCTTCCTAATGTTTCGCCAGTCTCTGTGGCTGGCATCTTCAGAGGATAGGAGTAGCACTCTGTGCTCTGCTGCAGTTTGTTTGGGAGTTGAGTATTTATAGCTGTGGGATCAGCTTTTGTCCTTTTCAAGAGATGGGTGATTATGGTGATCAGTGTGTTTTTGTTGTGGGTGTATTGTTGTGAAAAGGAGGAGAGATTATCTGTCACTGTGATTGGTGGGTGTCGTTAGCTGGTCTTTTGTGTGTAGTGATAATCCGTCCTTGTGGCTGGGTAGAGTTCATTAACCTTTTGCAGGCTGTATTTTTCTGCATATAGCGACAAAGTGGAAGATCAAAGTGGTCTAGAATGTCTTGAAGAGGTGAGAAGACTCTATGTCAATGGCTTTCAACCTTGGGTCCCCAGATCTTCTTGGATGAAAACTCCCAGCAGCCTTCACCACTACCTGTCCTGGCCAGGATTTCTGGGAGTTGTAGTCCAAGAACATATGGGGACCCAAGGTGGGGAAGCCTCGCTTTATGGGAATGTCCTGAACTATACGTGGGGATTGGATTCCAGGGATGAAGATGAAGGTCATTTGGAAGGAGTACAGTGTGGCCATCCATTAAGACAAACTGGAGAATTTAAGAAGCTCAGGGTAAAAGCAGGAGCCTGTGTGTACCACAGAGAGGCGGCTTGTGTGTCATTTGCGACGGAATATGAGACAATGCCTGCAATTGCCTTCCATGGCAGCTGCACACATTGTGGGTGGTGGAGCAGAAGACACAACCCAAATGGGCAAAGCCAAGGCCAAGATCATAAGATACACACTGACAAACATGCAGTTATGGAGGCATTCACAGCAGGAAGTGAAATCAAACAGAACCTCACCTGGATGTACAGTGATGAATTGGGAGGACCATCATGATGGTGCCCACAAGCAGCTTCCTTACCCCAGCCCTGGATAACACAAGACCGAAAATGCAGGCAGCTTGGGGCCAGTTGCCTTTATGGTCTAGGTTCCACGGCATTGCATTCATCCTCCTGGGTGTGCCATTCACAACAGTTTTGCTTAGCATGGGAACTGTATGCTGAACTAGATAGACTATTGCTTTGATCCATTGTGGTTCTTCTCCTGTTATTAGGATCTTAGGATACAAACTGGTAGAAGCTTTCTTTGCAGGCTTGCCTTCTTGTTTACCCTTTTACTAAGTTGTTTGCCAAAACTGGAACTTTTTTAAAAAATTGCTTTTGCCAGTGGCATGCAACTGTGAAATGAGATGGCGTCTTCCCATCTGTTGAGTTTCGCCAAAGGGACTCTTAATGAGATCACGGTAGAATAAGCTGTCTCAGATGTTCTTCCCTTCCACCTGCGTCAACATCCGGAAATCACATTGACATGAACAATAATTGTGCTCTGCAAGTATTGTCGACTCCAGAGTGGCCAAGGAACAGGTGGGGATCTCAGCTCCCCACTGGCTATACAGAGAGTGAAAATGACACCTGTTTTGGGAAGGCGCCCTGGTGCCGCATCCTGAGTTGTTCTGGCAGGAAGAACATGGGGACTTTGACATGAATCTTCTGTTGGGGCTGTGGAATTCCATTAAGTATACACACAAAGAACAAGATGTTAGGGGGACTGCTGTGAAGGCAGTAAAGGAGGAGAAGATAAAGATGGACCAGCATGAGATCTTGAACATCCCAACCTCATCAGATTTTGGAAGATATGGAGGTTTAGGGTGGATTACAACCTGGATGGAGGACTAGTAGTTAATACCGGGACTGGTCAGGTAGAGCTAAGAGAGAATCCTGCTTGACCCTTCAAAAACTATGCCTGCTGCCAGTCAGAGTTGACAGCACATGCTAGATGGACCAAGGATTCAGTGTTGAATAATATCACAATCTTCTGTCCAAGAAAGTCGCAAGGTAGTTTAGAAACCAGATCTAAAGCAGAGGCATAAATGGAGACTTAATTGCGAGATGATATTATTGAAAAAATATATAGCAACATTAATCAAGTCCCACAAACAGGGCACCATAGCAAAATGGCCCTCTGTCTTGCTGTAGGGAAAAGAGGAATGGACAAGGAGTAGAGATGGGTCTTTCATGTTTAAACGGAAGACCTAACGCACGGAAGAGCTCCCCTTTTTAAAATAAGGCAAAACAAAACAAGCATAAACAAAAATAAAGGCGACCAAAACTTTGTGGCGCCTAGAAGACTAAGTGCCACATTTAAATGTGAGCTTTTGTGGAGAAGTCCACTTCTTTAGACACCTGGTTTCAAAATGTTCTTTTGTTCATTACCAAAAAGGAGCCACAAAAAGAAAATGATTTGTATTAATGAAAGAGGGGTACATGAAAGATTTGTGTTTTCTCGTGGTAACGTTTTTGTTGTTGTTTAGTCGTTTAGTCGTGTCCGACTCTTCGTGACCCCATGGACCAGAGCACGCCAGGCCCTCCTGTCTTCCACTGCCTCCCAGAGTTGGGTTAAATTCATGTTGGTAGCTTCGATCACACTGTCCAACCATCTCATCCTCTGTCGTCCCCTTCTCCTCCTGCCTTCACACTTTCCCAACATCAGGGTCTTAAGGTAACCTTAATTTGACTCTGTGCCTGTCTAATCACCTGAGAAATTTTTCATCCAATAGGGCTGTGAGGGTTCTCAGCAGCCAATCAGAACATCCAGGGGGAGGATGAAATTTTGAATCCATATAAGGGGCTAGATTGGTTAGATCCCAATGGAGAGCACATTTTGCTTCAGTCTTTCTTTGTGAATGAGATTACTGCATGCTTCTGAGCTCCCAGGAGAACTCTGGCTCAGAGGGAAAACTAGAAGGTAGGACTGCATGATAAGCTAGATAACAGGACCATGAATGGAAGATGTACAGAGCTTAGAACTTGGAAATGTTCCTTTTTTGGACTATGCTGACTGGAGAATTCTGGGAATCATAATTCAGTAAAGAAGTATGGCAGACTTAGGTAGACCTTATTTCTTTACTGAAACAAGAAGCCTTCTCTCCTTCTTTCTGAAGTTTAATGACTAGCCCCCGTATTTGACTTTTCAAATAACCTTACTATTAGACCCTTCCTTGCTTGTTCCTCAATAAAGCAAAGCGTGCTGCTTATATACCGCCCCATAGCGCTTCAAGCACTCTCCGGGCGGTTTACAATGTAATTATGCAGGCTACACATTGTCCCCCCAGCGAGCTGGGTACTCATTTTACCGACCTCGGAAGGATAGAAGGCTGAGTCAACCTTGAGCCGGCTACCTGGGATTTGAACCCCAGGTCGTGAGCACAGTTTTAGCTGCAGTACAGCGGTTTAACCACTGCGCCACAAGGCTCCACGATACCCATGTTTATCAACATGGCTCCTTAAATATGGCATGAAGAGTTCTTGAAAAGCTTATGAATGCTGACGGATGGAAGTTGGTCAACAGAGTCTGATGGTCCTTCTTCCCTAGCTAGTCCACCAGGCAGAAGGAACTTATTTCAGGAAGTCAACGCCAAAAGGAGATGTGTTTCAAGACAAATGCTCGCATGGGTGTGTGGATGAGTGTGTGAAAATGAGCGTATTGGCCTCTGTCTCCGTGTGTATTTGTATAAATAACATTAGCGCTGATACCAAAGCTAAACCCAACTCATGAACAGTTGCTTGTTTTATAAGCACGCTGTGCCTGTGGAATTTGATCCTTGTGAATTCCAGCACGAACCAAACTAATCCACACCTCCTGAACTAGTGTGGAGATCAGAAGTGTGGAGATCAGAAGCTATGCACAGCCTTTTGCAGTCCCAAAATATTTTGATGCCACAGGCAGCATATCTACAAATATCACAACAATGGATGTATGCATTCGTATACAATGGTGCCCCACTTGACGATTACCTCGTTATATGACAAAATCGCAAAACGATGATTCTATGGCCGATTTTCGTTTGATGATGATCGGTTCCCTGCTTCGGGAACCGGTTTTTCGCATTACGACAATCAAAAACAGCTGATCGTTGGGTTTTCAAAATGGCTGCCCGCTGTGCAAAATGGCTCCCCGCTGTTTTCAGGACTGATTGCTCGCTATACAGGCATCAGAAAATGGCCGCCCTATGGAGGATCTTCACTGGACGATAAGATATTTTCCCCATTAGAATGCATTAACCAGTTTTTAATACATTCTAATGGGTGTTTTACTTTCACTTGATGATGATTTCGCTCTACAGCGGTTTCGCTGGAATGGATTATCGTCGTCAAGCAGGCCACCACTGTACTTATTTAAACACACTTTTCTGAATGATTTTCAAAGAGATAGACACAGTAGTCTGTTACACACAGAACACAGGGGCTTTAGGCACTTAACAGTCCGAGGGCAGACATGTCTGCTGTTTGAGGCAGGACAATGTTCCACTATTATTTTTTATTATTATTTATATCCCACCTATCTGGTCGGTTAAGACCACTCTAGGCGGCTAACAACATAAAATAGAACAGTGAATATATATAAAACAATTTTACATAAAAATAGGCATAATAAAATAGACAAATTGAAGGGAGAAAGAGGGCATCAGGGATTGACTGGAGGGAAGGCCTGCCGGAACATCCATGTTTTAAGTTGATTTTTAAAGGCACCCAGCGAGGGGGCCACACGAATCTCAGGAGGTAGGTTGTTCCAGAGGTGAGGATATTACTACCATCACTTTTAAAGTATGTTTATGTGGAACTTTTTGTGCCATTGTCTGGGTCTGCTTTGTTCTTCATATGCTCTTCCTTTAATATAATTTGGATTCTATGAACTATAAGGTGTCCCTTTATTTACATCATGATGGATACATGGTACATGCATTCTGAAGTCTTGGGGGACTGTTTGTCTTGGTCCGGATTGCTCATAGACAACCTCTTTAATTTTGATTGTGTATACAGGGATCTTCTGTTGGGGTTTTTTTTTTTTTTTTTGCAACCTTGCATGCTGCCTTTTGTAAATATGTCTGGGAGGAACCTTTCTAAGCTGGGGTGACTGTCAGTCTATATGACTGGGAGGAACCTTTCTAGGCTGGGGTGACTGCCAGTCTATATGACTGGGAGGAACCTTTCTAAGCTGGGGTGACTGTCAGTCTATATGACTGGGAGGAACCTTTCTAGGCTGGGGTGACTATCCAGCAGCAACCAATAGTTCCTTTCTATCTCTGAATTCAAAGAGAACCTCGCCTCTCTGCTCTGAGCTCTTTCCCTATCAGTGGTCTGTTGGAAGCTCAAAGCAGCCATGTTTATCAATTCTGCTTTTTGATCTGTTCAGTTGTAAGCAGATGAAACCTTTTATTTATTCTCCTATCAATTTCTCCGAGTGAATTATGGAGACCGTAAGTGCCACTGGATGAGGAAAAAAAAGGGTAATCTACTTGGGGGGGGGGGTTGAAGCTATTCTGCTCTGTAAATCCTTACACTTCTATTGTGCTGCTAGAGGGATTTAAACAGAAATTTGTAACTCTGCAACATTTCCCGCTAATCCCATGATGTTGAAAACCGCTCTTGCTACGCATCTGAGCATCACCCCCTGAAGTTTGGTTATTGGGTGATTCAAAAGGGCTATAAAAAAAATCAAACCAAGTAAAATGAAAAGCCATAGCATAAATGGGGAGACCAAGTGTTAAGACCAACGGCCTCTGTTAGGAGAGAGTCGAGGCATTTAGTGTCTGTCAAGCACTGCAGTGGAATTTAAGAAGCAGGGGGCAGATAGTTTATGAAATGGTTTGGAATTCCCCGGTTGTATTTAATGGCTTGGTTTTGTCTCGGAGAAAAAAAGAAAATCTGCTTCTTTCCCAGAAGACGACATACCAGGCCACCGGAATTAAGTACGTGGAAGTCTTCAAGGTGGTCCTTAAATTCATGGCCTGGACCTACAGACGCATCCCGATAGAATCCTGCTAAGCTCTTGAGCTGTTAGGAAGATAATTGGTGGGGTGATCTTTTTGGAAAGGGTCAAACACATTACTGCAGAGATTTTTTTTTAAAAAAAAAAACAAACCCTCTAGCCCATTAAACAATCACAAGGATTTCCCACCTCAGGCTCATGTGGCATAAAACTGACACTGTAGAATGCTCTCTGTGTGTGGCGGTGGCATGAAGGACAGAGTTAGGGCTCCTCAGATTTGAGTTTCAATGCATTTTCTGTTTGTACCCCTGGATGCACCTTACCTGTTGAGCTTCCTAATCTATGGATGGATTCTGTAATAAGAATTGAAAAGGGGTGGATGGACTCCCCTTTGGAGATTTCTAAGGAGAGTTCAGACATTTTAACTATGGATATCTTGACCTCAGTGACCCTTGAAGTCCCTTCCAGGTCTATATTTCTACAGTTTTATTTTTCTCCTCAGAACTACTGCTACTGTTGCTTACAATTTTATACTTAGCACTTACAAATCAGTCAAATGTTCAAAATGGAATGTTTTGCTTTCCTTTGCTTTAGTTTCCAAGTACAGTGGTGCCCTGCATAACGGGCGATTCATTTAACGACGAATCTGCATAACGATGAAGTTTTTGCGATCGCAAAAGCGATCACATTGCAATGTTTTAAATGGTAAAACATGGTGATGATCGGTAAGCGTTTTGCTTACCGATTTTCGCATAGCAATGTTTTTAAAACAGCTGATTGGCGGTTCCAAAATGGCTGCCGGGTAAATAAAATGGCCGACCGCTGTGTTTTTGCCCAGATTCCTTGCTTACCGGGCAGCGAAAATGGTGGCCGCATGGAGGATTTTCACAGAGCGGTGAGTTTTTTGCCCATAGGAACACATTAAACGTGTTTTAATGCATTCCTATGGGCTTCTTTGTTCCGCATAGCGACGAATCCGTATAGCGACAATTTTTTCGGAATGGATTATCGTTGCTATGCAGGGCACCACTGTATTACGTTTCAAAAGACACTTTCCCTGCTTGGCACCTTCAACGGTTCACCTGAGTTGAACTGCCCTCTGCTTGATGCTCGGGTCCCATTGCCATCTTGACCATCCAAGTAGAGGCCAAATAGAAACACTCTCGAGGAGCGACAATAATTGCTTCCAGAGATAAGTGCTCATGAAAGGTCTGGCGGTGGATGAAAGAGAAGCAGTAGGCGTTCTTGTTCTTGACTACTCTTGCCGAGGAGAGGTGGCGCCCAGGATGTTCCTGCTGCGGGGCAGACGGTGCACAGTGCAAACTTGACCGTTCCTGTGTCACATGGCTTATTTTCGAGGGAAGGGAAGCAGATGGGCCCTCTTTCCATCCAGGTAGCTGGTCTGCTTTTGGGGCTGCCCTTGGCGGCAGGCTGAACGTAACCTCCTTGGTTCCAAAGCATACTTAACTTGAGAACTAACCCAACCCCAGTCTCTTTATTTATAACACTGCCTATTGTTCTAAATAAAGAGATCGGGGCAGGATTAACTTTGTAAGTGGGCTCTTGTGACAGAATGTTCGGGACGGTGAATTTCAGCCAGCGTGAGAAGTTCTGATACAGGCAAACTCAGAGCTGATCCTTCATCATCCACAGGGAAATAACAACTCCAGCCTCATTAGTTAGCATTTGTAGCTAACAGATTCAGCCATGGATCTCATCTCCCCCACATACTTTTACACGTGCACTAGATCCTTTGTAACCCACTTCCATCTGAGCTGGGTGTGTGTGTGTGTGTGTGTGTGTGTGTGTTTTGCTCCCCAACCCCCTGAATCCTGTACTTTCCTTTCCAGCCTCTCTTTCTGTTCAGCTCTGTCGCTTTAAGGATGGGGAGACCTTTCCCAGATGGAAAAGGTCATCTGTCTTTCACTACTCAACACCTTTTTTCATGAGTTCATTTAAACACCGCCAGACATTACAGGAACATATCTCAGCTGGGGAAGGGGGGGGGAGTTATCTGCTGCTTCTTAAGTCACTCTCTTTTATGTAGGTGGCAAAAGTAACTGCACAACAGCCACCGCAACCCAAACCCTCATTGGTTCCCATAGCAATTGAATGCATACAACATGATTCATAATATTCCTCAGTCCTTCACACTATAATTTTGCATGAACCCCCACCCTGTATCTGCACCTGTTATACTTGCTTTTCCGTCATCAAACCCTCCGACATTTGTGAATTGCAACACGGAGGGGTGTAAACTGGTCGTAGCCAAGAACAAATGTTCACGCGGAAATATAGTATGGACCGATCCAAAGTTATAGGTAGAGGGGCTTCTCTAGACTGGAGGATCCTCTATTTGAAGGCATCCTCTTTCTTCTTGTGGTTTGTAGGAGTGAATCACCACATTTCTTGGGCTGCCACTCCTAGAAAGGCTGACCATCAGCCAGCCTTGCTGGGATTTCAGGGAGATGAAGTCTAATAATATCCAGTAATCCTTGTTGACACACAACCCCCACAATTGCTTTGTGTTTAGGTGCGAAGTGGTTAACTGATGAAAAAAGGAGTCAGCTTTTGGGATTTTCCTTTGCGTGGTGTTACTTTGTGAACGGTATGAGCAAAAGAGGGCATCTTGTAGACCAGTGGTCCCCAACCTTGGGCCTCCAGATGTTCTTGGATTTCAACTCCCAGAAATCCTGGCTAGACGAGGTGGTGGTGAAGGCTTCTGGGAGTTGTAGTCCAAGAACATCTGGAGGCCCAAGGTTGGGGACCACTGCTGTAGGCCATCTTGGCTGCTGCTATGGGTGTTGTCAAGATTCACACTGCCCTTTGCAATGTAAAGCTTGGCATCTTTTTTTTTTCCTTGCTGGCAATGTGGGCACAATATTGTCCAGCAATATGGGGCCATTTCCTGGTGTTTTGAAACATGGGTGCAGAAGCACAATATCCTACATACATAAACCAGAGGTTTTTTTTTGAAGAATTGAATAATAATAAGAACAATAATACTTTTAAGAAATGGGAAAATAGAGTTACTTTAGACACTCTAGCAACACCAAATTACAATTTGGTGCTCTTCAGCAATAACTGTAAATAATTAATTTTTAAAAAGTAACTTTCCAAGCTGTGTTTCTAGACATGCTGCTTCAATTCTAGCCTATGGTTTCCATTGTTGTTTTCCTTTTTTCCACTATTATATTCTAGTACTCAGCGAAGCTAATGTTTCAGATCCCCAGAATTCCTCATGCAGCAT
The DNA here is from genome assembly GCF_051106095.1 of Pogona vitticeps. Lineage (NCBI taxonomy): Eukaryota > Metazoa > Chordata > Lepidosauria > Squamata > Agamidae > Pogona > Pogona vitticeps. Next base: position 9,581,192 of record NC_135795.1, read on the forward strand.
GGTCATTAGACTCTAGTTCACTGTGAGAAAGAAAGTAGCTTTGCCAGGCAAAGACGATGCCCCTGAAGCAGACAGATTATTCATTCACCTCCTCTACTCGGAGAATGATGAGCAGTATAGTGAATAAATCAGGAGTCGGGTAGACCTTGATTCAAATCTCCACTCAGCCATGGAGATGTCTGGAATTGTGGTGCTAGTGGCATGAGAAAGGTAAAGGTAAAGGTTCTCCTTGACATTTAGTTCAATCGTGTCCGACTCTAGGGGGTGGTGCTCCTCCCCGTTTCCAAGCCATAGAGCCAGCGTTTGCCCATAGACAGTTTCCGTGGCCACGTGGCCAGCGCGACTAGACACGGAATGCCGTGACCTTCCCACCGAGGTGGTACCTATTTATCTACTCGCATTTACGTGCTTTCGAACTGCTAGGTTGGCAGGAGCTGGGACAAGTGACGGGAGCTCCCTCCATTGCGTGGATTCAATCTTACGACAGCTGGTCCTCTGACCCTGCAGCACAGAGGCTTCTGTGGTTTAACCCACAGTGCCACCACGTCCCTCCCGCCACCACGTCCCTCCCGTGAAATCCCTCCTTAAATATCTCACATACTGTGGAAACTCTACTTGGGTCGCTGCAAATTGAATGCAACTTGATGGCATTTCACAACAGTGCTTAGAAAATTAATGCCAGATCCTCAAGCAGCGCGGGTTTCTAGGTTTGGAATTAGTCAACTGGATTCATCTTCATGTCTTCTCTCTCTCTCTCTCTCTCTCTCTTCATGTGTGACCCACAAAGAAAAGCCATCCAAACTATTCCACCTGAATATCAAGAGAGATCACGTTTGAGGCATCAATCTGTTTGCACCTCTTCTGGAAATGTCATGGATTATCTCTGACTTTGTGTGGCAGCATCTCTGGGCTGAGGATCAGAAGGTCGCCCACTTTGGAGCAGAACCTCACAATGCCCATAATGGCAAAAGCAATTGTTTGTCACAAGCCAAGAGGAACAGCTGTGAAGACTAGCTTGTGGTCACCCTGGAGTCATGTAACCTTAGAACATTCCACCACAGTTTGAGCTGGAATACAACACTCTGATTTTTTTTTAATGGGTTCTTTTTGCAGTGGGGGAGGGCTCGCCTTGCATACGCCTGCAGTGGCTGTCTGTCAAGAGTCAGGATGCTGGCCCTTGAAGCATTCTGTAAAGCTCAGCCTGGAGGTTAAAAAAAAGAGAGAGAGAAAACCATTGTTTCCTTTGATACTGGCGGATTGTGGGATGCAGGAACCTTTCGCTCTTGAGACAAGCTGCTTTTATAATCCTGGAAAGTCAGCCATTGAAGGGAGCGTCCTGGTCTTCTGGGTTGTCCAATTTTCTCTTGAATGCCTCCAGCGTTGGAGAGCTCGCCACCTCCTGAGAGAATTGGTGTCATTGTCGTACTGCTCTAACAGTTAAGAAGTTTTTCCTGATATTCAGCCTAAACCTGTCTTCCTGTAGCTCGAGCCCACGATTTTATGTCCTACACTCTGGGATGACTGAGAACAGATCCTTCCGCTTCTCTGTAGGACTACCTTTCAAGTATTTGAAAAGTGGTATCACCTCTCGCCTCTGTCTTCTTTTCGCAAGGCTAAACATGCCCAGTCCTTCCAGCCTTTCCTTTATTACAATCAAAACCTGGAAATGTTATGTCTCTGCACGGCCACCTTTGGAATGCCTCAGGCAATATTGCTGCTGTCTCTGCCTGCTGGGAATTAGGGGATTCGGACTCCAAGAAAAATAACTTCTTCCAGGCTTCGAACATTTTATCTTTCTTCTAAGGGACTCAAGGTGGTGAATGCAACTCTCCTCCCCGTTTTTATCCTCACAACAACCCTGTTAGGGAGGCCAATGCGAATAGCTGGAGAGATAACGAAGCAGCGACGGCATCTCAGTTGAATCTGGACTTTCACTCTGCAAAATCCCTGTTTCCTTCCGAGGTACGATGACAGGCACAATGCGCTTGGATAAATTTGCTCCTGGCCCAGTTCCTGTAACTGTAATCTTGGCTATTCTCCTTCCTTCTGCATTCTTGCAGGCGCTCCGCCACTTCTTGGGAGTGTATCTTGGCTCAATTACATTAACATGACTTTGATATCCAACACAAAACTGTGATTCATGGTGGCTATCGTGTAAACCATCAAGGTTATTTAAATTCATCCCCCTGCTTCCTTCCTGCTTGGATTTCAATTTTTCTTCCCCCAGGACTGCCAAGAACACTCCAGTATCGGAGAAGGACTTTGCCAAGCCGTCATCATCCTGGGTGGCCCATCAACATCTCCACTCCCCTATCTAACATGTCGCGACGCTCCCCAGTGGAGCGGGATCTGATACGGTTGCTAATTTCAGGCAAAGAGACATGGCTGATGATCTCGCTTTGAGGTCACTCTTGCATGAATTTGGAAGCAGCCCGGCAGAGCAGTGGCGATCCATAGAGCGGCGGCAGTAGACAAAAGACATATATTTTGGGTGATTTTGCTTCGGTCAGTCCGTTTCAGTAAAAGCTGACAAAGAATCCTTTGTGACTTGAAAGGCTTACAAATTTATTTGGCCTACACTCTTCTGGAAGTTGGGTGCGGTGTGCAAAACCCAACACCAGATCCAACTGGTGGGGCTTTCTTCAAGTTGCCAGATGATCCTCTGATGATTTTTTTTTTTAAAAAAAGCATTGTTACATATATTTCTTAATAAAACAACGATATGGCTTTTTTATCCTAAACTTATAAAACCCATAAACATGATTAGCAGAAAGAACAGAAATGGAGGTAATTAGAACAATGATTAGAGCAATAATTGAACTCATTTCTTATAGAACTTTGCTTCCAGACGTCTTACCATTGATGGTCTCTCTCCTCTGTGCCTCTTCGATTTTTTTCAGTATCGACTGGGAACCAGAACTGGACAAAGTACTTCAAATACAGCAATTAAGAACTGAGCAGAACCTCAAGAGATACCCAGAACACCGTCAGGATTTGGCTTTCATTTGATCAAGAGGAATGTCAATATAGCTTCATTTTGCTGTTGCTCAAAACTGGAATTCTAAAAGAAAACATTGTGGCCATAGACCACAGTCTCAGCTTGTTGAAGGAAAAGAAACACACACACACACACACACACACACACACACACACACACACACACACACACACACACACGCACACACACACACACACACACACACACACACATATGTGTCTTACAGGTGAATTGGGCAGATTTGCTCTTCACAACATTTAAAAATAGCTCCTGGAATAATGAGTTTCATAAAAAACCATTAGCTGAAATGTCCCTTGACTACAGAACAAATTGTTACAGCTGAATTAAACAGGTCACAAAGTTTCAGCCTGTACACAGGTATAATCAACTAGAATTTTGTGCATATTTATTTATTTCGGTTACACAAAAGACCTGTTAGTGCCGCTGAAGCAGAATCACTGCAGCCTGTTTTGCTACATGACCACTGACATTTGAAAGCTGGGTTATTTGTTGAAGTGTGTTCCGAGGCTCTGTAATGACAGAAAATGGGATGAAATTGGAATCAAGTAAAAGGGCCATTCAGCTAATAACTGTCATTAGCTCCATGGCATTTGGGAAGCTAAATGGTATCAAATTACTGCGTTAAGAGATTTGTTCGTTAAATTTTTTTTTAAAAAAACCAACAACTTGTATTTTTAGTATGAAAGAATAGGGGAAGAATGTAGCTTTGTATCGTCGTCGTCGTCATCATTATCGTCGTTGTCGTCGTCGTAGTCGTCGTCATCATCATCATCAAACTGCAGAGCTGGAAGCTACCCTGTGGATTTTTGAGCCACAGCCCCTGTTAAGGAGGCACAGGGGGGAATCGAACTTCCCACCTCTGGCTCCACAGCCAGATGCATAAACCACTGGACTATCATTGCTGGGAAGAACAGAATTTCTATAGTAGGAAGAAATGATGGAGTTCATGTGCGTCAGCCCATGCTCAATGCAGAAGAGCATAATTTGGGAGAAAAGGACATGTAAGTGGGCGGAAGTAAGCCGGTGAAGTTTTGCGATGGAAGGAAACACATACTCCCAACTCTAGAAAATAAACCCTTAGGTCGTGGGGTGGTGGGAGAAAAAAGACCCATGTGGCGTAGAGAGGGGACTTCACTTGAGACAGGTCCAAATCCCGATCTGGCCTTTTTCTCCAAGTGAGTGGAATTAAGATCTCTGCAGGTGCAGGTTTGTCAGGTGGAATTCACAGAATGGAGAAGTATGGGATCTGTAGTCCAAGGAATCCCACCAGCAACCCCCCTCTACACCGGATGACCTTGGCATGCAGTGATAGTTTAGCTGATGACCTACCTTATACAGTGGTGCCTCACTTAACGAGTGCACCGTAGAACGATGAAATCTCATACCAATGGCCCCTATGGGCAAAACTCGCTTTGCGAAGATCGGTAAGCGTTTCGCTTACTGATCTTCGCAAAGCGATGCCCGACGATCAGCTGTTCGGCAGCTCCAAAATGGCTGCCAGAAGCCCCGAAATGGCTGCACGCAGCATTTTCACGCCCGCCCCTCGCTTACCGAGGGCGTGAAAATGGCTGCCGGCTATGGGAAAACTTCGCTGAACTGTGAGTTTTGGAGCCTATTGGAACACATTAAACTAAGTTTAATGCATTCCAATGGCTTTCTCCATTCTGTACAGCAATGTTTTCACATAGCGAGGGTTAATCCGGAACGGATTAACCTCGCTATGCGAGGCACCACTGTAGAGTTGTTGTGAGGATGGCTTAGTGGTTTCGGCATCTGGATGTGGAGTCAGAGGTCACAAGTTCAATTCCCCACTATGCCTCTTTGACAGGGGCTGGACCTGATGTTCCATAGGGTTCCTTCCAGCTCTGCTGTTCTAAGATGATGATGACGGTGATAAAATAGGAAGGAAGGAAGCATGTACATCAGCTTGAGTTCATGGGAGAAAAAACTAGTTTGTCAAAATCACATACACACAATTCTGTATTTATATCCACATATAACTATAGATTTAACTATAGACATACATGATATAGATATATATTAAAAAAGAGTCCCATGTTAGCAGTATAATTCAGAGAAATCTGCATCAAGGAGAGAGTTTCAGAAGTTTGTTAACACAGCATTTCTTTTTAATTTAAAAAATGTGTGCCCACTTCCTAAAAATAAATGTGGTATAATTAATCATATTCCATAAATAGTTATTATTTCAGCCACTTCTTTAACCTTTGCAACTGTAAAGGAGCACCTGCTAGGAGTTAATAAACTGATGACTGTTTTAAAGCCTTTAATAACACGATTGGATGATAGATATACTTTTCAGGAGGTAGACAAACTGAGAACAGATTTTACTTGGCACCTTGAGTCCGGTGGAGTTTTATTGGGTCAGAGTTAGGGTACATCTGTTCATTGGGCTATAACAGTCCGCCACACAAGGTAAATAAAATATCATTTTCAAAAATAACATTAAAGAGGTGGATGCCAGAATAAATATGTGGAGATTCTGTGGGTTGCATTAAGGTGTGATGCAAGTACACATGAGCCCTATAGGAATGCTTTTAGAGTCCCAAAATGATCACCTAAAATGTTTCTGAATGGCCAGGATTTTTTTTTAAAATCCTGGTGGATGAAGCCGGTGTTGTTGATCTCACTCAGTTTTGTCCACCAGGGAAAGGTGGGGTAGGAATGAATGAATGAATGAATGAATGAATGAATGAATGAATGAATGAATGAATGAATGAATGAATGAATGAATGAATGAATGAATGGATGGATGGATGGATGCATGGATGCATGGATGCATGGATGCATGGATGCATGGATGTTCATTCCTCCAGATAGCTGCTTCAAGAGATAGTCTGTCCACTTGGCATGATGTCCTGGGCATGATGGCAACTATAATCTCACAACCACAAGTGGCTTATAGTTGGGAAAATTTGGGTTAAGTCATTGTGATCATAGTCCTCTTGTCTGTTTTGTTCCCACTCAAGCTTGACAGTTTTGTTTGTTGTTCAACGTGACAACGATAATGATGCACAGTCAACACATGGGTATAGAGTAGAAGCTCCGTATCTGCGGGATCAGTATGTGTGGTTTCACTTATCCACGGTCTGAAAAGATTAAAAATATTAAAAGAAAGAAAATCCACAAAAATATTTTCACATGTATTACCAGAACCAGCCTCTAGAGGGAGTGGGAGACTGTTCTATGAATGTTAGTGAAGAATACATGGCATGGTCTCTGATGCCCACCAGTGGTCATTTCTGGCAATGCACGTTCCTCCCACCCCACCCTTTTACCATGTTATATATAGTCTTCACCAGTCACCAAAAGGACAAGAGGGAGGGGGCCAATATAGCCTCCAAGATCAAAGCATTCCACTATGTAGGAGCACCTCAGAGAAGGGGGTCTCTCCCATCACCAACAAGCATGTGCGCAATGGCAATGGGGCTGAGAGAATGGCCTCCTCTGAAGATCTTAGGAAAGCTTTATAGGTCATAAACAGGACTCTGAATTGGGCCTGGAAACAGACTGATAGCCAGCAAAGCTGTTGAAACAGCAGCACTGCCTGCTCCCCATAACCAGTCAGCAACCTGGCTGCAGCAATTTTGAACCACCTGAATTTTCCGAACCATCTTCAAAGGTAGCCCCAGGTGCAGTGTGCGCTCCATGAATCCAAGCAGGATGTTACAGAAGGATCAGCACCGCAGATAGCTCCCGTAAAGCTCAAATGGAAATCAGATTGGATTCTCCACCTCTGCAAAAATTGGCCATCAGCTTTATTGGGGGGGGGGGGGGAGAAGCATTTTCTAATTCATACCTGAAGGCACTCATCTCAAAGCATCAGAATGGTTGAACATAATAATTGCAAACGGTAGCATTTAACCTCTTTCCTGTATACCTAGAACACCTTTCCTTCTCAACTGACGTCACTTCTTCACCTTCCTTTCTGGAGCTCCAGTGAGGTCACACTGCTAAATCATCATTTATCGGCTGCATCTGTCCATCCCTACCATTGCTATCTGGAAATTCATTCCTTTCACAGTTGCAGAGAAAGAGGGTCCATAGTTTATGCTGACACCAGGATCTGAGCATAGAGAAGACCGTTTTTTTCCATCTTTCACAGTTTGTACACAATCCATTACAGCATTGGTCCCCAACCTTGGGCCTCCAGATGTTCTTGGACTACACCTCCCAGAAGCCTTCACCACCACCTCTGCTGGCCAGGATTTCTGGGAGTTGAAGTCCAAGAACACCTGGAGGCCCAAAGTTGGGAACCACTGCATTACAGTATCTACATAAGCTGGTTTGGGACAACTGAGAAGACTTTTGGCTACAAGTACTATGAATTTTGTTGAAAAGGAAAATATTCAATACATTTTCTCATATTGTGTCACATCCTTACTTGGCCTCAATATCAGGCCTTGGTATCAGTTGGCATTGTCCATAAGTCAAGGTCTCCAATGCGTTCGTATAGGCCCCAGTATGGATGTTATCAACAATGGTCCAGAAAATAAACATCTTCAAGGAACCAAGTTCCCAATCATGGAGCCCGGATGTTCTTGGAATGCAATTTCCAGAAGGTCAAACCATTGACTGTGCTACAGAGGGCTTCTGAGCAATGTAGTCTAAGATCAAGAACTACTGGATAGCTCAGTAGTTTAAGCATCTGACTGTGGAGCCAGAAGTTGGGGGTTCGATACCCCCCTGTGCCTTCTGGGAGAAAAGCCAGCCTGGGTGGCCTTGGGCAAGCTGCACAGTCCTAGGGCTCCCCCTAGAGGAAGGGAAGGGTAAACCACTTCTCCACCTATAGAACCCTAAAAAGGGTTGGTGTGAGGCAGCATTGACTTGACTGCACACAATTATTATTCTTATTTTAATAGTTGATTAATCTTGCACATTGTGCAAAAACCAGGGTTCCATAAATGAGAGGAAATAAACTAAGGTGTTGGAGGTCATTTAAAGGCGCTGATGATAACAGACTTTATATTCAGAAGCATGCCTGAACTCAAAACAAACCCACCCATTCCTTCCCCACCAAATATAGATATTTCAGGAATGCTGACATTCATTGGTGAAAGGTGATGTTGAACTCCTGACGTGGCTTGGCCTGGCGGGTTAGATCTTGCTGTCACCAGCCAAAAGCAAGGGGCTAGAGACCTCATTATGCGCCCCCGTTTTGAAGTTTTGCACGGTGGTTTGCGTGTGAGACTCTGGGCCGAATGAAAGCTTATGAGTTCAAGGCAAGTAAATAAAGATGAGGCTGTTTGCTTAAATGCCAAAAAAACTGAGCAGATGTACTTTGCAGAGGTTTTTTTTTTTGGATTAAAGAGTTTTTGATTCACCACATCCGTGCTGAAGTGTTGATCGACATGATGGCTACAAGCTTTCTTTAAACATGCTTTCTTGAAACGTGCTCAACATGATTTAGCTGTTCCAGGGATATATGAGTTCTCTGTTTCTCTGTCTCGCTTCCCCTCATATATACATAAATGTAAACAAAGATCAGCTCGGTCAAGATGAGTATTAAAGGGTCAAACCATAAGATCATAGGCTTATGAAGAGGTGCTGCTATCTTAGGTTGAGAATGCTTTGTCTTCTGATTGGCCATTGGAAGGTAAACATGGGCTTCACTTGTGTACAGTGGACCCTCTACTTACGGAATTAATCCGTATTGGGACGGTGGCTGCAGGTCGAAAAGTCTGTAGGTCGAGTCTCCATTGACCTACAATGCATTGAAAACCAATTAATGCCATAACCAGCCATTTTTGTTCCATTTTTGTTCCATTTTGGTTTTTTTTCTGGTCTGTAGATCGATTCTCCGGCTGCAAGTCGAACCTAAATTTTGCGCCTGAAGTCTGTAACTCAAAAAGTCTGTAAGTCGAGCCGTCTGTAAGTTGAGGGTCCACTGTATCTGATTATTAAGGGCTGTCTCATTGAAGAGACAGTACATAGCAAAATAAGTCAAGCATAAGAAATACACATTCTCTTGCATGTTTAGTTTGACCCAAAGTTACCGGCTCTTTCTTACTAATTTTGGTTTGTCCATACGTTGTTTGAGATAAACCTCAGTTTTGACAGTTACACTGAAAAACCTATTTGCTGCTCCTATCTATCTATCTATCTATCTATCTATCTATCTATCTATCTATCTATCTATCTATCTATCTATCTATCTATCTATCTATCTATCTATCTATCTATCTATCTATCTATCTATCTATCTATCTATCTATCTATCTATCTATCTATCTATCTATCTATCTATCTATCTATCTATCTATCTATCTCTGTCCGTCCGTCCATCCGTCCATCCATCCTCTCTGCATTAACTTTCGCCCAGTGCACCACCACAGTTATGGTTTGTAAAAGGAGAGAATTTCTTTCCTGAGTCTCAAAGTTCATGGAATAGTTCCTTTTAGTTGCTTGAAAAGTCTAAACATTACAATCAGCCATATGTTACAATCAGAAGTGTTACAGTATGGAAGGCAGCCCATCTAGGAGAAGGAAAACTCCGATTTCAAACCTCCACTGCCTTGTGGCTATATCCACTCATGGAAAAGGCTTCAGGAGTTAACCTAGAGGCAAAATCTGGAGCTGGAGTCCCGGAGGCAGCATGTGTCGTTCTGCCAACTCCTGCGACATTGCTGGAACCAGTTGTATTGGCGCTTGCCTTTCCATTGGACCATTTCAGCAATGTGGAGAGGGGGGATCTGCTGCTTGGGTAACAGCCTATCCTCCATATTACTTTACCCGGGCTTCCTGCTCTGGAGAGGACACTTCTCGATTCAGAGCATGTTACCATAGTCTCTCGAGACTGAAGGATGCCTATGAGTGAGTACAGTAAGAACAAGTGAAGCAGCTAAAAAGAATAAAAAATGGCTAGAATCTTGCTTGTGTTCCTGTAAGGCTTGAATATTTTGTAGTGGCAAGTGGATGATAAACCAGGGAACATCCTGGTTGTGCAGTTGGTCACCTGACCAGACATGTGACCAACCAAGGCATGCCCCAGTCAATTGGCCCCAGCAAATCATACGAACCATGCATGCACACCAATGCGCGGTCAAGTTGCTTCCAATTTATAGTGACCCTATGAATGATCAGTCTCTAAAAGGTCCCGTGTCCTCAGCTGCCCTGCTGAGCTCTTGCAAACTCAAGCCTGTGTCTTCCTTTAGGGAGTCAGTCCATCGCGTATTTTGGTCTTCCTCTTTTCCTGCAGCCTTCCCCCTTTCCCAGAGAATCATTGTCTTTTCCAGAGAATCCTGCCTTCTCATGAGATGTCCAAAGCATGACACCCTACAAGGGTGTGGATGATGTTCTATAGAGGTGAAATAAAACATGATAAAATTTATGGAAGTATGGAATCCCTTGCTGGCCCCTGGTGCAGGAGATCAATTGAAAAATGGACTGAAATGCTGGTTAGTTTGAATAACTGTGCGGTTAGAAGTAGAACATATATAAATGTTTAAATACAGTGGTGCCTCGCTTAGCGATCGCTCCGTTGAGCGACGGAATCGCTTAGCGATGGGGTTTTGGCCATCGCCAGAGCGATCGCTTAGCGATGGCCCCTATGGGCAAAAATCACTTTGCGATGATCGCGGGGAAGCAATCATGGCAAAGCGCCCATTTTTTAACAGCTGATCGGCGGTTTCAAAATGGTTGCTGGAAAAACAAAATGGCTGCAGCTGTGTTGCCTTGCTTTAGAGGCACCGAAAATGGCCGCCCCTATGGAGGATTTTCACTTACAGGTAAGTTTTTAGCCCATAGGAACGCATTAAATGCATTTTAATGTGTTCCTATGGGCTTTCTAAAATAGCTTAGCGACGTTTTTTCCAGAACGGATTAACGTCGCTAAGTGAGGCACCACTGTATTATTAGTATACTATAGGTAAGAAAATTATTGGAAGTGTAACTTTTTATAGGCAATTATTATTTTTTTCTTTTTTTAATGTGACTAGAGGATTGTAACATATTAATAATAAATATTCAATTTTTTTTTTAAAAAGTGTGGATGATCTTGGTCTTGCTCTCCACTGACACATCTTTAGAACTGATGCAGCACCAATGGGACACTGTATATTAAGAGCGCTAAACATTAGCATTGACATGATGTTAGGCAGCCCTTAAAATTTCAGCAGTAGCACTGGTTATAAAAGGATTGAAATTCTGCCAAAAGAAGACTGTGTTCTCCTGGCGCTGAAGTGCTATTGATGTGGATTCGAGATGGATCTTTCCTGCACCAGCCTGCGTAGCCTTGAGCAAGCTGCACAGCCCCCGACCCCTGAGCAAGGAAATGGTACATTGCTTCTGAGCATTCTCTATCAGGAAACCCTGGAAAGGATCACCATAAGTCAGAATTGCCTTGACTGATGACACATAATGATGATGATGTGCACTGATTACTTTTCCCCCCACCCTGCATATTTTATGTTTCATAAGCCCCCCCCCCCCAAGGTGAGAGTATAAACTTCCCAGATTGTTTGCAATGGCTCGGCTCTCTCCAGAAAATGTACCTTTAACACACAGTGTGCATTCACGCATGCACGCACGCACACACGCACCTCTGGCTAGTCAGCGGGGGTATTAAATCAAAAGGTAAGAAAGATGAAAAATGTTCCTCTCCCTGTTTTATCTGCAGCCAGGAAGGATATTGCTTCACATTTTTGCGAAATAAAATGACATAGCTCACAATTTCCCTCGAGCATCAAAATGGTGCTTTCTCTCCCTCTCCCTCCCTCTCTCTCCTGAAGCGCTCATTAATTTCAGATCCAACTTGATTAGATGAGGACTAAGGATCTGAATCATCTTTCATTCTTTCATGGTGGTGTCTTGGCGAGCGCAACCCCCCTTTCTTCCCGATCTAAAAACACAAGCAAGAAAATGCCCCCAATCTCCATATGGCCCACTGGATAGCCTCAAGGGAGTCTTTGTAGGGTTTTGTGCAGTTTCTTGGCCATAAAATATCCCAGGGAGGGAGGGATGAAAGAGAAGTGGGTTGCCAACATCCATGGGATACAGGTAATCCTATATAATTGCCATCATGGGGCAGAGAGGGGACCAGTGATGAAAAGGAAGATTAAAATGTCTTTGTTTTGCGTTGGCAACTGATGAGGGAGTGCCCATCTTCACCCTTGGCCCGTCAAAGACCCAGAGAGAAATGCTTGTCATTTCAAAAGCTTAGACCATGAAACTCAATCTACGACTCCTTCTAATTAATTTTGCTAAATAGATTAGTCAGCTGGAAAGCGGGCTGTCCCCTTCCAAACAAATCCCTCCCTTCTCTCCTCCCAAGGTGAGATGTTTTTCGTTGCTTGAGACTCTCCTTTCAAGTCCCGCGGGTCCCCTTTTAGACTGGATTAGTCAAGCCGCAAGGATTACTCTTTGTAGGTATTAAGCACTGAGGGCCTTTATGGGGGAAAGCCACCCTCTCTGCCCTCTTCATGTACACACAAATGCACTCAATACACACCTCCGGCGTCTGGTTTCGATCAAGGGCCACTAGAAGCTACTTAGCCTCCATCGAGTAGGAAAGGAGGTTGTAAAAGGCAAATGTGGAAGGACCATTTCAATCTATTGAAGGATCCAGGCAATATATTTAAAGGGGGGGGAGTCAAGTGGTATGCATTTCCAGCTCAATTGCATCAATCAGATTCCAACCCAGTTACTCATGGAAATCTCCATTGATCTGTGTAACTTCCTTAGCCAACCCACCGACCTGCCTCACAGGGATGTTGTGGGGGTGAAGGGTGTAGGAGGAGCGCTGCGTGCGCAGCTTGAAGCCTGTTGCAAAATAAGTTGGGCTAGGAAGAAAGCCAAAACATAAATAGTGGCAAGATCTGAAAAACTAGAAGATGCTGCTAGCAGTCCAGTTAGACTGACACTCTAGTTTTGGAGGTCAACATTTGGTTGATGGCCAGTATTGGGGGAAAAGGGGAAACCGGAGATATATAGCCAGGTGGGCTTTGGGATTTATCAAACAAGGCTGTTGTGTGGTAGCCTTCAGCTTGTTTGGTTCTTAGTGGTGGCAATCTGTGGATTACCATGGAAGACCCCAACTTTGATGCTGGTATAGCTTTTCTTTAAACCTCTCCCACTGCTGGGCCTTAAGAGTAACTTCTTACAAGGATGCTAAGGTCATCTCACTTTGGAGCAATTGTGGGAAATTAAGATGGTACCTTCCCATTTCCTAGTGGTCATCAGAGTCCTATAGCTGCTTCCATCTGGAATCTTCTCCATCTAAGCCAGTGATTGGGTCCCTAGATGTTGTTGGACTATGACTCCCAGAAATCCTAGCCAGCACAACCAGTGGTGGAGGCTTATGGGAGTTCTAGTCCAGGAACACCTGAGGACTCAAGGTTGGGAACCACTGATCTAAGCCTTCTGGGAAGAGTATAAGAGAAGGACACTGGTAGAATGGCCAGAGTCAGCATCAGCACCTGTGATCTCAGTGCTAAAACAGAAGACTAAGAGATGTGATAACACCAGAACAAGTGGCTGGGTGTACAACCACTTCTTGCCTAGAAGTGGTTGTACACCCACAAAGTATTCCCTCTTTGCCTTGCTCCAAGTGGCATCATGGGCCAACACGAAACATTCACCACCACTCTCTCACTCCCCAATCCGCTGTTCTCACCCTGGGCTTGGTGGTCTCCTGATCTTCTGCCCAATATATGTGGAAATGAGTTTTTCCTGACCTGCCCAGTCTTGGCACCAGCTCGGAGAGGATGGAGATGAGTCTCCTGATTTTTAAAAACCCCTTACCCAGAGAAAGCACCTTGGCCCTTCACTCAGCACGGTCCTCCATTAGATTTGTCTCGTTAGCCAGAGATCTTATGCCACAAGACTTCAAGCAGCGGTGCCCCAGAGATCTGTTAATGTTAGCCATCTGAGAAAGGAAGGAAGGAAGGAAGGAAGGAAGGAAGGAAGGAAGGAAGGAAGGAAGGAAGGAAGGAAGGAAGGAAGGAAGGAAGGAAGGAAGGAAGGAAGGAAGGAAGGAAGGAAGGAAGGAAGGAAGGAAGGAAGGAAGGAGTTGATGGATGGATGGATGGATGGATGGATGGATGGATGGATGGATGGATGGATGGATGGATGGATGGATGGATGGATGGATGGATGGATGGATGGATGGATGGATGGCCAGGGCATTCATGCCCAGACAGGCAAAGATGTCCTGTCTGATAGGATGATGCTGAAGGCAGTATTCTTCATTTGTCAGATCTCCTGATCTTCCTCCCCACCCACTAGCAATGATATTCTCCAAATAGGACCTTCTTGTATCACGGTGGTTTGATCTCTTAGATCGCCTTCCCCTGCTTCATGATGTGACCTCGTCTTGCTCCCAGAGGGCAGAGCTCATGACGTCTCTTTGAGGGTTCATAATTGCTACTTTGATACTTGCCAATGGCATGTTCAAAGGACAGAGAAGTTTTACAACCTGATTTTTTCCTCCATGAGCGAGCGGCAAGCCTTCACCTTTACATAAAAGGAGCCATTATTTGTCTCTGCCAGCCACAAGGAAAAGCAGCCCCTCCTTCTTTATTTCAAGTATGTTTGGGCTGATTCTCAGTTGAAAGCTTTTCCTTTTGAAAAGGCAGCATCTTGGAGATGTCTGTGTGTCAGCAAAGCATCCTAGCATGACAGTTTCTTCAAACACAGTCCATACCATAATAGGAGCTGAATCATGGTGCTACAAGCCAACGGCCCCAGCAGGGACCAGCGTTTCTTTTGTACACAACACTTTTGAAATGATTCTGTGCAATTATGCTATGTTAAGAGGTACAATATGTGCACACTGTCCAGTTATAACACTTTGCTGCCACCTGAGTTGGCAGCAATGTGGGAATCCATTGCTGAACATCTGCATCTTGTGTGTCATCTACTATTCCTGACTTAGAGATGCTAAGAGGGTTTTGGTGAGATGTTCAAAGAGAGATTTCCCATTGCCAATGTCAGTGAGTTTCTATGGCTAAGCAAGAATCTGAACCAGCTGTCCTGAATCTTAGTCCAGCACTCTATCAACTAGGTCAACGGCTCCCAACCTTGGGTCCCCAGATGTTCTTGGACTACAACTCCCAGAAATCCTGACCAGCATAGCTAACAGTGAAGGCTTCTGGGGTTTTTTTTTAGACATCTGCGTTTGTTTCCCAAGGTTGGGAACCACTGAATTAGATCATGCTGGTTGTCAACTTTGCTGGATATATAAAACAGAAATGAAACAATAACAATTAAAATACAAATATTGTGAAACCTTAGAGATCGCCAGATATATTTCAAGGTGAATTTTAATAGATCACAACCCAGTTGTCTTCAGACAAATGGAGATGAAAGATTTAGCTACAGGTTTTTATGGACGTATATATAGCAGGGCTGGGAACCTAGCAGAGATGACCGTTACGTGCTATCGAATCAGAACCAACTTATAGTGACTCTAATAGGGCTTTCAATGTAAGTGAGATATTTAAAGAGTGTTTTTACCATTCCCTCTCTCCCCATGGCTGAGTGGTGATTTAAACCCAGTTCTTCTGAGTCCTAGACTGGAACTCTGTCCACTACACCATACTGGGTATTCCAGCTATTGGGTATCCCAGTGAGTGAAGAGATCTGCAGCCACAAGAAAAAGAAAAGAAAAGAAAAGTCAAAGTGGCAATGTAATTATTGACATATGTAATGAACTTTGAAAGTGTTGATATAAGTGATGATATAAACTTCCTGGCCATACCCAGAGTGATCAACAGTTTACTAGGCAGACAGAAACATAAAATTTACCGTATTTTTCAGTGTATAGGATGCCCCCATGTATAAGACGCCCCCAGTTTTCTAGCCCAAAATTAAGAAATCTAAGTGGGGCTTAGCAAGTGTAGGGGGAAAGGGATCAAAGCCCTGCAGGATCGCTTTGATCCCTGCTTTTCCCCTCCACTTGTTTTTGTTCTCTCCTCAGCTTACTTCCGTGTATAAGACGACCCTCAATTTTTAGTCTAAAGATTTTAGACAAAAGTATAGTCTTATACATGGGGAAATACAGTAGATATGTATAGTTGAAAACACATGGATCCAAATTGAAAATTTGAGGAGTTAAGAAAGCAAATCACCAGATGACTCAAATATCCTTCTTTTGGTTTCTCTCCCATTTATTTTATTTTTTAAATTCTCAAATGATTTTGATTCTGTATAGGATGATATTTGCAAATTTGGGGAAGTACTTAGGAGAATGAGTGGAAATAGAATCTTTCAAGCCTAGCTTTTTACTAGCAAAGGAAAGCAAAGTGGGCTGCTCATATGTCACTCAACAGAGCTTAAAGCACTCTTTTGGCAGTTTACAATTTAATTATACAGGCTACACATTGCCCTCCCCTGCCCCCCTAGCTGGGTACTCATTTTATTGACTTCAGAAGGATGGAAGGCTGAGTCCACCTTCAGCCAACTATCTGAGCCCGTTGAGACCAAAATCATGTTATGAGCAGAGTCTTAACTGCAATGGTGCAGTTTAACCACTATGCCGCAAGGCTCCATCAGTGTTATCTACTGGACTGAAAGAAGGAGGGGACAGGCAGGAGTGTGATCTCAGTGGCAAGGAACTAGATCTACTCAAGTGGGGTGGATAATTCCCACTGTGAACTAATCAGCCGTCAATGAAAGAAACCCGATCCAGATAGACCTTTGCTTCCACTGACGATTTCCTTTGTGACGATTTAGGGCAAAACAACATTAAAATCTGGAGTTTGGTTGGAATGAAGGAAGCAGAGCTTGGAAAAGTTATCACTACAGTTGCCACAATCCAAGCCCTGAGTATGAACTTCTCCATCATGGAAATAATTAGGTCAAGAAAAGAACCCCGGGGTGTTCGTCTGATCTCCCTGTAGAAGCTCAAAAGCTAGCGTCTTTCACAGCAGCAAAGGGGAGAAGGAAAATATACTTTGAATGCTATTTTAAAATAAACACCCCTCCCCAAAGATGAACATTGAATTAGCTTCTCAGAGCAAAAGACGTGTTCTAATCTCCTCCCGAAGTTTACATCACTGTTTTGTCTAGTGATTAGAAAATTGCAAAGGGATGACAATACAAATCTTTCATGGGGAGAACCAGCCCCTTCCAGCCATCTCGAAACCCTACACTGTCTGTCCATCCAGCTGTTCCTATGATCTTGTTATTGAAACATCTGTGTTTGATATCTACCACTTATTTATTTTTTGACAGGTCAGCCAACCGCCATCTGCTCAATGCCTGGCTTTGACCATGGGCAGAATTGGTCCCTCTGAGAACCCAGGGTCCTGTTTTTGCTAAGTGCGTAAGTACGGATGGATCACTTTTATCTCTAGCACCTTTCCAGGAGATGTTATAGCTGACAATGTTGCATAGATTCATAGCCTGATCCAAAGGAGTCCGCATTAGCAACACTTCTTTGCCTAAACGGCTTGGGCCCTGGATACCTGAAGGACCGCCTCCTTCCATATGAGCCTACCCGGCAGTTAAGATCTAGCCAGAGGGCCCTTTTGAAAGAGCCGTCCCTCAAGGAGGTAAGAGGGATGGCTTGTAGACAAAGGGCCTTTTCGGCAGCTGCCCCCAGACTATGGAATGCCCTCCTAACTGAAATTCGTCTGGCGCCGACGTTGATGACATTTCGGCGCCAGGTCAAAACCTTCCTGTTCCAGAAGGCTTTTAATTGAAATAACATCAACTGTGGGTCCTGATGATGGCAATTTTAATTGTATTTTAATTGTATTTTAATTATTTTATTTTTATTGTATTGAATTTTAATTATTGTAAGCCGCCCAGAGACCTCTGGGTAGAGTGGGCGGCATATAAATAAATAAATAAATAAATAAATAAATAAATAAATAAATAAATAAATAAATAAATAAATAAATAAATAAATAAATAAATAGTTTTTCTAGAAGTATCCGTGTTAGTCTCTACAAAGACATCAGAGGAAAGAAGCAAGCAACCCCTACTACTAGACGAATTGCTATATTTTAATGTGAGATTTCGTGAATCAAGTCCACTTCCTCAGATCTTAGATTGACTGTCCTATTCTGACCATATACTGTATATGACTGTCCTATTCAGACATGGTCCAAAGACCAGCTGGGGATACATACAATGGACATCAGTAAAGGATTAGTATCATCAGTCTGTCAACAATTTCAGATATCAGTCAATGAGTCTACAAGGGACCAATAGCATTGTTGACACATGTGGCCACTGTAAGAATCAATGTAGGGTTTCACAATTGGTAATGACTTAGGAAACCTTGACTGATGTTTAATCCCTTTGAATGGATCTCCAGCATCTATATATATTTCATCTCAGTTGTTTCTCTTTCAAGTCTAGTTCTGTAATGGCTTCCCCGCCCCCCAACAACAGTCAGATTTAGGACATTCAAAGAAAATCCAGGTGGGCTGAAATGTTCTGAAACTGTTTTTTATGCGTTACCATTAAGTCTATTAATTAATCCATGTAGATATTGTCCTGTTGGTCCTGCACAGGGTGCTGAACGGCATTGCTTACCCACTTCACCTTGTCCCTCGCCTGTTGGAGGGTGGCTGTAATGGCGTCCAATTTGACTTTGGATATTGCAGCAGGTGTAGTAGTATGCGTGTCAAAAATAATTCTGCCCCCAGATGCATGTGGCTTTAAGAGGGATCCCCGGTCTAAACAGTTTGAAGGCCACTGTTTCAGGCCATATCTCCCCTCAATCTTCCTTCCTCAAGGCTAAACACGCACAGTTCTTTCAGTCTTTCCTCATAGGGCTTGGTTTCCAGTCCGTTAATCATCCTTGTTGCCCTCCTCTGAACTTGCTCCAGTTTGTTGGCATCCTTTTTTAAAAGTGTGATGTCCAGAACTGGACACAGTATTCTAGATGAGGACTAAGGTGTGCTAAACACAGGGAGACTAGTACATGACGGGAGTGGGAGACTATACTTCTGTTAATGGATCCTAAAATTGTATTTCCTTCTTTTGCAATGGCTCACAAAACTGTCTTGCTGGTCGCACCTCACCACAGTAGAACGAAGGCAGGCCAGGCCTGCGTCTCCCTCATGGAGAGCAACAGAGTTGAGGTTAAAACACCACATTGCTTTCAGTGGGGCTTGTGGTGTGGTCTAATATATGCTCACTCACATGCAAATTACCCCCCATTTTAATGGGACTTACCGAAGTGAAGTTGGACGCCTGCTGAGTAATTTTCACAGGCTGCCTCTGCCAACTGGCAGTAATAACACCAGCCCTATCCAGTTGTGCTTGAACGTCTGTGCAGCCCACACACGCTGAAGGGAGGATGCTAGTCCTGACTCCTCCATCATCTCTAATCAGGAAAATGTGGCAGTCTGAAAAGGAGGATGTTGTTGAACTCAGGTAGATTGTCCATGCCAACCAGAACCCACGCTAGGTCTAGTGGTCTCTCCCTTTTCAGACAATCACGTCCCCCTGTTGAAGGTGATGAGGAAAGGGGTGAAGCAATGGTCCCCGTTGCATGTGGGTTCCACCTGCTTTAAAGCAGGACTGAAGAGGGAGAAGATGGGACAGTATGGTATCGTAGTGCAAGACAACCAAGCTTAGAGCAGAACGTAGTGCCAGCTCGGGCTGTGTGGTTTCCATACCAAAGGAAGTTAAAGTTGGGGAAACAGGGACAAATTGGTGTATTATTTTTCCCAATGAGAATCTATTTGTAGCTGGATGGAGAGCTCAGCGGGTTTAGGTGTCTGGGTGCACAATCAGGCACTGGGAGTTGGATTTTGCACTGTGCCTTCTGTGAATAGAGCCAGCCTGTGTAGCCTTGGGCAAGCTGCACGGTGACCCCAGGGAGCCCCCCCAAAGAAGGGAAGGCGAAGCCACTTCTGAGTCTTCTCTACCTCAAAGATCCTGGGAAGGGTGGCCATAAATCAGAACCGACTTGCTGGCACATGATTGTCTGTCTGTCTGTCTGTCTGTCTGTCTGTCTGTCTGTCTCTGTGTGTGTCTGTCTGTCTGTCTGTCTGTCTGTCTGTCGAGTTTCCCCATGTAAAACAATACTTCTCGGTAGGTTGTTTGTGTAAGCAATGAAATTCAAATGAGCCACAGCCGATCCAGTATTGGTTGGGATACCCGTCAGCCTCACAGAATCTGCATGAGAAACGAATTTGCTGGCAAACCCCGCCGACTCCAGTGAAGAACAGGGAATTTCCGATGCGTCTCTTTACCCTGGAAATCCTTTACCTGCTTTGCCCAAACCTGGGGTGCCCTTGGCACTGGGATGCATGCCCAAGCCCTCCCTGACCCTGGAAACCCCCATATCTTCCCCTCCGAATCCCTACAACCTCCCACGATGGTGTGAAAGATCAGAGACTAACCCCTTCTTTTTAAAAAACTGCCGAGATTGAACTTTTTTTTTCCTGAGCTTTGTTCGAAACATGAGCCAAAATGGCGACCCTCAACGCTCTCTCTTTCTCTTGGGCTTTCAAACAAAATCTCTAAACACGATTCTCTCCTGTCTCTGTCGAAACCCTCCCCCCTGCCTCATCCATTGGCAAATGTCAGATCAAATAGGTAATTGCAGGATGGTAAAATGCCCGCCGGCCGTAGAAACTTATCCACAAGCCAGGTGTGTCTCTCTGACAGCTTCCACCCCCTTGTTCTTGGCTGATAGCTGCTGATGAGATAGGCTTCAAATCCTAGAAGACTATTCCTCCCCTGAGGGGGACGAGTGATTTATTCTTTCAATGAGGTCAGTTCTGCTCTAAGCTTTATCGCCCGCAGACGCTGCCAGCTTTGTTGAACTCCCAAGAAAGATTCTTATTTCGAAAACGAGAAGCCATTTGCACCAGTGGAAAAGGGATGGATTTGAGGAGTGCTCAAAAAAAACAACAACCACATTCTGGGGTCTGTGATGGAACTGGGTTCCTATAATTGTTCTCATATAAAAGAGGCCTTCTGGATTTTTCCCCCCACTTTACTTACTGGAATGTGGTGCCGAATGTCTTGGATATTTCTTTTGACTTATCAAATCTCGTTGCGCTACCTCAAAATTCCTCAGATGTTTCCCCTCAGAAGCGCAACCGAGGTATCTGTTTGTTATTTTGCTCCAGGCGAAATCCAGTTGCCATCTTGCGTATGGCTGAGCACCTCTCTCCACCTCATTAGAAAGAAACATATTCCTCAAAATCAAAAAAGAAAGTTTCCTTCTGAGTCATGGAGATTCCATCTGAGAAGAGCCTTAGACATTTGATTGCGATTTTGCTTCAGGATAAAATTCTCTCCCCTGCTACTCAGAGTCCCCTGTTTTCATTCCTCCCTCTAAAAGTAGCTTCCTGAACGCCATGGCTCTGTGAAAGATCACACAGTTTACAAGCAGAAGGTTATGAGTTCAATCTCAAGCATTTCCAAACAGGGCTAAAGAAGAGTCATACCTAAATCCCGCTGGGTTGCTGCTAGTCGGAACTGGTAAGGTGGGTCTAGAGGAACCGAGGGGCTGTCTTAGGAAATAGCGGCTCTTTGTGGCCCTTCTAAAATTTGAGAAAGGAGAGGATGAAGGATAAGTAGGCTGGAAGGAGCAACATCAACCAGGACAAAATTCGTTTTTGAGATTTTGGAAGATGGCCTAAAGAGCGGAGGTGTATGTCTGATTCAGCTGAATCTTGGAACAGTTTGATACAGACTGTTTGATATCAAATGGAACAGCTGGATTTGTTTCCAGAGTAAAGCAAAATGGATTTACAGATTAGTTCAGCCACAAGGTGAAAATCAGATCAGCTGGAGCACTAATTGCGCCGGATCGCTCTCTCTCATTTTAAAATGCAGACTTTAAAGATGTTGAGGTTGGCTATCCTTCCGCAAACAGACAAAGACTTTTCTCTTCAGGCAGGCTTTCCTTTAAATGATTGGTTGATCAAGTGGATTGTTTTATTCTGTTTCTCTTTTTTTTTTTTTGCTTTTTCTTTTGTTTATATTGCTTTCGATACACAAATTTGCTATTGCTATTATGAGTTTTAATACGTACATCTGTGTAATGCTTTTGAAATATTGTAATAATTTATTACAGTATTTAGTTTCTCACTTGGTTTCTTTTAACCCGGCAAGCTGCTTGGGATCCTTTAGGAGAAAGGTGGTAGAAAAATATTTTAAGTAAATGAATGAATAATATGGCAGTCCGAAAGCACACACACTCCTGCAGGTAGTTGTCTGAAATTTCTCGGGTTTACTCCCTTCTTCACGAGCTCTGAAGAGACTGAAGTTGATCTACCCCAGGACAGAAATTAAAAATTGATATCTGTTTGGGTCAGTCAGTTTTGATCCGAGACCCAATGTGAATCCAATGGGACATTAGTTTTTCTGGAAACTGGGGACTTTTTACTGAGAATGGCCTATTCTGCAGGCGAGGAGAAAAAGGATCTTCTCCATGTTTATGTGTATGAAAATAAACACTGTCCCAGTCAACATTCCAACCATGACATCGCACTAAATCATGGACAAGTTCTTCATGCATGCTATGGCGTGATGTAGTATATCTGTGCTTCCTCTCTTTGTGTGTGTCTCTTGCACACATGCATACTTTTTGTTTCTCAATGGACAATGTCCCAGATGACTAAAAGATGACTAAAAGACAGGAATGCCAATGGAGGTAAGTGGGAGCTTCATTCTCTCAACAGACATGTCAATGAGTTCAGTTGGCTTTTCCTCAGCCTGTGTTTTACTTAAGAAGCCACCGTGAGTCAGCTTCTCCGGAAAGAAAGAGATGTATTAGAAGGTTTTAAAAGGTTTCTTTTAGAAAGCCTCTTTCCCCCCCCCCCCCCAAAGCTTGGAGAAGTGCAGACAGAGAGGTGATATGATAGATGCCTTCCGCGGTCTGAACGGCAGCTACATGGAAGGTGGAATTTCTTCTGCCCCACAAAAGTAGGACTCAAATCCGTGGATTCAAGTTACACAAAGAAAGAATAATCTTAGAACGGCAATGCTCATAGGGACCCAATGGATCATCAAGTCCAGCTCCTGCCGAGGAGGCACCGTGGGGGAATCGAACTCCCAACCGTGCCTAAAACTCTGAGGTATCCAGAAGTTCATTCTTGGCTAGATTTTAGGAAAAACGTTCTGATGATCAGAGCTGTCTGGTGTCTGAATGGACTGTTTCAGAAATTCGTGGACTCCTTGAAGCACAATTTGGATGGCCATCTGTCAAGCATGATTGAGCACTGAGTTGAGTTCCTTTCTGTTCTACCGTTCTATGATTCTACAGTTGGTCTTAGGAACTATCATGTTCTCCTTTGCGAACACAAGAGGGAATCTGCTAGTGGAGCTCTATAGATGTGTCTTATTGCTTGAATGGTTGTGTACTACCAAGAAATCCATGACCTCCAGTTACATCTCGTAATTGCATCTCATAATTGAATAATCCTGTGGCTGAGTCTGGAAACCTTGAAGAACAAACCTATCCCTTCAACAGTATCTTCCTCTGAGTCCTTCTTGTTGCAGGGGCCCAAGGAAGAGCTGATCCGCTCTTGCTAAATATACGCATTCAGTTGGTCTGCCACCGTTTTCTTGAGCTCCATACCTGGTGTCCATAGGTATATGGCTGTGGAGTTTGAGGTTGGGAGTTCGATTCCCCACTACGCCTCCTTGACAGGGGCTGGACTTCATGATCCAGAGGGTCCCTTGTTCAGATTTTTGCCCATCTCTACCTGTGTGTCCATCACTCGGCCTATTGCCCAAGCACTCTGCCTACACAGGTCAACGAAAGCCCACCCCCTTTTGATATTCTTAATCTTTAAACTGGGTGCGTGTTTGTGGAGACACAGCTGTTCTTCAAGCAGGGGGAATCCTCACACAAGGAGATGTCTTCAAGGAGAGAACCCCTCTCAGGAAAGTACGGACACAGAGCCACCCTACCTCAGGAGGGAAAGGAAAATAGGAGAGAGAAAGTCTAAACAGGTTAAGGCATTGTGTGCTGTGTCCAGATACAACACAACTTTTCATCCATGGGACCACAGGAGACAAAGACGCCTCTCTGTTGACCATTATTTACTTTTCCTTGTGCTACCCGGAGCTTGGCTGAAGTCTTTGAAATGACCAAGGAGGCAATTCAGAAAAAAGCCTGCCTGCCAATGACTGGAGTATTTTGTTCCCAGTCCCCCCATTTTGTGTTGAGAATGGTGTCCCAGTGGCAACTCGGGGGGGAACGGATGAACAAACCAAGCTTTTATTTCCTTATTTTTCACCCTGTTCAACCCTTCGCCATCAACTCCTTTCAGGACAGCAGGAAAGTCTCAGATGTCTGTGGCCATAGATGTGGTGTGTGGCTTAAATAAAATATTTTTAAAAAAAACATAGCATGGAAAACCTCATGCCCACGGGCCGCGTGTCTGCCAGCCAGACACATCCTTCACTGAAGTCAATGGGGAGTTTGGCCAAGAGGCGGACAGGGCCTCATGGGAGTGAGCTGAAGACCTTTGGGATTGCCCAGCTGGCAAATTCAAAAACCAAAACTGCTTTGTTGATTCTAGAGCTCGGAAAGTTACGGCTTGAAAGGAAATCATCGTCGTCTGAAAACTACAGAACTGGAAGGGACCTTATGCATCATCCGGATTGTTGCATTCAAAACCCACAGCAAGCAAATCCTGCCCCAAACACTGGAGATCCACGCTGTCAATAAGAGTTGGCCTCAATGGTCTGATCATTTGATTTAGCCAAGGGCATCTTTCTGTGTTCCTGTGTTCTTATGTATAAATGTCGTATAATTTAGTTCCATACAACAAATTACAAATAACTCAATTCTTGTAACTAATTTGTTTCCAATTTCTGGCTAACTCCAATGCCCAGCAAAGATGTATGCATGGACATCCATGTGTTTCAAGAGAAAGGGGGAAAGTTAGTCACAGAACCATAGAATCATAGAATAATGATGCCAGAAGGGGCATATAAGGCCATCGATTGCAACCTCCTGCTATCAAAGTTTATCTACCAGGCAGCTGTCTCATTTTCTCTTGAAGGCCTCCAGCATTGGAGCACTCACCACCCCCTTAGGTAATTGATTCCATCGTCATACTGCTCGAACAGTTAGGAAGTTTTCCCTGATATTCAACCGAAATTTGGCTTCCTGTAGCTTGAGTCCATTGTCACGTGCCCTACATTCTGGGTTAATCGAGAACAGATCCTGCCCTTCTTCTGTATCACAGCCTTTCAAGGATTTGAAAAGAGCTATCCTATCTCCCCTCTGTCTTCTTTTCTCAAGGCTAAACATGCCCAGTCCTTTCAGTCTTTCCTCCTCGGGCTTGGTTTCCAGTCCCCTGATCATCCTGGCCGCCCTCCTCGAAGTTGGACTCTATTTGTTTAAGAAGCATATGGGGAGAAAAGGGCCAATTACATGCCCAAAAAGAATGTTGCATCATGAGGTCATAGAACTGTCGCTTTTCTCCCCCTGCACTTTCTATCTGCTCACAATTATCACCCCTTTTATTCCTCGCACAGGGCTCCTTCGTCTTTGATCTAGCCTTTCTGCATCGCTTCCTTTGATCGACTTTGGCTTACATTGTCTGTAACTCGACCTGCTGCCATCCCTTCTAATCCACCTCCTCCCCTCCCTTCTTTCCAGTTCTCTTCTCTCCATTTCTTTCAACTCCCCTCTCTTGCTTTCATCTCTCTCTCTCTCTTTTGTACAAGTGTATACAAGGGCGGACACAAAGGGACTACAGTTTGGGAACCGGCTCCAAGGTCTTTAGAATCCCCTGCATTCAAATCTTGGAGTTTAGAGAGATTCCTTCATGGGGGGGGGGTTAACACCCAGATGTGGCAGGGAAAAAAAACCCCAAGGAATGCACAAATCTGAAAGAAACAAGAAAACACACACACATAAAAAGCAGCATAAAATATTGTGCAATATATCACAGGAGCGCATTGTTTCTAGTTTGGATACACAATTTGGAGTTTCTTTGGTCAAGCTGTCTTTCCGCCCAGTGACTATTTATTTGCATTTACCGTGTGATGGGTTTATGCAATTAGTTGCATAACGGCAGAGTTTTGTTGAACCCGGAGGGTTACATTATTCTGGGGAGGAGTGACAATGCTGGAGGTCATGTTTTGCACCCCCAAGAGGACAGGCTGAAGTCTGAGCATCTCTGGCTTAGGCTGAGAAAGACCTAAGAGAGGACTGAAGCTGAATTTCCCCTCGTTTTTGAAATGAGTTTCTCAATATTTGCAAATTTCTTCGTACAGCCTGCATTTGTCATACATAATAAACTTGTTCGTACTGTTTAGAAGAACTGTCTTTTGAACTATGCTGGCAGGCTCCAGCATGGGGAATGGATGCTATGGCCTATGCTAGTTGGCTGGGGTATTCTGGAAGCTGTAGTCAAAAAAGGTAACTATTCAAACTATTTCAGTTACTCATACAGTTATAACCTGGCCACACGAATACCACAGTTTCTATGTTCATCCTGTGCTATTCTTTGTTGGCTGAATAAAGTGGAAACTATCTTAGTTTTTTTCCTGAGAAATGGGGAAGACAGTAACTATTTTTCAAAAAATGTAATTATAAGAGTAACAAACTACTTTTTTCATGGAACTATAAACCAAATGTAAGCGGACCCATTGAAAAGTAGAGAGCTAGTTAGCACAGATGAACTGCTGGATATCTCTGTGGTTTATGTCTTTGGTTTCGAAACCCGAAGTTGGGTGTTCGAATCCTCCACGGTACCTCCTTGACCGAGATTAGGCTCCATGATCCTTAGGGTCTCTTCCAGCTCTGCAGTTCGAAGATGATGATGATGATTATGATGATGGGCATGAACCAAACTATGATCCAAACAACCCACAAACTGAGCTGTTTTATAGTCCGGTTCAGGGATCCCATTTTGCCAAAATGAAATAAAGCGCCAAACTTTTTTCTGCTCGGCGCTTCGTTTTGCTTTTGCCCTTCTCCCTTGCCACGAACCGCCCTGATTCATCATTTTTCTGGTTCACGCCCATCTCTACATGTCAGTCAACATGAATGTGCACCCCATTCATAGCAACAGGTCTCCTTTAGATGAAAGTACACTTGAATTGAATGTTATTGCCACCGTTAATTACTCCATCCAGATTAGTTCTCCATGCATTGTAACATATGAAAAGACGCACTCCGATTATTCTGGGGCAGCTTCCTTTTTCCAAACAACTCTGACGCTGCAGTTTTGCATCGTGTTTTTTTTCCAGTTGATGTCCTTTTTGCACAGCTGGCAAAGACAATTTTCTCCGACAAACCCAACCGGCGTTCTTTTCCCCTTCCAGGTAGGAATAAAATAGGTCACCTGAACACGTTGACGGTGGCTTTCGGTTTGAGACTTGGTTCAATGCACTCCAAGACAGCCGACAGCAGCCGAGGGCAACCACTGACATTCCCTCCGGCGCAGAACCGGTCCGTGGAGGCTACCGACTCTAACGTTACAGCAAAAGGGAAATGCCACTCATCTGCTCTGGATTTTAGTCTCAACTTTAAAGGATCCGATTTTTCTCTACCATATCAAAGGCAGCAGCTTACTTACAGCTGTAGCGCTCATCTCTCTCCTATGCTTTCCTGCTGTCTGAAGACGTTGCCTCGCTTGACATTACGAGGGACCTGATCCTGAGGGACTGCAATGGTTCTTCTTGTGAGAGAGCCCTACTTGGTCCTTACCTGTCCGTGTAGCTAAAAAGTAGTAATTATCCTCTCCTCTCTCTTTCTTTGCTTTCTCGATGTGAGCAGAGATATGTCTGAAAAACAGAGTTTCCTGTTTTCCGGTGGGTCTACACAGACTTTCCAGGGTAGTAAGTATCAGTAATTTCAGTGGGTCTAAGCGAGGCAGATTCCTTTGGAATATAGTGCTGTAGGAGAGCTTGAAAAAGATATATTGGGGGGCTCTGCTCTACAGCAAATCAAGATTGATCTCTTTTTAGAAGTGAAAATGACTAAGCTGAGGCCATTGTACTTTGGGCGTAACAGGAGAAGACAAGACTCAATGGAGAAGACAATAATGCTGGGAAAAGTGGGGGGCAGTAGGAAAATAAGAAGACCAAATGTGAGGTGGATTTACTTAGAATCATAGAATCCTTGAGCTGGAAGGGGCCTGTAAGGCCATCAAGTCCAACCTCCTGCTCAATGCTGGAATGTACGTCAAAGCAGAACTGAGAGATTGGTTATCTAATTTTCTCTTGAAGACCTCCTTAGGTAATTGGTTCCATTGTCATACTACTCTAACAGTTAAGAAGCTTTTCTTGATATCCAGCCTAAACCTGGCTTCCTGTAGCTTTAGACCATTATTAGGTGTCCTGGAGTCTGGGATGTTCAAGGACAGATCCTGCCCTTCCTCTGTATGACTACCTTTCAAGTATTTGAAAAGAAGCCATGAATTTGCAAGGCCTGAGCAATGATAGGACTTTTTGGAGGGCACTAATTCATCATCATCATCATTCATCATCATTATTATTCTTGCCATTATTATTCTTATCATGATTATTTGACAATCACAATGTAGATAGAACGGACACTAAACCCAGCCTATATCTAAAAGCGACATTTCCATACATTTTGCTAACAATTACAGCAGACTTACCGGACCTCCAAACAGTGGGTGCTTTTAATAATTCTGTATTAGTAACATTTACATCCTGCCAACCTTCCGATGAGCTCAAAGCCCTGTCAGGGGCTCTCATCCTCATTTCATCCTCACCGTAACCCTGGGGGATAGGTCAAGCAGAGAACATGGGATTGATCCAGGGTCACACAGAGAGTTTTACAGGTAGGATGTGAACCGAGATCTCTTGACTCTAAAGTAAACCGCTTTCTGCAGAGGATCGATGTATGCTACTACCGTCGGTAGCTCTCCCCAAACATTAAGCAGCAGCTTGTCGGCACAGCTCGGTGGACTGGAGCAGTGGTTCTTAACCTTTGTTACTCGGATGCTTTTGAACTGCAACTCCCAGAAACCCCAGTCAGGACAGCTGGTGGTGAAGGCTTCTGGGAGTTGCAGTCCAAAACTCCTGAGTAACCCAAGGTTAAGGACCAGTGGGTTGGAGCACCGTGACCCCTGGGAGAAGGGTTGGCCAACATCAGCCAGAGGGTGTGTGGCTGATAGACTGATGTTCTCTGCCACGGTCTGGCTTTGAGCAAGCTGCGAGGGATGGGGTGGGGGGTCCCAGAGCGCCCCCAGAAGGAGGCAACTGGGAAGCCACCAGTGACACATCAGACCTTGAAAAGTCCTAGGAAAGTCATCGTAGGCTAGAATTGACTTGAAGATGTGTAATTATTATTCGTGGGGACACACACATCTTTCCAAAAGCTTTATTATCTTGAATCCCAGTTCATCATATTATTGTCATGAGAGAGGACCCTCTCTGTCTCTCTCTCTCCTTACCTCCCTCCCTCTGTATGTGCAAAATTTGTCCCAAAGAATTTGTGTATTGAGCAAAATCATCCTCTGTGTTTTTATTTAGGCCGTCAATGTTTACCTTGGGGAGAACGAGCATTATTTATAGCTGTAGAAGCAATAATAATAATAATAATGGATCATTGATGCAGAAATACTCATGTTCTTTCCATGAACGTTCTGCTTCTCATGTGGTGACATCGGTGAGATTCCTTTGATCTTGAAGCTAATGAATGAAGTCGCAGAGGTAGGGCAGACATATGGGCACCGTTGAAAGGCTATCCCTCATCTCTCATATGTCTAAGGATTAAATATTGGGTGAAATCTCTCTCTCTCTCTCTCTCTCTCTCTCTCTCTCTCTGTCACACACACACACACACACACACACACACACACACACACACACACACACACACACACACACACACACCGTGGTTGTGTCTTTGCTTGTTTTGTTGGCCAAGGAAACCTGATCAATGGCTGCTTTTTCCAACTTTGAGCATCTCAGTTTTTTTGCCACCTTCTCAAACTGTGAAAACAAGCTCTGAAAACGTGACTGGGAAGGATTCTGGTTGGACAGTCGAGTAGGGACAGAGTCATCCCCTGCCCTGGGAAGACCCTTTCTTAAAATCCCTGCCCGTTATAACACTTTTTAAAAATGTGCCATCAATCAATTCTGGTGACCCTTTCCAGGGTTTTCCAGGTAGAGAAGAACAAGAAATGGCTTATTATTTCCTTGTTCTGGGGACATCCTAAGACTTTGCAGCTTGCCCAAGGCCACACAGGCTGGCTCTTCTACCATGAGGCACAGTGGGGAATTGAACTCCCAACCTCTGGCCCCACAGCCAGATACTTACACCACTGAGCTATCCAGCCAGCTAGTCATAAAGCTTGGTGGAAAGCTGTTATCTCTACCTTGCCTACTTTCAAAAGTTGTCATGAAGTTAAAATAGAAGGGACCATGTACACTACTTTGAACTCCATGATGATGGAATAAAAGTTCATAGGGCCACCACTAGTGCATTGTAGGGAACCAATGTGGTTTAGTGGAGAGACAGGTGGACTCAAGACTCAGGGGACCTGAGTTCAAATCCCTATTTGGTCTTGGAAACTCCCAGCATGTTGGCAATGGTAAAGAACTCCTTGGACACCTCAATTCACTCGAAACCTCGTTAGGGTTGCCAATCCATCCATCAAAACGGAACTGATGTCACATAACAGCACATGAAAATTAACAGCCATGCAGAAGCTTAAAGACTATCAAGCTTTATACACCTAAATTTTCATAGTAGCTCTCTTCTTCAGATGTGGGTGGGCGACTATGAAACATAGTAGTCTTTAAGGCACCATAAGACACTTCTTTTTCCTGCAACAGACTAAGACAGCCTTCACAATTTCTGGAAGGACATGTCATTCTGGGTCATCCAGTGGCTCAGCTAGATGAACATTCTGAAACTGGTTATCTGAAAAGTTTTCAAAGCTCTGCTTTCTCCTCTTCTTTCTACTGCTCATGGTGACAAACATCATTCTAGTCAAGAAAAAAAAAAAACTTTACTTGGTTCTTGTGCGCAAAAGTCCCAAGCAAGGTGCAAACAGAGGGAACGGCTCCATATTTCTCACCAAAGGGTGTGGGAGAATCATTTGAAATTTCAGCCACGGATGAACAACAAGAATTTTGGTGTGAAGGTCGGAGAAAAGTCATTAATTAAAAGAAATTCAATTCAGTGTCAGGTTGTCGGTATTATTATTCTTACTTTTTTCTCTTCCCTGTCTGTTCCTCTTCCGTGGTTGAACTTAAAGGAGACTTTTGTTCCTCAAACAAGCTGGTTATTTTAGGTCTGCCCTGAAGAACAACTAATCAACTTTTGTGGGTTGTAATCCCTAGTGGAAAGGTGGGGGGAGGACGAGAAAGCACAGAATATGTTGCTGAACATTATGAGGAAGAGGATGGAAAGCAGGCGAGATGCAAAGAGACATGAACACCACCACCTTGTGCCTCTTGAAAACAATGCCCCCAAAACACTTTAAATTAGCCACTTTCTTTACCTCTCCGTCTCTCGGCTCATTTATTTTCAAGGCATTGCAAAAGGCGTTTAGGGTGGTCTAGACTCTCTAATTCACGAGACTGATTCACTGGTTCCGATTGACTAGCACAAGACAGGAGGTTTTGGAATTTATACTCTACCTGTGAGCCAAGCTTTATGGAGCCCTTTAGCCAAACAAAGAGAAAAGAAAGGTCGCGAGTTATCCTATTTCTCTTCCTTTCGTGACTGTCAACCTATGGCCAAAACAGAATAGAAAATGGCCTTCCTCATGTATAATTGAGGAGGCACATAAATACCTTTGGCTTCTTAATAATGGTGTGCCGTCAAGTCAATTCTGACCTTTGGCAACCCTTTTCAAGCATTTCCAGGTAGAGAATAGTCAGAAGTGGTTTACCATTCTCTTCTTCTGGGGTGTCCTGGGAGCACTGTGCAGCTTGCCCAAGGCCATCCAGGCTGGCTCTTCTCCCATTAGGCCCAGTGGGGAATCGAACTCCCAACCTCTGGCTCTCCAACGAGGTATCTAAATCACTGAGCTATCATTGACTTCGTACTTCCTCTTTTTTCAGTTGCTCCTTTGTCTGTTGTCCTCGTAGGAGCTAGGCAGAATATGTATTTCCACAGCAATAATATGCCTGTATGGTTGCAGTAAATTAGGGACGTGGTGGTGCTGCGGGTTAAACCGCAGAAGCCTGCGCTGCAGGGTCAGAAGACCAAGCAGTCGTAAGATCAAATCCACGCGACGGAGTGAGCGCCCGTCGCTTGTCCCAGCTCCTGCCAACCTAGCGGTTCAAAAGCATGTAAAAATGCGAGTAGATAAATAGGTACCACCTCGGTGGGAGGGTCACAGCATTCCGTGTCTAGTTGAGCTGGCCATGTGGCCCCGGAAACTGTCTTCGGACAAACGCTGGCTCTACGGCTTGGAGACGGGGATGAGCACCGCACCCTAAAGTCAGACACGAGTGGACAAAATGTCAAGGAGAACCTTTACCTTTTCCTATGCTTGCAGTAAAAGTTTCTTCAGGTGGGTTGGTTTTGAATGGATGATTAAGACCCATTTGTTTGATAAAATACCTGCTTCTGGGAAAGAAAACTGTCTAAGCTGGTATGTTGAAATGGATCTGCACAGCTTTCTGCATTTTGAGGTTCTCCTTAAGTGTTTTTGTGTGTGTGGTTTTGGAGATCGTCTTGATGAGTGTTGGTACCTTAGAAGTTACTAAAACATGCCTAAAAGCTAGGTTCTCACACTAAGTCACTCAATTGCATTCCTCTTGAACTAAAAATTGCTGATGGCTTCTGCTAATACTGTACTTTCATTATTGATTGATGTTGCAGCAATTTCTCACCCATTGTTTTAAAACCCCACATTATATTTGTTTCTTAGATTAAATATGCCTTTGAGAAACTTAAATTTCATGCATTCTTTATATGGTCTGGTAGTTGAATCTTCACAATATTTTTCCCTCGTCTATGAGGCAGTACAATTTTCTTTGTTGTTCTCAAGAATTTTCGCATTTCCAAAAATTAACTGAATAACTAGGAGGGTTTTTTTGTTTTTGTTTTTTTTGCCTTGGAAGGATGTCCTTCCAGTTCTAGACCTCAGAATGTTATCCTGTACTCAGCATTCTTTGATTTTAAGTAGCCATCTTTTGCATCAGGCTTTGGTTAGTGAATAATAATACTTTTAGAAATGCAAAATTGGAAGGGATCCTATAAATCATCAAGTCTAGTCCCTATCTAGGAGACACACTGGAGAATTGAACTCCAAATACCTAAACCACCGAGCTATCCAGCAGCTGGTAATAACCTTAGAGCTGGAAATCTGGAGGAGACCCTATGGATCATGGATTCCAGCGCCTGGCAAGCAGGCACAATTATTATTATATTACAGTGGTGCCCCACTAGACGCTACTCTGCATGATGTCAAAATCACTTGATGATGACTTTTTTGCGATCGCTATAGCAATCACAAAACAATGTTTCCTATGGAGGATTTTCATTTAACGACGATTAGGTCCATGCTTTGTGAACCGATTGTTTGCAAGATGACGATTTGAAACAGCTGATCGGCAGTTCGCAAAATGGCTCCACACTGTTTTCCGGACCAATTTTCACCAGACAGCAATCGCAAAATGGCTGCCCTATGGAGGATCTTCACAGGACGATCAGGTATTTCCCCATTGGAACGCATTAACCGGTTTTCAATGCATTCCAATGGTTTGCGTTTGTGTGTGTGTGGTTTTTTTTTGCATGACAACAATTTTGCTGTACAGCGATTTGAACAGAACAGATTATCGTCGTCATGCAGGACACCACTGTATTATTATTATTTATTTGATTTATATACTGCCCATCTGGCAGCCTGGGCAATGGGGAACTGAACTCCCCACCACTGGTTCCACAGCCAGAGACCTAACCAGTGAGCTATCCAGCAATTCAGTCTCAGACAGAAGTTGGAAAAGTTACTTTTCCAAAACATAGATGTTAAAATCCCTCAGCCAGTGGGGGATTCTGGGTATTGTAATCAAACACACACTCGATCTTAGCCAAAACGCTGAGTAGCACTTTCAGTCTGAAAATGTAATTTTTTCTTGCTTTGGATCCTGATAAAGAAAATGAAACAATGCCCGAAGTCTGCCTGAAGTAACTTACTCAAATGGCCTATTTGGGGGGAACAGAACAACTCGTAAGTCAAATAATTGATGTCCACAATGGAACAGAGGAGTAAGCTGATGGTTTGAAACTGGAATCTTTTATCTTTTCTGGACTGCTCCTGTTCTGTTTGTCCACCAAACGGCTGGCCTCTTTTCATGCTACAGATGCATAAAGGACTTGTCTAACCATTCACATGTATTGAATGCCTATCTGTTTTCTTCCGCTCTGGGAAAATAGGGGCTGTCAGGCTGAAAAGACAGTGAAAAGGAAATGTCTGAGTCTTTCTGATCAGATGAATTGATGACTGGGCTTTCTGGGAAGTTTACCGGTCAGGTACGTGGCAGGAAGGTAATGCTGTTTTTGTGAGATAGTTCTTTTCTACAAATGAACCCCATGGAAACCCATGTCATCTCTACTCACCTCACCTCCTCCTCTACTACAAAAGCCATATCTTTTTAAAAAAAATTATTCAATTTCCATCTTCCTTTGGCAACAGATCCAGTCCCCCACCCGGTCCCAAAATCTGCCTTGTCAATAACATTCAAATCAGACCCCTCCATTCTTTCCAAATATCCACTCCATTTTGCATTCCCTGACATATTTTAAGATGCACATGTTTGCTTGTGGGACCCTGAATGCACAGAAATTTCCTACATCTCTGAGCTTTACTCAGTGTCGCACGACACCAGTGGGGTTGTAGTATAACGGTGAGATCAACACTTGCCTATTCATCGAGCTACATTCAGCTGATGATAGATAATGTGCTGAGGACATGGGAGCAAAGTCTTGGGAAGGAAAATATTGGGAGGGAAGTACGGAACAGTCAAAGCACAAATCACCTGTAACACAGGTTACCCATCTTATTGCTCCCCTGGAAGGAGAACACAAGAAAACAGTGATGTAATTCAGAAAGTATGCTGGATTCCTCTTGGATACCGTGTTTTCTTGTTCATAAATGTCAATACTGTAGGACGCCTATAATCTGCGGGAGATCGGTTCCAAGCCCCCTCATGGATGCTGAAAAATGTGGATTATAGTGAATGCTATACATGCATGACATTGGGTTCTCTCTAGTGGCTCGTTCTGGTAATGGCATTGTGGAAATATATTTCTCTAGCAAATGCTATACATTACATGGTCTCTGATTCCTTCTAGTGGCCAGTTCATTCTTAGAAATTGGAGATGGGACAAATATAAAAACGGATCGGCTTTTTCAACATATATAGCCAATTTGTTAAATATTCGTCCCTTCATATCCGTGGGTTCTAGAGGACCCCCCCAAAAAAATACAATTTACCCATTTTTATCCATCCTTCGTATTAAAAAACAAAAAAAACCACTCTGCCTACTGGCCGCCGATCTGCTGACCGGCAATGGATAGGTAGACACCCCCTCACAGCTACCCAACCCCACAACGTACCCTTCCACTCCCTTCTTCTCCCTACCTTAGCCCTCCCCCACCCCTTTCCTATTAAAAAACAAAAAAAAAACACTATTCTGCTTACCAGCTGCCAATCAGTTGATCAGTGGCAGATAGGCAGCCACCCCCCCCATAGCCAGCCACAGCAGCAGCCTATGCCCGCACCCCTTCCTTTCCCTTCCTTAGCCCCCAACCCCAATCCACCCCACTCCCACCGACACCCCCTTACCTTAATTGCTGCTGCCGAGGTCTCCATCAGGCCTCTGCAGCCACGGCATGTAAAAAGGGAAACTGGCTGCCCTTTGCGAAGATGGCAGCTGCGGATTCATTTAGAGTAGGGAACCTGCAGCTGCCATCTTTGCAAAGGCATCCTGTCTCTATTGGTCCTTCTCAATATATCAGCCAGCTTCGATACTGTTAACCACGGTATCCTCCTGGGGAGGCTCTCCGAGCTGGGAATCGGTGGTCTGGTGTTAGCCTGGCTCTGATCCTTCTTGGAGGACCGTCCTCAGAAAATACAGTTTGGGGAGAGTGTTTCGGCCCCGTGGAGCCTCAATTGTGGGGTTCTGCAGGGCTTGATTATCTCCCCAATGCTGTTTAATATCTACATGGGTCCGGTCATCAGGGGGTGTGGGGCTTCGTGTCATCAGTATGCTGATGACACCCAGCTCTACATCTCCTTTTTTTCTACAACAGTTGATGCCATTCTGTCCCTTCAGCGCTGTCTGGATGCTGTACTGGGATGGATGCAGGCAAATGGTCTGAAGCTGAACCCGGGCAAGATGGAGGCCTTAAGGGTGGGTGGCCCAGACATTGGTGGTTTGGGAAACTCCCTCACTTTCGATGGAGGGGGTGACTCTCACCATGAAGACTCCCTCACTTTCGATGGAGGGGGTGACTCTCACCATGAAGACTGAGGTTCACAGCTTGGGGGTACATCTTGATCTGGCGCTTACCAGCCAGTTTCTGGAAACTCAGGTAGCGTCAGTGGTCCACACCGCTTAGCTCCATCTTTAGCAGATAGCCCAGCTGTGTCCCTATCTTGATGTCAGGACCCTCAACACTCTGGTCCATGAGCTTGTAGTCTCAAGATTAGACTACTGTAATGTGCTCTACGTGGGGCTACCTTTGAGATTGATGCGGAAGCTTCAAATGGTGCTGAATGCGTCACCCAGACTTCTTACAGCGGTGAGAAAACATCAACCAATCTCCCTCACTCTGGCAGCCTACCATTGGCTACCTGTTCATTTCCGCATTAATTTCAAAGTATTAATAATGACATATAAAGCCCTAAATGGTTTAGGACCTCAATATCTGGTGGAACACCTTCTCCCACCTAGATCTACCCATATCACTTGCTCTAGCCAGGAAGGGAGACTGAGGAGCCTAACGCCGAGGGAGGCCCGGAGAGAACGAATAAGAAACCGGGCCTTCTCGGCAGTGGCCCCTCGGCTCTGGAACAATCTCCTCCCAGAAATTTGCCTGGCTCCCTCGCTGGGCATTTTTAAGAGCCAACGTAAGACCTGGCTTTTCAGACAGGTCTTCCTTCCTGTCGATTCCTAACTTATTTTGCCATCTTTTCGTGTATTAATATTGTTGTGTTTTTTTAAAATTTTAATATTGTTGTCAGCCGCCCAGAGTAGACTTCGGTCTAAATGGGCCGGATATAAATTAGATGAATAAATAAACGATACAGCAGGGCCTCTGTTCTGGCCCATGGCCAGTGCTTCGAGATGCTGCGATGCAGATCTAACTATCAGACACAGCTTTGAAAAGAACCGCTTTCATAACCCTCAGGACCATGGGGGTTGTTGATTCCGGCATTTGCTCCAAAAACAGCAGTACACTAACTTCTAGTCCTTGGCTGTATCCACTGGGAAATATCTTCTGCTTGTCCTCAAGCAGAGCTCAATCACACCATGACCGCACGCCAAATGAGATCATGGTTTGACCCGCTAAGTGCTGATTTGCATGACGAAGGCGGTTGCGCAATGTAGTGATAATTCCACAGAAACCTTTCACGAGCCTCAACTCCACGGTTTGTGAAGCAGCAGGATGCGGGACGCAGCTTCTGGGAGACCCAGACAGTCGCCGTACACTGGGTGGGTGGCTGACAGAGGAGGGAAAGCTGGGAACCCCCAAACACCTGTTCAGCTGAGAAACGAACCAACACGAACTACCCAATATGGTTCTGTGCCCATCTCCGGTTGTAATACTTTAGAAGGGTCTCAAACAGAGCTTGGGAACATTTTCCCCCTACTACAGCAGCTGACTGGGGAATTCTGGGGACTGCAATTCACAAAAGTAGCTTTTCCAACTTTGGGTCTGAGCAGCACCTAAGGAGAGTTATTTCCTTGATCTAGCCTTTGATGACTTCGGATGCTTTCTCCCATCATTTGCTTCCAAACCATGCCCACAATGGAGCTGGATCTTCTTTCCTGACCTTCTAAAGATCTTCATTTTCCTTTCCAATTTACTTCTGGATGAGAAGACTCCGGGGTGTGTCTTTCTTAAGGACGGCCCCACCTGTTGACCACCAGTGGACGGATTGACAGGACTATCATTTCAGGGGCTGGTGGGGAAAATGCTTTGAATGCAACATCCCCTTCCTTTGGAGAGGAACCTTCAACTCATCTGCCCAAGGGCTCTCTCCTGACTTCCTTTTGCAAAGACTGCTGGGAATCTGGGATTTCGGAGGTGAAGGCAACCCAAGCCCTCCTAGCCATACCACGTTCTGTGAACCTTCAAAACTACAGCTAGTGCATTATTCATCTCCTCTGTCGGCTCCTAAGAGGGAAAACTGCTTTTCCATTTACAGCTCTCCATCTCAGACACTGCACCTTAATGGACTCTGATCTCCTCTGTCTGGCTCGTAGGAACTTGCATTAATATTAATCCCTCTGTCAAAAAGCAGAAAGCATCTGGATTGGAAGCAAACCTTCAGGTGCTTGGAGCAGTGGATTTTACTCAGTTCCCTAGAGCGTTGTAGTTTTGCTTCTGCGAGCTCACGATGCAACAAGTCCACTTAGCCTTTCTTCAAACCCTCCAATCAAAATACTAGCAAAATTCCAATGAAAAAGCTAAGTTCATTTTTTCATCTGAATTCTGACCCATTAATCCATTGGGACCTGCATATGTTGACTCTCCAAAATCCCATTGATTTGCTTTCATTATTTATCTCACTCGTGTCTGGAGTTTACAAATTTAGTGGGCCTTTAACATTTCCCACTGGCTGGATAGATTTATTGGTTTAGGTATCTGGCTCACACTGAGCCAGCCTGGGTGGCCTTGGGCAAGCTGCAGAGTCCCAGAGAGCTCCCAGAAGGAGGGAATAGAAAACCAAATCTCAGTTCCTGTCTACCTGGTAAACTCTGGAAAGAATTGCTATAAGTCGGAATTGACTTGATAGCACATTGTTATTATTATTTTAGTTAGTTAGGCATCCTTCAGTCTCGAAAGACTATGGTAGCGTGCTCTGTGTGGAGGACTTGGAACAGCGTCTAGTGTGGCTGAGGAGGCCAATTCGAGAGTGACAATCCCTTCCACACTGAAGACAAATCCAATCTGTCCCCTGTCCAGCTCCCTGGTTTTGCTGCTTTTGTGATTTCCTCTTTGCCTCGGCCTGCTGGGCAAGGGTCGCTTCAAATTGGGAGAGGCCACGATGCAGTGCCTGCCTCCAGGCTGAACGCTCAGATGTCAGGGTTTCCCATCTGTTGAGGTCTATTCCTAAGGCCTTCAGATCTCGCTTGCAGACGTCCTTGTATCGCAGCTGTGGTCTCCCTCTGGGGCGATTTCCCTGCACTAATTCTCCATACAGGAGGTCCTTTGGAATCCGACCATCAGCCATTCTCACGACGTGCCCAAGCCAACGTAGACGTCGCTGTTTCAGCAATGTATTCATGCTGAAAATTCCAGCTCGTTCTAGGACTACTCTGTTTGGGACTTTGTCCTGCCAGGTGATGCCAAAAATCCGTCGGAGGCAACGCATATGGAACGTGTTCAGCTTCCTCTCCTGCCGTGCACAAAGGGTCCAGGACTCGCTGCAGTACAGGAGTGTGCTTAGGACACAGGCTCTATAGACTTGGATCTTTGTATGTGTCGTCAGCTTCTTATTGAGCCATACTCTCTTTGTGAGTCTAGAGAACATGGTGGCTGCTTTGCCAATGCGTTTATCCAGCTCGACATCCAGAGAGAGGGTGTCAGAGATGGTTGAGCCAAGGTACACAAAGTCATGAACAACCTCCAATTCTTGTGTAGAGATGGTAATGGAAGGAGGTGAGTCCACGCCCTGGCCCATGACTTGTGTTTTCTTCAGGCTGATTGTTAGTCCAAAGTCTTGGCAGGCCTTGCTGAAACGATTCATGAGTTGTTGGAGGTCTTCAGCAGAGTGGGCAACGATGGCTGCATCATCTGCGAAGAGGAAGTCCCGCATGCATTTCAGTTGGACTTTGGTCTTCGCTCTCAATCTGGAGAGATTAAAGAGCTTTCCGTCTGATCTAGTCCGGAGATAGACACCCTCGGTTGCAGTTCCAAAGGCATGCTTCAGCATGACAGCAAAAAAGATCCCAAAAAGTGTTGGTGCGAGGACACAGCCCTGTTTCACTCCGCTTCGGATGTCAAAGGGGTCTGATGTTGAGCCGTCAAAAACTACAGTGCCTTTCATTCCCTCATGGAAAGATCTGATGATGTTAAGGAGACGAGGTGGACATCCAATCTTGGGAAGTATTTTAAAAAGGCCATCCCTGCTAACCAGATCAAATGCTTTTGTAAGGTCTATGAAGGCCACTAAGAGCGGCTGTTGTTGTTCCCTGCATTTCTCCTGCAGCTGTCGGAGGGAGAATACCATGTCAGTGGTGGATCTATTAGCTCGAAATCCGCACTGT
Source organism: Pogona vitticeps (assembly GCF_051106095.1). NCBI lineage: Eukaryota > Metazoa > Chordata > Lepidosauria > Squamata > Agamidae > Pogona > Pogona vitticeps. The sequence continues at coordinate 9,621,550 of NC_135795.1, forward strand.
GATTCTGGATAGACTCTGTCTGCAAGCACCTGGAGCCTCTTCAGAACAACACAGGCAAGCAGCTTCCCTACAACGCTAAGAAGAGAGATGCCACGGTAGTTATTGCAGTCACCCCTGTCTCCTTTGTTCTTGTACAATGTGACAATGTTTGCATCCTTCATGTCCTGTGGTACTCCACCTTCCCTCCAGCAGAGACAAAAGATTTCGTACAGTTCAGTGGTGATGATCTCCTTACAGCATTTCAGCACTTCAGCAGGGATGTTATCCTTTCCAGGTGCCTTGCCGGAGGCGAGGGAGTCCAAGGCCGCTTTTATTTCTGCTAGGGTTGGTTCGCTGTCCAGCTCTTCCAAGACAGGTAGGCACTCAATGTTATTTAATGCTTCTTCGGTTACTACATTCTCTCTGGAATATAGCTCAGAGTAGTGCTGTACCCAGCGTTCCATCTGCTGTGCTCGGTCCTGGATGAGCACACCTGTAGCAGACTTCAAGGGAGCAGATTTCTTCTGTATTGGACCTAAGGCCTGCTTGATACCGTCATACATTCCTTTGATGTTACCTGTGTCCGCTGCTAACTGTATATGAGAGCTGAGCTGGAGCCAATAGTCGTTGGAGCATCTCCTGGCAGCCTGTTGGACTTGGCTGCGAGCAGCTCGAAGAGCTTGCAAGTTGTACTCGCTAGGACAGGCTTTGTATGCTGCTAGTGCTCTTCTCTTAACCTCGATGGCTGGCATTAACTCCTCTGAATGGGCTTCGAACCAGTCAGCCACCTTTTGGGTCTTCTTGCCAAAGGTGGACAAGGCGGTGTTATAGACAGTGTTCTTGAAGTGTTCCCATCGTTCAGGTGCATTTGCAGTAGCCGGACCTGGAAGGGCTTCCTCAAGTGCTTGGGCAAATTCTTTCACTTTTCTTTGATCGCGAGTCTTGCTGATGTCAATACGTGGTCTTCCTTCCTTTTTCGTGTGATATACTCTCTTTGTTCGCAGTTTTACTCTACTACACACCAGGGAGTGATCAGTATCACAATCAGCACTCTGGTAACTGCGTGTGATCGTAATACTAGGAAGGCTGGAACGTCTAGTGAGGATTAGATCGAGCTGATGCCAATGCTTGGATCTTGGATGTCTCCAGGAAACTCTGTGTTGCAGCTTCGTGTTAAAGAATGTGTTGCTGACGCAAAGACCATAATGGCAGCAAAGCTCCAGCAAGCGCTGGCCATTTTCATTCATCTTTCCAATGCCAAAGTGACCTAGACAAGTGGGCCAAGAATTATGATCAGCACCAACTCTAGCGTTAAAGTCTCCAAGAATGAACAGTGCCTCTCTTTCAGGGACTTTTTTGATAGCAGCTGCCAGATCGTCATAGAATTTGTCTTTCACTTCTGGAGTGGATGACAGTGTTGGTGCATATGCACTAATGAGGGTTACTGGTCCTGCTGATGAGTGGAGCTGCAGAGACAGGATTCTTTCACTCCCCACAGTAGGTGGAACAATGCATCTCAGGAGAGTATTTCTGACTGCAAAGCCAACACCATATTCCCTGGTCTCATTCGATGGTTTTCCCTGCCAGAAGAATGAGAAGTTTTTTTCCTTGACAGATCCCGAGTCTGGCAATCTTGTCTCTTGCAGGGCAACAATGTCCATCTGCAGTCTACTCAGTTCCATGTCAATGACAGCTGTCTTGCGCACATCGTCTATTTCTTGCAGGTCATTAGGAAAGCCGTAGTCAGGAAAGCCAGGGCTTTCCTTATTATTATTAGGAACTAGATTTAACCCCTGGTTTTAAACTAACCTTTGTTGTGATTTTTCACAAATGTCAATAAATAATAATGCACCCTCAAGTCAATTCTGACATGGTGACCCTATTCAGGGCACTTTAAGTAGAGACTATTCAGAAGTGATTAATTATTCCTGGGGGACACCCTAGGTCTATGAAGCTTGCCCAAGGCTGCACAAGTTGGCTCTTCTCGGGTGCATAGTGGGGAATCACAGTGGGGAACTTAACTTGCAGCCAGATACAGTCGTGCCCTGCTTTACGATTACCCTGCATTACAATGAATCCGCTTCACGATGTTTTTGCGATCGCTTTTGTGATCGCAAAACGATGGTCTAAATGGGGGAATTTCGCTTTGCGATGATCGGTTTCCTGCTTCAGGAACCGATTCTTCGCAAAACAATGATCTTTACAGCTGATAGTTGGGTTTTCAAAATGGCCACCAAGTGATTAAAATGGCTCCCTGCTGTGTTTAGGGACGGATTCCTCACTATACAGGCACCAAAAATGGCTGCCGTATGGAGGATCTTTGCTGGAAGGTGAGTTTTTAGCCCATTGGAACACATTGAATGGTTTTCAATGCATTTCAATGGGTTTTTTATTTTTGCTTTACAACGTTTTCGCTTAACAGTGATTTTCCTGGAACGGATTATAGCCGTTAAGCGAGGCACCACTGTACCTAAATCATTGAGCTATCCAGCCAGCACCATAAATGTAAAAACAATGTGAAAATAATGAAAATATTGGTTGTTGCAGGTTTTTCGGACTGTCTGGACGTGTTCTTAAGGTTTTTCTTCCTAAAGTTTCGCCAGTCTCTGTGGCCGGTATCTTCAGAGCACAGTCAGTTCTGACTCCTGTCTACTGAAGATGTCGGCCACAGCGAGAGGCAAAATGTTAGGAAAAAAATCTTCAAGAACACGGCCAGACAGCAGAAAAAAACCTACAACAACCATCGGATGCTGGCCGTGAAATCTTTCGAGAATACAATGACAATATTCTTCATATTCCTCTTACCACTGTTATTATTACCATTCATTATTAACATTCAAAGGTTTTTATTATTCCTGTTCACCAAAAATTACAGTTCATTATTCATATTTCTTTTATTGTTGTTTTTATTAATATCATTACTTCTTTTCATTGCTGTCCTTCCCCCACTTAAAAAAATTATTTACTTTTTGGTTAGTTTCTTCGTTTATATCCCACCTTTCTCCCAATATAAATCACAAGGCAGTGTACAACGACTAAAATAAATACAGATATGTAAATTGACAATCAGTCAAGACATTAACACTAAAATATCAATAAACCAACCAAGTATTAAGACGTCGTTAGGTAAAACAAGTTAAAACCTATTTTAAAGCACCTAACAAAATGAGGCTAATAAAAATATGTCTTGTCACCCCTATTAGAAAAATGCAATCTTGCAGGAGCATTTCAAGGTTAAAAGCCAACCTATAGAGAGGAAATCTTCTCCTACTTTCATGCCAAAATTACTGCTTTTAAAAATCTCTTCCTCTTTCTTCTTCTTCTTCTTCTTCTTCTTCTTCTTCTTCTTCTTCTTCTTCTTCTTCTTCTTCTTCTTCTTCCTTCTGCCCTCAGTAATAATTAATATCCTTAATTATCTGTATCCACCTGCCTACACTTGTGCTTGGAATAAAGCCCTGTTTCAGGCTGAAGGAAGGCAACTCCACAAAGCCCGTGGCCTTCAAAAGAGGCCGGCGATGTTTAATTTGGACGAGGGCTAAAGGGAGGTGGTTTGTTTCACTGCGAATGGTTATTCAAGGTGGGACCTTCTTAACCCAGTTTCCCCTGTTGGATTGCTGCCTTTTGTCTACTGTGTTGATCAGACCGTACTCCACCCGCCTGCTGTCGAAGGCACATCCTTCCGGAAAGCCAAGAGGGTGACCCAGCGTACAAGGGCCAAGTCCTGGGCTGAATTAAGAGCTGCACATGAAAAGGCTTCAAGAACAATGGACAATATACTGTCGCTCTCCAGATAGAATGGAAAGTCTTTCAGATGTACAAATTGATCCAGAGATTATGTTAAAGTCCCAGTCCATATACAGTGGTACCTCGCTAGACGAATCCGCATGACAACAAGTTTTTGCAATCACTATAGCGATCGCAAAATGATGTTTCCTATGGGGGAATTTCACTGGATGATTATTTGGTCCGTGCTTCGCAGACCGTTTTTTGCAAGACAACGGTTTTGACAGCTCAGTCCACACTTCCATTTTTTGCAAGACAGTGATTTTATAGCTGATCGGCGGTTCGCAAAGTGGCTTTCCTATGGGCAATCTTTGCTGGACAACGGCGATCCTTCCCCAATGGAACACATTAAATGGGTTTCAATGCATTCCAATGGGGAAACACTTTTCGCTATACGATGTTTTCACAGGACAGCAATTTCAATGGAACGGATTAACATTGGCTAGCGAGGCAGCACTGTAGTGATAGCAAGGATCATCCCAGTAGCTCGTGGAAAGCCCTAAAATGGGGCACAGGGGTGGTTCAAGTTACTCCCTCCCCAGAAGAGGAGGTGGGGAACCAATGTTTTAGAGTATTTTAATTTCTTTCTTTCTTTCTTTCTTTCTTTCTTTCTTTCTTTCTTTCTTTCTTTCTTTCTTCTTTCTTTCTTTCTTTCTTTCTTTCTTTCTTTCTTTCTTTCTTTCTTTCTTTCTTTCTTTCTTTCATGGCAGGTACAGGAGCCATTTCATTAAAAGTCAAAATTGACAGGAAACAAGAAGGAATTGGCAAGAGCTAATCCAAACTGTATCAAAATTATTATTTTGTAGCCGCTGAGCAAGGGAGGGGACAGGATGTGGTGGAGAAAGACCGGCGGGTAAGAACCTGAATGATGGATTAACAGCAGCATGGCTAGGTTTGACATGCCTTTTGCAGCAGCGAAATTTCCAGCAAGTTGTCACTTGTCCAAGGTGGTAAATTTTCTTCCAAGGTAGCTTGAAGAAAAACAAATAAGGGGAAAAGAGCAGGGAGAAGGATTAGTTTCAACCTATTCTGTTCCTTTTGGCCAGTGTTTATTGCATTATTAACAACATTAACACATCAAATGATATACAGTGGTGCCACGCTAGATGATGACCTCGCAAAACAACGAATCCGCATGATGCCGAAGTTTTGCGATCTCTATAGCTTTTCGCAAAACAGTGTTTCCAATGGGCGATTTTCGCTGGCTGATGTTTGGGTCCATGTTTCGCAAACCCTTTTTCGCAAGACGACGATTTTGACACTGATTGGTGCTTTGCAAAACGGGTGCTTTCGGGACCGATGCTTCACAAGACAGCTATTTTAACAGCTGATCGGCGCTACGCAAAATGGCTTCCCTATGGACAATCTTTGCAAAATGACAATGATTTTCCCCATTGGAACGCATTAAACGGATTTCAATGCATTCCAATGGGGAAACGGTTTTCGCAAGACGATTTTTTCACTAGACAGCGATTTCGATGGAACGAATTTACATTGTCTTGCGGGGCACTACTGTACAATGCAATGCCGCACCATTGGGTTCCTGCTTCTTCTCTTCCTTCATTTTCAAAACTTTTCAAAAGTTTCTTTTTTTATTATTATAATCCAGAATCATCCAACTAGTTGTTATGCTCACAGTGAGACTTCAGCAATGGTTTGTTGTTGATATGGACCATCAAGTCATCTCCAACTTATGGAAACCCTATGAGTGAAGGATCTCCAAAATGCCTTGGTCCTCAACAGCCCAGTTCAGCTCTTGTAGACTCAGGTTTGTGACTTCTTTTAGGGAATTAGTCCATCTTAAATTTCGTCTTCTTCTTTTCCTGCTGCCTTCCGCCTTTCCCAGCATGATTGTCTTTTCTGGAAAATCATTTCTTCTCATGATATGCCCCAAGTAGGATATCGTCACTTTCAACATTTTTTTTTACTTCTAGAGGTATTTGAGGCTTGCTTTGATCTAGGACCCACTTATTCATCTTTCTAGCAGTCCAGAATACTATCCGCAAAGCTCTCCTCCAGCACTGCATTTCAAATTAACCATTTCCCCCCTTTTCAGCTTTCTTCACTGTCCAGCTTTCACACCCATCCATGATAATCTGAAACACATGAGTGTGGATAATCTTGGTCTCTAGTGACCTATCCTTACACTTAATGATCTTTTCTAATTCTTTCATTGCTGCCCTTCGTAGTCTTAGTCTTCTTCTGATTAGGCAGTGGTAACCCCGCAAAAGTGACTTGCACAGTTCATTCATTCATTCATTCATTCATTCATTCATTCATTCATTCATTCATTCATTCATTCATTCATTCCATTTTTCTACAGCCCATCTGGCCGAAGGCCACTCTGAATAGTTTAGAACCATGTGACTAAAATACAATCAGCAGAACAAAGAATAAGAATACTAAAATTCAAATAAATAATACCTCCAAACTACAATGGTGCCCCGCATGACGACGATAATCCATTCTGTCAAAACCACTGTACAGAGAAATCGTTGTCATGCGAACAAAATCTCCACTGGAATGCATTGAAAACCGATTAATGTGTTCCAATGGGGAAATGCTTCGTCGTGCAGCGAAGATTGCCCATAGAGAACCGCTGATCAGCTGTTTAAAATCTCTGTGTTGCGAAGCTTCTGTCCGAAAAACACCCATTTTGTGAAGGGAGGGAAGCCATTTTGCGAAGGGAAGCCATTTTGCGGAGCCAGAAAAATCATCGTTTTGCGAACAAACGGTTCGCAAAGCAGGGACCTAATCGATGTGAAGCAAAAAAACCCAATAGGAACCATCGTTTTCCGATTGCTATAGCAATCGCAAAAAAGTAGTTATCAAGTGATTTCATCGTCATGCGGGGTCGTCGTAATGCAGGGCACCGCTGTATGAAAGTACAATAGCACAAAACATTCAAAACATTTAAAATTTTAATATGGCAGACATTGATCAGGTGGATTAGCTAAGCTCAGCTGAGTTCAGAGGTATAACATTTTTGAATGCCTCCCTAAATAACCAGGGTTTTTGTGATTTTTTTTAAAAAAAATGCCAGTGAAGAGGCCAAATGAATTGCAGGGGGGAGTTCATTCCACACCCGAGGCGCAACCACCCAGAAAGCCCAGTTTCTTGTCTTCTTCCTCCAGACCGCTCTCAGGGCGAGCATCCTCAGTTGGCCTGCTTGTAGGATGAGGAGATCTTGCTGGAAGTAGGGGTTCTGCCAGGTAGTTATTTTTCTAGTTGTTTCCCAGTTATTTTTGGAGAAGACAGATGCCATAAGGTGGTGGACATGACTGGAAAACAGAGAATGCCCAGTAGAAGCTGAAATGCAGAAAGTGTTCAAAAAGTGAAGGTAGGCTCAGAGAAGCCAGCATTTACTGGTGTGGATAAACCTCTTCTCAAATATAACAGAGCCCTGTCACAGGTGAAACAATAATCTTACGAAACAACTCTTCCGAGGGGTGTGCTCCTGGGAAATGGGGAAAAGAGAGCACCTAAAGTTTCTGGTCCTCCCTTCTCCTCAAATAATAGCCGAACAGATTGCAACACTCAGTTCAATTTTTTCTGGTGGTTAATGGACTGTTCAATGCGGCCCCCCAGCTGTTTCGCCCCCTGTCCTGGGGCTTGGGATGGGGTGGCCAAGCAAGAGAGGCAACGGTAAGGGATTCTTTGTAATGAATGGAATGGACGTTGGCTCTTAAAACCAGGCCCAGGAGTGAACAGATTTCCCACGGTATGATTAACCAACTCTGTATGCCACCAGTCTCCATCAGTCGTTGAACTCTATGCGAACCCTTACCTCTAAACCTCCAGTCATGACACCGGCGGTCCCCATCTTCCTGTTGACCACTCTAAGTGGTTCATGATTAACCTCTTAAGCAAAGAGTACAGTTGACGGAAGGCTGGTCTAGGTTCTTAACCTGTCGGACAAGTCTGAACGTTTTTTTTCAGGGGTGGGTGGGTGAGAAAATAGAAGTTTAGCTGGCCATAAGACCCAGTCGTGCGCCACAAGGAACTGGTGTTGATTCAACAAACCCCATTCTTAAATTCTGTCGTGGAGCAGAGGGTTCAGATGGGGACGTGACTCCCATAAGATGTTTCGAGGGCTACCAAAAAGAAGACTGGATAAATCATTGGAGATTAAGGCCGTCAGGGGCTCCAAATGGGTATAGTTAACGATCGACTCCAATATGAAAGAGAGCAAACGACTGGTCAGAGTCTGAATTCATTAGCTGGAAGAACATGAAAAACTCGTCAAGACATAGATTACTTGATTAAAGCCCTTAGAAAGCTGGGGGAATTCCTGAAGATTTCAGGGGGTTATATTCAAAGAATTTAAAACAAAAAACAATACCATGCCTATATATAAGTCCCTGCATGCTTTCTTTTTTTCCCATCCTTCAGCGTCTACATCAAGGATTGTTGCATATTGATGGAGCATTTGCTGACGGTCAACCATCACAGCGACAATCACATTATACCCAACCCTATGCTTTTCTGAACCCAGACTTTGCTGTATGCCAGCTCCACCTCGGATGATCAAATATCAAAGGCATTGGCCTTTTTTTAAATGCACCTTAAAAGGACCCTAACACTATTAAGACAATCAATGGTTACTACGTTTGATCCTTGGTTTCTTACTTTAAGCTTCCTGGATATTGAGCTGCAAGTGTGTCTAATGGATACTGCAAGCTGGACGAGTAATAGAAATGTGGAAATACGCAGAGCAATATTCTCGCTTCAGAAGAATAACAGATCATGTCTTCGCAATCGTATTCACCATGTAATTCCTACCACCCACCCATAGAAACCTAAGGTGCCAAGAAGTGGATTATCTTAGAACTCCTTTCTCATCACATGACCTTTTTACATAGGAGGTGCTTTTCTATATCCATCCTTTGACATTTGTTGTTGTTATGCGTGATCAAGTCTCCTCCAACGTTTGACCCTATGAATGAATGCTCCCCAAGGTGTCTTCTCCTCCACTGTCCTGCTCAGCTCCTGCAAACCTGTGGTTTCGTTTAGGAAGTCAGTCCATCTCGTGTTACGTTCTTCCTCTTTTCCTGCTGCCTTCCACCTTTCCCAGTACTTTTGTCTTTTCCAGAGAACCCTATCTTCTCATGCTGTGTTCCTAGTAGGGCGCACTAAGTTTCAACAATTTTGCTTCTAGAGATAGTTCAGGCTTGCTTTGATCTAGAACCCACTTGTTCATCTTTCTGGCAGTCCAGGGTATCTGTAAAGTTCTCCTCTTTCAAACAAATCAGCTCTTTTCCTTTCGGCTTTCTTCGTTGTCCAGCTTTCACATCCATGCACGGTGACAGGAAACACAAGAGTGTAGATAATCTTGGTCTTGGTCTCCAGTGACCCATCTTTATACTTGATGGTCTTTTCAATTTCCTTCATTACTGCCCTTCCGAGTCTCAATCTTCTCCTAATTTCTTGGCTGAAGCCTCCCTTTGGATTGAAGATTGGATTGACATTTTGATATAATGCACTGCAAATTTATGCAGTAAATTTTTAAAAGTTTTTTCTCTCTCTCTCAAAAAGCCTCCAGGTTTTTTTTTTCTGTTCAGGAACAATCACTTTTTAAATATATCTCTTAATACAGTGGTGCCTCACTTAACGAGCGCACCGTACGACGAATCCGCATAGCGATCCCCTTTTCGGGATCACTAATGCGGAGGCATACCGATCGTTCCAATGGGCAAAACTCGCATAATGACGATGGGTAAGCGTTTTGCTTACCGATCTTCGCTTTGCAATGCCCGCGGATCAGCTGTTCGGCAGGTCTAAAATGGCCACCGGACGCCCGAAATGGCCGCGTGCAGCGTTTTCGCGCCCTCCCCTCGCTTACCGAGGGTGTGAAAATGGCTGCCGCTATGGAGGAAACTTCGCTGAACGGTAAGTTTAGGGCCCATTGGAACGCATTAAACGATGTTTAATGCGTTCCAATGGGTTTTTATGTTCTGTTTAGCGATGTTTTCACATAGCGAGGAACGGATTAACCTCGCTATGCAAGGCACCACTGTACTGTGTTTCATCTGTATGGTCACAAGAGCGGTAGCATTGTAAGAGCGAGGAATGTCCTGGTCCCTATTCTCTTAAAAGTGTTAACCCTGCTAAACCAGTCTTGGGTTTGTTTGGAATGAGATAACGTGAAGAAACCATCCACCATTCCAGTAAAAAACATCTCTTCCATTTAAGAGATTGTAAAGCTTTGGGAGAAAATAAAAGAGACACAGAAAGAGAGGAAATGAGAGAAAGAGGGAGGGCAGAATGGAAGTCTAGAAACACATAAACTTTTTCAAAGGGGAAAAATACAGAATAAGCTTGGTGTCAATGCAAACATAAGGCCATATCTACAAAAGATCACGTCTAGGTACCAGCGGGTGCAATGGTCTCTCCCTTTCACAATTGGCTGAAGAATTTATAGTCTAAATAGTGGAGACCAGCTGCATCTGGCATTCTTGTGTAAAATGGCAGAACTAAGGTCATAAATAAAGATATTAGCTAAAAATGCTTCCTGGAATAAACACACCAAGTTCTACAAGATCTTCTGCACCTTTTATGACACAGTAGAGCTAGTTTATCTGGTGGCCCCAATATCAACCTTATTTTCTTGTTTTCACCCTTTGGTTAAATTAACCTTATGAAGCTTATGAAGAGTTGACAACCCGCCATGAGATATCTAGGTCTGGAGGCCTTGGGAGACTTTCTGGTTTTCTCCAAGTCAGCCCTAGATAAGATTAGTCATTTGTATCTCACAGAATGTTAGGTAGAGCTTGGGGGGTTCGATTCCCCACTGGGCCTCCTAGGGGGAAGAGCCAACCTGGGTAGCCTTGGGCAAGCTGCACAGTCCCAGGGCTCCCCCTAGAGGAAGGGAATGTAAATCACTTCTGAGTCCACCACTCCTACAAAAACTTGGTAAGGGTCACCATAAGTCAGAATTCATTGGTACGAAGATATATTGCCTCTTGCAAAGAGCAGTGCATAAAACGAGAATAGTATTTCCCACAAAGCCGCTTGCAAAGCATTTCAGCAGCACCAAAATATTGCTGATCCAAAGACAGGCGTTACATGGAACAACTTCTGCATTGGGGCAAAGGAAAGTTCACGTACAAATTTTGGGGGAATACCCCCTGCCCTTTTATGTATGTTAGCTTCTTCCTGGAAAATGAATGAAGAGTATTAGTAAGTAAAGATTTTAAGAACAGGCGACATAGGCCAGAATTCAGTGTTGTCCTGCCAAGGAGCCCACAGCTTATACCAGGAATCAATTATCTCTGTTCCTCCTGCACTTCCCTTTCCCAGGCACCCTAAAAATATAGTGTGAAGGAACAGGAAACCTTCTGGAGGTACTTCTGGTGCCACAGAGAAAAACAATGTGAGGATGAGCATAAGAAAGTCTTGCTAGCATTAAATAGTGAAATACACATTTAGATCTTGGCCCATATCACAAGGTAAGAGGTATAACTCTTGAAGCCTGCAAAGCCCACGATGCAGTGTAACTCTTGAAGCCTGCAAAGCCCATGATGCAGTGTAACTCTTGAAGCCTGCAAAGTTCATGATGCAGTGTAACTCTTGAAGCCTGCAAAACCCACGATGCAGTTGGAACTCTTGAAGCCTGCAAAGCCTATGATGCAGTGTAACTCTTGGAGCCTGCAAAACCCACGATGCAGTGTAACTCTTGAAGCCTGCAAAGCCTATGATGCAGTGTAACTCTTGAAGCCTGCAAAACCCCACGATGCAGCAAAGCTTTAGGGACTCATAAATGAAGCACAACAGTGAAGAATAGGAGCACATGATAGAATTGAGCTTAAGCATTTGGCTGAAGTCTATACCAGGGTGGGAGGGAAGACAAGGATTTGAACGCATCGATCTGGACGATCAGCCCACTGTATTTATTATCATCTGGCCCATAGATTGGCTGGTGCTATGGAAACTCATTTGTTTCAAGAATCCCTTAGAATCTCTCTCTCTTCTACCTTTTAAAAAAAAAGCACTGAAAAGTTACACTTCACTTAAAACAGGCCTATACTTACTATGTTTACTAGGATTCAAAGGGCTGATTTGGTCAGGAAAGTGCGCTAGAAGTCTTTTTGTTTTTCCTAATTGTTCCTCCATATTGGGAATTTGCATTTTAATATCCCCCTGCTTATTTATTTACTCAGCATGGGGCAGAGTGTGCCATTTAAAGTGCTTTAAAACTGTGGGTTTAATTGACCGTATGTAATAACGATTACCCAAATGTGTGCAATTAGAGGCTTAAGTGCACTTCGTAAGTAATAGGGGCTCTGACTATTGGGGGGGGGCCTTTTAAAAGTAGTAAACATCGATCAAAAAGTTAACTCAGCCCTAAGAACTCCCCTGAGTTTCAAACTAGGGATGCGCATGTGTCTGAAGTTCATTTTTGTTTGAGACCGCCACCCGTCCTCACACCTGTTATCTGCTCCCTGCCAGATTTTGTAAGCATTTGTCAACATCTTTGCACTAGAGAAAAAAGACACGGGGACAGCAGAAAGCTTGGCAGGAGTTTGGAAAGCGTTTCAAAAGCATCCAAGGGTTACTGAAGCCGATGAGCTGGAGAAGTATGTACCGATTCTGGCAGCCTGATGAGACAGCAGGAATAGATAAGACAGCCGTGTTGTTACTAAGAGGAGATGAATCCATAAATGAATAATTGCAGTGTCTATCTTATGTGCATCTCCCCTGACTTATGGCGGTCCTAATGGGATTTTCAAGGGATGTGAGATGTTCCAGAAGCATCTGCCCCAGCCAGTGAGTTTTCATGACAGAGTGGGGATTTGAACCCAGTTTTTGTGGGTCGTCCTCCAACACTCTGCCCACAACACCGTGCTGGTATTGAGTCCTACAGAAAAACTGCCACTGGTGATGAACAAGGAAAGAGCCCCTCTTTCTGGGGGACTGGGCTAGACCCTGAGGGTTGTAGAAGGGTGCAAGGATGATGAGATTTGTAGTTCACAACATCTAGAGCAGTGGTCCCCAACCTTGGGCCTCCAGATGTTCTTGGACTACAACTGCCAGAAGCCTCCACTACCACCTATGCTGGCCAGGATTTCTGGGAGTTGAATTCCAAGAACATCTGGAGGCCCAAGGTTGGGGACCACTGATCTAGAGAGATTCCCTTCCCCAACCCTGGTTTAGGACGATATTCCACGCAGTAGCTCCGATGGCTTAAGTTCCATGAGGCACAATGGAGACCCGTTATTATTCCTACCTTTTGCATCTCCTGCCATCTTTCCTCAAAAAAATCCAGGATTTGGCTCTGATGCCCATTAGTGAGAAAGGGGAGGCATAAGCACCGATGTGGATTTTGAACTTTGGCTGAGACTGCATTACTGTTGTGGTCTGAAATCAGATTTAAACTTACGTATACATACAGCGCGGTCAAGTTCATAATAATTGCCAGGTTTTTGAGCACAGGGCACAATTTTGCATTAATACCTCTCAGTGTCTAGAAATGTTGACACCCGGCGTCAAGGGGTTATAGAATCATTTCCACCTTTTCTGGAAATAGCTGTGACCTGCCATTAACACCGTTTTCTCTTTTAGGTGAAAAAACAAACAAGGAACTATTTGAAAACAGAACTACATTGAATGAGTCTTCCTTCATTTACTCCTTGGCACGTTGTTTGGACTCTTCCCCTCTAACTCCTAAATTTAGATTTCGTCTCGCCTTGTTTATAGTGCAAGTAAGCTACATATTGTTAGTACAACTCACTACATAGGGACAAGAAATACCAAGAGCATAATACTAAAAAGACTGGCATCCAGAACTATGAAATTCAGGGCTGTAACATTCAAAATGAGGGAAATCGCAATCCTGGGAGTTTGCACAAAGTTAGATTTGGATTATTCCTGTCTGAAGGACTCTAGATAAGATTTTGGATGGATGCGCCAATTTTTGCTGCATACTGTACTTGCTCATAAGATGAAATTGAAGTGTTTAGGTCGATATGGAGGTGTACCAAATCAAGGTGAGTTCAGGTACAAGATGGAAAAGGACTATTTTGGATTGCACTGGGGAGAAAAAAAGGGCATTTGGGGGGCTAAATTAAAAATTAAAGACATGTTGAAAAGTGGGGAAAGGGGAACAGAAAGTACCGATCAATAGCATATAAGGCAGATGCTTACCTGGAAGCAGATGGCCAAAAGGTAGAGGATGAGGAATGAGCTTCACCTTTCAGCAAAGACGAACAGCCTCTCCTGCAATGTCAGGTTCTCAGAGCATGGGGAGGGTCCCTCAGTGAGGACCTTGAGGGTTCATAATTCCTTTCTGGCAACATGTGCTTCTGCATTGGCATAGCTGTTTGGTTCGTGTGGGGTAGTATGGAATAAAAGAACTTGAGAGCTGGTTCGAAAGCATGCAAATGCAAGTAGATAAATAGGGACCACCTCAGTGGGAAGGTAACAGCGTTCCGTGTCTAAGTCGCACTGGCCATGTGACCACGGAAGATTGTCTTCGGACAAAAACGCTGGCTCTATGGCTTGGAAACGGGGATGAGCACCGCCCCCTAGAGTCGAACAGAACTGGACAAAAATGGTCAAGGGGAACCTTTACCTTTACCTTTACCTTTACCTAAGGACCACAAGAATTGTTTAGTTGGTGCAGCCCTTTGTTGAAGCAGGAATTCCAGAGCTAAAGCTTATTTTATTTTTATTTATTTATTTGATTTATATCCCGCCCATCTGGTCTACAAGACCACTCGAGGTGGCCTCCAACATCACACAAAGCAGTAAAATAACAAAAAAAAAATTACATAAATCATAAAGTAGCAAATGCAAGTTACAAAGTCCAAATAAGAAATTAATAAAGAAAAAATGAAAAGAAAGATCAGATATTAGCTGGAGGGAAGGCCTGAACATATACAGCCATGTTTTTAATTGACTTTTAAATTGACTTTGAAACAGAGGCTTCCCACCTCTGTTTGAAAACATTCAATGAAGGAGAATCCACCACCTTCTGGGTAATCTCTGTCACTGTCAAAAAAAACCAAAAAAACCTCTCATCATCAAGAAGTTCTCTTTAATATTTAGTTGAAATCTCTCTCTCCCTCCCCAACCCCAGTAATTTGACTTGGTTTGGGTCCTAGCGCAGCTCGGCCTAGCTTCTTGTTCAGAAAGAAATCTCCCAGCTAGCACCGGGGCAGGAACAGGAAGCTTGGGAGAAGCTAGGCCTAGCTAGGCCTCAAAATCTTTAAGTCCAGGCCTTTCTCCCAGGTGAGCCACAGTTAGGGATCTATAAGGTATCTCGTTAGCCTGGTAGAAGCCCCAGATATGAGTTACAAAGTTTGAAGTCTAGGGCTCCAAAAAAATCCCACCCCCGCTTAACTTCTTCCAAAGCATGGGCTCTTGGTAACCCTCTAAGGGTTAAGAGACTTGATTATACAGTCGTGCCCCGCTTGACGATTACCCCGTTTAACGATGAATCTGCTTCACGATAATCTTTTTGCAATCGCAAAAGCGACCACAAAATGATATTTGAATGGGGCTTTTTCACTTAGTGATGATCAGTTCCCTGCTTTGGGAACTGATTTTTCGCTAAACAATGTTTTTTTCAACAGCTGATTGGCGGTTTTCAAAATGGCCACTGGCTCTCAAAATGCCCCCCCCCGCTGTTTTTAGGAGGCATTTTTCGCAAGACAGGCACTGGAAAATGGCTGCCCTATGGAGGATCTTCGCTTTACGATGAGGTATTTCGCCCATTAGAATGCATTAGCCGGGTTCTAATGCATTCTAATGGGCTTTTAAATTTTGCTTGACGAGGATTTCGCTTAACAGCAATTTCAACGGCACGGATTATCCTCGTCAAGCAAGGCACCACTGTACATGTTGCTCTGTATTTCTATTTTTAATCTTGGGATCCCAGGTTAGGATTCCGTTTAGTCCATTTCCCCCTGTAATGCAGGAGAGACATCTTGGCTGCTTCCTGCCAGTTCTTGAGAGAGAGGGGGAAAAAGGAGGCACTGTCACATTTGGAAGACTTCAGACTTCGGCAAAGTAGCTGTGCCGCCACCGTTGACACAGGTCTCTTGTTTACGGAATGACATCCAACCCTCCCCAGCCTACTGTGCTGACGGAAGACATGCCAGTTCCTTCATGGAATAACCTTTGAATGCTGGATGCTAATGGCTGGTGGTGGGGAGGCAAGGATAATATATCATTCAGTGCTTTCATGTGTCTGGCCGCATGGTGTTCTATCCAAAGGTCAGTCGGTTTGATGTGTGCAGACAGATACTTCTTGCCTGGGCGAGAGAGGTGTTCCTTTTATAAAATACCAAGCCAGCTGATTTGAGAGGAAGGTGGTCGGGAAAAGAATGAGACAAGTGGTAAGGGAATGAAGGGTTTTCTTGGCCAGTTTAAAGGAGCAAACTTGAATAGAAAAGGTTGTGGGTGTCAGGTAGGGTGGCCACAGGCCCTGTTTCACAGACAGCGGTCCTCGTTTCGAAGGATTGTTTGTTTGTTTGTTTGTTTGTTTATTTATTTGTTTATTTGTTTGTCTGTCTGTCTGTCTGTCTGTCTGTCTGTCTGTCTATCTATCTATCTATCTATCTATCTATCTATTTATTTATTTATTTATTTATTTATTTGATTTATACCCCGCCTATCTGGCCCACCGGACCACTCTAGGCGGCTTCCAATATAAAATCAGATAATAAAAACATAGACAAATACATAATAATCAAACAGCAACAGCAGTAAAATAAAGAAGGAAAAGTAAGAGAGAAATCAAGAATTGGCTGGAGGGAAGGCCTGGATAAATAACCATGTTTTTAGTTGGGTTTTAAAGGTGCCCAGCGTGGGGGCCGCGCGAATCTCCGGAGGGAGATTGTTCCAGAGGCGAGGAGCCACCGCCGAGAAGGCCCAGTTTCGTGTCTTCTCCTTCCGGGCCTCTCTCGGCATCAGGCTCCTCAGCCTCACCTCCTGACTCGTGCGGGTGATCCGGGTAGACCTTGGTGGGAGGAATGGAAAGGGAATGTTGAAGACGGACGTCTGTTTCAGTGGATAAGAATAAATAAACCTGTCTCACAACTACAGTGATGGAGAGGACCCTATAGATCAGCAAAGTCCTGTCAAGGAGGGACCGTGGGGAAATGAACTATCGCCAGAGATGGGCGCCAACCTGAAAAAAGGTGGTTTGTGATGGTTCATGGGCTCCTTGCCAGGAAACTGGGGTGACATCTTGGTGCATGCACCCACCTCCCAGCTGATCGCCCTGATCAGCTAAGAGGCAGGCACATGCTCAGAGGCAGCTGCCAGCTTCCCTGCAAGGAGCGTTATCTCCACCTCGGACGTTGGTACCCAGGTACCCAGGGAAGAGGGGGTGGCAGCAGTGGCATGGCAGGAGGACCAGGTAAGGCCAGGCAACTGGGGACACCGGGAAGGGGTGTCCCCTGTCTAGAAGATAACACAGTTGATTCTGTTTTGAAGTAGTTTTGTTGTTTCGTCATGTCCAACTCTTCGTGACCCCATGGACCACAGCACGCCAGGCCCTCCTGTCTTCCACTGCCTCCCGGAGTCGGGTCAAAGTTGTAACAGACGTAGTAGTTTGAAGTAGTAACAGACCGGTATTCCTTTCTGCTCCTCCTCACAGTGGAGAGAAGTTAGTTTTTCGATTACGCAATTCTCAGAATCCCCGAGACCAGGGATTTCTGTAGCTATAGCTTTTTTAAAAAAAGGTTCTCTGACCTCTGCTCTTCTTTCACAATACCAATGCTGTTTGAGTCTAGTAGGTGAAAATGTTCATGTCCAGACCCTATAAATCTCTGATTAAAAATGTATTTGTTAGAACTCTGTGTTGTTTCCTCATGACTTATGATAGCCCTCGTTTAACTTCCACATCAGACAGTTAATTTTATCTCTCCACTTGGTCCAGTCTGAATGTTTTTCAGGAGGAATCACCATCTCCAGAGGGAGGTGTATTTTACTTGGGTTCTCCCTTACATTTATTGACAACTCATCAGGTACAACAGTGGGGCCCCTGAGGAATATCAGGAAGGGAGCCAACACAAATATGGACCTCTTTTGGAATGTCTTCTGGGTGTAGAAGAGATTATTCAGACTACAAATGCGCTCATGGTTCACTTCATTTCAGGCTGAATTCTCTCCCTCATAAAATGCTCTCGGAGATACCTTACACCTCTTTTGATCATGCATTTTAGGGTCACATTCGCTTCCCTACACATTCCTGAGCTCTTAAAGAGCTGTCTCTTTTGGGCATGACGTTTCCTGTGGCTTTGTAGAAATGTAGAACGGGTTGAATAAATATTTGTCGTCTTTCAACTCGGGTGGTCTGCAGTTTGTAGCGACGTTGTTCTTCTCATTCCTCGTATTGTCTTTCGGGGATAGCGTCGATTCAGAGTGTACGAAGGGACAGCCCTGGTAAAAAGGCCAGCCTTTGAAGGCGTCAATCAAGACCACACCTTAGAAGAACAGAAAGCAAGAGTCCCATAGCATCCCTTTCTCCCCAAATCATAGGAGAGTTTCTTTGCTGGGTCCGATCAATGGTCTTTTTAATCCAGTACTGCACTCATTGACTATGACTCACCAGAAGAGATGGGCATGGACCTCGGTTGGGAGCTTTGTGTCGATTTGTATATGTGGCACCACAAGTGTGGCACATTCCCATTCCCCACCTCCCTGGCCACTGACCCATTCAGCAGTCAAAGCTGTTCAACCAGTCCTTGGCAGGAACACAGGGTTTGCCTGTCCTGCTTCCTTGTCTGAGTGGGCAATCAGCCAAGGAGGTGGAGCAGGGAAGCCTGTGCTCCTGCTGGAGACTGGTGAAACAGCTGAAGTGGAGGATCCAGCTGAGGAGGTGGGGGAAGGGAATGTGCAGCATCTGTGGTGTTGTGTGTATGAACCTGCACAAACATCCGAACCAAAGTTCGGGCTTTTCTCTACTCACCAGTGACATTCACAAATATGGTCTAAACCTACATTTTAAGTGAAAGGAAAAAAAGTATGTTTACTTACAGTTGCTGTCTGTAGTTACAGTCAGGAGAAAAATAAGAAAAAATAGGTTCACCACCCGTGGCAGAGACACTTGCATGTTTTCTGCATTCTCAGAGGTCAGGAAAGGAGAGAGAGAGAGAATAATGAACAAAAGAAGTGAAGCAAGCAAACAAACAAACAAACAGGAAGAGGGTATTGACAAGCCAGAGGTGGGAAAAAGAACTTCATCAGCAGGTTGCTAAAAAAGCAGACAATCCTTTCAGGTCCTAAAAGTCCCCTTCCACTGATGCCCAGTGTTAGAAAGCAAACAAGATTGTTATTATCTCAGCATAAAGAGCATTTTATATAAAGTGCAGGAGTTTTGCAAAGCAAATCCATCTTCAACAGTTGCGGAAAAAAAAATTCCGAGAATGACTCAGGGTGAGCATCAAAGCAGCTTTTCAGGGTTGACAGATTCTTCTCCTCTCCAGGGTTTTGTTGGCGAGAAAAAGATGACCTCGCTCAACTCAGATGTAACTTGTTCCCCCAGACAGACACAATGCAAGCCATAGTTACTCACTGGGCCAAGAGCCAGTTATAAAACTAAAACAAAACAAAACAACCTACAGTAGTCCGTGCAAATCCAAAGCCTGCTTAAATAGGAAATGCTAGAATACTGGGCTTGACTTTCTCAAGCAGCTCTTCAGAAAAGAAAAAAAAAAAAAGGACCAAACCAGTGGTACAGAACTATGGCATCTCTGGCGGGCAGATACCCAACCTATGTTTGCAAGATTTGTCTGCCCGTATGCAGGATCCGGCAGCTCGGGTTGAGCAGAAGCTCCCCTAATGCAAAAAATCAGCAGTCCTTGGAAAGTTTGTGCAGCTCACAAACATTAAGGTTAATTTTAGATTTCACTCTGAAAGGTTCTCTCTCTTTTTGGTTTGGTTACCTTCCCATCCCTGGTGTCAAAGGAACTTTGGAGCAGGGATGTCGGCAAATCTTCGGGACTGGAGCCCAAGTCTGTGTTCAGATCTGAGCCTCCGGGACCGACTACCAAATCTGAGTCTGAGTCTTCAGGCTAGGTCCTGAGTCTCGAGTCTTGAGTCCTTTCACCCTTCCCCTGAGGTTTAGGACTCTGATTGAGCATGCGCTGCCCATCAGAGGCCAGCACATGCTAAGAGACAGTAGGCCTACTTCCCTTCCTGGAGCCAGCCCCTGCCTCTGGGCATGCGCCGGGCTATCAGCTGGGCGATGAATGTGTAGGCAGAGGCAGCAGTCAGCTCCTGCTGCCATTAAGGATGGAGGAAGTGAAACCGAGGTGGAGGAGATATCAGGGGTCACCTACCAACTCTCCTCAGACTGAACAAGCTACTTGGATGAGTAACAAAACACTTTGACCTAACAAGAAAGAAGTCCATTTGCCGTGACTCAACTCCCAGATAACCACACCTGGATGAATGAGAATCTTCACAGACCCACGACAATGGGTGGAGAAGGACTGCAGAAGTGGAATTATCCCTCACCCCCGCCCCATCCACTGTCCATCTAACTAGCCTATTCAGACCAGGGGGGCAGTGAAACCAGCATGGAGGAGATACCAGGGACCTCCTACCAACTCTTCTCAGACTGAAGAAGGTACTTGGATGAGGAGCGAAATGCTTTGACCTAACAAGAAAGAAGTCCAGTTGTTGTGACTCATTTAACCTCACCTGGATGACCGAGAATCTTCCCAAATGTATTGACAGCCAGTTGTGACTCACGAGTCCCCATCCATGTTTTGGAGGGCTACTCACATTCTATTTCTGTTGCAACAGGAACTTTGAGGGGTTCCTGGTCCCTGATTTTGCTATAAGATCGCAAATCAGCTTGTGAGTAAATTAGATTAACCTTGCATAGTGCTGTTAAGTAAACTGCATGAAAAAAAATTGATGCAGAAGTAGAGAAATATCAACCCAAAATAAGTAAGAAAGATATCACCCAGGTGGGAGGGACATCTATCACAAAACTGGCCATATTTTACTCAAATGGGCAGCTAGCTTTCTAAGAAAACAGGGACAACCATATTAACATCCCATGTATTTTGATAAGGATCTGTCTGTTAGGTTATCTGAGTGAGCTCTTGAAGAGCCGGGTTGATACTTCCCGTTATACACCTTTGCCAAAATGAATGTTTCCTTTGGGTAAGGATATTTTTTTCCCACTGACAGGTTGGGGCATTGTACACAACAGCCGCATGGGGTGGGTTCGTTCAGCTTGCCTTGCTCAGGAAAGCCAAATGAAATAAAAATCAATCAGAAGAAGCAAAACAACCGAAAGCAGAAAAGCCAAGCAGAGTTTTGAGAAAGGGCATCCTGGCCAAGAGCCACAGAGCTGTCTGTTCTTTGTGACGTTGTGTTCGCTGCACCACCTACAACCTGTTTCAAAACGAGAGAAAAGGTGCAGCTTGTTTAGCAATTTCCAGGAGGGAGGCAAAGTCCTTGACACGTAGTATTCGTAAGGCCTGTCATCTTCTTACAGGCCAAGAAAAAAAAACCCAATACAACCTATTTTATTTTATTTTTTTAATCACAATATAACTTGTCTATACCAGACTCCCCCAACAACGCCTTCCAGTTGTGCTGGGTTTCAGCTCCCCTTCTCCACAGCTGGCCATGGCCATGGATGGCTTACCTATGAACACAAATCACTGGGGAATCGCTCTGGAAGAGGACTGTTCCTGGAGGCACCTGGTTGACCCTCATGGAAAACAAGATGGCGGACTAGAGCCATCTTGTTTTCCATGAGGGTCAACCAGATGCCTGGGGTCAACCACATGAGGGTCAACCAGATGCAAAGCAGGAGAAAGGGACTGCGTTGGATTATACTCTGGGATACTCAGGTGTGGAAAGGTAACATTTCATAGCTTTTCTTGAGAAGCTTCTGGGTGTGATCTGGTAGGATCTTCTCATGGTCTTTTCAGGGACCTGGGTTGCCTCAAGTTTGTTCACTGATCATGCTTGTTTGGGGGCAGGTCCTGCTCTGCAACAGGAGAGTGGCCACTTACACATCATCATCATCACCAACAGGAGAGTGGCCACTTACACATCATCATCATCACCAACAGGAGAGTGGCTACTTCATCACCATCACCACCACCATTATGGAGGATATGTGCCATCATGAAAAGAGGACAGTTGAGGGCATTCACTTACCAAAAATCCAACACATGGATTTATATACAAGATGCAAAAATTAGGAATGGCTTTTAGCATTTAAACAGAATTATGAGTGGAGAAGGCCGTAACCAGGGGACCTGCAACCTGGTCTGCTGCACAGGTGTTCACTGTGGATGGACAACCTCAAGGTCTCCTTCCTTATAGGTCTTCCTCTTCGAATCAGATCAGAAATGGGCAGTTCTTCCAAAAGAGGACCCCTTCAATCAAAGGACTCTCCTTCGGCAACCTTACAATCTGCCTGTGGATCCAGAGGTTGAGAGTTTGATTTCCTGCACTGTTCTTCCCTGATAAGGGCTTGACTTAATGATCCATAGATTCCCTTCCAGTTCTGCCATTCCTGTATGATTACAATGATGATGATGATTTCGTAGGCAGAAGAAGAAAGGGACCTGCTTCTGGAGTGAGTATGGACCTTAGGTGGGTCGCACAGACTAGAACTCCCATAATGCTTCAGCACTGATACAGTTGCAGTCCAACAACAATGTGTTGACACCTCAGTACAGATGACGAGAGAAAGAGGTCCTGTTTCATCTATATGTTAGGTGGTCTAAATAGCGCAGCAACCCTTCTCAAATTTCAGGTTCCAACCTGACGACACATAACAACAACAATGATGATGACAACAACGACAACGACGACAACGACGACGACAACAACAACAACAACAACATTATGCTTTATTGGTTTTGTATGCTGATATTACACCATTTGTATGTCACTCAGAGTAGTGGCCTTGCTACTGGTTGGGTGGGATAAATGAATGAATGAACGAATGAACGAAAGAACGAACGAACGAATGAACGAACGAATGAATGTTACACATGCATGAACAGGGTTTTGCCCAGTAATTGAGATTTGAAGCACAAACCAAATCATATGGTTTTCCCATCTCTCATGACCAAATCAGGCTGTTGAACCAAAATTGGGGCCCTAATTAGAATCCTAGTTATAATTTTTTTTTTTTGCTTCCTAAGCCAAATCAAACAGCCAAAACAGCTACTCATTTCCGACTTCCCCAGGTTTAGGACAACCAGCTCTCTCCCTGCTTCCCCCTCGAGCCCCTCACAATCTTACGGCCCTTCCCGGTGCTACATGCTTGTTCAGCTCCCTGTGCGTATTCAAGGACTCTGAAATGGGAAGCCGTCCCTCCCAGGCATAACAAATACTTTTCCGTTTACATCGCAGCCCCAAAGAACAGGCTGGTTCAATCACTTGACAGCCATCTCTTAAATTGCAGGCCTGGCAATGAGTCTTTTTATTCAGAGAACCCACGAGGAGGAACATGCTAGGCGTTCCCCTCTCTTGTCATAACCTCACCTTTGAGATTTCCTGGCTTAGCAATAGTGCTTCGGTGTTGTCTTTCACCTGTTTGTAATTCTGTTAGAGGGAGAGACACAGCGTGGCAGCTCTCATGAAAATTAAGGACCGATGGGAATCGTTCATTCGTTTAGTCGTTTAGTCGTTTCCGACTCTTCGTGACCCCATGGACCAGAGCACGCCAGGCCCTCCTGTCTTCCACTGCCTCCCGGAGTTGTGTCAAATTCATGTTGGTTGCTTCGCAGACACTGTCCAGCCATTTCATCCTCGGTCGTCCCCTTCTCCTCTTGCCTTCACACTTTCCCAATACCAAGGAGTCTTCTCTTCTCATGAGATGGCCAAAGTACTGGAGCCTCAGCTTCAGGATCTGTCCTTCCAGTGAGCATTCAAGGTTGATTTCCTTTAGAATTGATAGGTTTGTTCTCCTTGCAGTCCAGGGGACTGTCAAGAGCCTCCTCCAGCACCACAATTTTTTTTTTGGTTTTTTTTTTGTTTTTTGTTTTGTTTTGTTTTGATGTGGAGCTTCAGACCATTTTTTGCGCTCTCTTCTTTCACCCTCATTAAGAGGTTCTTTAATTCCTCCTCACTTTCTGCACTCAGAGTGGTATCATCTGCATATCGGAGGTTGTTGATATTTCTTCTGGCAATCTTAATTCCAGTTTGGGACTACTATGCATAACAAGCACCAATTTGCATCTGGATTGTGAGGAGCTGTAGCTCAGGAAGAAAGCACGCATGCAGAGAAATCTGTTTCTAGAAGGAGTGCTCCCTCAGAAGGAGAGACAGTTATGTAGTGGTGGAAACACGTTGAAAGGGGAAGGACAACATGTGTCACTGTGCTTGCTTCTGGAATATACACAACAAACTTTTTCGCATCTCTAATCCAAAGTCACACATAACAAAGCAGATCACTTTGCTGGTAGTGCAGGGAGACGATATCATTAAGAACAGGAAAGATGTTTTTATTTGAATATGGGCATCAGTAGTAAGATCCATGCTTTGCATGAAAAAAAACCCAACAACTGTGCCCCAGGTTCAATCTCTGGCATTTCTGGGTGGGAACAGGAAAGAAAAAGACTCCTGCTGAAATTTTGGAGAGCCATTGACAGCCAGTTGTGAGCTAGAAGTTACTAGGGTCTGGCTTTGTATAGGGCAGCTTCCAAATCCTGCACATCCACCATATTGCATGGAGAATGTAGATAATGCCAAAGAGATGGCTGATGTACATCACCAACCATTTGAAGCAGTCTTCATGCTTCACAAAAAGATGTGCATATCACCTGTCCAGGAAGAGGAAACTGTGCACATTTCCTGCTCTATAGAAGTCGTCTCCAGCAAGTCCCAACATTTGGTGTTGTTTCTGTTCCATTGGGAGTTATGCCTTCCCCACTGCTCAGCTCTGTGACTAGAGATAGTTTCCAGTTGAAACAAAAGCCCTCTTCAGGCACCGTGTGGATGAGTGTGTTGAGGGTTGCACTGGTAGGCGAGCACAAAGAGATGCACAGGAATCCCACCCTTCATCCACCCCACCTGGAAGTCACTCAGATCTTCAAGCTGAATGGAGTCACATTATTCCTGCAACAGACACCACAATGACAGAACCCCTGCAGTATGGAGCTCCCACAATCCCTTGAACTGCAGCAGGGAGACCTCTCATCAGACTTCAGATCCCATAGAACAGATCCATGACCATGACCCTTCATCCAACTTCAGACCACACAGAATAGATCAATGGTTCCCCATCTTGGGTCCCCCAAATGTTTTGGGACTGCAATTCCCAGGAGCCTTCACCTCTAGTTCTACTATCCAGGATTTATGGGAGTTGCAGTCCAAGAACATCTGGGGACTTAAGGCTGGGGACCACTGGAATAGATCCATGACCAGTAAAGCCCAATCAAATGCCTGCACCTACATAAGGTAGGTACACTCTGGATTTGTTTGTGGGTTTTTTTCCCAGTAACACAACACACTTCAGTCTTCTTCATATGGTACCTTCTATTCCCATCAAAAAAACTAAGATCATGGCCACTGGTCCCATCACCTCCTGGGAAATAGAAGGGGAAGACATGGAGGCAGTGACAGATTTTATTTTCCTGGGCTCCATGATCACTGCAGATGGAGACAGCAGCCACGAAATTAAAAGACGCCTGCTTCTTGGGAGGAAAGCGATGACAAATCTTGACAGCATCTTAAAAAGCAGAGACATCACATTGCCAACAAAAGTCCAAATAGTCAAAGCTATGGTTTTTCCTGTAGTGATGTATGGAAGTGAGAGCTGGACCATAAAGAAAGCTGACTGCCGAAGAATGGATGCTTTTGAATTGTGGTGCTGGAGGAGGCTCTTGAGAGCCCCCTGGACTGCAAGGAGATCAAACCTATCCATTTTGAAGGTAATCAACCCTGAGTGCTCACTGGAAGGCCAGATCCTGAAGCTGAGGCTCCAATACTTTGGCCATCTCAGGAGAAGAGAAGACTCCCTGGGAAAGACCCTGATGTTGGGAAGGTGTGAGGGCAAGAGGAGAAGGGAACGACAGAGGACGAGATGGATGGACAGTGTCTGTGAAGCAACCAACATGAATTTGACCCAACTCTGGGAGGCAGTGGAAGACAGGAGGGCCCAGCGTGCTCTGGTCCATGGGGTCACAAAGAGTCGGACACGACTTAACGACTAAACAACAACAACAACAACATGCACAGTAGTCATTGATATCAAATTATGCCCAACATGCACGCACACCTCCCCAAAAAAGTTCCACATAAGCAGTGGAACACAGCTGTTTATAAAAAGCTGTGAAATATGGCCTCTGTAGTGTCTCCCGATTTCATCGGATTATTTCCTATCACAGTCAAACAGAGGAACTCAACTCAATGCTTCTGGTGCTGGTAGAAACAATGGACTACTCATTGTCATTTCCAGCACTTATCTTGAGTCAATACAAAAGTTTTCTATCCCTGAGGCTATGTCAAGGGCAGCCGTAACAAAAGCTTCATTCAGAATTTCTTTGCCCTCCCCTGATTTCATAATACTCATTTAAGTATCTTATTTTGGTATGTGCTCAGTCTCTTTACATAATACAGTTAAACATGAGATTAACTTGCGGAAAGATTGTACATGTGTAGGAAGCCGGATCTGATAGCAAGTATTAAAAGCTATTATGTCTAATTGGTTTGAGATAAAAAAATATAATAATACAGGGAAAATGACTTCCTTTCCTGCTTGACGCAGCAGAGATAAAAATCCACACAAGAGGAAACTGTAGGTTGGGGCAGCTCTCCTTCCCTAAAGAATTTTTGCAAAGCCTGCTGATGCCGTGTGGGAATTGAGGCTGCGTCTGATAGTATACTTTCGTGGTTTTCTTTAACGCACAGCCCGAAAAAGGCTGCCTCATACAGATGCAGACTGTATGGCCTACTGTCATCAACACCAACCTTTTGCAACCTGAAGCCCTCCAAAGATCTTGGATAATAGTGCTCATCCTCTCCCACCATATGGGGAGATGGCTTGACCGGTGGTTCCTCACCTTGAGTTCCCAGATGTTCTCAGACTCCTGGTAGCCTTCACCACTAGCTGTGTTGGCCAGGAATCCTGGGCGCTATCATCCCAAGAACATCTGAGGACCCAAGGTTGGGCATCACAGATTGACACTGACTGATACGCAATGTTGCAGATCTCTAGAACATGAGATAAGGCTGTTTCTCAGACTTACCTGGAGAAGCTGAGGCTTGGATGTGCCTACCAAACAGAATGCTGCTATGTGCAGGCACCATCTGTCCTCTGAAGGCTTTTATACATGTCTTTATTACAGTGGTGCTTCGCAAGACGATGTTAATTCGTTCCGCAAAAATCGCTGTCTTACGAAAACATCGTCTTGCGAAACGAAAAAGCCCACTGAAATGCATTGAAATCGGTTCAATGAGTTCCAATGGGCTGAAAAATCACTGTCCAGCGAAGATCCTCCATAGGGGCAGCCATTTTCGCTGCCTGTAAACTGGGGAATTGTCCTGAAAACACAGTGGGGAGACACTTTGCACGGCGGGCGGCCATTTTAGAACTACCGATCAGCTGTTTCTAAATCGTCATTTAGTGAAAAATCAGTTCCCAAAGCAGGGAACCGATCATCGTTAAGCGAATTTTCCCCACGGGAACATCCTTTTGCGATCAAAAAGGCAATTGCAAAAACTTCATAGTGTAGCAGTCTCGTTGTTTAACGAGGCAATCGTTAAGCGAGGCACCACTGTATTTCGAAGGAGGTGGGACATAACATGAATTTGCAACAAGGTGTTATGTGAGAAAGAAGGCTGACCTGTCTCAGGCAGATTTGAGCATTTCCCCCTGAATTCTTAAATTTTCATGAAGGACTGAAAGACTCATAAGTGTATGAATGAAGACCAAGCTCTCCTGCAACCCATACAATGCAGAATGTCAGTCACCTAAGGAGAAGCAAAGAAGGAGCACATGGTGGCGCTGCGGGTTAAACCGCAGAAGCCTCTGTGCTGCAAAGTCAGAAGACCAAGCAGTCATAAGATCGAATCCACGCGACAGAATGAGCTCCCATCGCTTGTCCCAGCTCCTGCCAACCTAGCAATTCAAAAGCATGTAAATGTGAGTAGATAAATAGGGACCATCTCGGTGGGAAGGTAACAGCATTCCGTGTCTAGTCGCGCTGGCCACGTGAACACAAAACTGTCTTCGGACAAAACGCTCGCTCTATGGCTTGGAGACGGGCATGAGCACCGCACCCTAGAGTCGGACACGACTGGACTAAATGTCAAGGGGAACCTTTACCTTTAGTTTTAGTGTGGTAATTGTTTAACACTTTTTAATACGTGTATGGTTACTGTTTCCAGCTTTTCGAGATTGGCTTTTAATGACGTAAGCCACTTTGGCCCCTTTTAAAGGAGAAAGACAGGGGGGAAATATATTAACTAATATTAATAAGAAGAAAGATAGCTCAACCTGCAACCAAGAGGGCTGTTCCACACTCATCCCCACCTGTTCCTCCTCCTTTTCCCTGTGCATGTCCATCTTATGGGACCCACGTTTAGCCAACAGGGCAGTGAATTCCAAGACCACAACATTTATGGGTACTGCTCCAGTTGGGTACCTGCGGAATGCAGCTGTTTTCACACCAATAAAATTCTATTCTGCCTCTGTGGCCCAGGGAACCCTTTTTGGCATGCCTACAGCAACCTTGCGGTGTCAGAAAGGGTGTAAAACCTACAGAGAGAATTTCCTTGTTTATAATGGCATAGAGGGTGGGGAGAAGCAAGCAAACATCAAATATACGGATGGTTCAAAAGACACGGGGGACGACCCTCTAGAGCCTTATTAGCTTTGATCTGTGACTTGGATGCACTTGCTTCTTCTAAATACTGTGTCTGAGGTTGACTTGCTGAGTTGGACGTTTTCTGATTTGGCAGCCGGGTGGGAAGGAAGTCATTTTTTGACATAAGAAGTGCTTTGATAATGAGACCTGCAGTGGTCATAGGGCTTTTTGGTGGTGGTGGGGGGGGGGCAAGGTGATGAAAAGGCCTTTGAGATGCCTGGACAGTCGAGTACAACAGTAGTCCAAGAAATAAGAAGCTGGCGGAACAATTATGGGTTGGGGTGTGTGTTTGTGAAAACGCCGTGCAAGGATTCCCTTTTATTCCAGTGAAATGTCACTGCAGAAGGAAAATAGTATGGCAAATCATGGTTTCCTGTAACATTTGAACCCAGCCACCGTTACAGAAAGTGGAAAGGTTGGAAAATGTCAACCGCCCGTTGCTTTTGGACATCGCTAAGTTAAAACGAGGAGGCCTATTGGTTTTGAGATTTACTCCTGTCCTCCCAGCTCAATTTCTAAAGCCCATCATTAAGAGCCATTACGGCCCACACCCTTCCAGCTGTCTGCAAATTTCCTCCCGTTTCTGGAGCCGTGCATGATGTAGGAAATTCTAATTATTGAAACGCAGAAGGTCACGCTCTAGATGAACTTGGCTGTGGCTCAAACAGAGTCTCAGGTTTGGAAACCCTTTAATAGCGCTGGCCATGCCAAACGGTGATTTCAGAACAATGGAATGGTTAATTTCACACTTCAGATAACATCCCCCAAACCCCCCCCCCCCCGACAGCAGTAAAACATGTCCGTACAGGAATTGCGAAAGGTCAAAAACGCTGGAGAAACATAATCAGTCATTAATCCAGATAATTAGATATTAACATCTGCCTGGGGTGCATGGGGTGGGGGCCGTCTGGAATTACTTAGGACCTCTGGCTTCTCATTATCATCATCCACTATGAATTTCTGTCAGAAAGCTAGTAGTGTTCCTTGCTTTGGTGGAATTCCTTAAAAGATTCAATAGCAGTGTGAACTAAGACAATACCTCAAAAGGACTGAGATGATAGGTTTTGAGGGGCGAAGCTTGGACCCAGAATCTGCAAACAAACAAAAACACACCACAAATAACTTTATCTTGAAGAACTGTGATTGTCCATGGTGAGTTGGGCCAGGAGTTTGCATCGTAGCATTTTGGAATTTCTGGTAAAAGTTATTTTTGCTATGCAGTAGAAGTACAGAGATTCATAGATTAGCTTCAGGTTCCCCAGACAGTCCAGCCCTTTCTCATTAACTGGCACTTGAGGTCTCGATAACTCACTCTGGGATGTTTGTAGGAGACAGAATAAAAAAACATTACTTACTGTTGGGAACAAATCAACAGCAAACAGAACGACAACTATGCTTCCAACACACTAAAGAGAGGGAAAAGAAAGAAAATATGGGTCTCTCTTTGAATTCAGAGGCAGGTAAGGAATGATTGGCTAGTGCTGGATAGATTGACAGTCACCCCAGCCCAGGAAGGCCCCTCCCAGCCAAACAATGTACAGGCAGCATGCAAGATTGTAAAAGCTCCAACAGTTTGGTTCTCCAAACCAAACCAGAAATCAATGAACCCTGGTCCGTTTTCTCCTGTCTAAGGATAGAACATGGTCCAGGTGTAGAAAGATGAAACCTGGAGCAGGGTTTCCATTTAAGAAATAATATTTGGTTCACAGAATTAAATTCTCCTTTCTGCTTCAGAAGAAAGGAAACAGAAGCTCCACTCTTGAAGAAATGGCTCTTAGGCTGGAGAAGATATTCAGAAAGGAGGAGGAGGAGGAGGTGAGGAATCTCTTTAAGATTTTAATTAGGAAAGCCAATGAATGAAACTGATTAATTGTCAAAATCTGTTGTGGTATCGAGGGAGCTGTTCATTCAGCCAGACAGTAGCTATCTCTGCACTGGCAAGTTTGATTGTGTCCGGGAGCCACACAGACCCTCCAACACATGAAAAAGAAACCAGTTTTGTTTTTAAAAGTTTTGGAAAAAAATGAGTGTTGTTGTTGTCGTCGAACACTGAAGTGCAAAAAATGGATTGCACAAATCACTGATTCTGGAGGTTTCCACAAATGGCATTTTACCCTCCCCTCCCTTACATTTTTGTCACACTGCAAGGCTCCGGGAGTTGCAACCACATTCCGGAGGATTGCTTGCAACGTTGAGGAGACAGGTCGCTCCCCTCTGCTCTGGTGGAATGGCTTTCAAGCAGAACTCCACTGTAATCGACTGCGGTTCCGCCTGGTTCATCTCAATTCCAAAGGATTTTGCAGAGAGAACGGCGGGAGAGGCGCCCGCTAGAACAAGCTTGAAGTCACAATTGTGTAGCTGCATTAATGTGGAGGAAAAGCTGAGTTGTAATTTGGAAGCCTTTCAAGCCTGAGGTGAGAAAATTAGCATGTTCTACAAACTGGGGCTTGTCTTCTGTCCTGGTTTCAGGCTGACAGGTCCTAGTGGCGAAGTCTTACAGTTCAAGGCCAAATCTAGTAAACTTAGGTCACGCATGCAAATAGGCGAGTCAGGGAGAGGGGATTCAGAAGCACAGTCCAAGGAAAGAGTCAAGGTCAAAACCACCGAGCAGCAAGTCAGACGAATGGGGTGAGGAGGCCTTAGTGTGCCCTCAGCTCCTCTTAAGTGCCGCTGTACTGAATTTGTGCGACTCTTGCCACAAGAAGCAAAAGAACCACCAAGGATGGGATTTTCAGATTTCTCGGATGATAAATCCCATAATTCCCTGTTTTGGCACAGTTTTGAGACACCAACATGTGCCTCCCCTGAAAGAAAAGGGCTTCAACCAAACAGCTTTGAGCTCGGCCTAGCTCTATCCAAGTTTCCTGTTCCTGCTCCAGTGCTACCTGGGAGCGTTCTTGCTGAACAGGAAGCTAGGCCGAGTTAGGCCTAATTCACTCATGAACGCTCCCACTGGTTGTTTGATTTCTTTTCGTAGTCTAACAAATATATCACCTTCTTCTGCATTTATATTTTGCAAGCACAAAACAGCTCTCTTTCTCTCTCTCTCTCTTTCTCTCTCTGTATGTGTGAGGGTTGGAAGATTTCTTGAGTGTCTTCCCCTGATCAGTTTCTCTCCAACAATCAGATTCCACATCCCTATTTACACCAGGTTTTTGTGGAGATTTCCTGCAGTGACAATATATATACAGTGGTGCCTCGCTTAACGAGGATAATCCGTTCCAGCGAAATCGCTGTAGAGCGAAATCCTCGTTAAGCGAAATAAAAAATCCCTTTGAAATGTATTGAAAACCCATTCAATGCATTCCAATGGGCTGAAAACTCACCGTCCAGCGAAGATCCTCCATAGGGGCGGCCATTTTCGGTGCCTGTATAGTGAGGAATCCATCCAAAAACACAGCGGGGAGCCATTTTGCACAGCGGGTAGCCATTTTGAAGCCGCCGATCAGCTGTTTTAAAATAGTCGTAATGCGAAGAATCGGTTCCCGAAGCAGGGAACCGATCGTCGCAAAGCGGATTTTGCCTATTAAAATATTGTTTTGCGATCACAAAAGCAATTGCAAAACAGTCATCGTATAGTGGTTTCGTCGTTTAACGAAGCAATCGGTAAGCGAGGCACCACTGTATTGTTAGGCAACCAAAATGTCTAATGAGTAAACTGATACCTAGGAAGGAGTGGTTAAACTTCTGGAAGGTTTGCAAAGGAAAGAGTCCATAAGATAACCAACTTCCTGGTAATCTCAAGGAGACCATTGATGTCCTGTGACCTCAATTTCCTTACTGTGGTTGAACAGTACCATGCATCTCCTTCTGGCACCTTAACCTTCCTCTTCACCTTCCTCTTACATTCCTACACGAAGGTATGGCTCTTTTGAGGAATATTCACACTTCCACCAAAGTTGGCACGTGTGTCATGACCACAGTGACTTTTTTGTTAACAGGTGTGTACCTGGGGTCCTCTCCAAGTTTCTGTGGGTTCACTGAAAAGAGGGCTCCCTCAAGGCATGCTCACCACTTCTACCACCCCTTTGATCCTTCGCCCACCGTCCTTGTTGGTCGTCTAAAGTCTGGGAAGGGAGTAGAAGGCAGAGTAGAGCTACACTGGAATGGAAGGGAGATTAATGACCATGACAAAGTCAGATCTAGCCATGATGACACATGCCTTATTTACATCTAAGACTAGACGACAGGAATGCGCTCAACAATGAAAGGCCTTCACTGAAAAATGAAGACGGTCCCCTTTAAAGTAAAAGGCATGGGCCACCCTTGCCCACAGCAAAAGT
This sequence comes from Pogona vitticeps, assembly GCF_051106095.1. NCBI lineage: Eukaryota > Metazoa > Chordata > Lepidosauria > Squamata > Agamidae > Pogona > Pogona vitticeps. The sequence goes on from NC_135795.1 coordinate 9,654,398, forward strand.
GCTCTTCTGAAACTTGGAAAAGTTACTGAAGGTTCTACAAATCATCATTCTCTGTGAAACAACTTACCTTGTCAACTTAGCTTTTGGACCCACGTCCCTCCAATGTGGTGTAGAGTGATAGACTTAGGACTGAGGAAACCCAGGTTGAAATCTCTGCTTGGCCGTGGAAATAAATTTGGGTGGGGTGGAGGGGTGGCAATGGCAAATTACTCCTCTTGAACATCTCACATACCTTGAGAACCCTTTTAGGATTTCCTGAGTCCTAGTCTGTCACCATGTGTTGGAAAGGGACTTGATAGCACAGAGCAGCAACCAACAGTTAAACCAAACTCAAACAGCTCAAGAGAGTTGCTATTCAAGAATCATCCAGTCCTTCTATGACTTCTCAACTCCAGCTCAACATCAAGACAAAAACTGTTTATTCCTCCCATTGTATTGTTCATAAATTGCACAAAATGTGAACAAATTTGTGTAAAACTTCAATTTTTGCAGAAAAAACTTCATGTCTTTTCCTTTGGGGAAGATAAACACACACTCATTAAGTCAGCACTGCAAGAGAGGGTGATGGATCACAAAGACTCAAACAACCCATCCAACCCCCCCTCCCCCGATAGCACCTCTCCACTTGCTATGGGACACCGTGATTCAGTTAAAGCCTGTCTTGTTATGAAAAGATCTCAATCAAAACTTGTCAGGTGATGTCCACAAATAGTGCACAAGCTTGTTGTAGCATTTCCCTGGAGGTGCTAACGACAGGAGAGTATATAGCGTATCACCGTGTCATGTAGCCAAGGCTTGCCCGGACCAGCTGGCGCATTCATGGCCCGTGTTGCTGATGGACGGAATGGCGTCAGTTTCCACTGGTTCATAAAAAGACGACCAGTTTGGCCGACAAGCTGAACAACTGCAGAAGTGATCTGCTCCCAGTAGGCTTGTAAAAGTCTTCTGAGCGATGCTTTTACTTGGAAGAATGAGTTTTCCTCTCTTCTTGGCCTGGAAATACAAGACTCGAGAAGACACTTCAAAAAATAATTAGTTCAATGTTCCCAGTCAACGGCCTCCCGATAGAGCAGTGAATGTTGTAGGTATAGGACAAAATCCAATGAGTAGTTTTCACACATAGGCATAAAAGGTTTTGCAGGTTTTCCCGTTTTCCAGGCTGCCCATTTAGTGGCCAAGCCTGCAAACCATCATGCAGCCAGAGAAAGAGGTGGTGCACAACTGCCGGCCAAGAAAACCACCCACATTACTTGTGCAAGGGTCTTTACACAATTATGTATACCAATAAGATTCTGGCCACAATTTGTAAAGATAACACTTTGCTTTCCCTTCATTCTAAAGTAACTCAAGGAATTACCTACATATATAACACACAGTGGTGCCTTGCTTGACGAGGATAATCCATTCCAGCAAAATCGCTGTTAAGCGATATCCTCGTCAAGCGAAATAAAAAATCCCATTGAAATGCATAGAAAACCCGTTCAATGCATTCCAATGGGCTGAATAACTCACCGTCCAGCGAAGATCATCCATAGGGCAGCCATTTTCTGCTCCCTGTCTTGTGAAAAAGCCTTCCTAAACACAGCGGGGAGCCATTTTGTACACCCGGTGGCCATTTTGAACCCCAACGATCAGCAGTTTTTTTAATCGTCGTAATGCGAAGAATCGGTTCCCGAAGCAGGGAACCGATCATCGCGAAGCGAAAAAAACCCATTCAAACATCGTTTTGCGATCACAAAAACTTCATTGTGAAGTGGATTTGTCATCAAGCAGGGTAAGCGTCAAGCAGGGCACCACTGTATATATTTAAAACAACCATCTCAGCATGCCACCAAATGCGCAAAATATAAACAAGATAGTGAGGCCACCTCACTCAAAAGCTACAATGCATCCCCCCACCAGAAGAAAATTGGTTTAAAATGGCAAAACAAATAAAACGAACCACAAACCTGGAATAGTATGTAAAGCAACTACTTAGTTATGAAAATAACAGTTCTTTCAATGGGCTTTGCACCATCCCAGTTCAGCTAATCATTTCCATAATGAAGATGGTGGAAAATTCCAATTTTCCCTCCTCTGAGCTCAACCGTCCCTCCCAAACAATGTATGGCTAAGCTCTCCAATTTGTGCAAAGATGCACATCCAATGCATGGATGCACATGGAAGGAAGGAAGAAAGGAAGGAGGGAAGGAGGGAGGGAGGGAGGGAGAACTAAGAGAACTGGATCGGTGGTCCATCAGACCCCCAATCTAGTCTAGCATTCTGTTTCCACAATAGCAAAAAGGATGCCTAAGGAAAGCTCACAATTCCACTGCTGACAGGGAAGAGGTCTAAGATGCTCAGGGTCTCTAGTTAAGTAGGAAGGATTTTCCCATACATAGAGTGGCCACATGTTCAACTTTTATTTTTTCAATTCTTTGGTAGTGCAATATTTGTTTTTTTTTTTCCTGGACTGAATGAGTGAATGACAACCCACCAGGCCTCCCTCCTTCAGACCCATGAGGTCAGGGAAGCTTGTTATAATATTTGGCAAGTGGCCTGAGAGGGCTCATGTTTTCCAGTTCATAGGAGAGAAAGACTATGGCGTTCTTGTGCACGACGTTAGACTCTTATAGTCTTATTGACGTGATCAAGGGGTTCTGTAGAGGCAAAAGTATTATGGAAGCAAATGCATGCAAGTTTTATGGACATTTGGTTAAACTAGATTCAAACACAACACCGTTTTCTCCCCTATCACCGGCACTGTGCCATTTGGAGGTGGGGGGAGGAAAGGAATGCGAAGCACCTGCGGTCCCGGGTGTACGAACCAGCACGAATGTCCGAACTGAGGTTTGGTCTCACCTCTAGGCCTAATCTGGGGACTTGGTGGCGCTGCGGCTTAAACTGCAGAAGCCTCTGTGCTGCAAGGTCAGAAGATCAGCAGTCGTAAGATCGAATCCACGCGACAGAGGGAGCTCCCGCCACTTGTCCCATCTCCTGCCAATCTAGCAGTGCGAAAGCATGTACAAATGCAAGTAGATAAATAGGTACCACCACAGTGGGAAGGTCACGGCATTCCGTGTCTAGACGCGCTGGCCACGTGACCACGGAAACTGTCTTCGGACAAATGCTGGCTCTATGGCTTGGAGACGGGGATGAGTATCGCCCCCCAGAATCGGACACGACTGGACTAAATGCCTAATCCAGTGCAACCCCATTAGGCTAAACAATCGTCTATCTATCTATCTATCTATCTATCTATCTATCTATCTATCTATCTATCTATCTATCTATCTATCTATCTATCTACCTACCTACCTACCTACCTACCTACCTACCTACATACCTACCCACCCACCCACCCACCTACCTACCTACCTACCTACCTACCTACCTACCTACCTACCTACCTACCTACCTACCTACCTACCTACCTACCTCAGATGGGTTAGACATAATTTCCTTTTGCTTTTAATACCAGCAGTTTAGACTTTTCTATTTCTCTTTCCTCAGTTCAGAACACGGGTTGTCTTTGGTTACACCTTTTTAACTCCATCAGTTCTGGACGGATCACAAAAAGCTCTGTGAAGGTCTCACTCCGCCCGTCTTCTGGGCACCCAGCAGCTCTTTGCTGTGCCCCATAGTCCCCCCCTGGGTTTACCCAAAGACCTCCCCCCCCCGATTCTGTCTGTTTTGATGCCCTCACCCGAAGCCAAGAGCAGCCCCCCCAGCAGAGAGCTTCCAGAAAAATCGTTTCGCCTAAACCTTTCACTCTGCTGCCCCCTGGTGGGGTTTTAAAAAGGAGGAACTAGGCACTTTATCTCACGAATTCTTGTTAAATTTCGAATCCCGCTAGATTTTGTTGCTGTCAGGTTTAATTGGGTAAAAATTGGGGGGGGGGTTGAAATGGTTTGTGCCAGTTTAGCACTCTGGCTGAACAGCTTTGTGGGTTAATGGTGGAAGAAAAGAGTCCCATAATAGTTAAAGATACTATTTCTGAATTAAGGTTAAACAAACAATTCTCTCTCTCTCTCTCTCTCTCTCTCTCAGGCCTGTGAGCAGCTTTCTGGGAAAGGGGAACCCTTTCGCATTCCTGAGGAAGTTCCCAGCCTCTTAGTGAATGTCTCCGGCTGCTGGTAATCCCCCTGAAATGAGATATGCCGCAGGCGATGTGCACGGGTGGAGGGCATGTATGGCAGAATCAAGAATCCGGCCTCAGCCATCCTGCCAGCAACTACAGATGGAAGCACAAAGAGCCTCCCACTCCTTCTTCCATCACACATCTCATTTCAAAACATTTGTTTTCTCTAGACATAGAATCATATCATAGAATCATCGTTGGGTTGGAAGGGACCTCTGAAGGTCCTCTAGTCCAACCCCCCTGCCCAAGGCAGGAGACCTCATACCATCCCAGACCTCATACCATCCCAGACAGATGTCCAATCATGCCAGGAAACTCTGCGAAACTCTGGATTTTGGAGGGGGGGCAGGAGGAAAGCAGGTTGTCAGAGTCTACCTGTTCTCCTCTCCATGGATCTGCTGTGGTCAGGACTTCCTTATCCGGGTGGGGGGGAGAGGAAGGTCTGGATTAAGCCAGTAGAAAGCAACCAACTTTGCCGTGAGATAGATTTATTTTGTCTTCATGCTACTTCAGAGCTGGGAAGTAACTAGTTACAAGTAATGAGTAACACCTAGTTACTTTCAAAGAATACTTTATAACTTTTGAAGAAAATTCTGACAGGATCTTGTGCCATTCTATTATCAGTCTTAAACAGCAAGGGAAGTATTTGCTGGTGTCGTCTTTGTATTTTTGTAAATAGTTCCGAGGTGCAATATCAGAATTCATCATTAGAGGGAACCAGAGAGCTTCCCCCCCCCATTTGTTTGTACTGATGATGCAAATATTAAATAATGTGCCACACAAGAAATTGCTTGCTTGATCAGAGGCAAGCTGGCTGCCCAGAAGTAATCAGTAACATCCTTTTAAAAGATGATGTTCTAAGCTCTAATTAAGTCAGCATCAACCAGTAGCTGTTGACATGAAACTTCTCAGCTCTCAGGCCAGCCAAATACATCTGAACTTGAGATTGGCATGAACCAAGGAAGTTGATAGAAAATTGCTAATTTGTTCATTGAGATTGGTTTGGGGTTGTTCAAACTGGAGAACATAAACTTTCCCGAACCAATGATTTTTTTTGTGATTTACAAACCTCCTGGTTTGCTGCCTCCTGAGCCTGTCCCTGCCCCATCACACCTATGCCTCTATGCTCTGGTCCCCCTCCACTGTCCCCCTTTTCCTGCTGCTGCCCCCTCTTCCTTTGCTGACACTGCCATCTTGGGAAGCCCACGGAAGGCCCACTGTCTCTGCACAAGTCCCCACCTGTCAGCTGATCGTTCCTGGTCATAAATTCGCGGTTTGCGGACTTCCACGAACCATGAACAAGCTATTTTGGCAGTTCATGCCCATCTCTAATCTGAACCACCATCAGCAGAAGTGTAGTGATTTGCAAAGGAAATGCATTTCGTGAAGAGACATTTATGTGAATTGCAGAAACTGTGAGGAAGTCCTTATTGTCTTAATCTTGCACGGAAGGTGAGTCATTCTGCAGAACTGGAATTCTGCGATTGAGATAAGGCAGACGAAATCAATGAGAGAGCAGTAGCCTTCTGTTGCTTCTTCGCCTCACACCTTCACATTCCTAACCTACAGTTGCATCTCCAGGGAGAGCACAAAAATCCAAGTGGCTGTTAGGGAGGATAGCTGTGTTGTTACAAAAAGAAGAAAGCCTATTGTGGCTCCTTAAGGATGAACAGATTTGATTTTTGCATCTAGTTTCATGGGCTTGAGGCCGTTTCATTAGAAATCTGAGAATTTTTTTATGAGTTATGAGTTATGAGTTTTTATGAGTTTTTATGAGTTAATCAGGTAATCGCTCGACGAATCTCTTTCTTTTGCCTCTTCTGGACCAGACTTCTAGCGTCATCTAAGAGAGAGAGGATGAGAAATACCAGCTGGATCGGAAACCGGGGTTAGCGACGCATCATGACGTTTCCAGTAATGTCTTCCCAGTTGAAATGGGGCAGCCCCTAAAACGATGGTGGTCACATTTGTTGCTGACAAATATGGAGGTCAGCAATGTTGTCGTCTGCTGCCCCCTGATGGTCAAAGAGGGCAACGACATTTTGTTCTTTTGAGATCCTTTTTTCTTGCGGACCTCAAACATCCGTGGGTATCTTGTGGGAGCTGGTGGGAAGCGTTCAGCATGGAAGGCTGCTCCAGTGCCCTCTCTTCCACCTCGCCACAAATCACTCGTGATCAGCAAAGTTTATATATTAGCACTAAACATTCGTTGGTGTGCCTGGCGCAATGGTAAGAGGGGTTGGGAGTTCGATTCCCCACTGAGCCTCCTTGACAGGGGCTGGACTCAGTGACCCATGGGGTCCCATCCAACTCTGCAGTTCGAAGATGATGATGATGATGATGATGATGATGATGATGATGATGATGATGATGATGATGATGATGATGATGATGATGAAAACTCACTAGGTGATTGGGAGCAATTAGCAGCTCTCTGTACTAATTGCGCCAGTGTGAAACTATTGTCACATGGAAGTATTTCCTGATAATTTCATTATCCTCAGAATGTGGTGGCGAATTTAGAAGCAAAACAAAGTGCCGGGTGTTTCCTCCTTATATGTAAACAACTGATGGCAGTGACTATATCCTCTTGCGCCTTAAGAGCGTGTGGAGAGAGACCTGTGACTGTTAAAGGTAAAGGTTCCCCTTGACATTTAGTCCAGTCATGTCCGACTCTAGGGCGCGGTGCTCATCCCCTTCTCCAAGCCACAGAGCCAGCATTTTGTCCATAGACAGTATCCGTGGTCACGTGGCCAGCATCACTAGACACGGAATGCTGTGACCTTCCCACCGAGGTGGTACCTATTTATCTACTCGCATTTTTATATGCTTTCGAACTGATAGGTTGGCAGGAGCTGGGACAAGCGATGGGAGCTCACTCCGTCGTGTGGATTCGATCTTACGACGGCTGGTCTTCCGACCTTGCAGCACAGAGGCTTCTGCGGTTTTACCCGCAGCGCCACCACGTCCCTGTGACTTTACCTGCCATCCAGTCCCTTCTGACGTAAAGCAACCTTAGTAGGGCTTTTGAGGTGTGTGAGATGTTCAAGGAGTGGATTCACCAGCACTACCCCAGGGTCTTTCTATAGCTGACCAGGGATTTGAACCCAGGTCTCTGGAGTCCTATTCTGGCCCTCTACTCAATACACTACACTGGTTTTCAAGAGAAAGACCAATGCTCCCCATCTTCACACAATGACTGATCCCCAACTTTGGCATAAGCAGCCAAGGGGTCTGGCATTTAATCCTGGGGAGCTGGGCTGTCTATCGAGGTCCATTTAATGGACCTTTGGAATTATTGGAAATATAGGATACGACATGTGGTGGATGGATCAAGCAGTGAGTAAACGGTGCCATCGAATCCAACGGGAAACAAAGGACATTACAGGGAAACGGATTGCCCTCTTGGGGGTCCTTTTAAGGAGAAAGGGAAGATATGAAATAAATAAATAAATAAATAAATAAATAAATAAATAAATAAATAAATAAATAGTTCAATCAATCAATCAATCAATAGTTCTGACTTAGGAACTAGGCACCTCTGACCATCTTCGCTAGTGCAAATGCAGGTATTCTTGGCTAGATCCTTACCTGCCCTCCTCCATTGAATTGAATGGGACAAAGGAAACCTATAAAAGTAATGGAAGTTGAGCCTGCTGTTGAGAGGGGAGCCCATAATAATTTTCACTCTCGGTGGAAGGATGTGTGTTGGGGTTGCCTGTAACGATGCCTCCCACGTGATCCCCTTACACCAGGGATGGCGAACCTAGGGCACGCGTGCCACAGCTGACATACAGAGCCCTCTCTGTGGGCACGTGACCCATAAGTCACCATTGAGAAATACCCATCCTCCAATCCTGGATTTTGGCACTCCCCTCTGTGGGTGCACTGGTCCAGCAGAGGGGTGCAGTTGACCATTACTGGTCAAACCCAATGGGGGATTGGAGGACTGGTTTGTATTTCTCTGTTAATACCACCCCTAAGGGGGAAAAAAATAAGCATTTAAACGTTGCCGTGCAGGGGCAGTTGTTTTTTCTAAACTAAAAACTCAGTATTCAGGTTTAATTGCAGTGCTGGCACTTTGAAATGAACAAGTTGGTTTTGTGTTGCAGTTCACCATCACTGCATCACTGCCGTTCACCATCAAAAAGGTTCACCATCACTGCTTTATACCTTTCCCTACCTTGGTAAATCCAGCAGCTGTTCCAGCTGAAGAAGGGTAACCACGATCAGTCCTCTGAAGACATCATCTCTGGGACTTACCCTTTCACTGATTGTCATCCTTGCAGCCATTCCACCAGACAGAGGGCTCCCATAACATTAAGAACATGTGTCTGAGTTTTCTTGTTTCCTTCTCCCTCCTCCACCCCTTTCCTTTCCTGTGGGATCCCTTTCCTATTGTTTCCTCCCTCTCCTAAGGTTTCTTCTATTTAAAAATTTTTATACTATTTTATGCTGCTAGCCGCCTAGAGTGGTCTTAATGGACCAGATAGGTGGGATATTAAATAAATAAATAAATAAATAAATAAATAAATAAATAAATAAATAAATAAATAAATAAATAAATAAATAAAATAAAATAAAATAAAATAAAATAAAATAAAATAAAATAAAATAAAATAAAATAAGCCTGAAAACTGGGACTGCCTTGTCCTTAATACAACAAGATTTAAGCCATTATCATCATCATGTGCCACTGAGTCATTTCTACCTGATGGCAACCGTTTTCAGGGTTTCCTAGGTAGAGAATATTCAGAAGTGATTTACCCTTCCTTTCCACTAGGGGCACTGTGGGACTGTGCAGCTGGCCCAAGGCCACCCAGGCTGGCTCTTCTCCCAGGAGGCCGAATGGGGAATTGAACCCTCAACCTTTGACTCAGCAGCCAGGCACCTAAACCACTGAGCTATCCAATCAGAGTGGTCACAAACTACCTCCATACCTGCAATTGAAGATAATGCCATGCTGGGCCAAAACCCTCAAAACTGAGTGGTGGACAGTCAAACTATATGTCAGAGAGAACATGCCACTGAATGCTGCGATAATATGAGCATTCCAGAGATTTCATTCCAGCAGACCTTCCTCTCTGAGAAATCAGGCTACCAATGAAGTCCATATTTGCCCTCCAAAGACCAATCACAAAACAAAGCAAACTGATGGGCAAACTACAGGGGGCGTGAAAAGCTTTTGCTGCAACAATCAGATATTTCAGCACTAAAAGAATTCCGGCTAGTAATTATGTGTTTCCTTTAAAGTTTTTTTTTTTGACCCTTCGCCTCTAAGGCTGGGGTGGGTAATAGACAAAGTCGTGGGGTTGCCGTAAGTCAGAAGACCCAAACACCCTTAGGTTTTGGAGTTCCATGCTCCTGCACTACTATTCCCACCTCTATTCTCTTTTTTTAAAAAGGGAGAAAAGTTTTTTACACTCACTGGTGTGTTAATAACTTTGTAATTTTCCAAAAAAAAAAAAAAAAAAAAGCTTCCTGAAATAGGAGGGTAGAAACATTAAAATGACTCCGGTGCTCCCTATAGGTGTCCGTGGTTCCCCATATTGGGTAGCCCAGATGTTCTTGGATAAAATTCCCAGGAACCTTCATCGCTAGCTGCACTAGCCCAGATTTCTGGGAGTTGTAGTCCAAGAACATCTGGGGACCCACTGTTTTAGAGCAGTTTAATTTCTTCCTTCCTTCCTTCCTTCCTTCCTTCCTTCCTTCCTTCCTTCCTTCCTTCCTTCCTTCCTTCCTTCCTTCCTTCCTTCCTTTCTTTCTTTCTTTCTTTCTTTCTTTGAAATGGTGGGTGCCCCAGGATGTGATGGGCTGCATTTCCCCATTCCTGCTATACAGTACTGAGAGAAGATGATTGTAAGTTGCTTTCGTACAGACCCTTGGCGTCCAGCAGAGGTGGCCATACTAAGGTTTCCTTCCCTAAGGGCAGTTTCTTAGATCTGTGCAGAATTTTGAGAATCTGCAATATTGGTAGACCTTTAAACGTACGTAGAACATAAATGGTTGGAAATGGCATTAAAAGGGTATCTGGGCCGCTCAAAGTCTACCGACTGCTATTTCTGCTGGCTCTTCGTGGTGGGAACAGACAGGGGCAAATATTCCTTTCCGTTTTTGAATTTGCAATCTGTGAAAAACGAGGTGATCAATCTTGATATGTTATATAAACAAAACAAATAACTTAATTTGTTTCAGGTTACAAAGACCCGGGCTCCTAACAGGGGAAGATTTGTGAATTTATATAACAAACACTGTGCTACCGAGACCAAATTACACCTCAATCAATGCTAAAAGGCAACTGACATTTTCTTTTTGATTTATGGATTAACCTTTACATCTAATACAGTCTTAACATTTATTTTCTTTTCATCAATTCCTGGTATTGCAGCAACCCCAGAGTTCATTGTAAGGAACTGGGCAAATTAATAGCTTCCTCCTCCCTCCGTTGCTAACGCCTCCACCGCTAATAAAAAGCCTCTTTTGCACCCTTGAGGGATGCCCGCATTTGTGCAAATAAACAGGGCCGTTCCACGAAAAATATCACAGAGTTCCTGGGGACTTACTTGGGAAAAGGAATGTTATGCACACGGTTGTGTTTAATTTTCCCGCATGAATACAGGTTACTCTTCTCTGTCATGTCTGAGAAGTGGCTTTTTGCATCATGATCCAAAATTGGAGAGCATCAGAAGGATAAAAAACATTGGCTGGTATTGTATAACAGATATAAGTTTTAACCAAAACCCTAAGTATCTGTTAAATATCGGCACAGTATATATGCTGTTCCTAATATTGCCATTTTTTCGTAGCTCTGATGGTGTTATTTCTGAAATTTGCAACTGCTTATAGCACTGTGGAAAAGTTCTTGATATTGTTTCCAAAGCCCCCATGACTATGGGGACCACTGAAGTGTGTTTCTTCAAGAGGTGAGACGTTTCGATTGCCAGGTCTCTGTACTTTGTTAGTTTTTCCAATTCTTTATTTTCAACTCTGGCATCCCCTGGAATTGCAATGTCCATGATCCGGACCTTTCTTCATTCTATTACTACTATGTCTGGTGTGTCCTGTTCAAGGTGTCTTGTTTGTTTTGATCTGGAAATCCCATAAGATCTTGACTTCCTCATTTTCTGACACCTTCTCTGGCTGATGTTCCCATGGTTTTTTGGAGGCCACCAAGCTATATATTTTTTTGCATTATGACCAGTGCACTAACTTTGCCACTCTGTCATGTTTAATTTGGAACCTGTTTGTGCAACGTGGACATTCGCAGATGGGACACCTCCTCCTCCTCATTCATTAATTTATTTTTGAATGGCATGAGCCCAAATGCATGCCGGTATTTGAAAATGAATGTTAGATTCAACACACTAACCCTGAATCAACAGGAAGAATTCATCTCATCCTTTTACAATGATATTTTGAAAACGACATCAATTGTAAAAAAAAAAAAAAGCTTTATTTTTCAAATGGTGGACATGGAAACTAACAGAACTGAAGAAAAGCACATTGAAACCAGATGCATAAAAGCAAGGTCCTTAATCCCTAGGCTTCTTACCATGTATCTGGTTATACGAGTGTTTGTAACCTTAAGAAGACCCAGCCCATGATAGACAATTTGGGGAATTTCTCAAAGTCCTTTCACAACCGGCCTTCTGCAACTGTGTCATCAAGATAGGATTCTGGCCGGTGAATCCATGAGAACGTGTGGTAAGCCAAAAATGGCATTAAATTCCATTGATTCAGAGTGTTGACTCCGGTTGGAACTTCGAACTGGATTTATGCTATGGCCCAGTGAAGAGAAGTGAGAATTTAATTCGGTACATTGCCTGATGAGAACTTAATGGGATTCACAGATTTCTTTATAAACGGGTTAGAAGGAATCTGAGCCTGGAAGATGGATGCATGATTTTTGGAAACAGGGAAACTTTACTATAATATTTGGACAGATTCAGACACGTCGTAGCCACGTCGAATGTTGAGTTTTGAGGAGGGGGAACCCAATTTCTGAAAAACACACCTCGTCCAAGTCAGGGTGCACAGAAACAGTGATCATCTTGGGGGGTGGGATTCGGGTTTCGACAAAGCTGGGCTTGGGGCCGTTCAGAAAACGGGTTATGCTAGTTCAGAATTTAACATTCATTAGGAACCCAATCTTGATCTCATTAATTTCAGCAAGAACAAAAGCGGGCCTTAGATCACGTTGAAGTCATGTTCCTTTTTCTGGCACACAACCTATTTCTTTGATGCCACAAAAACACAATCCACCTTTGTTTACTATTAATCTCATGCCACGAGTTCCAGTTCAGTGGCTTCGCAGTTTATTCTAATTCCTTCCTTTTCTCCCCTCAAAGTCGCCTAAAGCTTATAGCAAAATAATTGCATGGAGAGGGAAAGGGGGTAGTGGAGGCGGAGGAAGCAACGTGAGTTGCTAATTTATAAGCCACAGAATCGCCACTCAGCAGGCATTTCATCTGGTTCAAAGGAAATTGTTACTTAGAACAACAAAGCAAACTGTGTTTCTGTAATTTACACGAACTTCATTTGGTATTTTGGAGGGATGTAAAAATATGTCGGTTTGCAAATATTTATCTTTGTTTAATTTCAACTAGCAAAACACAGCTGTAGGTAATATACTGTGGTTTCCCTCTTTTTTATTTTTTTTCCTCTTTGTGTGTGTGTGTGGGGGGGAAGACAAGTTCAGCATGTCTTAATAGAGGGTTGGATTGAATGCTCCAGATGACATTGCAGTCATGAACAGGAGTCTGAATCGGTTTTCGACAGGCGCTTCTGAACTTTCCGTCCCTAGTAGAAAGTTTGGTGTGAAAAGCAGAGGGTCCTTCCGTGAGGTCTGTGTAAGCAGGATCAGCCCTAAGTCAATGTACACAGATGAAGTCATCTCAGGGTTTGGTCACTCTGGCAATAAAAACTGTGGTCGAATCAAATTTTGCTTAAATAAAATAGATTTTTAGAATTCTGGCTATGCGATGCACATGGAAGCACAGAATCTTTTTTTTTGCCCAGATATGGTAGGGTTTTTTTTTAAATCAGGTATTTACTGGGCCACCAAAGGGTTGTTTATTTTAACATGGATGTAACATCAACTTATATTACATTGGTTTGGCATCTGTGAATATCTCTGTTGCTGTAAATTGTATCTGTTGGCTCTGATAGCTGCTGCCTTCCCCAGCCACTTGTTGTTTCTGCTGTGGGCTTGTTTTAAATTTTATTATTTTTTATTTTTATTCCAAAGTGGGTTAATGATCGTCTAACCTGACAGTGGAAATTTATGAGCTGGTGGGGAGAGAAAGGGGGAAGCACTCCCCCCCTCCTTCACAAAGTGAAACTGATCAGAAAGGTTGACAACACCAAGAACTTCTTCACTTTGTGAAGGAGGAGAAAGTGCTCCTCCCCTTTGTCTCTCTCTCTACTGGCTTGTTAATTTCCACTGTGTTATCAGACTATCGCTATTCCACTTGGGAATATTTAAAAAAACAAGCCCACAAACAGGCAAGGTCCCTCTTTCTCAGCCTGACAACCCATAGTGTGGGAAGGCAATATCATTTGACGCAGTGGTTCTTAACCTTCGTTACTCAGATGCTTTTGAACTGCAACTCCCAGAAACTGCAGTCAGGACAGCTGGTGGTGAAGGCTTCTGGGAGTTGCAGTCCAAAACTCCTGAGTAACCCAAGGTTAAGAACCAGCGACTTGACGGACGGGGGTGTTTATCCTGGCAGTTGCCATAGCTGTAACCTTAAAGAGAGACAAAAAATTTCAGGCAGTTGCCTTGATTGAGGTGACCAATAATGCTAGTTTTTTTTCCATCTCCATGGGGAGCGGGTCTTTTGTAGTTATAATGGGTCTTAATTATCTATTCAGGGCCAAACTATTGGAAGGTAATTGGTGCGATGGAAGGGAGAACTAACCATTTCGGTTGTTGACAAATGCTACCATTTTTTTCTGAGCTGTCTAAAGACGCAACATTGTTGACTGCTGTGAGATGCTTTGCCTCTGTCTCAAAGCTGAAAGACCGCCAGCACCTTTTTCTTCAGCAGCAGCGTTAGCAACAACTGTTGTCTTTGGCACAAAACGTGGCGTCTTTCATGGGAAACCCCGTGTTCTGCAACGGTCACTGCCCTTCTTGTGTAAAATACAGTGTTTTGTGATTTTGATGCAATAAAGTCCCACAAATGCGCATCACTCTCACAATCTTGTATGCTGGGAAGAAAATTCTTGACATGTCTTTGCTTCTTTAAAACAGGCAAAGATGTATATGCCTAGTCACCATTTTGGGTGAAATCATACCTCAAGTCATCAACCACTGTCTCTCCTCATTTGTATACAAGAATCACTGCCAGGAAACATCTGTAGAGGAGACACAGGACTGGAGGAATTGCACATCTTTACATCAGGAAGACAGATCTTTGGCTTATCCAATGGGTTTCATGAAGTGGGGAACCAGATGGAACATATTGATGAGTTCAGGTTATGGCAGAGGATCTCAAACGTTTTTGTCTCGCATCTCCCTTGACTTGCTGGCCACTGGCCGCAGCTCCCCCCAATACGATACTTTGGCTGAGGGTGGGAGAAGGGAGAGGAAAGCCCGGACTGAGTAATACATTTCTGGATTGTGTGGAAGTACTTCTGAGGACTCTGTGCCGCCCCCCCCCATGGCTGGGTCTGGTAGTGCCCTGGGGTCATGCGGGGCACAGTTCTGGAACCACTGCATGATGGTGTTTGTAGGAATTCCAAAACCTCCATCCCAACCTGCAAGTCGGACTAGTCATGGGACCACATAAACTATAATATATTGCCCCATAGGATAGCTCAGTGGCTTAAACATCTCAGTTGGGAGTTCGATTCCCCCACAGGGCCTCCTTGACTGGATGATCCAGAGGGTCCTTTTCAGCTGTGCAGTTCGAAGAGGATTATTCTTATTCTATGTCATATATACCGTATTTTTCACACCATAAGACACACTTTTTCCCCACAAAACAGTGGGGTGGAAAGTCTGTGCGTCTTATGGAGCGAAGAAAACAGATTATATTTTCCTGTTTTCTTCTCCTAAAAAATTGGTGCGTCTTATGGAAAGGTGCGTCTTATGGATGGAGCAAAAAATATGGTACCTTTGATTTGCATAAGGCAAATTAACGAAACCCATGCCAATTGCTCCATTTGTTCATGAGAGTTAACACCAATAGCGGTCTTCAATCTATGGCAAGGGAAATAAAAATATACTATATGCAGATATATCCCTATGATCTGAGCTGTAGAGAGGTTCCTGCATCACCCGCATTTTTCCCCCAAAAGGCATCTGTGTACCTTTCTATTGTCAGCATTAGCTTTATGAGGGGGATCAATCATCTCTCCCCCCCCAAAAAAAAACTCAAGGACATTTTTCCCCATCTACCTAATATATTGTAGTGTGATGACTTCCCGAACGCCCCCATGTTTTCCAGCCCTTAAAATGAATGGCATTTAATATAGGACAACATAAGCAGGGTGAGGGTTAGATGTGACCTTATTCAAATGTCGTTGCCATTACAAAGTCATTCCAAGTGCAATTATAATTAATTCCTTTATGCCTCCCTTGCAAATCCATTTTTGATCAATCACTGATATTAACATTAATATTATATTGGCCCTCAGCAAATGCCTTCCACTCAAACGTTTACGGATCACCAGGTTTCCATTAAGAAAGTTACGAGGCGCTGCCATGTACTCGGGCTCCAGTAAATGTACACAAATTACCTCTTCCCACGAAAAGAGAGGGGAAAAAATTCTGTATTTCCTCTGGACTAAAGCTTATCCTTCAGGATCCAGTCCATGGCAAACTTTTGTAAAAAGTATATAGCTCTCTGAGAAAGGGGGTCAAGGGACATTTTTTCCTCCGTGCTAGAATCCGGGATAAGTCATCAAAGCTGAAGTGGGGGAAAACTGAGAATGGGGACAAAGGAAGGAAGAATATATTTGCACAACACACCGTGAGAAATTCGGTACCCACTCCAGAAGGAAGTGAGATTCCATCCTCTGTCAAAAGTCAAAGTGGGGCACCAGTTAAATAGTGTAAGTGGGAAATGTGGGATATTGATGAAACAGCAAAGTTGTGGAATAAATAGGCTTCACATGCTCAGGAGCCCTGCCTTCTGGAGTGTCTCCCAGCCATCTCTAAGATCAGACAGAGTGAGCACGCTAATTGCAAGATGCAGGCGATGAGGGAAGTCACCCGCAATGACCAAGATAAGTCTTTTGCCACTTGATGGAGCATTTCTGCAAAACAAAAGAGGGAAAGAGAGAGAGAGAGAGAGAGAAAATGGTAAATGTACCATTTCATTTGACCCCCTGTCCTGTGAGGACAGTTTTGAAGGAGTAATGTCCATTTACAATGAGCAATTAATGGAATAGGAGATGTCTACGTTGCAGTCTTCTTCTGCTCTTAATGCAAATTCCAGAAAGCCAATGAAAACATCTCAGGTATATAAGTCCTCTCCGAGTGTGTTTTAATGGTTTGTTTTGTTCATATCCTTCTTCTGTGATGGATTTGTTGAAAGCAGAGTGGACGGCTTGACACACATAATTCTCTTTGGTCAAAAAAGCCTCTCAGTGACCGTAAATACAACGTAGCAGAGGAGCATGGTATCTAGAGTATCAGAAGCGTCTCCTGTCCCCGGAATATACCATATACACTTACATTGCCATACATTAAACAGTTCAGGGGCCGTCGTGATAACTATACATTGGCTGGGGGTTGCATAAAAAACAGTAAGTCCCAGATGTGATATAAATCTCAATATTCACATCTACATATAAGAGTGCTTCAAACATCAAACACATGCATTTGTAAACAATTCCATGCTATTATATTATGTCTTCAAGAGTTAGACCAGATGCTTGTAGTCGATGGAAGTTGAGAAAGTCAAATATGATGGTGGGGTGGTGTCTTTAAATCATCATCATCATCATCATCATCATCATCATCATCATCATCATCATCATCATCATCATCATCATCATCACCACCATCACCACCATCACCATCATGATGTGCTGTCAAGGCCAGGTAGAAAATACACAGAAATGGTTTACCATTCCTTCTTAAGTCTAGGGGGCAACCTTGGAACAGTACAGCTTGCCCAAGGCCACCCAGGCTGGCTCTTCTCCCTCAAGGCACGGTGGGGAATTGAACTCTCAGCCTCTGGCCCTGCAACAAGACCTAAACCACTGAGCTATTTAGCCAGCTACCTTCTTTACCCCAGAGTAATATATCTGGGACAAACCTCAGTAGGGAATTGGGGCAAATTAAGAAATCATCAAAGATGTTTACTGTTGTACATTGTGTTCTACAGCTTGGTTTTCAACAGCAATGTGAACTTCTTGACTTGGAAGAATTCCCTAACAAGATTGATGCCATCGGTGCTACACTGGTGGACATAACTAATTTGACTTTTGGCTGTTTGAACTAATTGTGTGTCATGACACCATCAAATTGATTCTTTCCCTTCCTTCAACCATGGCACAAAATAAAAGGAGACGATAGACAAGTAGTGAGATGAAGATTGTCTTCATACAATATATTTTTATGTGACCACAAGCATTCTATTACAGTTGAAAGTTTGCAAGCGGACAATTCTCATTCTCAAGGGGTTCTCCATTTGAAAAATAGTGCAATCCAAGTCTGATTTACAGAGGACAAACCAAAAGGAGGGGAATTGGGGTTTGCAGTTGTCCGTCCACAAGTAACACCAAACTCAGTTGGCATACGGGCTATGTGGCCACAGCTTTCCCATTTTAAGTCAATCTATTGTAACTCTGTTTAAAGTATTGAAAAAAAGAGTCCATTCTAATTTTGCATCTGTACACATCATTCATATAAGCAATCTTAGGGAAATCCAGGTCCTTCTTTGGCCTCTCTCTGGTGATGCATGTCCACTTTTTTTGGTGATACTGTACATAACTGGTACACCCTGGGAGTCTTGTAATGAACAGAAGTGAAATTATTTGAAAAAAAAAACTATGTGCTCTCTAAACCAGTGGTTCTCAAACTTGGTTCTCCAGTTGTTCTTGGACTGTAACTCCCAGAAATCCTGGCCAACCCAACAAGTGGTGAAGGCGTCTGGGAATTGCAGATGAACATCTGGGGGTCCCAGTTTGAGAACCAGTGCTCTAAACCAAAACTCACACCCTGAGCCACTCATGGTCCTCCGGCTGGTAGTCTGTCAGTCCTCATCCATTTCTAGTGAGGGCTGATTTTTCCAGCAAAACCTGGACCTCCAACAACAGAAGGTTGCATTTCAGAAACAAGCAAGAATGTGTGGAACCCTTCCGGCTCATTCTCCTGCATCCACCAAGGCATGTCAACAATGTTCCTCATGGCATGTTGGTCAAAACTGACAATGGACTCTTTGTGTTTGACTCGCCCTCCAAAATTCACATGCTTTCCACCCCACAGATGAAAACATGCACATTTTTATGGTATATTTTTTTCAAAAACAATTAAAGGAAAACCTCAACCTTTTGCACCAGCCTTCTCCAAAATGTGCAGGGCTTTCCAATGTGAGAAGAAACATGTCTAACTGTCCTTCCACTTATGTGCTAAAGATGATGAACCTCTTAAATATTTTTGTTTCAAAACCAGCGTCTGTCCTGATGCAGCACCAATATGGTGGCACACACAGGGGATTATAATGCAGAGTTTTAAGACTTCGGAAGTCAGCCCTGTCATCCCGGATCAGTGGCTCCCAACCTGGGGTCCCCAGATGTCTTTGGACTCAAATTCCCAGAAGCCTTCACCAAAAGCTGTGCTGGCTGGGATCTCTGGGAGTTGTAGTCCAAGCGCATCTGGGGACCCAGAGTTGGGAACCACCGGCCTAGATGAACAAATCTGTCCATTTCTGTCTAACAATTTAATTTGTAAATTCTCAGTTTCCTTCTGCTCCCAGTTTGAAGAAATTTCCAGATATTGGTAAAATCTTATCCAATAGGATCTGAAACAAGCAAACAAAATTCACCCTTATATAGCAGCTCATGCATACATAGCCAATCACTCATAACGGTTAGAAAAGGGCCAGTTTACACGGCACCGAATCCTTTCCTACGTGATTTTAATGCACATTATTCAAAACCCTTTTCAGTTTGGCAGATGTTTCCTCAAATAAACAGAGGGGGTGACTTTATGTTATAGCAGCAAATGTGTATTTCCAATCCAACAAAGGCAATTTTACTGGATTGTGTACAAGAAAGTTTCCTGTGTTGCTCGAAATGCCTCTGTATGTAACTTATTTAAGCAAGAAGGGAAGCTGAAATTTTATCTGGTAAGTATACTTGGGATGAACATGTGATTCCCTCTTCTTGCTTTGATGCAAATTACACTTCCAAAGCCAATCACATTGCTTTCAGTCTTCCCTTTCAGCTCTCTGTATGTAATTTTGTTAATGTAATTTTCAGCAAACCCACTGATATTTCCAATTTTGTGACCTTATCGTTGTGAGCTGTAAAACTTCCATCTGCATTTATGATCCAACATGAACGAATAACACAGTGGGATGGGGAAATGAAAAGTTAGTTTTCCTGTTCAGTAACTGATTCACCAGGAAACGTTGAGCAAGCCATCATCAACCTCAGTTTCTACATCTGTAAAATGGGAGCGGTATGATTTTCCTGAACTGCAGGGACGAGCAAATTCCAGAGGTCTATTTCTCCTTTGTGCCCATCACTGGTCTGAGAGGATCTGAGAAAGCTATTTCTCACCTGAGCAGTATGAACTCAGGTGTGTTACTTAAATTCTTTAAATAAAATCCCTCAGCCAGTAAATCATCTCTTTCACACACACACACACCACCAAAGAGAGAGAGAGAGAGAGAGAGAGAGAGAGCAAATGTTCCCAGTTATGGGAGTGGGCCAATCAAGAACCGAGTAGTTAGACAAGACACAAAAAACCCATTTGGTGCTTCAAATTGTTAAAACCTCAGCCCACAAGGTGGCACAACCGTTGTGGTGCAGCACCATTTTGTATTGCCTTCACAATAATCCTTCTGAGGCCTCTAGCCAAGAGTTTCACAGGCCAGGGACAATTTTGTGAAGAATTTACATCCTCTACTGGCGAACTGAAAGTGAGCCCTCGTGTTCTGATATGGACTACCATTGTAAACACACCTTGGGTACCTTTCCATGCTTCAAATATTTGGGGAAACGCTACCTAAACCCATATTGTGAGATGCTAAAGTTCACATTTGAACAGAACAGAACGGAATATATGGAAGAATAACACAGATCAGAAAGAGACTGATTTATCCATCCCTAGTCTCATCCCTCTGCCTTCGCTTCAGCTGATGAATTCCTACCAAGACCTTTGAATAATCTTGGTCAGAAAAATGTTTTTGCTCATTGTCCATGGTGCAACCCACCACAATAAGAAAGACACAGAACTGGCCGGCATATTTCTGCTGTGCTTGATTTAAGACAGTGAAATAGTCAGGAAAGCACTTCATATTAACCCCCCCCCTCCCAACTTGGTCATACTAGTAGGTGTTTCTGAGAATTGTAATTTTAAAAAGCAATTTCCCTCAAGTTTTGTATTTAGTTCTTCAGCATTACTGAAGGGGCTTCTAAAGGCATTTTCCCCCCTGAGGAATGAGGTGGTGTGAGAGATGCACATTAACTCAGAGCTGAGTGAGGGACGGCATTGAAAACATGAGATTAGAACTGTTTTTCTTTCCTGATCCACCAGTCCCCGCTGCTAATAGTCCCAAGGGAGACATCACAGAATCATATCCCTTCCTCTCGTGTCATTGCTCCTCTAAAACTGCTTTTTCAAATAAGTTGAGTAATTTGATCTTACACTTACAAGATCTTACATTGTTCTGCTTTCTGTGTACTGCTGGATTTAGGAATAGTTCGCAATTGATCAAAGTAGCTGGCTAGATAGCTCAGTGGTTTAGCTAGAGGCTGGGAGTTCGATTCCCCCACTGTGCCTCCTGCGAGTAGAGCCAGCCTGCATGGCCTTGGGCAAGCTGCATTGTCCGAGGGTGTTTCCAGAAGAAAGGAATGCTAAACCTTTTTTGAGTACTCTCTATCTGGAAAGGCCTGCAAAGGGTCGCCATAAATCAGAATTAATTTGATGGCAAATGCTTGCTATCATAATTGTATTTCTTTTATTTTTGGGTAAGGATGTATCTACATTAGTAGAAGCCGAGTTTTCTTTTTTTTTAATGGCAAACCTGGAAAATGACATATGTCATTCATTCCTTCAGAGCAGTATTTAAAACAAAACATAAAGTTATCTTGGAAGTTTCGTAGGTGTCCAGAAATGTTGCAACAGATGGGGAGAAATTCAGATAAATTTCTGATGTGGCACTACTCTAACCTATGGGCTGTCCGTTGGACATCTGTAATTTTGAAGCAATTCTATAGGAAATATATGACTCATGAAGAGAAATACTGCAATGGTTGACATTTGGTGATGGCTGGACCTCATGAAATCCTTCAGTTTTTTTACAGAATAAATGCCATAGATACTTAGCATCTGAGAGTTTCTAAGCTTGTGGCATCTAGCGGTGGGACCACGAATGACATCTGCTCTGCTCTTCCCCCTCAAACTTCCCCATCCCAGACTTCTGATAAGCATGAAGCAGAGGAGCTCAGCATCATGGGGAATAAAAATGCATGCCATACTCAGCTGCCACCACTGCCAGGAAAAACCAGCAACGTCCACCAACAGAAGACATAACAGGCCACCAGAGATCTTTTGCCCAGGGTTGGTCCAAGACTTTTTCCTGCTTGGTGAAAGATAAAGTGACCTATCTCCCCCTGCTCATGTTCAGGCAGAGTTGACCAGCTGTTGAAATGTCCGGTAGCATGGACGATGGGATAGCTGATGCAGGAGGTTAATTGAGAGGAGTTAGGAGGTGTGACTTCACAACTTTCTCCTCCAACAGACAGCTGGGGAGTTCAGGAAGAAGAATGAGGAGCCTACCAGCGCTGTCCTCCCAGATTCTACCGCCTGAAGACACCACCTCACTTTGTCTAATGGTAGAGCCGGCTTTGCAGCGCTTCCTCAAAGCTGGAGCCGGCGGTGCTGCAGAATCCTTTTGCAAGTCCACAAATGGCGTGCCGGGTTTCACCGAAAAGCCAGAACCTCATGCTCTTGAGATATTCATAACCAGATGAAAATGACTTTGTACCCTTTCCCAAAGACCGCAGAGAACAGGAGAATGTCTTTGCTCAGGCCGTGCCTGACGGGTGGGAAAACACAGCAAACCCTTTCTCAGTTCTCTCCACGTCCCGGCTGAACTTTACATTGTCCAAAACTGAAGATGAATCTGCTGAGAATCCAAGAGGCGGTGCTTGTTCTCCTGCATGGTATATGGAGACCTCAGCACAGGAAGAGGGTCAGGGGAGGAGAGAATGTAATCAATGCTAAATTTAATTTCAGAGTCAGATTTTCCTACAGAGGAGCTGTTTAGGCTCTCTTGGCTGGCGGGGGTGTTTGGAAAAAGTTCGTGAGGCTCTAAAGGCTGAGATTGGGATTCCACACGCTCACCAGGAGCAGACATGCTGGGAAAGGATGGTTTCTCCAGGCCCAGCGTGGGCAGACTCTCATTCTCCGTGTTCAGCTTCTTTCCCCCGGGTTCTCGTTTCACATTTCTCCTCCTCCTCCTCCTCCGATAATTCCCATTTTCGAACAAATCCAGCATGGATTCACATCCTGAGGCAAAACTCCAGTAGTTCCCTTTACCCTTGTCCTTGCCTTCTGTCCGGGGCACCTGCATTTCATGGGGAAGCAGCAAACATGGTCAATGATACAGACAACCTCTTTACTTCCCAAAAGAGCGTCCATCAAATATCTCCCCAAAACAGTGCTCTGTCATCCAAGACTCCTCCTTTCCCCTTTATCAGAGAGAGCTGTGTCCCCTAAGATTGGGTTCAGGAAGGAAATGCACTCCGTACATGCCCGGGAGACCTCTGTTTGAGGTTTGCTTCTGGTGTCCAAAGTCTGAGCCCCAGCAGCCAGAATAGATTAGGGGGCGGAACCACAGGGGAGACAAAACTCTAGGTTACACGCACATGTCTAGGCTTCAAAGGCTGCGGGTTCCACATCTGTGTTCGCTTAAACCCAAGTGTTTAAACCTCGGGTAAACATATATGACAAGCTGCTGAAACTCAGGCTCTCTAATTATAGAAGTCTTAGGTAAAGAGCCCTCCAATTTGCTATGTTTCTAGCACATATCCCAGAAAAGAGAATAGCATCTCTCTCTGTCTCTCTCTCTTTCTCAACCTTATCCAAAAGGAACTAGAAGGCTGACATGGGATCTTATATGGTCACCACTTGATTTATCCTTAATCCTTTTAAACCTCTTCCCAGTTTAGGACGTTGGCTTTCAGACTGCCTTTGAAAATTTCTTGGGGTCTGGGGAGGAAAAGAGCAGAAAGTCCTGGGAAGCCAACTTGTTCTACGTGACCAGTCGTTTTTCCTGCATCAGTAACCAGAAGAGACAACCAAGGGTAAGATCAAATGACCTGAAAGGGTCCCACCTGAGCATGCTGGAAAGGGTCACTTCATGGAGACTGATCTGCCTTAAAGCAACCCTTCCATCTCTTGCCTAGCTCAAAAAAAAGCAGTTCTGTTACTGGACCAAAAAAGGTCCAAATCAGAGTTGAGCTGCTTCAGTATCTCCTGCATATTTTGTGATTGCTGGAAAATGGCTCACACCAGGCTGTGCCACAAGTGGTCCAAAATACGAGCTATTCCCCCATATGATTACACTCTAAGTAGCTTCCAAAGCTTGAAAACATCTGAAATGTCTCCCAGTCCTTGCACCACTGAAGGGAAAGCAATGTGTTGAGAAAATGAAGCTGCCATAAGCCAAATCAAAACATGTAGCTCAATATTGGCTGAGCCAGTGGCTCCCAATCATGGGTCCCCAGATGTTCTTGGATTACAACTCCCAGAAATCCTGGCCAGCACAGCTAGTGGTGAAGGCTTCTGAGAGTTTTAGTTCAAGAATATCTGGAGACACAAGGTTGGGCATCACTGGACTATGTCAACAGTACAACCCTCATGGCCCTCCAGATGTCAATGGTGTCACCCGCTGAAGCTTCCTATGCTGTGTGTTGACCACATCTGATAGGACTTGAACTCTAGGTCAATGTTGTCTCAACAATATGACTTAGAGCCCTCTAGATCAGTGGTCCCCAACCTTGGGCCTCCAGATGTTCCTGGACTTCAGCTCCCAGAATCCTGGCCAGTAGAGGTGGTGGTGAAGGCTTCTGGGAGTTGTAGTCCAAGAACTTCTGGAGGCTCAAGGTTGGGGACCACTGCTCTAGATGACAAGGAAGACTACATGTGCATCATCTATGGAAGGTAAAAGGGAAAGAGAAAGACTGAACAAAAATGGATTTAATCAATTAAGGAAGCCATAGACATCCTTTGCAAGACTACTCATGATGGGGCCATTTAAGGTCCTTTATCAATATAAAGTCATCATAACTTGGAAGCATCATGATGCCGTTTAAAAAAACACAAGAGTCAAAAAACTCTAGTGGATCAAACGTTTTTCCTTCCCAGATTTAGAGGAAGTATGTCGCTGTCAAAAATATTTGCTCCAAATCGAAATATTGTACATCTTCTGTGAATTGTCACCAGAGAACATTGATTGAGTCGCATGTTAGACCTGTGAAAACCCACCTTTCATCTGTACAACTGAATCTTTCAAACGCTTCAGCCAAAGATCAGTGGTAGGATATTTGTTTCATCACAGACTGAATCCTGAGATATCTCTCCTTGAAAGGATCAGGAAGGAGAGAACCCCCAAAGCACGCCAAGAGGTATCTCAAATGCATATTTTGGGATAAATATATATTCATAAATGGGCATGTTTAGGGGAAAACAAACATTTAGAAGTTCTATTTTGTAAAAAAAAAAAACTGTCTCAAAACCATGCTTTGTATGTGAATCTTACACATTTTTTAGAGATGGGAAAGTGGGAAAGAATTAATAACTCGCTCACCTGCTACTGGGTCCGGTTCAATTTAAATTGAAGGGCAAGCTTTTAAACAATCAAATCGATGTTAAATTGCCTTTTAGCTTTAATTTAGGTGAGAATGGAAGGAAGGAAGGAAGGAAAGAAGGAAGGAAGGAAGGAAGGAAGGAAGGAAGGAAGGAAGGAAGGAAGGAAGGAAGGAAAAGAGAGAAAAGGAAGGAAGGAAGGAAGGAAGGAAGGAAGGAAGGAAGGAAGGAAGGAAGGAAGGAAGGAAGGAAGGAAGGAGCTATCCATTTAAAAAAAAATTAATCTCTCCTTTCCATCCCTATTTTAAGCTTTGGAGAGAACGAAACAGCTACTGAGTTATCCTCTCTGTGTATGAAAAGCAACCCACTGGCTAACTCTGTTTATTTCTGACTGTTAATATTGTTGTCTTGCACTGTAAGAAGTAACCATAAAACTGGACAGACAAGACATAGGAAGAAACTTGTACAAAACTGAAACAGCCCACAAACAGACAGATCTCTATCAATTACAGGGCTAAACCCACTGCATCATCCAATATATGGGATTTCTGTCTGTTTTATTTGATATTCTTCGGGCTTTTATTTTTTAATTACATTATATATATGCTGTTCTTGATCCAAAGACCTTGGAGGTGCAAGGAGAATGTTCTGCAGTTCCGGTGTTTGGAAAATTTATTATTTTGGACTACGCTTCCTAGAATCTTCTAGCTAGTAGGGGCTTGGCTTGGTGGTTAAGCTGACAATGGAGTGCTTGAACCCTCCAATTTGGAGGGATCTCAGGAGCTGTAGTGAAAAATAAAAGCTTCCAGGCTCTGTAGACTCACAGCGGGTCTATAAATGCAGATATTTACCGCATCCCTTCAAAACAAGGTCCACAGTCAAGCAGTATCTGCAACCTGTGATGGGATGGTCCCTCCCTCCATTTTGGGATTCCATGGAATCAACGAGGGATGGACACTAGGTTTGGCCCCAGCTTGAATTCTGAATCAAACTGGCCTGATTCAGATGGATTTGTGTCCACACCACACAAGAAATGCCACATTCAATTCAGGGCTGAAGTTAAGCTAGTTTAGAAACTGTCTTGAGCCATAATTAGTAGGGTTGCTAGTTACTTTGGCATATTAGGGTGAGAAGGTAAAAGCAGTGGTGTCTCATTTGCAAACTCTTGAAGCTAGCTTTGTACATGACATTTGGCAGATTGACTCCCCTCTTTGATGTCTATCATGCCTCCAGATTTCATCTGTCTCAAATAGCGGGTTGGGTTTTCCAATGCAAGCCAACAGGAGGCGCTGTTCCTAAATATATAAATCAGCTTTGATCCAAGCCAAACTGTAGAATGCATAGGACACAAATAGCTTGACTGGGAGGAGAGGGGCATTACTTATAAAGCCCTATATAGATTGGGTCCAGTATCTCCCCGTATGAGTCTTCTTGGCATTTAAGGTCATCAGAGGAGGCCCTCCTTTCGGTCTCATTGCCAACACAGGCATGGCAGATGGGAGACACAAGAGAGGGCCTTCTCTGTGGCTGCTCCCAGGTTATGGAAGGCTCTCTCTCGGGAGATCAATCTGTTTCCCTATATTTTGTCCTTCCTCTAACAACAAGACCCACCTTTTCAGGCAGGCTTCTAACAATCATGGCTGAGTCCCTGAATGCCTTTTTAAAGTTCAGATAGTTTGTAATGTCTCCTTGCTTTTCATGATTCCATGGTATTTTAATTAGCCTACAGTTTAATGTATCTTTTAAATGTTTAACTTATATTTTTAATTCTGCTTCTTAATACTGTGAGCCACCTTGGGCCCCCTTTATTGGGAGAAAGGTGGCCTATTTAAAAAAAAAACCAAACCAATTCTGAAGCCCCAAGATGACCTCCATGCAGGACCCTTGAGTCAACAGTAAAGGATTGAACCCACTCAGCCGAGGGTTCCAGAGACCTTACCTTGACGAAGCAGCTGTTGAGAGAGAGGTTGTGGCGGATGGAGTTCTGCCAGGCCCGCTGGTTGGTCCGGTAGTAAGGGAATTTCTTCATGATGAAGTCGTAAATGCCGGATAGGGTGACCTTGTTGGAAGGACTTTGCTGAATGGCCATTGCAATCAACGCGATGTAGCTGGAGGAGACAAAAAACCCAACGTGCTGGAATGCCAGTCTGCGTGCACAGATATTGACATTATGGGGATCTAAATCCAGGCTATTCAGGAGGTCCCATGGAGAAGTCAGAGACATTAAGCCACTTTGGATTGAACCCTAGTTAAGACTTATTTTAAACCCCTTTATTAGGTACTTGTCTGGATAGCTTAGTGGCTTAGGTATCTGGCTGTGGAGCAAGACGTTGAGTGTCTGCTCTCCCATTGTGTCTCCAGGGAGAAGAGCCAGCCTGTGTATCCCTGGGCAAACTGCACAGTCTCAGGACATTTTCAGAAGAAGGGAAGGCTAACCACTTTCTGAGTAACTCTGGAAAGTGTAGTCATGTCAGAATGGTCTTGATGGCATCCATTTATTATTATTTGCTGGGAAGTGAGGTCCACTGGACAAAACAGGATTTGGTTCTCCGTAAATCTGTAAATTGATTGTGTTGGGCTCCCACTGAAATCAATGTGAATGGATGGTTATGACTTAACTCTTGTTGATTTAGATGGAAACACACCTAAGCATGACTATGTACCATCCTCTATGTGCATTCTCAAAACTAAGTCCTTTTTGTATTGAACGGGAATTACTTCCTTGTTAAGTACGTTCAGGTTGACAGCTTTAGTCTGGGCTCAACCCATACCTCTAGTAATACATTGCTGGAGCATTTTTTGCACTCATTTCTACCTTGTTTCCTCACCAAGTCAAGCAATTAATACATCCACAGAAGAATTCATAACATGGTTGAATGGGGATTTGAACCAGGTCTACCAAATCATGGTTTCAAACTCTAAGTGCTACAAACCAAACTAGCTGTGGCATTACCAGTGAAAGGCTGTTGTTGCTGCTGCTGCTGATGTTATCGGTATGTGCTGTTAAGTTGCCTCCAACTTATGGCAACCCCTTGATCTCTAAAATGTCCTGTCCTTAGCAGTTGTGCTCAACTCTTCTAGACACCTTAAAGGCAGCCACAAGCTTGAATTTACAAGAGCTGAGCAGGGCAGTTTGTGGAAAGGACATTTTCGCTCATTCATAGGGTTGCCATCAGTTGGAGGCAACGTGATGGCACAGAGCAGGGAAATCTCAAAATTGTGAGTTATCCCCAGATTGGCCCTCAATGAGCATTTGCAACAATGATTGGTCTGCCATATTGTCTAAGGAGATGTAACCACCTAACTGATAATCTAGCATCATTAAGAAGAAAACACCCCTGCTTAAATACCTGCCATACTACATCACTGGAAATGCATCTGTACTTCTTCTGCATGTGAAATTCTGTGGTTTTTCTATCCTGTTCCAAAGACAGGAGCTTCAATTGTTTTTGAAACAAGACAAGGGAATGAATTTGTAACTTTAAAAAAAATCAGAAGCTTCGCAGATAGGAAACCTGTGATATTTGGCAGCTGGCTTCTCCTGAAGCAGAAGTTTGCTAACCAGTAGCAAACTATATTTGGGCTAAATGCAACTCTATTCTGTCTCTGTCTGCTTGGAAGCACTGAGTACAGGTGAGTTTTCGGAGTCTAGAAATAGGTCTTTCCCCTTTTGCTCCTTAGGACTGTCTCTTTTAATCCGCATTGGTGTGGATGAATCAATGCGAGCTTCAGCAGATTAATCTTTGTTGATGGAACTAAGAATTCAAGGTTTGGGTGGTAGATGGATTAGGACAGGCTTCCCCCCTCCCAAAAATATGGGTATGTCCACCTGTCTTCGTTACAAGCCATTACTGGTTACAAGGTAGGCTTGTGGGGGGGTGGTGGTGGTTTTTTAAAAGGTTATTTTGCATTAATATAATGGAATTTAAAAGGTCAAATATAATCTTTGCTTCTGCTAATAAGTTGTATGTTTCTGTTTGGTAAATGGCAAGTCACCTCCTGGTCTCTTCAAAACTACAAAGAACTTGGGGGGGGGAGCTATTGAACTGTGGTGATTAGCTAATTAATCAGCTCACTGGTTTGAAGGATGATCCATCACTTCAAAATTCTGCAATGTGTCAAAAGACCTAGTTGAGACTCAACGGCTTACGACGGGGTGTTATCCTGATTGTTTTAGTCTCAACAAAAGCAACTAAATAAACCGCTCATACATTTGAGACACAGTTATGAGATTTTTGCATGGGGTCCCTTTTAAGGAAAAAGGCGGGGTAAAAATATTTTAAATGAATGAATGAATGAATGGAAGAGAGCGGAAGGAACCAAAACTTCAGGATGGAGAGTTAGTTCAGGAGATCATTCATAATTGTACATTTTATCAAACTAGGCATCTACCTATCAATTGTTTACACGCCACACATGCATTACCGACCTACATGCATGCGCACACAAAATATAACTCTTCAGCACTTTGAGGGTGCAAGGCGCTTTAAAACTATCCTCCAAGCAATCTTGTGGTGTAGATAGTTTTGATCACCCTCTGCCCCCTCCCAGTGACCCTCATGACCAAACCGGATCCTGACCCCTCCAACTGTCATTCACCAGCTTCCAAGGGTTAACACATTGAAACAGATGGCATAAGGTTTACTCCGACACACACACCCCACATCTCCAATCCTGGTGCTTCCCTATTTTTCTTTTTTCTTCTTATACCCATGCTTGCAAAGATGCTCGGAGGAGACAGTTTCCAAACCACCCAGACAAAGCCAAAGAAACCTCCCCTGAGGAATTCCCTGGAATCTGGCAACATGTGGGCAAAGAGAGGGAGTGAGAAGAGATTCGGAGGGAGAGAAAAGAAAGTTAAGCTTACCTGTATGCCGGCCGGGTGAATCTTTTCTCCTCATCGGAGCTGCAGGTTGGGTAGTCCTCTCCATCATAATTAAAGCAGTTGTATGGGTACTGAGTGTTGTCAAACATTCTCTTGTTCTTTCGACTCCTGTGAAGTGCGAGGGAGAGAAAGACAGAGAGAGAGAGAGACAGAGAGAGAGAGAGAAGTGAACAGTGATGTTTCCTTGAATGTTTTCCCTCTTTGCCTCTGCTGCCACCTTCCCTCCCTCCTCTCTCTCTCTGCTTCCCCCCCCCCCCCCGCTTCACCTCATGCTAGCAATTTTCCCTTGGAGTCCTTTACAAAATTCTGGATGAGTTTGGTTTACCCTCCCATTTCCCCCACACGGTAGGGAAAGGCAGTGACTAACCCAGGGAAATGTAAAGGTCCCTCCTGAACCTTTGAACTTGGGTGTATACAGCCAGTAGCAAGAGGCGCTGCCTTCCTGGGTGGTCCCGAACTCGCAAGGCGCGTAGCAGCCTTTCCTGCCATCAATGTACACAATGTGACCAAAGTAAACAATGTGAGGTTAATAAACTCGTCCTTGTAAATGAAACTCAGTCGTTGGCTTCTTGAGCGTCAGTTTTGGAGGCAGGAGAACATTGCCAGCCATTTGCCGGTTTTGATTTGCCAACGACAAATTTTGTCATGTGAGAATTCAATCCATCTTGGACAATGTGGCAAAGCCTTGTCGTGGGATTGAAACCCCCCCCCCAAAAAAAAACACACAAGAAAGCCAACCCTTCGGTGGGTACAAACTCAGTTCCTCCCACGGAATAAACTCCAGCATGTTCAAAGAGGGCAAAACCGCGAAGATTTAAGAGACTATCATTGAAGAGGAAAGTAAAAGGAAAATAGCCGTAGGCAGACCGAGCGCCTTGTGCGGGCTTTGATCTGTCGGATGAATTAGACTAATAACTCAGTGCGCTGGCATACAATCCTGTAACAAGTAGATAGTCTTCCCACCCACCCCTCTCCACACAATGCTTTGGAGTGGTTTCCAACATGTGATGTAAACTTAAACATGGATCATTCAGTGGTTTCATGATGAGAAAGCAGGAGGAAGGGAGTTCCCTAAAAGGTGTGGGCCCGCATGATAATTAAATGAGGGGGGGGGGAGTCATTTCACACCCAGAAGCTGTTGATGAACAAAGGCAGAGAGGGTTAGCCAGATCGGAAAACGGCTGGGAAAGATGGAGACAACATTTTTGACCCACTGATTCATCAAAGCAGAAAAGCAAAGCCGGCTGCTTATATACTGCCCCAAAGTGCTTAGAACACTCTCTGGATGCTTTAATTATGCAGGCTACACATTGCCTCCCCCCCGAGGGAGTTGGCTACTCCATTTACCAACCTTGTCAGAATGGAAGGCTGAGTGAACCTTGAGCCAGTTACATGGGATTGAACCTGGATCCTGGGCAGAGTTTTGGTTAAACTGCAATACTGCAGTTTAACCAGTGTGCCACGACGTTCAGGTCTGGTATTGTCTACACTGGGGTGTTCCATGTTGGACTGTATCTCCCATCATCTTCTAGGATCCTGTTGGGTAGAGTCACAGCTGGGGAACCTTAATTAAAAGAGCTCATATGAAAATCATGGTCTATGCATTGAGCAAGAAGAAAAGCTGACTGAAATTAATAATAATCATGCCATCAAGTCAATTCCAATTTGCTGTGACCCTTTTTTTCCAGGATTTTCCAAGTGGATAATAAAGTACTTTGAAGTGTTTTATCCTTCCTTGCTTCTCTGTTTTCTGGGGTGCACAGGGGGAAATTGTACTTCTGATCTCTGACTCCAGAACCAGATACCAAAAGTGTTGAGCTAGCTAGGTAGCTAATAACAATTGCATGGCATCAAGTCAACTCTGATAGTGACTGTTTTTGGGGTTTTCCACGTAGAGAATATTCAGACGTGGTTTACCCATTGCAAGGGGGGAGCTCTGAACCTCTGGCTCTGCAGCTAGATACCTTAACGACTGAGCTATCCAGCCAGCTTATACTAACTGATATTTCAAGGTTTGGAAAATAATGTGTTTAATGGTTGTTGTGGGTGTTTCGGGCTCTTTGGCCGTGTTCTGAAGGTTTCGCCAGTCTCTGTGGTTGGCCTCTTCAGAGGACAGCACTCTGTGCTCTGGTGCAGTTTGTTTGGGAGTTGAGTATTTATAGCTGTTGGATCAGCTTTTGTCCTTTTCAGGAGATGGGTGATTATGGTGATCAGTGTGTTTTTGTTGTGGGTGCATTGTTGTGATAAGGAGGAGAGATTATCTGTCCCTGTGATTGATGGGTGTCATTAGCGGGTCTTTTGTGAGAAGAACAACCTTCAGAACACAGCCAAAGAGCCCGAAAAACCCACAACAACCATTAGATACCGGCTTTGAAAGCCTTTGCGAATACAATGTTTTTAATGCTTCTCGATACTTTAAAAACATTGTTCTCTGAAGTTTAGATGCAATCCTGTTTAAAGAAAAAGTGATGATTTCAGCATTAAATTTAACATGCTATTTCCAGTTTATCGCTACAACGGATAGACATTCTAGCCTATCATGATTTGGAAAGCCACAAGTGATTTTATTTCATCGTTTATTATTTCTCCATGTCTACAATTAGCACTGTAGTTTATACTGCAGACTATCTGTAGTTTGTACAGTGGTGCCTCACTTAGCGACGTTAATCCGTGCAGCAAAAATCGCTGCTAAGCGATTTCGTCGCTAAGCAATTTTTAAAAGCCCATAGAAACATATT
Source organism: Pogona vitticeps (assembly GCF_051106095.1). Lineage (NCBI taxonomy): Eukaryota > Metazoa > Chordata > Lepidosauria > Squamata > Agamidae > Pogona > Pogona vitticeps. The sequence goes on from NC_135795.1 coordinate 9,687,139, forward strand.
AAAATGCGTTTAATGCATTCCTATGGGCTTAAACACTAACCTTAAGTGAAGATCCTCCATAGCGCTGCCATTTTTGGTGCCTCTAAAGCAAGGAATCCATGCGAAAACACAGTGGGTGGCCATTTTGTTTACCCGGCAGCCATTTTGAAACCGCCGATCAGCTGTTAAAAAATAATCCCATAGGGAACATCGCCAAGCGATCGCTTTTGCGATCGCAAAAAGTTCATCGCTATGCGGTTTCATTGCTAAACGGAGCGCCCGTTAAGTGAGGCACCACTGTACATGTTGGTTGTGCATATTACACTTTTGGGTAGTAAGTAATTAAGCAAGCAAGCAAGCAAGCAAGCAAGCAAGCAAGCAAGCAAGCAACTAACTAACTAACTAACTAACTAACTAACTAACTAAATAAATAAATAAATAAATAAATAAATAAATAAATAAATAAATAAATAAATAAATAAATAAATAAATAAATAAATAAATAAATAAATGGCAAGATGTGATTATCGCAACATTTTAAGGCCTTCTGGACCACATTTCATCCTAGGCTGAATATTTACGGCCGGTATATAAATCCATCCCTGAATAGTGTTTACAAAAGAAATACTGGAAGACCTTTAATAACGCAAAAGCTACATTAGCAGGTGTCAACACGATCGGAGATGGGTAAGAGGAACCATGATTTTGCCCAAGCAGCTGCTTGGCCATCATAATTTTGCTAGAGCAACTGTAATTCATTTGCAATGTTATCGTAAAATCATACTTTTACTGGGCTTTTTCTCTTTTTTATGGTGGGTATTTCCAGAATCCAAAGTTGTAAACTATTGGGTTTGGGAGATTAAGATGACGATTAAACTGCCATGTAAGATTTGCTTTTTATAATACTCAACCGCTAAACAAAGCCACTGGTTCAAATCAAAATAAAACTTTCATATTAAAACTAAAGGATTTTTAAATAAAAAAACAAACCACAATTCATTATTGCAGATTAAAATTTATGTCTTTTCAGAGTTCCAATAAGTTGTTTTGAGGAAAGGGATTGCAAAGTGTGTCGTATTCATTAATAAAAGGGAACAATATTCAAATACTTTTTGATTTCCCAAAGGTTTGTGAATTCAGCTGTTCTCCAAACATGAGGAAAAGACAGGCTATGAGGGGAGGCAGCTGGCTATGATGGTTCTCTCATGGCTTTCAACATGCAAAAGGAACAATGCTGCTTTGTTCCTGTTAGTTCCTCTCAGGAGCCAGAAGATTTTTAAAGAATGACAACTAGTTCACACAGAGGATCTACAGTGAATTCTACACACACACACACCCTCCTTCAGATCACCTCTTTTGCATGTTGAAATTACAGTGGAGTGGGCTAAGACTTGGCACTCGAGACGTGTGTGCAGTCTACACACCGTGGTATGCACTTTTAAAAATTAGAAGCACCGGATGGGTTGCTCAAGGTTTTTTTCCCCCATCAGTTCATTGTTCCTCCTTTGCCAGCTGTATGTGTTTGGATTCACAAAGGGGAAAAGACAATAATTTTGAGTGTAAATTATGGAAACCTGCCCCAGACAACAGCTTTAGTGCTAGAGACCGGCAACCTCACAAGAGTTCCGACATCATTGGATAGTCTGCCTCAGCATGTTGACACAGCTGGTCTCACAAAAAAACCTAGTAATTTTGTGAGAAGTCATTACACCACTAGATCCGAGACTGTGATATCAGAGCAGTGTCTTATTAGGGCAGCTTTTCTCTGAGGATTGTAGGCTTCGGGACCCAAATGGGACCTAAACCCCCAAATTTTAGCATATCTTTTGAAACCCCTCTTTCCTTAGCAACTCTCCTTGTTCCTTGTAGCCCATGGAGTCCAATTTCACCATCTCTTGCGTTCTGGTACCCTGAGTTCTCTTGCACCCAATTTTTTTCCCCACTAGAGGGCAAAAATGTATTTTCAGATGATAAAATAATCATGTGCTGTCAAGTCAATTATGACTTGTGGCAACCCTTGTAAAGAATACTGAGTAAAGAATACTCAGAAGTGGAGTATTGTCCTCTTCTTCTGGGGGCATCCTGGGACTGTGCAGCTTGCCAAAGGCTACCATGCTCCCTTTAGACTTCCGGGAACTCTTGCACTCTACCCCACTGTTCAAGGACGGATATACAGTGGTGCCCCACATAGCGATGATAATCCGTGCAGCAAAAATCGTCGCTATATGTATTCGTCGCTATGCAAAATTAAAAAGCCCATAGGAATGCATTAAAACCTGTTTAATGTGTTCCTATGAGCTTAAAACTTACCTTTTAAGTGACAATCCTCCATACGGTGGCCATTTTAGCTGCCCGGTAAGCGAGGAATCCGTCCCTGTTTTACCCGGCAGCGATTTTGGAATCGCCGATCAGCTGGGGAAAAATCATTGCTATGTGAAAATCGGTAAGTGAAACAGCTTACCGATCATCGCAAAGCGATTTTGCCCCATAGGAAACATCGTTATGCGATCGCAAAAGCGATTGCAAATTCTTCATCGCTATGCGAATTCGTCGTTAAACGGGGCACCCGTTATGCAAGGCACCACTGTATATATATATCCAATTGGACTGACATCCCCAGATGAAGCACAGGATAGGTTGCTCAAATCTTTTTGATGGATGCAGTTGTTGGCCAATGCTGAGAGAGTCAGTCCCAAAGGAATAAAAGTCTCGTGCCTATTTTCCAAGTTTTAAAATTATTATTTTTTAAAGAATAGAATTTGGAGGGTGGGACTCACAAGCAGGGCACACTGCAAGCTCTCAGGTAGGTGGGTGTGGATTCTAGAACCCCGGACATGGTCTCCCATTGGGCTATAGGAGAAAGGCAGAGAAAAAATAATAATATTCTTATAACCGCTCAGCTGGAAGGGACCCTGTGGATCATCAAGTCCAGCCCCTGCCAAGGAGGTAGAGTGCAGGATCGAACTCCCAACATTACCTAAATCACTGAGTTATAATGGGGAATAGAGATGGGCACAAAATGAACCTCAAAGAAAAAAAAATCCCATGAATCAGGCAATTTTGTTTCAGGGTGCTTTGGGGAAACGTGCCTGTCTAGAATGAAAAGAACTATTGGTGATTCATATGCTTTTTGGTTTGTAGAACAGGCATCTCCAACCCATGCAGGGTGCTAGAACAGCCCCTGCATGAACTGGAGATGCCAAACTCACAACAAGTCTTCAGCTGGGTCCCTTCCATGTCCCCTCCAAGTTTTGCAATGATTGGATTTGGGGCGCATGAGTTATAGCCTTCCAAATCAGGTTCCGCAAGGAGAGCAGCTGTTTAGCCAGATGCTAAACAAAATTGTTCTTTTCATTGGAAAGTTCGTGAAAGTTCGTTGTTCGTGGTTCATAAATAACGGCGAATCGCGAAACATCGCGAACTGCCATTTTCTCAGTTCGTGCCCCTCTCTAATGGGGAAGACATGTTTCTTGATTCTGAAACTAGGACATGTGCTTCTTTCTCTCCCATGAATACATATATTCTAGGGGAAGATGGACCTTAATTATACCACATTGGTTTCCACAGCACTATCTGGATATTTAAAGAGTTGTTTGGATGAATGCAAATATTTACACTCTGGGTTTTTAAACACTCAGCACAGCGAAGGGCCTTGTTCCAGATGTGCACAGCTTCATTGTGTGCCCTAAATGGCATCAGGAGGCTGAAGGACCCCTTTTAATTAAACTGTTTCTGCAAAGGAGGAAAGGGGAAATGAACAGCAGCTGCGAGGGGGTGGCCGGCTGCTACGGGCGATGCTCACCCCAACGTGGAAAGGAAGAGGATGCAAAGCTTCTGCTTGAGGGGCAGACTGTTGGATTTAGGGAGACTTGGCTTTAAACAGACCTTGATAAACTAGCCGTGCATTTTGCTTGCTCGCCAGAGGCGACAAGGAACAGCGTGCAGGCGAGTATGTGGAATGCCCTATATTGCCATTTCACTCTGAACATCCCCAGTCTCGTCTCTTTTCAGAACCTAAGCGGAAGTCAGTATTCTCTAGTACATGCATCAGCCTTCAACTATCCTCCCGTCTGTCCCATTAAAGTGACAAGCAACTGTTCTGATAACAAGGACGCTCGCAACCCTCCTGCTAACTCATAGATACTGTGATGCTCACACTGATGGCCCCTTGGAGCAAAAGGGGTGGTTCTCTTTCTCTCCTTTCACCCAGCCCCTTCTCCCTCCATTCTGCTTGTGAAGCACTCTGTTGCATTAAGGGGTTCGGCTTGTGCATGCCCTGCCTCCTTGGATCGGAATAAGACATTGAGCATTCTGACAGGGCAGCGTGTGGAGGGCAAGCTGGGGATTGCACTGAGCATTACATCAGTGGAGCATTGTGCTCAACAAGTGTACTGGCTTTCATAACTCTCTCTTGCTTCTTTAGGTTTCTCCGACCTTCTCAGTAAAACAATGGCATTTTATTAGGTTCAGATTAGGCATCCTTCAGTCTCGAAAGACTATGGTAACGTGCTCTGTTGGAACAGCGCCTAGTGTGGCTGAGAAGGGGAATTCGAGAGTGACCATCCCTTCCACACTGAAGGCAAATCCAATCTATCTCCTGTCCAGCTTCCTGATTTGTCTGCTTTCGTGACTTCCTCTTTGCCTCGGCCTGCTGGACAAGGGTGTCTTCAAATTGGGAGAGGCCAGGATGCACCACATGCCTTCAGGCTGAATGCTCAAATGTCAGGGTTTCCCATCTGTTGAGATCCATTCCTAAGGCCTTCAGATCTCGCTTGCAGATGTCCTTGTATCGCAATTGTGGTCTCCCTCTGGGGCGATTTCCCTGCACTAATTCTCCATACAGGAGGTCCTTTGGAATCTGACCACCAGCCATTCTCACGACATGCCCGAGCCAACGTAGACGTCGCTGTTTCAGTAATGTATACATGCTAAAAGTTCCAGCTCATTCTAGGAGTACTCTGTTTGGAACTTTGTCCTGCCAGGTGCACTGGTTAGGCCTCGTCTTGAGTCCTGTGTCCAGTTCTGGACACCACACCTGAAGAAGGATGCCAACAAACTGGAGCAAGTTCAGAGGAGGGCAACAAGGATGATCAGGGGACTGGAAACCAAGCCCTAGGAGGAAAAACTGAAAGAACTGAGCATGTTTAGCCTTTAAAAAAAGAAGAGTAAGAGGAGATCTGATAGCATTTTTCAAATACTTGAAAAGAGGAGAGGTAGGATTTGTTCCTGATCCTCCCGGAGTGCAGGACACATAATAAGGAGCTCAAGCTACAGGAAGCCAGATTTAGACTGAATATCAGGAAAAACTTCTTAACTGTTAGAGCAGTACAACAATGGAACCAATGACCTTGGGATGTGGTGAATGCTCCAATGCTGGAGGCATTCAAGAGAAAATTGGACAACCATCTATTGGATCTGCTTTGATTTGGATTCCTTCCTTGAGCAGGGGGTTGGACTGGATGATCTTATAGGTCCCTTCCAACTCCATTATTCTATGATTCTATTAAAAACAGCTTTCCATCGATCTTCCTCATTCTGTCTTTTTATGTTCCCCTAGGTTCCTTCTCTTGGGTTTTCGTTGGATGAAAAGAATGCCTAAAATTAATTCAATCGCTATAGCAGAGTGCTGCGGTTTCGAATTCCACAACCATCTACATGCTAATAATCTCTGGTTTTGGACTGTTGCCATGCATTATACATGGTGGTGCCCTTGAAAACTGCCTCACAAGTGTCAGAGTGTGTATCGATTGCTGGTCAGAAGTACAACAGGTGTAGCCACTGAGCCACACCAAAAACTCATCTGCCTTGACGCTGACTGTAGGCTTTCAGGCAAAATTCTTTCCAAGACCTATGTGGGGATCCGTTGTATTCACTAGTGGCCTTCCAAAAATAAAATAAAATAAAATTTCCAGGGGATTTCCAGCTAGTACCAAACAAGGCCTGATCCTTCTTAGCTTCTGAAAAGAGACACGCTCCAGTATGTTCGGGATGGGATGGTGTAACTTGGCTCTTATTATGAAAGAACTCTGATGGTTGTCTTTTTTGGGGCCCAGATCTAGATTCTGAGAATATTCAGAAGTGGTTTCCCTTTCTCTTCCTCTAGGGGGAGCCCTGGGACGGTGCAGCTGTCCCAAGGCCACCCTGGCTGGCTCTTCTCCCAGGAGGCCCCATGGGGGAATCGAACACCCAACCTTTGGCTCCACAGCCAGAGACCTAACTCACTGAGCTATCCAACCAGCTCTAAAATAAGAGGTCATAATAACAGACTGCTTGACTATTATATTTTTTAAAAGTTTTGTCTGTCGGCAGTGATGTCCAGGAAGAAAAGGAGGAGAGCGAGCGAGCACTGGAATGCCCAGTTAATCAGGAAACGAAGCGTGTCTCCTTCTTGAATGTCATCCGATTCAGTGTGGGAGGGAGAGAAGGATCTTTTCCTTTCCATATCGATACAAAACGGTCATGCGTGAATGAGCGCCTTCTTGGGGGGCGGGAACAAGTTGCCTTTTCATTTGCAAGGTGAGGGCAAGATAGAAGACCCTCGTTGGAAGATGCACCCTTAGCAGAAATTTATTTTTTGCATGAAAAACAACAATGGGGAAAACCAGAAGATCAATTCGAGAATTGGGGGGGGGAATCCATAAAAACATTATTTTCCCCTCCTGGGAGCAAGAATAAGACTTACATCCCTAGTTTAGCTCAAACTGCTTATCTGCCTTGAAAATTCTGTCCACTCCTGTTAGCGAGGGGACCTTAATTTAGGTAATTCCCTGGTGGCGTGATCCATCTTAGCTTGGCCCTCTACTTACATTGTTGTTTTGAGTGTCTCTTGATTCAGAGAGAATCTCCACTTCTCAAGATCATCATTTAGTCTGCCGATTACTCATACATATCTAAGAAAGACATTTATTTATGAAGAATAATCAAAGCGCGCATGTTAATGCCCTGTTAGAGTCATAATTTGATTCCTCCGATATCACAGGGATAAACGCAGAATGGTTTATGATTGGAAGGCAGATCTGAAAGCTTGATTTGACTTTTAAAAGAAGCGTCAAACTGCATTAGCTGGGTCTTCGATGACACCAAGCTGATAATGTGAAAATAGGGAGTCCTACATCTCCAGTCTCAATCTTAACCCCATTTTGAAGTCTTTCAGGAAATTGCCACCAGGAAGGACCTCTGAATTTATTCTGTGTTGAATTTCTTCCTGAACAGTGGCATCTCCCTTTCAATTAAAATTCCATTTGGCCCCCTTTGCCATCAACCTCTTTGGCTTCAGTTCAGAGGATCTTTTTCCTCCAGAGTGGTGGTTCCCAAACTTGGGTGACCCAGATGTTCTTGGACTGCAACTCCCAGAATCCCCGGACAGCACAGCTGGTGGTGAAGCCTTCTGGGAGTTGCAGTCGAAAAACTCCTTGGGTTACCCACCACTGCTCTTGAACATGACATTCGACGTACATTAGGACTCCTGTATCCACAGGAGATTGATTTCAAGCCTCCTGCCCTGAATGTTGAATATGAAGATTATAGCAAATACTATTATAATAGTGATCTCTAATCATACTATGGTCTCATGGCTAGTTCTAGTAATTTCATAGTTTAAAATATTTTGGGGAAGTTTCTTTTAATACAGTGGTGCCTCGCATAGCGAGGGTTAATCCGTTCCGGGTTAATCCAATCAACCAATCTCCTCTCCTTCTTTCCCAAACCACACCCCATTCCTACAGGGGCCAAAATTGGGCAAAACCCAGTGTTTTCTTCAAAGAAGATGAAACTGGCATGTCTAGAAGATGAGGCTAGCATGCCTTGTTTAGATTTCTTTTTTGGGGTGTGAGGGGCTGTACGGGACATGCCTCAATCTCCATAATGTGAAACCTGCTGTTCATGGAAAGCTTCCTGAGATATGCAATAGGCACTTTTTTAATTAAAGAAAATTAATGCTAGGAATGGAGGTGTCTGTGGGGGGGGGGGACTTCCAATGTGTCCCTGCTGGAACACGTGCAGTCCGTGGGCCACAGAACAGAGAAATCTTAGGACTGTACACTAAAGTTGCTCCCCTGATCTGTGACCTTGATGGCCGAAGGATTCTGGAAGTTGTCGTCCAGAAAAGGGACTCTTCCAAACCATGTACCTGCTCTGACAGCTCTAAGCTTACGTCCTGCCATCTCTTAAAACTGTGGATATACACAGATTCTTCAAGCTGGAAATCATCACATGGTTTTTTCCTCTAGATGGTGCAATCCGATAAGAATACATTTTGCAAAGCGTTCGGAAACTTGAAATACAGTGCAGAATATCTGTGCCTTTAAAAAAAAAGCATTACCATCAAGAGACAATGGAGTTCGATTCCCCTCTTTGACAGGGGAGGATCCATAAGGTCTCTTCTAGCTCTGTAGTTCTAAGGTTATTATTATTATTATTATTATTATTATTATTATTATTATTATTATTATTATTATTATTATTATTATTATTATTATTATTATTATTATTATTATTATTATTATTATTATCATTATCATTATCATTATCATTATCATTATCATTATCATTATTATTATTATTACCACCCCTGGATGGGGAGAATGTCCCTGTTTCACTTTTCTCAGACTCCAAACTCAGTCTTCCACAGCTGGTAAAATCAGAGATTAAGAAAATATGGTTATTGTAGTGATTTGACTTTGGGTCTCTGTCTTCCTCCACGCCCAAACAATGATCAAAAACTAAGACAGTGCTGAATATGTAACTATCATCTATCTGGATACTTCAGGCTCCCTGTTTTCCTGTTGATTCTTGTTCTTCTCCTTCTTATTATTGTTCTTCATCATCATCTTCTTCTTCTTCTTCTTCCTCCTCCTCCTCCTCCTCCTCCTCCTCCTCTTCCTCCTCCTCCTCTTCTTTGTCTTTTGCTTCCAGATTACCCACCACAGCACCTTCATAGAAATAGCCAAGATTTACATCCCTCTACGGCATGTGTTGTGGACAGATAACTAGATCTTTATGACAAAGCATTATTCCAGTGATGTACTGTCCAAAATAAAGACAGGAGCTGTCTGCTTAGAGTAGGGGTATTAATCCTCGCTTGTTTTGTTCTTGCATGAGAGAACCCAAATTTTCCCATTTTTTCCCCCTTGCTGGAAGAGATCAAAATATGCGCTCTCTCGCTCTCTTTGCATCTTAGCACTTAATAATAACTTGAAACTCTGGATCATCAAGTCCAGCCTGTCAAGGAGGCACAGTGGGGAACCAAATTCGCAACCTCTGGCTCCATAGCCAGAGACCAAAATGTGTTTTTTCACAAAACCCACAGGGTTTGGTGTTGTAGTTGCTGTTTGTCTGTTCCCCAGTCCCCAGTGTTACTGCTATCCTCAAATATTTTGGCATTTTCACTCCCACATAAGAGTAAAAAAATCTGACGGAAACAGCCGTCAATGGGGTGCCTCCTCTGATCCATCCTCTTGTTCTGAACTTTAGAAATGCTACAAAAGACTGATTTTTGCAACACAGGCTTCTGCAAGACCAAGAAAAAGGATTCGGGTTATGAGTTTTGTTATCCTTTCAGGGAAAGACATTCCAAATGAAGACTGAAATCTGTAAACTCCTACACAGGCGGAGAGTTAACCACTGGAAGGAGCTAGTGTACAAATCAGCGAGTTGCGAAGTGACACTGGGGTTGAACCAGAAAATATAGAGAAGCTTAAAAGTCTTCTGCTGTAATAGGAGGAACGTTTAGGAAGGTATTTTTCACAATTTCTCTTCTAGCGAGCACCAAGCGTTACATTGCTCTATGAAACAGACTTCAACCAACTACTTAGGGAATACTTGATTGCTGTTTGACTTCTTTGGGTGTTCCACTTTCACCAAGTATACATAAGTACGAGTAGTGATATATACATGAGTATGGTGCCCGCTTAACCAATGCAACGCTAGCAAATTAAAAAGTACGAATATAAATACACACATTTACCAAAATGCTGGATGAAAAACAAAGTACGAAAAAAAAGCTTAAAATGCATTCGTAAGTTCAATTTTTAAAAAATAGGTCATTTCAATTAATCACGTGGTCTTCAGACACTCCCTCCTTAACCTCTGAGCAGTAAATGCGAATCTTGCTGCTCTCACTGTTACCGCCCTGTTAATATAACAGATAGATGATTTCATTTTGAGTCACTTTTATCCAGTATATTCTGTAGCCAAATGACTATCAAATTAGTTCCAGATTTGATAAAGTGCTTAGTAATTCAACATCTTTCAACCCTTTGCTTCTATAACTGATTCTATAACTGGTGCAGACATCCTCTGTCCCATATTTCAAGCTGCCAGCTCTGAAAAGACAGATAGAGGAGGTACATGCACTTAGCGGAATCAGACATTCTGTTGTGGGCTGTGGGGTCAGAACCAACTTATACAAACCCCTAGGATTAGTGCGATATTTAAGGAGTGGCTTTTTCCATTCCAGTCCCTCAGTGAGTTTCTTTGACTGAACGAGAATTCGAACTCAGCTCTCTTGAGTCCTAGTCCCAAACCCCTCCAATTATTACCAGACTTGAGTTCCAAAATCCCTCAAATGCCATTTTAAAGCTTTGATCGTCACACCTATAATTGAGTACCCAGATCCATCCCGGAGAGAGAGAAAGGTAATATGGATTCCGCCTCTCATGTTGGGGTGATTGAATCTGGCAAGGGCTCAAAAGAACAAATTAACATGGTGGGTGGCAAGAGCTGTATTCAAGGTTTATCCTTTTTTGGGGCTCCTAGTCATGTCTACCCACAGGCTGAGTCACACTCCTTCGCACAGATGTGATATTCGCATTTATTTATGTGATCTGCAGACAGCTTATTATTAAGTATTGGATCCCAAGACCAGCCACTCATGCCAGCTTCCTGCATGGCTTGGGAAACACACACACACACACACACACACACACACACACACACACAGACAGAGAACTTGGGTAGGGGAAAGAAGAGAAGCAAAGTTTTTTTTTTTCAAAGCAGCACTTTTAGCCAGTTAGATAGCTCAGCGAGTTAGATTTCTGGCTATGAGCAGAGCCAGCCTGGGTAGCCTTGGGCCAGCTGCACAGTCCCAGGGCTCCCCCTAGAGGAACGGAAGATGGCACATGATTTTTATTTATACTGAATGACTTTCACGACGGCTCCTTTCTTTCCGTTTTAGATTATACTTGCCGAGAACCTGCAGACAAAGCCTGGGGTCCAGAAAGCCGGGAAGCACGCCAGCTATCTTAACCAGGACAGCACTCTCGACCAACACGACTCAAGATGGGGTCTGAAGCCCATACCTCTGCTTTTTAACTGCCGCCTGCATTTTGCAACTTATTTATTTTAATAAAGGAACCTAGTGTGTCTATGCAAAAATGTTGGAACGGAGGCTGTCCGACTTTGGGCACATCATGAGAAGGCCGGGTTCTCTGGAAAAGACAATCGTGCTGGGAAAGGTGGAAGGCAGTAGGAAAAGAGGAAGACCAAATACAAGATGCACTCACTCCCTAAAGGAAGCCATAGGCTTGAGTTTACAAGAGATGAACTGGGCTGTAGAGGACAGGATGTTGCTCATTCATAGGGCTGCCATATGTCAGAGGTGGGACATAACAATAGGTCTGGTCACGATTTTTGGAACTTTTATTTCCTCCACTATCCACATTGCTGATCTTGTACAGGGTCAAAAATACTTTATGTTTGTGATTCCTTAGTGGTCTATCTCCACCCTTGACTTCAGATTTTGTACAAAAACTTCAGACCTTTCTTCTTTTTGTCAGACCATGAAAGTGTCAGAACAATATTTTCAACCTCGCATGCGGTCTATGGTTTGAGTGACTTGGAGGGACTTTTCTCGGTTATGGGTGTGTGTGTGATTGTCACTCTATCTAGCCAATCATTTCTTCCAGCTTCGGAATTCAAAGAGAGCTCCACCTTTCTGCTGCGCTTTCTTTCCTAATCTTTAGTATGTTGGTGGTAGTTTGCTGTTGATCTGTTTGGTTAGTTGCTAAATATGTGAACAGTAAAGAAAACAGCATACATGCATCTGTAATTTCAAGCATCTGCAAGTAAAGAATTGTGTTTTTTTACTCTTTCTGCTATAGATGTCTTAAGAGTTCAGTGGTACCTTGCTAGATGACGACCTCGCAAAACAATGAATCTGCATGACGATAAGGTTTTGCAATCACTATAGCGATTCGCAAAACAGTGATTCCAATGAGTGATTTTCTCTGGACGATGTTTGGGTCCCTGCTTCGCAAACCGTTTCTCACAAGACGACGATTTTGGCACGGATCGGCGCTTCGCAAAACGGGTGTTTTCAGGACTGATGCTTCGCAGGGCAGCCATTTTAACAGCTGATCAGCACCTCGCAAAATGGCTCCCCTATGGGTGATCTTCGCAAAATGACAACGATTTTTCCCCATTGGAATGCATTAAATGGGTTTCAATGCACTCCAATGGGGGAAGGGTTTTCGCAAGACGATGTTTTCACTAGACAGCGATTTGTATGGAACGGATTATCATCGTCATGCAGGGCACCACTGTAAGTTATTGAGACTTTAAGTTCCAGTTAATGAGAAAAAGGAAATTCTGGGGAATTTGCAGCTATTCTCCTCTGTGGGTCCCAGTGCTTCTAAGGCATAGGAAAAAATAAGTTTACCGAAATTTCAAAACTCTTCAACAGGAAGTAAGCGCAACTGCAATATGATCAGCTTTTTCAGGAGCCCCTGGAATCATCCTCCAGAGAAGGTAGCCGGCATATTCTCACCCTTTTGTGCGTGCCCACATGTGAGAGGCAGAAGACTATAGCCTGGTGGGCCTGAAACATCACTATCAGGAACGAGAGGTTACTTTTAAAAAATGTATAAGTGGAAGCTTTCAGCTCGGCACGTCTTCATTCATAATTCACCAGGGCTCGTTTTGAAAGAAGATCTGATACATTTTTTTAACAAGGTAAATGCATTTTAAAGCCATTCTCTAGTTCTCCATGAATACGTGATGATCTCAAGTGCACCGAACGAAGGGAAGAACATGTGCTTGGAGAGCAGGATGGAGGAGGGTGGGAAGAGGGGTAAATCTCCGAGTAGCAAGGCATGATATTTTCCTTGTGCATCAGAGTGGGACGGAGGATGCTTTATGGCTTGCTCCAGATGTGTTTCATTCGGCCCTCTTTGTAAATATTCATCAAGGCACTTCATGCTTTGCCTTCTGGTAAACGAGCTAATTAAGGGGCCAGTTAGGAGGAGATTATATATATTCTTTGACTTCAGTTTGTGGCATTAAAAAAGAAGAAGAAGCCTACGCAAACCAGCTTGTGACCTGGATGGTCCTGTATCTCAGTTCCACAGAAGTCCCCGTCCTGTTTAGCTTCTCAAAGCAGACAAGTGTGTTCACGGTAATTTGGTGGTACATCAGTGGGGGTGAGGTGGGCATTCCAGATGTCAGGGGGGTAACGACCACCGGCCATGGGAAGTATCTCTCCTTGAGGAAGACTGCCGGAGTAGACAAGGCTAGGTTGGGTGATTAAACCCTTTACCTATTAAGGAAGCAGCTCCTAGATCCTTCAGTACAAAATGCGTACAGAAACGAAACCTCACAGTAGATGTACGTTGTGAGTCCGGTCCCTGATTGCAAAGCATACCGTTCAAACAGCCGCTAAGAAACCCCAGCATCCACTTAGACATTTGCAATATATTTTCAGCTGTAATTTCAGCCCTGCCTTTTGCAAATGTGATGGGGTCAGCAGGGAAGAGAAGAGGGGGCCCCGGGGAAATTGTTTACTCTGGAAGAGAAGGGCTTCATTGATTCCCGGCTCAGAGGCAATTATGGAGAGGATCCTTCCCCCCACCACCGCATGGCCCCTGCACCTATCAAACAGAAACAGTGAGAGGTGCAACCATTAATCAGACAAGCTGCTGGAGATAGCAATGAATTCAGATCAGCATGGCGCCCTGAAGCAGCTGGCCCCTTCCCATCACCCCCCTTCCTCGTCTTTAAATATATAATTAGGCCTTCTTTGTCATTAGTCCCATAAAGCTTAGAAGGGTAGTTGTTGCAGCTGCTTCATTTTCCTTCTGAGAAAGCTCAACTGCGACAGCAAACTTCCTCAACATGAGCGGTAGCTTTAGAAGAGGTAGCCGTCTTGGTCTGTGCAAGCAAGGCAGGCAAAATCATGTTGATTTTGCTCAACCAGAGTACGGTGGTGCCTCGCTTGACGATGTTAATTTGTTCCAGCGAAATCGCTGTAGAGCGAATATGTCGTCAAGCAAAATAAAAAATCCCATTGAAATGCATTGAAAACCGTTCAATGCGTTCCAATGGGCTGAATACCTGCATCCTCCATACAGCAGCCATTTTCGGGTGCCTGTTAAGCGAAAAATGTCTCCTAAAAACAGCGGAGAGCCATTTTGAGCAGCCAGCGGCCATTTTGAAAACCTCTTGATCAGTTGTTTTGATCGTCATAATGCGAAGAATCGGTTCCTGAAGCAGGGAACTGATTGTCACAAAGCAAAAAAAAAAAACCCATTAAAACATTGTTTTGCATTCGCAATTGCAACATCGTCGTGAAGCGGATTCGTCGTTATACAGGGTAATCATTAAGCAGGGCATGACTGTATACTGCTCCACGGATACCCAATAGTCCTTACTGATTCAGCCGTCTGCCCAGTTCCCATACAAAGAGCAGAACTGAATGTTCCGAGATTTTCCTTGCTGCATCTCAGATCATAGATTCATAGAATAATGGAGTTGGAAGGGACCTGTAAGGCCATCAAGTCCAACCCATGTTCAATGCAGGAATCATCATCATCATCATCATCATCATCATCATCATCATCATCATCATCATCATTCTCAACCTCTGGTTTTAATTCAGTGGGCCCCCCTTACCTGTGGGATCAGTATCCACTCATTCACTTATCCACAGTGTGAAAATATTAAAAATATTAAAAGAAAAATCCAAGAAATATATATTTCTAAAGGTGACATTACCAGAAATGGCCACTAGGGGGAGTAAGAGATGATGCTATTAAAACAGCATTGGCTGTCATCTGTGTTTATCAGCATCTACAGGGGGTGGCTTAGAACAGACCCCCCTGTGGAGATAGGGCTCCTACTGTATTTTCAGAACACGGTTAGGTGAATCAGTGGATGGTATCAAGTGTGTGTCACTCATCGGTTAGAGTGAGAAAATCTGTCAGTCCCACTTTCTTCTCCATTCGTTGCAAACAGACAAAAAAACACACACAGCACGACCAACCTCTCACATTGTTCGTTCCGTTCCAAATCTGTAATCTGCCAATTTTGATCTACTCACTGAAAACGGATTGGAGCAAAAATCTTCCCCTTTTGCATTGGTCCAATGCAATAAACACAGCTAATTTCAACACGGAAGAGGACCCCGTTGGGTCTGCCAAGCTATAGAGCTGCTGGATAGTTCAGTGGTTTAGCAGCTAAAGGTGAAGCCCAAAATTGGGATTAGAGTTGACACGAACGTCCGATTTGGCAGTTCGTGGCAGTTTGTTTCTCGACCAAAAAGGTATCTGGAGCTTCCCAGCTCTGCCTCCTCCAGCAGGCGCCCACTTTGAGACAGTGCCTGAAGGAGGCGGAACAGAGCAGCCAGGGCCTTGCCCCTGAGTGGGCGATTGACAGAGGAGGCAGGGCTGAAAAGCACCAAATCCCTGTTCGGCTGAGAAACGAACTGGCACAAATTGTCAAACATTTAAGTTGGGAAGTCGATTCCTCACTGGGGCTCCTTGACAGACTCAGTGATCCATGGTGTCCCTTCCAGCTCTGCAATTCCGAGATGAGGATGATGATCCATGACTCCTGTTTGCCACCTGCATTTTTGAACTCATCTTTAAGTAACAGACTTTGCACAGACATCTGCCGAGATGTTTTGAGACTTGCCCATATATATTGTTTTCTGCACTCCAGATGCGTTTGCACAACTGGCTGAAGCCTGCTTTAAGTTGAAAGCTAGCTAGTTGTTGTTGTTTTTTTTTTAAATTTAATGACCCATCAAAGCTATCCCCTTATTTTGCATTATTGGACTGGTGGATCTAATTTGGTATAAACACTTTTCCTTTCTTTCAAACCATATTCTAAGGGGAAAAACATATGTCTATCTGCCTATGGGGGGGAATATATCCCAATATTTTAGAAATTATAACTAATGGATGCATATAGAAGCAGCAGCATATTTTGCTTTGCACATTTCGGGGACAGAAGAAAATAAGCTAGGTCTTTAAGTACCCGGGATACATTCATTATGAGAGAGCGGCAGGACACGAGCAGTCCTTCGTAACAAACTAGATTGGAAATCACGCTTTTTTTCTTTAGGGGACAACTGTATCATCAGGAGAAGGTGCAACTCATTTATCTTTCTCCCACTTCATGGTGTGATCTCATTTGAATAGAATTCCACCGCAGCTGCTTGAGGCAAAAGCCTGGGGTTTTTCCTTTGGTTGGAAAAGCAAATAATGCACTTGGGCTTGGAGGCGTGCTGATTAAAGAATGCTTCTTTCATGTGGCGCACAACGGAGATGCTGGATGTGGTCTTTCTAGCTTAAATCCTGGCGTTATCAGTCATTGCTTCGCCTGGACTATAGGAGACCTAAATACAGATAGTGTGTATTTTAATCATGTTCTTTTACACGCTCACTTGAATAGACTACTGCACTACAAGGTACATGGGGCAGCCTTTGAAGACTGTTTAAAATAACAGGTTTCAGAATGCGATTGTCCACCTGCTCACAAAGACTGGATAGTTGGACTGCATGTCACCGGGGATGCAATTCCATGTCGTGAGTTCTAAACCCACAGAGGGGGAGGAAATGCTGGCTATCCTGCTGGCGTTCCACCCAAGCCTCTAATAATACCTCTATCGCTGCATTGCAAAGTTGGAGTAGGGCTCCTTATGGTAGCACTACCAAGAAAGCTGTCCTTGCAAATTTGCAAAAGGTTACAATAAGCCCCGCTGTTTCCACCCATTTCCAGCTGGCCTTTGGGCACATTGGAAAGGTATTTATGTGTTGCTTTGAACAACCTTACCTCTCCTGCCTCCGTGACATCACGAAAGTCTGCCCAATGATATCTCAAGGATGTGACCCCTGGTGTCAAGTTTTGACCCAGAAAAACTCAGGAAACAGGAGACTGTTTTTTTTCTGAGAGTTCTAGCTCTGGATGGGATTTTCAGATTTGGGGATTTCTTGGGCTACAGCTCCCATAATTCTCCATTCTGGGAGTTGTGCCTGACAGACAGACATCTAGATGTGACTCACCTGGGGGGAAAGGCCTCAACAGGAAGGATTTGAGGCTGAGCTAGGCCTAGCTTCCTGTTTAAAAAGAAAGCTCCCAGCTAGCACTGGGGGCAGAACAGGAAGCTTGGGCAGAGCTAGGCCCACGTCAGCCTCAAACTTTCCAGTTGAGCCCTTTCTTCCAGGCAAGCCACATTTAGGTGTCTGTCAGGGAGAACCCCCCCCCCCAGAATGAAGAATGATGGGATTTGTAGTCCAAGGAACCCCAAAACTCTATCCCTAATTCTAGCTAACAATACACACACACACATACTCATTGCAAAGCTATTACATGACGCAGAGCCTTTTTCCAGAGTGGTGTTAATAAATTAAAAGCTTGTACTCAGCGACCATTTTTAGCATCTCAGCCCACAAAGCAGACGTCTGATAGGCCCTGGATGATGCAGTGGAGAGAATTATCCATCATTCATTGGCTGTGCATTTATAATGACTGCGGCCTGCCTCTAGTCCCTGAACAGGATGATAAATATTGCCGTTTTCAATAAATCAAGTGGATCTTCGCCAGGGGGAAAGAACAGGGCACAAGGGCTCGGGCGAGCATTTCAGCAGCCCTTGTGATGGAACTTGGCACCAGTCACAGGAAGTTCATCCTGCATCCCACTTAAGTATGATCCATGGCCGGCTGCAGCAGTGAAGTGTCTGGGCTAATATGACTTGTAGTCATTAGACTTGCTGGATAATCTCCCAAGGACTCTGAAACTGAACACCGGGTTGTCTAATAAACGAGACAAATAGCTGCCTTCTGTCAATCTGAAAGGGAAGGGCCTGGCTAGCCTGCTGCAGTTCCTACAGAGAGACACCCTACCTGGTCACAAAATCCATCAGGGTGTTTGCATGTATGGGTGTGTGTACATGTCTTCTAATGTACAGTGGTGCCTCACTTAACGATTGCCCCGCATTACGATGAATCTGCTTTATGACGATCTTTTTGCGATCACAAAACGATGGTCTAAATGGGGGAATTTTGCTTACTGATGATCGGTTCCCTGCTTCGGGAACGACGATCAAAAACAGCTGATTGTCGGGTTTTCAAAATGGCCGCCGGGTGCTTAAAATGGCTCCCCGCTGTGTTTTAGGACGGATTCCTTGCTATACAGGCAGCAAAAATGGCCGCGGTATGGAGGATCTTTGCTGGACGGTGAGTTTTTACCCCACTGGAACGCATTGAACGGGTTTCAATGCATTTCAATGGTTTTTTTTTAAATTTCGCTTTGCAATGTTTTCGCTTAATGGTGATTTTCCTGGAACGGATTATCGTCGTTAAGCGAGGCACCACTGTATTGTATTTAATACATCTCTTGCTTCCCTTTCTCCCATCACAGAATTCAAGGGGGCTTACCCTTCCAAGTCCCATCCCAAGCTAATCCTGCTGAGCTTGAGCAAGGCGCCTGTGTTGTGTGCTCTCAAACTCACCCCACCCGAAATGGCTTTGTAGCGCCTTCGTCAGAGGTAGCCCAACGTTGACAGCCTTACTTCTCGAGAGAGGCTCACAAAGAGACGCCTTTGAAACCTAGATGCTTCATACAAAGGAGGAATGCATCAAAAAGGAAGTCGGGAGAGGAACATCAAGGCATGTCACAAGAAGTGCTTGAATAGCATTAACGAAGCAGCCCAGAGAATCGCTAAGACCGTTCCACAATGAATAGGGCAGTCAAAGAAATATAATGCCGTTAATCCGGTTTTTATAAGACTGCCACCAACTTTGCTGATTATGAAGAATTATTTGAAAATCAACAGAGCGAGCTATTTATAGTAGGAATTATGCCCAAGACACTGAAAGAATTTTATTTTTCAGACCCACAATAGCAGTTTTGAGCAATTGAAGATGTCAAGTATCCTTTTGGGGGGGGGGAGTTTTAATATCTTTATACCTAGAGATGGTGGAAAGAGTTCTCCTTCAGTTCAGAACCTTTCACAAGGTCGTGGATGAGCTGTTGAGCACCTTATATTATTGCCGTCTTTGGAACAGATGATGATGGTTATGGTGATGACGATGATGAAGTTTCTGGGGGAGTCTAGGAAGGGCAATTATGGCCCACCTGATATTATTGGACTGTGTGATTCCTGAAAACTCAATCCAATACAGCTCATGATCGAGAGACAGAAGTGGACCTACATCCAGATATTTCTCGCACAGATCACAACCAATTCACTCTGAGCTATTTGGAAGGTGGGCTGAACCATATCTCTTCCTGGGCTTGGGTGGTTTGTGTGTTTCCAGGTCAATGTTTAAAAAGGAAACAGCAAGTCAAGAAAAGAAAGGGCCAGATGACCTGTTGATGGGATGGCCTTCCACGTGGTCACCAATCTGGGGAATGTGGTGGACCATAAATAGAAAGCCCAGAACTCTTGTGTTTCAGACAGTTGTGTACCTTTTCAAGTATGGGAGAGAGTAGCTTCCAAAGAAAGGAATAATGTGCTAGATCACTCTAAAGGGCAGCATCCAGCAGTGTTTGGGAGAGAATCCAGTGGAGGCCATGAGGGTAGGTGGGCCTCCCAGTCAGTAAGCTAGCTTCCAGAAATATACTCAGGGAAGATACCAAAATTACTTTATTCCCCAAATGCACTGCCTTTGATCATCCGGTGGTTCTAGTACAGTGGTTCCCCAACCCTAGATCCCCTGGTGTTCTAGGACTACAACTCCCAGAAGCCTTCAGCACTAGCATAGGAATTTTGGATTATTTCCTTCACTACAATTCCCCAGGAATTCCCTATCTGGAATTTTGGAAGTGTAGCCAAAAAGTTCCAAGTCCTCACATGAGCTTCAGAACACATACCTGAGGCCCCACCATATTCTTCTCTACAGCCATTTCAAAGGGAGGGAATGGGTTGTACTTATTGAGCTCTATGGGAACAACAAGGAGTTTTGGAGTTGGTAGTTTTTTGAAAACCACAGTGTGCAGAGAGACTACCAGTCCAACAACCCCTTGGAAATGAGAGCTGGACCACAAAGAAGGCTGACTGCCGAAGAATGGATGCTTTTGAATTGTGGTGCTGGAAGAGACTTTTGAGAGTCCCCTGGACTTCAAGGAGAACAAACCTGTCAGTTCTGAAGGAAATCAACCCTGAGTGCTCACTGGAAGGACAGATCCTGAAGCTGAGCCTCCATTAGTTTCGCCATCTCATGAGGAGAGAAGACCCCCCTGGAAAAGACCCTGATGTTGGGAAAATGTGAAGGCAGGAGGAGAAGGGGACAACAGAGGATGAGATGGTTGGACAGTGTCACCAAAGCAACCAACATGAATTTGACCCAACTCCGGGAGGCAGTGGAAGATGGGAGGGCCTGGCATGCTCTGGTCCATGGGGTCACGAAGAGTCGGACACAACTTAACGACTAAACAACAACAAGCCACAATCCTGGTTGAGAAGATTCCTGGTGATTCGTCCTAGGGGGGAAAAAACCAGAAATCCCACCCCTGGAGGCCACCACTTTGAAGTGCTACTCTTCCACTTCCAGACACTTCTTCATGTGTCCTCCTCACTGCTTAGTCAAAGTTCTGCTTCCTGGTAGCCGCTGTCTTTTGGTCCTCATTCTGCCTGCTGGAACAATGCTTTCATGTCTTCAAGCTCAGCCTGCTGCTCAGCTCTTCCAAACTTCCCTCATAGTTCCCTAGAGTTTCCCTAACACTCTTCTCAGGACAGGATCCAGATTCTCAACATCCTTCAGAAACTGCTGTTTCATTTCAGCGCTACGTCCCAGGAGCGCATCTCAGCCTGGTCTTACTTTGTTCTGCTCTGATAACAGCCCTAATCAACCTGTTTTAGATCTATCTAAGCTTCGGTAACTCTTGCCGCTAAATTACGAGCAGCATGGTTCTGTAAAATGACGCTTCAGGACTTTTCTCTGCGAGATGTGCACAAAGCTTCCAAAGGGACTTTTTGCCCTGTCATGTTAATCTCTCTGAGCCCAAGGATTACTGATCTAATAACCAGTGACACCTCTTCAATGCCATTGAAGCTTCCTGTGCTAATCTAGCTGTCACATGGGCACGCAAAGGTGTTTAGCCTGCCAGCCTTGGGAGTCTGCAATTGCCCTTAGCATGAAGGGACCATCTAAGGTGAAGTTCTATCCTGGATGTGGCTCTATCCTTCAGACTTTGCATCCTTTCTGGATGGCATCTCCTGATCTGGGGGGACTCCAGAAATTATCATTAACTCTTCCCAGCTCTGCTTCACATTGACTATGACTCAACTGAGGTTTGAGGCTACAACTCCCATCAGTCTCTGCCAACATTGTCAATGGTCAGGGATAATGGGACCTGTAATTAAAACAATTAGCTACCAACAGGTTGCCTAGTTCTGGATTCAGAGTTTCCTCCCCACACCATCAGGGCTAAGCTGAGGGTATCCGTAAAAGGAGAACCATAATCCAGCCCCAACGCTGGTTTTTGATTCAGGAAAGATTTTGATTAGCCTTTCCCTAATTCCAAGTCTGAGAGAGAGCAGTTCCGACTCCACTTTGTGTCCAAAAGAGAGAAAGAAAAGCGCCAGACAAATATGTCTTGGGAAGAACTTTCAGGGCTAGGACCTGCCAACAGTGGAGGTTGGTGGCTTTGATGTCAATGTGGGTAGCAAGCAGTGAATCTGCGTTAGGTTTTTAGTCCAGACTCTACAGTCTATCAGAGGCGCTGAATTATGTATTTCTAGCACAGTTGAAAAGATAACATGCCCAAGTTCTCCTGGATTTTATATATGCTTTGGAACTATCCATGGTGCTGATTCTTATTTTTCCCCCTTAATGTCTTGGGACAACCATGCTTTGGAGCTATCCATGGTGCTGGTTCTTGGGAGCCACCACAAAGAAGGCACTCTTTAAGGCAATCTAATGCTAGAAGATTGGAGTCCCTGGAGAAGGAACTCTGTGAAAGATCTTAACATACAGCAATAGTACCCAACCTTGGGTACCAAGGTGTTCTTGAACTACAGCTCCCAGAAATCGTAGCCAGCACAGCTAGTGGTGAAGGCTTCTGGGAGCTGTAGTCCAATGACATATAGGGAGCCAAGGTGGGGAATGATGGACACATAGGAAGAAACAGGGAACCTCCTGCAGCTGAGGTCCAAATCCTATTTCAGAAAAGCTCTCAACATCCATGTTCCAGATAGGAGAAGTCAAGGCAGAATGATTGTGATTACAAGGCCAGAACAGTTCAGCTTAGAGATGTTATTACCAGTAACCCAAGCCTTAAGAAAGTTATCTCAACCTTTTGCATAAAAAGGTAAAGGTAAAGGTTCCCCTTGACAATTTGTCCAGTCCTGTCCAACTCTAGGTGGCACTGCTCTTCTCCGTTTCCAACCCAAAGAGCCAGTGTTTGTCCACAGACAATCCTCCGTGGTCATGCGGCCAGCATGACTAGACATGGAACGCCATTACCTTCCCACCGATGTGGTACCTATTTATCTACCCACATTTTTACATTTTGCATGCTTTCAAACCGCTTGGTTGGCAGGAGCTGGGACAAATGATGGGAGCTCACTCCGTCACGTGGATTAGATCTTACAACTGTAGGTCTTCTGACCTTGCAGCACAGAGGCTTCTGTGGTTTAACCTGCAGCGCCACCACGGCCCTTTTACATAGAGGAAAACAAAGTGTGCTAAAGCTGGAAAACTGTCAACTGATGCTATCACGAGGCAGGGGATATAGTCATGTAGAAGACCTCGGAGGGCCAGATTCAGCGGTAGGGCATGAGGTTGCTGACCCAACAGTTTACAAGTCAGTTCCTGGGGGGGGGGGGGAGAAAATGGGACACGAGCACCAGGATGAATAGATCTAGCTGCTCTTTTAGCCGGTGTCCATTTCCACTGATGTGCCTGTAAGAATAATGCACAGACTTTTTGGCTACACATTTGCCGTTATCTTTATTGCACTGGGACCACATTGCAAACAAATCCACTGAAAGAAAAGAAAAGAAAAAGGCTGCAAAAGTAACTCTAGTGCTGCCTAAAGCATTTTTCTTTTTTTAAATCCTCAATTAGTTTTTAAAACTCAGATATGTATATATTTACACGGAAATTATCAAAAGCAAAAGTTGGGGAAAGCAGCACCCCTGCTACGAGTCTAGAAAGATAAGAACTGCTGCTTTCTTATGGATAAATATTACAATTTGTCTTCTTTTTTTACATCACTTTGCAAAATCACATTCAAGTATTCCTGTCAATGCGCGCGCGTGATCGAAGATTCTCTTCTAGTGTACGGTGACTTGGCTTGCAGCTGGATGGGTCACAGTTGTTGAATGATGTTATAGTTGGGTCCCTTTTTTTGGCTTTGACAACAGTTTAAGATGTCCACGTCCTTTGGGATGTGCATAGGAGGGGGAAGGGGGCGATTTAAATAAGGTATAGAGAAAGAAAGAACCTAGAAGGTCAATCGAAAGATCAGAGGTTGACATGCGCATTGAGAAAAATAAGGGTTGTACAGCCCTCACCAAGTTGTACCGTTTCAAGATAAAAACAGGTTAGAGCTTCTTCTCTATCACAATTCCTTTAGATCACAAACTCCAGGTCTCTTGAAAAGCACCATCTTAGGAAGAATAACGATAGGCTAATCCCCTCAATATGTTCATTTTCTCTGCACCCATTGTTTTGCATTATGGAAAATTGATATAAGTTTGATCCCTCCACTCTGAATCTGCATTCAGAGTCCCAGAAAGATCTCAGCAGTGTAGACTAGATCTATACGGGCTTCCCTTAGGATACTCTTGAAGCTGGTTCGTGTCCTTTGAACAATTTGGTAGGTAGATTTGCATTTTGAACAAACGTAACAACCTTCTATATAAATACAAAATATTAAATAAAAGATCTGGTTTCTGTACAAATGAAAGAAGAAAGGACATATATTCATCACTGATCGCTATAATTTTTTCAAATCCTATCGGGGTACTTATTATTGTTATTATTATTTTAAAATGTGGCAAGATGCACATTTCTTTTTTCCAGTTGCTTTATCCAAAGACGGACAGCTCCTTTGTCACTCTGTTATCTATTTCAGTTTCCGGCAAGCCATTGACAGTGTTGGCCTGGTCAACTCCACCCACCATGTGTGCGTTGAGAAAATGAAGGGCTTGGTGAGGAACTCCATCAGGGCAGGAAACTATGCTAACACCGCGCAGGGAAGGGCTTTCCAGAAGCTCCACTCGCAATGTGTCATCCGAAGCCATCCTTGGCAATGGGGAGAAATAATTTGGAGCTTAAAGGAAGCAGGACGGTGTGAAGAGGGCAACGTTGGGGGGGCGCATATCCACCAAAACTACGAGGACTCCCCAAGGACCAGTCAAGTTGGTTTCACTGGCTACATGAGCCCCCAGGATGCCCAACCTCAATCTAAACTCTTCTCTGAGCCTACGCCTTAGCTACTTGGAGAACAATTATAATTGCAATGTCTGAATTCACTGAATTCATGAAGTGGCATACAGTCCCTTGCAAGACTGTTTCTCTTTGCTTGTTGGTCTTTCTTGCTTCGTTGGCGGAACTAATAAAAAGAGGGTCCGGCGATTTCACTACCTTTTGGTCATCATAGTGTTCCTGTCAGAAACAAGGTCATTTTCAACCACGTTACTGTAACCGTCTTTTTCGATACAGTCATTGACGGCCTTGAGGACTATCCTCAGCCTCCGATCCATAGCTTCAAGGTGCAACTTGTACAAGATGGGAGCAATTTTATCTGTTTGCAAAGACTCTTCCATCAGATGGCTAAGTTTGTACTCTTCCTTGGCCAGAAGCTGTAACCGCAGATAGGTAGATTTCCGTATTCTAGGGGGAAAGAAGACATTTATGCATTTTTCAAGCCTGTAGTTCAGCAGCCTGGCTCCCACTATAAGTGGGACCAATGTCCCTCCCACCACGTCCATCAGAGGCTGATAGCTTTTGAAAGAGCATGCCAATGGGGAAGCATAAATTGTTTTTGCTTCAACTGCATGTCCAACTGCACAAATACCCAATCTTTGTTCTAGAGAAGGGTCTAATGAACCAACACCCCATTGCTTGTTCTGCTTGTTTCCAGTTGTTGGCAGAAAATTGTGAAAAACTGGACAAAAGCTATCTCGATTGAGGAGAATAAATTCCTAAGGCTCTCTTTAGCCAAGATCTACCATGAAGATTTGTTCCCTCTCTCTCTGACTGCAGCCAAGCTTCTTCTTCCTGCTTCTGGACCTTTGGACCTCAAGTAAAGTTTATTTTTCCTCACCTACCCACATGGTTGGCCTGTGTAGCCGACATGTAATTGGGGAAATGTAACTTCTCTGCCTGGAGGGAATATGCCAGCAAATACCAACTGGTGGGATGCAGAACTGTGGAAGAACTACTGCTTTCAGAACCAGGTTGCCGATTTCCTGGAGACATCGGTTTAGCTGGAACGAAACCGGAGGGCGGGAGAAATGGATGGTTGATCTAATCCAACAGAGCTATTTTGACCTTCCTCGCTGAACCCCATTCCTGCTCTTTGGCTCATTCTGTGCAAGCTGCTTTTAATTAAAAATCAAATATCAGTCCTCTATTTGTTCTGGGAGCTGGAACATTCTGAGTCAAAAGTACATCTTGTGCACTCGGAAAGAAGCAAGTAATGCGAGCTATCAAAAGGCTGCTTCATTGTTTGCGAGCTGGAAACCCCGTGGTTTCCAGCTACAAGTTCAACAACGGGGAACACACCACAGAAGGTGAGTGAGGAAAAGAGCAAAGGGTGAATCTGGCTTAAAGCCAAGAGATCTCCAACTCCACCGGCTTTGCGCCCGCTGCTACGAGGCAAACAGTGGGGCGGAGAGAGAGAGAACACTCCCGCCTTCAGGTTCTGTTTATATAACACCCAGCCTAGCCGTCTCTTCTAGGTGCCTTAAGCCCGATCCTCAAAAACATTCACAGCGCACGACTCCCTCCCTTCTTCTGTGTCTCAACAGTCTAACAAGGCTTACCTGCAGCATTGGTTCAAAGGCACCAAGATGGACAGTTCGTCGTGGGAGTATTTTCCGAACCTGGAGACGAAAAGAAGGAAAGATCACCAAGGATGTTCCTTAATGCTCAGGGACATGCTCCAGTTCTGCTCAACAAATAGCTTGGATTCCACCAGTTTGGAAAAAAATATGTGAGCTAATCTGCCTGGAGTGGATGCCTCTGCCATTCACTCTTAATTCTAACCTTTCCCACTCATGCCTTGGTGATGGGTGGTATTTATATGGCGTCAGTATTGGAGATCCATCTTTCCAAACTATCTTGTTCATGCAGCATCACTGCAGAGTTGGAAGGGTTCTCAAAGGTCATCTAATTCCACAGAATTCAGTTTACAAGAGCTGTTGAGGATGGGGGCATTCTGTAGATCACCGATTCATCGGGTGACCAAGAGCTGGAGGTGACTTGGCAGCACATAACAACAACAACAAAGTCCAGAAACAAGAATGGGCAATCAAAACTCTCTTCTGATGTTTTTTGGGCTGCAACTCAAAGAGCAGTCCTTGACAAGCATAGTCAATGGCGAAGACTGTTGGATGTTTCACAGTCCAAGAAAAACAGGAGGGTCATCAGTTACCCACCCATCTCTTACAGGGGTCAAATGACACCTGATGGGAAACGGTGAACCTGTGGGTGGGCCAAACTACGCCTACACTAATCACCTGTACCATGAAATGATCTCCAGATGCAAGTTCAGATCTGCATTTGAGTTACTGTAGATTAGGGCTTGTGAAAAGGGAAGAGAGCTGTTTGGTTCAAAAGAAAACCTTACCGATCTAAAGGAAATCACCTAGCCATCGATGGGTAGATCCTTATCTACCTTCTGCCCATTCCCGTTACAGTACTAATTGGGGTCAGGGAAAGGAACTCTTCCTGGAGCCGCAGAACAAGGGTGGGCAATGCATAATCCTCCAGCTGCTGCTGGACCCTACATCCCATCAGCCGTCACATATGTCCATGTTTGCCTAGGGCTCATGGAAACTGCAACCCAGCAGCTTCTAGAGCAGTGGTTCTCAACTCTGGGTCCCCAGATGTTCCTGGACTACAACTCCCAGAAATCCTGGCCAGGAACATCTGGGGACCTGGGGCTGGGAAAAACTGCTCTAGAGTGATACACGTTACGCAACCTTATCTTATGATGGACCCAACTTCCCAGATTCATAACATTTCAAAATACAAAATTACCATTTGACCATGTTCTTTAACCACCATATTGTTTCCCTTAAGGGCTTTTCATCGAGAGAGTCATTTCTAATCTTGTGGAGCAGATCGAGGAAAAGAAAACTCTAAAAATTATCCTACTTACATCAAGAGTCCTTTAGGACTTCAAAGAGTCTTTCACGACTTATTTTTAATGATATTACTTGTCCACAATATATATTGCCCTGATTTGGGATTTTTCTTAGGGGGTCATTTGTCACACAAGTTCACTCTCTCCGGTAAAAAGAGGGTAGCAATTAAACCACGAGATAAGGCTGAGATGTTACTCAAGTAACTTCTAACCCCCCCCCTGAGAAGACTTACCCTCTTCCATTGTCCAAGTGAATAATAAATGTTTCATTTCCGAACTTCTCGAAAGTTTCGTAGTGATGCCGATCCATGTTGCCTAACAAGGTTGGGAAAAAGGAAAAAAATACATTCTGAATTTTTTACTTTGGAAGAACTTAAATGTTTTCACTCAGCTATACGTTTGCATCCTGAACACGTAAGAGCAAAGCAAAAGAAAGCTAAATGATCTTGTTCATCTAAGGGAGCATGCTAAACTATGGAGTCCTGTGTATTCGCGAAGGCTTTCACGGCCGGGATCTAATGGTTGTTGTGGGTTTTTTTGGGCTTTTTGGCCATATTCTGAAGGTTGTTCTTCCTGACGTTTCTCCAGTCTCTGTGGCCGGCATCTTCAGAGGACTGGAGTAGGAACTCTGTCCATGCTCTGGTGGTGTTTTAAAGGGAGCTAGTCTGGATTCACCATGCTTGCATGAGCGATGAACGTGAATCTCACTTGACCTGCATGTTTTGAAGAAAGTGAACTCATTCAATAATCTTGGGTTCCCTGGCAGAAGTTGGTGGAGTTCAACTATCATCACACCCCTGATCACTGGGGCAGGCAGGTTGGGGATGATGGAAGTTGTAAGTCCAGAAGCATCTGAGGATGCTGAGATTGTGAGGAGAGCTTAATTACGAAGATGACAATGGTTTCCTTTTGCCAATGAGCTTTGGAAATGCATGGGTCTTTCTTCTGAGACCAAATAAATAAATAAATAAATAAATAAATAAATAAATAAATAAATAAATAAATAAATAAATAAATAAATAAATAAATAAATAAATAAATAAATAAAATACTTGATTGATTGATTGATTGATTGATTGATTGATTGATTGATTGATTGATTAATTAATTAATTAATTAATTAATTAATTAATTAATTAAAAATGTCTTGTAAAAAAGTTTTGTGGATGGGCCCTGTTTGGATCCTGAAGATGAATCCAACTCAACTTTACTTCCCTATCTTGGGGTGTCACATTGGGTTAGAGTGGGATTGGTTTATTAATTTTATATAGAAGGATTGTTTCTGCACATGGAACCCATTCATCCTGTGAGCACCACCTACAGCCTACTACAGGAAGAGTCAGACATTGATTTCACCCACTTTTTCTTTCCGTACTTCCATGGCAAACAACTATCTCAAACTACGACTGCAAGATTTTTCCCTTGTGGAAAAAAAAACGATCAGGAAAACTTGATATCCTTAAATTTTGCACATAAAGATGCAGCTGATGGGGCCATGGCCACTAGAAGTACAGTCGCTCGGCCAGAGATGATATTTTTTGGATTTCTTGGTCTACAAATCCCATATTTCCCTCTCCTGGGAGGTCTACTTGACTTACAGACACCTAACTGTGACTAGCCTAGGAGAAAACACCTCAGTGGGATGGCTTTGAGCTGAGCTAGGCCTAGCTCTGCCCAAACTTCCTGTTCCTGCCCCAGTGCTAGCAGGGAGTTTTCTTTCAAAAAAGGAAGCTAGGCAGAGCTAGGCCTAGCTAAGTCTTGAAGGCTTCCAAGTTCAGGCCTTGTCTCCTTTTTCTAAGGCATGTAAAAGTCAGGTAGATCTCCCAGAATCAGGAATTGTGGAATCTGTAGTCCACAAAATCTGAAAATCACCTCCCGATACTCTATCTCTTGGTTGGGAGATCTGCCTGTAATTTCCAGTGATGAGAAACCTACCCATGAGAAAGTCAAAAATGGTCATGTCCATTATATCCAAAATTCGGGTCCCTCTGTCATAGGGTGGCGTTTGTTTAACTTCTTCACAGTAGTCCGGATCAACTTCCCACCTGAGGGGAATAAAACCCAACAACATTTGGGAATGTTATGTGCATGAGTATACCAATTTTATCTTCTCACTTTTAATATCAGTGAGACATTATTTGCCTTTGAGTGTGAGGATAAGGAGAACTCTTCAAGGGTATCAGACAGATGTACCAATGGATGTACAGTACTTAATAAGCGTGTTACAGATAAAAATATTTCCTGAGTTCTTTATTCTTGTAAACCTGAAAAGACACCTGCACGAGGAATTTTAAACCCCACAGGCTTGGTCACTTCCATCTAAAATTCTAAACTTTTTGATCGAAGTTCTCTGCATTTTGCAAAGGTTCTCATTTCCCCCTCTTTAATAAGCAAAGCATACGGGCACCCACAAAGCAGCTGACTGATTGTTAAGTGAGATGAGAAAAACCCATCAAGAGCTTCAAAGTCGTAAACAAAGCAGCCACCACCCTAGTTCTGCATAGTTCACAGAATTGCACAATTTTTTTTTTTTTTGTAATTTTGAGCAAAACTGGGAAATTTTGCATAAAACATCATTCGTTGATGTTGAAAGTGTAAGGAAATTCCTTGCCATCTTTTCTGCTGGGAAGCATGTTGCAATTCTTTGTTCTGCTGTGCAAGTTTGAGACAAGGAAGGTGTTACATCCTATTTGTATATCGCTTACATCCACACTTTAAAAAGATCGCAATAACAAAGGAAAACTGAGCTCATATGCTTTGGGGAATAATATTTTATTCATGGACTGGGGAGACCCAGACTGAAATCTCTGCCATAGAACAAATCCCACTAGACAATCTAGTCCTCTTAAAATCTCTGTTGAGATGTGTTGGGGTTAGGGTTAGTGGCATAAATCCATTAGGGATAAATTTAGCGCAGCTATGAGGGTCTTGGAAGTAGATCAAGATGCATGAAAGATCAGAAAAATACTTTATTTCCCCAGTGCATTTGGGGAGGTGGAGAAGAAGGGGAAATAGGTCTCTGTGCTATTGATGACAGTAGCAACACCAACGAATTTGTAAATTGTGAATTTCTCTCCGCACCCTACAGTCCCTCTGTGTGTCTCCGCACATTACCTCCTCCACCTTCTGCATGCAAGTTCGTCTGGCTGCAGCTTCCTTATAGCAGAGGAGAAGCTACAGCAGTCTGAGCGGACATCCTTCTGTCTAGGTCAGGGAATGAGAACTTCTCACAATCAAGAGGTCTCACCCACCCACCCTGCAGCCTTGTACAGTGGTGCCCCGCATAGCAATGTTAATCCGTTCCAAAAAAAAGTTGGATTCCTCACTATACATGGGGAAAAAAACCATAGGAACGCATTAAAACACGTTTAATGCATTCCTATGGGGGGAAAACTCACTGCTATGCGGAAATCATACAGCCGCCATTTTCGAGGAAACCATGCAAAAACGCTGCGGGTGGCCATTTTGTTTACCCAGTGGCCATTTTGGAACCACCGATCAGCTGTTTAAAAAACATTGCAATGCGAAGATCGGTAAGCGAAACGCTTACCGATAATTGCAATGCGGTTTTCGCCCATTTAAACATTGCAATGCGATCGCTTTTGCGATCGCAAAATCCACATCGCTATGCAGATTCGTCATTAAACGGGGCACTCGTTATGCGGGGCACCACTGTACCTCCTGTGGCATGATACAAGCATTGTGGGGCCACATGGAATCATTTCACCAGACTTTTTGGCTACTCAAAAGCTATTTCAAGTGACTTAATGTAAAGGTTCCCCTTGATATTTTGTCCAGTTGTGTCCGACTCTAGGGCATAGAGCCAGCGTTTGTCTGAAGACAGTTTCTGTGGTCACATGGGCAGTGTGACTAGACTAGACCTTCCCACCGTGCTGGTACCTATTTATCTACTCACATTTGCATGCTTTCGAACAGCTAGGTTGGCAGGAGCTGGGACGAGCGACGGGAGCATGGATTCGATCTTACGACTGCAGGTCTTCTGACCTTGCAGCACAGAGGCTTCTGTGGTTTAACCCACAGCGCCACCATGTCCCTTGGAGGTATTTGACCGGTGACATAATTGACCCAGGCCTTTTAGCAGGGCAGAACCGAACACTGTGAGGGGGGAAATGTTTAAAAATGTCTATGCAAAGGTTAGAAATGGAAGGGGATCATTTGAGCACCGGGGGAACACTTATTACTGATGGTACCAAAATTAGCTAATGGGGGCGGGGGGATCTATAGAAAAAAATTGAAATTTTTAGTGTCTCTCTTACCTCCACAGTTAAAAAAAAAAGAAAGCAAAACTGAGAGCTCGTAGGCTTTGGGAAATAATGTTACATTCTTTTATACTTGGACTGGGGATACACAGACTGAAATCTCAGCCTTATAACAAATTCCGTTAGAGGACCTAGTCCTATAATCCTTGTTGAGGTGTGTCAGGGACCGAAATGTGACTTCCAGCCCACACTTTGCTCATCCCTGACCTAGGGGCTACAAGATAATTCCATCAGATTCAAATCTTCCTTTTCTTCCTTCCCATCCTAGTTTTGATACCATCCGTGAAATGGAACTAGGGAGATCCAGGTTGTAATCCCCACTGAGCCGTGATACTCGCTAAGGGCTCTTAGATAAGCCACGATCTCTCCCCGTGATCTCCCTCACAGGTTGTTACGAAGATCAAGGGATGAGGAAGAGGAGACTGTCATATACAACCTTTAGCGCGCTGAAAGGAAGACCGGGTTTAAAAATGGCTAAGAAAACACAACAGTCAATGTAAACACTCACTCTGCTTTCTTGCGTTTGTGGTAAGAGCGCCTCCATGGATTCCTCCAGGTCTTCCTCTTGGCTAAAGACAAGTCCGGCAGAAAGGCAGCCAGGGACCCCTCTATCTGGTCTGGTTTCCCACACAAAGCATGCTCTGTGGAGCAGTAGTAAGAGCATTCGCCATAGAAACAGATGTTATTGGCTGCAGAAAGAACGAAGGAGATGGTGAGGAACCTTCGCAATTTTGAATGACCATCTTGACCAACATGGATGACAGCACTGAGGCTGATATTCATATGTGTGCTTCCTTTTCTATCAATGAATAACAGGCCAGTTTACTATTTACAATAATGGCTTGGAGACAGACCCAAGGGAGGTGATGGTGGAGGGAAAAAATGGGAGAAAGAGATCGGAATGAGGAGATCAGCCAATTCATGTGGCAGTGTTTCTCATAAACATTTCACAGTGAGCTTGGATGATAGTCAAGGAAGACATTGACTGCACAAGAGACATTTTAGGGACATGGAAGAATGGAGCTGAGTAGAGATGGGCATGAACTATGGTTCGGTGATTTGGTCCAGCACTCACACAGGTGTTCGTGGATGACACATACTTCCGTCCCTGCCTCCTCTGTGTGATCTCCACTCACTACCAACAGCACAGGCTTCCTTGCTCTGCCTCCTCATCAGTGCGGGCGATCACAGCGGAAGCAGAGGAGGGAAGCGTCTGCTGCTGCCAGTGAGTGGGTGATCCTGCAGAAGACAGAAGCATGGGGTGTCCGCAGAACACCTGTGATGGTGCCATTTGCCGAATTGGGCTGGATGGCCAAAAGGTGGTTCAAGCCCATCTCTAGAGCCGAGGACTCTGATTTCACGGCATTGGTGAAGCCATATCCGATTTTAGTTTGAACTTGACCATGGCTATCCCGGGTGCTGAAACCTAGAGATTTAAGCACCATGGACAGCTCCTAGAAAGGGAAGACTGAAACCACACAATGGGTCAACTGCTATCACAGAATCTTAGGGCTTTCAGCTATATTCAATAGAGGGATAACCCAAACATGCTGCTAAAATGCTCACTGTGTTTTTCCCCACTCCATCTATTGTCACTCTACTTCTGTAGAAAGCGACAGTTGATCTAGAACCCTGGAAAATCAGGATTTCCAGTTGCAAAAGAGAGGGGTGCATACCGAGATGATGCTGCCATCTTCGGACTACTGCACTTGACGTGAACAGTGCAACGGCAACAGAGGTGGGTGAGATTTGACATCCTCCATTATGCAGAAATTTAACCCCTGGCAGGATTAATAGACAGCTGTTCAAGAACTGCTGGATAACTCAGTGGTTCAAGTATCTGGCTACAGAGGCAGAGGTTGGGAGTTTGATTCCCCACCGGGCCTCATGATCCATAGAGTCCCATCCAACCTTATGGCTCTAATTTATTTATTTATTTATTTATTTATTGGACTTATATACCGCCCCATAGCGCTACAAGCACTCTCCGGGCGGTTTACAATTTTTTTATTATACAGGCTACACATTGCCCCCCCAGCAAGCTGGGTACTCATTTTACATTACTAAGATGATGGTGATGATGATTATAAAGAAAAAGTTGTGAAATTTCTGGTTGCATATATTTTCTTGAAATATCTTGCAAATAACTTGCTTAGTTTTTCTACGGAAGCTTCATTACACACACACACACACACAACACATGTGGATACAGAAGCCATGGCCCTACAGCGGTGACTTATCATCTTGCAGAATGGAGTGCTTCTTTAAAAAAGCTCCCCAGAATTCGTCACGGACTGGTGACGAAAGCAGCCTGTTGTTTTACTAGCCGCAACCCCTTCTTTTGGTGAGCATAAGGTAGGGTTGGTGGTTGGCTTAGAGTGAAATGTGATTTTCAAAAAACAAATGGAAGACAATGCTCCTATCATTATTATTTGCCTTGGGTGTATTAACTGTCTGTGTGACATATCAATAGGAAGAAAGAAAAGAGGGTGGAGATGGAATAAAAGCCTTCTACCTGCCCTAGCTTTTCTCCCGAGGTTCGGTAGAATATGAGGGCTCCTCTTCTTCATGATATTTGAGGCAAAGTGTCACTGCTGGCAAAACATCATCCATGGCTGTTGCTATCGGGTGCTTCTTTCACTCACTTCTGTTGTTACCCTGTTCCTTTCTCTGGAGGGACATGTTTGAGACGTATAAAATGATGCAGGGGACGGATCAAGTGGAGAGAGAGGAGCTCTTATCCCTCTCACGCAACACCAGAACCAGGGGACATCCACTCCGGTTGAGTGTTGGGGGGGGAGTGAGAACAGACCAAAGAAAACATCTCTTGACCCGGCGTGTTGTTCATCTGTGGAACTCCTTGCCACAGGATGTGGTGATGGCATCTGTCCTAGATGCCTTCAAAAGGGGATTGGACAGATCCCTGGAGGAAAAGTCCATCACAGGTTACGAGCTATGATGGGGATGGATAATCTCCGGGCTTCAAAGGAAGGTACCTCCAAATGCCAGATGCAGGGGAGGGGGATCAGGAGACAGGTCTGTAAAGGTCTCGTGGGCTCCCAGAGGCATCTGGTGGGGCCACGGTGAGATACAAGGAAGCTGGATTAGAGGGCCCCTTGGCCTGATCCAGCGGGGCTCTTCTTATGTGTAGCCAAAAAAAAAAAAATACTTGAAAGGTTGCCATATAGAGGAGGCGTAGGATCTCTTCTTGATTGTCCCAGACTGAAGGCCATATAACAATGGGCTAAAGTTACAGGAAGGCAGATTTAGGCTGACTATCAAGAAAAACCTCTTAACTGTTAGAGCAGTATGACAACGGAACCAATGACCTCGAGAGGTGCTGAGCGCTTCAGCTCTGAAGGCCTTCAAGAGAAAACTGGACCACCCTTTGTCAGATTCGCTTTGATCTGGATTCCCGCATTGAGCAGGGGGTTGGACTGGATGGCCTTACGGGCCCCTTTCAACTCCGTTGTTGTACGATTCTATGCGAAGTGCCACGGAAGGTGGCCTGGCCCACAGCTCAAAGCTGAACTCTCACTGTAAGGATAACACTGGACCACTGGAAGGCTGGAGTAAAAGGTTTGATTAACAGCATGTAAACCACTGTGGGAGCCCACCAGGATGTGGAACATCCGTGGCTATGGTAGTGCAAGAGGACTACGGTTCTGCCCATAGGCCCGTGTCCTATGGCAAAAAGTCAAAGTGTACACAATTACTTTTAAAAAGATCCCCCAAGGGAGGCCCAGAAGTCTTCTGTTAGAGGTAGGGCCTTCTTGGTGGTGGCACAGAAGTTATGGAATCAACTCCCAGAGGAACTACACCCGGCCCCACATACTCATTTGGGAGGCAGTTAAAAACACTACTTTTCAGTGGAGGCCTTCCACCTTGACCCCGGTTGTATCTCTTGCCTCCTGTTTCCGTTTCGGTCTGAGAATTCGCTGGGTTTTTAAGTTTTTCAGACTCTGCGTTTGTTCTTTGTGTGGCAATTTAGTGTTTACTGCTTTGCTGTATTTTCTTTTCACTCCTGGTAAACTGCCCAGAATAATTAAACAAACAAACAGTTACAGTTCTAGTTTCAAGCCCCCAAAGTATTTAGTTACAGTTACAATTATATAAAGTTACCAATTCTAGCTATAATCACTATTTTAGAAAGGCAAATAGTCATCAGAAGAACTAAAATAAAGGTTAATCTTTCTTTTGTTTCTCCAAAGGACTTTTAGCTAGTTTTTTTTTTCCCCTGGGGGCAGAAACCTGCCATCTGCTATTCTTGTACAGTACAAAATACACTCTCATCCTGCCCACCTCACTGTCACCTCAACGCCCATAACAAGGTATAAAGGAGCAATGACACCCTGTAATAGTCCTCCTCCACTCGTGAGTCAAGCCACACACCCTTATATAAGCATCGTAAAAAGTGGCCAAAAAAGTTATTCTTCTACAACAAAATGAGTGAAGTTATCCTTCATTACACTGCAGGCTGAATGTTGGCACAGCTTTATTATTGAGGGGGGGGGGGAGAAAGAATTGCCATTTTATATTCCCAGCTGCTCAGCCAAGATCTGTTTGCTGGAGTAACACCACCAGCTTAAACCTCATTGGCAAGTTAAGAAGCGAGCGCAGACATTTTGTTCTGCGCAATTCAACACGCAAGAGCAAAGAACCTATGCAAACTTCTTAACTCGTGGCCGTTCGCTGCTGAAATTCACACTCGTTGTGGTTAATCGATGGGAGCAATTAAGGGGATTTTGCACATCAGTTCTGAAGCCTGGAAAGTGTATGCTGGATGAGTCAGACCGGCGGTTTCCAACCTTGGGTCTCCAGATGTTCTTGGACTACAACTCCCAGAAATCCTGGTCCAGCACAGCTAGTGATGGAGCCTTCTGGGACTTTGAGGAGATGACTCCACCAGCATTTGAGAACCCAAAGGTTGGAAACCATAGCGGTGTACCATCCCTTCAGTGCACTGGTGATTCCGATGCTACTGACATCCACACCACCAACCTTCTCTACCTGTTAAACTTTCTTCCATCTCCAAATCTACTGGGGAGAAAGTTCCCTGCAAACTTCTAAACAGATTTACGTTTTGGGACGGAGGCGCTGTGATTCACCCTTTTTTGTCAATGGCACTCGTGATCTGGATAATAATTCCAGGATTCCGAGGTTGGAAATAAGGCGCGGAGCATCGTTTGCAACTATGAGACCAGTGCGAACAAGCATGCTTACACTGCATTGGCAAAACTATTCGGGACTTTTCCAAACATCCCAGCTGTACAACTTCCTAATGAGTTCACAAGCTAAGCTGGTGATAGTCTCTTGCATCCACATGGATAGGCCTGGGATTCATGGAATACAGACCCCCAAAGTTTGCAGAAATTCCTTCAGCCAGATGCCTGGGGTGGGTGGTGGTTAGCAAAAAAAGCAACAAAACAAATAAAGAAATAAACAAACACATCAGTCCTTTCAGATGCCTGTAGTCACTTTCAGCTGAAAAATAATGCCTTATCTCAGACATGATGAAGACAGAGGAAGTGGTTAGGCAAGGCTAAGCTCTCTGGGAGTTCCAAGTCAGTATGTGTTTGGTGGTTTCCTGAGTGGTGCCTCGTAGAGATGGGGGCATTCGTATAAGAATATCCTGGCATAGGTGGTGGGTCCAGCCCCGTGGGGCCAGGTGGTCCACTCACTGATCGACCGCTCTCTCAGGCGCTGCAATCCTTCCAATGACTCCGGAGCTTGTGATTGGCGAGCCACTCTTCGACCTGGCAGGGAAGCTTGTCGTCCCGCCTCCTCCCAGGAATGATGAACCAATCGTGATCTCTGGAGCCACTGGGAGGACTGCGGCGCTCGCGGCAGTCAGTGAGTCAACCATACACACCCAGGGGGCTGGACCCGCATTACTTCCACCTGTACGGGGGTATTCGTATATGAATACCCCCATCTCTAGCGCCCTGTTTGGAGCATAATAGGCAGAAAGAGAGAGACTACCAGGCTCATAATGCCTTGCAGTTCTCATGGAATTGAGCACCATCTAGTCACTGCCTGAAAGAACTGGGGAGTGGGTGGGTGGGTGGGTAGGTTGGTTGGCTGAAACCTTCAGAGGCCTTGTAGGGGACATTCCTGCAGACTTCTGGGAGCGGTCATCCATGAATTCCAAAAATCTAAGGCCTACATACAGCTCTGCTTTATGGACAGGGTCAGACTGGGGTGACCCTCCCAGCAAAGTACAACACTCAGAGGAAACGCCAGATTTATTCCTGTAGAGTACGTGCCTCTTTCTGGTAGTAGGACCTGCGATTGTATTTGCACAGTCAGCTATTCTTCTAAGCTTTCAAAACCTGGAGAGCGATAGTCATCTACAATGCATTCAAAAGAAATGTGCAAAGATCTTAATCTATTTCTCCTGGGTACCTGGAACAGATACGCCATTGTCTGTTTACCCAAGGAAGGTGGAAAATCCATAATCCTCTATGATTGGCTAACCCGAACAGAGGTCTGAGTGCTCCCTAACTCTGTAACATTGATTCTGGGAAACTACCCCTTCAATTACTGTAAAAACTATGGCCAACGTTGTTAATATGCCCCATTTTGCTAGTAAATTACCACTCGTTGGTTAAAGGCCTGGAGTTTCAGCAGCCTGCCCGCCTGAAAGAAGACAGAGAAACGTATTTAAATAATTACTGACCTATTTCTATTCTTTACATTTTGTCTAAAGCGCTTTGCTCATTTTTTGCTTTCCGAAGGTAGCTGCGCGTTTCTATCTGCTCTCAGGCAGATTTGTCTGAAGAAAGAACGAAACCCTTCCATGGAAAGCAATTCTTGAACAAACTCACTCTGACAACGATTCGCCCCAAAGCGCCTTGAGAAAGACGTTCACAGAGCTTGGAAATAATGCACGGCAAGTAATAATGTTAGCTGTAGCATGTTCGTTTGGATAGTAATGTTACCTCAACATTACTTTTAAAGGGTAATGCAATGACTGGTAACATTGCTACCTTTTTAAAAATGTGTGACAAGTAACATTTATTCATTCTATTTAAGGCTTTGCTTTTAGGGTGTTCACTGTGGGGGAACAGCTGTTTACATTTATTGTATTTTAAGTGTAATTTAAAATAAAAACAGTACTCCCCTCCTATCTATGGGATCAGTATCTGTGAATTCACTTATCCGCTGCCTGGAAATATTAAATTTAAAAAACAACTGTGTATTTACCAGAACTGGCCACTAGAGGTAGACAGAGATCATATTATGTATATGGTTCACTATATCCACAGTTTTCGGCATCCACGGAGGGGCTTAGAATCAATCCCCCGCAGATACCATGTTTCTACTGTAATTAAAACAACTGAAAAAGCAATAGATTGACAACCACATGATTCTGTTGTGTAGTGTAGTAAATTACACTAAAATAGGCCAACTTGAATCAATGGGGTTTAGTGAATTAACTTCTCCACAAGTTCCATTGATTCAAAGGAGCTGACTCTCACTGCAACTTACTATGCTAAAGTAAGGCTTAAAGCAGGCCTATATGAATCAATAGACAATATGGAGGAATTGATCTATCAACACCCCCTTCCCCTTCTTCAATGGATCTAATCTAGCGCAATTTACTATGCTAAGCAACAGGATTTGGGCAACTGGAAAATTGTCTATGTAAGGAAAAACTTCCCATACAAAATCTGAGCATGACAAACAGGCCTTAAAGGATCAGAAGGATTACAAAAGAGGCAGAGATGACAGCCACATTTATACATCAAGGTCTAAAGAAAAACCTTAATAATTTCTGAATGCACAGTTTCTGATGCCCTTTGGGAACTTAAACCAACAAATCCCAAGGAATTCACTGTTTGAGTTGCCAG
This sequence comes from Pogona vitticeps, assembly GCF_051106095.1. NCBI lineage: Eukaryota > Metazoa > Chordata > Lepidosauria > Squamata > Agamidae > Pogona > Pogona vitticeps. Next base: position 9,726,789 of record NC_135795.1, read on the forward strand.
TTAATATAACACCCTTGTCAAGATTCTTGTATAATTATAGGTTGATGCACCGCTGTAGCGCTATATAATTCAAGACCTTCATAGAAAAATCCAGCTTGTCTCTGTATCCATTTTTGTCAGCAGTGGGAATCCAATTAAGAATTTGGAAGCATTGTGAATTGGTCTTTACATGAAATGTTCACACGGACATGATCTAACTTGCTGATGGCTTCTTTCTTTCTTAGTCCAGCCAGCTGTTCTTAACAGAAGTCATCGGAGGTCCTCCCCTATGGAGGCTCAAGTTCATTATGCCACTTTCGCATAAGCAGATGATGGAGATCTGCCTGCATGAGTCGGCAATTAAAATGAAGTCACAAAACGGGAACTGGTCTGACACTAACAGATATGGAAAACGAGGGCCATTAAGTCCATCTTGCATGTGACTATGAGAGGAGGGGAAGGTTAACTAACTATGGAAAGATCTAGTCATTTACAGTATAAACGGAGGGAGGCATTGCTAGAAAATTTCCTTCGGCCTTCAGTACAGCAACGTGGCTTTTAGGAATACAAAACCAACTACAACACAAGAATCCTTGGCTTTTTCACTTCCCCACATATTTCTCAGCTTGATTGATTGATTGGTTGGTAGGTTGGTTGGTTGGTTGGTTGACTGGTTGATTGATTGACTTGATTTGTATACCACACCCATTAGTGAAGAGGCCCTGCTCTGGGTGGTTTACAATAAAAAGCAACGCAAAACCAGAAATAAAAGTAAAACTGCTAAAAAAAACCACCCCACAATTAACAACAAACCAAGAAAACCAATGGCACAAAAACAGTATTGCAGAAAAATGGCAGACAAAACATGAGTGGTCAACATGAGTCAGAGTGCAAAACTCCTTGAAGTTGCTCTGTGCCATCCAATTAGGAAACTCATTGTGAACTTTATGGGGCTTTCAAGATAAATGAGATATTTAAGGAGTGGTTGTCCAAGGGCCACGTACCCACATGCTTTACAGATTAAACTGAATAAGTCTGTTTTGTGCTGTCTCAAACCTCAACAGCATCACCTTGCTGACAAAAGTCAGCATAGTCAAAGCTATGGCTTTTCCAGTAGCCATTACTTTCTTGGGCTCCATGATCACTGCAGACGGAGACAGCAGTCACGAAATTAAAAGACGCCTGCTTCTTGGGAGGAAAACGATGACAAACCTCTACAGCATCTTAGAAAGCAGAGACATCACCGTGCCGACAAAGGTCCGCATAGTCAAAGCTATGGTTTTTCCGGTAGTGATGTACGGAAGTGAGAGCTGGACCATAAAGAAGGCTGACCACCAAAGAATTGATGCTTTTGAATTGTGGTGCTGGAAGAGGCTCTTGAGAGTCCCCTGGACTGCAAGGAGAACAAACCTATCCATTCTGAAGGAAATCAAGCCTGAGTGCTCACTGGAAGGACAGATCCTGAAGCCGAGGCTCCAATACTTTGGCCATCTCATGAGAAGAGAAGACTCCCTGGAAAAAAACCCTGATGTTGGGAAAGTGTGAGGGTGGGAAGGGGATGACAGAGGACAAGATGGTTGGACAGTGTCATTGAAGCAACCAACATGAATTTGACCCAACTCCGGGAGGCAGTGGAAGACAAGAGGGCCTGGCTTGCTCTGGTCCATGGGGTCACGAACTAAACAACTAAACAACAACAACGTTTTGTTGACAAAAGCAATGCAAAAAGAGTGTGGGTTTCTATGCATGAAAAACATTAATGGAACAATGAAGAAATGGAACAGAAGAGAGTTGGGAAGAAAGGGAAGTCCAGCAGAGGTGGTCAAGGTGGAGGCCTTTGGGTGTTGCTGGGCTGCAACTAGACTAGAGTGATCTACCCCTCTCCAGGACAGTGAGCGCCTGATGAAACGGCAGCCCTAACTCCAGATCCCTTTGTGAAGTTCATGAAGTCTGAGACTTATCCTGTATTCTGATGTATTCATGGCGTATCCCCTTCTACACCATAATATATATGGGGGAGTACACCATAATATGTATGCTGATCCCAACTGAAGCCGACCCATTGACCCAACAGGGTTTACGTAAGTGAGACTTACCTTTTGGCAACTGACTCTGTGGGTCTACTCTTATTTGGAATTGGAGATGAAAAGGATGTGCCGTTTGGATTGTATAGACTCCAACTCCCAGAATCCCCTGGGTAGAATTCTGGGTGTTCCAGCCCACAAACACCTTCAGACATCCATGTAAGTTTCCGGTCTTATGTATGTATCGTGTGCTGTCAATTCAATTCTGTCTTCTGGTGACCCTTCCTAGGGTTTTCAAGGTTTTCCCTTTCCTCCTTCTGGGGGCTTCCTGGGACTGTGCAGCTGGCCCATGGCCACACAGGCTGGCTCTTCTCTCAGTAGACACAGCGGGAATTCGAACTCTCCACAGCCAGAGACCTAAACCACTGAGCTATCCAGCCAGCATAATAATTGTGTGCCATCCTTAATGTGACTCTCTCCAGGGCTTTCCAGATAGAGAATAGACAGACATAGTTTAACATTTTCTTCTTCTGGGAACATCCTGGGACTATGCAGCTTGCCCAAGGCTACCCAGGCTGGCTCTTCTGCGATACAGAGTGTGAAATCAAACTCCCAATTTCTGACTCTGCAGCCAGATACCTACACTGCTGAGTTATCCAGCCAGTCTTGGTGCCATCAAAGACCCCTGTGATCTATACTTACGTACATACAGAATTAATTTTTTTTATTTGCTGTTGTGTAATAACTGGAGGTTTATTCAGTTTACTATTTTAATGGCTGCATTGTCTGAAACCATCTGACATCTCTTTTGGTTAATGGTGGTACAGGACTGTGTTAAATAAGTCAGTATGTTTCTTGCAGAAGCCTAGTCCATACCTGGTGAGATGAAGAATGTCCGCCATAGCTTCTTGTCACGTGTAACGTCCCTGATTTCTCTGGTCATGTTCACCAATCTGCCAGCTACTGGGGGCACACGTCGAAAATCCAGGATCCTAGTTAAAAAAGGGTAAAAAATTAAGAATTTAAAAATAATCTCTTAACACTCCCCCTCTGATAAGATAGGTATTATAGGGTTCCCCACAGATCGTATAAATAAATTTTAACATATGAATGCATATACAGTGGTGCCTCACTAGATGATGTTAATCCGTTCCATTTAAATTGCTGTCTTGTGAAAACATCGTCTAGCGAAAAGCGTTTCCCATTGGAATGTATTGAAACCCGTTTAATGCATTCCAATGGGGGAAAATAGTCGTCATCCAGCGAAAATCACCCATAGGGAAGCAATTTTACGGAGTGCCAATTAGATGTTTAAATTTCTGTCTTGCGAAGCATCGGTCCCGAAAACACCCGTTTTGTGAAGATCGCCCATAGGGAAGCCATTTTCCGAAGCTGCTGATCAGCTGTAAAAATAGTCGTCTTGCGAAAAAACGGTCTGCGAAGCACAGACCAAATCATTGTCCAGCAAAATCCCCCCATAGGAAAAACCGTTTTGCGATCGCAAAAAGTCAACGTCTAGCAAAAAAAACAACCGTTTTGTGGGGTAATCGTCTTGCGAGGTACCACTGTATATTTGCAACAGAGTCGAGTGACATCCAACACAGCTCATGAGCAGAGTCTTGACCGCAGTGCTGCAGTTTAACCACTGTGTCACCAGGCCCTTCATAAACATCTGAAGGGCCACCCAGTCTCTGTTTTAAACTAAAGTTCAGTGGGAGCCCTTTTTGTCAGATACATATTTTAAAAACAAACGATGTTTCTTACCTATCCAGATGAAACGCTGCAATTTCAGCATTATGTCTTTCGTAGTCAGAGAAATAAAAGAAGTCTGGAGGAGTTTCCTGCTCTCTTGTCTGTCTGAAAAAGAAGGACAACCACCAAAGGTTTATTTACCTTGAGAAGAATCCCTTTAAATGTACAAGGAGCCTGTTTTCAGAGCACACACTCTCTCACTACTCATATTAAAGGTGAGAATCTTTGGGTTTCTGAATTAGAGATGGGCACCAACCATTGATTTGTTTATTGGTCGAACAGATGGTTTCCGGTGCTTCAAAGCCCTGCCTCCCCCAGCAGGCGCACACTTGAAGGAAGCAGCCTGCCTTCCCTGCCCCACTTCTGAGTGGGCGCCTGCTGGAGGAGGCAGGACTCTGATGCCCTAAACACCTGTTCAGCCACTAAACAAACCAGCATGCACTGCCAAACCAGCAGTTTGCGTCCATCTCTATTCCAGTTTTTTGGCGCACAACTCTTGCTGTTGGTTACCACTGGCTTTGCCAATTGCTGTCTGGGACAGCTGCAGTCCAAAATATCTAGAGGGCCAAAGGGGGCCCCCCACTTCTGATTCGCTTCAAATTCAGAGGGGTCTGGGGACTCCCACACCTGTGTGGGGTGGGAAATTCGCTCCGGGTTTCGGTCCGAACTTTACAGGAGCCAATCAGAGGTGCTCAACCAAGTTTAAACACGGGGTTTAAAGTTTTAAGTTCTTTAAAGTTCTGCATAAAATCCAGAGTGGATTCTCTCCACTTGCATAATCAGTCACTAAATCAAACCAGTAAAATATGTCAGTGGGGGGTTCACCTCCCACCCCTTGTTGCTGATATAAACATTCAAAACTACTGCACACCCAGTTAAGACAGTCAACCCACATAAGCCAGCATTATTTACAAACTATGATAGTTGCTTCCCGGTATCCCATGTGCTTACTTTCTCATGTGCGTCAAGAATAAGGAGAAACACATTGATAGAAATGACGCTTCCCCCTCTTGCGATGCCTGGCATTTTGCCCAGTAAACCTTGAGTTTTGCACAAAACACAAGTTGTATTTCAAGGCAAATCGAATATTTGTGGGGTGCAAAAAAACAACAAAAACCCCCCCACAAAACCACATTTCCCCTTAGCCCCTTGCTTCTGATGAAGCAGTATGCCAATCATTTTGCCCTGTTCTAATTTTTACTCTTTTAAGGAAATTTTTCATTAATTAATTTTGCATTTTACAGTCATGCCCCGCTTAACGATTACCCCGTATAATGACGAATCTGCTTCACGATGTTTTTGCAGTCGCAATTGCGATCGCAAAACGATGTTTTAAATGGGTTTTTTTTTTCGCTTTCTGAAGATCGGATAGATCGATGGATGGGTACGTAGGTAATCTTGCTAGCAGTTGATCATACAACAGTACCCTAAAGCAACATAGGCCATAAATTACTGCATGATGTACCAAACACCCAAGAGCCAAGGAATATTTAGAATGGTCTGATGGTGAAACCGATGTTTCATTCAACATTTCATTCTGTTTCCGTATATCTGATGAAGTAGACATGTCCACAAAAGCTTATATTAAAATGTAATAGTCTATATGGTGCCACACTTTTTTGTCTTGTCCTGTTTTGCTTCTTTGGATATTGCCTGACCTACTTTCAATAGTGTGTCTTGATGCACTGTGACAGCTGGGCAAAGTCTTGTTTCTCAAGACTAATTTTGTGGATTCTGGTCCTACCAGACTCCTCAACCTTTTCATTCAGGGGAGAAAATGTGGAAGAACTCATTCACAACCTTACTTCATTAATGAGCAAGTCCCTCCACCAATTCTACTCGGATGGCATTTCCAAGACTTAGTACCTCCTTAGGAAGATGAATAATGTCTGCTCAACTTATGCACCGATGTATCCATGGAGCAGAAACACACCAGACCTATTTCTAGCCCTTCTGGAATCCTACTGTTTGGTTTCTTTGGCATTATCAGAATCTTCCTGCGGCATAAACCGTTTCTAAGAATAGGACGCCACCCGTCACCCTGCGACTTAGAAGGATGACCAAGAAGATTATCCACTCGCAAGAGTAAGGAACTGGGGCAATGTTTGGCTTCCCAAGGTCCCATCAGACTCCCTTAATAGCAATGACATGCTGTCAAGTCAATTCTGGCTTATGGTGACCCTTTTCAAGGTTTTCCAGGTACGAATAATCAGGTTTCCCACTCCTTCTGCAGGCAACCTGAGACCGTGCAGCTTGCCCAAGGCTACCCAGGGTAGCTTTTCTCCTGGAAGGCCCAATGGGGAATTAAAGTCCTAGTCTCTGATTAGATGAGCCATCTAGCCATCTAGCCAGCAATCAGATCCCCATATTCACTACCAAGAAACAAAACAAGGTTTCCCCATGGGAGGAAAATGACATTGTCCTTTTTTAAAGACATCTACAGGAGTTGCTATTCATCTGTCAAACAGACCGCATTCCCCAATACAGCTTCCAATGCTCAAACTACCCATTTCCCCAAAAGCAGAAGCTGGCCCCCCTGAGATTCCTTGCTTCTAGGCAACAGAAGAAATGTCGTTGCTGTTTTCATCAACATCGACCTAATATGATATCGGCCTCTCTGCATGAAAACATTAGGATCCTTTCCCTTCGAGAAATAAGCAGACACTCACTGCAAGCACCAAAATAATGGCTGAACGCAGCTTAAAAAGTCCAACGAGGTTGCAACAAAACCACCACCATAGTCGTTTTGCATGATCTGCACAAAAAAGAATTCTGATCCTCATTCTCTTGTCCTGTCCAGAGTGTGGCTAAACACCTGACCCTCTTAAAGGGTGAGAACCATAGCGACATGCTGCCATGGAGTCATCTGTGTAAGGAAAAGAAGCTAACATTTCCATCTATAAATTGGTGGCTTCCCATTCCTAGAGATTTTCCACTGTTAGGATAATAGTTCCCAACCTAGGGTAACCCAGATGTTCTTGGACCGCGATTCCCAGAAGCCTTCACCATTAGTTGTGCTGGCCAGGATTTCTGGGAGTTGCCCTCCAAGAAGACCTGGATTATCCAAGGTTGGGAACCACTTGTTTTGAGCAATGGTTCACAACCTTGGATCTCCAGATATTCTTGGACTAAAACTCCCAGAAGCTTTCACTCCCAGCTGTACTGGGCAGGATTTCTGACAAATGTGGTCCAAGAACATCTGGACCCGACCGCTACTCTAGGAAGAAGAAAAAAGCCTGGGACGGCAGGGAAAGGAGGGCACTGAAGCACATAACGAAGAGAAGCCAACGGGCTTATTAAGGATTTGAGCCTGTAATTGGGCAGACGTTCAGCAAAGTCCTAGCCTATCAGGAGACCAATATCCTAGCCTATCAGGGCAATAGTCCACTTACAAGATCACAGCGTAATGACTGTATTTACTTTCTGAAATATGAAAAAGTGCATCTCCTTCTTCCAGACTGTCTCTGCTCAAGATCTTGAAGACTTTCACTAATTATGCCAAACAAGATTACAGGCATGTGATTACTGCGATATAATCACACCCTTGGGTTAAATGAGTCTGATTTCTCACACCCTAAGGCTAAATGTTCCTCAGAGGCGCCATTTCCTAACAAAATAGCGCACACCTTTGATCTTGTTTTATTGCTGGTTGCTAATATTCTTTGCTGCATCACAGAGGTTGCAGCATCCCTCAGAGTTATGGGGAGGGCTGCATGCTGGCAAACTGTTTTAAGTGATTTTGTATTGCAACCCAAAAGAGATTAGAAAGGTGAGTGCTATTTCAGGGTGCATTAATAGAAGCATGGGGTCTCCAAATCTCATGGAATATTAGTTCCCCCTCTATACGGCACGGGCTAGGCCTTATCTTGAATTCTGTGTCGGGGACAGTGCAGTTCAAGAAGGATGCCAACAAACTGGAACAAGTTCAGATGAGTGCAAGAAAGATTATCATGGGATGTGCACCTCTCTCTCTCTGTGTGTGTGTGTATGTGTAGAAGGAGAATCATGTCCACCAGAGGTGGAATTCTCTTGTTATCTGGAGCAGTGGTCCCCAACCTTAGGCCTCCAGATGTTCTTGGACTACAACTCCCAGAAGCCTTCACCACCACCTTTGCTGGCCAGGATTTCTGGGAGCTGAAGTCCAAGAACATCTGGAGGCCCAAGGTTGGGGACCACTGATCTGGAGGGAGACTGGTTGGGTATGCCCTCTCCAGAATCTAAATTTATTTATTATTTTTATGCCTAACAGATAGACTCATTCTGCTGCCATGGTATGTGTTATGTACACACATTCCACTAATGTACCCTCGTGGAATCTTCTCAAGATGATTTCTGCAGATGTTCTTGCTTTGGAGCCCCACAAAAATAGTCTTGATGGTCCTCCACAGGACAGACAACCCAGAAGCAGAAGTAGACTAGCTTGGCTGAATGTTTGTGGATCAGTGGCGGTGAACTATTTCCGCCCCCGCTCTCACTGGAGAACCACATTCCACCAGGAGAATTTGAGTGAGGGGGCATAGAGAATTTTGGCAATTCTGGGCGATTTGGGGTTGCTGTGTGGCATTCTCCAGGAGCCACATGGACCTCCAGAAGTGCGATGACGATGAAAATGAAGACAGAGATGATTTGTTAATAATAATGAATTATGAAATATAATGAGTATGAAAAATAAGTTAAAAAAATTAAACTGGAAAATAACAAAAGTTGGTATTTGGGGGCAGGGGGGTTGATCTCTTTCTCAGAAGCCTTGCGGTTTATTTAAAAGGCGAAAAGGAAGCTTCTGGGAACGGTTGTTCTTTTAAAGCCGCAACCGTACAGATTGGTTAAAAGCGTGCGGCCAATATGGTCACAAACAAGGACAGGATGATTTCAATTAAAATAACCAACCAATGCTTGAATGTGAGCCTGGAGTGGCATTGTCTGATATGACATCTCTTGGCAGGTTGGTTGAAACCTGTGGAACTTCGCCCTACTCACGACCTCTCCGGGATGTCTCGTTTCCAGCATCCAACCCAGCCTTCTCAAACCGTCAACTGTCGTCTCCGTTTTTAAAAGCCTTCTCAAAACGCTGCACGTTTACAATGGAGAAAAACTCCTCTGCTACCAAGTCCTCTTGGCTCCATAGGCACTCCCCGGGATTCTGACCTTCCAAGACAGGCCAGAGCACAGACTTAATGCTTCTCCCCATGCCGCAACCCTATGTTACCCTCCTTCCTGAAAAATTCATGCACCCAAAGAGGAACAAAATCCAAATAGGTAACTTTCAGCACTTAAGGTGAGTTCACACTGAACGACTGGGAGGCATTATCATATTTCCTTGTGAACGGAAAAAAAAAATCCCAGCATGCTTGTTGGCCAGCAATGGGGATGGTCCTCCCCCTTGACTACAGTACCATCATTCTCCATTCGATCTACCTTGCAGACACCTTACAAACATCAGAATGCGATGCACTTGGGAGAAACGCTTAAGTTTTTGAGGCTGGGCCTAGCTCCATCTGAGTTTCCTGTGGCTGCTCCAGGAGCTTTCTTGCTGATGAAAATTAGGTGAAGCTAGGTGGGACGTGGGCTAAACTGCAGAAGCCTGTGCTGCAGGGTCAGAAAACCAAGCAGTCGTAAGATCGAATCCACGCGACGGAGTGAGCGCCCGTCGCTTGTCCCAGCTCCCGCCAACCTAGCAGTTCGAAAGCATGCAAATGCAAACAGATCAATAGGGACCACTTCGGTGGGAAGGTAACAGTGTTCCGTGTCTAAGTCGCACTGGCCATGTGACCACGGAAGATTGTCTTCGGACAAAACGCTGGCTCTATGGCTTGGAAACGGGGATGAGCACCGCCCCCTAGAGTCGAACACGACTGGACAAAAATTGTCAAGGGGAACCTTTACCTTTACCTTAGGCTTAGCTAAGTCTGAATGCCTTCTTATTTAAGTCTTTCTTCTCTTCAGTTGTTTGTACGATGCCTGCAAGGCAGGGCAGACTCTCAGAATGGAGAATTATGGTGTTTGTTGTCTAGAAAATCTGAACATCCCATCCCTTGTCAACAATGCTGGAAGATGGATGATATCTCCATCCCTGCTAATTTTTTTTTTAAAAATATGATCTTGTGACTGTTGAATCCACTATAGCCTGAGGAGCCATGCATTAGGGAGAGCGTTAGCTTTCTCTCTCTATCCCAGGATGTAAATTGAGGAGAACTTACATTTTACTCTGCCTACAAACCAGATTCAGACCAATCACATATTCTGGATCAAAAACTGAACCAGGATGCCCAAAACTGTTTCTGGAATGAAGCAAAGCTAATTTACAAATCAATTTGTTTCTAGACCACACATCACATTGGGAGGGTTAAAATTCATTTTAGCGGTATTAAAAAAAGAGAGAGGCATATTTAAATATGCCCGGTACACAAGCTTCTGAAGCCACCTATCTGAAAAGAGGCAGGTTTCCTCCCCCACTGCATCTTCACGTTTCATGTGCCTCAGCACAAAATAAAGTTACAACCACTCTGTTTTCCCAGTGCAAACGAGTCAAGGTATTGACATCACATATTTGCAAATAAGTTTGGATCCAGGTTGCGAATTGAGCGGGAGCATTTGCACATCAAATGGGGTCATGCTCAAGACCCCCAAAATGTGTTACAAATCAGATCGGGGAACCTCTGCCCAGCCCTATGCTTGACGGTTTTCTAAGCACCGTGCTACGAGCAGACACCCAACTTCCAGCATTACGGCTCCATGCAATAATAATGATACTAAAAATAATGCGAATTGTGAACTTTACGATTTGGCATTTACACATATAAGCATCAAATGATTTTTCTTCCACCATCACTGATTGTAAAAAAAAACCCCATCTCTCTCTCTCTCTCTCTCTCTCAATTTCTCCTGCTGGGTGTACGCAGCAAAGAAAATCTGAGGATATATATATATTTTAATGGCGTAATGGCTCTGGAAAAGTGGGGAGCAGGGACAGTTTGCTGACAATACGTTCTGCATTATTTATATGTAGAGCGTTACTAGCAGAATCGCCAGGAAATATTGTGGGCTTCTAGGAAGATAAATATATTCATTAGGTGGAACTTATTCACAAAGCACACCGTGTGTCTCTGCAGAAATTTAATCACCTCCTCAAAAATATATGCATGTCGCCTGATTTACAGGGGGGAAATAGCTTCTGATGAGATGCGTCCTCCAATATATCCAACTTATAAAACAATTGGGTTTCATCTCCATTTCGCAAAAATACCTTTGTCGACTGATCTGTCGGTACGGGTGGCGACAGACGTAGCAAATCAGTAGATAATTTGCAGCTTCCTTCCCCTTCCCCCCATATCAGATAAATCACTAACAAAAGGACATTAAAGATTGGACATAAAACACACGTTCTATGACCAACTGGGGGAGAAGGGGAGGAAGGAGATTTGCAATATAAATCAGCAGAATATTACAGTAGGAGATGGAGGCGTGAGTGAGGTCTATAATGGCATAGAAACAGGATGAAAAGATGTCTGTGCTTATTTATATGGGAAAAATTTGGCTGCCATTCCGAGAGTCTACGGGACATGCTGATTTCTGCATGAATTGGGAGCCAAGTAGAGCGTCTCTAATCTTCACATATGTGTCCATTCCTTCAGGGCTGCGTTGGGTCAAACAGCTTATCCTGAAAGGAAAAGCCAGCTCTCCTAGGTAGTGGAAGCTGGTGACTCCGATTTCAGGGGTGCGGGTGACTCTGCTCCGGGTCTTACTGGAAACAGTAGTGGAGCTTATCCAAAGTGCTATGTCAGTGGAGTGGGATGGCAATGGAGGATGTTTTGAATATTACCATGTTGTTATAGATGGGCACGAATCAGCGATTCAGTGATTTGTGCTGCTTCGCTTTTCAGGAGAACAGGTATTGGTGCTTCCCAGCCCCGCCTCCTAAAGCAGGCACCGACTCAGAGCCAGTGTCTGGAGGAGGCGGGGCCAGGACGCCAGGGCGCTCCTTCTGATTGGGTGCCCACCGGACAAGGTGGGGCTGGGAAGCACCGAACACCTGTTTGGCCAAACGACAAACCAGCACGAAGCGTCGGTTCGGCAGTTTGTGCCCATCTCTAAATATTATTATTTAATCCCATTATGCTGCTTCAGCTGCCACTGTTCTCTCCAGGATGCTCTGGGTGTAGGCATTGCTCCAGAACATTATGTTCCCCAGAAAGTGGACACTGCTGGAATTCCCAGCAAGCACCAGGGAGAGCTTCTGTTTCCTTGGAAACTAAGCCTGAACTTGGCCTTTTCTGGGCCGTGAGGCCTTCTGGCCCAGCCTTCCTCTAGGGAAATACATTTCAGTGCCTATCTGGCAGGTGGAACTCCTAGAATGTAGAATCTGGAGTCTAAAATAAGATAAAACAAATAACAGAAATCAGAATGCTCTCTCCCTCTCTGTCTCTGTCTCTCTCTCTCTCACACACACACACACACACACAAGCAAAAACAAAGAAAAAAAGCATTGTGATACCTTAGAGACTAGCTATTATATTTTAATGTTAGCTTTTGTGGCCCTTTTTAGCCCACTTTGTCAGACATATGAGATGGTAAATAGGGATCAACACTGTAAAACAGTGATCCTCAACCTTGGGCCTCCAGATGTTCTTGGACTACAGCTCCCAGAAGCCTTCACCATCACCTCTGCTGCCCAGGATTTCTGGGAGTTGAAGTCCAAGAACATCTGGAGGCCCAAGGTTGGGGACCAGTGCTGTAAAAGATTCATGCTGGACTCTTAAGAGCCAGTGGTGTCTGGCTACGTTCAACATACCATAATTTATGACCTCTGTCTGGTATTCAGTTCTACTATAAACATTCCAGCAAGAGTTACAAAGCCAGGCAAAAGCAGAGAGAGAGAGAGAGAGAGAGAGAACTCTAAAGGCAATTAAGATGATTAAACGTAACAACAGGACATTAATAATTCACATTAATATAGGGTATGACCTTTGAGTCTTATCCTGAAATATGGGTCTGGTAGTTGTGAAAGAAAATAACAGCAGATAGTAGCATGATTATTACATTTAGTAATGGCTAAAAAACCTTGACTGGTATTCACTCCACTTATATGTGTGTTCATCATGTGAATACATTTCATCTCAGCTATTTCTCTCTATATGTATGTTTTTGGCTGTCATTGTTACATTTTCCAGATACCTGTGTGTCTGTCTGCTCTGGCTAACAGGGTAGTAAATACTTGCTTGAGGGCACAAATCCTCACTCTGTATCCATCAACTTCTATACACAATTCAGAAGTGCTGATTTTTGTACCCATAATAACTATAAAACTCTCAACACCCTGGAAACAGTTGGACCTATGTGAAGGATTGCATCTCCCCACCTGAACTTTCCTGACTTTTAAGATATTTGGAGAAAACTTTTCTCTTGGTCCTCGCAAACTTACTGGCATATCTGATGAGGAAACAAGAAAGGGCATATTTTTGTGGCTACTCTTGTGCTATAGAACCCATTCCCATGGGAGACCAAGAAGGTCCCCCCTGTAGCATCCTTCCATCAGCATGCTGAGACAGTTCTCTTTAAGTAGACTTTTAGTAAATAATTAGCTGCCGAGGAAGAGTCGTTGTTGTTTTTAAAGTGGGCATTATGCATTTTACTTTCTTCAGTGTACTTTTAAATAGTTTCCAATTGGTATTATTGAATAACTTTAATATGTGCCTATTTTTTTCAAAAAATATTGGTTCTTTTACTTTCAGCTGTCTTAGTATCTGTCTTTTAAGTATTTCATAAGCTGCCTTGGGTCTCCCCAAGGAGAAAGCTGGAGAAAGCGAAGGAAGGAAGGAAGGAAGGAAGGAAGGAAGGAAGGAAGGAAGGAAGGAAGGAAGGAAGGAAGGAAGGAAGGAAGGAAGGAAGGAAGGAATATGAGAACAAGATACTTCCTGGCACTCTCATCAAGAATTCTTGCATTCGATAGAAAAACTTTGGACAAAATGTACAATCGTGCAAAATTACAATATTTACTGCTTTGTGTGCCAAATGCGTAGGGTTTGGAACCAATGAATAGCTTGTTTATTCCTTTTTGAACAATCAGCCAAGGTTCTACATGTGCTGTGTATGTCTCAGAGTTTCTGAAAGGGAGAAGCTGCATGTTTTGCACAGAGCCATTTAATGCAAATTCAAAGAGATTTTTTTTATGTTCCTTGTGCTGGAGGCAAGAAATCTCACCGTGTCTGCAAAGTCCTCCCCAAGACGTTTCACCATGTGGAGACAGACCAAATCGATGAGAACGAGGAAGGTATTGAACATTACCGCCTCTAGAGATCTGATTGGTATTTCCCTATAGGAAACTAGCTACACCCAAGGAGAGTCAGAAGTGAATGCAAAATAATATATTCTGGAGGATGTAGAGCCAGACCATTCAGTGGTGCTAAAGAAAAGCCCGCAGATAAACAGAAGCATTTAAAATATCAACATCAAAAATGTGGACTGTTTTCTCCAAATGTTTTCCAAGGGGCTAGAACAAGGTTTAATTTATGCAAGGACCCAGTGTTACCTGCCTTGGTAAGCAAATGGAGCATTTAAAAGCAAAGCACAGTTGACTGGAATACTGAACAGGATCACACCCTCTCCTGTAACAAGGACATGTGAACACACACATATATATTCACAACCTGACCTTCACTCAAATATAGGAATGTGCTTTTCCCACTGGACAGATGCCACCAGAGATCCATGGTCTCTCTGAGGTCAGAGAATCTTATCTTTCTCCGGCAGCACTTTTCAACAGAGAGTTTATTAAATTCCAGCTCCTACAGACGGGTCCTCAGCTCGTAAATGAAACACCTCTTTGAAAATGACGGGCGCACCAGAAAATCACTGCCGAGCTCCATCAGGAAAGCTGACAAGGAAGAAGCGCTTCTATGTATCTGAAGGTTTTGGCTGTCGCCCAGCATCCCTTAATTGAGATTTAATGAATAATCAGTGATGCAGAACCTTTGGCTTCAATGAGTCTTTCGCTCTCCGAACGAGTACAGAATGGAATTTAACGCAGCCATGGTCACACACATCCTGTTGGCAGCTTCTTATCCCCATCACAGCATCAATGATTACGAATCAATATTATTGGCTAGGAGTTCATTTCTGTTTATTAATTATGATCATTTTGCGATAATCATTCTTGCCCGCCTTCTCCAGGTGCAGCCCAAAGGTGGAGTTGCTGGCAGGAAAAGGTGTAAGCTAACATCATCACTTTGCATTTTTTAGGTCCTGCTGAGGGTCAGTATGGCATAGGGGGTGGTAAGGTAAAGGTAAAGGTTCCCCTTGACAATTTTTGTCCAGTCGTGTTCGACTCTAGGGGGCGGTGCTCATCCCCGTTTCCAAGCCATAGAGCCAGCGTTTTTGTCCGAAGACAATCTTCCGTGGTCACATGGCCAGCGCGACTAGACACGGAACTCTGTTACCTTCCCACCGAGGTGGTCCCTATTTATCTACTTGCATTTGCATGCTTTCGAACCGCTAGGTTGGCGGGAGCTGGGGCAAACTATGGGCGCTCACTCCGTCGCGTGGATTCAATCTTACGACTGCTTGGTCTTCTGACCCTGCAGCACAGGCTTCTGCGGTTTAACCCACAGCGCCACCACGTCCCTATAGGGGGTGGACTAGGGCCCAAAAAACCTGGGTTCAAATCCTCACTCAAGCCATGAAAACTCCCTGGGAAGTGGAAATGGTAAGTTACCTTTTGAAAACTCTGTCATAATTAATAAATCCTAACTAGAGTCACCATAAGTTGGAAGCAACTTGATGGCAAATACGTAGCAGGAATTGTAACTTATTTTGCATTCTCCCAGATATGTTGTTTATGCATTAAGTTGTGTCTGATTTTTTGTGACCCCATGGACCAGAGCACGCCAGGCCCTCCTGTCTTCCAATGCCTCCTGGAGTTGAGTCAAATCCATGTTGGTCGCTTCGATGACACTCTCCCAGATACACAGCACCAAATTCAGTTTTCAGTCTGAAAAAGGTTTTTAAACCTTGTTTTCTGGGCTTTCTTCCACATTCTAGTGCAGTTTTTGTTTTTTCTCCTAAAGATGTATAATTCTGCAAACTTTTCTCATCCTCTCCAGCCATTTCAAATCTCTCTCTGGTAATGTTCTTTCATCTCCATAAGGACAGTCCAAGGAGAACCAGGACACTGGTGGAGATTTTTATAATGACGATATGCACTCTTTCTCATATCTATCTTTTAAAAGTTATTCAGTACAGTGGTGCCTGCCTCGCTTAACGACAATAATCCGTTCCAGGAAAATTGCTGTTAAGCGAAAACATTGTAAAACGAAATTAAAAACCCCACTGAAACGCATTGAAACACGTTCAATGCATTCCAATGGGGTAAAAACACACAGTCCAGCGATGATCCTCCATATGGTGGCCATTTTCGCTGTCTGTATAGCGAGGAATCCGTCCCTAAACACAGTGGGGAGCCATTTTAAGCACCCGGTGGCCATTTTGAAAACCGGATGAAAAAGCCAAAAAAAACCCATTTAGATCATCGTTTTGCAATTGTCATACAGCGATTTCGTCATAATGCGGGGCAATCGTTAAGCGAGGCACCACTGTATTTTATTCCAAATATTGTCCCTCTGTGTCACTTCCAAGTCAAAAGAAATTATCATGAAATAATAACTAAAAACGATCACTGCCTTTTTTTAAACACCAGAGAAAAGTGTATCAGTATAAAAGCTAACAACGAGTAATAAAACTGTAAATCCCTCGTAAGACATGATACGAGCAAGAAAAGAAAAGAAATTAAAAATAAAAATAAAGGAAAAATGAAGGAAGGACCTTATACATGTCAGATCAAAATCAGAATAAATAAAAAATGGACAGGGACTTTACACACGTAAGATCAAAATAAAAATAAAAATGGAGGAAAGGCCATATATATATAAACAAGATAAAAATAAAAATACATTAATAGTGGAGAAAGGGTCTTTTCTTATCCATGTAAAATCATCAGATGCTAGTTGATTGGTTTTTTAAAAAATTCCATCACCTCCCACTTCCAACCAATGTCTAGATATCTTTCTACAAAGTTCCAGAACCTCCCCGTAATCAGTAACAATGACAAAGTAATGAAAGATCACTCTAAGAGAGACAAGGGGTTTGGTAAGTGACTCCCCCCATTGAACATGGAATACAACTCTTACCTTGAACAAATTCAAATCAATAACCTCGAAAGGCGATGAGTGCTCCAACACTGGAGGCATTCAAGAGAAACTTAGACAACCACCTGGCAGATACCCTTTGATTTGTATTCCTGCACCGAGCAGAGGGTTGGGCTGGATGACCTTAAGTTGTTGTTTAGTCGTGTCCGACTCTTTGTGACCCCATGGACCAGAGCATGCCAGGCCCTCCTGTCTTCCACTGCCTCCCAGAGTTGGGTCAAGTTCATGTTGGTGGCTTCGATGACACCATCCAACCATCTCGTCCTCTGTCATCCCCTTCTCCTCTTGCCTTCGCACTTTCCCAACATCAGGGTCTTTTCCAAGGAGTCTTCTCTTCTCATGAGAAGGCCAAAGTATTGGAGCCTCAGCTTCAGGATCTGTCCTTCCAGTGAGCACTCAGGGTTGATTTCCTTCAGAATGAATAGGTTTGTTCTCTTTGCAGTCCGGGGGACTCTCAAGAGCCTCCTCCAGCACCACAATTCAAAGGCATCAATTCTTCGGCGGTCAGCTTTCTTTATGGTCCAGCTCTCACTTCCATACATCACTACAGGAAAAACCATAGCTTTGACTATCCGGACTTTTGTTGGCAAGGTGATGTCTCTGCTTTTTAAGATGCTGTCAAGGTTTGTCATTGTTTTCCTCCAAAGAAAGCAGGTGTCTTTTAATTTCGTGGCCTTATAGGCCCCTTCCAACTACACTTTTCCATGATTCTCTGATCCTTCTGCAACTGACCCTAAGCTCTTTCTGCTTCCATTCCTTGTTAAGCCTCTAATGACCTCCAGGGAGGAAGAATGTTTGGAGCCTGAACTGAGCCCAGCCGAGGCATTTCTGCCCTCCGCACCCGCACGAGGGGAGCAGTCAAGCAATCCTCCGTGCCAGAGGCTTGGTATCCATCTGCTACCATGGCCTTCTGCCTGCTCAAAAAGTTGTCAGACATCATTCCACGTGCCAAAAGAGCATGGATCTGAGGAGACAGCTTGGCTTCGTTGCCTGGGCCTTTCCTTCTGCCCGGATTCCCTCTCCTCTCGGACAGTGTTGAGGCATATTGGCTCCGTCTGGCCTGACCGCAAGCCAACATCTGTTGTCCTTAATGAGAGATGAGCATCTCTTTGGTTCCAGGAGAACGATATAACCAATATTCACAAGTTCTCCCATTGAGGAGGAGAAAAAAAGGTGTCTCAACATCCCGTCAAAACATTGCTCAAGCAATGCGATATTTTTTCCCTCTTGTCGACAAAAGCGAAAAGACCAAGACTGGGCTTTTTTCTGTTTGCAAGAAAGCAAGAATTTGTTTTACTTGTAGAAATCTTGGATTTTGTGCCCAATACAAGGATTTTGGGCAAAACAAGTTATCCTGTGGAAAATAAATCCTGCACTAAAACCACGAACGCAACTCGCTTTTTTTGCCCAAAATAAGTCTCCAAATAAGAAATAATACTCAGAAATCCTTGTTCCCTAAACGTGTCAGTCCGAGATGGGGAAATATGACTCCTTCTCCATGAGGACAATAACCGTGACATGTCCTTGTTTCCCTCAGGAGCCAGGCGTTGCCACACAATCCGTAAGCTTCCCATGCGCGGCACTTGTAATTTCTGCCTTAGCCTTTTTCTTCCCCAGAGTTCAGCCACAATTGCAGGGCGAGTTCTATGCTTGAAGAAAAACTCTAGGAAACACCCCCACTTCCCAATCCTAACAACAGTGCTCTGTTAACGGAAGATCCCTTCTCCACATCTGGTCTATTTGAGCTGGTTTTACCACTCTGAGGATAGGAGCCTCTGTAACTCATCCTCCAGAAGCCATGAATCCAAGTCTCTGGAAACCTCACTGTTCATTCCACTCTCTCCACAAGAGAGGCGTCTGTTCACATATTTATCGTCGCTTTTGAGACACATCCACTGGGCCGGATGCTGAGGGTTACTAAATAATCCAGAGGTTTTAAAGGAGGAAATGCGGGTTGAAAGTAAACACAGATATATAGAGCTAAAATGTCCACCTCCAGGACGTTTGAGCTGGACCTTCAACTCCCTTTGGGTCAAGCATGAGGTCTGCAGCTCTGGAGGGAGGGAATCAGGTTAAAATGAGAGCCATCCAGAAGACGTGAAGGAACAGCTTGAGCGGGCTGGGAAAAGACAGCTTTTATTTGGCTTTTCCACAACGCTTGGCACAAATTTTATTCATGTATTCATTTATTTATATATACAAAAATGCAGATTCCACTCTTCACCTCCAAGACGGAATTGCTCAAAGCAGCTAATGAAGAAGGGAAAAAAGGCATCAAAACAAGAGGATTACCAGATAAAAAGACGACGAAGAAGAAAAAACCCACAACGGAAAACAAATAACTGCCACAAAGAGCTAGCAAGAGTAACAAGAGAATCAAAAGCTTGTTAAAGAAATTATCAATTGCTGGAAGAAAAGACAGAGAAGATGGAGAAAACATAGCTTCTTTTGGGTAGTTCTCTATGGCTCTGTAGTTCATGTGGATCCATTGTCAACAACTGTATCACACAAGAAAATGAAAAGTGCCATGGATCATGGCACCCGGTCTTGATGAGAGGGGGTGGCACAACAAGGCAGAAAGTGAGAAAATTAGGGGTATTACAGAGTGACAGGAAGGGCATCACAGAAAGAGAACAAGATGGACTCAGGGTGATAAAGCAACAGAGAATCCACTGTACACCCTTGCAGTGTTGCCACCCTAACTATTTTGGCTGAAGCTCCACCTAATTTTTCTTCGAGCGACACTCAGTAGCTGTTCCGGATCCACCCACTTCGAAAGTATTGGTCCTTGCCAGATATAAGTTTCTTTA
Source organism: Pogona vitticeps (assembly GCF_051106095.1). Lineage (NCBI taxonomy): Eukaryota > Metazoa > Chordata > Lepidosauria > Squamata > Agamidae > Pogona > Pogona vitticeps. The sequence goes on from NC_135795.1 coordinate 9,746,550, forward strand.
CTTCTCATCTCTTGGAGTTTTATTACAACCTCACATGCTGCCTATGGTTTGAATGACTGAGCAGGACGTCTCTGGGCTGGGCTGACTGTCAATCTATCCAGCACTAACCAATCCTTCCTTCTCATCTCTGAATTCACAGAGAGCCCCGCCTCTCTGCTGAGTGTTCCTTTCCCTCTCTTTAGTAGTTTCCTCTCTAAGAGCCTCGTGGTGCCGTGGTTAAACTGCTGTACTGCAGCCAAAACTGTGCTCACGACCTGGGGTTCAGTCCCAGATAGCGGCTCAAGGTTGACTCAGCCTTCTATCCTTCCGAGGTCAGCAAAATGAGTACCGAGCTCGCTGGAGTGAGGGCAATGTGTAGCCTGCAGAATTAACTCATAAAACCGCCCACAGAGTGCTTGAAGCGCTATGGGGGGGGGCAGTATAGTATAATCAGCACGCTTTATTTTTGATTTGTTCAAAGCAGTGTTTGTTAATTTGCTGTCGATACAATTCTCTTTACGTAAGTGTAAGTAACCAAATGTTTTTTATTCTTTCTTCTAGCCATGTCCCAGAGTGAGTTATTGACAGCTTAAGCGCCAGTCAATGAGAAAGGGGTGGACTACCTGGGAAATGTGTAGCTATTCTCCTCTGCGAGTCTCGGTACTTCTACTGCATAGCAAAGGAATTTTTACAGAAATTCAAATTTCTGCAACATCCTTTTTACACACTGTGTCTCTCTTCCATTTTTCTTTTTTTCTCCTAGCCACTCCCCATGGCTTGGAGAGGGGCAAATCGCCAACTTTCAGTTTGATATCATACATAAGAATGGTAATTACCGACCAGGAGACTCCAGGGTTCAAACGGATGTTCTGCTCCTTTGATATGTTTACAGGAGCCAAACTGGCCCCACTCTCCATAGAGCTTCAAAGAGCAGGCACGCCTGATGCATCCTTGCTACGTCAACACTTCAATGCTAGCGGTGATCAAGTGAAAATACTGGGTGTGTTGCGAGCATCAAAGAGACTCCATAGAAGCAACGTCTGCATTTTTCTGGGCTTTATGACTGCAGACCTCTTCCAGTTGGCACTCTTTTCTTCTCTCTGCTCTGTAGGGACTTGGCTTAAATTATTCACTGCTTAATCCTTAAGGCACTCTTCGTTGCATAGATGCACAGCTGTCTAGTCCAAGAAATTTTTAATAAAGAGAAGTGCTCTTTGGTTGTTGTGAGTTCTTTCTTTTAAAAGGGGGTGGGGTGGGGTGGCGGAAGCAGGAGAAATATTTCTTGCTTATTATTAGACATGGGCACAAAGTTGAAAAACGGTGGTTTGTGATGGTTTGCGGTCTGCCACGAACCACCACAAACCGACTGGAAGACGGCACCGGTTTGCAGTGTGGTTTTTGATTCATGCCTAGTGGCGGTGGGCTTCCTTCTGCTGTCCCACCACTGCTGCCTCTCCCCCCCCCGATGCCATCTTCCGAAACAGTGGCCTGGCTTTCCTGGAAGGGAAGATGGGCTGTCAATGTATTTGAAAATGGCAGTGGTGAATGATGAGGATGAGGAGGTGGCAGGACCAGGTAGGGGAGCAATGGGCAGCCGGAAAAAAGTTTAACACTTGATCTCGTTTCACCAAAATGGGTTGCAGGAACTGAACCATGGACCAAAGCACAAGCTAGCCCTGTTTATTTTTTTTTTTTTCTGGTTTGTAGTTCGGTTCATGCCCGCCTCTATTCATTATTGGTAAAGGTTCCCCTTGACATTTAGTCTAGTCGTGTCCAACTCTAGGGCATGATGCTCATCCCAGTCTCCAAGCCACAGAGCCAGCGTTTTGTCCGTAGACAGTTTCCGTGGTCACATGGCCAGCGCGACTAGACACGGAACGCCGTGACCTTCCCACCGAGGTGGTACCTATTTATCTACTTGGATTTGTACATACTTTCAAACTGCTAGGTTGTACCTAGCAGGGACAAGTGATGGGAGCTCCCTCTGTCACGTGGATTCGATCTTACGACTGCTGGTCTTCCGACCTTGCAGCACAGAGGCTTCTGTGGTTTAACCTGCAGCACCACCACATCATTATTGAGAGACATGCAATTTCTCAGCTCTTAGAAAGCAGGGATGTCTTGAAATCCCATGCTTATTGCTTTGCACTATTCCGACTAGTTCATCCCTCCATGAATCTGGAATATCAACACCCCTCATAGAGTGAGATCGTGGGAGCGAACCGGACCAACAAAAATTGCTTTATGCTACTTTGATGACCGAGCCCTGTTATCTCTCCCAGTCGAACCTTTCCTGCAGTGTATCCAAATAAGCATGGGGAGATTCCCTCCAGTTCTTTAGAACTGCAATTGCTAAGCGCACCTTGCACTTACAGACCTGCTGGGATGGATGGATGCAGCGCCACGACAATGGCAGTTAATTGCTACATTGACTCTTGAGTGGCATGTTGATACTGGGAACTCAGTGTGCAAAATTAATTCTCTTTCCTTCCCTGCATGCAGAAAATTCCACACGGTGACCAAATCAGGCATTTTTCAAAAAAAAAGTGTTGAGTCTTACCGCTTGATTCTCAGTTCCATCTAAGGTAGCTATTGTTGTGCTTTAGCCAACAGCCACGGAAGTTTGTTAAAGACAAAGCACATTTACTTAATTTATTTATTTAGACATTTTTACCCCATCTTTCTCCTTAAAGATGACCCAAGGTGGCACATCATTAAAAGACAATAAATTGGCCAGCAAGGAATGCTTAATGCTGCCATCATGGGCTGCTTCTAAGGATGTAACAAATACTTGTAAATCTTCTAGTCCTCAGTGAGAAATTGTAATTCAATGTACCAGGACATCTTACTGAAAGCATGCAAGATTTTTCTTGAGAGCAAAAGAGGCCTGAATCTTTTTCCCCCGCCAACCCATCACAAAACATCTGTGCATTTTTATATACATAAAGCTTGAACTTTATTTTAAAAACTTTGCATTCTGAGCAGCCACAATGTTCGCTGTTTCAGCCAGTGTGGTTCATTAGACAGCATGCACAAAACGCTGTTTGTAAATGCCACAAAATTCTCGCAACCTTGCCCAACAGGAGAAAACGTTTGAAAGAATAAGCAAAGTGATGGATCCCTTGATCGTTCTCTGTGGCGTCTTCTTCCTCTTATGAAGGCTGAACCATGCACAAGATGAGAAATGTCAACCAAATGCCCCAAAACTCTGTTAGGGAGTCAAAAGAATTTGGATGGGAAATTGTGAGTCCAGAATGCACAGGATAACCAAGAGCAAAGAAGAATCCTGCTGTTAACCCATGTCCCCGTCCAAGCTGGATTTTGGTCACCCCTTCCGAATGAGAAAAGGTAAATACTGTACCTAGCCCATTCCCAGCCAGGTTCAGATCTTGATAATATTTCACGGTGGCAGGATGATCCCAGAGGAGGCCATCTTGCATGTAGGAAGGCCAGTTGTGAGGAACATAGACCTATTTGAAGAGACTTCAACATAGCTAACATGTAGTAACTAAACAGCTTGGGGCCAAGCTATCACAACGGCTATACATCCCTTTATACTGTAAGCCTGCCTGAGTGTAAGATCATCAAGAGAGGCCTTTCTCTTGGCCCCACCACCCTTAAAGATGTGTTTGATGGGGATCTGGGAAAGGGCCTTCTCTGTGGCTGCTCCCAGACTTTGGAACTCCCTCCCATCTTTGCTGTCCTCTTGCAAGCAGGTGAAGACCTTTTTCTTCACATAAGCTTTCCCCCTAAGGAGTGCCTGTCTAAGAGAGGTTTCCAAACAGGATGGTTTGTATTTCTCCTGCTTTTAAATCTGTTTGAGTAATGCTTTTACCTAACATTTTAAAAAATACAGTGGTGCCTCGCATAGCGACGATAATCGATGCAGCAAAAATCGCTGCAAAGCGATTTTGTCGCTATGCGATATTAAAAAGCCCATAGGAATGCATTGAAATCCCTTCAATGCGTTCCTATGTGCTTCAGACTCACCTTTAAGTGAAAATCCTCCATACAGCGGCCATTTTCGCTGCCCGGTAAGTGAGGAATCCATCCCAGAAAACAGCAGACAGCCATTTTTTTTACCCGGCAGCCATTTTGGAACTGCCGATCAGCTGTTAAAAAAAATCATCGCTTTGCGATGATCGGTAAGCGAAACAGGGTACCGATAATCACAAACCGATTTTTCCACATTTAAAACATTGCAAAGCGATCACAAAAAGTTAATCACTATGCGATTTCGTCGTTAAACGGGGTGCCCGTTAAGCGAGGCACCACTGTATAATGTTTATTCAGTTCTTTTAAACCATCTTTAACTATTTTTAGCTTTTCATATTGTGTTTTTATTTATGCAAGCTGCCTCGGGTCCTTTTTTTTAGGAGAAAGGCAGGGTAAAATATTTTAAATAAATAAGTAAAGATAAACAAGAGGACTACTCTGTGTGGGTGGGGTCAGAGGTGCAAAGGTGGGCTTAAGCCTCTTGTCCCCTTTTGCTTTTTTTCTAATTGGCCACTTGCCATCCAAACTGCTCTACTTCCACTTCTTCTAGGAATCCAGCAAAGCTGTTTTATCCCCTTTGTTAGAGAGAAGTTGCCAAATCCATAGGCTCCATAGGGTTGGGACTTGGTACTTGGTAGCAAAGACTTGGACTTGGATTTGGTAGCAAAGACTTGGACTCAGACTTGGGACTTGGTAACAAGACTTGGACTCAGATTTGGAACTTGGTAGCACAGACTTGGACTCAGACTTGGGACTTGGTAGCAAAGACTTGGATTCAGACTTTGAACTTGGTATCAAAGACTTGGACTTGGGGTTTGGTAGCACAGACTTGGACTCAGACTTGGGACTTGGTAACAAGACTTGGACTCAGACTTGGAACTTGGTAGCAAAGACTTGGACTTGGGGCTTGGTACCAAAGACTTGGAGTCAGACGTGGGACTCAGACCCAAAGACTTTCCAACATCCCTGCTATTCAAGAGGTTTTTTTAAATTTTCCCCTACCCAATGAGAAGGTACCCAGGGCACACACACCATCTCCATCTCCTCCAGTCACAGCTTTCCCATGTTGTTTGGCATGTTTTACAAGAGAACAACCGAGTGTGGGTGAACATGCCTGCAGAGCTCCATGTAGTTAAGAACCCTGACTGGATGCTTGGATCCAACCCATGTTCTCTCTAATTTTCTGGAGCGCTGGGTGGGAGCCCTCACCCCACGCAGGGTTCCAGCTACAACCGGATGCAAGTGGGCAGCAACACCGGCTTGGCTGCACAGCACCGATATAGTGTTACATGCCTGTGTGACTTAGAGGGAACGTTGAATCCAACCCATTTTTTTTTAAGCCAAACAAAGATTGAAGTTCCATCCAAGCACTACTGCTCTGCTGGCAATTATAAGTTGAGTTATAAACCCACTAAAAAAAGGAAAAACTCAATAAATCATTGGGCTTTTGTGCACATGGTTTTATCACGCATTCATCTCCTTAAGCGCAATGGTTGAACGGCGATCAATAAATAGTGGCTCGCTACAGAAATGGCATTTCTCTTGATGCAGTAAAAGACCGCTGGAACTGTCCAGAATCAGAATTCAGGGCTGGTCCTACAGCTACTATGCCCAATTTAAAATCCATCAGGATTTTTAAGGAGATTTAGTCCTACTAGCAGGTCATTTAATAACAACCAATACTTATGTCTTTTCTAGATTGAAAAAGTCCCACTCTTGCTAGCAATGTGCTGCCAACCGCAAAGGGGATGGACCTGCATTATTGCTTCCTAAATTCCTTTATTACATGATTACTAGTTTACAGATTGGCACCCGAAATCAGACAAAACCGCCCGCAGAGTTTTCGCGGTGAGATTTCAATATGAATTCAAGGCTGTGACATCAAGTGAGGATCAAGAGAACATAAATGTTGTGTGGGGTTATTAAGCACACAAGCTAGGATTTGGTTAAGATCGTCACCTGCTGGGTGCATCAGATCAGGGAAGAAAGCCGGGCATAAGAAATCTCAGTGTGTGGGTACTACCGCTATACAATCAACAATGTTGCCCCTTAATTGCTTCTTCGCTGCATTTCAGCGGCACTTAAAACCTCCCTTGGAGCTTCTTGGAAACATTTTCATTTGGGTTGATTCATGCAGAATTAGCATTGGGCGATGGGATTTGTAAACAGAGCTGGCTAACCTTGCAACCTTTTATGGGCAATTATTTCAGGCGGGAAGAAATAGGTCTTCAAAAAAACATGGTGTCGATTGGCCTTTTTTTTTTTTTTTTTTTGCTTGGCCCTTGTTTCTTGCCTTCAGTTTGGTTTACGAAGTCAAAGCACAAACCAGTTAGAAACCTGCAGCCCGGTAAGAGATTGGTTAATTCAAATTAATAAGTACATCTGCCCCAACACCTACTCTTTCCCTTTTAGGCCCCAATGATCTCAGCTTTGGTTTCCTGTTTACATTCTCCTTCATTTGACCTTCCTGTTTCTCAGCCCATTGTCTATGTTGCCATGTCTTCCTCCAACGTTGAGTCGGAACCTTTTTATATCCTTTTCACTTGGGGATCACCTCAATCTGCCCCCAGCCAAACTTAGCATCTCCCTTCCCCCCTCACAGTAACTGATCTTCGAACATCCTGTGGGTGTTATTTCTTGAGCACCTGGACGAATGTCAAACATCCCGTGGCAGCAAAGAACCCAGGATGGGAAGTCTATTTTTGACCCCTGTCCTGATCTAGTTAAGAAATATGTCCAGAGTACGTTGACAAACAGTAGCTACTTACGATCCTGAACCACACTGCAACAACATGTACAGTGGTGCCTTGCTTGACGACGTTAATTCGTTCCAACGAAATCGCTGTAGAGCGAAAACGTCAAACAAAATTAAAAAAACATTGGAACGCATTAAAAACCGGTTAATGCATTCCAATGGGTGAAATACCTAATCGTCCAGCGAAGATCCTCCATACGGCAGCCATTTTTGGGTGCCTGTCTTACGAGAAATGCCTCCTAAAAACAGCGGGGAGCCATTTTGAGCAGCCGGTGGCCATTTTGAAAACCCGACGATTGGCTGTGTCGTAATGCGAAGAATCGGTTCCTGAAGCAGGGAACCGATCATCGCAAAGCGAAAAAACCCCATTAAAACATAATTTTGCTATCACAATTGCGATTGCAAAAACATCGTCATGAAGCGGATTCGTCGTTATATGGGGCAATCATAAAGCAGGGTACGACTGTATTCGAAATCTTTTGGAAAAGAATAGCTGGTTGAAATGCTGATCTATACAAACTGCAACATTGGGTGGACCTTTCACTTGCTTATTATAGACAATTAAGAAAAGGCTGTGTTTATCATTGTAATTGTTTCATTTGCTTGCTTTTAAGTTGTCCCTTCTCTGTTTACAACATTTATATCCTCCCTTTCCTTAAAGAAAACACTGAAAAGCCCAGCCCCACTGGATGCATCAGATGCATGACACTGTTCACCTGCCATTCAGCATTTGGTTCAATAGGTCTCCTTTGAGTAGAATCAGGAGCTGGAATTAGACCAGGTTGTTGAACAGAAATAGAAGAGAGATGCTGAAATGTTGTAAACACACTAAATAATATGAGTACAATGAAACACTAAAAATAGCATTGCTGAAACTACTTATATTGTAAAGACTAGTCAAAAAATGGTTCTCTTTCTCCAACAGGGAGAGATTACTAGCAAAGATACGTCCTTAATCATGGGGTTCCTTAGTTTCTGCACCTCCACGCTTCAAGTGGCTACCACGTCACACAGAGAGTTCTTTGTTATTTTAGCCCTTCCCATAAGCTAAGGCCAATAGTTTATACAACCAAGGAATTCTAAGTATTTGTGAGAATCCATACACAACGACCCCATACAGTGGTTATGTATGGAAGGGGTTGTGACCTCTGCCCATGAAGTAGAACAGCAATACAATGAAGGTAAAGGTAAAGGTTCCCCTTGACAATTTTTGTCCAGTCGTGTTCGACTCTAGGGGGCGGTGCTCATCCCCGTTTCCAAGCCATAGAGCCAGCGTTTTGTCCGGAGACAATCTTCCGTGGTCACATGACCAGTACAACTTAGACACGGAATGCTGTTACCTTCCCACCAAGGTGGTCCCTATTTATCTACTTGCATTTGCATGCTTTCGAACCGCTAGGTTGGCGGGAGCTGGGACAAGCGACAGGCGCTCACTCCGTCGCATGGATTCGATCTTATGACTGCTGGTCTTCTGACCCTGCAGCACAGGCCTCTGCGGTTTAGCCCACAGCGCCACCACGTCCCTATATGCAATGAAACACATCCACAAAGTCAAGTCAAGAGTTCTCCGCATAGGAAAGACAACAACTTTTCTAAATATATGAATCCAAGAAGCCTCCTACAGAAAGAGCATGGCTTATAGAAGAAGATGCAAAAACTTGGGCAAAAACTTGGGTCAAAATCCCATCCACATGAGGACGCAGAGAGTCAACAGACTTCAGTGGAGGTACTGGAGACACTCCTGTTTTTAAGTGAACATCACAGGAGCAATCCAAGATGATGTACCTTTTTCAGGGAGTGGGGTTCAGCACCTCGGAGAGCTCCCATGAAGCTGAGACCAAGACATTAGACTGCAGCCGATTCATAACCCTCATGAAATCAAAGTCAGCAGCTCAGCTGAGATTCGACCCATACAAAGACAGCGGCTTATCTGAGTGTATGCAGGGTGAGCCCTCTCGGTTCTTTTCAAACCGATCTCTTTACTTAGTGGTTCCTTCAGCCTTTTCTGTAGACAAACATGTATTCCTGGGATGTGGCGGAGGAAGAAGAGTAACTTAAGTACCGCAGAAGAATTGATGCCTTTGAATTGTGGTGCTGGAGGAGGATCTTGAGAGTCCCCTGGACTGCAAGGAGAACAAACCTATCAATTCTAAAGGAAATCAACCCTGAGTGCTCACTGGAAGGACAGATCCTGAAGCTGAGGCTCCAATACTTTGGCCATCTCATGAGAAGAGAAGACTCCCTGGAAAAGACCCTGATGTTGGGAAAGTGTGAAGGCAAGAGGAGAAGGGGACGACGGAGGACGAGATGGTTGGATGGTGTCATCGAAGCCACCAACATGAATTTGACCCAACTCTGGGAGGCAGTGGAAGATAGGAGGGCCTGGCGTGCGCTGGTCCATGGGGTCACGAAGAGTCGGACATAACTAAATGACTAAACGAACGAACAAGGACACAGAAGCTGAAATCTTGTTGCTCAGTGTGGTCATTTGCAACTAGAGCAAGCACACTGAGTCAATGGGGATTTGCTGAGTTAGTTCCTCCATATGTTCTGTTGATTCAATGATCCTAATATAATTGTGGCTTATGATGCTAAGCAACAGGATTTTAGCTGGCATTGTCAGCCTGACCAACTCCTACACAGCGGAAAGGGCAAAAGCATCTCTGTGCACAGACACTCGCCATGGTGGTTCTCAAAAAAAAAAAACAAAAAAAAAACAGTCAATTCATTTAGAAGAAACCAATATTAGCTCAATATAATGCATCAGCTCTATTTCCAGGCTGCTTACGTGTCAATGAAAGAGCAAGGCAGAACAAATAATGAAAGAGAAGAACTTTCAACAATAGCTTTGTTTGAAGATGCAGGTGGACATGGAAGGATATGAACTTCAGCTTCTTTTGCCTGAAGGAAAGCAGATGTTGCATCACCTTTGGGCTCAGTGCAAATCCTTCTGATACTCCTGCACTGACTCACATGTACACCCACCCATACACATTCTGTTTGCCGAAGTCTCTTCAGTATACAACACCAAATAAGGTTGTTAGGCCAGAGTAGACCCAATCAATCAACAGTACTTGAGCAGGAATCAGATTAACAAGTATCTTTCATTAAATGAGTCTGTTGAGAGTTGTAACAAAGGCTTGCACATCTCCCCGTTCTCAACCAAGAAAGAGAAAAAAATGGAGGTCTCAAAAACTTCTGAGATATATGGTGAACCACTCGGATCTTGAGCAAAAAGGCCAACACATAATCCATCTGCATCAGCAAAATTGAGAAAACAAAACAAACATCTCTGTGTTTCTGAATATGCAAAAAGTGTGCAGGACACATAATAGTGGGCTCAAGATAGAGGAATGCATATTTAGGCTGATTATCAGGAAAAAACTCTTAACTGTTAGAGCGGTATGACAATGGAACCTATTACCGTGGGAGGTGGTGAGCGCTTCAACCCTGGAGGCATTCAAGAGGAAATTGGACAACCCTCGCTCAGATCTGGTTTGATTTGGATTCCTGCACTGAGCGGGGAGGGGGGTTGGACTCGATGACCTTAGAGGGCCCTTCCAACTCCATTAGTCCATGATTCCATGTTTCATTCTCATGAGCAAGAACAAAGTAAGCAAAGAGTGACATCCACACGTCTATATCACTGTCTTAAGCTCATCAAGAGCCACAAAGACAAGTTTTCCATCACGACTAAGACCTTGTGTCTAAAGGGGAGGGAAGGAAACACCATCAGGACCAAGAATCATGACAACTGAGCCCCACCAGTTTCCTTTTTCAGAGCTGAAGCATCGTAACCTTCTGTAGTCTTCATTTACAGAGCTTATGCTTTGGCAAGCATATATGCAGAATGTTAAATAGACCCTTGAAGCCACTTATCCTCTCCCACTCACCTGCTTTACAAACCCGTTTACAAGGAACCAATAATTGAACTTCCATATAGGAGAAACAAAGCACAGAAATGAGGTTATTATTCCACCGATGCCTTGACACGGATACTTGAATAGCGATGTTAAACCTTCCGCTGCCTTAAGTGACTCGGCTAAACCCTCAGCAATAAACACATAATGTTTCCTTTATTTTTTTTTCCACCTTTGAAAAGCTCTACTTTTTATTCAGACCTCCATTGCACATTTAAAAGAAAAACACCATCCTAGTTTTGACAAGCTTTAAGGTCAACCCTTCACAGGTAGCAATCAGAAGAAATTCAAGCCCACTGTATTTATCAGCAAAGAAACTATTCTGCTTTCTCCCGCTGGCTGCAGGTTGCACAAATTATGTCTTCAAATTAAAAACAAAGCCAAACAACAACATCTTGGCAGATACAGTAGAAGCTTAAAAAATGCAGTTACATCCTGGTTCACTTCCACCTCAAACTGTTCATACATAAAGCTAGTTTAGAGTTTTCCGTTCCAACCACTTTCTACCATAGAACAAAAAGACACAGCTTAGTGGATGGGTAACGGTAAAGGTAAAGGTTCCCCTTGACAATTTTTGTCCAGTCATGTTCGACTCTAGGGGGCGGTGCTCATCCCTGTTTCCAAGCCATAGAGCCAGCGTTTTGTCCGAAGACAATCTTCCGTGGTCACATGGCTAGTGCGACTTAGACACAGAACACTGTTATCTTCCCACCGAAGTAGTCCCTACGTATCTATTTGCATTTGCATGCTTTCGAACCGCTAGGTTGGCTGGAGCTCGGACATGCGACGGGTGCTCACTCCGTCGCGTGGATTCGAACTTATGACTGCTGGTCTTCTGACCCTGCAGCACAGGCTTCTGCGGTTTAGCCCACAGCGCCACCACGTCCCTAGTGGATGAGTGAGCCAAAATTCAATCCCCAACCTCAAACAGTTAAACAAGGGTGGGCAACCTGAGGCCCCCTGATGTCATTGAACCGTCATGCTTCTTCCCCGTTGGCCAACAATGGCTAGGACTGCTCAGAGTTCAGGCTGATCACTTCTGTACGGTCCCAGGTTGCCCACCTATGATCTAAAAGATGTCATGCTAGCTGATGAGGAAGATGTTGGCTTGAGATCTCAGAAAGTGCTTATCAACCAGAACATACAAGGCCTAGTAAACATACTTTCCAGATGTTTGGGATAATAACCATCATCCCTCTTGGTCATTGGTTCTGCTGGAAGGGGATGACAAGAAGGGTATTCCAAAGCATCTGGATAAAAATCTAATTGGTCGACCCAACTAGAGTAAACTTGTTGATTCACTTGCCAAACAGTAGGTCAACACAAATAAGTCCCGGTGATCCAAAGCATCTACACTCTTTGGATGTACAATTTGAATCAGGACCCTTGAAGGTAGACTGCTACTGGCTTAGAGGATCTGTCCTGCTTACACAAACAGTGGTGATGAAGATGGCAAGGGACAATCTGGCTCAAGAGCAAGGCAAGAAAAATGGTTAAAGCCTTCCTGCCCCAACACCATGGTCACATGGCTGCAGAACCAGAGGCTGGAGGTTCGAATCCCCTCTTGTGCCTCCTTGACAGGGGCTGGACTTGATGATCCACAGGGTCCCTTCCAGCTCTGCAGTTCTGTTTCTGTGTCTCTGGACTGATCCCCTCTTTGGCTGTTGTTCACACTGCAAAAAGCAAGCATCTATGCAGTTGTTCATTGTTTGCACAATGTCACATCCCCTTGGGTGCTCAACCTGCTTGAGGACTAGATTGTCTAGGGAACACGCCAGCAGTTTGGCCAATTTGCTTCAATAACATCAAAAAGCACCACAGATTAATTGCCACTTACTTCATCGGCTTAAACAACGCTTGCCCGTAATTCTGGAATGTCATGATCAGTTTGAGCTGAGTGCCTCCTGATTTCATGGCTGTAAGAGAGAGCAGAGGGGGGAAAAATAAGAAAAATAGTTCAGCTACATTCTAGCACTTGAAGAAAACTCGGCAATTTTAATGTCAAGATGCTACAGTTGTTCACCTGTGGATAAAATCAAGGTCATTTCTATGGGAGTCAGCATAAAAACCTGGCCATGCTATTTCAAAACGGTGTTGTTTGGCCTGTGGCCATCCTCAAAAATATGAGACCACCTTCAAAACTAAGAAAATAGGACATCAGTGACAAGATGTGTTGACTCAATAAAGAAGCCACAGCATTAATGAAGAAGACCAGAGCATGTCTATTAATGGCAGGACCTGTGGCAGGTCACTCATGTATAGGATCTCCATGAGTTGGAAGCAACTTGATAAGACACAATGTCAACTGTTCTCAAAAAAAAAAAGTGTTGTGAAACAAGGTGTGGGTCAGGGAGAGAGAGACATTCTCGGTTGCCTGTGAAGATACAAGATTGTGGTGCTCTGCATAAATGAAAAGAACAAGAGTGTGAGTCCTTGGGGAAAGCAAGCAGAAGAGTGTGCAAGTAATGCATTAACACAATATAAGGCCTCTGTGCAAATAAGGCATTAATTGTGTGTCATGCAATGCTGATGGCGGTGGCTTCCTTACATGGACTTTAAGGTTCCATGTAATGAGAGAGATTGTTCAGCTCTTTTAAGATCATCCATCCATCCATCCATCCATCCATCCATCCATCCATCCATCCATCCATCTATCTATCTATCTATCTATCTATCTATCTATCTATCTATCTATCTATCTATCTATCTATCTATCTATCTATCTATCTATCTATCTATCTATCTATCTTTTTTTCTCAAAAGCAAAGCATGCTAGTTTTGCCCAGAGATATTTTAAGCAAAATATTGGAGACAATGAAGCAATAAAGAACACTCCTGGTTTCCACCTTTCCAAGAAGGAAAGGAATTTCATTAGACCTTTAACATTCTTCCTTGCAGTGTCTCATCAAGTTTAGACGAGCATAAAACTGATGGGGCGAAGGGGAAGAACTCAACCAAGAATTCTTAACATTTCTAATCCTACCAGCTCTAAAGTCTCCATGATAGTCACAACATTTCCCTGCAAAAGAGAAACCCACATGCGTGGGCTTCCCGGAGCTTCTCAAGCCTACATGTTGCCCAAGGGATGCTGAGACTTTTAGTCCAGAGATTGCTAGGATCTGGGACTTGTCCTTGGGAGATGTCACATGCAACCTACTATCTTGCACTTGATCTGGAACAGGAGGTGCTGCCACTGTCAGGGCGTTGACCGACACATGGAGAGGAACCAGCACGGCAAGAAGACAATCAATCCAAGCTCACCATGGCTAAACTGATGTGGAGACATGCCAAAGAGAAAGGTTCTAGCATTTTTAATTGTGGTATCTGAAGAGGGAAATTCAATAAAATTGTTACGAATGAAGGAGCTCCATCTCCTATTGCACTTGGCTGATCTACTGACAAGTGATGAGCGGTGCAATGCATATATATTCCATACAACCTATCTATACTGTTTAGGGAAATTCATTAGTAACAATGAATGGGTGCCAACTCGGTAAGTGCTGGCCTTGCAAATTCTCTCAATTCCTTTGGTAGATTCTGTTTGGAACTAACAAAGAGTAGATTCAATATTCTAATCAATAGTCTGAAAGAATCCGGCTCTTATTCCCAGCAAGAGTAAACCTACTGAATCAATGGGATTTCTATAAGTGTTGACTTAGCTGGATGGATATTTCAGAGGTATAGGTAGCTAGAGGTTGGGAGTTCCATTCCCCCTATGCCTCTTAGGGGAAGAAACAGCCTCTGTAGCCTGGGGCAAGCTGCACAATCCCGGGACGCCCCCAGAAAAAAGGAATGGCAAAACCACTGCGTATTCTCTATTCAGAAACTGGAAAGAGTCACTATGTCAGAATTGACTTGACAACATGCAATTATTATTATTTAGTTCCCATGGATTCAATGGTTGCCCTCTAGCTAGGGATAACAAACAGATTTAGGTCAATGTTTGCCAGATCATTACCATTAGGAAAGTCTATGTGCCAATATGTGCTTTATTGATTTCTAAGGGAGTGGAGAATAAATCCACAAATATACAAAACAATCCCAAGAATTATCAAGTTATACATTCGTACTTTGGCCATGTAAGCCAGGCCAAACGAAGACAAAAACTATGATTAATGTTTGTTCCATTTGGCTTCAACAAAGACAGAAAGCTGTGTCTCCTTTCTTTATTTAGGTTTCCCAAATTGGATGTGTGTTTGTACAAGATCTCCGGAGTGCTTTGGTTACTCACAGGCAGTCATAATGAGCTCTGAATTTGTTTGAGTATAACCATTTAAATCACATGGAGTACGTTTAATTTTAATTTTTCCTGATCAAATACTTCTGTGCAAATACTCGTGGGCTGTGGAGACACTTATTTGCTTTCTTTAGTTAACGTAAGTCAAATAAACACGCTAAACAAGATCACTCCCTGGTTACAATACTAAAGGACGTTGTGGAATTCAACGTTTTCCAGAATATTCACACTGGTGTTACTGACACAGACTTTGATTTCCAACCTGTCAGCGAAAGGTATAGATGCAAAAATAACAGGCACATCCAAAATTGCTTATAGGAGGGCAATGGGGTTGCATGGGGTACTAGAGCCGAGGGATTTGAGACACCGTATGACTCAACACCATTCTAGAGCAGTGGTTCCCAACCTTGGGCCTCCAGATGTTCTTGGACTACAACTACCAGAAGCCTTCACCATCACCTCGGCTGGCCAGGATTTCTGGGAGCTGAAGTCCAAGAACATCTGGAGGCCCAAGGTTGGGGGCCACTGATCTAGAGAATACCCAATCTCATGATGGCATGCATCATGGTAGCCACCATAAGATCTCTGGACCTGGAGGCCTTGTGAGATTGTTCGATCTTCTTCAGATCATGCCTAAATAATGGCCAACCATTTAGACCTCTGTGGGTTTATTGTGCTACAGTGGTATCTTTGAACTCAGCAGATGTACTGTTCTCTTAACCACTCTTTTTCTTAGAAATTAACCAAGAGTCAACAGAAATAGGTTCTCTCTGCTCACAGGGAGTGATATGTCATCTAATCCAAGAAGCCTTTAGTAATATTGTTTGAAGAACAATCCTGCATCATTGCAAAGATGTCCTGTTATTCAATCACTGGTATCCTGTTGGCATACATTTATGCCACGCAACATCAAGCATGTCACCATCTGGTGAATTTATTTAATTGCGTTAAAAATGTCCTAACTCTTCCTTCAGGTTCCAAGGCTCCTTATGAATCTCTTTTGTCCTGGGGAAGCCTTTAAGAGTCCTTAACATCAGAAAATCAAGACCAGATCCTTATTGTTTGTCCAAATTCACCAGTGGCAATTTTCTGCTCTCAAAGGCTCTCCCCCCCCACCCCAAAAATGGAGGCTCATAAAAAGTTCCTCAGGGCAAAAGGAATTCATGGGGAGCTTCTGAATCTGAAATGGAGGGGGGAATAGGATTTTAAAATTGTAATTAAAGAAAGATTTCCATTCCCAGGTGACGTTATCTAACTTCTGCGGAGTACATTTCTGCCAACAGGATTTCAGCCATTGGATTGTAGACCTTACACAACTACTGTGGTGCCCCGCATAGCAAGGTTAATCCGTTCCGAATTAACCTTCGCTATGGGGAAACATCGCTAAACGGAACGGAAAAGCCCATTGGAACGCATTAAACAAAGTTTAATGTGTTCCAATGGGGCCCAAACTCACTGTTGAGCGAAGTTTCCCCATCCGGCCGCCATTTTTGTGCCCTCGGTAAGCGAGGGCAGGGCGCAAAATGCTGCGCGCAGCCATCTTGGGTGTTCCAGCAGCCATTTTGGAACCACCGATCAGCTGTTCCCCCGACATCGCAATGCGAAGATCGGTAAGCGAAACGCTTACCGATCATCGCAAAGCGATTTTTGCCCTATTCAAACATTGGTATGCGATCGCATTAGCGACCACAAAATCTGCATCACTATGCAGATTCATCGTTAAACGGTGCACTCGTTATGCGAGGCACCACTGTATTTCAGAATCAGCAGTGATGCACTGACATTTATCTTGACATTAGATAATCTTTCAGTGAATTCCACACTTGGGTTTTTTCTCTGTCACGCTTCCCAGTAGAAAGGTTGGGGAAGGGACTTTTCCCTGTTGTTTCTTCTCCTTTTCCCTGCAGATCTGATTCCAGCACATGTTTTTTAAAAAAGAGCGAAGGCAAACTATCCTTAGTCACATCTTCTCCCCCCATCATCCCATTTTCTTCAGATATATTCCTGAATAGGATGGGCATGACGCTCAGTGCAGTGGTTCACGCCAGTTCATTCAAGTGGCTCCTTGTCAGAGTGGGCAATCCAGCCAAGGAGGTGAGACAGTGAAGCCGAGGTTCATCTTCCTATCTACTTCTGAATATATACGTGTACCGAAGCCTTCTACGCATCTCCTCGCTACCCACCCCTTGCTATTCTTAGAAGCCATTCGTGTCCATCAGCTGAGCTTGTACGCTTCTGTCCCTTCCCAAAAAATGAACGCAAAACAACAACAACAACAGAGCAAAACAACAACAAAACACAAATCCTTTCCTTTGTAAAGGCTGAGTAACCCCCATCTCTCAGGAAGCCAACAAAAGATTCACAGGACGGATTAAAATGGCCGAAAATGCCATGGTGTGTTCTGCTTCAGAACCTATTAAGCCTTATGTGGTTTCTGTCCCTTAAACAATGCTATTAACTGCATATCCTTTTAATTATTCCTCTTAGAGCTTGATTACCAATAACACACGAGCTTTTAATCTTTCTTCCCCTGCCTCTTTTCTTCTCCCGCCCCTCTCCTGTGCAAGTGAAATGTTATGCAAATCTGGTCAGTTTAATTACTGTTCTGCTCCAGTGAAACAGTCCCTCCAGTCTATCCGTTCTGCTGACCCCAGCCTTCTCTTGCATTACTAGCCCGTCCCATAGGAACAAATAAATAATTAGAAATTAAAGGGCATTAAGCAATTTGCACTGACTAAGCAGAGCAAGAATGCGCGAGTTTCATATATTAGATTAAGTCAGTGCTGCTGAATAGGCTAAATTTCTGAGTGCCTTTAAGGGTAAAAAAACATACTGTAGTTTAAGAGAGAGAAAATAGCCACAAGTTCGATTTCCATGGAATTCATGGCATGCTTTGTGGATACCCTGGACTGCCAGAAAGACAAACAAATGGGTCCTAAATCTAATCAAGCCTGAACTCTTTCTGGAAGACAAAATGTTGAAACGGAAGCTGTCCAATGTTGGGCACATCATGAAGAGGCAGGTTCTCTGGAAGAGACAATAATGCTAGGAAAGGTTGAAAGCAGTGGGAAAAGAGGAATACCAAATAAGAAGCCACAGGTTTGAGTGGTTCTGAGGATAAGACGTTTTGAAGACTGCTCATTCATAAGATTGCCATAAATTACAGGTGACTTGACAGCACATAAGAACAGTCAGTTTTGTTTTGCTTTTTTGTAAAATTAAGGTGCCTTGTACAAATTTCCTCACATACATCCTATACAGCCAACATGGATACATTTGTAAGCCATGTCAAGCCTAGGAATGGCTCCAAACAGCCATTTTGAGGGAGGACAGGAAGCTTTTTTGAGTTTTGAGAGGTGGAGGGACCTTTAGGGGAGCCCTAACATAAAAAAACCTGGAAGCCTTGAGATGTAGAAGTAGGCTTTCAGATGCCCTGCCCCCAATTTTTGATTTTTTTTAAAAATGGGGACTTCTGCCTTAACTTCAGAGCTGCAAAATGCCACAAAGGATGGATTTTAAAACCAAATGTGAGTGCTGAAGGCCACTCCTGGCACAGATACTATATTTTTCTGTGTATAAGGTGTCCCCATGTATAAGACCCCCCCCCCACTTTTTAAATCCAAAATTAAGAAATCTAAGTGGGGTTTAGCAAGTGTAAGGGGAAAGGGATCAAAGCGCTGCAGGATCGCTTTGATCCCTGCTTTCCCCTCCACTTGTTTTTGTTTTCTCCTTGGCTTGCTTCCGTTTATAAGACTACCCTCAATTTTTAGTCTAAAGATTTTAGACAAAAGTATAGTCTTATACGCGGAAAAATTCGGTAATTGAATGAACATAGTCTTATTTTCCATCTGTTCAATTTGCAGTCAACAACAAGAAAAAAAATCTGTGCAGGACAAGTGAGACCTGTCGTTAAGGACAGTTCATTATAGAGCCATCAAACTAGTGATTTGTGTCCGTTCGGGGTTTTTTTGGCTGAACAGGTTTTCAGTGCTTCCCAGGCCCACCTCCTCCAGTGGGTGCCCACTCAGAGGCCATGCCTCGGCACTGTTTCAGTGCGGGCACCTGCCAGAGGAAGCAGAGCGGGGAAGCGCCAAACACCTATTTGTTCTGAAAAACAAACTAGCACGAACGTCCGGTTCTGTGGCTTGTGTCCATCTCTAGCCTCTACCCTCATTCGATTTCCCAATCCTGCCATTCCCCACCTCTCCTACCGTCTGCCCAGAGTCTCCAGACCTTGTGACAACTGAGCATGCTCAAGTTTTGTTGGGTATGCTATTGATGGGAGGAGCCAGACCTGGCAAGGGGTGTGGCCAGAACTGGGCTTCCAGTCTTTTACTCCAACACATCTGCCTCTCTCTCTCTCCCTCTTTCTCTGATTTAGTACAATTGCTCGTCGGATATTTGCATCCTTTGCAAAATTGTGCTTGATTCCTGGAGACCACGGTTTTTTGGCCTCCTGTCGGAACCACCATGAAACAAACACCTCACGCTCTTGTAGAGCGAGGAACAAAATTATGCAGTTCTTCATCCTCAAGACCGAGACAAGGGAAGATTTATATCTGTAGTAGATTGTTGACTTTTTCTAGCAAACACAACAGCTAATGTCAACAATAGCACACCCCTGACCTTACATCCTCTGGGACAGACCTGGGTGGGATTTCAAGGAGACTAAAAGCAGAAGTGGAGTCCATATACACATAAACCACAAGACCTTCCACCCAAATATATAAAATAAATACTCAAGTGCACTAAGATTTTATGAGCAACAAACACAGGTCAATGTAGGGAATTATCTGAGGCCCTGATAAAAATAGGCACTTTTTTTTTCACTTTACAGAAAAATATACCATCTCCGCTATAAGGAGAGTGGCTGGCCCAAGCAAAGTTGGAACTGGTGTTTAATCTTTTGTTAACCAATTCCTTCTATCTTGTTATCTGACAAACGGGTCGCCGAATCTGAACACACAAATCTGCATTTCCCTACCAGTTAAAATACAATATTTCACAGAGGTGCATGCACCAGACGTATACATTTCCAGCACTGCAAGATAAAAAAAAACAACACCTTCATTTCTAAGTACTATAATTTTCAATATTTCGCAACTCTGCATTATATTTAGCCAAGTTGCTGCACCCAAAATCCGAGCCTCTAAGCCATCATTTTAGTGGCAAAGTAGAACCAATTGTACAGTGTAACCAACTACTAGGTGAAAATGTTATATACATATATTCTGGTGAATTGAGACAAGCAGAGGTGATTTTATTGTACTTTATTTTAATCTGTTCTATCCTATCCGACACCGGGACATCGAACCAAAGGTCTTTGTCTAGTGTTAGATAGTTCCACCTAAGTGTCAGTTCCAGCTGGCTGGGTAGCTCAGTGGTTTGATTCCCCAATGTGCCTCCTGCAAGTAGAGCCAGCCTGGGTGGCCTTGGGCAAGCTGCACAGTCCCAAGACACCCCCGGTAGAACCACTTCTGAGCATTCTCTACCTTGAGAAACCTGAAAAGGCTTGCCATAAATCAGAACTGACGTGGTGTGATGATGATGATTAGAGTTAGTTCCACCTAAAGTAGACCCACTGAAATGAGCAGAAGTTATTCATCCCCACCAACTGAACTCTTGTTGACTTCATGTGGTCTGCTCTAGCTAGGACTAAGATTTAGGCGAACTAAGAAAGCAGAAAATGGAGCCAAATTTGCTTACCCTCTGCACCAGCTCAACAGCATTCAGGCACTGGGAACCATTGGCAGAAATTCAATGCAATGGCCCAAATCCTGTTGCTTAGCGTAGTTAAACCAGACTAGAATAGGTTTATTATGCTAAAGTAAGTCACAAAACAGGCCAATTTGGATTGATGGAACTTACAGAAGAGTTGACTCCCCAAAATCCCCATTGATTCAGTGGATTACTCTCGTGTAATTTACCAAGGAACAGGATTTGGGCCAGAATATTATAAATTATGTATGCTGAAGGGGTGGCAAAGAAAGGATAACAAAAGTTATATGTCAAAGTAACACACTTGGTTGAATAATGATCAAATTATCTCTATGCCTATAGGTAAAGGTAAAGGTTCCCCTTGACAATTTTTGTCCAGTCATGTTCGACTCTAGGGGGCGGTGCTTCTCCCCGTTTCCAAGCCATAGAGCCAGCGTTTGTCCAAAGACAATCTTCCGTGGTCACATGGCCAGTGCGACTTAGACACGGAACACTGTTACCTTCCCACCGAGGTGGTCCCTATTTATCTACTTGCATTTGCATGCTTTCGAACCGCTAGGTTGGCGGGAGCTGGGACAAGCGACGGGAACTCACTCCATCGGGTGGATTCGATCTTACGACTGCTTGGTCTTCTGACCCTGCAGCACACAAAGGCTTCTGCGATTTAGCCCGCAGCGCCACCACATCCCTATGCCTATAGATAAGAGATATATCGACATGGCGAGTAATATTCTCTAATTACTTTTAAAGTTACTTTAAAGAGATTTCTTAAGGCGTTTCTAGAGGAATTTTGAGCAGAATAGTTACCATTTTACACTATTGCTTTATTAATCCTAAGTGCTAACCCCACCACTCTTCCAATGAAAATCCTGATTATTTTCACAACCGTATCTCATGTTAGCAGCTGAAGGCTCTAAAGTGGAAACCAAGTACGGTATCTGGTCTTCCCTAGATGGCTTCAAATCTTTCTTCACAACACTATTGTGAAGAATAGTGAGGGGAAATGCACAGCTAGGGAATAGCCATACAATAGATAGCCTCTCCCAAGACTTAGTGACTGGAAACAAGAATTTACGTATGCTGGAATATTTTTTTTGGCCTATCCTTTTCTCTATACCTCACCCACACCTGGAATGCGGCTTTCAAGAATTCCAAAACTGAGTTCATCCCCTTCGGCTGACAGCAGTTTCTCATTCTACCTTACACAGAAAGCATTGCGAAAGAAAAAAACCCGCATTCTAATCAGGAATTCTATCAGCCAACACACTTTTCTCGCTTTCCGACAAAAATCAGCCATTGATGTGCACAAGACCGTGTTTCTACGTTTGGAGGTGCGAAACACAGACTCCACTTCCTCCTCAAATAAAATTGTCTTCAGGATTTATAGCGTACAGGGTTGTGTCAATAGTATTCAAGGAAGCCACATAATGATACTAAGCCATTACTGCCAGCAATTTCCTGGAACGGCAGGCAAACAAAGCGTCCAAATGTGATACTAATTTGGCCCTCATAGGCACTTCAACCAACGCACCTGCTAAAATTAAACTCTGGCTTTGCCAGGATAAAGACTTCAATGTGTGTGTGTGCGGTTTTGTTTGTTTGTTTGTTTCGCCTTTCCGCCTGGCCAGGACCGACGTGGAGTTGATGGCGAAATTCATCCGGTTCACATATTAATACGAACCCATCTGATTAATATGGAGAATGGACAGCTATTCTCTTTCCATTTTTCATGCTTTCTCCAATTTTCCATTGCAAAAAGGCATTAAAAATGCACACTCGAAGGGAAACGGCGCACACAAAATATGCCTGGCTAAGGAGATTGCACTGAAAAAGCCAGATATTAGAGGAAATACTCACCAAAAATGTGAAAATTGGGGGGGGGGAGAGGAGAAACCATCGACAGAAATAATAATGGGTTTTTTTTGGTGAAAATTCATATCGCCTTTTGGATTTCAAAAAGGGAAAAACGAAGGCAGAAGTGAGAAAGAAGAAAAAGACAGTACATTTTAGTTGCACAGCTGGCTGGATAGCTCAGTGAGTTAAGTATCTGGTGGTGGAGCTAGAGGATGGGAGTTTGATTCCCCCATTGCACATCCCTGAACAGTCAACCTGGGTGGCCTTGGGCAAGCTGTACAGTCCCCAGGGGTGTTCTCCGAAGGGGGGGGAATGGTGAACCCCTTCTGAGTATACTCTACTTTAAAAACTCCGGGAAGAATCCCCATAAGCAAGAATTAACTTGACAGCACATGGCAGGATAGGTCAATGGCTTAGGCATCTCTGACTGTGGAAGCAGGGGTTGGGAGTTTGATTCTCCATTGTGTCTCTTAAGCCAGCGGTCCCCAACCTTGGGCCTCCAGATGTTCTTGGACTTCAACTCCCAGAAATCCTGGCCAGCAGAGGTGGTGGTGAAGGCTTCTGGGAGCTGTAGTCCAAGAACATCTGGAGGCCCAAGGTTGGGGACCACTGTCCTAAGCCAAGCTGCACCATCCAAGGGCTCCCCCTAGAGGAAGCAAATGGGAAACCACTTCTGAGTATTCTCTACCTAGAAAACCATCAAAAGAATCACCTTAAGCCAGAATTGATGATGACGATGATGTATATACATTAGAGTTATACCCGCTCTTGCAAACTTTAGGCAAAGCCTTCATCTTCTTATCTGTACATATTCTCTCAACTGGGAGAACACGCAAGTGACTGTCTTGCGCGGGATGCATACTTAATGCTTGATATTTGATGTTTTGCTAACATCTTTACAATTCCCCAATGCGTACAGTTAATTCTGCCAAAGACTACCCAAGGATGTTTACACAGTAAGGAAAGCCCATTCGAGTGCAAACATTACATTTAATCTTTAAAAATCTCAAAAAAAAAGTGGAACGGAAAAGATTACTTTGAGTAATCTTATACAAAGATTAACCAAACCGGGGGGGGGGGGAATCTTCCACTGGCAGCCTAGCAACCACCTCGGCCCTCTGAAAGTCACTGGAGAAAGCATATTTGATTAGAAAGAGTTGGAATTTCAGCCTACTTTAAATTTTGCTTAATTTTTGGCCCGGTTTCAACGCTGCACTCAAGAGAGTTTTCCATGACATTGATTGAGTTTCGGTCAAGCCTTCACTTATTTTTCTCCTGACCTCTTCTATTTCTCTTGCCATTTGCCCTTAGAATGACCTACCCTCCAGGTTTCGAATTATTCTACCTTTATGGAGCAATTTCTACGGCAGTGTAATTGCTGGCAGCAGCTGCTTGTGGCAGAGGATTCTGGAAATAGGTTCCCAAATACAGTCGTGCGTCGCTTAACGAACGATTCGTTTAATGACGAATCTGCATAGCGATGTGTTCTTTGCGATCGCAAAAGCGATCGCATTGCGATGTTTTAAATGGTAAAACATTGCTTTGCGACGACTGGTAAGCTGTTTCGCTTACCGATTTTCGCATAGCGATGTTTTTTCTAACAGCTGATCGGCGGTTCCAAAATGGCCGCCGGGTAAAAAAATGGCCGCCCGCTGTGTTTTCGCGCCCTTTCCTCGCTTACCGGGCAGCGAAAATGGCGGCCATATGGAGGATTTAGGCATAATGGTGAGTTTTTTGCCCATAGGAATGCATTAAACGTGTTTTAATGCATTCCTATGGGCTTTTATGTTCCGCATAGCGACGAATCCGGAAAGCGAAGATTTTTTCGGAACGGATTTTCGTTGCTATGCGGGGCACCACTGTACATTTTCCAGGACACCTCCCAGGGCAACATGGTTGCCCATGTATCAACAGCCAATGTGCTGCAGTGCACCAGAGAGCCATACATTGCAGGGAAGTGATAAAAAGGGGTTAGATCACTAGGTCTCAGAATGTGGTCCCGACACTCAGGTTTAGGGATTCATTATTCAGATCTGAGGCTTCAGCCCCAAAATCTCAGAAAATGATCCGTCATTTGACCTACCCATCTTAAAAACAAGAACAACAATAATCCAGTGCCATTGAGTCAATTCTGATTTATGGCGATCCTTTTCAGGGTCTTCCAGGTAGAGAATACTAAGCATTAGTTTCCTATTCCCTTCTTCTGGGGGCATCCCCGGGACTGTGCAGCTTGCCCAAGGCTACACAGGCTGGCTCTTCTGCCAGGAGGTACACTGTGGAATCAAACTCCCAACCTCTGGCTCTGCAGTCAGATACCTAACTCACTGAGCTAATAGTGGCAGGGGGGAAAAATGGAAAGTACAGTGGTGCCTCGCTAGACAGTTACCCCACATGACAGTCTTTTCGCTAGACTTTTTGTGATCGCTATAGCGATTCACAAAACAGTGATTCTTATGGGGGAATTTCACTGGACAATGTTTGGTCCCTGCTTTGCAAGCCGATTTTCGCTAGACAACGATTTTGACAGCTTCCTCCGCGCTTGCAAAACAGGTGTTTTCGGGACCTAAGCTTCGCAAGACAGCGATTTAAACAGCTGATCGGCGCTTCGCAAAGCGGCTTTCCTATGGCCGATCTTCACTAGGCAACGACGATTCTTCCCCATTGGAACACATTAAACAGGTTTCAATGCATTCCAAGGGGGAAAATGCTTTTCGCTAGACAATGATTTCGCTAAACAGCGATTTCAGTGGAACGGATTATCATCGTCTAGCGAGGCACCACTGTAGTGAAAGCTGGTGACTCATATTTTTGGAGGGGGGGCAAATCTGTTCAGAGCTTGAGTTCTTTGTTTTGTTTTGAAGGAACTATCTTGAGGTTTGGCAAATCTAACACCTTTGGTACATACACACATACTTTATTGTTACGGTATCAAGCCATACATAAAACAAAATTGAATGCAAAACTTCAAAGGCTGGCATGCACTTTAAAGGTAGCTCCTGTAAATATCTGTTTTTAGAATGTATTTAATTCATTGGGCCAGTTGCTAGTCCCAACCAGAGTAAACCCACTGGACCAAAGGCAGAATGGCAATTCAACATTAATCCTACTGATTTGTTGACCCTACTCCAATTAGGACCAATGATCAGATGGTTTAGCTGTGTTTTAATCTTACAACGTTCTGCTTTGATGTGCGTTTGTTTTCAATCTTGTTGTGAGATTAGGTCCTCAGTCTTTGTGTCCCAGTTTCGAAAGGAACAAAAGAAGTGAAAAAACAGAAACAGCTGGAAGGCTATAAATCTGAAAATCTTGCATTAGATGGAATCCTGGTCACATTTTCTCCAGCTTCCTCCAGTTCCAATCAATGCACTGAACTGCCTCACTCGTTAATTGCATAACTGCAGATGCTACTTGTGTAATTACCTCACCTATCCAAGTGAAACATATCATGAGCTTCAAAAATGAGCTGACAGTGGTGATGAACTCAGTTCTTCAGGTGGAGAAATAAAACAAACCGTGGGCCTCCTTACACTCTTTGGAAATGAAGGGAGACCCTCTTGTAAATTTTAGCCAAGGAAGGAAGATGCTCGGTGTTATTATCAGGTCTCATCATGCTACTTACACGGCATGCAGCGTTTCTAATTAAACTCCTCTTTGGCTCACGCAGGTGGCATGATTATCGATGCAAATTTTAAATTGCACAACGAAAATGGCTAATTATGGCCATTTCTGTGGCTTAATCCAAGCAATTAGACTAGCACAAAGCGCCGTTGGCTATGTGTTTTGCAGGTTGCCTTCCCCACCCCACCCCCGGCAAGAAGTACTGCCAAGTTTCAAGTAAAAAAAATCATACTGAAAGATCAAATTTTCCCTTAATGTCTTGGCATGGGATGGAATCGAAAAGGGGGGAAAGATGCGACCGTTTAAAGTTGGATAGAAAAAAATACAGTGGTGCCTCACTAGACGATTAGCTCGCAAAGCGGTTTATTCACAAGATGATTTTTTTTGTGATCGCTATAGCACTTCGCAAAACGGTTTTCCCTATGGGTGATTTTCGCTAGACGATGTTTCAGTCCATGCTTCGCAAGATGGTGTGGGTTTTTGGGGGACGGTTTTTCGCAAGATGATGATTTTTGACAGCTTCGCAAAACGTTTTCTCTATGGGCAATTTTCGCAAGACGATGATTTTTTCCCCCATTGGAATGCATTAAATGGATTTCAATGCATTCCAATGGGGAACTGCATTTCGCAAGACAATTTTTTCACAAGACAGTAATTTTCGTGGAACGAATTAACATTGTCTTGCGAGGCACCACTGTACTGTCCTACCAGGGTCACCATCTGAATATCGATTAGAGGACAACTTTTTAAAAATGGGAGGCATGATAGTGGAAGCTTCTGGGAGCAGAGAGTCCAAATCACCTCGGGAGCCCATGGCTGGCAAATGCCGTTGCAATCGATTAGTATTTCACTTCACGGCATAGTATGGAGGCCCTCCTCTAACTTGGGCTCCTCTGGAACCCAGCCAACCTCCGAGCTGCTGCAAAGGGTGCCTCTTGCTTCTCGTTTTGCTTACATACAGGGTGGATTTGTTCCATTTGACCTTTAAATTCCAGCCAACAGGGCAGATTTAACCCCAGGACGACAGCCTTTTTCATGACAGCTCTATCACAACTCCAAACAAAAGCCGGCTCTCGTGCTAATATTTCCTGCTCAGAAACTCGAACGCGTGCCCAAAAGGCGAGTTCAAGACAAGTAGGCCTTTCAGTATTCATTCTCACAATCTCTCCTAATGTCACTCACAGGCAAGAGCAACAACAACAAAAAATTCAGAAGTTTTTTTTTCTCCTGTGGATGAGTTTGTTTTTTTTAAAAAAAATCATTTTATTTAAAATATATTTACCCCACTGCTCTCCTAACGAAGGACCTGGGGGGTTGACATCCTTTAAAACACAATATGAAAAGTTCAAAAGAGTAAAATCTTTAAATATCCAAAAGAATTAAATAAAAATTATATTGACCCTGTAAGGTCAAGCGTAAGTAAAACAGATTTAAAAGCAACAAAAATAGAAGACATCCTGTTTTAAAACCTCTCCTAGAAAGTCATTCGGGGAAAGCCTGCCTGACAAGAAAGGACTTCGCTCGCTTACAGAAGAACAGCAAGGATGGGGTCAGGTTGGCCTCCAGTGGGAAGGAGTTCCAGAGTCCATGTGCAGTAACAGAGAAGGCCTTCTCCCATGTCCCCACCACACACATGTTTGAAGGTGGTGAGACCAAGAGAAAGGCCTCCCCAGACGATCTTAACACCTGGGCTGGCTCATGATTACGAGAAGTTTCATATAATTTTTTTTTGCATTTCGTATTTCGTATTTTGATTTCGTTTTTTGCATTTCGTATTTTGATGGAGGTGCAGGATCGGGGGGCAAGGTGTATTTTATCTAGAGAACCTTGTATTTTGCACCAAAAAAAAGAGAGAGCAACCTTGTATTTTATGCAAAGCACCATTTTTATTGGAAAGAGAAGGTTGCTTGCTTGCATGCTTGCAAAAAATTTGCAGGATTTGGGCTACTGTTGCTGCTGAAGAACAGTGCGTCGGTCTGTGTGCTCTCAGTGGCAGATCCATTTCTTTTTTCAAGAGATGCCTCAATGGGTCACAACTATCCCTTCTCACAAGGCCCCAACCCCCTGATCTGACCCTTAATTCTGAACATAAACTTCAGGGTTCAATTCAATCTCTCTCCGGTCCTCAGTACAGAGTTCAGGGGACACCACTACTATAGGGAAAAAAAGGCAAGAGACAACACAAGGGAAGAGGAGAGAAGGCTTGCAAACACATATTCCACCTCTAAATCCAATTTATCAATAACAATAATCTTAGAACTGCAGAGTTGGAAGGGACTCTATTGATCATAGAGGCCAGCCCTGATCAGAGAGGCCCAGTGGCTCCATAGCCAGACACGTAAACCACAGAACTATCCAGCAGACCTTCCTTCTTGAACTTTGATCACCAGGAACACAAATTACATTATTTAACCATTATTATTACCTTCCTTCGTGCAGAGGGACCATGTAAGCAGCGAAGAATAGAAGGTCTGCTTGGATTTATTCTCAGCTCACCATGGGGTAGTCAAACCTGTAGAGTCCCACTCTTGCCCTGTATGACCACCAGATGTCCACCTGTCTTTTCTGGTGGAGGCCACCCCTCCATCTAAAGGGCTACCAGACAAGCATTTCGAACTGGTCTCCTATTTGGAGAGTTTCCCCTTTGAGTCTGAGCCCAGGTTAGAAGAAGATTCAGTCCATCCAAGTTAGCATCAGCCAGACAGAAGACTCTATAAGCTCACAAATCAACTGCCCAAAACCTTCTCTGCTCAGGTGAGACCAGGGAAGACGGTTCTCAATTACAGTTCTGTTTCAATAGTATAAAATGATTAATTTTTCATATCAATTAATAGATGCATTCTCTACATCCTCCATCTCCATCTTTTACTGATGGGTGTTCTCTCTTTGGGTGTTTACGTATGTACCTTGGTATATCATAGACCACACAACTAGAAAAGGAGTTTTTCAGTTGACTTTGATTGAAGTCATTGATAAGTTCCTGACCTACCTGGAACATTGTTTGAAAACTGCTTTCCCCCCTCCCCCGATTTAATATACCCAAGGGAGAGGCCACAACGTTCATGATGATATTGGAGAAGAAATCCTATGAGAAATGGGTTGAATAAGTTAGGTATATTCAGCCGAGAGAAGAGATGTCGAAGAGGTGATAGAATAGCTG
The DNA here is from genome assembly GCF_051106095.1 of Pogona vitticeps. Lineage (NCBI taxonomy): Eukaryota > Metazoa > Chordata > Lepidosauria > Squamata > Agamidae > Pogona > Pogona vitticeps. Next base: position 9,775,787 of record NC_135795.1, read on the forward strand.
TCTTCAGATATTCAATAGGTCTTCACATGGATCCAGGATGGGGAATCTGTATGTTTGAGATGGGCTGGACTTCAGATCTTATCAGCCCCAGCCCTCATGGACAATAATTAGAGATGGTGGGACTTCTGGATGGACATGTTTCCCTTTGGTGCCAACTTAATTAACCGCCTTAGGAATGGATCTCAACAGATGGGAAACCTTGACATCTGAGCGTTCAGCCTGGAGGCAGGCGGTGCATCATGGCCTCTCCCAATTTGAAGAGACTCTTGTCCAGCAGGCCGAGGCAAAGAGGCATTTACGAAAGCAGCAAAATCAGGGAGCTGGACAGGGGACAGATTGGATTTGTCTTCAGTGTGGAAGGGATTGTCACTCTCGAATTGGCCTTCTCAGCCACACTAGACGCTGTTCCAAGTCCTCGATAAAGAGCACAATACCATAGTCTTTTGAGACTGAAGGATGCCATCGAGAATTAACTGAGTACATGCTGTTGATTCAATTCGACTTAGGGTAACCTTTTTCCAGGGTTTTCTAGGAAGAGTGGTCTACTGTTACCTTTTTCTTGGGGGGAAACCTTAGGACTGTGCAGCTTTCACAGGGCTACCCAGGTTGGCTCTTCTCCCAGAGGCCCAATGGGGAACTGAACTCTCAAACTCTAGGTCTGCAACCAGATACCTAATTAATTAATTCAGCCAGCCAGCTATTGGTACAGATACTGGAGTAATACTGCTGCCACTGGCAAAACAAATGTGTTCTCTCTGTCTCCACATGGTAGGATCCATACCATTTTTGGGTCATCCTGCCTGAAGGAGATTTAAACTAAATATTGGGAAGAACTTTGTAGTGTTGTTGGACGGTGCAATAGATTTTCTCAAAAGATAATGGGTTCTCTTTCATTAGAGGTTGTAAAAGAGAGAAAGGATAGACATTAGATATGGGGCTATTTGTATTTGTATACGAATACCCCCGCACAGGTGAGCATAATGAGGGTCCAGCCCCCTGGGGCCAGACCGTCCACTCACCCGTCCACTGCTGCAGCCAGCTCCATGCTCCCTTCCAATTGCTCTGGAGCTCACGATCGACTAGCCACTCGTCAGCCTGGCAGGGAGGCTCGTCTTCCCTCCTTCTGCCAGGAGTAGCTAGTTGACTGAGAGCTCCAGAGCAATTGAAAAGGAGCATGGAGCAGCTTCCAGCAGCAGACGAGTGAGTGGTCAGTCTGGCCCCAGGGGGCTGGACCCTCATTATGTCCACCTGTGTGGGGGTACTCATATTCATATACTGTACAAATACCCCCTCTCTAATAGATATCCATTACAGATGAAGTAGCAGCACATTTCCTGTATTGGCAGGAAGTGGACATTCTGAGTGTTTTCACTAAACTGCGATTCCCACTATTCTTGGAGGTAGAGATGAAGCCATAGGATTTCATTTATGCTTGGTTTCTGTCCTATAATCAGACATAATAAGGATACTGTATGCTTAGCTATTAACTAGTCTTGACTTGTAGTCTTCAAAGCATCTGACATGTCATCTTTCTCTCTCTTTTTATTTTCCTCTGCCTCTTTCGAGGGCCCTGGTACTCTTTAATTGTCTGAAAATTATAGTGTAATGTATGTAGCAGTGTTAAGTGGGTATATGACATTTTGAAATATTACCTTGTACTGCTATGGCAACTTTCTTCTGGGAATATAAACAGCTCCTCTCACAGCTTTGCAAGCCCTGTGAATGGAATGTGACACGGCTCCTTTGCTATCCAGTCAATACCATGACTTGGGGAGATCTGCAGTCCAATCTTATTCATGCTGTTTGGAAGCAGCCCAACCAAAATCCATTGACTTATTTCCAAGAAGAGGCAGACGTTTACAAAACCTGATCAGTGAAGATGACCAGAGGGGAGCTGAGCTGACAGCAGGCCAGCTTAAATTGTGTTGAACCCAGCTCCCTCCCAGGGTAGGAGCATAAACAGTCGTGCCCTGCTTAACGATTACCCCGCATGACGACAAATCCGCTTTACAATGATGTTTTTGTTTAGCAATGATCGGTTCCCTGCTTCGGGAACCGATTTTCGCTTTACGACGATCAAAAACAGCTGATCGTTGGGTGCTTAAAATGGCTCCCCGCTGTGCTTAGGGACAGATTCCTTACTATACAGGCACCAAAAATGGCTGCCGTATGGAGGATCTTTGCTGGACGGTGAGTTTTTAGCCCATTGGAACGCATTAAATGGTTTTCAATGCGTTTCAGTGGGTTTTTTAATTTCGCTTTACAATGTTTTCGCTTAACAGCAATTTTCCTGGAACGGATTATCGTAGTTAAGCAGGGCACCACTGTATTTCTGATTGTTTGGATCACTGGTTCTTAACCTTGGGTTACTCAGGTGTTTTTGAACTGCAGCTCCCAGAAACCCCAGCCAGCACAACTGGTGGTGAAGGCTTCTGGGAGTTGCAGTCCAAAAACACCTGGGTAACCATGGTTAAGAACCATTGGTTTGGATGACATATACCACAATTCTTCTTTCTGTGCCAGACTGAGACTTTACAGACATGTAAATTGTGCTCACCTGGAGCAAAGACCTAGCTTCCTAGCTTGATGGCTTCCTGCCTTAAATAGGCCTAACTTCCTATCCCAATGGTTTCTGGGAAGACCTGGTGTTTGTTGGGAAGCTTACTTTTCAAACAGGAAGTTAGGCCCATCCAAGGCAGGAAGCCTGCCGGATAGGACTTTTCTTCAGGTGAGCGCAATTAAGGTGTCCATGAGGTCTGGGAAGTGGGATTTCCTTAAAGGAGAATTATGTCAGTTTCTGTCCAAGAATTACAAAATACACACCCTTAATTTTTGTTCAGTAGCTCTCTGAATCAGAGGAGGAAAAACCAGGATCAAATGTTTTGGCTTCCACCCTCAACTCCACAGCTTCTCACTACAGTATCTGATCTTCATGCAACTTGGAAATTTATAGGGAATCTCTGGACTTCCAAGTGATTTTGGATTACAACTCCCACAACCCCTTATTGCTGGTCATGATGGCATCTTGACAGCCAAAGGTTCCACACCGGATCTTAAGGTGCCTCATGATAATTCAACACACACGGAAACGGCTACCAAGCTATGAGCTCCTAAGTTGATAGCCTTGTTCTCTACATACTAAGTGTGAGGAACCTGTAGTCCTCCAGATGTTACGGGCCAAAGTTCTCAAGGGTCCAAGCCCACATGGCCAATGGTTGGAAAGCTTTGGAGCCCAGATACAATGTCCTCTAGAAAGTCATAGGTTTCTCACATCTAGAAGGCTGGCCACTGTCATTGCACCAGTGGGCTATTTAAGCTAGAAACTCCCCTCCCTGCATCTTTCCCTTCCCATACTCTTATAACATGGAATTTAAGCAATCCTCATAATCCTTAGGTAATATTGCTTTTTAAGTGATGCTGTTTCTGGACTGCGAGAAACACCAACGAGTAGATCCTGGATCAAATCAAGCCTGAGCTATCTCTGGAGGACAAAACGTTGAAACGGAGGCTGTCCTATTTGGGGCACATCACGAGGAGACAGGATCTGCTGGAAAAAATCAAGAATGCTGGGAGAGGCTGAAGGCAGTAGGGAAAGAGAAAGATCAAATATGAGATGGACGGATTCCCTAAAGGAAACCACAGGGTTGGGTTTAGAAGAGCTGAGCTGAGCAGTTGAGGACAGGGCATTTTGGAGATGGCTCATTCATAGGGCCACCATAAATCGGAGGCAACTTGATGGCATACAACATCATCATCAACAACAATGCTGTTTAGTTTAAAAAGCCACTTTACTCACTAGATGACACTGTCTTCTCTGCAAGCAAATCCCTTTAATTACCGTATTTTTTGCACCATAAGACACACCTTTTCCCCACAAAACAGGGGGGTGGAAAGTCTGTGCGTCTTATGGAGCGAAGAAAACAGATTATATTTTCCTGTTTTCTTCTCCTAAAAAATTGGTGCGTCTTATGGAAAGGTGCGTTTTATGGAGCAAAAAATACGGTATTTCAAAAATGAACTTGCTAGAATCTAAGGACCCAGCCAAGTGTGATTTTCCTCCACCCTGACTTGCCTAAGCCAATCATTCTCTCTCTCCCTGTCTTTCATTCTTTCTCTCTCAAGGGCAGTGAAAAACAAAGGTGGAAATTTCAGCTATTCCGATGCTGTAAAACGATGAAATATGCCTCTTCCCCCATCTTCAACCATTACGATGTTCAAAAATTCCTTCCTGGCGGTTCTCTCTTCTCACTTCCAGAAAATCAAAACCACGTTGCTCAGATGGTTCAAAGGGAAACTCTTCAAGGCAACATAGGTTGAGCAAGGTTGCGTGCCCTGGAGCGATGTGAGATTAAAGATCACAAAGCGTGTACTCTGGCATCAAAAGGTAGGGGTGAGTTAAGAGGTACAATACATGTGTTTATGGCTAGATGGAGGTATGGCTGAGATCCAGGACACTGTGGGTCATCCTTCAGCGGGAGTATGATCGTATCGAGCTTCAAAATGCACGTCCTCCAAATCTCTGTTTTTAGCCCCACCCTTCAAGCCCTTCTGATCATAAAGACATATTTCGAAATGTACGCCCCACGCTTCTTAAAATCTTTAAAGCTGGGAAGCGTTGGCTCAGCAGGATTTCTCTTGGCGTCCCTTTACTGCACGTGTGTTCGCTCCTCACTCCCGAGACAGCAACACTGAACCAATTATGAAAACCACTGGAACAAGTCAAGACGAATTCAGGAAAAAATTAAGAGCAATTCTTCATTTTATGCAGTTCCGAACAGGATGAAAACTTCAATAAAGAATACAACCCAGCTTATGCATAGTCCATTTCTGTTCCCTTCCATCACAAATACATTTTACGACCAATGTTGCAAAAATTAGAATGTCACAGCTTCTGTTGTAAATACTGTTCGCATAAAGGAATTGTAACCGAAATCAGTAAGAGCAACATGCTGAGAGAGGAAGAGAAGAGAAAACCACAACTTTGGTAATAACGACCAGAATCCTATTGGTGTTTGTGCAACTTGCAGTGGCTAATTGCAGCTAATTGATGAGTAGCACCACGGGCTGGTGTGCCTGATCACGGAAATCAACTGCACAACTAAGATGTGTCCTGGAACCTCATCCGATACCGCAACTAATTACATAAACCTTTTGCAAACATCAAGAAGCTTCTGGCCCGTAACTCCTAAGCACATTTGGCCAGCTACAAATCATCCTTGCTTGCCATAAACCTAAAATCAAGAACTTAGGTCATCAAATATGATCGAGAAAAAGCTATTGGTCTTCCGAGGGTCACCAGCTGCCTGCTGGAAGCAATGTCCAGAGATATAATTAGGGTAGGGAGGCCTGCAAGCTTTTGTACAAGGTGCAAAGATTCAAATCACACAACACACACACACACACACACACACACACACACACACACACACACACACACACACACACACACACACACACACACACAGCACCGCTCCTGAGTCCACCCATTCGTCTTTACAGCTGAAAAGACACAGTCCTGACTCCCTATTTATGGCTGCCATCTCCAGCTACTCCCGTCCAGGACAAAGCAAACACAAAATGGAATGACTCACTGTAGAATGGACATATATAGACAATCCATGTTCATATCCAGGTATTCCTACTTATTTATTCTCTCCTGCACTCTCCTGTGACTTAACTTCAACCTACTGACAGCAAGGCCCCAAGCACCAAACCTGCTACGTACAGCTTTGGAGGCATTTCAAGATGCTTTCGTCCAGAAGATGTCTTAAAGACTCATTTCAGAACCGCCATGAGTGAGGGGCAGAAAAGAAAATTGTTGGATTAAACAGCCCTTGAAGGGGGGGAAAGGCCCTTCTGTATGTCCTCCTTTGGGGTGGTTTTTTAGAAGACTTTTTTTCCCCTTTGAGAATTTGCATGGGTACAAGGTTTGAAGGGTGTTTTGGAGACATGAAGTGGGCATAAGACAAGAGCCATAACTGGAAAGATGCACACAAAAGATCCTTCAGCCTGTGGGGAAACGGGGTATGTTCCGTACAATGTATACATCAATGCATACATTTGGGGAAAAAAATGCATATGGAAACATCTGAACCATTGGGGGAGAGGAGCGGGAAGGCGGGTGGATTTTAAAAAATCAATGATTTTTAAAAATCAATTTAAATCATGATTTAAATTTTTTTAAAATGATTTTTTTAAAAATCAAATCATCAAAAATCTGATTTTAAAAAATCAAATTGTTTTTTAAATTGATTTGATCTAAATAAAATCTACCCTGAGAGCGACATCAACAGGGGTGGAGAGTTCTAATATATATATTTTTTTGGAGGGGGGTGCTTTTATATTCCTCAGCTGCGTTATGGAGTAAATAAACGGGGCAGGGGTGGGACAATGAAAAAGCGAACAGCAAAGCGTGCTGCTTATATACCGCCCCCCCCCATAGAGCTTAAAGCACTCTCTGGGCAGTTTATACGTTAATTCTGCAGGCTACACATTGCTCCCCCCCAAGCGAGCTGGGTATTCATTTTACCAACCTTGGAAGGACAGAAGGCTGAGTGAACCCTGAGCCAGCTACCTGGGATTGAACCCTGGGTCGTGAGCCCAGTTTGGGCTGCAGGACAGCATTTTAGCCACTGCACCACAAGGCTCTATGCTGAGTGAGCCCCTGTCCACTTCGGTGTGTATGTGTGCATACCTGCTTGCCTGTCACGTGTGAGTCTGAGTCTTACCAGAAACCATTAGGAGCAACTTCGTTTCAAACCTAGTCAAGGCATAAAAAAAGCCAGCTTTTACTGCAGCTCTGGTCACCCTCGGCTGTCAACCTCATCACCACCACTGCCTTTCTATAAAACCTATAAACACACTTGCTGAACAATGTTTGTTTGAATATTAAGCTCTTCCCGTTCATCTGCGGTGCAAATAATTACACAGCAGAGATATTACACCTTTTAGTTTAATATAGCAGTTCTTTGTTTGGTTTCGGGCTTAACCGTAAAGCGGAAACCTAGCTTCTACTGGCACGCAGGACCTGGCTGACTTCCGTTACTTCCATTCAAAGCTGTTGACCAAGCCTGGGATTAAGGGTCACTTCTTGTCCATGTTTGTCTTCTCCCCTCCTCCAAGCAACAAGGCTTCCCCCCTCATTGCGATTCATTCTGTCTAAATAGCTGTGGTCTATTCCCACTGATCTCTCCCTGATGGACTTTGCTGATCTTAAGTAACTAACAACAGTGTGCCAGGATGATCTTCCCAGAACTTACTAGGAATGTGGTACTCAGAAGTGGTTTACTAGTCTTGTTTGGTGATGCTCTGGAACTATGCAGCTTGCCCAAGGCCACATAGGTGGCAGGGCACAAAACCATATCAACCATATCTTAGCTGGCCCCTCTTGCAGGTGGCATGGGAGGATTCAAAATTCCTGGTCCCTGGCTCCACAGCCCAGCAGTCCAGCCCACAGAGCACTACGAGCTCACCAATTCTTGATTAGAGGAACCTAAGAGAGTCGGGATAAAATTTGAGAGCCACAGGGGTTCCCAACCTTGGGTCCACAGATGTTCTTGGACTCAAACTCCCAGAAGCCTTCCCCAGTAGCTGTTCTGGCCTGGATTTCTGGGAGCGGTCATCCAAGAACATCAAGCGATTCAAAGTTGGGAAGCAGTGGTCTAACAAAATCACTCCCAAATGTGGGTCCCCTGATATTGCTGGGCTTCAAATCCCAGCCAGTGTCGCCAATGGCCAGGAGCTGCAGAAGCTGAACAACGTTGGCCAACCCAACTTTGGGAATCACCAGTCTAAGAGTCCACTTCATAGTCTTAGGGTAAAGTACATTCCTACATACACCGACGAAAGAGAAAGTTCCATTTAACTCATTCAGGCTTATGTCTCGGAAGATGGTGGGGTCAAGTCACCATTCCACCAACCACTTATGGGCTGTCCATCAACCATGAAGCTCTCAAATGATTTCCATGCAGTACGCAGTATTCACCTCCTCCCTCCTCCTAGGAAGGATGATGCATGGCAAAGGTAAGAAGCAGGCTTGTGTTCCAGAACTATTCTCAGCGCTGGTTGTTGTGGGTTTTTCGGGCTCTCTGGCCGTGTTCTGAAGGTTGTCCTTCCTGACGTTTCGCCAGTCTCTGTGGCCGGCATCTTCAGAGGACTGGAGTAGGAATTCTGTCCATGTTCCTACTCCTGTCCTCTGAAGATGCCAGCCACAGAGACTGGCGAAACGTCAGGAAGAACAACCTTCAGAACACAGCCAGAGAACCCGAAAAACCCACAACAACCATCAGATCCCAACTGTGCAAGCCTTTGAGAATTCATATTCTCAGCGCTACTTATAGCATCAGCCCTACCATCACAGAGAACAGGATAGCCACCTCTGATAGCTGATGCTTGGTGGGAGCAAATTGTTTGAAACTCTGCTTTATCTATCATATGACCTGTCATGCTTTGCCACACACCCCCAATAGATGCCTGCTCCTCTCGTTGCGATGCAGGATACAGCTCCATTCTCACTACTGACTAATCAGCTGGGCATATATGTATGTATATATAGGGACATATATAGGGACTTTTGTGTGTGTGTGTTCTCAGAAATGATTTAAATGGTGGCTTTTTGTATTGTTATGTGTTGAATTCTTTTAAATCTCTTATCTTTTAGTGTTACTAGTTTTATAGGTTTTAAATTATATAACTGAATAGAATATATCATTTTATAGTGATATTTTAATATTATAATTGCATTGTTCTAACCAACTGTGAGCTCTTTGGGGTCATGATGGGGAAAAAGGCGCCGTATAAATAAAATAAAATACACATACTCTCCGCCTATGATGTTATTCTATTTTTTCCTTTTTTATTTATCTTTTTAAAGAAAATCCTAGGGAAAAAAAATTGACTTGAGGAGGTGCAAATATAGCCACAGGGACTGCATGATTCCCACCAAAGCTGTAAGGTATTTTTTTGCAAAAAGGTGTGTAATTCCTCCCACTCCTTGGGAAAAAACACACAAGTGCCCAGTTTGCCATGTCAAAGCCGTTGCCTTGCAATCGGGAAAAGCATCCGAGTGTGCTGGTTTCAGCCAAAAGACCACAAATGCCTGTTACACTCGTGTAAGACTCACCTCTGGACTGGCTTTCCAAACTAGGACATGACAGTGAATAACAGGCTGTATTTCAAGCCTCTCCTGGAATAGACTTTCAAAAGTACCCTAATGGTTTGTGTTTTACACACACACACACACACACACACACACAGAGGAACTGTGTGTCCATCAACCTACCGACACTTGTTATCTTCTGGGAGGCCAGATCTTGCAATAAGGCTCCGATGGCCGGGTTATGTCTGGAATACAGTTCATACCGATTGATGCCAATATGGAATTTTAGCCAGTTGGGGTAAGAGTCGATCGCCGTTTCGCCCGTGGGCAGGAATTCCTCGTCTTCGTTGCCTTCGTTCTGCCTACCGAAAGAAAAGAAAGGAGAGATGGCAGAGAAGATTAGGTTGCTTTTAAAAAAAATGCCAGCGGTGCAGTTTGCAACACGGTGGAAGGTGGGGGCCGGGAGAGAACAGGATGGCTGCCAAGCCCGGGGAGATGCCAAGAAAAGCATTAGGCAGGTCAAAGCAGCAAGGTTTCGATTTTGCTGAATTGCAGACCAGTGCTTTGGGGTATTTGTTCAGGGGAGATTATGACGTTTGTTTCTCCTCCGAACACCGCAAGAGCGAGCGGCCCTTCTCCCGGACTGTACCTCTTTGGGTTGTGTGGGCCAATGGTTAAAGCGTCACACTGAATTTGGAGAGACTCCATGTGTAGCAGAGATTTTGCCCTGGAGCCAACTTCTCTTCCTGTGAAGGACGTGGCAGGTCGGATGCTGGTCTTAGAAAACTCTCCCTGGTCACCCTTTTCAAAGAGCTTGTTCTACCACATCAGTAGGGCTTCTTTCTCAGCTTTGATCTACTCTGCAGGGTCAGTGTGAGGGTATACTTGGGACAGAAAAGCTACACATGTTATCAGAGCAGGACAAAAATATGCAACCAAGAAATAAACAAACAGTAGTTTAAATCTCTGGGTGTGGAGCCAGAGGTTGGGAGTTCAATTCCCCCACTATGCCTTCTCGACAAGAGCTGGACTCAATGATTTATAGGATCCCTTCCAGCTCTGCAGTTCTAAGATGATGATGATGATGATGATGATGATGCTCCCATGTGCAGCTTCACATGGTACAGTTCAGTCCAGAAACAAACTTGACCAGTTGGTATAGTGAGGTCTGCAACCCTAGATACACTGCCTATGGAAGCTGATCCATGGGGACAGGGTAGCAGGACTTCCTTCCGAATAAACACACATAGGGCACATATTGCAAGCTATTCTGGCGCAGTCGTTCCTTTCCTAGGGTCCCCAGATGTGGCTGAGAAGCTGTTGAAGCCACAAAGGTATTGTTCAGGTAAGGGTCTTTCAGAACCTTATTGTGATCCCTCACCTTAGATTCCCAGATGTTGTGAGACCATCTGCCAGGCAAGGATTTTTTTGGGGAGAGGCTCATGATCTGCTGACAACATCTGTAGACCCAACATAAGGAACCACGGTTAAGACCTCATGAACCTTATGTGGAGTGGCCTTGTGAGAAGAGTTGGAATGGGAGTGAGTGAGACCGATCGGCATGCATACAGGAGACAATAATGAACAGGATAGAGCTGGGTTGGTTAAGATCGGCAGCTGGTGGAGAAGGATCTGAACGTGATGGGGGAAAGGAAAACTGTAGAGCTACTTCTACTTAGAAGCACATCTGGTATCCATGCTTCTGACCAGTTTTCAAGTTCCTGGCTTGCACTAATTCTTCAAACCATGAGTGTGTTTTTGTGTGTGAAGCAAATTTTAATCCTCTTCCAGGAATGGACTGTGTTCTGAACAGAACTTACATTCTTTAGGTTTGAGCACTCATCCCCCACCGCCCGAAGGGCAACTTCGTTCTACACAGATGCCCCGAGCATAATTCAGTCCAAAGATAGGATTCAGATCTCCTACAGTAAATAAGGTCACCTATCTTGACTGCTCTGTGGTTCTGGCAGGGAAGGCCTCGCCCACTGTCCTGCAGCTGTTTCAACATGACTATGTCAGTCGCTTGAGAAGAGAAGGCTGGAAGTTTGGGAATCAGCTACTCTCAGGGGAAAATGCGCAGAGTGAACCAAATATCGTTTAAGAAACCGGAAGCAGTAGCTCAAGGCTGTAAGAACATCAAGCCATACTATAGGATAACTAAAAATCTCCGGGAGATAAGAAAGGACCTCGTTGAAGCAATCCTTGTCCTGTTTTTTTCCCTAGACCTTTGAAGCCAAATTCTGTTTGCAAAAGAAGTTAATATTTGACTGGTCTGTCTTCTGTCCCCCGGTGTGTACACGTCTCTGTGTTTTTAACTTTGTTAGCTCTGGCGAAAGGGGAAGAATAGATCGTGTGTAGCTTTGACATTTGATTTTATGTCTTTGTAAAACTTCTCTTCTGTCTCTGCGCTCAAAGACATCTCTTGGAGATGACTTCTGAACGAAACTTACAAAAAAAGAAAAAGAAATCGTACAGCGGTGGTTCTCAAACTTCTCGCTCTCCTGCCCTCTTTCTGATTTTCGAGCAACCCTCATCTAATCCCCCTTTGAACAAAAACATACATTTGGAATTTTAGACTTTCTTGAAAATGGAATAATATTTTTTGAAACTTTTAAAAAGGGCACAAACAGCTCTTAATGAGAACTCTAAAATTATAGTGACAATATCTATCACAGAAACGTGTCAAATATGATTTTTCCCCCTTATGAAACTCCCAGAGTCTTTTCTCCGACCCACTCCCCACAGGATTGTTTCTATACTCTTGTGCGAAGCACAACCCATCCATTTCTCTTTTTGGAGGGGTGGGGAATCAATGACATATAACTTGTGAAATCTGGATGGCTCGGTGGTTTGGATATCTGGCAGCAGAGCCAGAGGTTGGGAGTTTAATTCCCCTTGACATTGGCTGGACTTGATGATCCATAGGGTCCCTTTCCAGCTAGTCCCGACATTATTATTATAAAGCAGCTGATTTTAAAAACAGCAGGTTTAAACCTACAAAGGCCAGAATTCACATTTATGGATCTGTAAGGGCATTGGTGCAATTTGGACTGGCAAAGAGCCTCTAATTAATGAGTCCCCGGTTGAACATCTAGTTGCTTGTGAAGTCATGCAACCAGCAAACAACTAGGAATTCAGTTGGAGACTCATTAATTAGCAGCTGTTTGCTGCTTGGAGCTACACCTATGCACTTCCACAGGTGCAAAAGTTCACCTGGCCAATGCGTCTCACCATCAAAATTTAGACTACATGACTGAAATAAATGTGAATAACTCTCGTGTACTCCTTCCTCTTCTTCCCTTTGTCTGTAGTAACCCTCTATCTGACTTTAGGTTATAAACTCTTAGGGACCAGAAGCATACATTGTTTTTCAGTACCTCTGGTGCATTAAAGGCTGCTGGACATATACAGCCATAAATGTCTTTCTGAAGACAGAAACGGATGTTAGATATAGCTCATAATTGCAAGAGGAAAATCCTTAACTAATAAATGCATCTGAATGTCACTGCACGAGCTTCTCTCTCCTCTGGGACTGCACACATCAACTTGCTTTCGTTCTAGGGTTGGCCACCAGGATTTAAGCCTTTGATGTCTGACTTCATGACACCCAGAAAGACTACCTGGATCAGGGCCCTGTAGCACTCACATGTTTCCAGATCTAATTACAGGTGATCTCAAGAATCTGTTCCTGGTAGAAGAAGCTTGCTCCATATTTTATAATAGCTAGCAAAACCCAAATGTCTCTTTGGGAAACGAATCCCTTAGGAAGGAGCAGCTTCTCAAGAAAAAAAGCTGTTTTTCTTTCATTTTTTTAAAAAAATCAGCTATTTCTCTCCCCACATCACATTTTAGATCTGCTCCACATCTTGGCAAGCGCCTAATGGATTTGTGTCTACATTTGAGCCATCGTTTTATCCTGCCAGTGTGAAGTCATACATTAGTGATGGTATTTTCCCTCACAGCGATGGTTAATTACTGCAGCGTTTCTAATGACTTTTAATAGGAAGACCTCCCCTGCTTTATCCCAAGGTCACTCAAAAGACTGACCATTCACATACCTCCCCCCTCTAAAAAAAAGGTCAAAAGGAGACCCAGATTTGCATAAATTAGCATGTGCCTAATTACTATGCATAGATGCAAATGAAGGATTCATTACTCTCATTTCAGTTTAAAGTAAATCAGCTACTGACCTGTATGCTCAATCTTCTAACCTCTCGCTCACTGTGGATAGACTTAACTGTGCTTATCTTTAAACCAGACATGGAGCAGATGGCCCTTGAAATAATCTTCGGGGAGTCCTTCGAAGAGAGGAAGGGCTTCCATAAAGACAGACACCGGACTAACCTCTCTTTCAATGGGTACATTCCAATCTATACTGTAAGCAGAAGGTTGTGACTAAACCCACTTCAGGTTCAACAAGATCTTTATTTTGCTACACTGACTCCCCCCCCCCTTCAACTGGACTACCATGGTATGTGAATAGCACACAGCACTTCTGACTTATGGCCACCCTAAGGGGGTCTTCAAAGTCTGGGAGAGGTTCAAGGAGTGGCTGACCATCGCCACCTTCTGGTGAGTTTCCACAGCAGGGCAGGAGTTTGAACCCCCCCCCCCCCCGTGTCCTGAATTCTATTCTGATTGTCTATCCACTACACCCCAGTGTGTCTCTTGATAGACTCAATGGACTGAAGTTGATCCAAACCTCTGGGGCAAGTTGCCCCTCGGACCACAACTTGCTACGGAGCAGTCGTTTCTTTAAGGTGACTCTTGACTTCTTTTCTATATACGAGTGGTTCCCCACCTTGGGTCCCCAAGGTGTTCTTGGGACTACAACTTCCAGAAGCCTTCACCACTAGCTATGGTGCCCACAATTTCTGGGAGTTGTAGTCCAAGTACATCTGGGAAACCAAGATTGGGAACCATTGGTCTATCGAGATAGATTGACACCAAGCATTTTATTGTACCTGGCTTGAGGTCTTCCATTTTTGGAATAACTAGCTTACTGATTCCTCCTCCTGATGGTGCTCAAGGGCCATGCAGCTTGTCCAAGGCCACACAGATGGCAGGGCATTAGAACAGAAAACTCTTAGTGACCATGATGGGCAGTGGGGGGGGGGGGGAGACTTCAGGGAGTTGGTGGTAAAATGTTTAGTACAAAGTATTGTTTTAATAAACCAAGATTCATTTTCAAAAGATTTTTCAAATGTAAGTTCACCCCAGTCTAAACCATGGTTAAACACAGGCTAGCAAATGACGTGTGAAACCATGGTTTGAAGTGTGCTTATTTCCACATCTCTGCAAGAGTAATACTACTTCTTTCCCAGGTTTCTCAATGATGATGATGATGATGATGATGATGATATCATCATCATCATCATCATCATCATCATCATCATCATCATCATCATCATCATCATCAAGATATTCAACCAAAATCTGGCTTCCTGTAACTTGAGCCCATTGTTTCGTGTCCTGCACTCTGGGATGATCGAGAACAGATCCTGCCCCTCCTCTGTAAGACAGCCTTTCAAACATTTGATCTCAGAAGTGATTTATCATTCTCCTCCTCTGGGGGCACCATGGAACTATACAGCTTGCCCAAGGCTATACAGGTTGGCTCTTCTTCCAGGAGGCACTGTGGGGAATCGAAGTCTCAACCTCTGACTCCACAGCAAGATATCTGACTCATTGCACTATTCAGCAAGCCTCCTTATCTTTGTAAAAACCCTATAGCTGACTGACACTGATAATTCCATAGCCAGACTTGGGTGTTCTCTAGAACAGCGGTTCCCAACCTTGGGTCTACAGATGTTCTTGGACCACAACTCCCATAATCCTGGCCTGCAAAGCTAGTGGTGAAGCTTCCTGGGATTTTTAGTCCAATACATCTGGGGACCAAAGGCTGGGAACTACTGCAATAAAATGATAAGGAGATATACTCTAATAACCCTCTACGAGAGAGTTAAAGGGACAAGACCCAAATGAGTTGGTTCCAGCTACTGTTGACCCTTCTTTCACCCTCCCATTGGCCTCCATGCCCTCGCAGTCACCAGGGGCGCCTACTGCCACGGATCCATGCCCTTCCCAAACTAAACCATACTTTCATTGTCTCTTTGGATGCTAAAGGCAACAAATCCTGGTTCCTGTTAGCCATAGTTATCAGATAGTCACCATTATTTTGAAGTATAAGATTCGAAGTAACTTTCTCCTAGGGTCATACTCATAATCTATTCTTTATCAACACTCTTTCCTTTCCAGAGGGTAGAAAAGCATCAGTGTGCCTCTAATTAAACCTGGCTTTCTTTTTTTGTGGGGGAGGGAAGAAAGAAAAAAGGAAGCAAACGGGAAGGGGAGAGACAGATGTAGCTTATCTGCTGGTTGCCATATCTGATTTTGCACTGCCATGAAATCTGTAACGTTCATTAGAAAAAGCAGTGCCTGTTCCAAAGCTCAGTATAGACAGATCTTCCCAGGCTAGCTCTTTATAGTCTCCATCATCCTCAGTCAGTACAGCCCTTTGTAAAGGAACTGGTGCATTTCCAGCCACTACCACTGGTGATTTTTCCTGTCGTGATGTATGGAAGTGAGAGCTGGACCATAAAGAAAGCTGACCGCCAAAGAATTGATGCTTTTGAATTGTGGTGCTGGAGGAGGCTCTTGAGAGTCCCCTCGACTGCAAGGAGAACAAACCTATCCATTTTGAAAGTAATCAACCCTGAGTGCTCACTGGAAGGACAGATCCTGAAGCTGAGGCTCCAATACTTTGGCCATCTCATGAGAAGAGAGGACTCCCTGGAAAAGACCCTGATGTTGGGAAAGTGTGAAGGCAGGAGGAGAAGGGGATGACAGAGGACGAGATGGTTGGACAGGGTCATCAAAGCGACTGACATGAATTTGACCCAACTCCGGGAGGCAGTGGAAGACAGGAGGGCCAGGCGTGCTCTGGTCCATGGGGTCACGAAGAGTCGGACACGACTAAATGAATAAGTGACGACGACCATGACTGGTGTATGCCTTCTTCCACAGGACACGTAATAATGGGCTCAAGTTACAGGAAGCGTCTTAACAAGAATAACTTCCTAAATGTTCGAACAGTACGACAACAGAACCAATGACCTCGGGAGGTGGTGAGTGTTCCAAAACTGGAGGCATTCGAGAGAACATTGGACAACCCTCCGTCAGAGCTGCTTTGATTTGGATTCCTGCCTTGAGCAGGGGTTGGACTCAATGACCTTTTAGGGCCCCCCTCCAACTCCATTATTCTATCATTCTATGATTCAACTCATATGCAATTATTCCTATGTATCTTTGGTGGACTCCTCCATTTCTGCAACCCCTGGAGGTACCATTGTTATAAACTATTTAACATGTCTATGGACTAGGACGGCGTTGGCTTTTTAATACAAAAAACCAGAAAGAAGCAATCAATATGTGCTGAGAGCGTTGTGATCATTATCTTGTGGTATAAAATGGAGTACCTCAAAAAAAATACACGCTGTCAAGACTTTGTAAAGAGAATTGTATTTATCCAGGAATGTGCCATTGGACTTTTGTCTTGAGAAGCTGGCATACATAATGAAGCATGCTGGCCATCATGATGGACAAGACAGAGCTTAGTGGCGGAGCATTTACAGGCTCAAACAGTGATATATACAGAGAGGTTGCCTGAACCTCAGGGAGATGCTATCATTGATCGTGAGACCAGGGACAGATAGCTGTCGGCTGGGGTTGGGCAGCTCCAAATACTGTCGGACAGAAGCTCTCAGAAGCCCTAACCACCACTACCTATGGAGTTCCAAGTCCCCAAAGCCTGTGAGGCCACACTGGTCATCTATGCTGGATACACCAGCTTATGATCACACCACTGCTCTGACTTGATGCAAACAATGTTCCCGGTGCCTTATTCCAGGCAGTGACTAAGGCAGCATTTCAGAACCTGCTTTGGTCTACAACTCCGAACAGTGCTCCCCAGCACGGCTGGTAATAAAGGGTCGCAGTTTTGACCTTGATCTTTCCAAATTGGGTGGAATATAGCTCTGTTCAATCCCCCCTCCCCCGTATATCCCAGGAGAAGAGCCAGCCTGGGTGGCCTTGGGCCAGCTGCACAGTCCCAGGGCTCCCCCTAGAGGAAGGGAAGGGAAAACCACTTCTGTGTATTCTCTACTTCGAAACCCCTTATGTGCCATAAGTTGGAATTGATTTAATGGCACAGGATTATTTATTAATAAAGGAAGTCGCATAACGATCCATCTGAAGAGCCAAAGCTTTCTCCACCGTTGAATAAAGGGGGATCCCACCTTGCTTTCAAGAAGCCCCGCTGAATAAAATGGCACTCACTTCAGAGTGACCTCCAAATAGACTCGGAATGCCCTCTGCATAGTTCCTCAAGGTGACATCAGGCAGACCCAGGGTAATTCTTTTTGAACCACTTGCAAATATGTGCACAATGTTTACAAGCTTAAGTATCCAAAATACAAAGAGAAAGAACAAGAACATATTTTAAAAGAGAAGCTAGGCTTTAAAAAAGAAAACCCTCTGCATGTTATCCCAGATGGCCATGCATATATCTAGCTACCCGTTCGGGGCCTGATGCAATCTGTTGACCTATACATTGTATATGTATTTGCCTTTGAACACACAAGCCCTTTCCCAAATGCTAAGAAAATGAAGCACTGCTGTAAGAATTGGGGCTCCTAAATGAAACACTCAAAACTGCATGCCTGCATTCTTTTCCTAGGTTAAAAAAAAAATCCCCCCTTTGTTTTATTAATCGTAGCCTTAGAACTCCAGAGGCAGATGGGACCCTATAGATCACGAAGTCCAGCCCTTGTTAGGGAGCGGGGGAATCGAACTCTCAACCTCTGGCTCTCCATCCAGGTTCCTAAACCACTCAGGTGTCCAACAGTCGTGATGTAAGCTGCCTTGCCGATGTGGCGGATGCAGAAAATGTACAGGAATCCTTAATGAGATGGATAACATTTGGGCTTCAGTCCCAACGCACATTTACCTAGGAGTAAGCCCTAAGAAGCACAGTAGGGATTTTCAGCGAACATGCACGAAGAATGCATTGCTTTCGTTTCTTTCCTAGGGTGCCGTAAACAGGAATGAAAGCAAGCACGCAAGCAAGCACGTAAACAAGAAAGAGACATTAACTATGTTCTATGGAGGCCTCTGATATTATCAGACATCCCTTTGGAAATAAGAACTGCAATAAGAAATACAAATAAGACACACATCTAAATGTTATGCTCCTGTTTAGGTTGTGACCCAGATGGGCATGCCTCTTTGCTAAGTATTCTATCGCATCTGCTCCCCCATCAAGAACTACACAGCCACTGAGCATGCTCTATCTTCCTTTGAATCACCTTTCCAATTCCCAATTTCTTTCCCAATTTCATTCAAAGGAGTGTTCTTAGGGTGGAGGGTTCTTTTGCGCACCTCAAAGTTCTTCCATGGTTCCTGAGACGGTCCCCTGGCAGGTGGGTGGTACCGTTTTGGTTATATAAGGATTTGTGCTCAAGTTACCCATTGACATCTAAGTGTCTTGATCACCAACACCATCTTCCACCACAGCAACTCCGACTGTCTCCTTCTGCACCAGAATACCCCAGTGGGTGTCATAACAAAATGGCCTCATGTTTCTCCTTGTCTAGCTTGGAATTCATGAGTAAGCTATCTTTAAAAGGGAAATGTAGAACCCATGCCTTGAAGGAAGGTCACACCAGGCAGCAAGAGAACCCTGTCCGGAGGGCTTTGATCCTTCTTGCATTCGAAGGCGGACTGAAAGAGCTTCTTTCAACCTGGTGCCCTCTAGACCAGTGGACCTCAGGTGTTCTTGGACTAAATCCCCCAGAAGCCTTCCCCACTAGCTGTGATGGGCAGGCTTGCTGGGAGTTGCAGCCCAAGAACATCTGGGAACTCAACGTTGGGAACCAAAGCTCCAGATGTTTTCAAGTATAACCCCCAGCAGCCCTTAGCCAGCATAACCAATGGACTAAGCAAACAGGCATATCTGGAAGGTGCCACCTTCAGGAAGGCTGGACTAGAATGTTCAGGTCGAGACACTGTGTATGAGTTCCTGTATGTTCAAGAATTACACGTGGAAGTGAGCCATGCACCCCTCCATTACACTAGCTCATTGATGGAGGAATACACAATCAGTGAAGACCTTCCACCAAGACAGAACTGGCTTATAGTGACCTAACAGGACTTTCAAGTAAGTGAGATATTTAAGGAGTGGTTTTGCCTGTTCAGGGAGTTTCCATGGCTAAGCAGGGATTTGAATCAGGGCCTCCTGAATCCTATTCCATCGCTCTACCCACTACCCCACACTGGGGGTCTAAAATGTACCACTCACCAAATGTCCCAAGTTCTCTCTCAGAAGCTCTTAATTTCTATTCAGGACATTCCTTTTGAAACGTCTGTTCAGATTTTCCTAGCCTTCCATCTCTAGAGGCTGTTGGGCATTCACAACTTGCCATCATCTCTAAGTATGCCAGTCAGTGGAAGGAAGGAAGGAAGGAAGGAAGGAAGGAAGGAAGGAAGGAAGGAAGGAAGGAAGGAAGGAAGGAAGGAAGGAAGGAAGGAAGGAAGGAAGGAAGGAAGGAAGGAAGGAAGGAAGGGGGGTCCTAAGTTTGGGAGAAGTCTGGTAGCTAGACAGGGAGTCAGATTATATGTTTTAGATGGTGAGGAAGCTGTACATCAGGAGTTGGATATTAACAAGGAAGACACTGGTAAATAAAGCACATCGCTTAGCTCAGATATTAGGATTCCTTAGCCATTTGAAGTGTGAAAGAAAACCGCCACACATATTATGTATCACAAACTACATTAGAAAAGACAGGTATCCTTTGCTCCTTTTCATGGCCATGAGGGGAATTTAAAAATGTCTGGAGGCTAAAGGGAGAGGTTTCAAAAAGTGC
Source organism: Pogona vitticeps (assembly GCF_051106095.1). Lineage (NCBI taxonomy): Eukaryota > Metazoa > Chordata > Lepidosauria > Squamata > Agamidae > Pogona > Pogona vitticeps. Next base: position 9,795,806 of record NC_135795.1, read on the forward strand.
CTACCTCACCTGTTTTTTCAGATCCCCATTAGTTCAGGAGGAAAGGGCTGAAATAAGGATGCTCCACTGAATCACAGTAGAAGTGCCAGATTCAATCCGTGGAATCTCCAGGTAGGGTCAACTGTGACCATAACGATATGCCTAATCATCATCTTAATAATAAGATGAAGAATGGACATAAGGGGAAAGCTGAGAAGGGCCTAGAAAGAATGAGATATAGCCATGCTGTCCTATGTTGTGTATCTTCTTCTCCATCTTCACGGGGTCCCTTCAGATACAAAAGTATTCTTAAAATGAACAAATGTATTTCAGGATGAGCTTCTGCCGTTTCAAGCCACCTCTTCCGACACACACACAAGCAAGACAGTTTGAACACATCAAACCAAAGCCATCTGCAAACGCCAAAAGGCTGGGCCATCATTTCATGTGGAAGAAGGCAGAGAGGCAGGGCGAACCTCTTTAAAACTGGACACATGAGCAACCCGTAAGTACGGCTGGTTTAAGAGGGGCCAAAGTGGAGAGGCTGGCCCTAGAACTCAAGATCAAGAGAATTTTGTGGATGAACTGAATTTAAAAACGAAACAAGCAAAAGAGAACGGTGAAGGGTTGCAGTCAGAGAGGACTGAACGGCCCACAATTTTTTTCTTAAAGGTTTAGAAATTAACTCGAGTACAGGGGAACTTTACTCTCCAGGATGCACAACCCAAATCACTGCATATCCAGGATGGGAAAGGTAACAAACCATCTGGCTATAGGGATTCAGAAGGGCACCAAACCTTGGGGGTAAGGACGGTGGCCAAGATGGGAGGGGCTGGTAGCTACTTCCACTCTTCTGCATCTGGGGAAAGAGAGGGTGTGCAGCCAACTCGCCTAGCATTTTAAAGGAATCAAGTCCTCCAAGGAACTATATATTGAGACCTTGACTGCTGAGACTTTTTGGCTGCAGATGGTAGTGCCAGAGAGAGAGAGAGAGAGATGATAGCAAAGGGAGGAAAGGGGAGAAAAGCATGCTTTCGCCTTAATCTTTCTGTTTCTCGCTGGAGGAAGCTTCTAACCAGCTAAACGACAGTGATCCTGTATCTCTAGGAAGCCGAGATGAAGGGGTCCAGAGCCAAGCACAAGGAGAAGACTACACACAAGTGATGGTGGCAGGAGAACCAAACAAGACAGGACGGGCTTTCTACAGCACCATACTGCACCCTGGAGACATTCATCTTGCGAAACAGCGACCTTTAAAACAATCGTATAGCGAAGCATGGGACCCAAGCTGTCAAAAGCATCGTAAGGCGAAACAGGGACTCAAAATTTAGCCGTCTTGCGAGGCAAGGTCCCAAACATCATCAAGTGAAAATCGCCCACAGGAACCATTGTTAAGCGAAGTGCAAAATCGCTCCAAAAATTATCATAAAGCGAATTCGTCATTAAGCGAAGTAATCGTCTAGCGAGGCACCACTGTACTTAGCCCTCCTGCTGCCTGGGTAGATGAAATTAGCACACTTCATTCTAACAACCCTTGCAGATTTTCCAAAGGATGAACAAAACCATATACTGTAACAGAAAATCATGCATTTCCCCCTCTCTCTTTATTTCAATTAAAGCAACAGCCTCTCTTAAGATTCTAATATTCTAATCGATATACCCTATGATTCTAATATTCTAAAAATTAAACTAGAATTCTTATTACAGTTTCCCAACCTGGATGAAGTCTACCATGTGGGTTGGGACAATGGGATGCTTTGAGGGTGGTGGAGACCTCTTTCCCGTTCTTCGCTCTGTCTTTCTGATGCGCTCAACGCCGCAGACTCCCTTGAAATCAGATTGGACAGCGTGACAACCTTCTCTAACGGTGTGCCTAAATATACTGTGTCTCATCCCCTTCTCTGGTGCATGCGACGGAGGGATCAAGATGAATTTTGAAAGCCGAAGGGAGGGAGGGAGAGAGAGAGAGCCGCCTTTCAGACAGTTCTAAATGAAATGCAAAAACGCACATCCTTTCATGCCAGTTTTGCAAAACCAAACTGTCCCATTTTTGTTTCGGGGAGGGGGGAGCTGCTGTAGTAGCACTGGGGAAGGATGATAGAGCAACTCCACCTTAAACCCTCACCTCATTTCTACTGCAGAGATGGGGAACATCTATGCCAGACTCCCACCTGGGGTAAAGCTAAGCTTCTCCTCTCATGATCAATCGCCTTGTTATAGAAGGAGGAAGTAATTGTTGGCCAAGGTTGTTCCATTTATAACTCTCTTTATTTTGGAAGGGGGAGAATTGTCAACAATTATAGAATTTATATCCTTTTTTGTTAGTGCTGGGGTACAGCATCAAGCACAGGGCTGCTCTAGAAGGACCCATCAACCAGGCAGTAGAACTGCTGGATAGCTCATTGATTTGGTTCATCTGGGAGAGGCTGGGAGTTCAATTCCCCACTGTGCCCCTTTGAGAGGGACAGGATCCACAGGGCCCCTTCCAGCTCTGCAATTCTAAGAGGAGGAGGATTGACCTGGGTTGGGGGTCTGCATGAAGATCAGCGAAACGCTCTTATTATTTTTGAGCGGTGGGGAGGCGTCACTGGATGTAAGTTCAAGAGGAGCAGAGGGAGACAACACTGCTATGGCCATGGGGGAGCAAGGGCAGAAAAATCAGGCCGGGCTATCAGACGCCCCCCCAGCAGGGGGAGGTGGTCGGTGCCAGGCACCCATCCCATTGATTTAGGGCCGGGGGTCCAAATTCAGAATGGGTACCAGGAGCCAATGGCATCGGAGATAACCCCCCCCCTCTGCTGTGCCAAAGATGGGGAAGGAAGAAGGCCAGCCAAGGAAACAGATTTTTTGTTGTTGATTTTGGAGATGTGCAGAATTCACACCCGGCACCATTGACCCATTTTCTTTTTGGAAAGCGTGGCTAGGGGTAAAGGAAGAGATGCCGGTAAAACTCTTACTGACAAGGAAGGCAAGGCCAGCTCTGGCTCTTAGACCCCAGGTATTTGCTTCAAATAATCCATTGTTATCAGGATGATGAGGACGGAAAGCATCATTTATAGGTGGCAACAGCAGTTCATGGTCTCTTACATAAGACCCACTCCTTAACCCTTTTGTCCAGAGGAAGGCAGACAGTACGGGACTCTTTCCGATCCCTGATCCCTTAAAGATGGCCAGAAAAAAATCAGGATAATAAAACCCTTTCTCGGATTCGCCCATGGGCACCCCATCATCCTTCCTCTCCCCCTGATGCAGCCAAGGGAATTTCCTACTCTGAACGGCATCTACCTCCATGGAGAGAGATAAAAATTTCCAGAAAATTTCCATCTCTCCCCCAAGGAAAACACCATTCCCCCCCCCCCCCAACACCAAAGAATGGACATTTTCATAAATTTGACATCTCTGCCTCCATCTGCCAGAGAGCGTCTCCCTCTGAGCTTGATTCTCTGGCTACCTAGGGAGCCACCCAGGAAGGTAAACATCAGGGGCTCAGTGGGTCTACTCCAGAAGATTCCCTTGGGATGGGCGAGGAAGGAAGCAAGCAAGCGATTTTTATTAATTGGATTTTTCTTCTCCCCCCCCCCCCCCGCAAAGATCTACTCTGGAGATGAGCCGGCGGGGTCTCAAGCCACCTGGGTCATGGGGAGCCCTGGATCCCCAACCCTTTTGAAAAATCCCATCCGATCCAAACCCATCATCTCCGGGGGTCTCTCGGTCTCGCACTCACCAATCCGGATTCTCCGCCGCTTTGGGGTTAAAGCGAATGTCGCTGTTGACATTGAAGAGGACATCGTGGTCGCCCAGCGCCGGCGGCGGCCGCTGGTAGAGCGGGTGCTGGAAGAGAGCCGCCAGCTTGGAATAGAACCCGCCGACTTCTCCTCCGCCTCCTCCGGCAGCCGCCCCTGCGTCCTCCCCGGCTCCGAAAGGGGGCTCCCCCGGCCGCAGCTCCCGCCGGCGCCCGGTCCCTTCGGAAGGCAGCGGCGGCGGCGGCGTCCGACTCCGCGGGTTCGAGGCCAGCCTCTGCTCCGGGATCAAGGCTTTGCGGTTGCGATCGGGGAAAGCCTCGGCTCCTTCTCCGCCTCGCTCCGGCGGGGTCTTCTCCAAGGAATGCGAGCTGAGGTTGGAGCTGGGGTCGCTGCTGAAATCCTGCAGGATCCGCAGGGTGTGCTTGCTAGGCCAGCCCGCGGCCTCCGCGCCGGCTTGGGGCCGCGGATCCGCAGCTTCTTCCCCGGGCGGCGGAGGAGGAGGCGGCTGCTGCTGCTTGCCGGCGGCGTGGGAGCAGGAGCAGCCCGGGTTGGCGTGGCTTCCCCCGCCGCTCGCAGCTCCGCCGCCGCCGCCGCCTCGCTCGCTGCCGGCCGGCCGCCTCTCCAGCTTGGGGAGCAGATCGATCATGATGTGGAGGGTGCAGGCGACCAAGAAGACCATCAGGATCAGGACGCGGAATTTGCGCACCAGGATCATGGTGCCGGGTGTCTCGTTCAAAATCGGAAGAAAAAAAAAACTGATTTCAAAACAAAAATAAAATAAAATAAAGGAGGGGAGGTTGGATCAAAGAGAGGGCGAGCCGGCTTTGAAAAGAACTGGAGCAAGAAGAAGAAGAAGAAGGGGGGGGAGAAGATTGCCCAGGAGAGCTTTTCACCAAAAAAAAAATTGATTTACGCTTCCGATCTTCCCACCGAGCCGGTCCAATCCTTCGCGGCCAGAGCGAAAAAAAGAAAATAAATAGAGAGCTTCTGGAAGGCTGGAGGAAAGGGCCTTTGGTTCATTTTGTGTATGTGTCAAATGCAAAAATATATTTTTTTTAAAAGGGGGGGGGCTTGTCCTGGGATGGAGGAAGGGAGACAAGAAGAAGATTTCGGCAGTCACAAGGCGAGATGAATTCGGGACGCCACCGGCCCGGGCAGCCTCGGTGGCAGCATCGCCGTGTAGATAATAAAAGTCCAAGGAGCCGCCCCGATTGGACGGGTTTAATTCATAGGAAGGCGGGGAGGGGGGGGGGAAATGAAGCCAGCTGCAAACCCCTCCCCTCCTAAGAAGGAGAGATCCAGCCAGATGTTGGACGTGACCTCCCCCCCCCCGAAAACACGCGCCGCTGGCTTCCCTCCCCTTCAATTAAAGAATCACAAATGCAATAAAATGAAATTTGCACGGAGGGGGTTAAACGGCCGAACGAAGAAGAGGGGGTTCAGATTTTTTTAAAAAATATTTCTTCCCCCCCCCTTTCAAATAATAATAATCGGGAATGAACCTCCTTAGGCTTCTCCTGAAAAGGGATCCGTAGTTCTTGGCGATCCTAAAAATCAGGCGACGGAGGCGGCGGGCTGGGAGCAGGCAAGAAGGCTGGCGAGTCTTGGCGGCGGCGCTTTCTCCGGCTGCGCCGGGCGACTGGATCGAACGCTGGGCTGGAGCCGGGATTGTCTTTCGTAGGTTTTCCGGAGCTTGCTTGCTTTTTTTTTTTTTTTTGCCAGCGCTTGGGCGAGAGCAATGGGTTCATCCAGGAATTGGAAGGACAGAAGAAGGGAGGAGGGAGGGAAGGAGGGAGCGAGGGGGGGGGGAGGCAGGGGTTGTTTTTTGAGCCGGGATTGTTGCGGGTGAAGGGAGATTTTTTGGGGAAAGTGGGAGGAATCTTTTTTCAAAAATAAATCCCAAATCCGTGCGCTTCATCAACAAGCCACGCTTGCAATTTTTTTAAAAGCTAAAAAAATGGAGAAAATAAATAAACACTCCTTCCCCCCCCCCCTTCGGCTGAGAGCAAACACTTTCCAAAATTCCCCTTCGATCGAGCTCCGCTGCGGGGAGAGGAGGAGAAGAAGAAGGGGAAAAAACACCCTGATTTTAGGGGAGAAAATCGGAATCCGGAAAGGGAGAAGCGTCGCCTCGATCCATAGCGGCTTGGGAGGGTTTGGTCATTGACCCAACCGGGGTGGGGGGGGGAGAGAGAAAGAGGCAGGCAGGATGGAAAGGGGGGAAGCTTCTGGCAGGTGGAGGGCTGGATCCGGACACCCCCCTCCTCTTCTTCTTCTTCCTCTTCTTCTTCCTCCTCCTCCGCGCCTGGCTTTCAGACCGGAATGCGGTAAACTGGTTGGCCGGGCGAGGAAGGAGTGGAGCCCTCCAGCCAGCCAGCCTGCCTGCCTTCGGTGGGTGTATTAAATATTATGAGCTAGCCATCCGCCCAGACGTCACAGTCAAGAGATTGGCTAAATAAAGGCTACAGTGATAGTAACAGGAAAACCTCGCCGCCCCCACCCTCCCCTTCCCTTCCCTGGGCTCCCTGCTTTCGTTCCCCTGCAGATCCAGCTGGAGCGCACAGAGGGCGCCTCGCTTCGGGAGAGGGTCGGGGAGGGAGGAGGGAGAGCCAGAAAATCTGTGCTAATAACATCGGGAAGAATTAGACTGGCGGATGCTGCCCCCCCTGATGGAGTTGAGGCTGCAGAATTCTGCTCTGTCATTGCCTGGATTACACACACACACACACACACAGAGAAGGCAGGTCTATCTCTCTGTCCATCTCTCTATCCTTATAACAAAATCAAACCAGAGCAGAAAACCTACCTGACCATCTTTTGAAGAAAAGAGGTCGTGGTCGGTTTGATGCTCTCCTTGTCTTGTCTGGTTCTGCCACGTTCTCCTTCTCTCTTTCTCTCTCTGTCTCTCAGAAGTTTAGCTAGGGTGATTTTAAAAATAACTTGCTCTGCAGTTGGAACAGCTGAGCAGAGAACCACAGATTCTAAAGCTGGCTGATAGCTGGGTGAGTTAGGGTCTCCGGCTGTCGAGTCAGAGGGTTGGGAGTTTGATTTCTCTCTCTCTCTCTCTCTCTCTCTCTCTCTCACACACACACACACACACACACGCACACACACACACACACAGAGAGAGAGAGAGGCATGTGGGGTTGTGTAGTAGTACAATGGGCTAAATTGGCCCCTATTCAAAAGTGACTGGTTTTAGAATCAGTCAAAACATACTCCTCCAGCAACGGTCCAGAGTGTGTCCAGCTGTTGAGGATGATGTCCTGTTCCTTCCCATGGAATAATATTCAAGGATGCCACTCCAAAATCTAAGTACATCTAGTAAGCCTTCTCCCTGCTGGTCAAGAGGGAGGTTGAATGCGAGTTGGGCAGTGCCCCAGGAAACCATATCGCAACATCACTCCAGTCTCTGTCCCATTTCTCTCTCTGTGTTTTTTAAATTTCCCAGTGATGTCACCAATTTTAAGGTGATTCAGTCCAGAGAGGTTGCCAGGTATCGTTTCCAATGAGGAAAGGAAGAATAAAGAGACGCCCTGGACGGTGGTGCATGTGAAAACGGCTCTTTTTCTCCTCTGGGAATAAATGCAGGTCACCAGCCACTAAAGAGTTAACAATAGTTTGGTACGGTGGATCACCTTGATGGACTGTAAACATTGCCTTGTGGTGACATTTCCCTCCTAAACCAACAAGCACAATAATTTGTGCTTTGTACAATTCAGAATGTCAAGGGATTACTTTGAAAGCCCTAATGGCTCGAATCCAAGGTAACTCTACCTGTACCACCCACCCTACTCTCAAAGATCAACAACGAGCTTTTGTGTGCCCCATCCAGTGAGTTCAACGGGATTTATTTCCAAAGGAAGTTTAGGCTAAATCCGATGCTAGTCCTACTCAGAGCTTGGAAACATGTTTTGGAAGCCCCCAAATCTCCCTCCATCCCAGCCCTTGTGGTTCCAAGTTCTGGATGCAGCCAGATGAGGCCCATTGAACAAAATAGGCCATGTTAATCACAAAAAATGTATGTTCCATTGACTTCAATGGCTCTTCTCTATTTAGAGCTTGGATGAACTGCTAGATAGCTCTGTGAATTAGGTATCTGGGTTGGGAATTGGATTCCCCACTGTATCTTGAAAGGAGTCCAGGAAAGGTCCCTTCCAACTCAGTTCTGTGATGATGATGAGATCCATAGCCAACCTGCTCACTCTGCCTGCAACTGCGGAAAGACTAAATGGGGGATAGTGCAAAGAACTACGTAAGCATGTTCATCCTTGATCCATAAAGCCCTTTATGGCTTTGGCCCAGTCTTTCTGAAGGAGCAATTTTTCCAATTGTTGGTATTCATCTCCCTTTGCAGAAAAGAGACAGACTGTGTGAGTTCAGAAATTAAAGTTACCGTCCAAATAATGACTGCCATGGAAATGGACTCAGTGGAACTTGACCAAATCATGGGGACCACGTCTCTAAACCATAATCAGGGAACTTCTGTTGAGCCCATTCCCATCTAAGGAGGTATTTGGAGTTCAACCGTAGCTCTGAATTCAGTGGGTCCCCCGCTGTCTGCAATGGAAGGTTAATAACAGAAATTGGGAAAGTTGCTTGTTTGGACCCAAACAAGTATGTGGGGAGGGTGGTGGTTTGTGGACAGAGTTTGGGAAGTTGTAGTCAACACCAGAACTTTTCCAAAATCTGGTATGTGTAAGGCCTACTTTGACCCTTTACGGGGGTTGATTAGATTATATTGTTTTTTTCCCCCCTCCGACAACAATTTATTTATTTTGAGGAGCTGTGCTCTGTGTGGGTGGGGGGAAAAACTGTACATATTTCTTGCCTGGGGCCTAAGTTTAAAAATCCCCTGTGGTAACTTGTTCCAAATGGCTTCATGCTCTCTTTTTCTGCCACGTTAGATGAATATTAGGCTTGATAATGCTTCCCCATTATAAACAGAAGGCAATAATGAGCTCTTAATGGAACATTAATTAATATGTTTGCCTTTTTGCAAGCTGAGGGGTATAATAAAATGAACCCTTTCCTATATTATGGCACCCCTTTTCGATTTATTCTTTTCCTCCACTTACGGCATTGATTTTCTCCCCCCCCCCTCTGCACCATCATTGATGTTATTAGAGTTGAATATCTGTGATCTGTACATTTTGGCTTGGCCTGGCTTTGTAACCTAACACAGATATAGTGGTGTAAGTGGAACGCGGATGATTCACTAGCAGTCCTCTTTTTGAGAGAGGTGCTAAGCATCCTAAGCTGAGATGCATCGTGGTGACGGAAAAACAAAATATTAGTTTGAGGCAGGACAATGGTAGGCACAGCCAGGAGCAATTGAACACAGAGTCAGGCCAAAATAATTCTGACTTGTGCCCCCCTAGCTGTAGTAACAACACTTAAGCAGAGAAGGAGGGGCAGAGAAGTAATATAGGTGCATGGATCTATTCTTACACCTCCGACATGGTACTGGAAATTGTAGCGAAAATCAGGCATGCCTGTGAGTAGAGGGGGCTCTCTTTTTTTTAATATTCTGACCCATAACAGCTGCCCTATCAAGTAACCAGCATTCATATCTACACATAGAGATAGGATTTGGGGCTGGGTAGGTGGGTGTGTGCTAAACTACAAATCCCATAATTCTCCCTTCTTAGAGCCCTACTTGACAGACTCCTAGATCTGGCTCGCCTGAGACCATGCCTCAACCGGAAGGCTTTGAGGTGTAGCTAGGTCTAGCTCTTCCTCACTTCCTGTTCTTAAAGAAGCCTCCCAGCTAGCACTGGGGCAGGAACAGGAAGCTCAAGAGGAGCTAGGCCTTGCTAGGCCTAGCTAGGCCTCAAAGCCTTTCAGTTGAGGGCTCCCAGGCGAGCCAAATCTGGGCTTTTTGTTTTTGTCAGATAGAACATTGGAGAATTGTAACCAAAAAATCCTAAAATTCCATCCTCATCTAAACCTCTTGACAGATATTTGTGTATATTAACAACAGTTAAAAACAAAAATATCCCAGTTTCTGGCAAACATTGACCTGATGTCCCTACTGAGCTCTACCTCCTTATTCGCAATATTCTGCTTCATAGCTTTCAGAGCCAAGATGGCTCCATCTTGGACTTCTTTGAAGTTGATATTAGCTACTCTGCTGTGTCCAAAGCTAATTTGGTGATACAATCCTACACACGTTCCCCATGGATTAAGTTCTCTATCAAGGAGGCATAAAAGGGCAGGGATGGGTGACTTGGGCGGGTCTTTATGCCAACTGCCCACCAAAACTAATCAAAGACTGTACCTCTCCATTGCACACCATATGCTACCGACGTTGGGCAAGAGAACTGCAAAATAACCCAGAATAACCCCTCCATATCCGTAAAACAAGATGCACCTTATTTGAATGGGAAATTAGATTTCTGGGAGGCTTCGGGGGATTGCAGTTTTCCTTTAAAACATATGTGCTCCTCACACAGCTCATTTTAAGGCTAAAAGCATTCAGCGGAATCCTGTTCCTTGCATATACTAGCATAAGCACAACGATAGAAATCATAGCAGCAAATTGCTGCTAGTGAAGGAAGTTGCTGCGTGCATTCCTTACTGTGCATCAGTTGTATGACTTGGCACGTGATGAGCAATGCAACTGGTTACCCCCTTAGCTGACAGCAATTCATTGCTGTGATTTATGAAGTTGCAGTAGGATCTGGGCAATAAGCCATAGAATTCTGGTCATGGTACGTAGCTACTGGAACCATGACTACATATTCTCCACCATTGGCTTCTCTGGCCCAGCCTGTCCACTATCCTCTGTGTCAGTGGTTCCCAACCTTGGATCTCCAGATGTTCTCAGAGTAAAACTCCCAGAAGCCTTCACCACTGGCTGTGATAGCCAGGATTTTGGGGAGTTGACATCCAAGAACATCTGGGGACCCAAGGTTGGGAACCACTGCTCTGTGTCTTAGCATTTCTATGAGATGTGTGGTCCTCTCTGGCACACATTATGACTGATGCGGTGCAGAGGATCAGAGGGGTGCATCATTTGGATTATGTTTACTGGTTCCCAACCCGTGGCCTGAATGCCTCCATACACAGATGCTAAGGCAGGTTGGAAAAGCTGCCAAATTCTCTTGAGTGATATCCTTGCCTCGCCAGGACGCTGGCAATGTCTAAAAATGGTGTGATTTGTTTAAATTAAATGAGTCTGGTTTCTCCGAAGTACACATATTAAGCCATTGAAATTTGTTCTCAGCTGGCTTCTGGACAACACCCATGTCTGCGCAAACACAATACATCCAGCTGGGAATTTTGCATACGAATAGTACAGTGTAATAGATATTATTTATCATAGCACAACCCATGGAAGTGCATGACATTTTACAATGGTAAGCACAAGCAAAGCACACACACATACTGTACATGCACACACACACACACAAGCATTCTTGGCTCAGGAGGATCTGGGCAAACTTTCCAGTGGCTTAGCAATAAGATGCATTTATTTGTTTATACCACATTTTTCCATGTATAAGACTATACTTTTGTCTAAAATCTTTAAACTAAAAATTGAGGGTCGCCTTATACACGGAAGCAAGCTAAGAGAGAACAAAAATCAAGTGGAGGGGAAAGCAGGGATCAAAGCAATCCTGCAGCGCTTTGATCCCTTTCCCCCTACCCCTGCTAAGCCCCACTTAGATTTCTTAATTTTGGATTAGAAAAGTAGGGGGTATCTTATACATGGGGGCATCTTATACACGGAGAAACAGGTATATTTATGCCCCCATGCTTCCAGCAATGGTGGTCAATGTGACTCTCTTCCTCTCTATGGTATCCTCACCACAGCCCTGTGAGGTAGGTCCAACTAAGAGAGTATGGCTGACCTAAAGTCATTCAGTGAACTTCATGTTGGAGCTGTGGAGTCAGAGGTTGGAGTTTTGACCCCTCACTGGGCCTCCTTGACAACAGCTAGTCTTGATGATCCATAGAGTCCCTTCAAGCTCTTTAATTCTAGGATATAACCCAGGTGCCAGTTCTTCTAGCCACCTCCTCATGGAGAGAATCCAAAAACAATAGCTAGGTGTGTTGTGGTCTCTCTGTCTCCGTGTATTATATGCATCCCTCTGATTCGGCATTCCCAGTAAGTCTGAGGCCACAGAGTACTCCCTCTTTTCAAACAATCAGCAATTCTGACTGATTTAACAAGAACGTGTTATGGCTAGTTTCTCATAATATATTGTCTGGAAAGACTCTCCCATGTAGGAACCCAGGATCAAGTATGGAGAAGCAGAGAGCAGATTTTGTTGGTTATTCATTCATTCGTTCGTTCGTTCGTTCGTTCGTTCGTTCGTTCGCTCGTTCGTTCGTTCGTTCATTCATTCAGCCGCCCCGAGTAGACATGGTCTAGAGGGGTGGGGTATAAATTTAATAAACAAACAAACAAACAAACAAACAAACAAACAAACAAACAAACAAACAAACAAACAAACAAACAAATAAATTCATTCATTCATTCATTCATTCATTCATTCATTCATACCTCGCCTATCTGGTCATTACGATCACTCTAGGCGGCTTACAACATACAATACAACACAAATATAAGAAAAAATTATAACACAATTAAACAATTCTACAAGAGGGAAAACATATGAAATAAATCAAATAGAGAGAGGAGGGGAGAGAATCAGGAATTAACTGGGGGGGAAGGCCTGCCTAAACATCCACATTTTTAATTGATTTTTAAATGTACCCAGCGAGGGAGCCGCACGAATCTCCGGAGGCAGATTGTTCCAGAGGCAAGGAGCCACTGCCGAGAAGGCCTGGTTTCTTGTTTTTTTCCTTCTGGGCCTCTCTCGGCGTCAGGCTCCTCAGCCTCACCTCCTGACTCGCACATGTGACACGGGTAGAACTAGGTGGGAGTAAGCGTTCCGCCAAGTATCGAGGCCCTAAACCCTCAAGCTTTCTGTTTTTGCCCCAGCTGGGAGCTATCTTTCTGAGCAGGAAGCTAGGAGGAGCTCGGCCTAGCTCGGCCTCAAAGCATTTCTCCCAGGTGAGCCCCATTCATGCCTGTAAAGTACAAGTAAATCAGTTAGAACTCCCAGAATGGGGAACTCTGATGTGCAGTTCAAGAAACTGGAAAATCCTTTTTGCATCATAGAATAATGATATTGGAAGTGGTCTATAAGGCCATTGAGTCCAACCCCTTGCTCAATGCAGGTGGTTCCCATCCTTGGGTAACCAAGATGTTCTTGGAGTGCACTTCTCAGAAGTTTTTGCCATCAGCTGTGCTAGCCAAGATTTCTGGGAGTTGCAGTTCAAGAGCATCAGGGTTACCCAAGGTTGAAAAATACTGTTCTACATCAACAGCCACTGTTCCCCTCTTCCCCTAGAGCTCATCTAGTTTGGTCGTCCCTTGCTTTTCTCAATACAGTGGTGCCTCACTTAGCGATGTGAATTGGTTCAAAAAAAATTGCTATGGGAAAACATCGCTAAGCAAAACATCATTTCCCATAGGAATGCATTGAAAACCAGATAATCCGTTCCAATGGGAACGGATTACCGTCCTTAAGTGAAAATCGCCATAGGAAACATCGCTAAGCGAAACGCGGTTCCCCCATTTGAATGCATTGAATAGGTTTCAATGCATTTCAATGGTTTCAGCAGGTCCGTTTTCGCTATTTTTAAAGTGTCTTAAAATGTTCAAAAACTGTTTAAAATGCTTGGAATCGTTAGTGCACCTTGTGAAACCTTTGCAAACTTAATTTGGCTCTGTTCTGAGTCTTCGTTAATTTTTGGTGAATTTTTCCCCCCATTGGAATGCATTGACAGCTGTCAAACCTACTCCGTCTGCAAAGTCTAGCTAGATGATGGAAATAAAGGGAATGGCACAAGGCATGATTCAGTTCTGAAGGCCGAGATGCACGAGGAGAGAAGGCTTCAGAACTGAAGCTAGAGAGTGTGGCATGCTTTGCTGACTGAGAAAAACTGACCAACGCTTCTCTTTCCAGCAGATTGGCTTTTTCAAGAACTCAGCCCTCCTCCTCTGCATTTCTTTTTCTGCCACCATCCTCATTGTCACCTTGAGGACCAGTATGTTTTCTTTCTAAAAATGAAGCTCAGGAGACTCAAGAGAGGTATACTTCCAAAACCTATCCGAACTCTTACATCACAGGTTAAAATAGGGATATATTTGTTTATTTCTTTGTGTGCCGCTCCATAATATGCAGTTCTCTTGGTGGGTTGCGATAATCATATGTAACAAAGGCAAGATAAAAACAGGGAACGTTTGTGGTATCTCTGAGACTCTCGGACATATTTCAGTGAGAACATTCATGGATTACAGTCTAGTTCCTTGTACACAAAGGATACAAATATTTAGGCCATCAGTCTTTCCTGATATACAGACTCTGGTTTTTGACAAGCCAGCTCCAATCCACAAAATCAGAGTGCATTAAAGCTCACAGTGAAACAAATCTGTGTTACAAGGGTGGCAGAGTGCAGGCCACAGCTGCCTGTGGTTACGTGTGGGCTTCCGGAAACTTCTTTCCTTCACTAAGACTCCTTCCAAAAAAAAATTTGTTTGTGCCAAAAAAAAAAAGTCATTTGAAGCTCCTAGAAGTTTCCAAGAGCAGCAGATCCCCCACAAAGCCTTCAAAATCCTGAAAACAGGAAGTGGTTATCCTGGTGCTTCCTGTTTTCTTCTTTTTCTTTTAAAGAAACAAGTTCTCCAGATGTTTATGTTATTTTCAGCAATGGTCCATGATAAGCCTTGGGGTGGAAACTCAGCCCCCGGACGTCCTGAACATCTCCACCCTGAAACAAGAAGGTTGCATGTTGGGGGGGGTAGGGAGAATGGATTCAACTACACTGCTGAGCCTCCCTGTATAAGACAAGAGACACATCTCTGTTGGATACCAAAAATCTTCAGAGCTTCTGAGCCCCACAGCACTCTTCATCAGAGTGGGCATTTCAGAATTTGGGGGAGGCTGTAGGATGAGGGAGGCATGGAAAAGTGAATAAATAAATCTGACCACATTAAAGCTGAAAGTCTCAAAATTTACAATAGAGGACCACAATTGAAACTGTGAACTTGGGTGTTGGGTTGCATCTCCATCATCTAGCAGAAACACTTCTCATGCCCTTCATTTTGATTTTTTTACATAGGCCATATGGCTTTATCCTTTTTTTCCCCTTTGAACACTGACCCAACAATGCTGACATTCAGCTTTTACATATCACAGACCCTTTAAGAGCCTATGTCCTCAGTTAGAGGGTAGAACTTGAGAAAGGCAATGAAGGACAAGAATGATTCGGGAAGGGGGCAACATGGTTTATGGTGGGACAAGCTGTTTCCCCCCCGGGCTCTGTCCAAAGTGCTGAAGACCCATCTTTGGCTAGGGATGGGGAAATAGGTCAATTTCACTTACACCTATTTTAGATTTTTTTTTTTTTTAAAAAGGCCTAAATCCAATGGCCTGTCCCAATTAGAATAAGCCTGTTGAATCAATGTGTTGCTATTTGAATATTGACTTAGTTAGGCATCCTTCAGTCTCGAAAGACTATGATAACGTGCTCTGTATGGAGGACTTGGAACAGCGTCTAGTGTAGCTGAGGAGGCCAATTCGAGAGTGACCATCCCTTCCACACTGAAGACAAATCCAATCTGTCCCCTGTCCAGCTCCCTGGTTTTGCTGCTTTTGTGACTTCCTCTTTGCCTCAGCCTGCTGGGCAAGTGTCTCTTCAAATTGGGAGAGGCCATGATGCACCGCCTGCCTCCAGGCTGAACGGTCAGATGTCAGGGTTTCCCATCTGTTGAGGTCTATTCCTAAGGCCTTCAGATCTCGCTTGCAGATGTCCTTGTATCACAGCTGTGGTCTCCCTCTGGGGCGCTTTCCCTGCACTAATTCTCCATACAGGAGATCCTTTGGAATCCGACCATCAGCCATTCTCACGACGTGCCCAAGCCAACGTAGACGTCGCTGTTTCAGTAATGTATACATGCTGAATATTCCAGCTCGTTCTAGGACTACTCTGTTTGGAACTTTGTCCTGCCAGGTGATACCAAAAATCTGTCGGAGGCAACGCATATGGAAGGTGTTCAGCTTCCTCTCCTGCCGTTCACAAAGGGTCCAGGACTCACTGCAGTACAGGAGTGTGCTTAGGACACAGGCTCTATAGACCTGGATCTTCGTATGTGTCGTCAGCTTCTGACTTACCATTCAGTCGTCAGCTTGACTTACCATTCAATAATTGGTTCAATGGGTCTACTCTAGTTGAGGCTAGCCATTGGATTTTTCAGGCAAACCCGTGCCCTCTCCAAGATGAAAAAAACTGTGCGTTTAGGTAGAAGCTTCAAAAATGTCGAAATTGGTCAAGTTAGGCAACTCAAATTAAAATGTGAAGTGACGGGTGTTCTTTCCACATTCCTTTTTCTTACCACTTCTAAGATACACCGAACCTTACTGGATACAAAGACCTAACTTCCATTTCTCTTAAAGTTACTTAGTATGTCCTGAAGGCTTGTAGGAACAGATTAAGGAAAGGTTGATCAGTCAAAGTTTCTGGAGGTCTAACATTCACACTAGAGATAGAAAGACAGACAGAAGCCCTATTTGGTCATTATTTATAGACCTTGGAAACATCCCTGGCAAGGAGCAGCTTGCTCCTCCCCGTGCCAAGGCTGATTTCCCTATGTGGGTAAGTAAAGACTGAATAGGACTAATTATATTGACACAGAGAGACTGAGATAGATTAGTGCATATGTTGTAGCATGTATGAAAATAAAATTGTAAAAATGTTTTCCAGTGTATATGCTCTCTCTACCTTCTCCACCTAAACCTCTGCTTAGTTACTTCTTAGGGAATTTTAATAAATTTACCACGGAGCTTAAAAGTAACTACCTACCTGCAATAATCTATTCCAATAGTAAAGCCATAATTGGTTTCATTGCAACTGAAATGTAACAACTGTGATGTAACTGCAACTTTTTAAAGAGTAGCTGTGCTACTTTGGCTATTGAAGTAATGATGACGTGAGCCGGTGGACAGTGTGTTTTCAGGTGGAGAATATATCTTGCATCACAAACCAGTGGCTTACAGCATTCAATTTTTTAAAAATAGCAACTCTTTTAGTTCCATTTTAGAAACAGCAACCTAAATTAAAGCAAAGCAAAAAGCAAAGCGTGCTGCTTATATACCACCCCATAGTGCTTCAAGCACTCTCTGGGCGGTTTACAATTTAATTATGCAGGCTACACATTGCCCCCCCCAGCGAGCTGGATACTCATTTTACTGACCTCGGAAGGATAGAAGGCTGAGTCAACCTTGAGCCAGCTACCTGGGATTTGAACCCCAGGTCGTGAGCACAGTTTTAGCTGCAGTACAGTGGTTTAACCACTGCGCCACGAGGCTACAACAACCACAACAACAACCACCACATGCTGTCAGGTCAATTCTAACTTACGGTGGACCTTTTCAAGTTTTCTAGGTACAGAATAATTAGAAATGGTTTACTATTCTCTTCTTCAGGGGACGTCCTGGGTTTGTGCAGCTTGCCCAAGGCTATACAGGCTGGCTCTTTTCACAGGAGACACGATGGGGAATTGAATTCCCCACCTCTGGCTCTGCAGTCAGATACAGAAACCGCTGAGCTATCCAGCCAGCTAGCAAACTAAACAGTTACTTTTAAATCTTTTACTGTATTTTTCTGTGTATAAGACGCCCCCACTTTTCTAACCCCAAATTAAGAAATCTGAGTGGGGCTTAGCAAGTGTAGGAGGGAATAGATTAAAGCACTGCAGGATCACTTTGAGCCCTGCTTTCCCCTCCACTGGTGTTTGTTCTCTCCTCAGCTTCCGTGTATGAGATGACCTTCAATTTTTAGTCGAAAGACTTTAGACAAAAGTATAGTCTTATACATGGAAAAATACGATAGTTCCACTTGAGCAACAACAAAGTTAATCATTACTTTCAAAAAAAATTTGAACAAGAATGCCCGTTCATAATTTTTCTGGTCTCAGAAAAGGAACCATGACTAATTAAAATTGAAAAATAACTTCCCCGTCTCCAGGTTATGGTGATGCACGAAGGGAGAAGAGCAGACTTTCGGGCTTTGTCCCGGCTCTTTGAAGTGTAATGGAAGCTGCTGCTTCAACAGAACGGTTCTATGACCTTTGATAAAGTTGTTTTGTTCCTTCTATGCTCAGTGCTATTTTTTTTTTTGAGCTTTTTCTTTTCATCTCCCCTTTTTGCTTAAAATGCCTTGACTCAAGCAGTGAGTCAACGGTTGCAACCCCAAACTTCCTGAGGGAGGCAGGAAACATGTGCAAACCTCCTGGAGTGTAGTGAAATGAAGAAATGGTTGACCACAAATATCCTCGCATGGCTTTCTCTGCTCCTTTGTTCATTGTTCTTCCTGCAAACATCTCGTGGGTGAAGGAAAGTAAATCTGGACCGGCAGAAGACACCTCTTCTCTATTTCAGGTCCCGAGATGCAGGATTAAAACTGACTCTTTTTTTTCTATAAAACTGAATTCTCTCGTCCTTACTGCTTTCACCCTTCCTGTGATCCTTGAGGATTATCTCTGCTCTGATTGCTCTCTACATCACAAAGCTAGCTGGGCATATGTAGTTGCTTCTTTCTTTCAATTTGTATGCCACTCGTGTTGGTTGCCGAGGCACGACTCTGGTTTCCAATAGATACAACACCAAACAAAAATAGAAATAAGAATGCTAAAAACAGTGAGCAAGTCACTATAAAAACAGATGGCCCAAACCAATAAGGCAGAGGGAAAAGCCAACAAAATATGGGCAGTCAACAAGGCTGGTGTGGAAAACCTCCCAGAAGAACTACGTCTTCAGTTGCCTCCTGAATATCCACAGGCAGAGGGTCAGGTGAACCACGAGGACCCACCACGAGGAAGGCCCTACTTCTTGTAGAAGATCCTTTGGGGTGGTGACTCAGAGAAGCGTCACCTATGATGATCTAGCGGGTTTGGCAGATGGCATTGGGAGAGACGTTCCCACAAGGAATTAATTAATCAATTACAAACAACAACTAGAAAAACATCTTTGACAAACCGGGCTGAAGATATATATTTGGAGTGTAAAGAACCAGCATGGTATAGAGGCTCATGTGTTGCATGAGGATTTAGGAGATCTGGTTTCACTTGGCCATACAATCCATTGGGTGACCAATTACAGAATCATACTCTCTTATTAATGGTCAGATCCTGTTACCTAGTTATCCTACTGTATCACAAACAGCTTAACTTTGGGATGTCAATTGCTTCAAGTTAAGAAATCAGTGTAGACTCAGTTGAGTACTCAGTTGTAGGACTCAGCATGCAACTTAGGGGCTAATCAAGTATAAAGGGGCTATTTGGACCCAGGACAAATTTTCTGTGACTGTGGAGGTATTTAATGAACACAACACTTACATGATTCCACCCCATGTACAAAAAAAGTCTAACAAATAACCAAAATATGGTTGTTCTGGGTTTTTCGGGCTCTTTGGCCGTGTTCTGAAGGGTGTCCTTCCTGACGTTTCGCCAGTCTCTGTGGCCGGCATCTTCAGAGGACAGCAACACTTACTCACAAGTTGCTGTCCTCTGAAGATGCCGGCCACAGAGACTGCCGAAACATCAGGAAGAACAACCTTCAGAACACGGCCAAAGAGCCCGAAAAACCCAGAACAACCATTAGATCCCGGCCGTGAAAGCCTTCGCGAATAAACCAAAATATGCTATTGAAATAGCCTGCTTCTGGTCAAAAAATAATCTAATGATTGTAACATTTTAATTTGTTTCTAATTTTATCTAAATGTCATATACATACTTTAAAGTTGTGCGATGCTGTGATACAAATATAGTAAGAAAGAAATCTTTAAGGATTATGCCATTTGCACAGCAACACAAATGGATTTTGGGCATTATATCCCAATTTACATGTTGTGATTTTTAATAAGTCCATCAGGCCCACACCCTTGCTCAATGCCGGAATCTAGACCAAAGTAGATGATAGTTGAATTTTCTCTTGAATGCCCCCAGCGTTGGAGCATTCAACACCTTCCACTGGTTCCATTGTTGTACTGCTCTAACAGTTGAGAAGTTTTTCCTGAAATTCAGCCTAAACCTGGCTTCCTGTAGCTTGAGCCCATTATTACATGTCCTGTACTCTGGGATGATGGAGAACAGATCCTGTCCCTCCTCTGTATGACAGCCTTTCGAGTACAGTGGTGCCTCGCTTAACGAGCGCACCGTATAGCGATGTTTCCGTATAGCGATCCCTTTTTCGGGATCGCTATACGGAAACATCCCCGATCGTCGCAATGGGGAAAACCCGCATTGCGAAGATCGGGTATTGCGGCGGCCATTTTGGAGCCACCGAACAGCTGATCGGCGGTTCCAAAATGGCCGCCGGCAGCCCGGAAATGGCTGCCGGCAGCCGTTTTCGCGCCCTGCCCTCGCTTAGCGAAGGCGCGAAAATGGCTGCTGGCACCTGGAATCCTCACTGAACGGGTAAGTAACAAAGGTATTGGAACGCATTAAATGAAGTTTAATGCGTTCCAATACATTTCCCCTACCCATTTAGCGACGATTTAGCATAGCGAGGGTTAATCCGGAACGGATTAACCTCGCTATGCGGGGCACCACTGTATTTAAAAAGTGCTATCAGATCTCACCTTCTTTTCTCCCCCCATGCTCAGAAAACCAGCTGCCCCTGCTAGGAATGAACTAATCTTTCAATGTTGGCTTCATTGTGAAATGCAGTTCTTCTAGTATACTAAATTTTGGAATGTCGTTTTTACCACTATAGATGTGGTTTCACAAACTGTCCCCCACCATGCAACTTTTGGTGTGCTTTCCCCCCCTTTCTCTGTGGGAAAATCTAAAGCAAATCTTGCAAGAGAACTCAGTTGCAAGTTCCAAATAGGTTGAAATCTTACTTAGGTTTGCTTTGAACTCAGAATGGCATTGATTTCTCCCCCAATCCTATTGTTCATCTGTTCTGGTTAATGTGTGAGCAAGCTGATTAAGCCGGAGTCGAGGCAATCATCTTAGAAATGTAGAGATGGAAAGAACCCTTTGGATCATTGAATCCATCCCTATCAAGGAGGCACAGTGGAGGATTGAAATAGATAGAAAATGGATGGATGGATGGATGGATGGATGGATGGATGGATGGATGGATGGATGGATGGATGGATGGATGGATGGATGGATGGAAAGTTTAGGCAGAAACATTATGATCCTCAAATACAGAATGGGTGACACTTGGGAAAAGGGCATATGAAAAAGGAGTCTTTGTAGGCCACATGAGTCAACAGTGTGCTGCTGCAGCAAAAACACCTAATGCAATTCCAAGCTGCTTAGCAGCCAAATAGACTCGCCTGGAGGTTGGTGGCCTTTTCTTCACTGAACATCTTTGAGCAGAGGATGGGCGGTCCTCCGTTAGAGATGCTTTAGATCAATTTTCTTCATCAGCGGGAAAAATGAACCTTCTGGTCCCTTCTGGCCCTAGAGTTCGATGCTTCTATAATCCTTGCCATTCACAGCTAATAAATCTGATCTTTTGAGATTTTTTTTCCTTTTCTTTTAAAACCATCCCTTTCGGCTGCTTCTCTGCAAACGGCTTCAAAAGTGTGCATCAGGGAATGGAACATTAGAAGCTGCCTTCAATAGAGGGCCCCGTAAGTGAAAAGCAAACATTTGTTCTGGCCCATTTGTACTTATGCAAATGACACTCAAAGTGTGCATCCATCACCCTTTATTCTCCTCTTGTCTCATCATTTCATTAGGTTTATTATTTTTCTTTCTTTAAAAAAAAAAACCAGGACAGCCTTATCAAATGCCTTGTTCTTTTAACTTCATTATTCTTCTCTTTAATTCGTGTTGCTTTGTTCTTCCTTTGAGGCCTGTCATTGCCACGTTTCTCCACCACCCTGCGAGCTTTGTTTGGCTGCATGCGAAACGTTCTCTTTTTTTATAATACAGTTCACTTTTTTTCCAGCTGGCTACTGGGGTAAACAACGTTGCTAGTGATACCGATTGGTATCAGTCGAGACGCAGATGCAGGAATAAAGGGTATAAATAGAAGAGATATGTAGGCTGGTAATTGGGGTGGTAGTTATAATAACCATGGCACTAATGGATTCTACCAGTATATAGAAGGGATGTTGGCAATCTTTGAGTATGAATCCCAAATCCGAATCTGAGCCTTTGGTGCCAGCCAGGTCCCAAGTTCCAAACCCCAAATCCCTATTAAACCCCACTGAATGGAGTTTTTGGTGTGAATTCAGTCCAACTCCAGAGTGAGTCACATGACTGAAGTCCCCATCCTTGGTTGTCGTTGTTGTTTAGTTGTTTAGTCGTGTCCGACTCTTCGTAACCTCATGGACCAGAGCACGCCAGGCCCTCCTGTCTTCCACTACCTCCCGGAGTTGGGTCAAATTCATGTTGGTAGCTTCGATGACACTGTCCAACCATCTCATCCTCTGTCGTCCCCTTCTCCTCTTGCCTTCACACTTTCCCAACATCAAGGTCTTTTCCAGGGAGTCTTCTCTTCTCATGAGATGGCCAAAGTATTGGAGCCTCAGCTTCAGGATCTGTCCTTCCAGTGAGCACTCAGGGTTGATTTCCTTCAGAATGGATAGGTTTGTTCTCTTTGCAGTCCAGGGGACTCTCAAGAATCACCTCCAGCACCACAATTCAAAAGCATCAATTCTTCCGCGGTCAGCCTTCTTTATGGTCCAGCTCTCACTTCCGTACATCGCTACAGGAAAAACCATAGCTTTGACTATGCGGACCTTTGTCGGCAAGGTGATGTCTCTTATTTATTTATATTATTTATTTATTGTTGTTGTTTAATTGTTTAGTCATGTCTGACTCTTCGTGACCCCATGGACCAGAGCACGCCAGGTCCTCCTGTCTTCCACTGCCTCCCAGAGTTGGGTCAGATTCATGTTGGTAGCTTTGAGGACACTGTCCAACCATCTCATCCTCTGTCGTCCCCTTCTCCTCTTGCCCTCACACTTTCCCAACATCAGGGTCTTTTCCAGGGAGTCTTTTCTTCTCATGAGATGGCCAAAGTACTGGAGCCTCAGCTTCAGGATCTATCCTTCCAGTGAGCACTCAGTGTTGATTTGTCAGTAAAGTATTGATTTATTGACCATTTCTTTATTTACGTACATAAAGAATTTTGCTTCTCTGTAATGAAAAAGGGATGTACATTCAAAGCGGTTGACATATCTTCAATAGAAGTCAGAATAACCCTCCCTGCAGGATTATGAACTAGAAGTCATGACACAAAAGGAAGAAAGGATGAAGAGGGAAAAGGAAAACAAAGAAACAAAGGCCTTGGTTCTTATACATACATTCCAGTTCTTATTATGATGGTAATGAAAACAATCTGGGAGGGAACTGGCTAAAAGGAGCCAGCTTTTCAGCAGTGCTCTCCGCTCTTTTGCTACTGCAGGCTGCTGCAAGGGTTACTAGTAGAGCTGATGGCCATGATACTCATCTCTTCCTTGGCTATAGAAGTTCTGGGCCACCAAATAAATGGGTGCAGTTTTCCCCATGCAGCAACATCCCTACTTAAAAGTAGACCACTTTGAGAATAAATACAGTAGCACACACACACACCATATCTGCGGGATCAGTATCCACTGATTTATTTATCCATTGGCTGAAAATATTAAATAAAAAAACCAGAAATGCTTATTTATGTGTAATCGCTTAACGATTACCTCGTTAAATGATGAAACCGCTATACGATGACTGTTTTGCGATTGCTTTTGCTTTTCCCTGCCTCGGGAACCGATTCTTCACTAGATGACGTTTTTAAAACAGCTGATCGGCGACTTCAAAATGGCCACCCACTGTCTGTGTAAAATGGCTCCCCGCTGTGTTTTTGGACGGATTCCTCACTTTACAGGCAACGAAAATGGCCACCCCTATGGAGGATCTTCGCCAGACGGTGAGTTATTCAGCCCATTGGAACGCATTGAACAGGTTTTCAATGTGTTTCCGTGGGATTTTTTATTTCACTTAACGAGGATTTCGCTCTACAGCTATTTCGCTGGAACGGATTATCCTCATTAAGCGAGGTACCACTGTATTTCCAGTATGTATTTATCAAAACTGTCCACTAGTAGAAGCCCAGATACCATGCAACGTATAGCATTTGATACATCTGTGTTTTCAGCATCCACAGGGGAGGGGCTTGGAACTGATCCCCTAAGAATACTACAGTCCTCCTCTACACAAATCTGTCTGTCTGTTGGGCTCAGTCATATTATTGCTCCCAATTAGAGTAGACCCCCTTGTGTCAGCGGGACTTACCTAAATGTTGAGTGACCCCAGTTCCCTTGATTCAGTTGTTTCCCCTCTTTCTGGGACGAGTTATTGGATTTAAGCCTCTTGGAACGGTTCCTAAAAAAGTTGTTCTAAATATCTTTCCACCCCGTCTAACCTTGAACGCAGTCGGTGCGCAACTTTAGAAAATTGCCTGGTACATCTTTCCCCACCCCCCCATCCCATCCGTGCTCCACCATCTGCCAAACTTCTCTTATGATTCAGAGCTTATCAAGGTCCTCTCAATGTATATGCAAATGCCTGCTTTGAAGAGAGTCACTGTAGCAGTATACGATAAATTAGTTTGGTGGTATTTTCAGTTCTCTGCTTTTTTTTTTTTTGGAGGGGTTGTTCCCTTCAGTAGCTTCTAGAGGTTCAAGAAGACACCGCAATTTATTTTGTTTCCTTGGCCGAGCAGACGAGTGTTCTGTTTTGTTGTGAAATCCTTGAGAAGGGAACCGACCTCGGCTGTTCAGCCCACCTTAAATAAAATAAAATAAAATTTCAGCGTTGCATGTTGTCTAGGACTAGTGCCAAACCTCTGGTAGCTTAAACCCACAGAAGTACACTATTGTGAGTCACATAGAGATGGGGCTGTTTTGCAGCTCCTGTGCTGAGCAGACTTAAGACAACAGAAGGTGAAGCTTCTTCCTGTTCCCTTAAATTCTGCTGCCTTTCAAAACACATACAGTGGTGCCCCGCTTAACGATTACCCCACCTGATGATGAATCTGCTTCACGACAATGTTTTTGCGATCGCAATTGCGATCGCAAAACGATGTTTTAATGGGCTTTTGTTTTCTTCCCAACGATCGGTTCCCTGCTTCAGGAACTGATTCTTTGCATTATGATGATCAAAACAGCTGATCGCCGGGTTTTCAAAATGGCCACCGGCTGCTCAAAACGGCTCCCCGCTGTTTTTAGGAGGCATTTTTCGCTGCACAGGCACCCGAAAATGGCTGCCCTATGGAGGATCTTCGCTGGACGAGCAGGTATTTCGCCCATTGGAACACATTGAATGGTTTTCAATGTGTTTCAATGGGCTTTTTTATTTTGCTTGACGAGGATTTCGCTCTACAGCGATTTCGCTAGAACGGATTATCCTCGTCAAGCGAGTCACCACTGTATAGAAAGGTTTGGGAGAATTAGTATTAAACAGACCAATGGTGAGTGAATAATTTATACCAGTGGTTCTTAACCTTTTCTTTACCATTGGACCTCCTTTAAATATCTATTGTTGCTGCAGACCACCGAGACTTAACTCAAGATTTAAAACCATAAAGTGCATATATATTTATTTAAAGTTTCTCATGAAGGGTCTCATCGACAGATATGCCTTGCTATAACGACGACACTTCTTAAGAGGACTAGAAGAAGCTTCGTTTTGCTTTCGACAAGATGCAACCTCATCCATGACATCAGTTCTTTTAGGTTTCATATTCAGCCAGCGACCGATTCGGAGGCTCAGCCAAAATGGGTTGCCATGAGTCAGGATTGACTTGATGGCACACAATTATTATTATTTTCAAATCTGGTATCTGATCTCTACTCTGTTTGGTTGGTAAGCGGGTTTCATGAGCCAAAGGCGTTCCATATCACTCCATTTTGCATTGGTCTACTTGAACCCCAAGTTTTAAACTATTTTGACCTAAGGATAAGATGCAGAAAACTCAAAAATATTCTGATTTGCACCTACTGGCCCAGTCTTGTCCTTTATGGCCTTCTAGATGATCTGACCTGCCCTTCCAACGGCCAGTGATGTGGGATTGTGGGAGCTAAATTTAAATTAAAAATATCTAGATGGCCACCATTGTTCACCTATGAACTAAAGGAATATTTTACAGGTTGGAGGTGACCCTGTAGATCAGTGGTCCCCAACCTTGGGCCTCCAGATGTTCTTGGACTTCAACTCCCAGAAATACTGGCCAGCAGAGATGATGGGAAGGCTTCTGGGAGTTGAAGTCCAAGAACATCTGAAGGCCCAAGGTTGGGGACCACTGCTGTAGATCATCCTCCCTTGTCACAGTCCGGAATCAAACTCTCAGCCTCTAGCTCCATAGCCAGATACCCAAACCATTGAACTATCCAATTTGTGAGATCAATGATTTTATGATGGCTTAGTTAATGATCTTAAAGAAGGAAACAATAGTGGGACTGAGACCCAAATCATCGTGCGTATGACCTGCTGGGAAGACAAATTCTGCCTGTATTCCTGCATCGAGCACGAGGTTGGACTAGATGGCCTTATAGGCCCCCTCCAACCTCACTATTCTATGGATTCTAAATTATTTCTTCCTTCACCTTTCAGAGCACAATATTAAAGTTAGTGTGCATGTGTGAGAAACAGGCCCTTGAGGGGAGAAAGAAGCCTCTGCTTTTTGAGAAGGAATGCTCTTGCCCCATTAAAAATGCCTTTTTTTATGGAAACGTGGCAGGTGTGTGTGTCACGAGTCACTTGGCTATTATAAAAGGGGGTCAAGCCATTGAAGAACCATGAGCTTAGAGCTACCACAACATCTAAAGCTGAAACAGCCAGGGTGATGACCGACTGCCGGTAGGAGATGAACAGCAAGAAGTGGTACAGAGCAGAACATTGAATCTAGGAATTTCCCAAGGATCAAATTCCTAGAATGTCCCTGAGGAACTATAACAAGGCACTCCTTAGCAAGGAAGAAGGGGCAAAAGAAATCAGACGATCGCAATGGGTCCATAGGGCTGATACTTCAGGTACAAGCTATTCAAGCATAAAACGGAATGCCATGGATGACAATAGACTATCCTACATTTGAGGCAGTGCTGCCTCGCTTAACGAGTGCACCATTTAACGACGAATCCGCATTGCGATGTTTTAGATCTTCGCATTGCGATGTTTGCGGAACAGCTGATCGGCGGTTCCAAAATGGCCGCTGGAAGAAGAAAATGGCCGCCCGCTCCGTTTTCACACCCTGCCCTCGCTTACCGGGCAGCGAAAATGGTGGCCGGATGGAGGATTCCCCGCATAGCGGTGAGTTTTTCCCCAATAGGAACGTATTAAACAGAGTTTAATGCGTTCCTATGGGGTTTTTCCCCCCGCATAGCGACGTTAATCCTGGAACGGATCAACGTCGCTATGCGGGGCACCACTGTATTTATTTAAAGAGAAATTGGGTCACCAAAGCCACCCTAACAGGATATGTATTGCAAGGGAGATGCTCAAGGAGTGATTTACCACGACTCCATGCCTGGGACTATCCATGGCTGAGGAGGGAATTGAACCCAGGTCTCCTGGGTCATAATCTGACACTATCCATTATGCCACACTGGCTCTGAAAGCCACAATAACAGCCATTGACTGTGAAGCACTTACCCACTGCCTCTTCTTTTGGTGTGGAAGACCATTTATTACAGATCTTTTCACCTCTGCTCTTTGGACCGCCGTTCTATGGAGAAAAGCATAAATCCAGCCCATAAATCTCTCATAGAGAATATATAATTTCTGATATCGACCTCTTCTCCTGCTAAAACTCTTAAAATTCACACTTGCAATTTACAACAAAGAGGCTTCGGAGACATTTATATATGGAGATTATTGACAGGCCAGCAGCGCACGAACTGTCTCCTTGGGAGTAAATGAAATATTGTACCTCAGAGTGGCCCGCAAGAGGGCCGTACAAGCAGGGCTGACGTACAGAAGGAGCATGCAATAAAAAGAAACCAATTAAGTTTTGAATTGCAGGGTGTTCTTCTGCAGTATAACACACATTTGCTATTGTCAGTTGTACAATAACACGGTTTTTATATAGAACTCTAAATATGGAGAAATAGTTTCTATTTTCACACTCTTGGCTCAACTGGAGAAGTTTTAAAGAAGTTTGTCATTGCCAAGTCTTATGTTTCTGGAGTGAAGTTTGGGCATACTGAACGCACACCTCTTAAGTGAGCACAAACTAGTCGTAAGATTTCTGGAAGAATCATTTTCTGACAAGGAACCTAAGCTCCCTGGGCCAGACAGTACCAACATAAGATTTCAAGGACAGCAATGATGGATCAGACCCAAAGACTCTCTGTTTCAATGCTCTGCTCACACAGTGGCCAACCAGTTGCTTATGGCAGTGGTCCCCAACGTTGGGCCTCCAGATGTTCTTAAACTTCAGCTCCCAGAAATCCTGGCCAGCACAGGTCATGGTGAAGGCTTCTGGGAATTGTAGTCCAAGAACATCTGGAGGCCCAAGGTTGGGGACCACTGGCCTATGGGAAACCAACCAGCAGAACATGAGTGCAACTGTGTTGTGCATTTCATGTCTGCCATTATATGATCTACACAGGCTTCCTCTGAGAGGCTGATATATAGGCACCTCACTAGCAGTCACTAGTGGTTTAACTTTAGCCAGCAAAACTGGCAGACATCAGCAGTGAATTCCATAGCTTAACTATGTGCCACTGGGGAAAAAATACTGCTTCCTGGGCAAAGAGCAAGTTATCCCAGCTGGTTCTGCACACACACACACAGGGAAAAGCAGAAAAGGGACTCCCTCCAGGGTTCAAAGGGGAGTAGACTTTGTTTCTGAGACATATGTTTAGCTAGACATATGCAAAAAAGTTCCCAGCGAACAACAGGACAGGAAGAGGAAGCTTGGACAGTGCTAGGCTTAGCCAAGTCTTCCAATGTAGGTTTTTCTCCCAGGTTTAAGTGTTAATGTATCTGAAATGTAGGTAGAACCCCCAGAATAGAGAATTATGGTGTCTGTAGTTCAGATAATCCAAGAATCTCCTCCTTAGTAGCTACTTGAACTTTGAAAAAGTTACAGCTTTTGGGGTCTAGTTCTCGGAATTCCCCAACCCATTTTTGTTTCCAGCGCACGTGGCATAGATGGCTTTCTGCCTCTCCTACTTTATCATCACAACCACCTTGTTAGGTAGGTGAGAATGGGAAAAAAAAGGACGTGACCGGTCCAAGATCATCCAGGAGGTTGGGCGTCTCAACTGGGGCAAGCTTGCTTCCCTCTGTAAA
The DNA here is from genome assembly GCF_051106095.1 of Pogona vitticeps. NCBI lineage: Eukaryota > Metazoa > Chordata > Lepidosauria > Squamata > Agamidae > Pogona > Pogona vitticeps. Next base: position 9,824,843 of record NC_135795.1, read on the forward strand.
AGACAGCCTTCTGCAATTTTTTTCCGTGGGCAGTTCTCAAAAGATTGTCAAAGCCGAGCATTTGGATGGGCATCTTCCCAAACCTCTGGCCTCAGGTGAAGCCTCTCCCCTCCATGCCAACTGCCCTCCAGTCATGGATAGACACCAGACCTCCCATGGAGAAAAACACTTTTAGCTAAGCTTCCTGCTGAGGAGTTGATGACGACTATGGCCTAGGAAACAAAGAGCATTTGTTTTACGACCTACCAACCTGGTAGAAGGCTAAGGAAGGAGGCAGCTGATATCAACTGGATGCGTTTCCGGAGTCATCCCAGAAAGCTAACGAAGTAGGGGATGGGGAGAAGAGAACACAGCGAGACATTTTCTTCAGGTTAGCTTTACGAACATGCCGATCCTAGAGGGTTTAATTTCCATGAGAGAAACACAGAGAGAGCCCTGATAAATAAATCCCTCTGTTCAGGCTTCAGCCCTTATGGGGCTCGCTAGGGACGCAAACCAACGAGAACAAGGAGTCAACCATGCAAGCTAGAAAGAGCTTGTTTATTTATCTGAAACATTTAATTCTATTTCTTTATTTGGGGCTAGAAAAAAAACACTGAGGGTGGCTTTGTGTAATTGAAAGGATTTGCTTTGGCCTTAAGTTGCAGGAGGAATTAAATGTCTAGGTATCCAGGGGATATTTGGAAAGTTAACCCCCGCTTAACTTCCTGGGCTTTTTACGCTGTCCAAGATGTGGAGCTGGTTAGGGAATCAATTTTTATTCTCTTCTCAAGATTTCTTCGCAGCCAGGTCACATAGGAGAGACATCTCAAAGGAGATTTGCTGACCTCCAGGACATCTCGAGGGACACTTCAAGAAGCATGCATAAATAGAAAATATCTGTCTTAGGGAGTTACTGGCATTTCTTCCTGTGCAGAAATGGCCAGATTTTCCATCTGTCTGTCTGTCTACCTACTACCTACTGCTGTTCATTAACAAATTATGGTTGCAGCTTTTTTTTTTTTTAAAAAAATGAAATCAAATTCATTTCATGTGTTCCAGCCCGCTTTATTAGGTATACCTATTTTCACTACAGAAAGGACCATGTTTTATCTGGAGATTGGATAATAAATAAATAAACACATAAACAAACAAGAGGCCAAACCGCACTAGTTCAATCATTAAACTTCATAGCTCTGAATGCTTAACTCTTCAATATCTGGGTTGGAATCCCTCTGTATTTAGTCAAGTGAGTGTTGAATTAGGATCTCCTTCCTTCCTCCTCCTCCTTTCTTCTTCTCCTTTTTAGGTCCCGTCTTTAACACCTATATAGCATTTAAATTTTTTCTAGCCTTCACATTTAGAATCAAAGAAATTTCCCCTCACATAAAGGACAAAGTGAAATTGGCAATTCTACTCCTCCGTGCTTTATGCTTATAAAGGTAAAAGGTCAATGTTCCCCTTGACAATTTGTCCAGTCGTGTCCAACACTAGGGGATGGTGCTCATCCCCGTTTTCCAAGCCATAGAGCCAGCATTTGTCCCTAGACAGTTTCCGTGGTCACGTGGCCAGCGCGACTAGACAAGAAATGCTGTTACCTTCCCACCGTGATGGTACCTATTTATCTACTTGCATTTTGCATGCTTTTGAACGGCTAGGTTGGCAGGAGCTGGGACAAGCGACGGGGGCTCCCTCCGTTGCGTGGATTCGATCTTAGGACTGCAGGTTTTCTGACCTTGCAGCACAGAGGCTTCTGCGGTTTAACCCACAGCATCACCATGTCCCTCACTTTATACTTATAGGGGCCTACAAATAGGAGCTTTATATACATAGACATATGTGCACACATGTATACATTTAGATGATCTTCTGTGCAGCTTCAGGAAGCCTACTAGGTAGGCCTTTCAACGCAACTATGTGTATCTGCACCTTTTTCACATTTTGAATCTGGAGATGTTGTATCTATAAAAGCAACAGAGTCATAAGTAGTAGGATCCATCTGAAATATTTTCACTCCACCTTTCTCCTTAAAAAGGCCCGAGGTGAATCATCAGTAAAGATAAAAGTTAAAAGTTAAAAATGGTAAATATACAAATATTTAAAAAGAATCAAACCGATACCCCATTCAAACAGTAAAAGAAATCAATTCCAAAAACACATTCAAAACAACAAGGCACAACGATCCATTTAAAAACCAGACAGGCAGTGGTTAAGGGAAAGCTTGCCTGAAGAGAAAGGTCTTTGCCTGCTTGTGGAAGGACAGCGAAGATGGGGCCAGGCTGGCCTCCAGTGGGAGGGAGTTCCAGAGTCTGGAAGTGGCGACAGAGAAGGCTCTCTCCGGTGTCCCCACCAATCGCGCCTGTGAAGGTGATGGGACAGAGAGAAAGGCCTCCTCTCAGAGATGCAGTGAATGTTGAGAAAATAAAGAACAGCCTCTTCTTTATTTAGGATCACGATCCTGTTCATGATCTATTTTTTTCCTGGAGGTGGCTCACTCTCATGCTTTACAGTGACCGATGACGTTGTGTGTCCTGGGTGTCAAAATTGCTAGTAACAGGCCCAGATTTAGTCAGGTAAAGAAAGAAATGATTTCGAACATCTCCAGCCGGTGAGCGTACAGTCTGCCCAAGGTCACATGAAGAAATATAAGATCTGTGTGCAGTGGATGTAGGTCAATAGAATTATCCCCAGTTCTTGAGAGTCCTAATCAAATAATGTGGCCTCTCTGCTTTACTTCCTTTCGTACTCCATGTACAAAATATCCAAGTGAGTGTTAATAATTTGAAACACAATTACAGACCTGATAGAAAGCCTGCTGCACAGAGGGCTAACGATTCGGAGGATGAGGAGGATAGCCGTTGTTCCTAAACAGAGGAACAAGAAGCTGTCAAGCAGACGTCAAGAACAAAATTGGATTTTTGCCTGCCAAGCTGAATGGACTTCTTCTCTTTTCTGGTTTAGCTCTTGCAGGGAGAGGAAGAAAGCCCATTTCTGCAGGTGTGGACCGCTCGCAGGGATTGAAAAGAGTTATTATTAGGAACATTTTGGGCCATATTCAAATTTGAATTATTATCCTGGAAAAGGGGCCAAAAATATCCAGCAGCCTGCATGAACAGAGGAAAAAAAACACACTATAATTGCAAAGGTTGCATTAAATTACAGGGCAGTTATTTTCCTCCCTTTTAATTTCTCCACAAGAGATAAACGCTCCCTTGGGGCTGCAGCGTGAATGCAACACAGTGGGTAACCTGTCCCCCTCCAGATGTGGCTGGATTGTAGTTTGGATGTTAACCCGATCCAGGACGCCAGGGAAGGATGGGAGTTGTGATTAGAACGGCAGGTCTCAGAATGATGGCTGACGCTTGCCATCATCTATTTCCTGCTGATGCTCAGGCTTTGTGGTCCAGCACAAAGAGGTTTTTTTGGTATGTGTGTTGGTCGAGATGCAGACCCCTTTCTGCTGGCTCTTTGGCACACCAACGTTTTACCTGCTGGGCTAACTGAAACTCAACAGTGAGAAGAGGACCGGTGTCATATCTCATGAGCCTTCATGGTCCTCGAGCTGTGGGCAGTAGCAGCCCAACACTTTGGGGAGAGGGAAAACAGCACTGTCTCAACCATTAGGGACATGGTGGCGCTGCGGGTTAAACCAGTGGTTCTTAACCTTTTTGAAAGAAACGCCCCCTTGAGCCATTGAGGAAGTTATCATCGCCCCCCCCCTCCCCGCAGTGATGATATCTTATTTATTTATTTATTTATTTATTTATTTATTTATTTACTTACTTACTTACTTACTTACTTACTTACTTACTTACTTACTTACTTACTTACTTACTTACTTATTTATTTATTTATTTATTTATTTATTTATTTATTTAAGACACTTAAATCCAATGACCCCTGAAAACAAAATTCAATTCCAAGAAAATGAAATGCCCCCCAAAAGTAACATTTAATGATTTAGTTGCAAGCGAATTTTAAGACGCAAAAAGAAATATTAAAAGGGCATAAAAACAAACTGCAATGCAGAAACTAAAAATTTCAAGACGAAAACTCTGAGACTAAATTAAGATTGGAAGAAAATATATATTCATGCACACTGTAAAAAGGCTGCAGCCTCTTCACAGGTTTGGCTTGCTCCAGCGCCCCCCTACCGCCCCCCTTCTGCTCCAGCGCCTCCACGCCACCCCTTTTCGTTCTGACGCCCCCCTGAAAAATGAAATCACCCCCTGGGGGGCATTATCGCCCACGTTAAGAACCACTGGGTTAAACCACAGAAGCCTCTGTGCTGCAAGGTCAGAAGACCTGCAGTCGTAAGATCGAATCCACGTGACGGAGTGAGCTCCCGTCACTTGTCCTAGCTCCTGCCAACCTAGCCGTTTGAAAGCATGTAAATGTGAGTAGATAAATAGGGACCACCTCGGTGGGAAGGTAATAGCGTTCCGTGTCTAGTCGCGCTGGCCACATGACCACGGAGGATTGTCTGCGGACAAAACGCTGGCTCAATGCATTGGAAACGGAGATGAGCACCACCGCCTAGAGTCGGACACGACTGGACAGATTGTCAAGAGGAACCTTTACCTTTTACCATTTTACTCTCTGACATCACAAAAGTCCACCTTTGTGACATTGCAAATATCATCATCCAGGTCCTAAGTTTTATATATATGTTTATATAGCTATAATCACGAGCAGCCAGGGTGGACACTTCCAATGTCATTTCTCACTTTTTAGGGAATGAACGATTTAGGAGACCTCCCTCTTCAGTACTTTTTTAAAGTTAAATCATTTCTGGAGGCCTTGAAGAACAAAATTAAGATTGTTGAGCAACAGGAGCTACACTTGGAAATGTAGCTCTCAAATGAGGGATTACATGTTTTCTTTAAGTATCCTCACCTTTTTCTTCTTTGGCTTAATAGCCCCCAACCTCAGAAACGTTGATCCAAGTTCCTATAAAGATCCTCATATCTGATCAACCATTTCTCCTGACTTTTCTTCTTGCTAGCAAATGGGATTCTGGATCTTGGGGTCCTGGGAAGGGAGACCCTCCCCTCAGATCAAAGCCCTGGCGACAGATGTGCATTTTAATTTTAAAAAGTGACATCATTGCCCCCTCTTGCTATAAAATAAGCAATGTCTTCCAGGTAACATCATTATTTGCAACACACCCTTTTCAAGACCAACTCCTGGCTATACCTAGGAAGCATTTGAACATATCCAGGGGGTGGGTGGGGAATCATCACAGAGACTAAGTGCCAATAACTCTCAAAGGAGTCTTATTTCCTGGCGAAAAGTCGTGAGTTTGCAATAGGCTGGGAGGAAAAAAAACCCTTTACTATTTATCAGAGACCAGTATCACTTGAAAAATGCCATTTAATATCTCTCAGGCCTGCTGTATTTGTTGGCGTAGGGGCTGTGGAGATTAGAGAGGACACCTCCTCCTGCAAGCAAGTAAAGCGCCGAATAAAATGGAATCTCAAGAGTTTGCTTTTTCGTGGAAGCAGCAGTATTAGCAAAGTAGCCCTGAAGGATAATCCTACGGAGGTCAGACGAGACATAAGAAATTGTAAACATGTGCCTCAGACAGCAGGTGGGAGTTAAGCTGGCCTGCACTGTTGTCCCTCAGCTAACCTGCTACTCTCAGGTACCTTGAACAATGTTATCCTGAAGCCAATATTGTATGCAGGTTCAGTTACTGGCCCAGGAGGCCTTTGTACCAGAATCTGGAAGTAACTAGTTACAAATAAAAAGTTACTCATAATTGATTCCTTTATCCACTACACAAAAGGGTAGCATCATATTAGTGATGTAGTAAGGGATAAATCCACTCCTTTCAGGTTTACCTGTACAGTGGTGCCTCGCTGAACGATTACCTCATTAAACGACAAATCTGATGGTTTTTTTGCGATCGCTATTGCAATTGCAAAACGATGTTCCTATGGGGAAAATTTGCTTCACAACGATTGGTTCCCTGCTTCGGGAACCGATTCTTCACATTATGACAATCTAAAAACAGCTGATCGTTGGGTTTCAAAATGGCCACCCGCTGTGCAAAATGGCTCCCCGCTGTGTTAAGGACAGATTCCTCGCTATACAGGCACCAGAAAATGGCCGTCCACTGGAGGATCTTCGCTGCACGATGAGGTATTTCGCCCATTGGAATGCATTGAACGGTTTTCAATGCATTTCAATGGGTTTTTTTAATATCGTTTGACGACGATTTCGCTTAACAGCAATTTTAATGGAACACATTATCGTCATCAAGCAAGGCACCACTGCAACTGTTTAATTTCCTCTATACTTGGAAGGATATGGTTGTAATCCCTCATGGAGGAAGAATATCATGTGGTTGAATGTTCGGCTCTTCTTCTGTTGTCGGTGCTCATCAGTACAAAGGTGGATGGCAGGAGAGAGGCTTCCAGCAGTGAAGATTTTTTTTTTAAAAAAAGTAGTAGCTAAAATTACAGTTTTATAACTATAGGTCAAAATCCTGTTGCGTACTTCTGCCTGTGAAAGGTAAATAGTTCAGCCTCCCAGCCACACCTACAAGAGCCAGTATGCAAGACTGCAATAATTCTAACAGGTTTAATTCTAAATGTGTAGTGCAATTATTGTTTAGCAGAAATTCTTTTATAAGAACAAACAAGCATGGGGTAACGACACACAACTTTGACCCCTTCCCTTCCCCTCCCTCCCTCTTCTTTTCTTGCCAGGAAAAAAAAAGCCAAGAGGCATGTGAAAGGCAGAGCCTTGGAGAATATCTGTTGGCAGGTTGTTAGCAAAGCTGGCAAAGACAATAACATAAAGCTAATGCATCGTACACAACCCAGGCAGCACCTCACTGCTACAAAGCTCTTGCTTGCAGAGCCGTGGATAGTAAAATCCACTCAGCACTATGCGGTAGCCCCCCCCTGCCAACAGCTGGGGATCCTGCCTCAGTCGACTCCGCACATGCTGGTTTATTCTCGAGGCCCGTTGCCCCGTAAATATCCCTCACTCTGGAATCTGCACCTGCATATTAACAAGGCCGCAGCCTGGGACTTCTCTGGCATATCTGGAAAGAGTATTTGGACTCCACGACAACTCCCAATTTCTCTCTGCTTGTGAAGCAGCAGCAAGGCAGGCTTTCCGTGCCAGCTGAGAATGGAGAAGAGGATGATGGGTAAAAACTGGGCACCAAAGAAACTGCTCTAGTGTGATCAGAGGTGATTGTGGAAAGAAGCCCAAGTCATGCCTGTACGTTGGGTTTCTTTTTTAGAAGAGCCGAGAAGAACCTTCTACAGACAAGGAAACGTCTGTTGCTGCTCCCGACTCAGAATTGCTCGGGCGATTTGCCAAGGTTTCACACAGCTGAATGCAGACGCTTCGAGAACTCGGGAAGTGCTGATTTTGAGGGAATGGGAGGCCCAGAATTCCAGAGCCAAGAGAGCAAGGAGGCCAGGCAATCTATGAAATTCTGAGAGTTGTTGTTGCCTAGAAAGGGGGCGGGGAGCCGTATGTCTCAAGGGTGGCATGTTTAATTCCTCCCTCCACCATCCACTTTTCTTTTGTGTTGTGCTACAGACACTCTGCCAGAAGACAGGCGAGAGTCATCCTCTTCCCCTAGCAGTGGGGTGAACTTTTCCTGCCTTTGGGGCTAGAGCTTGATCGGATGAGGTGATCCACCCTCTTTTTTTTGCTTAGGCATCTGAGATCGGCAGCAGCGCCTTTCCCTGGGTTCACCCCGGAGAGCATGGGTGCTTACAACCTCAACAAGAACCGAATGCCAACATTTTTACAGGAGACATTTCAGAGAGGAAAACCAATAACAAAATAATGTTATTCTAATTTCCAAACAATAAAATAAAGCAACAAATAAAATGAACACGGTAATAAATCAGATAAAGCAAAAGCACAATTATTACCCTGTGTAACCCCCCACACACACACCCTTGGGACTAGTTAACATTTATATTTTTAATTATGTTTCATTCCACCCTATTTCTCTCTAAAAATACATTGATTCTTCTCCAGATGTATACCCTCTGTGTTTCTGAAAAATAAGTTTCATATATCCTTAAAATGATTACATTTCAATACTCTTTTTCTAGCCTTAGGATTGTTTGAGCAATCATGAGTTGTTTCCAATTTCTGATAAGAACCTACAAATATATATAGTTTAGAATTTATTAGTCTTATGCTTTGAGCAACAGCTTTCTGCTCCTATGCAGTTAACTAAGTTCTTAGTTACCAAAGTAGAAAAGGACAGAAGAGAGATTTCACAGTGCAAAGGGAAAGAAGGGATAGAAGAGAGAACTTAACATTAACACCATTAATAAAACCAACAAAACCCTGCTTGTGATCTAAGTTGCTAAATCAAGAACATCTGTAATTTGTATTCCAAAAGGTGTAGATACACCAGGGTGTATAGATCTTCCCAGCTGACTTGCCTTCCAGAAAGTGACTTGTTTTACATAGGCTATAAACAATCATCTGCTTCTGTATGCTTTCAGTTTACTTTTTCCATTTCTGGTGCATTTTGGAGTCTAAACCAAGGTTGAGGACCTTCTCTTCTCTTCTCCTTCATTGGGGGTGGTGGTGGTGGTGAATTTCCTTGCACGCAGTCTATCTGAAGCTGCAGGCTGGTGGTGACTAGGGCCAGAACGTGTGGTGGACAGGACAACAGCCACCTCAAACTCTGTTTGTCAAGGCCATCACCCTTCCTTCCTTCCTTCCTTCCTTCCTTCCTTCCTTCCTTCCTTCCTTCCTTCCTTCCTTCCTTCCTTCCTTCCTTCCTTCCTTCTCTATCTATCTATCTATCTATCTATCTATCTATCTATCTATCTATCTATCTATCTATCTATCTATCTATCTATCTATCTATCTATCTATCTATCTTGGAGTGGAGCGAATAATTTCAACCGAGAAAGGAAGAAAAAAATTCCCTAGTCTGGAATTGATCTTGAGATCATTGCTATTGCTATTCCATTCTATCTGTCTTTCTCTCCCTTAAGTCCTGTTTACTCTTCCATTCATGCAGATCCATACAGAAATACAAGCTGACACATGGGCCAACAGAGAGAGAGAGAGAGAGAGAGAGAGAGAGAGAGAGAGAGAAAGGGGCCAAATCAGCTCCTCATGCCTGCCTTCTACCTATCCTTCCAGGGCCATCCTACCATTAGGCAGAGGGAGACAATCACCTAGGCAACAGAGTTTGGACAGATAGAGCAAATAACAAAGATAGTTCATCATTTCAGTTTGTTGGTTTCTTATTTCCGGTGGTTCCTATTATGTTTGCTTCTGGAGTAGGCAGGAATGCATGAAGCTGCCATAAAGTGCGTTAGTCCATAGGTCCATTCAACCCAGTTTTGTTGACAATAAGGGATTGTGGGTCTCTCGGGCTTCATGCAATTTTCTCTTCTGATTTACCTTGGATGATCAGAGCTTCAATGTGACACCTTTTAGGTGTGAACCCTGTACATCAGTGGTCTCCAACCTTGGGCCTCCAGATGTTCTTGGACTTCAACTCCCAGAAATCCTGGCCAGCAGAGATAGTGGTGAAGGCTTCTGGGAGTTGTAGTCCAAGAACATCTGGAGGATCAAGGTTGGGGACCACTGCTGTACATGGTACCATAGCCTTTTTCTCTGGATTCTCTATGCAAAGTTAGAGCAGGTTTCCTTAAGGTGACAGCCTCTGGACATCTTGGTCTCCACTGCATCAACTCCAGACTGTGGCTGGAGACTGTGGAATTTGTAGTTTAACCCATCCAGAAGCTGCTAAGCTTCAGGAAAGCCATTGAAAAGAGCCACCTTTATCAACGTCAATTTACAAATTCATACATACTAAGAATTCTCTTACATAAGGCCCATTGAAATGAAGTGATTTCCAGCAGATCCCTCTACACGGTATAAAGAGAAGTCATTTCCAGCAACTCATGGCTCACAAAAGGAGCCGGAGTGCCAGCATGATCACGAACGGCAGCAATCATACTTCCCATGTGCTGGCTGGAATCAGGATAAATCTTGACTATATTTGCATAACTTACCTTTGCTACGGAATCAAGATAAACACAGCCAGTTGTTCTCAGAGATTCAGCTGCTGGGGGGTGTGCTATCAGTCTGCAAAGGAGTTTCAGAAGCCGGGTGCCTCTGAAACCCACATCAGTTTCCATGATTGGGTGCTGCAAGATTTACATCCTTCTGCACAGCAGAAAGCCTTTTCCACCCAGCAGCTTTGTATTTATTTTAAATTGAGTAGGGGCAGTCGAACTCATAAATGAGGTTTACAATAACATGCATCTGAAAATAGCTGTTCTATATGAACTCTTGCCAGTGGCTTCCTTTAAGGAAGGGTTGCCTTAAGTCGAAGGTTGACTTGACAGCAAGTAATAATAACAACGGAAATATTAACAGATTATTGTAATGCGCTTTATGTGGGACTGTCTCTGGATAGTGTCCAGAAACTTCAATGGGTCCAAAACCCAGTGGCCAGATAGCTAACGGGGCCTGGTCACAGGGATCCCATAATCCCCATTACAGCAGCCCCACTGGCTGCCAGTCCATTTCCAGGCACAAATCAGAGTGCTGATTCTAACCTATAAAGCCCTAAACAGTTTGGGTCCAAGCTTTCTCAAGGACTGCATCTTCCTCTATGAGCCTGCTTCAGTGTTAAGATCATGCGGAGAGACCTTTTCCCTGGTCCCACCACCTTCACAGGTGCATATGTCTGGGGACTCAGGAGAGGGCCTTCTCTGTCGCTGCTCCCAGACTCTGGAACTCCCTCCCACTGGAAGCCAGCCTGGCCCCATCTTTGCTGTCTTTATGAAAGTAGGCAAAGACTGTTTTCTTCACACCAGTTTTGCCTCAGTGTTTGGCTGGCTCAGTGGGGTTTAGGTCTCTAGCTGTGGAGCTCAAGGTTGGGAGTTCAATTCCCCCACTGGGCCTCCTGGGAGTAGAGCCAGCCTGTGCAGCCTAGGGCAAGGTGCACTCAAGATGCTCCCAGAAGAAGGGAATGGAAACCCACTTCTGAGTACTCTCTGCCTGGAAAACCTGAAAAGGGTCACCAAAAGTCAGAACTGACTTGACGGCACAATATTATTTTGCTGGTTGGATAGCTCAGTGATTTAGTTGTCTGACTGTGGAGATTGGGAGTCCAGTTCCTTACCATGCCTTCTGGGAGAAAAGCTAGCCTAGGTAGCCTTCGTGACAAACCTCGACAGCATCTTAAAAAACAGAGACATCACTTTGCCGACAAAGATCCGAATAGTCAAAGCTATGGTTTTTCCCATAGTGTGGAAGTGAGAGTTGGACCATAAAGAAGGCTGACTGCCGAAGAATGGATGCTTTTGAATTGTGGTGCTGGAGGAGACTCTTGAGAGTTCCTTGGACTGCAAGGAGAACAGACCTATCCGTTCTGAAGGAAATCAACCCTGAGTGCTCACTGGAAGGACAGATCCTGAAGCTGAGGCTCCAATACTTTGGCCATCTCAAGAAGAATCCTTGGAAAAGACCCTGATGTTGGGAAAATGTGAAGGCAAGATGAGAAGGGGACGACAGAGGATGAGATGGTTGGACAGTGTCATCGAAGCTACCAACATGACTTTGACCCAACTCCGGGAGGCAGTGGAAGACAGGAGGGCCTGGTGTGCTCTGGTCCATGGGGTCACGAAGAGTTGGACACGACTTAATGACTAAATAGCAACAAGGTAGCCCGGGGCAAGCTTTACAGTCCCAGGGATATGTCAAGGAAAAGGGAATAGTAAACTATCTTTGATTAAGCTCTACCTGGCACCCCAAAAAAGCTCACCAAAATTCAGAATTGACTTGATGGCACATTGTTGTTGTTGTTACAAAATACAGGTAAAAACAAATTAAAATGTTAAAATAACTAGGCTATATTATACCACTACTGGGTTACTTCGATAATCTTATCTCAGCCATTTGCTAGATCTTCTCTTGTGCCGAAGTGTTCTTGTTCAATAGCAGAGAAACATCTTGAAGAATTTCAAGAAACGTCTCATAAGTTGCTTTCCTGTCATTTTTATTGCCACTGCGTGATGTGTTTTTTTTTAAAGGCAGAATTAAGAGCACCACTATGAAAGAAATATTATAACGGGGTGCTTCACCAGACCCAGTGAATTTGGGGGGGGGCGGGCGAGAAAGATAGCAAAAACACTTCTTTCTGCACATTAAACAAGAATAGAAGCACAGCCGGCAAAATAAGATTTAGACAAAAAAGCCATAACCAATCACATTTTGAAACTGGCGCAAAGTCATGCTCCATTTTTATCACAGGCGCAGAAACCGTTTTAAAGGCAGCTGTGAGGAAATAAATTATTGCTCTTGGTGAAAATGGCACCGTGACAAAGCTTAGTGAGGGGATGGGAACAGCCAAGGGAGAGCAGGGTACGTATACTTAGGCACGTGCTCTGAGGGAAAACAGGGAAACTGATAGAGGAAATCCCGTATTTCAGCTCATTCAGAAATGGCGCGGAGAAAACAAGGGCCACAAAGCGTGGTGCTGTTGTGTGTTTGTTTGTGTGTTTATTCCCTGCCTTTCTCCTTAAAAGGACCCAAGGCATGCTGACAACAATTAGAAGACCATATTTAAAAGTTAGAATAACCGTGGGTATACAAATATTTTCAAAGTATTAAAGAAGTTGGATTTAAAATGGTCAGTCAAATCATCACTAAAAACACACTTAAAAACAATGGCACACAATCATCTGTTTGAAACAAGCAAGCAAGCAAACCACCCTCTCAGGCAGACGGTCCCTGAGGGAAAGCTTGCCTGAAGAGAAAGGTCTTTGCTTGCCTGTCAAAGGACAGCAAAGATGAGGCCAGGCTGGCGTCCAGTGGGAGGGAGTTCCAGAGTCTGGGGGGCAGCAGCAGAGAAGGCCCTGTCCTGTGTCCCCACCAGACACACCTGTGAAGGTGGTGGGATGGAGAGAAAGGCCTCACCTAATTATCTTAATCTCCACACAGGCCCATGTGGCCAGCACAACTAGACACGGAACACTGTTACCTTCCCATCGTGGTGGTCCCTATTTATCTACTCGCATTTTTACATGCTTTCGAACGGCTAGGTTGGCAGGAGCTGGGACGAGTGACGGGGAGCTCCCTCTGTCACGTGGATTCGATCTCACGACTGCTTGGTCTTCTGACCTTGCAGCACAGAGGCTTCTGCCGTTTAACCCACAGCGCCACCACATCCCTACCACTGATCCATATCTGGGCACAATTCAAAGTGCTGGTTTTAACTTATAAAGCCCTAAATCATCATCACCTTAGAACTGCAGAGCTGGAAAGGACCCTGTGGATCATCGTGTCCAGCCCATCAAGGAAGTACAGTGGGGAATTGAACTCCCAACCTCTCCTCCACAGCTGGAGAGATAAACTACTGAGCTATCCAACATTTCTACCTTGGATCCAAGCTATCTAAAAGGCTGCATCTAAGTGTAAGAAGGGGGGATTCCATGAGGATTGGAATGAAGGTAAGAAGAAGCCTTTAGGTGATGATGAGCCATCCCAAGAAAGTCATCTGGAAGTTGAGTCATGGTAAGTGGACTGAAGAAGCTACTTGGATGAGTAGTGAGACATTTCAACCTAGTAAGAAAGAAGTCCAGCTGCCACAACTCAACTTCCAGATAACCTCACCTGGATGACTGAGAATCTTCACAGATACATCTTGAGAAAGCATATAAAAACATAACATAAGAAGAGTCCTGCCGGATCAGGTCAAGGGCTTATCTAGTCCAGCTTCGTGCATCTCATTGTGGCCCCACCAGATGCTTCTGGGAGCAGATGAGACAACTAGATAACCTGTCTCCTGATCCCCCTCCCCTGCAACTGGCATTTCGAGGTACCTTCCTTTTGAGCCTGGAGATTGTACATCCCCATCATGGCAAGAGGAGAAGGGGATGACAGAGGACGAGATGGATGGAGAGTGTCATTGAAGCAACCAACATGAATTTGACCCAACTCCGGGAGGCAGTGGAAGACAGGAGGGCCTGGCATGCTCTGGTCCATGGGGTCACGAAGAGTCGGACACGACTAAACGACAACTATCTCCAGTTATGGCAGTGGAAGATAGGAGGGCCTGGCGTGCTCTGGTCCATGGGGTCACGAAGAGTCGGACATGACTAAACAACAATGACGATCATGGCTTGTGACCTGCAATGGATCAGTGCTTCTTGTTCTTGAGTCCCCAGATGTTCTTGGCCTACAACTCCCAAAAATCCTGGTCAGCACAGCTAGTGGTGAAGGCTTCTGGGAGTTTTAGTCCCAGAACATCTGAGAACCCAAGGTTGAGAACCACTGATTTAGATTAAATGAGGGGTATCATCCCTAGGGACGTGGTAGCGCTGTGGGTTAAACTGCAGAAGCCTGTGTTGCAGGTTCAGAAGACCAGCAGTCGTAAGATCGAATCCACGCGACGGAGTTAGCGCCCGTCGCTTGTCCCAGCTCCCGCCAACCTAGCGGTTCGAAAGCATGCAAATGCAAGTAGATAAATAGGGATCACCTCAGTAGGTAGGTAACAGCGTTCCATGTCTAAGTTGCACTGGCCATGTGACCACGGAAGATTGTCTTCGGACAAAAACGCTGGCTCTATGGCTTGGAAACGGGGATGAGCACCGCCCCCTAAAGTCGAACACGACTGGACAAAAAATTGTCAAGGGGAACCTTTACCTTTACCTATCATCCCTAGGAGAAGGTGTAAGCAATACTGCAGCAGAAGAATTTGAAGGTGTCATCAGTTTATTTTTTTTTAAGAGGGGAAAAAAAGACCGGAGCAATTAATTCAGAATAAATGAGCTTCAGAAGGAAGCTCTAAGAGAAACATGTGACTGACAAATCTCTCCTCGTTTCTATAGGAATCAAAGACCACAGACTTTTTTCTCTGTGATTAAGCCCAATAATTAAGCGCATTTGAAGTGGGAACCACAGATCCCCTTTAAATGGGTTAATGACACAAGGACCCAGTCAAAATTGCTGTGTTGATTTTATGTTAATGGGTATTTGACTATGAGCTGAACTATTAGCCAAAGATAAGTGGAACTAATGCGCCGGTATTAGAGGAGAAATATAATTGAAAGGAGCTCGTGCGAAATGGACGCATGCACTCTCTCCCACCTCTCAGCAAAGGCAAACTGGGCAGGGTGAGCAAACAGAGGAGGCAGGAGTTGAAACATAGGGGGCAGAGGAAGGGATTAAAAAAGGAACCCTTCAACCCAGGGTGAGAGGCAAGAAGAGTAGGTGGAAGGGATTTGACAGGGTTTTAACTATGATCTCTCAGAGTTTTTTTTTTCAACTTGGTTGAGAAGGATGATGAGACACGTCAGATGTTGCATCATACTGAGTCAGGTTGTGATGAGACAGAGAAATAGCTGGCATCTTGAACTATTTGTGGCCTGGCCGGGTGTGGTCTATTGGCCGTCCGTCACACAACGCACAGGAGATCATGAGACAGACAGACCCTGCTCTGTGCGCAAGCTGGCAATTTTTTGATCCAGCAGTAGGTCTGCTCATCTTTCAGTCTGGACAGAGGGATTTCCGTAAAGGCTGCGGGGTTTTGTGAAAGGAGGTTGCACCCAGAGAGATGACCCTTTCCAGAGCAATTAGATATGATGCTTTCTTGCAATGTGATCATGCTCTTGGACACTCAGTCCATTTAGCCCACAATTGTTTCATGGTTGTTGCTGTTGCTTCAATGTGTATATCATGGTCCATAGTACTTGGAGCGCTCTCTGCGTGGTTCACAACCTCATTATGCAAAGAAGAACTGACCAACTTCCAGGACGTGACCGGAGAGGAACAGAGCACAAAGACATAACATGGCTTGTATTAGCGCATACAAGGAGGCAAATAAATGGACTTCAGTTCTTTACTATTACCATTAGCAGCAACAAGAATAAATAACTTGATCTAATCTCTGTGTGACACCCAACTAGTTGCATTGAATTCACTGTTGAATGGTGTCATATTTGGGATTCTAGATGACAGAATCCAGAAGTAAAGGAGAAACGGTGCTCATAAGGAATTGAAGGGAGTGGGTGAGAGTTCAGCTTTTCACTGGATCATTAGCTCTAAAGTTAGAACCGTACAAAAATTATCTTTCTCGGTGCCCTTTGCATGCCCTCTCTTTGGTCTGGACAGGGTGAGTCATTAAACAGGCTGTTAATTTTTGACTCCCACTGCGTCAAAAATTCACAGATGTTTTCGGAAAAAGGCAATGACTAAGAACCTTTATGGCTGTGATTGTTACATCACATGCTCCGTTGCTCTTTCAAGCGGAAAGAGGAACTTGGGAGAATGATTTTTTTTTTCCAAATGCCACTGGCAGAAGGATCGTCTATGAAACCTCCACCAATTAGGGTCCCGAGGAAACGCCAGATTCCTACCTGTCTCACTCTAGCTGTGTATCTTAACCACAAAACCAGGTTTTTCAGTCCTCTTGGTTCATCTACAGCAGCTTTCTTTTTAAAGGAAGACCAAAGCCTGCATATGCAACTATTGCTCAAATATTGAAATCTGTTCCTTAATGAGCTAGACGGAAGCTCCACAAAATTTGTATTGTCTTCATTACGGTCATTGACCAGCGTAGTTCCATAAAATGAAATCTTAAAAAAAAAACTACGAAAACTTTTTAAAGCAACCATGAGTACCAGGCTTTCGTAACAGAAAAAAAAAAAGAACTTTTAATACTTCCCGGTCTCCGGTCTCTTACAAAGCATGTGAGAGAAAGCCAGCTTGCCAGTTCTGACCTTGAAACACAGTTACACTGTTGAGTATTAAATTACTGAAATGTGTACCATTTCAGTTTATCGCCAAGACTTGCGGTGATAAGATTAGATAATCGTGTAACTTAATTTCCAAAAAAATAAAAAAGCTTTGCGCCACCACTTTTTATGTTTGTTTGTTTGTCCTCCTGATCGGTGGTGCCTCTGGAGAGTGATGGAAATGTTGATAAATGCATTATCGGTATTTTTCTTTCCTGGAGGCATTTGAGGGGAAGGATATTCTGTTATGGATGATCATTTTAATCGCCTTTGGAGTGTCGTGCAGAATAATATATGACCTGCCTTGAAAATATGAATGCAGATGGATTGGAGAGCCCAATCCACTAGGGTACTGTTCCAAGTACACTCCACTGAAAGAAATGATATGAAATCAATCAGTCAATCAATCGATCAATCAATCAAGAGATGGCTATGCTGTTCAAATAGGGATGGATGAATCTGTCAGATCCAAATCATAAAAGACACTGGCTTCAGAATTAGTTAATGATAATATTTTGCGGACCTGCGCTTTCTTCTTACCATAAGGGATTGTCTTTTCTCTTCTCTTTCTTCTATTTGCTTCTTGACGTCATCCATCTGCAGCTATTTGGCGGATGGCATTTAGCGCCGTGGCATTAACCCTACGCAAGACTCTTCCCACCAATTCCATTTGTATTTTTACAGCCCAGCTGAAAAGTCACCTATTTCAGCAAGCCCTCTGCACGTAGTCAAACTTAACATCTGTTCGTGGCAAACACAATAAACGGATGCAGTGGATTGTTGATGTCGCATCTTTTTTTTTTGCCTGTGCACGGTGCTTTGAATACTTCTGACCAAAGCAGTTTGTGGATATTTCGAAATAAAATCAAATCGGGTTCAGCACTTTGTCCACTCAAATAGAAACACAGGCTTTCATTAAATTATAATTGAAATGAAGCATGTACTTTATTAATAAATGATCATATCCCACATTGGGGAAGAACTTTATTCAGTGTACATTTTTAAGTTAGCTGATCTAAGTTCTTCTTCCTGCCTTGAATATGATTTAATCTTTGATCAATCTCCTTTTTTGGGGTGTCACAGTAACTGTGCTCCAAGGAAAGACACAGTAACTGTGATATGCTACAGGATCACGGTAACTGCAGGGTATCACACAGTATCACAGTGGTAAGATATTTCACCAAAATGCAGATCCCGAAATTCCTCAGGGTGGAGACATGGCAGCTAATGGGGTATTAAACTGCCTTAACTGTGTTTTAGAAGTAATCACAGTTGTGTTTCAGATGGTGGACGTCTTCAGATTTTGTGACATAGTTCTTTACACAAACATTGCATGACGAGAACTGCTGGATACATAGCTCAGTGGTTTAGGTCTCTGGCTGTAAAGCCAGAGGTCAGGAGTTCAATCCCCGACAGCATCTCCTTGACAGAGGCTGGACTTGATGATCTATAGCAGTGGTCCCCAACCTTGGGCCTCCAGATGTTCTTGGACTACAACTCCCAGAAGCCTTCAGCACCACCTATGCTAGCCAGGATTTCTGGGAGTTGAAGTCCAAGAACATCTGGAGGCCCAAGGTTGGGGACCACTGATCTATAGGGTCCCTTCCAGCTTTGCAGTTTGATCATGATATGTGGAATGTGCTTATATTAGAGAAAGTTTTGTGCAAAAGTATGTACGATAGAGAGAATTTGCTTTGTGCAATTAAACATGGTCTATTAATCATGGACGGGTACAAAATGGTATGAAGCTGACACAGTTGAGACAGACACTTAGGCCTAGCTTAACAGAGTCCCATGGAATTTCCATTTCATCGATTTCAGATGGCTTCTGAATTAACTAGGACATTTGTCCAGTTGCCAGGAGTGACAAAACAGCTGCCCCACAGCCTTGTCTGCTACCCCTGGTACAAACTGCACTTTGCCGAAGAAATACGTGTTGCCTCACAGTATCAGGTGGCTATAGAACTATGCCTCCAGAGGACACATGACACCATATATAGTTCAGCCATGAGAAAATGTTTTCCATTACGACCCTCTTACTACACCGCCCAACAATGCACGGATGGTCTTTAGCAGATGGCCGGGGTAGCAATGGATATAAAACTAATCCAGCACACCAATGGACAATAAATCAGGATTACTCATTACACTGTGCAGGGAACAGTCATCCTCTCTGTTTGCTCTAGCCCAGAAAAAGAAATCTGAAAGAAAAGCTAGAATCATAATATTTTTCAAAATTTATCAGAACGTTGTGTTTTACTGACGTTTCCAGATGCGATAATAAAAGTGCTAACGGTGGGTGAGAATTTAATTTCATTCGTTCCTGTTTAAATATAAGAACTGCGCAAAGCTAACATTTTTTTGCCATACATTTGACCTTAAATACTGCATGTATGCATGCATGTATGCATGTATGCATGTATGCATGTAAAAAAAATCAGTGTCACAGACAGTGAAACAGTTGCACATCCCATCTACAACTGAAATGAACAGAATGGCATGTTTTAAAAATAAATCTAAAAGGAAGAAAATTATGTCTCAATTGTTCAGTGTCACTATGTCATTCATCGATTTAATGCTAACCCCAGGTCTTTGTGACACCCAACTAGTTGCATTGAATTTGCCATTGAATGGTGTCATATTCAGGATTCTAGATGATAGAACAACCCAGGTCTCTCTCTCTCTCTCTCGGTATAAGAGCTTCATGGAGCAGTGGCTAAACTGCAGTACTGCAGCCAAGACTCTTCTCATGACTTCTGATAGCTGGCTCGAGAGTGACCCAGCCTTCTATCCTTCTGAGGTCAGCAAATTGGGTACCCAGCTAGTGCACAATGTGTAGCCTGCAGAATTAAATTTGCAGCTCAATCAGAGTGTGCTTTAAGCAACATGGGGCAGTATAGAAGCAGCACGCTCTGCTCGGTGTGTGCGCAGAGGACCTGTCCTACTGGCTCAGCTAAATCTCCGGCCGATTCTCATCCCTCTACCTGTGACTTCCTTTAATTAGCTTCCTTCCTTCCCTCCCCAATCAATTTCTGCATTACATCATTTGATCTTGCTCCTTGGCCAGTTGGCACTTCCCGATCTGAAGCTCCTTACTAGACTCCTTTGGCAGAGTTCCTCACAAAAGCTCCAGGCCCAACAAGACTTGATCGTGTCGGTTGACATTTCCCTGCACCACGTCAGCTCCATCAGGCCTGCCAGAGTTTTTCTAGGTCTTCGGTTTCAAGTGCTACATCCTAATTGAGACGATATTTAACTTCACTGGCAAAAGAAGCTAGATTCTCTCCCCATTGCTCTATTCTCTCCTACTTCCTTCTCCTCCAAGACTGTTGGGAGGAAAAGACCATTGGGAGACAGTGGCACCAAGGAAAGGCCAGGAATGAGATCAACACACATTCTTTTCAATACGAATACCCACTGGGGCCCTCTGACCATCCACATTATCAGCAGCTCATCAAATTGCCATTGGAAGCTTCCACACAAGTAAAAATACTGCATACAGTACCCGCCAAAATTTTTACCCACCCACTGTCCATCCAAAGCCAAGAAGACAGATGAAGTCAGTTTCTATGGAAGGAGAAGTTTAAAGTTTCTTCTTAAAAGTAATTAGTTACCCTTTCTGTTCCAAGTTGCTTCTTGAAATAACTAGTTACAGTTTCAGTTCCAAGTTGCTGCTGTAGTTGCATTTCAAAAGTAACTAGGTCCCATTTTTGAAAAGTAACTGAAATGGCTACTCTGTAGGTTCTTTACCCCAAAATCTGGCTGCTACAGGAGAGCATAAGATAACATGAACCTGCTCTTGACATTCCACCTCCAGTATTTAGACTACACCTCTGGAATATTCAAAAGTACCTAATGTACAGTATGATGCAAGGTAGCCTGAACAAAGGGGAAAAGATTCCTTGGTTCACACTTACGTCTCTCTCCGTTGAGAGTTTGCTGTGGGTTTGGCACAGGTGGATCAGGGTTTTGTGTCACTATGGAGACAGGATCTAATGAAGTCAATTTCTATGGAAGGAGAAGTTTAACGTTTCTTCTTAAAAGTAATTAGTTACCCTTTCAAGTTGCTTCTTGAAATAACTAGTTATAGTTTCAGTTCCAAGTTCCACCTCCAGTAGGTGCCTCATAGGCCCCTTCCAATGGAATCATTCCATGATTCTGTGATTGTATAGCCATACAGAAACGGGTACCTTTTTCTTGGTGCCCTTTTTCTAGGTTGTTGAAATGGTAGATTCTTTGGTCCAAACCAGCACCCCTCTTATGAATAGCAGGATAAAATGGCGGGGTGGTAATGACTGCCTCAGTCTTGATTTGAACGTACTGATCTCGTGCTGTATTCCTTGTTGTTTATGGTATCCCACTTTCAAATTTTCTTGACCAATGTCTCATTCGGCAAATATATGTGTGTGAACCTCCAACTGCTGAAGCCACCATGATGACCTGAAAAGGTATCAGCTTCTGTATGGCTATACAATCACAGAATCATGGAATGATTCCATTGGAAGGGGCCCTGTGAGGCCATCAAGTCCAACCCCTTGCTGAAGCCAGGAATTGAAATCAAAAGATGGCTGTCCAATTTTCTCTTGAATGCCTCCAGCGTTGGAGCGCTCACCATCCCCTGAGGTCATTGGTTCCACTGTTGTACTCCTCTAACAGTTAAGATGGTTTTCCTGATATGCAACCTAAATTTGGCTTCTTGCAGCTTGAGTCCGCTATTATGTGTCCTGCATCCTGGGTGATGTTGAACAACGTTCCACTTGCTGGAGACTTACCTCTGAAAGGGTCAGGATCTGAGCCCAGTATTAGGCAGACCCTAAGGCTATCCCTGTTAGTAGCGGCATACACCTAGGTTAAGATTAGATCCTGTCTCCATAGTGACATGAAACTCTGATCCACCTGTGCCAGGCCCACGGTGACGAATCTGATACACAGCCTACCTTTTGTTGTTTAGTCGGTAAGTTGTGTCCAACTCTTCACGACCCCATGGACCAGGGTATGCCAGGCCCTCCGGTCTTCCACTGCCTCACAGAGTTGAGTCAAATTCCTGTTGGTAGCTTCGATGACACTGTCCAACCATCTCGTCCTCTGTCATCCCCTTCTCCTCTTGCCTTCACACTTTCCCAACATCAGGGTCTTTTCCAGGGAGTCTTCTCTTCTCAGATGGCCAAAGTATTGGAGCCTCAGCTTCAGGATCTGTCCTTCCAGTGAGCACTCAGGGTTGGTTTCCTTCAAAATGGGTAGGTTTGTTCTCCTTGCAGTCCAGGGGACTTTCAAGAGTCTCCTCCAGCACCACAATTCAAAAGCATCAATTCTTCGGTGGTCAGCCCTCTTTATGGTCCAGCTCTCACCGTGAAGGCTTCTGGGAATTACAGTCCAAGAACACCTTTCTTATCCAAGGTTGGGAACCACAGCCTACCCATCCGTCCACATTGCTTGCTTACTGGCGGTACTTCTTCCTCCTTTTTTCAGAGACAACGTCTAATTAAATACTACTTGGCTCTAATAAACAGAGACAGTGTTCTTACAGCCCAGCAGAAATAGGTTTGCGGGGGGGCGGGGATTGATTGTTGCTTCTGGTATCACGTAGGCATGCAGAAGAATGAGAAACCTAATTAGCGTCACCTGAGACGAAAGACTCTGTAATCATGACTGCAATCTCTGAACAATTAATCATCCACCTCTGATAGGTCACCGAGCTCATTTTTCAATTTCTTCTCTAACTAACATCTATTCCGAGTGGAGAGAGGTTTAGTGGAGCAAAACAAGGCAGTATGATTACAGAGAGAGAGGGGAAGATGGAGACAGAGAGAAAAGGGGAGAGAGTTCTCCAAAATGCAGCCAAGTGGTTAATCAGGGCGAAATTGGCACTGGAGGTAAGGCTGTTGAAACGTTTCCATTCTATCCACTCTAGAAATCTCTCCCTAACTTTATTAAATTTAGATGTGGCATTGGCCACGGGATCAGGCAGAGGACTGCTGCTATTTGATATTTGTTATCCTTGCCAGCTGACTGCAACAGTCCAGTGGTTCCTAAATCTGGGTCCCCAGATGTTCTCCCAGAAATCCTGGGCAGAACAGCTAAGCAGTGAAGGCTTCTGGGAATTACAGTCCAAGAACACCTTTCTTATCCAAGGTTGGGAACCACTGCCATAGGTTCATGCTGAGCTTGTGGCTGTTAAAGGGGAGGAAACTTGCAGTTAGTCAAAAAATTTTTAAAAAGTAGACTTCTTGCTTTGGGAAATCCATTCGGAGATAAGAAAGTCTGGAGAAAGGACCTGAAGCTTAGTTGAAGAAACTTGTACCATTGGCTCTAAGCATTGGGATTAGAGATGGGCATGAACTGCCAGTTCGTCGGTGTGTGTCAATTTGCCCTTTGGACAAATAGGTGTTCAGAGTTTCCTAGCTCTGCCTCCCCTGGCAGGTGCCCACTCAGGGGCAGCACCCAGAGGAGGCAGAGCAAATGTAGGCATCCTATGTAGGTTGCAGTATATCCAACAACAAGGAGCAGTATTCCCTGTAGAGATGGATGCGACCTTTGTGGTGTTAATCTGTTTTGCATCACCGTGCTATTAGATAAGGGAAGGATCAGAAGATAACTGCCTTGACATTCTCATGTTGGTTCAAGAAGTGCTGGTAACATCCCACCAAAATGCAGTCCTGGTCAAATTCACCACTATCAGATGCTACTCATCTCTCCAGATAAGGTTGAAAACTCTCCACTTTAATTTTCCCCAACCATTCATCATTTTGATAGCACTCTCGGTCTGTTCTGAAAGATCCCCGTGTTTTGTAGTACCATGCATGACCTTTTGATGCGACCAGTCATCGGAAACCAGCCTCTTCCATGGAGCAGTGAAAACCTGCCCACATCTAGAAAGATGCCACAGAAAGAGGGTTCCGTGACCTGCTGGAATTGTGAATTATATGGGCCAGATTCATTTAGAGTTACTTTTTGGCTGTCAGTGGTTATTTCCTACAAATAGTCAGTGTGATCAGTACATATAAGGTCAGATTCATTCCCTGACCGCTGGTACAATTTAATGTTGAGGCCACTTTTGGAAAGAAAATGACTTGGCTTTATTACCTTCCCAGAAAGACAGGATGGTCAACTTCACCTGTGGATTTCAAATTAAAATGGGTAATACATATGGGTAATTTTGTCGCCAGTTTCCTTGGTGATTCTCAATAATCTGTAATGACTCACGTTTTGAAGGAGCTTCAATCATTTTATTTTCTTTTGATTTTTAAACTCTGTCGTGCTTTTCAAGGGGGTCCCCCCAGGCAGGAGGCACAAATGTCGATTTACCAATTCGCAAATAAAATCGCCACTTCCAAACCCACTGACAATTCCCTGGCTTTTTAAAAAATACGGTCTTATCGTGTGCAGTGTAGAAGCAGGGTAAATGCAGGTCCTATTTTCATTTTAAGGACAGGGGAAGAAAGAAGCTGGATTATAGTAATTTTCACACCGCTATTGAATTATGCTATAGCTAAGGTGGGACTTGTTCCTAGGTGCACATTTTGTTGGAGTTTTTCCAACCTTGTATGCTGCGTGTGGTGTGAGCAACTGGGAGGGGCCTTTCTGGGCTGGGGTGACTGTCAATCTATCCAGCACTAACCTATCATTCCTTCCCATTTCTGAATTCAAAGAGAGCCCCGCCTCTCTGTTGAGTGTTCCTTTCCCTCCCTTCAGTCTCTTGGAAGCAGTTTGTTGTTAGTTTGCTGTTGACCTGTTCACAACTGTAAGTAAGGAAACATATTTATTCTCTCTCCAATTAATGTCGCAAGTGAGTTATTGAGACTGTAAGTGCCAGTACATGAGAAAGGGGTGGACTATCTGGGGAACGTGTCACTATTCTCCTCTGCGAGCCTCTGTACTTCTGCTGTGCAGCAAAAGCAATTTTAACCAGGAATTCAAAACTATGCAACACATTTATCCCCCCCTCCCTACATTTTCCTCCTGTTAGCTAGCTCACCTTTTAAGGTGCAAAGGAGGAGATCTGGAAGCCACCCTTTTCAGTCTCAAAGATACTGTGTACTGAGATTTGGCCTGCTGAAGATTTTATGTTATACGTCATGGAATAAGTTAAGTAACTGAGCAATAATCTGTACTCTAGTTAGCTGTGCTTGAATGTAAAGACCTTTCAATAAGTCCTTGCAGCCAAGCATTAAGATGCATATTTGACATCTCACAGCAGAGTCTTAGGCAGGGCAGGGTAACAGAGGGTTTGCCTCCCAGTGTCAAATTCAGATGGTTCACCCTTTCTGTAGTCCTCCGGGATTGGTCTCGTGGTGGACCTACCCTTGTTGGGCCATAGTCCCATCTGGGGTCACCCAGATGTTCTTGGACTGCAATTCGCAGAAGCCTTCATCACCAGCTGTGCTGGCTGGTGTTTCTGGGAGTTGTAGTCCGAGAATACCTGGGTGACCCAAGGTTGGGTACCACTGCTTTAAGGGGAAAAAAGAGATGGTCGATCTGGCCTCCAGGGCAGATGATTTCTGGCCGGTGTGAAGGGGATGCAGAAGGAAGGTGAAGAGTGGACTCTTGAATGTCCGGAAGACTCCTTGTTGTTTTTGCTGCAATTGAACAAAAGATGGCCTGATTTTGGCCCCTCTCCCCTGCAGCATTTCATCATTCCTAGTGGGTGCACAAATAAATCCGTCTACAAAGGCAAGCCAGCTGAGGACAGCTGTAGAAACCCAGAGAGCAAGCCTCATTCTCCCAGGCAGGACAGAAATAACCAGATGCTTGCCTGAAAATGCATGGACCTCTAACCCATTGCACAAATCTAAATTATGTGTGCAGAGGCAGAGGGGAAGAGGAACATGTTACGGAACATTTCATGACCACTAGGAGGACAGTATGATCCCCTACTCTTTTGTTTTTTACAGTAACCCACAGAAAAAGAACTGAGTTCAAGCAATAATACTTTCCTGGAACTGGCCATCCCATCAGTTAGCTTTAAACCTCCCCAGTCCAACTCTTCCCAGGAAATCCTTTAATATCCCACCACAGACCTGCTTAATCCATAACAGCTGGCCTTAATGGATCCCCAAATATCTCTGCACTTTGCGGCATGCAGAGACTGCTTTGCCCTTATAGGTGGAAAAAAATGTTAACTCTTTTCTTACCACTTCCTCCCCCACCTGATCCCAAACCATTTATGGGTGTGAAATTGGCAGATATGAAAGATTTCCATTTTCATCCTTCCCCATAGCAGGACTCCTCAGACTTGAATAATAAATAAAAGAATATCTTCATTTATCAGAGAACCATACCTATTTCCACCCAGAAATGGAGAATGGGTACTCCAAGGTTGTTGGGTATTTTAACATCCAGTTGGGGCAAAAAAAAAAAAAAAGTGCAGTTGGAAGTCAAAATCACGCAGTTGGTAATGTTCAATCTTTAAAACAAACTACACAAAAACCTCCCATTTATGTATGCGAGATATTTCACTCCTATGTCCATTATTCAAAACAGTTGTGGAATATTGTGCCTATGCTGCCAGTGGGAAAAGGGAAGCCAAGCTTTACATAGCAAAGATTGGAAGCATCGACATCAGCAGTCAAGATTGTGTACAGAATCCCCTCTTGAGCTCTCTATAATTCAGAAAGAGACACCAAGGAAGGGGAAATCTCAGAAGCCGACTCCTTTTTTCATCAGTGAATCAATTCTCACCCAAACACAAAGCAATGGACATGGCTGTTTTTCTACAAGATCTATAGAAATGAAGAAACAGAGAAAAAGCTAGACTGGCAACACATAGCTGTTTATTAAGAAGTGAAATGATAGGCAATGGCATGTAACTCAATTTGTGCAAGACTTAGGAGTTGCTTGGTTTCTATAGTTAAACCAATCTGTGCAAACTGTATTACAGCAACTTCTTGTTCTGTCTGGAACCTCCTATTTTTCTTTTTCATCTAAAATGCTGTTTTAAGTTGCATTCATAGAAGTATAGCCTTCGAATCACATGAAGTACTAGTTCCCCTCTATTCAGCATTGGTTAGACCTCATATTGAGTAATTCGTCCAGTTCTGAACACTACACTTTAATTAGGTAGTATGCTGGGTAGTTGGAACACGTTCAGAGGATGGTGACAAAGATGATCAGAGGAATTGACACCAATTATGTTTAGTCTTGAGAACAGAAGACTGACGGGAGATATGATAGCACTTTTCCAGTACTTGAAAGATAGTTCTGTAGAGGAGGGGCAGGATCTGTTCTTAATTATTCCACTATGCAGGACACAGAACAATGGGCTCAAGTTACAAAGAGAATATGGCTTAATAAGAAGCTGACGGCATATACCAAGATCCAGGTCTATAGAGCCTGTGTCCTGAGCGCTCTCCTGTACTGCAGTGAGTCCTGGAGCCTTTGTGCATGGCAGGAGAGGAAGCTGAACATGTTCCATATGCGTTGTCTCCAACGGATTTTTGGGATCACTTGGCAGGACAAAGTTACAAATAGAGTAGTCCTAGAAGGAGCTGGAATTTTTAGCATGTATACATTACAGAAACAGTGACATCTATGTTGGCTGAGGCATGTTGTGAGAATGGCTGATGATTGGATTCCAAAAGATCTCCTGTATGGAGAATGAGTGCAGGGAAATCGCCCCAGAGGGAGACCACAGCTGCGATCCAAGGATATCTGCAAGTAGGATCTGAAGGTCTTAGGAATGGACCTCAATAGATGGGAAACCCTGACATGTGAGTGTTCAGCCTGGAGGCAGGCGGTGCATCATGGCCTCTCCCAATTTGAAGAGACCCTTGTCCAGCAGGCCGAGGCAAAGAGGCAGTCACGAAAGCAGCAAAACCAGGGAGATGGACAAGGGAAAGATTGTATTTGTCTTCAGTGTGGAAGGGATGGTCACTCTCGAATCGGCCTTCTCAGCCACACTAAACACTGTTCCAAGTCCTCTATTCAGAGCATGTTACCATAGCTTCTTGAGACTGAAGGATGCCTACTAGAGGAAGCCAGTTTTGGCTGAATATCAGAAAAAACTTCTTAATCACTAGAGCAGAACCACAATGGAACCAATTACCTTGGGAGGTGATGATCTTTCTAACAGTGCAGGCATTCAAGAGAAAGCTAGACTGCCATCTTGGCTTCCTGTATTGAGTAGGGGGTTAGACCCAATGGCCTTATAGGCCTCTTCCAACTCCATTATTCTGTGTCAATACTGTCTACCGGCCGTATTGTCTCTAGTGTAAAACGAATCGTGTGTGCTCACCATGAAAGCGGGAGATGGCAAGTGCAGAAGCTTCCACTCTGCTTAACAGATCCTGAAGCAGCCACATAGCCCTGAAGATTTATGTTTGGCTTTTTGGGGGAGGATGGGATCTAACAGGGCATTTGTGCAGCTGGAATATCTGCTTTAAAAACTCCACTTCTTTTAGAAGAGGACCTGTCGATCTGAGCGCTTACCAAGTCAAAAGCTCCCGGAGGGGGTGGGTTTCCTTGGGAGATGCAGATCTCCCAAGTCCCCTACAGCAGTGGTCCCCAACCTTGGGCCTCCATATGTTCTTCAACTACAACTCCCAGAAGCCTTCACCACTACTTCTGCTGGCCAGGATTTCTGGGAGTTGAAGTCCAAGAACATCTGGAGGCCCAAGGTTGGGTACCATTGCCCTAAAATGCTTCCATTGGGGTCAAAATTCAACCTGTTTCTAATCCAACTTGGTCTAAGCAGAAGAGGGGGACTCACCCCTTGCCAGAGATGGAGAACGTTTCTCTTGGGGGCTAAAACTTCCAGAATACCATGCTGACTGGCATATTCTAGGGCTTGTGGTGAAAAAGACATTTCCCCTACCTGCCCCTCGCTAATAAGAACTTTAGTATGACAGAATAAATGGATGAAAGATCAAGGTGACATTTTATTCTCCCTGTTGTAATGTAGCTGACTGGATGAAAGAGAGAAGCGAAATCTGCAAGTACAAGCCTTCTGACTTGCCTTTAACGGCTGCTATTAACAACCTACCAAAGTGACAGTAGCTGAGAGGGATCTGTGAGCTACACAACATGTAGGCGCGCGGAGCGCAAATTGTAAGAAGCATTTTGTGACTGTCACGGTATTTGCAAATGTGATCCATATTTTCTGCATTTGCATTTACAAGTACCAGCCCCACGATTCTGGAGGCATCAAGTTAATAACAAGCTGGAGATGAACCCATCACACATTACTCAAACTTGACATCACTCTGTTCTGGGTGGAAGCAGGTGCTTTTTCCTGGGTCTAATAGAGAGGAGGAAATATTCAACCTATGGCTCCGGGCAGATGGGCTAACCAAGCAGTGGAAGATCCTCCCTTTCCATTAGCAACAATAAGTACAAATTATACAACTGGTATTATTGCAAATGTGGATTTAATAAAGCAAAAGCTTTGAATACAGAGGTTTCCTGTTCTTTCTCTCTATCTGGTTGCAGAGTCAGAGGTCGGAAGTTCGATTCTTCACTGGGCCTTCTTGACAGGGGCTGGACTCAATGTTCCAATGGGGTCCCATCCAGCTCTGCAGTTCTACAGTTGTGCCCAGCTTTACGATTACCCTGCATTACGACAAATCCGCTTCATGATGACATTTTTGCAATTGCAAAATGATGGTCTAAATAGGGCTTTTTCGCTTTGCAATGAGCGGTTCCCTGCTTCAAGAACCAATTCTTCACAAAACGATGTTTTTTAACAGCTGATCGGCTGTTTCAAAATGGCCCCCGGGTAATTAAAATGACTCCCTGCTGTGTTTAGGGATGGATTCCTCACTATACAGGCACTGAAAATGGCCACCGTATGGAGGATCTTCGCTGGATGTTGAGTTTTTAGCCCATTGGAACACATTGAACCGTTTTCAATGCATTTCAATGGGCTTTTTATTTTCGCTTTACGACGTTTTCGCTTAACAGCAATTTTCCTGGAATGGATTATTGCCGTTAAGTGAGGCACCACTGTATTATCATTATTATTGTTGATGATGATAATGAGGAGGAGGAGAATCCTGCACAGATTGCAAAGTTAGACATGGTAGAATGGCAAAATTAGTGCATTGGTCATTATGCAAAACAACAACAACCCCAACTTGCCAGCGTCCAAAGACCCATGGGCACATCAGTTAGAGAAGAAAAAGAGGAAGTCAAGATCTTGTGGGATTTCTGGATCCAAAACAGACAGACACCTTGAACATAACACACCAGACATAATAGGAATAGAACGAAGAAAGGTCCGGATTATTGACGCTGCAATTCCAGAGGATGTCAGCAATGAAAATAAAGAATTGGAAAAACTAACAAAATACAGAGACCTGGCAATCAAAACATCTTGCTTGTGGGTGAAATGCACAATTGAGTATTTAAATGTTCACAAAGGAATGCTTTGTGGTGATGTGCATCTATGCTTATTTTGGTATTGCAGATGAGAACGATTTTTTTTTAAAAAAAAATTCTCCCAGCTGGGTAAGATTTTGTGATGTCTTGTGCTTGCTTGCTTCCTTTCCACTTTGGGACTTTTTTTTCTCTTCTGCAAAAAAAACCAAACAAACAAAAAATACCCACCTACACAAGTCCCCCCCCACACACACACAATGCAGTTCTTGACCATTTTTGGTCTGGGTGTGTCAAATGCACTTATTTGCTACATACTTTGCTTTAGGGCATCTGGTCACCTGGCCCTGATGATGAAAGGCCATGATCAAAAGGGTCTGAATGGCGGGACCACCATAGTTATCATCAGCTATGGGCTGTAAGAGCTGCTTCATTGACGTTCTGGATCTTTTCATTCAGTCGAGATCCATGGTATGAGTTTACTCAGACTATGGTGCCCATCTTTGCCTCTGTGACCTTGAGGGAATCTTTCTGAATGTCTCCCAAACCATTCCCCGTTTAGCCATTTTGCTGAAAACTGCCAACTTTTGTCACAATTAGTGCCAATCATTGTGTTGGCTGCTGTGATGTCAACACCTGTCCTCAGGCGACTGGAATACTGCAAGTTCTTCCATGCGCCGAGATACATATTAATGACGGGACACATGTGCCTTCTGGAAACATAAAAAGGATGCCAACCTCAATTTTCTTTATTTTTTAAAGTTACACTTATTATATCTTTGCTTTGTCCTACCAACATTCCCATGCCTTGCTTAGAAAATTAGCGTAATGGATGCAAAAGGGTTCCAGAATTCTTTCATCTCTTCCTGACCACATCAGAAATATTAAACCCTCTACTGGGGAATCACAGCTTAAAAAGCAACAAAGCACTTCTGTTAAAGCTATGGTTAAAAAAAACCTACTTCTGGACACTTAAGAAACGTGTTCATTGAAAGCTCCTGAGTGCGCTGTTTTTTCACTGCAGACATTTTCCATAGGAAGATGCAGGGCTCGAATTTGTTCCCAGGAACAAAGGGAGAATAAAAATAAACCATGGGGTCAGGAGGGACAAAAAGGAGCAGGGAGTCAAAGAAAAAGGCACCGCTTTAAGTGAGACAGGAGGGGTGTCCTATCTGGCCCATACTGCCCTGGCAGGTGCAGGATCAGGGCCTGCCTGACCAGGAATGACCAGGTGTTTGCAGGATCAGGCCCTGGTCTGGGTAGCAGCTGTTGGGCCACTCATGAGGCTCACCTGGAAACCTGGAGGGAAGGCCTATTTAAGGAGCGGTTCTCCCTCCCAGAACTGACTGGCCTCAGCAAACTGTCAAAGTTGAAGATATCACAAGCTGTCACGTTCCTGGGGGTTACAATAGCCGAAGTCCGATAAATCAGTCCAAGGTCAGAGATACCAAGAATGCCAAGCCAGAGTCCCGAAACAAACTTACAGAGTGCAGTCCAAAGTCAAAGTCCAGGGTCACATACACAGTCAGAGTCCAGAGTATGTAGTCCAGGGCCAAGGTCCAAAGTCCAATACCAGTGCAGTTCAGGGTCGAGGTCCAGAGTTCAGGAACGAGAGATGTGGATGCCAGCCAAGGTTTTGACTCCTTGCTTCCACGAAGTTTCTGGCTTCACTGAAGCTTGTTTTATACTAAAACAGCTCCTTGAGCTGTTGGAAAGCTCTCTATTCTGCTAGTACTCAGGACTAGGTGAACGTAGGTCCCTGTGGAAAGCCTTAGAGCGATCCTCTGCTCTTCTGGCCCTGAGTCTTTTCCGAAGCCTGCCCCAAAGCCTGTCTGCTGTGGAGGGAGAACCTGGAAGCTGCTCAGCTGTTTCTGATCTGTCCACATACTCCTCAGCCACAGTTAACCTTTCTGGGTCCAGATCTTCGGAAGCACTCATGACACAAGCAGTCTCTCACCCTGGACAAGGGCACCAGAACCCCACCCACCATGCAGGGGGATCAAGGCCAAGAACACTCACTGCACAGCTAGCTATGACCAAGCAGAAGTGGGAGCACTGGGCTGAGAGCCACATCGCAGGACTGGGAGGATGGAGCCAGAACAAGGTGCTGAGATGCAAGAGACCAGCAAAAGCAATCAGGTACCAAGGCAGGAACACTGGAGTCCAGACACAAAGATGCCAAAGGCAAGCATGGGGACTCGGGAGCAGCAAAGCACAGCCAAGGACCTTTGTTGCTGAGGGAAGTTCTGCAAGGGAAGACCACTCCTTAAATAGGCCTTCCCTCCAGGTTTCCAGGTGAGTCTCATGAGTGGCCCAGCAGCTGCTACACCTGCCAACACCTGGCCCTTCCTGGATCAGGCTGGCCCCGATCCTGCAGCTACCAGGGTGGTATGGGCCAGATCCTGACAAACAGCACAGTATGTATGATGGAGAAAATGACATATACAATCACACATACATAGCAGCGGGGCAGAACCGAATACTTTAAGGAGAACGCATGGCCTGTCTTGAAGAACATCTAAATGCTGATAGGAATTCCACATGAACTAGGAGAGTTCCACCTTAACAACAAGGAGCCCCCCCATGGTGCAGTGATTAAACTGCAGGACTGCTGTCAAGCTTCTGCTCCGGACCTGAGTTCGAATCCAAAGGGTTCACCTAACTGGCTCAGCCTTCCATCATTTCCAGCTCAAGGTTGACTTAGCCCTTCATCTTTCTGAGATTGGTAAAATTCACTTGGGGGGAGGGACAGTTGTTGTTTGCATAATTATGTTGTAAACCAGCCAGAGAGTGAGTGCTCCAAGCCCTATGGAGTGGTATATCAGTAAAAAAAAAACAAGAAGTGTTTCTGTGGGACAAAGCTTCTGCATGGACCACTGCGTTGCCATCACAATCTCCCCGTCATAAAGTGATCCATTTCCTGCATGTGGTCCAGATTTCGCAGCATCTCAGGAAAACGCCGCATGTGGCTGACGATGATGACTCTGGTGTGTGTGTGTTGTAATAGTCAACTAATTCCCGATGACTTCCATTGCGTCTCCCCCACCTGCTGTCCCTGTCATCTTGTATGGATTATCTCATATCCTTCGAGGTTTGGTGCCTACTTGACTGCTGGGAGTCTCCATTCCTTTTTTTTTGTTGTTGTTCCATCTTTCTCTCTCTGCCATTGTGTGGCTGCCAGCTCTGCCCTTGAGACTCCTGTTAGCGTACTTCCTGTGAATGAGATCACCTCTGAATGACACATCTTGGAAGTGGGTCATCTCTTCTATACGAAAAACTCCGGGTGTAGCTGAAGCAGCATTGAATGCTCTTTGGGGGGAGGGAATGGCCACACGCTTCTTTGAAATCGGACCCAAAATTATGTTGAAGTGCTTTGTGATGTACTGTTTCACATGCTTTCTTATCACCGGGGAGGAAGCATCAGGGAGGTGTGAGTAGCCGGTTGAATCACTGGGGGGGGGGGGGAGTAGCAAGTGGAAGATCAACACGGGGATCAGCATTGTGATTGCCTCATTTGTCAGCTGAATCCGGCTTACTACATAGGGAAACAGTGAAGTTCCTCATAGTGCGTTAGTCCATTGTCTATTTAATCCAGTAGTGATTGGGGCTTGAGTCAGGATCTGTTCCTATTCCGAACACAAGAGTCTTGATGTCTATGTATGCTTGTTTTAAATATATATCTATATGCCACCTTTCTCTTAAGAAGAATTCATGGCGGCTTACAGTATTAAAAAAAATAATATCAAAAGCGGAGACAATAAATCATTACAATATTTGAAAAAAAGAATTAAACAAATATCTCGAAACCAGTAGATAAAAGCCGAGTGAAACCACATTGAAAAGAACAGGGGCAACAACAGAAACACAAGAGTCCCATTTAGAAAATCCTTTTAGACAGCCACTCACTGGGGGGGGGAAGCCTGCCTGAAGTGAAGGGTCTTATTTTGGGCAAGGACACAGCAAAGGGGGGTCCAGTCTGGCCTCAAGTGGGAGGGAGTTCCAAAGTCTGGGAGCAGCCATGGTGAAGGCCCTCTCCTCTGTCCCCCCCCCACCAAACACACCTGTAAAGGTGGTGGGGCTGAGAGAAAGGCCTTCTTTGATGATCTTAAAACCTGACCAGGCTTATGAAGAGAGATCTTTGAAATCACTTCTCAAGCTGTTCATTTTTGGTCTCCCATCCAACTATGAACCAGACCCAGCCCTGCTTAGCTTCCAAAATAAGAAGCCATGCTTTGAGGGCTTCTAAGTACCCTCCTACTACAGACTTCATGAGGGCTCTAGCTAATTAAAATCACACTTACATAGCATCAGTGCAAAACATGATACTTTAAGGAGAACAAATAGCCTGTCTTGAAGAATACCTAAATTCTGGTATTAATTCCACATTACCAAGGAGCATTCCACCTTAACAACAAGGAGCCCTGTGGTGCAGAGGTTAAACTGCAGTACTGCAGTCAAGCCTCTACTTACAGTCTGAGTTGGATTCCAATGGGTTCACCTAACCGGCTCGCTCAACCTTCCATCATTCCGAGACTGGCAAACGGTCAGATCATTGTGGAGCAAGTTGTTGACATAATAATGATGTTGTAAACTGCCCAGGGAGTACTCTAAACACTACGAGGTTATATATAAGTTGAAATGACAGAATCACAAGTGTTTTTGAGAGACAAAATCTCTGCATCAACCTGTGTGTTTCCAAGGGGGGGGGGCTTTTTGACTACTCTCCCAGTTTTGTAAGGGGGGGGAACCTGCAATGGAGAGGTTGTGGCCCTCCAAAGATCAGAAGAGTGTGTGCAACGGTGTTCGTCCTTGTGTCCTTGAACGAACAGCTAGGGGTGCATAGGAACTTAAGAAACAACAGCGTGTTTAACCACTGTGGTTAAGGGCGTAGTATTATCTATACAAACCCCATTCATTCATTGGAAAGTCTGAGATGGCCTCCAAAAATTTAAGACAAGAAATGGAGACTTGATCTGTTCAATCCCAAAGTTCTGGAACAGTGGTACAAGAAATAGGAAAGGAATGGCAGATTATTATGCAAAAGACAGGGTTTCAGCAAGTGAATGAAGGTCTCAGTAAAATAGAAGATCTGATGAAAATGACGAAAGAGGGAACAAAACTTAAATGAAGCTGAACAAACTTTAGAACCGTCTTTCTTGGGTGCGACACCAGGTAACATAGATGGGATAGAGAGTTATCCAGTGACCTATGCAGCTTCCAAAATTAAAAAGCAGTATGTGAAAAATCTCAAGAAAGCAGAGATACTGAAACAAGAGAATCTTATTGTGAAAATAGGGGAAGTAACGAAAATGGATATTCTGTCAGATGGGCTGAAAGACTGTTCAATTCAAAAGGAAACTGAATGATGGGATGTATTGTATACAGTGGACCCTCTACTTAAGGAATTAATCCATATTGGAATGGTGGCTGCAAGTCAAAATGTCTGTAAGTCGAATCTCCATTGATCTACAATGCACTGAAAACCGATTAATCCCATAACCAGTGGTTTTTATTCTATTTTTATTCCATTTTGTTTTTTTTTTCTGGTCTGTAAGTTGATTCTCTGGCTGCAAGTCGAATCTAAATTTTGCAGCCAGAGAAGTCTGTAACTCGAAAAGTCTGTAAGTCGAGCCATCTGTAAATCGAGGGTCCACTGTAAATGGCTGCAGTTACTAGATAGTGTTGGAGTAACATAGAATTAAACTAAAGTTAAATGATAAGATGAAAGCAGGAGGGTAATCAAATGGTGAAAAAGCAAAAAGTTGATTTGTTATTGTAATATGAATTGATTGGATGATGATATATTCTGTGTTCTCCTATCCCCCTAACCCTTTTTCCCTCCTCCCTATTTCCCCTTACTTTTTGTAATAATAAATGCTATTAAAAGGAAAAAAAAGAAAAAACAGTGTCTTAATTCTTGTCCAAGCGTGCAATTTCAAGTGCATCGCCCGTGCGAGGACTAGAAAGATCTGGTCCGGAACAGTGATCAGCACCGACAGCTCACCAGCTCCGATGTTCTCCACCGCTCTGCAGCAATTCCCACTTGTCTACTTAGTCTTCACACTGGGCCACTATTTCTGCTCCTTGTCTCTGTTCTTTAAAGCCGGAGAAGAGGAGAGAGAAAACTTGTTGTGGCAGGGTAAGGCCAAGACATGTTCGCCCTGGAGCAAAGGACAAGATGGATTTTTTCTCCCCTCTATTCCATGGACAGATGCTGTCTGGCTTGGTAGTTGACACTTTCCCCCAACCCTCGCAATGCGATAGGAGCTGTCAGGACATCGGAGAACAGAAGGTTCATTTAGGGCAGTGGTTCCCCCAAACCAATGTTCTAGTATCTGCTGGATAGGCCAGACGTTAGGCAGAGGTTGGGAGTTTGATTCCCCCACTGTGACTCTTTTGACAAGGGCTGGTCTTGATGATCCACAGGGTCCCGTCCAGCTCTGCAGTTCGACGATGATTTGTTATAATTTCTCCTCCCAGAAGGTCGCACAAACAATTTTGTAATCCACAACCACAGAAGTCTTTAAAATTGGGGCTCTCTAGTTTTCGATGAGACTGGTCTGTCTTTTAAGAGATGGAAGTGGCTTTGGAGCACAAAAGAATATGTTGAAGGGCATCCAACTTGTGATGAAAAGGAATTTGGGGACAGGGGGAGTCGACAGTCATAATAAAATGTATATAATTAAATCTGGGAGGGGGAAAAAGCCCTTAAAAATGAGGAACATGACAAAAACTGAGAAGAAATATTTCTCCCAGCATTGCAGTGTGAGGGGAGCGCTCTCTCTCTCTCTCTCTCTCTCTCTCTCTCTCTCTCTGCCCCCTCAGACTTTCTTCCCAATTGTAGCCTTGTTTTTGATTTTTTAGGGTTCCACCCCCCCCCCAAGAAAGAAACAGAATAATGATAAAAATAATGGATAATTCAAGTACTCTTTTGGGTGCGTGTGTGAGGGGATGATATTATCCTCCATAAAATAAATGGAAGGGGCTTAGTGGCAAGTCGCACAGCCAATGTATGAGAAAAGGTCATCATTGGAAAGTCCTCAAGAGCTTAATTTTGCCTTTGTGGCACCCAGTCTCCCACCCAGTTTTGGCCCATGGCCTGGTGGAAGCTGACGTTCAAGATCTGCATTTGTTGTTGTTATTTAGTCGTGTCCAACTCCTTGTGACCCCATGGACCAGAGCACGCCTGGCCCTCCTGTCTTCCACTGCCTCCCAGAGTTGGGTCAAATTCATGTTGGTTGCTTTGAGGACACTGTCCAGCCATCTCATCCTCGGTCATCCCCTTCTCCTCTTGCCTTCACACTTTCCTAACATCAAGGTCTTTTCCAGGGAGTCTTCTCTTCTCATGAGATGGCCAAAGTATTGGAGCCTCACTTTCAGGATCTGTCCTTCCAGTGAGCACTCAGGGTTGATTTCCTTCAGAATGGATAGGTTTGTTCTCCTTGCAGTCCAGGGAACTCTCAAGAGTGTCCCCCGGCACTACAATTCAAACAAGATCGGCATATTCCTCCACTTATAGACCGATGCTGATAGGGGCATTGGTGTTCAGGTGGATCAGGCCCCAAAGCCCTGTTCCCCTGGAGAATAGGGAAGTGTATTTCCTGTAGCCCTGCTTTGAAGTGCATCTGCCGTGTAAGCTTGGATGGGAACCTACCAATTTACTTCCCCCCAATGTATATAGAGTCCAATGTTTTCTGAGTAGCTTACACAATGGATGTCACTTTATGAGGCTGCCTCTCGTATTCTTGGTAGCTCGTCTTAAGGCACCGGGTTGCTGCGTGAGCTCTTTAATGCATCCATTTATATTCCGAACAAAGATCTTAGACTTATCCCATCATCAGAAATTCTTCGGCACTTGATGTATTTTTTCTTCACCGTTTCCATCAGGTACGATCATTCTTTCCTTGGGGCACAAGAACCCTTTCTAGGTTTTTTTTTTTATTAAACTCTCCCTGCCCCCCATTCTGACAGTTTATGATTGAAACTAGCAAATTATGTCTGTAAAAGAGAAGGCAGGGGGGAAAAAAAAGAGAAACTCTGCTAGATCAAATGAAAGTAGCCCTTTAAAGACAATGCTTTTAAGAAATCTGGGTTTTATGCAGCTGGGGTGACGTGACATGATGAGAAAGCCTCAGAAGGCTTTGGCGGCTAATCAAGTTAATGCTGAAGGAGATGGTGAGGGAGGGAAAGGGAATCTAGCGGGGAAGATGAAGAGAATTTAAATTTATGCCCCCTTTTTAGGGAAGTTAATCGATCTAGACTATCCTGAGTCTCAGGCAGAGCTTGGAAATAACGAATGGCCCATAGATGTATTTATTTAGTTCCTTAAAATATTTCTAACCGGCCTTTCTCCTTAAAAGGGACCCAAGGTGAGCAGTAAGTATAGAATATTCAAAGGATCAATGAATACAGTGCCAAAAAATATAAGCAAACACCAGAACACATTCAAAACAGTAAGGTATAACAATCCATTTAAAAAAAAAAACCCATTCGGCAGCAGTTCACTCAGGGGAAGCTTGCCTGAAGAGAAAAGTCTCTGCCTGCTTGAGGAAGGATAGGAAAGATGGAGCCATTCTAGCAATTTAACTAATTACTTTTTTGGGCAAGAGAGCAGTAACTAGTACTTACAGAGTTACATTTGGGATAATTAGTTATACCTAAGTTATTTAAGTGTAAGAAGTAGTGCCAAGTTACTTTCAAAACATTTCCAAGGTGGGAAGATTCTGCCACTGAGCACACATTTCCCCTCTATTGTTGTGGTCTGTTGGTAGATATGGTAGTGTACAACTCAATGAATTACTTGCACAACTGGAGTAATAACAATAAGTGCCAGATAATTGAGTAGTTTAGGTATCTGGTTCCAGAGCCAGAGGTTGGGAGTCCCATTCCATACTGTCTCTCCTTGACTAATAATAACAACCACAACAACCACAACCACCACCAACAACAACAACAACCAACAATAACAACCAACAACAACCAACCACCACCACCACCACCCAACACCCAACAACCAACAACCAACAACAGTAATATTATTTGTTTATTTATTTATTGCATTTATATGCCGCCCATCTAGACATAGTCTACTCTAATAGCAGCAACCTGGCAGCTAAGAAGTAATGAGTAACACAACAAGTTGCTTTTAAATGTCTGAAATGTCATAATGTTGCTTTACCACTAGAAAGAAGTAGGTTTAGGGGAAAAACACATTTTTAATTCTCTAATTTGTTATTTTTTTACTGCTAGGAATCAGGAGAAGCATTTGAGGGATTATTGTGCCAAAATCAACTAGGTATCTTGACGTATGTCTGTGGGTAATGTCTTTGATTGCTTCGACTTGGGAGGAAAAAATGTATGATGTTGCTCTGGAAAGTCTGGCTTGAGAGGGAAAAAGTTACAACATT
Source organism: Pogona vitticeps (assembly GCF_051106095.1). Lineage (NCBI taxonomy): Eukaryota > Metazoa > Chordata > Lepidosauria > Squamata > Agamidae > Pogona > Pogona vitticeps. Next base: position 9,864,294 of record NC_135795.1, read on the forward strand.
TCTGCAAAATGTTCTTTTTCACGACATGCCTTGAATACTACTTATCCCAACATGAGGGGTTCCTTCTCATTTTTCCCCTCACTCCACAATGTTTGGGCCCTGTTTTGCATGCCTGTGACAAAAGCCTCATCATATTTTCATATTCTTCTCACTGTCTTGCATTTCCAGGAAGAACTGAATCAGAACGGCCACTGATGGTTCGTAAGCCACACACATGAAGGCAGGAAGATATTTTTAGTTCTTCAACGTTATAATTTGCTGCAACTTGCAAATTGACTTGGAATGTTCCTTTCCCCCTTGAGTGGGTTTGCCTGAAGACCAGATGTGAAGTCTGGCCTGGTGGGTGATTCTCAGCAGCCAACCAGAAAATGACATCCTCCATCTGATGTACAGAATGACCCCGTTTTGATCTATGTGGGCATATTGGTTTTTTTTTCCCCACTCCGAATTGATCTGAAGCTGGATTCACAATGACTCTTCTTGTCAAGAAAAACATATTAAACCTTCCTTTGGGAGCTATTGTTTTGCCAGTATGCTTAAAAGGACTCCCCCTTCCCCTTTCTCCCCAATTTGCTTTGTCATTCTTTCAGTCATTGTTGCTTCCACTAAGGATGGGACTTGATTAAAAAAAAACAACAAAATGGAGGAAACCCCACAAAAGACAGTCTAGTTGTCGCTCTCAGCCTCTTCACAAAAGAATGTCTACGTTGGTTTGCACATGTTGTGAGAATGGCTGATGGTCGGATTCCGAAAGATCTCCTGTATGGAGAATTAGTGCAGGGAGGCCGCCCCCGAGGGAGACCACAGCTGGGATGCAAGGACATCTGCAAGCGGGACCTGAGGGCGTTGGGAATGGACCTCAACAGATGGGAAACCTTGACTTTAAAGCGTTCAGCCTGGAGGCAGGCGGTGCATCACGGCCTCTCCCAATTTGAAGAATCCCTTGGCCAGCAGGATAAGGCCAAGAGGCAGTCCCGACACCTTCAAAATCAGGGAGCTGGACAGGGGACAGATTGTATTTGTTTTCAGTGTGGAAGGGATTTAAACTCTCAAATTGGCCTTCTTAGCTACACTTGATGCTGTTCCAAGTTCCTCATACAGAGCATGTGACCATAGTCTCTCAAGACTGAAGGATGCTTAATTTTTAAATCACAAAAAAAACAAAATGATTTTTTTGTTGCTTTTTAAAAAATTCCTTCTGTCATGAATCTTTTTCTTCCCTTTTGCCTGTCAAATTACCTAGGAAATTCTTCAGTCAATCACATTGGGGGGGCTGCTCTTGGCAGCCAATCAGAACATTAGGGACAGGGGGGACTGTGAAGGTGTTAAGGACCTGGATTCATTGGACCCCAAATGAGGAAACATGGTGTTTTTTTTTCCTTTGCTTGATTAGTATTATTGTGTAATTTGTGCTGCTTGTTAGGAAGTTACATGGTGAAAATTTTGAGCAGCCAGGAAAGAAGCAGGTGGTAGCAGAGCAGCCTCTGTCTTTCATTTTTTTAAAAACTCTTTTTAATTCATTCACTGCTGTGCTATAGAGGCAGGGTGGGGAGTCAAAAAAAGGAGGGAGTAGGAGCAAAGAGATCTCTAGCTTTTAAAAAATAATAATCATTTTAAAATACTTTTAAGAATATGTTGGAAAAGAAAAGCACTGTGGACTCTTACACAGGCAGCCAGAGTGGTAAAAGAAGGAATTCTCTCTCCTTCACATTTACTATATTAACAATCCTTTGTGGAATAGTGAATACAGGGTGTCCCTTATTTAAAAGCAAAGCGTGGTGGTTATATACTGCCCCATAGTGCTTAAAGAACTCTCTGGGCTGTTTAAATTTTAATTATGCAGGCTACCCATTGCTCCCACCCTCAGAGAGCTGTGTACTCAATTTACCAACCCTGGAAGAGTGGAAGGCTGAATGAAACTCAAGCCAGCTCCTTGATATTTGAACCACCGTCGTAAGCAGAGTTTGGGTCGCAGTACTGCATTTTAAGGACTGCACCATGCGTCCGATACTGACAGACAACTCCGTGTTTCCTGTCTCCTCAACTGGAAGTTTGACAAAGTCCTCTAAGGCCAAAGAACAACAAGGAAACAAGCCCAGGCATGAGTTCAACTAGAAGAAAATGGTTTTTTTCTTGAGAATCAGCTTTTTCTTCTTCTTATGAATGGTGTCGGGTTTTGGCCGTAATAAAATTGATTCAATTCTTATGAATGGACTGTGCTTTTGCAATTAAATAAGGATGAGTCTGTTGAAGGAACGATCGGCCCCTATGTTCTGGCAGCTAGAAGTGAGAGAAATGCTCCAAAATATTCTTGGCTAAGGGGAAGCGATGGAATCAAAACAAAATGCAATCCTTGTTTAAAAATCAATGAAATTCAGAAAACCTTGATGCCAAACCATCAATCAGTCAAATTGGAATGCTGGTACTGTGAAAGAGAGAGAATGCATTTCTGTGCATGGTATCATCTCATCCAGGTTGTTTGCTCAGAGACAAGTGGCCCTCTCAGATTTTAATGATATATGTGTGTCTAAAAAATTTCCAAATCTGACGCTTCTTTCATTCCCATTCTTCACCCTTATTTTTATTCTTATTTCCATTCTTGCAGAGGAGTGAAAATGAAAAAGTGTCATGGGAATGTCCGTCCAATTGTTTTCTGTTTCTTCGCTTTTGCAGAAAAAGTGTTGTAGTTCTGATGTGCATTTTTAATTTTTTTTAATTACATTTTTTTTTTGTTCCTTCAAATCTGCCTTGCAAATCGGGGAGTAACCAGGAGGAAGGCCTTATTCTTACACACCACCATAGAAATTCTCTCTACAACAATGTCAGATGCCCAACCCTACTGGTGTTTTTTTTTAAGAAAGGTGCTATGAAATCACTTCTGAATTTCTGGTCATCCTTTCCAAGGTTTTCTAGATAGAGAATCTAGAAAACCTTTCCCTTACTCAGGGGACTCTCTAAGACTGTGCAGCTTGCCCAAGGCTACACAGGCTGGCTTTTCTATTTGGAGGCAAAGTAGGGAATCAAACTTCCAACTTTGGCTCAGCAAACAGATACCCAATTCGCTGAGCTGTGTAGCCAATGGTGACGTTTTGTTACTATTAAATAAGGAATCTTGACATACTGGTAAGTACATGCACCAGTGATTAAGAGCAACTGTTCTATAGGATCAGAGAAAGTCATGGAAGACACATTTATAGGCAATGACAATTCACAGGGGCTATGGTGGCGCTGTAGGCTAAACCGCAGAAGCCTCTGTGCTGCAAGGTCAGAAGACCAGCAGTCGTAAGATCGAATCCACGCAACGGAGTGAGCGCCCGTCGCTTGTCCCAGCTCCCACCAACCTAGCGGTTCGAAAGCATGCAAATGCGAGTAGATTAATAGGGACCACCTCGGTGGGAAGGTAACAGCGTTCCGTGTCTAAGTCGCACTGGCCATGTGACCACGGAAGATTGTCTTCGGACAAACGCTGGCTCTATGGCTTGGAAACGGGGATGAGCACCGCCCCCTAGAGTCGAACACGACTGGACAAAAATTGTCAAGGGGAACCTTTACCTTTTCCTATATCCAGTTACTGTGTTCAGAAACAGAACCCCACTAAACGAAGCATGAAAGTTACTCTTTTTTTGGACTAAATTTCCCAGAATCCTCCAGCAAGGGGGATAAGTTTTCCACACTCAGTACCATCTAGTGGGGACAAAAGTGAGAGAGGGAAATCTGGTGGGTTTGTTCCATCATTAGGGTCTCTCCCATCCCCAGATTTCATGTACATCAGTGCAAAACAAAAATGGAAAACCTGGGGATGGGAGAGACCCTAACGATGGAACAAACCCACCAGATTTCAGAGTGCTCATTTCAAGGGTACATCTGAGATTTACTTTAAAAAGCCCACTAGTGGGCCAAATCACTCTGGGTTTCATTTCACTCAGTTTGCGCCCTTGATCTGAATCAATTTGTAAATTTGCTTCATTGTGCCTGTAATTTATGTTTTCCATTCCACGTTCACTTGAGCCTCATACCAATTGGTCACAATCTGGCTAATTTAATTCAGAATGAATTCAAATCTGGTCCACTGTCCTGCCTCCCAGAGGTATGTGGTCAGTCACCCTTTGATGTACGATGCTCGATTAGATGGGGCATTGATTTGATCTAGTGAGACCTTTCGTTACGCCTCTCCCCAGTCTCATCTGCCCAACCCACCAGATCTTCCCAGGTTAGCCATTCCAAGGGAGGCCCATAAGTCTTCCACAAGAGATCAGGGCCTTCTTCGTAGTGGCACCGGCTGGATGGAACCAACTGCTGGAGGAGCTGTGCCTGCCCCCCCTCCCTGTTAGTGTTCAGAAGGCACCTTTACATGCTGCTTTTCAGGGAGGGCTTCCACACTGATTCTATGCCTCCAGTCCTTGAGAACCTGCTATTGGCACAGAGTGTTTTTATTTCTCCATTGTTATTATCTTAGTAGTGTAGTAATGGTCTGAACAATATGTGTTTTATTCATTATTGTTGTAAACTGTCCAGAATAGTGCATTATATTAATGTAGAGGTATAACAAAAAAACAAATTTCCTTCCTTCCTTCCTTCCTTCCTTCCTTCCTTCCTTCCTTCCTTCCTTCCTTCCTTCCTTCCTTCCTTCCTTCCTTCCTTCCTTCCTTCCTTCCTCAGCCCTTTTCTTGCTTTCTTCCTTGCTTCCTTCCTTCCTTCCATGCTTCATCAGCTCCTTCCTTCCTTCCTTCCTTCCTTCCTTCCTTCCTTCCTTCCTTCCTTCCTTCCTTCCTTCCTTCCTTCCTTCCTTCCTTCCTTCCTTCCTTCCTTCCTTCCTTGATTTCTTGCTTGCTTGCTTGTTTGCTTGCTTGCTTGCTTGCTTGCTTGCTTGCTTGCTTGCTTCCTGCCTGCCTGCCTGCCTGCCTGCCTGGCTGCCTGGTTTCCTGTAAATGGCTTTCATTTTCATGCCTAGCTTAAGTCTTAATTTTAAATTGGATGGAGGTGGTGTTGAGATGCCCTTGCCCCTTGAAGCCCCTGATGCTTAGCGGATTCTCCCCAAATTAAATTACTGCCTGTGAAAACTCCCATGGCTCATGAGCACATTTGGAAATGGCCCTTCCTCTGTTTCAGAGGTTGTTTTTTAATTGGGAGGGGGGAAGTGAACTGTTTCTCCCCTGCTGCAGCCCTCCTGTATTTCTAGGATACATTTCAGTCTGGTTCAAATATTCATGGAGATATTTTAATTAACAACCCCAGCGGATAGATTTCCAACGAAAACCGACATTTACAACCAGGTAAGATTTGATGCCTAGAAAGAAATAATTCCAAGGAGGCAATAAATGAGACACAGAGAAGAAAAGAGAGAGAGAGAGAGAGAGAATGACAGCAAGAAGAAAAGAGGAGAAAATTATGCTATGGGGAACATTATGTGTGATACTGAATTTCATGATGAGACAGTGATTAGAAGCTGGAAAATAGACTTGACTTAACATAGGATTGATCGCATGCTCAATGAGATGGGCAACCTGTGGCACATCACCAGAATAAGCAGAGGAATCAGAGCCTCTGTGTGTTCTCCAGATGACCACTTTTAGCAGGGATGGTTACTTTTTTGGGAGGTGGCACCTTAACTTGGAATATCACTGTTCCTGTAAAGTGGAGACTGTCAGGTTATCTGCTTTAGGCTTTACAGTACTCCAGACCACTGGTTCTTAACCTTGGGTTACTCAGGAGTTTTGGACTGCAACTCCCAGAAGCCTTCACCACCAGCTGTCCTGACTGGGGTTTCTGGGAGTTGCAGTTCAAAAGCATCCGAGTAACAAAGGTTAAGAACCACTGCTCCAGACCATAGAGGAACTATCCAAGGTGCTGAACTTGTTCTGAGGCTAGGACTCGGGCATGAACTGGAAAACCAGTAACCATGGTTTATGGTTACTGATGACGCACAAACCATCATTGCCTCCCCCCAAAATGAAGCCTGGCATTACCTCTGCACATGCACCCACCTCGCAGCTGATAGGCGGGCGCCTGGACAGAGGCAATGCCAGGCTCCTTCCACTGGTGTGGGCCGCTTGTACCATCTTCAGACACAGCAGCAGGCTCCTTGGCAGGGAAGCTGGGTCCACTGGCATTGCCCCTGCACATGTGCTCACCACCCAGTTGACAGGCGGGCACATGCACAGAGGTGGTGGGCCCAGCTTTCCTGCCAGGAGCCTGCTGCTGTGTCTGAAGATGGTACAAGCGGCCCACACCAGTGGAAGTGGCAGGTAGGCAGGAGTGGTGGGAAGAGGGTGGGCAGGCCAGCCCATTTTGCCAAAGCAAAATGAAGCACCAAGTGGAAGAAAGGTCAGCGTTGCATTTTGCTTCGGCAAAACCGGGTCCTTGAACTGGGTCACTAACCGAACCACAAATCACTCCAGTTCATCGGTTTTCCTGGTTTGTGGTTCATATCGTGCCCATTTCTAGGAGAGAAAGCTGAAGATGGTCACCTCTGTTATCTGTGGGGCTCCCCAAACACATTTATACCTTGGCTTACAGAGAGTCCCCATGGATACCCCCCTTCAGACATGTTTCTCTAATCTACAGTATTAAAGCAATGAAACAGGAAACAGAAAGTGCGTTGATGGAGTACATCTCTGTGTATGGCAACTGAAAGCAGTTAATGTCTGAAGAGTAAATGTGAAGGACGGAGGACTTAATGTTCTCTACCATCTCTTCCCTCTTAAGGAAAGTCCAAAGGCCTAAGGACAAAGAAGCCTAGTGGGAAGAACAGAAATCTCAGGGGGAAAAAACGCACAACGAGCAGCAACATTTCTCATGATAAGTTAAATTTTCCAGCTAGCGACGGCACCAACATTGTTTTTCCCTGCCTACTGAAGCCTTTCTCAAATGTTCATATCATACTGTCTGCTCATCATTCTGCTCCCACAAAAAATGGGTCCCAATCTGATACAGAAATTAAAAAATGTACCTTTCTATATTCACAGGCATAGTATTATCATATTTACATGTACAGTCCACTTTCAGGCTAAAAAACACAGCACTCTTGCCGATAGTAAGACACACAAAGAATAATTCCATAACATTGTAATTAGGAGTAATTAGCATGAAAATCCTGCATCTAACCAAGATTAGGATGGTATCCCGCTGGCAGTCTACGGCAGAGAGCCACTGGCCTGGAAAAACGTTTTTTGTTTTGTTGCTGTTGTTGTTGCGTTGCTCGGTTTTGTTGTGATGCCCCACTTCATCGCAACATCACCAAGACATGAAAATGAATCCAATGAAGGAATTTCTACGACGATGTGAATTTACTGTCCTAAATGCTGCTGGTGGGGATATCTCTGGTCAGGCAAGAAACTGTGTGTCACTGTGTATGTGTGTGTGTGTGTGTTTATTTCCAAAGAACGAACAACTATGTCTTCAAAAAGATTATCTAGCATGAACTCCCATGATCAAGTTAACACCCCGTGGGATCAAAGCACAGATGATCAGTACAAGCAGTGTACCGAGGTAACAAAAGCAGACACGGCAGCATGGTGGGGAGTGAAAAATAAAGTCCTTCTCAGCTTATGCCAGCTTGAGACATGCCAAGCAGAAACGGCTGACTCTTTCAAACCCTGCAGACAGTAGTTGGAGACACACACGCTCTTCATTTCGAGGAGGAAAATGGCAAACGGGGACATTCGCCGTCCAGAAATTAAGCTGTATGTGAAGGAGACGCGGCGCTAAAATGATTGGAAAAGCTTAAGCCGCTTGCATGTTTTAACATGCCAGGCGGCTGCAAAGGCACAGGAAGAAGGGAGATGAAGAACTACTGGCGGGGGAGGAGAAGAGAGAGAAATGGTTTTGGAAAAGCAAAAAAATAATAATGATTTTCACATTTAGGTTTGAAGCTGGGATGAGAATCACAAAGCTTGTTGGCCTGATGGCTCTTTCTTGTGCCCTGGTTTCACATCCTCTTCCTAATCCAGCCCTTGAAAATACAGGAGTGAGCCTTCTCTTAAACAATGTCCTGGCTAGGGATGTGCTAAAATTTCCATATTTGTAGCGTTCTTATTTTTTCTGGCTCCTGTCCTGTCCTTTCACACTAAGGCACTCTCTCTTTCAGTCCTTTTGTTTCAGATTTCCCCATCCACCAGCACCAGTCGTTCAAAAGCCCCGAAGAACCCTTCAAACTACTGTTAGAAAAAAAGGCAAGGGCAAGTCAACAGAGAATAAATCTACTAAATTCAGTAGACTAAATCTACTAAATCTCTTTAGGCACCCACGCAGCCCAGTCTTATGCAATCACAGAGTCCACCTTCTAGCCCAAACAGAGGGACTTACAACAGCCGCCCTCTTCATATATAGCTTTAACAGAATACATGCACAACAAATTAATCAAATCATAATGTAAAATCAATCAAACAGGGAAAGGGAAAATCCCCTTTCACATCTAGGATTTGTTTGTTATGGCTAATTATTGATTAATTAATGATTTTCTACCCTGCCTTTTCTCCCTTTTGAGATACTCATTACTTGAGCCATGTTGGTCATCATGACCTAGAGAGCCCTTATTTATTTATTTATTTATTTATTTATTTATTTGTTTGTTTGTTTGTTTGTTTGTTTGTTTGTTTGTGTTTGTGTTTGTGTTTGTGTTTGTGTTTGTGTTTGTGTTTGTGTTTGTGTTTGTGTTTGTGTTTGTGTTTGTGTTTGTGTTTGTGTGTGTGTGCGTGCGCGCATTTGTTTGTTTGTTTGTTTGTTTGTTTGTTTGTTTGTTTGTTCCATTTTTACCCTACCCATCTAGATCTGGAAATCTACTCTGGGTGGCTCATAGAGGATAAAGATAAAAATAACATTAAAATAACTTTGATCAAAGAGCAAAAATTGATAAAGAAAACAGGATCCAAGGGGGGAAAGAAGCTATGTAATTGGAGGTTGGCTTGACAGAAGAACGAAGTTCAACTTGTTTTTAAAAATTCCTAGCAAGCATGCCAGTCGAATCTCCGGTGGTAAGGTATTCCAAAGATGAGGGGCCACCGCCGACAAGGCCTGGTTTCTTGTTCTCTCCTTCTGGGCCTTTCTTGTTCTCTTCTTCCAGGGTTAAGCCTCTCAGCTGTCTGGTCTGGCTTGACTGAGTGACTCGAATTCAAACCTCTGGCTCTGCTGCCGGATATTTAACCCACTGATCTATCCAGAAATACTGATAATAATCTTGGAACTGCAGAGCGGGAAGGGACCCTATAGATCATCCGGTCCAGCCCCTGTCAAGGAAGCCCAGTGGGGAATCAAACTCCCAACCTTTGGCTCCACAGCCAGATATCTAAACTACTGAGCTATCCAGCATCTCAAGGGACCTGCCACTGGGAGAGAACATAATTTCGACCTTGAAATCTCAGAGAATGGGATGGTGCTAATGTGGCCACCCTAGCCATGTAAGGCACAAGCCTTCTTCTGCTTAACAGTGGAGACTTGTTTCCCATGGAACTGACCATCTTTAGTACTCTCCTCTGAAGATGTTCCAACAGGCATGTTCAAAGATGAATCCAAGAACTGGACGCACTGGCTTATACCAGTATGGATGCAAACTTACACATGCAGGCCCTGCCACCAGTGTCTGCTCCATCATGGTGCTATATCACAATAGTGTCATCAAGTTCTCCTCTTGCCCTCACACTTTCCCAACATCAGGGTCTTTTCCAAGGAGTCTTCTCTTCTCATGAGATGGCCAAAGTATTGAAACCTCACCTTCAGGATCTGTCCTTCCAGGGAGCACTCAGGGTTGATTTCCTTTAGAATTGATAGGTTTGTTCTCCTTGCAATCCAGGGGACTCTCAAGAGCCTCCTCCAGCACCACAATTCAAAAGTATCAATTCTTCAGCGGTCAGCTTTCTTTATGGTCCAGCTCTCACTTCCGTACATCACTACAGTGAAAACCATAGCTTTGACTATTCGGACTTTTGTTGGCAAGGTGATGTCTCTGCTTTCTAAGATGCTATCATGACAGAATACCATCTCCCTATTCTTCAAGAAGTAGGGAAGAAAACAACAACTTAGCATGGTGATGGAGCTGGAAATGCTATTTTTCTTTATACATGGAACTGAAATAATTTGGAGTTGCATAAAATCCCAGAGTGTCAGAAAGCATCATTGTTAGATATCTCCATTTCTAGTTTCAAGGGGTACCATGCCTGAGTCCAGCAAGTTAAGAGAAACGGCTCGTTTCTGGGAAGCCAGGAGAGACTTGAGCATAGAAATTCAAAGTTTCCAGTTGCATGCCTGTTTATTTGCTTTGGGAAAGTTATTTGGAGTAGTTCTCCATGCCTGGCTCCAGCTCCCCAAATGACTAATTTGACGTGACATGTCCTAATGTAGTATGATCAGATCTAATTTGATCTTATTAACTCCCATCGTCACATATTTGGAAACATCAGATTCCATTTGAGAAATATGCATGCACTGTACATTAGGAGGCACCTTGAAATCTTGGTGCTGCAATGGAATTCATCAACCCGCCCATGAAGTCTTTAGACTCCCTTCTTATAGAGAGAAATAAATACAGGAGCGGAAGTCAAAGGAGGAAAGGTATTCACAGAACCCACCTTTACGTGAAGCTGGAGATATTTGGGGGAGCAGGTTCTGATCCGAGGCATCCTGGAAACACCTGCAAAGGTATAATAAACAACCTTGGAAGGCTTGGGCTCATCTTGACATGGTTGCCCAATGGAACCTGGCATAAGATTCAAGGCAAGGTGGTGAAGGTGTAGGCATTTCAAGGACAGTCTGAAGGTGTTGATAATCTTACTGACATTTCTCCAGGTCTGGAGGGAATAGAAGTAAGGTTGCCTGTTTCGTTTCGTTTAGTCATTTAGTCGTGTCTGACTCTTTGTGACCCCATGGACCAGAGCACGCCAGGCCCTCCTGTCTTCCACTGCCTCCCGGAGTTCTGTCAATTTCATGTTGGTTACTTCGCAGACACTGTCCAGCCATCCCATCCTCGGTCATCCCCTTCTCCTCTTGCCGTCACACTTTCCTAACATCAAGGTCTTTTCCAAGGAGTCTTCTCTTCTCATCAGATGGCCAAAGTACTGGAGCCTCAGCTTCAGGATCTGAAGGTTGCCTGTAGGGAGGGCATTTTTGCATATGTATCTTTTTTGCTTATTGCATTCACATGTCCTGTACAAGGACATAAAGATAACAAATACAAAAAGAAAGGATTAAACCCAAGGATCAAGAATCAGTAAGCAGGGCAGCCCTTCCATGTATTGGAGCCATGAAGAATTTATTCTCTTCTACGAGGGTTCTGGTCTGACAAGCAATATGTGACCAGCCCCTGAGCAACCTGGAAATCGATGCAGCAGGGGGTGAATCAGATTGTTGCTAATCTGTTTGCAAAATGTGCAGTATAAAAGGGTATGGGAAAAAATTCGGCAGTATCTTTCTTGGCAAGGAAGTCCCTGAAATCTACACTGGAGTAAGGCTGAGGGTAGGATATTATATCTGGCAAACACAAATGCTCTACAGCACTGGTCCCCAACCTTGGGCCTCCAGATGTTCTTGGACCACAACTCCCAGAAGGCTTCACCACCACCTCTGCTGGCCAGGATTTCTGGGAGTTGAAGTCCAAGAACATCTGGAGGCCCAAGGTTGGGGACCACTGCTCTACAGGCCTGGGGTGATCACAAGGTAGTTAAATAACCTTCAGGAGTCCCATACGAGGAAAGGGCATCACTTGCCAAGGAAGAGCAGGTCCTGTTGGTTCCAGAGAACCAACTCCTGTTTCTCAAGATCATAAAGTACGAGAGAGGTGGAGAGTCCTAGAATTAGGAAAATCTCATCCCTAATTGGCAGGTCCCAGTATATGGCCTTCAGTTCTTTCCTAGCCTCTCAGACTCTAGCTAAGGAATCTCCAGGAATAAGATGCTTGTCTCTCAGGAATCCAGATCTCTACAAAGCACCTTGAGATCTACCAATAGATCCCGGTTTCCTTCTGCTGCCCCTTTGGGTTAGAAAACAGGGCTATTTTTCCTTTGGGGTAAATACAGCGGCTTCCCGCTCTGAGCTGCAATGTTCGGTCTGCAGATTCTTCTCCACAGACTCAAGTTAGAGGAAGCCAGATTCCAACTGATTATCAGAAAAAACTTCCTAACTCTTAGAGCAGTATGACAACGGAACCATTGACCTCAAGAAGTGGTGAGTGCTCCAACATTGGAGGCATTCAAGAGAGACAACCACCTTTGACTTGTATTCCTGCCTTGAGCAGGAGGTTGGACTTGATGGCCTCGTAGACCCCTTCCAGCTTCACTATTCTCTGATTCTATAACTCTAAGAGGCAAAACCTTGGTAGCTCTATTTCATTGGCCTTTAAATTCATCACGGTATCAACAAACTTGCAAATGTTTATAAAACTACAAAAGACAAGGCCAAAGAACATTTTCCTTGTCTCTTTGGATGGCTAAGAGAATAACTGAATATTCATACCAAAATCACTGTAAACTTATTTAAAACAACCTTTACAAGTAACTTTCAAAAGCAACTTGAGTTATTGGTTACACTTTTAAAATTAACTACGCATTACTTGTTATATTCAAAAAGCAATTTTGAGTTAGGTTACATTACTCCTTACTCAAAAGTAACTAGTTACTTGTAGCTGGTTATTTTTAAGCTCTCTTCCAGACTCAGCTGTATGTTTGCTTTTTCTACAGAAGGACTTAAAATGTTATAAAAATATATACATAACTGCCTACTTTGGAGAGTTTGCTTCTTGGGCAGTACAGTATCTTATGCTGATCCCTAATCTGCACTAAAATGACTTTTTTTTTTTTAACTCGAGGACTTTTCAACTTAAATAGTGTTTCATTTCTGACCTTTCCCTGATGTGTTAATGTAATGGAAAATGCTGAGGTGAGCAGAGCTGTAATGAGAGGAGACTTCTGTTAAACTAGATGTCTAGGTTGGGAGCTTTAGGAGCAGGCATGGAGAAAAAAGGAAATGCGGTCTCTCTACTGAAGGTGTGGGAAGTATTTTCAGAGTCTCAAACAGAGATGGGTTACCAGTTTCCAAGACTGAAAGGGGATTTGATTCAGGTTTTCTTAGTCTTAGGCCAACACTCAACTCATTGACTCCCAAGACAGAGACACCCCCAATACAAAACAGAAGAAAACCGATACCAACTATAACACAGTAAATTATACTATTAAAAAAAACAGGATCATAATATGACAGAATAATGGAACTGGAAGGGAGACCACAGCTGCGATACAAGGACATCTGCAAGCGGGAGCTGAAGGCCTTAGGAATAGACCACAACAGATGGGAAAGCGTTCAGCCTGGAGGCAGGCGTTGCATCATGGCCTCTCTCAATTTGAAGAGACCCTTGTCCAGCAGGCTGAGGCAAAGAGGCAGTCCTGAAAGCAGCAAAACCAGGGAGCTGGACAGAGAACAGATTGTATTTGTCTTCAGTGTGGAAGGGATGGTCACTCTCGAATTGGCTTTCTCAGCCAAACTAGATGCTGTCCCAGATCTTCCATACAGAGCACGTTACCATAGTCTCTTGAGACTGAAGGATGGCTACTACTAGTGGAACTGGAAGGAACCTATAAGGCCATTGAGTCCAACCCCCTGCTTAATACAAGAATCAAAATCAAAGCAGATCTGACAGAGGGTGGTCCAACTGGATCACTAAGGTACAGGACAGTTGCCCTCATTCCATTGAAAATGTCTTTCCTGCTCCTCCTTCTTTCTCTACTTGAGGCCATTGCGGGTGGTGGAAGGGGCTCCTATTTTTCCCTGCTCAGTCATGCATTGAATATAACATCTCCTCTCTCCCTCTCGGCTCCCTCCCATCTGTGCCCAATCCCTCCTGAGCCCAGATCGAACAATGCTACACCCTCGTAGATACAAATGAAGACTGAATGAAGCTCAGGTGTTCATAGAAAACCAAGCCTGTGAGAGAAAGTGGACATATGGGCTATTAATTGCACTTCCATTGCCAGCATTCTTGTCCGTCTTGTCCTCTCTCCCCCCCTCCGCCCCCCCCATTCCTTTTAAATGCTGCCAGTAGACATTTAAATGCCATTTTAAAATTAAATCCAATCCATGACAATGAGCAAACAGGCCAGGCTGTGCGGGTGATGAATTACAGGTGTTGAAGGGGCAGCCGTGTGGAACCGGCTGAGTTACGGAAGCTACCTTTCTGCTCGGGGTCTTCTCCGCTCCCAGCGAAACGCCATTTTCGGCTGGGATCCGTGACAGATACTTGAACACTCCCTCCATCCTCCTCCCTCCAAGCTTGGGCTTTGGGGTATATTGTTTTCTTCCAAGAAATAAAAAAGAAAAAGAAAGAAAAAGCGATTACACGTGGAGTAGTTTTAGACGGGCAAATCACTCTTAGAAAAATGCTGAAATGGTTTAATAGGGGGAACACATTTAAAAAACTGTATTTCTTATGTTCATAGAGATGGTCATTTTCCCCCCACTGCTAATTCAGTGGCCTTTTATCGCTAGTTTGTTCATAGAAGAGTGTTCATCTCTACCCTCACTGTCCCTTACTTCTTCTTCCCATCACTGACACTTCCATTGACCTCGTTGGTCAACTCACCTGTGACTTTGCCCACGAGTGTCAACCGTGTTTTGATTCCTCTTAGGATGACTTCGTGGGTTCACAAAACAATGTGACCTGCACTAACCAAGCTCAAAGAACATCGGTGCGGGCAAGTAAGGACCGGAGAATCACCCGCAAGAGCAGCCAGGGGGACAAAAAGACAGCAAAGATGGTTCAGAGCTGTGCTATTGTTCAACAAGATGAGAAACTAATGTTGTTGAGGGTAATGATGATTTCAATGTAATTGATATAATTATAATAGCTATTTATAATTAATATCAATAATTCCATTATGATCACCATCATTTATCGCCCTAGGAATTAGTCTGGCTGCATCAGTTTCAAATTGATTATGAAATTATTGCGTATTTGGCACAACTTTCCCCCCACTTGTCTCAAAGAGACAGCTGCTCATCTTATTATGACCACAGTTCCATAATTTGCTGGCTTTCCGATGCTTCATTTCCAAAATGAAAGAGAGCAGGGTTCCAAATGACTTAAAAAGAGTTTCCTCCATTTTAGGAATACTTATGCTTTGAAATGCTTGGAAAAACTGAAGGCAGTGGGAAAAGGGAAGACCAAATAAGACACGATAGGTCCCTAAAGGAAGCCACAGGCTTGAGTTTATGAGACCTGAGCAGGACGGCTGAGGAGAGGACATTTTGAAGGTCACTCATAAGCTCTCCATAAGTTGGAGATGATTTAATGACATGTAAGAACAACATGATGTTGGAAAAATGTGAAGGCAAGAGGAGAAGGGGATGACAGAGGACGAGATGGCTGGACAGTGGAAGACAGGAGGGCCTGGCGTGCTGTGGTCCATGGGGTCACAAAGAGTCAGACATGACTTAACGACTAAACAATAACAACAACATGCTTGGAAGCCCCTGAGTAGATTATGGGTGATGATAAATCCATTGATTACTTGATGTCAAGATTTAGCCATCAAAGAGGAAGCTACAAGCTAGGACTTCAGGTAATGAGTGGGAGTGAAGGAAGATGCCAAGATACCCAACAGAAGCTGTCATGGATCAGACATAGGCCAATTTGTCTGTTCCTATATCCAAGCCTTTTGTTTCTGTTCATGGAGTTTTCTTGGGAAAGATACTGGAGTGGTTTGCCTGTTCCTGCTCCAGGTGGATCACGTTTAGTCAGAACTCTCCACTAGAAGAGAGAAGCCCATAGCTTCTCTGAATTACTCAAGCCCCTTCACCATGACAAGGCAGCAATCCATGAAGGGGATGACTGAGGACAAAATGTTTGGACAGTGTCACCGAAGCTACCAACATGAATTTGACCAAAGTCCAGGAGGCAGTGGAAGACAGGAGGCCCCGGCGGGCTCCGGTCCATGAGGTCACAAAGAGTCAGACACGACTTAACGACTAAACAACAACACTATCCAAGTCTCTTCTCAATGAGACCGAGTTCTGAGTTGGATAATACCTTCATTGGAGCAGTAAAAAGGTACCAATAAGGTGGACTTCCAAGGTCTTGAGAACTCTTCATTGAGCAAAGATGCAATAAAGTTTGGAATGAAAGTCAACAGCCAACAACTGGACCAGATGTAGTGTCCATGTCTCTGAAAAAACAAGATGACCAGCAAGATCAGATGATATTTTTCAGATGCCACATGAGAGTAGGTGGTCCAAACGACACCTTTTGCTTCAAGGCAGTGGACAAGACTACAGGGGTCCAAGCTGCCCATTGTCTATAGACGGAGCAAAGACAACAAATCAATATATTTGACACCTCGATTATTTAGAATGTCTTAGCAATTCAAGAAGGGCTGTACCAAACCGAGCCTTTGATTCTATAGAGGAAGAACCCAGCTACATTTCTGTATTTTCTGTAAAAGAAAAAACACAGGTTCTGTTTTCTCACTGGGAGACCCCCCAATGTATTTCTTTTCAAACAAAACGAGGAAGCACAAGACTTATACCTCTGACCTCTCCATTCACTTAGACTATCTGGATTTACTTATTTATTTTCTCTGTCATATGAATTAACACAGAGGGCATAGATCAGCAAGCAGAACCACAAAAGGCAGACTTTCTTACTACCGCTATTACTTCTGCTGCTGCTGTTTCACTGTTGAGTCAATTCTGACTCATGCCAATCCTTTTCAACATTTTTTTGGTAGAGAGAAGTAATTTACCCTTCCCTTCCTCTAGGGGGAGCCCTGGGACTGTGCAGCTGGCCCAAGGCCACCCAGGCTGGCACTTCTCCCAGGTGGCACAGTGGGGAGATCAAACTCCCAAGCCTATGGCTACAAAGCCACAGATGTAAACCACTGAGCTATTCAACCAATGGTAATCTTCTGCTGTTCAGTCAATTCTGGGTTATGGGGACTGGTTTCAGGATTTTCCAGACAGAGAATTCTCAGAAGTGGTTCACCATTCCCTCCTTGTAGGGGCATTCTGGCACTGGGACGTGGTGGCGCTGCGGGTTAAACCGCAGAAGCCTCTGTGCTGTAAGGTCTGTAGCTCTTCAGCTGTAAGATCGAATCCACAGGATGGATTGAGCGCCCACCGCTTGTCCCAGCTCCTGCCAACCTAGCAGTTCAAAAGCATGCAAATGCCAGTAGATCAATAGGGACCACCTCGGTGGGAAGGTAACAAATGTGACCACGGGAGATTGTCTTCGGACAAATGCTGGTTTTATGGCTTGGAAACGGGGATGAGCACCGCCCCCTAGAGTCGGACACGACTGGACAAATTGTCAAGGGGAACCTTAGGGGCATTCTGGCAACTGTGCAGCTTGACCAAGGCCACCCAGATTGGCTCTCCCTGCAGGAGGCAAAGTTGGGGAACTGAACTCCCACCCTTCGGCTCGGCAGCCGGAGACCTAAACCGCTGCGCTATCCATCCAACTGAAGATTTCTTTACTCCAGAATTAAAAAATGGTGCAGAGTAAACCCCAGAACACCCGATGGCTCCTGATTTGCCTTTCGCAACAAAGTGGTCTCCTCTACCATGCTTCTTTTTTCTCTGGTCAAAGCTCCGCCTCTTCTTCCTTCCTTCCTTCAAAGACCTAATTGGAAAGGAAACGAAGTTGTCAGACTTTCTCTTCCCTTTGATGACATCAAAAGACTTCCACCTGCATTCTTGAGAGTCTTGGGGGTCAACCCACACCTCGTCTTCCCCCTTTGAAGGCACAGATGTTCCCGTCTTCAGCTGGGGCGATTCGCCTGTCACACAAGGGATGTGGCATAGCTTTTCCTTCCTTTGTGGGGAGGAAGCTGCCCAGAACTTCAGAGGAAAACTCCCATGTTTTGACACTTAACAAATGGACTTGACTAACTCACTGTTAACTCGGGCGTGTTGCTCTCGGTGGCAAAGAGTATTTGAACAGGAGCTTGTAATGACTGTCACAAGGAGAGAAGTCAAAAGGGTTTTGCTGTTGTTGTTGTTTTCAAAAGTATTGGCTTCTAACTTTGCCCCTTGGTTGAGCAACATTAATTTGTACATGCATTACAAAGGGATAAGCAGGTGCTCCAGGTTAAATAGGGCAAGATGAGGCTGGTTCTCCTAGGATTTGGGAACACAAATTCATTCAGTTCCCCTTTCACTTATTTAATTTCCACTTCGTGAACTGATCTGTGAATGCGGAAATGGTTATACTTTCACCTTTACAATTCCCCCCCCAAATCCTCAAAAATGTTGCCTTCATTAGGCATCATCCTCATCCCCATTGTGTGTCATGTCAATTCTGACTTATGGTGACCCTCTTCAGGGTCTTCCAGGAAGAGAACGTTCAAAAGTAGCTTTCCAGTCCCTTTTTCTGGGGGAGCTGGCCTGTGGCCACACAGGATGGCTCTACTCGCAGGAAGCACAGTGGGGATTCAAACTCGCAACCTTTGCAGGGAGACCACCTAAACCGCTGAACTATCTAGCCAGCTGCAGAAATGCGCACGTCAGCCAAAATTGCACGTAAAACAGATAGGAATCCTATCATACATGTAGGAACATGCTGGTGTACCTCGATCGGCGTGAATCTCATCCGTGGATGACTGCAAATGAAGACGCCAATGTAAGGAGGTACTGTTGCAAGAACAACAAGAACAACAACAACCACCACAAAATTCCTCATGCTCTTCCAGTCAGAGAGTCTTGACTTGACAAGACACCTCGGTGCAGAACTTCTAAGCCCTACCAGGTTTCTCACGGCCAGGTGAGAGCATGATTGGAGGGGCGATTTTTTTCTTTTCACCATTAAGGTCTCCATCGCTTGCACAAACTACCTAACCCAGATTACTTTGAGCAGCAGAATGCACACAACTGGGGTTTCTCCCCAGGGCACCAAAATCTGGAGGATGCTAAAATCTTCTCCAACTGTTAGGAAAACATTTCTTGGTCTCCTTCTCCTTCCTTCCTTCCTTCCTTCCTTCCTTCCTTCCTTCCTTCCTTCCTTCCTTCCTTCCTTCCTTCCTTCCTTCCTTCCTTTCTCTCTTTCTCTATTTACTTCCTTCCTTCCTTCATTTATTTATTTCTCTCTTTCCTTCTTTCTTTCTTTCTTTCTTTCTCCCTTCCTTCCTTCCTTCCTTCCTTCCTTCCTTTTCTCTCTTTTCCTTCCTTCCTTCCTTCCTTCCTTCCTTCCTTCCTTCCTTCCTTCCTTCCTTCCTTCCTTCCTTCCTTCCACTTGCCCCGGGTGCCAAAATAGCCAGTTACAACTCCATTCAAAGCCCAACTTAGTGTCCAACTCCCATTATCCACCTTAAAGCACGGTGGCATTAAAGCATGGATTTAAGCAATTTCACTTGCTTTGCCAGAAAACAGACAGACAAAAAAAATATCCTCATTTTCCTTCTCCATTCTCACACAAGATCCCTGCAAAACTGCATTGTCCTCTTTTGGGTGTTGGAGAGTTTTGAACTGTTGGTTAAATTCTACTTGCAGCACGGCAGAAGTGCAGGAATCTGTAGAGCTGAATAGCTTCAATTTCCCTGGAATAGACCACTTCTTTTCTCATTAACTTCCCCTTAAAGTCTCAGTAATACCTTAGTAGGAGAAAAAAAAAGAAAAAGTTTCATTTACTTACAGATCAACAGCAAACCGACAGACATGACCACTTTCAGCAACCAACTTCAACAGAATCCAGAGAGGGAGAAAAGCTCTCAGCTTAGAGGTGGGTCTCTCTTTGAATTCAGAGGCAGGTAAGGAATGATTGGCTAGTGCTGCATAGATTGACAGTCACCCCAGCCCAGAAAGGTCCCTCCCAGCCAAACCTGCTAAAGGCAGCATGCGAGGCTGCAAAATCAAGTGAGGATTTGCAATTCTAACCAGAACTCTATTATGGGGAAGGTCTAATTCCAACCACCAAAGCCCAAGCTGAATTCAGTTTGGCGGCAGCAAAGAAATCATTAACTACGTTCTCAGAAGAGATTGAGCCAAATGGAAGGCGTGCCTTTTCAAGAAAGAAAGAGAAAGGCAGACACACACAGAGAGAGAATAAGGGGAAAGCAAGGAACAATGATAAGGGGAAGAGTGGTAAGTGAGTGCAGACCTAACATGGGCTGAAATTCACAGCTGACGAAGACCCCCTGAAGCGAGAAGCGCGCTGTGAGATGAACGGAGGTTGCTTTGCTCATCCCTTCGCCTCGCTGCCTTCTTGCTCTGTTGCTCATTATGGGAGCCGCATGTGCCAATGGTCCTCGGTTGGCTTGCAGGGCTTTCTGCTCTCGAGAGGTCAGCTACTGGCAGACCTCCGGCAGCAGCGCCACTAGAGGGTTTCAGCAGCACCAGGTCATGCGGCTCTATCTCCGCTAGGCTTGCCCCTGCTCCCTGCTGCTGACCCTTGCCTGGTATACACAGACACGCTGTTTCCTTCCAGCGCATTGCTGCCAATTTGCAGAAAGATCCCTCTGGCATTGCAAATGCAAACTGAATCTTCCCGTTAAAAGGCAGCATACTCTAGCAAACGCAAATTCCCCGTGATCTTCCAAGAGGCACTTATTGGAGGACTGGCGGTATTAGCAAAGTTATCCACAAAGGCACGCAAGGGGGTCAATAGGAGACACACGTCCTCCCTTATATTTCAAGAGCATTTGCCCGAGGCGGGAAGTAGCACATTTCCAAATAACTACTTACTTGTAATTTGTTCCCTTTCTTACAAAAAAAGGGCACACACACACACACACACACATGATTGTAACACAATGAAGGATAATGGGATTCTTTCTTTCTTTCTTTTTTTATCCTGGCCTAACTGCATGTGTTTTGTGGCCTGGGGCGTGCGGAGGCTGGGCATGGGAATCTGCTCTGGGTTTTAGTCCGAACTTTACAAGAGAGGCACAAAGCGCTATTCGCTCGTTTGCCACTGCAGAATCCAAATCGCAGCCAATGGGTCTTTGCAGGAATGGAGAAGAGCACAGATGATGGCCGGACTATGGCCAAGGATGAGGTCGGAGTGTCTCCAAAAGGACACAAGGTGTGTTGGTTACCCATCTGTGTGTGTTTATTCAGGCATGGACTAGAATCATAGAATCATAGCTGAGTTAGAAGGGGCCATTAAGACCATTGAGTCCACCCCTCTGCTTAAGGCAGGAATCCAAATTATCCAGACACAGTTGTCCAATTTTCTCTTGAATGCCTCCTGTAAATCGGAGTGCTCGCCACTTCCTGAGCTAATTGGTTCCATTGTCATACTGCTCTAACAGTTAAGTTTTTCCCTGATGTTCAGCTGAAATCTGGCTCTGCACTCTGGGATGATGGAGAACAGATCCTGCCCCATCTCTGTATGACAGCCTTTCAAGTAAGTGCTAGCCTTTCTCCCCTCTGTCTTCTTTTCTCAAGGCTAAACATGCCCAGTTCCGTCAGTCTTTCCTCAAAGGGCTTGCTTTCCAGTCCCCTAGCTCTTTGATCCAAATTTGCACCTGTATCTTTATTTGATCGGTGGAAAGGTGGAAGGTGGCAGGGAATGAGGAAAACCAAATACAAGATGGTTTGACTCCCAAAAAGAAGCCACAGACTTGAAGTCACAAGAGCTGAGCAGGGCTGTTGAGGACGGGACATTTTGGAGATGGCTCATTCATGGGGTTGCTTTAATTCGGGGGGGGGGGCAATTGGATGGCAATTGGAAGTTAAAAAAACTAAGATCATGGCCACTCACAGCAAATAGAAGGGGAAGATATTAATGCAGTGACAGATTTTACCTTCTTGGGCTCCATGATCACTACAGATAGTGACAGCAGCCATGAAATTAAAAGACGCCTGCTTCTTGGGAGGAAAGCAATGAGAAACTTGAACAGCATCTTAAAAAGCAGAGACATCACCTTGCTGACAAAGGTCCACAGAATCAAAGCTATGGTTTTTCCAGTAACAATGTGTGGAAGTGAGAGCTGGACCATAAAGAAGGCTGACCGCCGAAGAACGGATGCTTTTGAGTTGTGGTGCTGGAGGAGACTCTTGAGAATCCCCTGGACTGCAAGGAGAACAAACCTAGCCATTTTGAAGGAAACCAACCCCGAGTGCTCACTGGAAGGACAGATCCTGAAGCTGAGGCTCCAGTACTTTGGCCATCTCATGAGAAGAGAAGACTCCCTGGAAAAGACCCTGATGTTAGGAAAGTGTGAAGGCAAGAGGAGAAGGGGACGACAGAGGACGAGATGGATGGACAGTGTCATCAAAGCGACCAACATGAATGTGCCCCAACTCCGGGAGGCAGTGGAAGACAGGAGGGCCTGGTGTGCTCTGGTCCATGGGGTCACAAAGAGTTGGACACGACTAAACGACTAAACAACAACAATTGGATGGTACGTAACAACAACTATACCATGCAAAATCTCTCACAATACCAGGTGGTCCACTTCCAGGTGTTGCTGGAAACTCGAAAGCAACACAACTGCTCCCACAGTACCTCTGGGGTTAATTGAAATTTGTCTCTGAAGCGCTTTGAGGAAATAAAGACGGGCTCCCCGGCCAAGCATGGCTGCGGCTGCAGGTGCTTTTAATTGCGCGAGACAAATCGCCGCCTTCAAAAAATCAGTTTGGGGTGGAAGCAAAATAAACCCACCAGGTTTCTGAGGGAAGAGAAATGAAATAAAAGGCAGGGCGGGAAGGGCTTGAGGGAAAGACTCACGGCTCTGATGGGAAGAATTAAATCTTCCTGCCGCTTGTATACCAGGGAGAGCGATTTAATCCTGCTAACCCAAATGTGTGCAGCATTTTAACACCACCTATTACAGTCATTCCAGTTTAGGGAGAGATTTAAATTATAGGCAATCCGAAGTGCAAGATCTGGAGGAAACTGGAGGGAAAGCAAAATAGAAATATAAACCAGGGTGGCTGGGTGATGTTCGACTTTATTGCACCGAGGAGACTAATTTTTAATACCTATTGTGATGCTCTCTTGCCTAGAGACTGTTTTGTTTGCAAAATTCTCCTCCTTCCTAGGCACTTAAGCAGCCTGCCTGCCTCTTCCTTCAAGGCAGACTTCATAATCTTGGGCCTTTCTGTTGTCTTAGACTGCATGTCCCATAATCCCCCACCAGCATGACAAATGTTCAGGAATTGTTGTTATCTGCTGTCAACCTGCCCTCGGCTGATGGTGACCCCGGCTCTTGGAAACTCAAGCTTGTAGTTCCTTTAGGGAATCATCCATTTCATACTTGGTCTTCCTTTTTTTCTCTCTCTCTCCTGCGGACTTCAACCTTTTCTAGCATTATTGTCTTTTCCAGAGAATCCTGCTTTCTCATGATGCGCCCAAAGCGGGACAGGTTTGGTGCTGAAATTAAAATCCTATGGAGTGCCAATGATGGGAACCACAGAACTAGACGCTGTCATATCTCTGGCAGAGGATGGCTCTAACAAGGGTGAACCTACCACTCCAGAACCTAACATGGCGGCAGAGGCACCCAGCCCCAGAGGCTCTGGACCCTTGAGATTTTCAATGCACATCAAAGGGAGGTTGATGAATCAATTTTGATCTGGGACGCCAATCCAATCAGATGGGGTTCAAATTGCTCTAAAGTCTAGACTGAATCAGGAGCCATCCTGAAGCCCTAAATGGTCCTCCAAACCAATGCTAAAGGGCATCTTGACCCATTCAGGCTGATGTCTACCAACCCATTATAATCTTCATTAACCCCGCCTTACATCTATTGCAAGGGATGGAGGGTGAACGGACAGAGGGGACAGGCGAGCATCACCCTTAGGGCCATGTTGGAAAGGGGGCAGGTTAAAAACAAAAAAAGGTGAAGGTTTCCTATAGGCTGTCCAATTGCTCTCTCTGTTTGAGATCATACCAAAAAAGACATGACCTTTATGGGAAGTGGGAAGGAATTGTCAGGCACGGAATGTTAACAAGTTATCAACTTCACAGCAGAGGTTCTACTGGAATTGTAGCTGTGAATTTCCTGACCCAGAAGCTTTTGAGAAATGTCAACAAGAAGATGTTTGCTTGTTGCTACCTTCCTGAAATATGGGCTGTTTTAAAATAGGACACCCATCTTATACCAATATTGGCTTAAGCTGTATTTACTTCTGGGCCTTCGGGGTCCACCTGGACGTCCCAGGTGCGGTCTGGTCACCTTTGAAGTCCTTTGCATGTCATGTCTCATCGCTTGGCTTCTTCTCTTGCATGACATGCCGTGAGTGCTTCTGGAGCAGCTGTCATCTGGATCCAAAGCATATTTAGTGGAACCAAAATGATTTGACTTCAGGAAAGGTGCTTGATCAATAATGCATGGCAAAAAGCCTGTCTCCAAGCGTCAGGCCAGATGGGAAGAGCTTAGGGTTGCTTTCTGTTCATCCTGACATGATGTAAGTTTCAAGAAGCACTCGCTCCTTCAGCTCACACTTTCCTAGTGCAACTTCAAGGTCCTTTTTGGTTAGGTTCATGCATGTTCATCGCTGAACAGTTTGGAGGCCGAGAAGTCCCCTTCCATGATGGTGGTGAATCCACACCTGGTTTTACTCTGAACTTTTAAGGCGCTGTCCAGGGTTCCAAAGCTACTGTGGAGATAGGGTTCAACTGTCTGTATAGCTTTTGTAGAGTTTGGATTAAAAGCCGGAGGGGGTTTACTGTTACTGCAAAGTTGGGGCCACTAACCCCATAGAATTAACCTTTTGCAAAGGAAGAGGAAGGCGATTCCCTTAGGAATGTGCATTTTGGATTTTTTAAAAAACCTATAACCTTATAATTCTCCATTGTGGAAGTCCCACCACCAGATCCGGACCTTAGAGACACCTAAATTGTGCTTACTTGCGGAGAAGGCCCAGCTGGCGGGTTCCATGGCTTGGACAGGCCTAACTTCCTCTCTGAAAAGATTCTGGATGGTGTCTGAGACACTTCCTTTTCAAACTTCCAAGGTGCATAAAAGTCGTATGTAACTGGTCTTATCCCTGGTTTAATCAAAAAAATAAATAAATCTAAAGTCTTGTCCACCACACAATGCCGTGGAGTCTTTCTTGTTCCAGCTTCTTTTAGCTCAGATAACACAGTAGCGCATCTCAATGTCATCTTTGGATATACATGCTCGGGAGGTACGTGTATCTCACCTCTGACTTTTAAAGCCGGATGACTGGTCCACACAATTTTAAATCTGGGACATCAAAAGGTTCATCCAAGGCACGAGGAAAAAAAAAACCCACAAATTTCTCTGCTTTCATTTCCCATTTGCTGTGATCTCACAGCTGAAGCCAAGGGTGACGTCTGCGATGCCAGAGGCATTTACTCGATATGGTGGGGATGTTTTGACACACTCTCTCTTTTTAAAATCTCTTTCCAAATGGGTTCTGTAACCCAGGTTGATAGATTTGGAGCTCCTTTATAAATACTGGTGTGCTGGGATGGGTAACAATAATAAAGGAGGAATGGGTTTTGAGCGGAGGGTTTTACGGCCGTGCTTTTGAATGACGGCAGCTCTGTTTTTAAAGTGAAGATGGAATTACGGCTCATTGCAGAGGAAAACGAGAAGTTCCAGAAGGGCAGACGAAGGCCTGCTTCAAATCTTAACTTCGTAGCTGTGGCAGCTAAGTTTTTTTTTTTTCATGGGCATCTTCCATATTATGTGAGGAACATCTGAGGTTCCTCTTCAGATGAATCACAAGAATCACGTTGATCCTTCTGTGCCTTTCCACTGGAGCCTGTGGTGATGCTATGGGGAATCCCAGTGAATTCCTGGACTGTATTTAAAGTCCTGTGTTCCATGTTTAAAAATGGTCTAGATCAACGTTAATTTGAGGTCTTCACACTGCAATAACTATTTCCTTTTTAGGGACAACAAAGGCGGAAGGATGTTATATTTCTTTTTTGAAAGCACACCTTGAGGAATGCTGTTTTTGAAGCTCCTGATCTTCTCAGATTCTCTAAACTCCTTATATTATTCAGCTCAGGCACCCTTCAGTCTCGAGAGACTATGGCAACGTGCTCTATATGGAGGACTTGGAACAGCGTCTAGTGTGGCTGAGAAGGCCAATTCGAGAGTGACCATCCCTTCCACGCTGAAGACAAATCCAATATGTCCCCTGTCCAGCTCCCTGATTTTGCTGCTTTCGCGACTGCCTCTTTGCCTTGGCCTGCTGGACAAGGGTCTCTTCAAATTGAGAGAGGCCAGGATGCACCGCCTGCCTCCAGGCTGAACGCTCAGATGTCAGGGTTTCCCATCTGTTGAGATCCATTTCCAAGGCCTTGTTTAGAAATCTTTTTCTGGTGGGTGTGCTGAGGAACTTCGTTTTGTTGAGTATTTCTGTTGTTGTTGTTGTTGTCGTTGTTGTTGTTGGTGGTGACAGGGTATGTGGGGGAAGGGTTGACTTTATTTGTTGCACAAATTGAAATGTCATGGCAATGCAATAATTTAGTCACGTTCCAGCGGCGCGTAATTATTCATAGCTTTGGAAAATGTCACAAGTAATTCCACTTCACATAATAACTTGCACTTAGCAAGTAAATACGGAGGAGAAATCTCAAGGCCCAATTCCCTAGGAGAACTATGACAGCATCCGGAGCAAAATGAAAACAGCTATTGAGATGTTAAATTTAGTGTAAGTCAAGAGAGATTAATAGTTATTAGAGGGAGAACTTTTATATATATATATAAAATCAAGAACATGGAAAGAGAAACAGATGTCTAGATTTCTAAGGTGCTGTCCAGGGATTTATCTCTGATACTTTAATTATGCTAATCTGGAAGGGCTTGTTTCATGGTTTAGCTTTGTCAGCGGGGAAAGGAAAAAGATACACACAAACAGAAGGAAAAAAGTTCTCTCCTGAGTCAGATTGGTAAAGTTAGGAAAAAGCTGAGACTAGAACCAGTCCTCCCATTAGGCAGAATGGGGAGATGATCTGAGTTGGCAGGAGAGAAGACTGCCTTATACTGATTCATATCCTTGGAGTGTCTGGCTAACATGGCCAACTCTGATGAGCAGCATCTCTCCAGGGTTTCTGGCCAGGTCCTTTTTAACCTTGCCTGAAGATCCCTAGCATTTCCTTTTTTCCCCCTCCCTTCCAAGGGCTCGTCAGGCCTGATCCTGCTTAGCTTCTGAAGTCAGATGGAGGACATTCACATCAGTGAACAAGATGGTGGAGGGGCAGCAGAGATGAGATGGTTGACCTCCCATCCCTTGAAGGACAGAGCCATCGAGGAATATGAACAGTAGCACAGGCTGGCCTCTGAGTTCTGGGTCTGTGCCTCCACTTCGATTTCTCTCCGAACTTTACTGGAACTACCCAAAGGCACTGGATCCTGTCCCCCAAATAGGTTCAGCCACCAAGATAGTACCTTTAAAGTCTGTGCTAGAACTTGGTGAATTCATCATCCCTATAAAATTGGTCCACCATCACAGAAAGAGAAAAGTGTTTCTTCTAAGTCTTCTGAGTCATCAATATGATTGTTCTTGCTCTAGGAAAGCCCATCTATTGAAACCAAAGCTGGAGAAGATAGAACTGTGTCCAGTTGTGGACATTACACTTGAAGAAGGATGGCAATCAAGTGGAGCAAGTTCAGAGGAGAGTGACAAGGAGGATCAGGGGCCCACTATTTCATCTTTTACATACCTGGAGTTTAGTTGTAATCTCGTTCACCAATCTAGAAATACTTTCTGCTCCTCTCGCTCCTCTCTTGTCTTTAATTCCCCATCTCTCGTAAGCAAATCTCTATACCTCAAAAGTTTTGTTGAGCCCATTAAGGCTGGCTGTATAAATGCTTCTAATGGTGACACCCACTCCGGAATTTTACTATACATTTGCTTGAGAAAAGACATCTGAGCGGAGATATGATTGCACTTTTTGAATATTTGAAAGGTAGTCATATACTGTAGAAGAGAGGAAAGATCTGTTCTCGATCATCCCAAAGTGCAAGATATGTAACAGTAGCCTCAAGCTACAAGAAGCCAGATTTGGACTGTATAATAGAAAAAACTTCTCAACTGTTAGACCAGTATGACGATGAAACCAATTGCCCTGGGAGGTGGTAATTCACTGGAGGCATTCAAGAGAAAATTGGACAAATCTGTCAGATCTGTTTTGATTTGCATTCCTGCATTGACCAGGGGGTTCAACTCAGTGGCCTTATAGTCTCTAAATAATGTGAAATACTAGTCCTGTTAGATCCTGTTAGATCATCCACATATGTGAAGCTTTGGCTGCAGAAGCTGCTATGGTGATCAGACAAGCGCTGGTCCTATGCATTGTTAATCCTGTGAGATACTAGCCCTCCTCTATTCAGCACTGGTTAGGCCTCATCTCTTTCTTTATTTAAAATATTTTATCACACTTTGATTCTTAAAAAGAACCCAAGGCAGCTTACCTCATTAAAGAGACAATATGGAAAAGCATTTAAAAACTGGGTATAGGTAAAGGTAAAGGTTCCCCTTGACATTTTTAGTCCAGTCGTGTCTGACTCTAGGGGGCAGTGCTCATCCTGTTTTTCAAGCCGTAGAGCCAGCGCTTGTCCGAAGACAGTTTCCATTGCCACATGGCCAGCGTGACTAGGGAGCACCGTTTTACCTTCCCACTGAGGTGGTACCTATTTATCTACTTGCATTTGCATGCTTTCAAACTGCTAGGTTGGCGAGGAGCTGGGACAACTGACGGGCGCTCACTCCGTCACGTGGATTCGATCTTACGACTGCTGGTCTTCTGACCCTGTAGCACAGAGGCTTCTGTGGTTTAGCCCACAGCATACAAAGATTTAAAAAGAATTCAGCAAGCATTATGTTAAAAATGGCAATAGAATCAATACTAAAACACATTTAAAAGAACAATGCACAACAGTCCATTTATAAATCACACTCAGGCAGCCAGTCACTCAGAGAAAGCCTACCTGAAGAGAAAGGTTTTTGCCTTCTTGCAGAAGGACAGCAAAGACAGGTGGGAGGGAGTTCCAGAGTCTCTGGGAGCAGCTACAGAGAAGGCCCTCTCCTGCGTCCCCACCAAGCACACCTGTGAAAGTGGTGGGACCGAGAGAAAGGCCTCCTCTGATGATCTTAATGCCCAGGCAGGCTCCTAGAGGGAGATGTGGTTTTTTAGATAGCTTCGACCCAGACCATTGAGGGCTTTATAGGGTTAAAACCAGCACCTTGAATTGTACCTGGAAATGCATTGGCAGCAAGTTGAGCTGCTGTAATGGTGTGTGTGTGTGTTTGAGTGTGTGTGCCTCTGGCCTTTCAAGAAGCTGGCACAACTTAGTTTTAACTGTGCCAAGGCACTCCTGGACACTTTTGAGACCTGGGCATCCAGGCTGAATCCAGGAGCACCCCTAAGCTGCTTGCCTGTGTTTTCAGAGGGAGCGTAACCCCATCCAGCACAGGCTGCAACCCTGTTCCTTGATCTGCTTTTCCACGGACCAGGAGCACCGCTGTCTTGTCCGGATTCAGTTTCAGTTTATCCGCCCTCCTCCAGTCCATGACTGACACGAGACACTGATCCAGAAGCAAAGGAGAGGCAGAGTTGAGCATCATTTGCATACTGGGGACACCAAACCCCAAGACTCCGGACAGCCTCTCCCAGTGGTTTCATGTAGATGTTAAATAGAGGACAAAGCAGAACCCTGAGGGGACACCACAGGTCAATGGCCAGGGTGTTGAACAAGAGTCCCCCAGCACCACCCTCTGAGTTCTCCCCTCCAGGAAGGACCCAAACCACTGGAAAACAGTGCCTCCGAGTCCCATCCCAGAGACATGGCCCAAAAGGATACCCTGGTCAATGGTACTGAAAGCTGCTGAGGGTTCCAGCAAAACCAACAGGGACACACACACTCCCCCTGTCCGGTTCCTGGCGTAGGTCATCCACCAAGGTGTCCAAAGCAGTCTCTGTCCCATAAACAGGTCTGGATCCAGATTGAAATGGATCTAGATAATCCTTCTCATCCAGGAATCCCTGGAGCTGAGAACCTGGTACCTACTCCAGCCCCTTGCCCAAGAAGAGGATATTAGAGACGGGCCGGTAATTATCCAGGACTATGGGGTCCAAGGGGGGCTTTTTCAGGAACGGTCTTACTGCTGCCTCCTTCAAGCAAGCTGGGTCCCTATCCTGCTGCAAGGAGGCATTCACGACCTCTTGGGCCCATTCGGCCAGTCCCTCTCTGGCAGTTTTTATAAGCCAGGATGGGCAAGGGCCCAAGAGACAAGTGGTAGCCTTCACCTTTCCAACGATCCTGTCCACATCATCAGGCTGCAAAACCTGAAATGTATCCATCAACACTGGACAAGCGAAATCATCGTTGCGTCTACAAGACCTGCGTTAACGACAGCATCCAAGTCAGAGCAGATCTGAGCGATTATTTCTGCAAAGCGCTATGCACATTTTTTCACAGCAAGCTACCAAGTGGTCAACACTGTCTTCCTCTGTACCATGACGTAAGAGGACCTTGATCGCTCGGAAGAGCTCTGCTGGGTGACTCTGTGCAGAGAAAAGTGAAGAACGACTCATCTAGAGTACTGTGTCTTTTATAAAGCTGTGAACAAGCGAGAACAAGTTCAGCGGAGGGCAACAAGGATGATCAAGGGCCTGAAAACGAAACCCTAGAAGGAAAGGCTGAAAGTACTGGGCATATTTAGCCTTGAGAGAAGAAGACTGAGGGGAGATAGGATAGCACTTTTCAAATACTTGAAAGGCTGACACAAGACAGAAGAGCAGCAGGACCTTTTCTTGATTATCCCAGAGTAGAGGGCATGCAATAATGAGCTCAAATTCCAGGAAGCCAGATTTCAGTTGAATATCAGGAGAAATTTCCTAACTGTTAGAGCAGTACAGTCGTGCCCCGCTTAATGGTTGCCCCGCATTACAACGAATCCGCTTTACGATGATGTTTTTGCGATCGCAAAATGATGTGGATTTTTTTTGCTTTGCGAAGATCGGTTCCCTGCTTCGGGAAATGATTCTTCGCATTATGGCGATCAAAACAGTTGATCGTCGGGGTTTCAAAATGGCCGCTGGGTGCTCAAAATGGCTCCCCGCTGTGCTTAGGGATGGATTCCTCGCTATACAGGCACCGAAAATGGCCGCCGTATGGAGGATCTTCACTGGACGGTGAGTTTTTAGCCAATTGGAACACATTAACTGGGTTTTAATGCATTTCAATGGGTTTTTTATTTTTGCTTTACAACGTTTTCGCTCTACAGTGATTTCACTGGAACGAATTAACATCGTTAAGTGAGGCACCACTGTATGACAATGGAACCAATTACCTTGGATTGCTGGAGGCATTCAAGAGAAAATTAGACAACCCTCTGTCCGATCTGCTTTGATTGGGACTCCTGCCTTGAGCAGGGGGTTGGACTAAATGGCCTTACAGGCTCCTTCCAACTTCATTATTCTATGATTCTATGAGTAAAATAAATCTAGCTGTATACAATGAGAAACAGCACAGAACAGAATCTGAGACTTGAAAAGGCGAAGGCCACCAGTTATGGTCCTCTGCCATTTTGCCTTCCAGGAGCACAAGAAAGATGGAGTTAAATGTCACCAGTATCGCAGGCGATTTGCTATGAAGATCAACAACGGTGACAGGGGAAAAAATGTTGCTAAATGATCTTAATTGCTCCCAGCCGGCCTCTGGTGTCTTGTGGAAGAGAGCCAAGATATCCCATGATTAAACATGAAGGTCGGGAAATGGAACCATAGGGGACAGGGTGAGATCTTTGGCTGATTCTGAACAGGAAGTGTGACACTTAGCAACATTTTCACAAAGCTTCGCAAGAAATGCTACGGCGGGCTGTTGCTTCTTATAGGTATGGCTCAGTGCTTTCCATGTTAATATTCTTTGTGCCTCATTTAAATGCTCATTACACCACAAAGGTCAGACTGCAAATCACATCAGACACCTTACATTTGTTAATTTTAAAATGTGCTAAAAAACTACAGGAGGCCAAATCCAGTGGAGACGCACAAGCAGCATTTCCCTCATTCCATTGCTGCTTTGTTGAAATCCATCCTTATTTTCCTGAGAGAATTATGGTGTATCTAGGAAAATTGGAGGGGGTGCCCTTGGCAAAACTGGTGCAAGCTCATTTTATCACAGCTTTCCCTTACTTTCACCTGACTGTATGGTTGTTCTCCCCATGATTCCCAGTGCATAGATTTTTATTAATGCAACTCTGCAAAAAAAGCAATCATAGCATGAGAAATGCTGAGTGGTTTAGGCATCTAGCTGCGAAGCTAGAGGTTGGGAGTTCTGTTCCCCACTGTGCCTCCTTGACAGGGGCTGGATTTGATGATCCATAGGACCCCGTCCAGCTCTGTGGTTCTAAGATGATGATGATGATGAGATCAGGAGTCTCTTTGCAGAGTGCTATACCGGTGTTTGCATGCTCTTGCATATTGGTGGAACAAGAAATGGAAAGTCTACTGAGAACACCACGGATACTTGAGTAGGCAAGAAGGAACCTAGCAGATATTTTGAACCACATCTCCCATGATTGGCCATGCTGGCTGGGGCTGATGTGAGCTGTAGTCCAAAACAGAGGATGAAGGCCCCATATGCTTATTCTTCATATATACAATCAAAGAATGTTTGTTTGGTTGGTTATTTACTCATTGCTTTGCCAATGTCTCTGTGTTTGGCCATCAAAAATGGGATTGTGATTTATTTGGACTATGTCTTCCATCTGTCTAGCATCCCCCACAGGAATTTTGGGATGGGTAGTTTCCCTTCCCTGCTGGAAGTATGGGTGTGGAATTTCTTTGGTTCATCATTCCGATAATAATATTTTAGGTTTGATCAATTTCCTTATAAATGGGATGGAAACCACATGAAGCATTTTTTCCCCTAGACAGAAGAAGAAGAAGAAGAAGAAGAAGAATGGATGATGATGATGACGACGACGATGACGATGATGTGGAAGAGTAAATGGGTGAAAGTGACCACTCAATGATCTCTGGGAGAATGGACAAAGAGAACGCCCATCAAAAGTCTTTAGCTCCTCTCAGTTACAACCAAGAGGCGATGCCAGATGGAGCCTTTGGCTGTAGATAGGTGAAAGGCAGTGTTTTATTTTCACTGCACCTTGGATCAGGATTTACTGGAGATTTTAAAATTGAAATGTGGGAGGAAGTGTAACCAACCTGCCCATCCTTAACTAAACTATTCAACACCTTCCTTCGGAACCTTAGGGGATCTGCCCACCAACAGCACCTGATTCCTGCAAAGCCATTGGGTTGTTGGCCTGATCCAAAGGCCTTAAGTTCAGTCTGTCCCTGCTTTCCATTCTTCTGATTTCTCTGGAGTGTGTCATCAACCATGGGAAGACCTACATTATGCAACATCCATGTGTTATTCTCAGTCTGATTGTTCAAGGAAACAGTGGCGGTCGAGAAAATAATTTTGGTTCATTTTTTGACAAGCACTCAAGCACTGACCAAGATCTTGGAATATGGGAAAAATCGAAACTGATAAATTTGGCTGTGCTTATTATAACTCAGCATGCTTGGCTGGACAGCTCAGTGGCTTAGGTATCTGGCTGCAGAGCCAGAGGGTGGAAGTTCGATTCCCCCACTGGGCCTCCTATGGGGAGAGCCAGCCTGTGAGGCCTTGGGTAAGCTGCACAGTCCCAGGATGCCCCAAGAAGAAGGGAATTGTCAACCAGTTCCGAGTACCTCTTTACCTGGGAAACTCTGAAAAGGGTACCCATAGATGCACCATAGGCCAAGCATGCATAGATCTTGACCATTTCAGTTGTGTGACCATGGCCATCATGGCTTCCAGTAGAGTCTGGGCTTCTTCTAACAGGCATCTGGCTAATTCTTCTCACCATTCCCAAGTCCTTTCCTTTTGTACTTCATATGTTATAACTACATACCATATTTCTCTGTGTATAAGACTATACTTTTGTCTAGACTCTTTAGACTAAACATTGAGGGTCATCTTATACATGGAAGTAAGCTGAGGAGAGAACAAAAACAAGTGGAGGGGAAAGCAGGGATCAAAGCGATCCTGCAGTGCTTTGATCCCTTTCCCCCTGCACTTGCTAAGCCCCACTTAGATTTCTTAATTTTGGATTAGAAAAGTGGGGGATGTCTCATACATGGGGGCATCTTATACATGGAAAAATACGGTAATAGCATAGGTAGCACTGATGGAGCATGTTAGCTTTTTGAGGCCCTTCTGAACTGTAGCAAAGTCTATTTGGATTCAATTCCCAACTGACCATATATCTGAAACTCAGTTTCACCTATCCCTTTCTTTTTTCCATGGAGAGTTTTTTGTCTCAGAAGATCGTTTAGCCAGATCAAAAATCACAGCTGTGCGTACAAAGCCTAGGAGGCAGAAAAACCCATAATTTAAATATTATATTATATTTCATCTCCCTTCTGTCTTCCCCCTTACCCCCACACTCCTAATCTCATTAAATAAAAGGCGGTTTTGCATGATGGAGATGGGCTGATAACAACATTGGCCTCATGAGATATTTCTGTTTTCCATCCATCAGGAAGGTAATTGTGGGAGTTATGACTTTGTTAGCCAGAAATGAACAGCGTTAAAGAACAGATAACTGGGCTTCTGTGCTCACCAGACAATGGAGCTGCATCTCGTAATTGAATATATCAATAAGCTTTCATATCTCGTATAACTTTGGCGTGCTGGACAGGCTAGCATTAGACATAATCATATTTTGATCAGGAGAAAATAGAAGTTGGATGAAATAATATCAATTTTTATTTACAGGGCAAGGAAGAAGCCTTCCAGACTGTGATGAGGGAAAATGATTATGGCTTCCCTCTTTTTTCCTTTTTTTTTTTTTTTCATTTCAAGAAAAATCTGGCTTTGATCTGGCTTTGGGATCTGCTTTTGGTGGCAAATGGGGAACATAATTCATTTCCACCAGCTGCCCGTCTGTTTCAAAGCAGAGTACAATGAGGCGAACCCGGCATGGAGGAATAAATATACAATCAACATAATAAATGGGGACAAAGCAGCCCGCGCTCATGCTTTACAGCACTAAGCCAAGAGGACTCTATAGGGACCAATTGCTATTCAGGACAAATGTAGTGTATTGATCTGCTTCCCCACTAGGGCCAAAGAGCGCATTTTGCACGAGGTATTTGAATAAGCGTTTAATTTTTCTTCTTCCCGAGTTCATATTTGCAACCCAAGCATCATGTTCTGGGGAAATGAGAGAGTGCTTCAGCAAATCACGTTCCCCATCATTGATTGAATTGAGTTAAAGGGAAGAGCAGCTCTGTCATTGGGCAGATGGAACAATAGATTCGCAAGATGCTGCTCCAGAGAAGCACATGGCCAATGATCCCATTATAATATTTTGATTACACGTTGAATGAGTTAGCGCTAGGGTTTTCTTTTCAAAGTGAAATTTGTAGGCGCTTGTTATGCAAACCTCTGAAGCAAGCCGTCTGAAAATGGGGCAGTTTTCTGTCCTTCTTTAGGGTATGTTATGTCAACAGATTTTACGTGGGTCAATTACAAAAAAAAATAGAAGCATGTTGGTTTTCCAATGCAGGTCAATGGGAAGCATATTGGCTCACATCCAGGGCACATATTGAATTGGATGGGGCATAAATTATGTCATGCTAAATTTCTGATACATATCAAAGACCTCCAGATCAGATTGGAGACCTGTGCACAGTTCTAGTGTATACCATTTTGGTTTTCGTCCCTAGTGTCCACCTATGCACCAGTTTCTCCCTCTGATCTTTATTCATTTATTTGTTTATTTACATCTCAATCCCAGTTTTCTTCCAGTGAGATCAAACTATTGTGCATGGCTCCCAGGCCCTTTCCATCTTCCGGAGTGGATAGACTAAAATGAATAACAACAAAAAACTGACTGTGAAACTAAATAGGCATTTTGATTGGTGCAACTGATGGTAGTGGCGGCTGGTGTTCCCTATTTCAAGACTGTTTTAGTCTATCAGTTGAGAAGCTGTCCATGGTGCTGAACCCATTAATTCTGAGCCTTGAACAATCCGCTCTAGTCTGAATGATCTGCTCTAGTCTAGAATAATCCATTCTAGTATGTGTTCACAGGAGCTATCCATGGTTCTGAAATCAAATCAGTTCTGTACTTTGAATAACTCCTCTAAAACACTGGTTCCCAACCTTGGGCCTCCAGATGTTCTTGGACTACAACTCCCAGAAGCCTTCACCACCACCTCTGCTGGCCAGGATTTCTGGGAGTTGAAGTCCAAGAACATCTGGAGGCCCAAGGTTGGGGACCACTGCTCTAAAGTGAATCAAATAACAACAAAACAAAGTGGACTCACAACATTCCATGAAATGAGCATCACCAGCTACCACTGATAGCCCTGATTTCCATTAATTGATTGTATCTCCATGTGAATTATCCCAAAGATTGCTTATATATCTATAAAACTTTGATAAGTTCTTCAGAAAGAAACTGGAACATAATTCTCCCTACCTGTTTCACTCAAAACCAGTAATGCAGCTCTTCCTAGCTTAGGGAGAATGATTTGTATTCTTGCTTTGCCATAAGAGTGGAGGATGATCTTTGGGGGAAAAAATGAAGTGGCAACTTTAATTTAGAATGAACCCGACTGAGTGCACAGGGATTCCAAACCAGAAATTTAAGAGGTATATGGATGAATCGGTCAGCTTTAATTTCTCCTATGTTTTTCTTTTCTTTTTTAAAAAATTCTCATGCTCTTTCTATCTCATATATGAAGGGAGTTTCAAAATATTGGCCACTTTGCATCAAAATGCAACTGGGGAAAAAAATTCTCACCCAATCAGTGTTTACAACTGAGCTAGTTTCTTTCCAGAGCATGAAGAAAGATGGAGGTTGTCAAAGATGCAAGTCTTCCTTAAATCATAATAATATATTCCACTATTTCTGAACTCATTGAGACCTGGAGACAGCTGTGCTATTGAAAAGTAATGAATCAAGCATTTCACCCTAGCCACCACATTCAAGCAGGGGGCTGAGTGCCTAATAAGATGCTTAAGCATCTTATTAGCATGTCTGCATTTTGATTCATCATGCGTCCCAAGGATGCAATATATTTGCAGGAGATGGCCTCTTGATAATCAATGTCTTGTTAGATACATATTCCCAAGGTGAAATAAAGAGACACACACAGACAGAGAGAGAGAGAGAGAGAGAGAGAAAGAGAGAGAGAGAGATCCATGTCCATGTGATGGGGAAATACATTTATTAGCAATCTTGCCCCATCAGAATTCAGTTTATGGTTCAAAATGTCCTTCTCTCCCAATGCTGGCAGGATGTAGACTCAAGGGTGTCACTTTAACCGAACTTTCTGTAGACAAAATGGCAATACAGGTGAGTTACATCTTAGGGGTGACAGAGGTGCTGCGTTACCAGACTACGCCAGGGGGCGTAATGGTGAAGTGAACTGCCCAGAGATTAAACCAAACAGACACTGTTGTAGTGTTGAAAGTATTATTTACAATAAAGTCCATATATACAGGGGTAAATACAGCTTCTCTTGGTCTTTTATACAGTCCTGGTCATTCACAGTAGTTCTTCAGTTAGCAATGGTAAATTACAGTTTCAGTAACCAAATATTGTTACCAATGTAAATAGTCCTGCATCCACGAAGTCTTCTCCTCTCACCACAGAGATAGTCTTCCTCCAGGATCTTCTCCTTGCAATATGGCAAGTCTTCATCCAACGATGCAGTAAATACAGTTCTCAGCAACAAGATCACCAGCAACACAACAACCACCCAAACTATCCAAACTACCCAACTACTACCCAACAATTTGTCTCTGCAAGCTTGGCTAGTTTTATCCTTGGTTCAACCAACCAACTTGGTTGTCCCACAGCTGCCTCAATTAACCCAGCTGTGCTCCTTTGTTTCATGTTGCTTTACTAAATCCTGATCCTGTTACAACTTATTCACTGAATTGCAATGAACAATTCCCTAGGTTGACTTTGAGACCTGTCAATCTCCTCCAATTGTTTATAGCAATTCTATAACATATTTATCTTACATAATACATTGCCTTGAACATATGCAGAGTTCCTTTTTACATTCACATATACATTATATCATACCCAACATTTCACATGCTTTGTTATGTTTGGTTGGCCCCAATACTTTTGTCAAACAATCAGCTTTATTATTTTCTGTTCCACAGTATACCAGTTCAATTAAACCATTTTCTATGCTTTGCTTTACATTTTGGTATCTGATATCTGTGTGCTTAGATCTGCTTCTTACATTTGGTGAGTTTGCCATTTGTATGACAGCTTGATTATCTTCAAAAACCTTTATTTGTGATTTTATATTCAATCCCAGATCTTGTGCTAATTGTTTATAGAATACTAGATCTGTACACAATTCAGATAATGCTGCATACTCAGATTCGGCAGAAGACAACGATATAAATTTCTGTCTAGCTGTCTTCCAGCTTATCAAACTTCCTCCCAAATGTACAGTCATGCCCAATGTTGATCTTCTGGTTGTTAAATCACTACCATAATTAGCATCGGCATAAGCAGTGATAGCCAGTTCTCCCACTGGTTCTAAATTTAGCTTTTTATTTTGTGCCTCCTTTAAATACCTAAGTACTCTTTTTGCTGATTGCCAGTGCCTTGCATTCGGCTTGCTCACATTCCTAGATAGCAGGTTTACAGCTATAGAGATGTCTGGCCTTGACCATCTGCTCAAATATAGTAAGCTGCCTACCAGTGACCTATATACATCAATATCACATTCCGGGCCATTAATATCTTCTTTTTCAAACTCTATGTTCATTGGAGTTGCTGCACCTTTACAATCCTCCATCTTATATTGTTTTAGGAGTTTTAATATTTTGTTCTTTTGTGCTATTTTAAATCCTTTCTCGCTTCTTTCTATTTCTACTCCCAAGTAGTTACTTATTTCTCCTAAATCTCTCAATTTGTAATGTTTCTTTAACATTTGAATTGTTTCTTCAGCCTCTTTCTTATCTTTGGTAAATATGGCTAAATCATCCACAAACACTAACATTATAGCTTGTGTTCTCTCATTTATAAATAAACAAGGGTCAGCTTTACCTTGCACAAAATCATTATCTTTTAAAGTTTTGGTTAAATGTTGGTTCCATTCATGGCCACTTTGTCTGAGACCATATAGACTTTTTTTTAATATCCAACATTTACCTTCACTTTCAATACCTGGTGGAATTTCCATATAAATTGTGTGTTTCAGGTCAGCATATAAATAGGCTGTTTCTATATCAACATGCCTGGTCGTGAGATTATGCTTGGCTGCATAGGTTAAAGCAAATCTCAATGTCTCTGGTCTTAGAGCCGGGGCAAAAACTTGATCATAGTCGTTTGAAGTTTGTGCATACCCTTTTGCCACTAACCTTGCTCTATACCTCACATTACCATCGGCATCCACCTTCCTTTTAAATACCCATCTGGAACCAATTACTTTTGATTTTTCAGGCAGTTTTACCTCCTCATAAACTTTCAGTTGTTTTAATGAATTTAACTCCTTCTCCATTGCCTCTTTCCATTTTATTTGTTCTTTCTCAGGCATATTACATATGTCTTCATATGTCTCTGGTTCAGCCACATTGAGACAATAATAGGTCTCAGGCTTGTACCTGTCAGGAGTTTTTCTCTCTCTGCTAGACCTCCTAGGTAATTCTCTGTCCTCCTCGAGAGTTTCCCTCTCTTCTGAGTTGGATGGAATTTCTTTATCAGATTGCATTTCCTCAGGTTCTACCTCTCTTTTAATTTCTTGCTCTGGTTGAGAGTCACTATCATCTGCACTATCTTCACTACTCTCATTCCTTTCATATAATTTAATTATTGTTTCTGGGGGTTTGCATATTTTGTCCCAGTTACTGTGCTCATTAAAAGAAGCACTGCTACTTATTATAAGTTTGTTGGTATTTGGCAACCCAAACCTAAATGCTCTCCTATTTTGTTGGTATCCAAGGAAATACATCAACCTGGCTTTCTTCTCTCCCTTTCTCCTTATTTCTTTTGGGATGTGAACCCATGCAGGAGATCCAAATACGTGTAAAAATTTTAAATTTGGTTTTCTCCCAGTCCAAACTGTGTAGGGTATGTTGTTTATTCCACTGTGCCAAAGGATATTAATATAAAAATTCGCACAAAGTGTAGCTTCCCCCCAATATTTCTCTGATAAATTACTCCCCCTAATCATTGCCTCAGCCATATTCTGCAGAGTTTGGCCCCTTCTTTCAATAAAGGCATTCTGAGTAGGTGTATAGGGAGCGGCTCTCCTGTGAGTAATACCATTTTTCTTTAATATTGCTTGAAATTTGGCATTTGTGAACTCTGTTCCATTGTCAGTTTGCACCACTTTAACCTTTTTCCCTGTTTTGCGCTCTACAAATTTAAGCCATTTTTCAAACTCTACATGTACTGCACTTTTATCCTTCATGAGATAGCAGTATCCAAACCTGGACTTTTGGTCTTGGATAGAGAGAATGTATCTGGCTCCTCCTAATGATGCACTTTTGGGTCCAATTACATCAACTGACACCAAATCTAATATATTTTTCACTTGTACATCACTATGTTTCATTATTGGAGCTTTCTTACTCTTGGCTAATTGGCAAGCTTGACAATTCACATATTCATTGCATTGCTTTAAATTAACTCCTACTGAGTTTTCAATTGTTTTTCTCAATGTTTTGTAGTTTGCATGTCCTAGCCTTTGATGCCATAAATGAATACAATCTTTGTGTATACATTTGTTTTCATAGACATTGTTAGCCTTAGTGCAGTTTAGTCTATATAAATTGTTTCTAGCATAGCAATTCAATTTTTCATTGTTCTTGCTAGTTATTACACATTTCTCCTCATAGAAAATGCTAACAAACCCATTCTTTGCTAATGAACTCACAGAAAGTAAATTATGCTTCAAATTTGGAACATGTAAAACATCTATTGGTCTAGCAATATAAGGTAATTTCACTTTACCTTTTCCCAGTACCTTAGCACTAACACCATTTGCTAAGCATACTTGTTGGTTGGATACAGGTTGGTAGTTAAATATTAGCTGTTTACTCTTACACATGCTGGCAGTTGCTCCAGAGTCGACAATCCACTCTTCTCCCTGTTCAGAGTTATAAATTTCCTCAGTCAGGCTTAGTGTTTCTCTCTTGCGTCTGGTTTGTTTTTCTTTTCCTTTCTTAAATTTACAGTCTTTCATCAGATGTTTTCTTGAGCCACAGGAAAAACAGCGTTTTCCAGAATGAATGCTTGCAGCTGTGTCCCCCTCCTCCTCACTTTCTTTCAGCTTATCACGGTGATTAGTGAGTTTGGAGTCTCGGAGCTGTTTGTTATCTTTTCTCTTTTGTTCCTCTTCCAACAGTTTGCTAGTTATATTAATTACTGTTAGCTCTGCTTGAGGAAGAATTTCTAAATTGGTCACCAGCTGATCATATGACTCATCTAATGAAGACAGGATAATAAACGCTTCTTGTATTTCTGTAAATGTGATGTTCTTTTCCCGTAAATCCATCAACATTGACTTCATTGCCTCTAAATGTTGAAGCATACACCCTCCAGCTTGCAGTCTAGTTCGGAAAAGTTTTCTAGCAATTTGAATCTGGCTTCCAACGTTATCTCTTACGAAGAGTCTCCTTAAATCCTCCCATGCCTTCTTTGCTGAGTTTTGGCCTCTCAGGTGGATAAGAAGACGGTCTTCTAGAGTTAACCCAATAATAGCCAGAGCTTTTGCATTTAGTTTCTTTTTCCTCTCATTTAGGACTGCTGGGGGATTTTCTACAATGTCCCACAAGGCTTCCTTTTGCAATAGCAACTGAACCTTCTGCTGCCAAGTTGCATAATTCTCCCCATTCAACTTTTTTATGCACAGTCCAGCCATAGACATTTCGTTGGCCATTTTTACCACAGACTGTAGCCCACACTACTAGGCTCTCTCTGGTCAGCAGTTTCTTCAATAACTTCTTAAATTTATACCTGGATGCAGTCTGGTGCGCTGTCTGGGCCCATAACCAATTGACAGAGGTGCTGCGTTACCAGACTACGCCAGGGGGCGTAATGGTGAAGTGAACTGCCCAGAGATTAAACCAAACAGACACTGTTGTAGTGTTGAAAGTATTATTTACAATAAAGTCCATATATACAGGGGTAAATACAGCTTCTCTTGGTCTTTTATACAGTCCTGGTCATTCACAGTAGTTCTTCAGTTAGCAATGGTAAATTACAGTTTCAGTAACCAAATATTGTTACCAATGTAAATAGTCCTGCATCCACGAAGTCTTCTCCTCTCACCACAGAGATAGTCTTCCTCCAGGATCTTCTCCTTGCAATATGGCAAGTCTTCATCCAACGATGCAGTAAATACAGTTCTCAGCAACAAGATCACCAGCAACACAACAACCACCCAAACTATCCAAACTACCCAACTACTACCCAACAATTTGTCTCTGCAAGCTTGGCTAGTTTTATCCTTGGTTCAACCAACCAACTTGGTTGTCCCACAGCTGCCTCAATTAACCCAGCTGTGCTCCTTTGTTTCATGTTGCTTTACTAAATCCTGATCCTGTTACAACTTATTCACTGAATTGCAATGAACAATTCCCTAGGTTGACTTTGAGACCTGTCAAGGGGCCTCACTGAGGTAGTAAAATTATGCCTAAGCAGCACTTTAGAAAGTTAAACAACAACAACAACAACAACAACAACAACAACAACAACAACAACAACAACAACAACAAGAAGGACTAAAATCTCTGTGATCCAACAGCCATGATAGGTGTAACTTAAAAGTAACTTTGTGGATGCTCTGTCACTATAGTGTACTGAAGGTCTGAACTCACAAGGCAAAGCCCTACATAGAGAAAGCTAGAAGATCAGGTAAAAGGTGAGATGAAAACCCTGTTTTCCAGCCCAGTTATTTTCTTTATGCAGGGTGTTGTTTTCTATGGAGGAACATCTAGTTAGAAAGATCCCAAAGCAATAATCCGAAATAGAACTGGGTCAAATATTTCAGCCCAACAGATTTCTTTGGTAAGGAGTGGAGTGAGTGGGCTGTCATTTTGGAAGAAGGATGAATGTTTATGGGGAAAGGAAGTTCAGGTGAGAAAGTCTAACCATTAGTCAGATGGCCTTCTTTCCTTTTTGATAAGAAGAAAGAAAGAAAGAAAGAAAGAAAGAAAGAAAGAAAGAAAGAAAGAAAAAGAGAGAGACAGAGACAGAGACAGAGACAGAGACAGAGACAGAGACAGAGACAGAGACAGAAATAAATAAATAAATAAATAAATAAATAAATAAATAAATAAATAAATAAATAAATAAATAAATAAATACATACATACATACATACATACATACATACATACATACATACATACATACATACATACATACATACATACATACATACATGAATGAATGAATGAATGAATGAATGAATGAATGAATGAATGAATGAATACCCATCTTGCTAAGGTAGCAATGCATAGTTTTGCAGCCATGTATGATAGAGTGCTGTTTTGCTTTTGATTTGGTCCAAAGAAATCTTACCAGTAGAGACCAGGGTGCTCCAGGAAATGACTGTGATTATCTCCAGTTATTGATCAGGAAGAACATCAGCCTTAAGGAGCGGAGCCTGGAAAGGAGGAAAGGCTTAGGGGTAGGGTTAGAAAAGAGAGCGGGTTAGGTGTGCATGATGTTTTGCAGGCCAGATTATAAACCTCTTCTGGCTCTATTAAGCCTACAGATAGGCAGAACATGGGCTGCAACACCCACCCCCAGTTATTTGGGGGGGGTGCCCTTGCCCATGTGCACAATTGTCCCTACCCACAATCAATTTTCCCTATCAGAAGGTGTGCTGTTTATATACCACCCCATAGCACTTAAAACACTCTCCAGATGGCTTACGAGTTAATTATGCAGGCTGCACATTGCCCCCACCTCCAGCAAGCTGGGGAACCTTGAGCCGGCTGCCTGGGATTGAACCTTGGGTCATGTGCAGAATTTTGGCTGCAGTACCGCTGCTCCATGAGATCTGGAAGCACCCTTTAATTGCACCCATTACAGGAAAGGAATTATCTTTTGGGGTGCTGTATTCATTAATGATCCC
Source organism: Pogona vitticeps (assembly GCF_051106095.1). NCBI lineage: Eukaryota > Metazoa > Chordata > Lepidosauria > Squamata > Agamidae > Pogona > Pogona vitticeps. The sequence goes on from NC_135795.1 coordinate 9,908,311, forward strand.
CATTGACTGCAGGTGGGGAGAGAGGAAGAAGGGGGAAGAAGTTCTTTTCCAACGCACCATCTTGGGTGGGTGTGATGCTCCTTAACACAAGTTTGTGTTATAGAGTTTGTCCCAGTACCTATTATCACAAATGCCTTTCAACTCACGAATCTGGGCAGCAGATGTATGAGCTGGAGAATATTCAGCCAAGAAAGAAAGAAAGAAAGAATTTCCCTCCCTACCATATGACAGCCCAGTGTTTTTTTTCCCCCAGCAGGGAGATATGATTGACAGGAAAACATTGTTGATGGGCACAGCAAGTTTAGCTCCTGAGAGAACAGGAGGGGAAAAGCACTGAATTCTCACTGAAGTCATTTTCAGGTCCATCGTCTTAATATGCTAATTCAACAAGCTGTTCTCCATCTACTGAAACGCTGCATTCCAACCCAGGAAAAGGCCAGAGAAGACACAGAGAAGAGCAACAGCATTCTTCAGTTCAATACTTTGGAGGAGAAGTAGCAACTTGTATAGGTGGAGGGGGCAGAAATCCCCTTTGCCATCATTTAAATTGTGAGAATAAGTGTCAACCTTCAGAACACGGCCAAGGAGCCCGAAAAACCCACAACAACCATTAGATCCCGGCCGTGAAAGCCTTCGTGAATACAATAAGTGTCACCTTATTTTTGCTTGTTTTTCTATAATCCTATTGTAAGCACTCCTCTGTCTTGATTGGGGTCATTTCCTTCTTCCCATATTAGATTAAAAGATTATCACAGCTGGTCACCTGTCTCTTAAGAGCCATTGCATTATGCACAAATCAGAGATTCACAGTTAACTGTTAGAGGTGATGTAGTAGTAAATACAACTAGTAGTAATTCACATAGTAGTACAACTAGTAGTAATTCACATACAGTGGTGCCTCGCTTAATGATTACCTCGTTAAATGACGAAACCGCTTGACGATGAAGTTTTTGCGATTGCTTTTGCGATCGCAAAATGATGTTTAGATAGGAAAATTTCGCTTGACGATGATCGGTTCCCTACTTCGGGAACCAATTTTTCGCTAGACAACAATTTTTAAACAGCTGATTAGCGGCTCTAAAATGGCCGCCCGCTGTGCAAAATAGCTCCCCACTGTATTTTAGGATGGATTCCTCGCTTTACAGGCACCGAAAATGGCTGCCCCTATGGAGGATCTTCACTGGACGCTGAGGTATTTAGCCCATTGGAACGCATTGAACCAGTTTCAGTGCATTTCAATGGGCTTTTTCATTTTGCTTGACAAGGATTTCGCTTAACAGCGATTTCAACAGAACGAATTATCCTCGTCAAGAGAGGCACCACTGTAGTAGTACAACTAGTAGTAATTCAGTTTGGAATCAGAGGACAATGTGATATATATAAATATATATAAATTGAGATAGGTATTAGAAACACGTGAGAAATACAATGACAGAAATAATAGGTGCAAGAACAACAAATCTATGCATACGCATAAACTTCTACATCGATACCAGTGGGATCCTGGCCAGTTTGTGCAGCTGATCGTTTCCAAGATATTTAATTAAATAGAATTCAATTGAAGTTTGAACCCTAACAATTTCACGCCAATGTGAGAGTCACAAAGACACAACCTCCCCTGGTGTTAATAACTTTACGAGCCAAGATTCAAATGAGTTTAAATTAAGGCAAAGTTCTTCAATGGGACATAAATCTTACAAATAGTGGTACTATGTATACATTTAAAAGGAAAATGCATTTTAAAGCCATAGAGGCAGAGGATTAATTAAGGTTTTTTTGAAAAGTGACTGCGTTATTATCTGTGTTGTGCACTTCATTATTAGACTGGTGGGTGATTTCCCCTAATACATTGGACCATTTAATTTTCTCTATCCTTTCCCAGTATGTGTCAGGGTGACAAAATAAGCACTTGTGACTATACTATCTCATCGTCATCATCTTAGAACTGCAGAGCTAGAAGGGATCCTATAGATCATCAAGTCCATCCTCTGTCAAGGAGGCCCAGTGGGGTATCGAACCCTCAACCTCTGGGTTTGCAACCAGATGCCTAAACCACTGAGCTGTCCTGATGTAAACTGCCTTGCTGATGTGATGAATGCACAAAAGGTATATGGATCCTTAATAAAATGAATAGAACTTGGGCTGCAATGCCCACACATGTTTCTCTAGGAGTAAGCCCTAAGGAACATAGTAGGGCTTTTCAGTGAATTTACATGTGGGATCCCAGCCTTCGGCTCTGCGGCCAGGTGTCTAAACCACTGAACTACCCAGGAGTTGTTGTGCACAATTGCTGCTTCCCCCCCCCCGGCCAGTTGTGTGATCTTTTGATTGGCTTCTTGCTCGTTATTCCCCCGATGGTCTTTGAAATACAGAATCTATGTCTATTTGAAATTGGTTCTCCAGCTCAGTTCTGCGGGGTAACAATACAGAGTGTTGCTCGGAAGGTTATTTTTGCTTCGGAATATGGTGTTTCGGACTCTGCTGCCTTTCTGTGCTGCTTACAGCCAAGACTCTTAACGATTATGGGTGCCCGGCTTGCCATGTTCTCTTTGATTTCCTCTCTTGAGCTCCCTGATGTGGTCACCCACCACCCCCGCAAAGAACTCCTAGCTAGGTATTTTTACTCAGGCGGAGCACCTCTGCAATGTGATACTGGCCTTGAACTGAACATTTATATATGTTTCTGGGAAAAAAGTGTTAGAGAACAGTTGACAGTTCTTTGCCATGGTGATGAAAAGATAACACACCACATTCAAGTGCACTTTGCAATACATCTAGTACTAGGAGGGGAACCCTCAACCCTCATGGGCACCCAGGAGTCATGTGTGAAGCTAGTTAGTGACTGTTCCCACCTCAAAGACCCTGTCTGTTTGATGCTGTATTATAGTGTCATCCAAAGCTTTAACTGATGTGAAAATTCATCATCCTTGTCAAATATAGCTGTCTCGATGAAATGCTTCCACTAGGGTTGCTTGCCTCTTGCTAGGATTGAGAAATGAGTCATCTCACCCTCTCCCTCTCCCTCTCCCTCTCCCTTCCCTTCCCTTCCCTTCCCTTCCCTTCCCTTCCCTTCCCTTCCCTTCCCTTCCCTTCCCTCCTTCTCCCTCCCTCCCTCCCTCCCTCCCTCCCTCCCTCCCTCCCTTTGCTTCAGATCTCCACAACTTGTATAAAATATGTGTGTCTTCTGCGTTGTCACTGACCAATAGCTACCCTGATAGGGCTTTCAAAGTAAGTGAGATATTTAAGGAGTGGTCTTACCAATCCCACTCCTCCCAGTGAGTTCCTTGGACTGCCAGAAATATGATCAAGCGGGTCACAGATCAAATCAAGCCCAAATTATCCCAAAAATGGAGGCTGTCTGACTTTGAGCACGTCTTGAGTCGGCAGGATTCTCTAGAAAAGACAATAATGCTGGGAAAAGTGGAAGGTAGCAGGAAAAGAGGAAGGCCAAATACGAGATGAATTGACTCCCTAAAGGAGGTCACAGCTTGCTAGAGCTGAGCAGGGCTGTTGAGAACAGGACATTTTGGAGATGGCTCATTCCTAGGGTCGCCATCAGTAAGAGGTGACTTGATGGCATGTAACATTAACAACAGATGTTCTGAACTTCTGCCATCCAGAAATGTTAGATGAGAATTTGCCACCACTGACTGTGGATGTCGGGTGAAGTCAAATTCACATTGTGGAAGACACCAGGTCAAGCACAGCTGACCTAAGAGAAGCAGAAGACAAAGCGATTGGGCAATGCCTTCAGTTTTTGCGGAAGTCATCCAATGTTAAAGCACTTCCGTTGGGTGCCTTTGTGCTCCAGCTGTCACTCTAATCTGAATAGGCGGAGGCGTCCGTATAGGTCCTTTCATAGCTGTGACTTTGCATGTCCTCTTTCACACATGGATGCATGAGGGCAATCAGACGGACAATCGAATCCAACCAAGCTAGCGGAAATGATACTGTGTTTTATCTTTGATTGACCCTGATGCGTTTCAGATATTTCAAGACATCTGGTCGCCATAGCTCAGTTTCCTCATTCTCTCTCCCTTCTGCCTCCTGATAGAATAAAATAAAATAAAATAAAATATAAAGAGTATTAAACTATCAGGGCTGTCAAAAGCAGGAGCCAATCAGGACCTTGGACAGAGTCAAGGACAAGATGACGAAGTTGATTTGCACAGAGCAGAGACTGTTGGCTGATGTGGAGGAAAAATGAAGCTTCAGCAAGATTGGGTTTTGGCTGACAAGCCTGGCTCTCCGCAACATGTCTGGAAGATACTCTACTCATGATCTTAGACACCACACAGCTTAATGATGTTCTTGTTTCAACTACAACTCCCAGAATCCCCCAGCCAGCATGGCCTAAACAGTCATTTCCCAAAGCTTTTGAGGGTTAAGTACATTGTAAGGGAGTTGCCATTCCAACTGGTTGGCCATTGACCATATCTGGAGGGGGCCCATGTCCCCTGGCTTCAATGAGATGCAGGCAGGGAAAAGAAGTACCTGGGAGGGAGCAGAGATGAGGAAGACCTGAGAAAGGGAGCCAGCAGGTGGGATGGAAGGAGTGGAGCTGGGAATAAGAGGGAAGGAAGGGGGAGATGAGGAGAAGTCTTGGGAAGAAGCTGCCACTGGTCTTCTGCATGATGGTGGTCTCAAATGTCCTGCAGGACTCTTGGGCTGGTGGGTACAGAGGATGAGAAGGGGTGGGTGGTGCCACCACTACTGGTGATCATGCCTCTCACCGCTCACTCGAACACTGGGGAAAATCTCCCCATTTGCAAACAGTCCTCTGTCTGGAGCTACTGGTCTTCCCTGAAAGGGGCTTTGGAGTTGCTGCTGGTGAGTGGAGCTCAGTCCCAGGAAAGAGCAACAGATGGACTGGGGCTAGGGAGTAGATCTAAGCCCCAGTGAAAGGGGATAGATGGACTGGCTGTGGGGAGCAAGAAGCTATGCCCTGGGGTGTGGGATGATGCCTTTGATCTACTGACTCCGATGCATGCTTGAGTCAATAAAGACTCCTTGAGGACCTCTTTGGCTCCAGTGTGTTTAAGGAACCAAAGCGGGATGAGCCTCTTTCAGGCATTCTTCCCCTTGAAGGCAATGTTGAGTTGCACAGTGGTGCTGAAACCTGGAATTACTCCAGACACACAGGCCACCCATGGCCAGTGACTGACCTGACTTATCAAGAGGCAAGACCTTTTAGCCCATCAATTGATGACCAGCAGACCCAAATGTTGGACAACATATTGACTGTGCAGCAATGAAATTGAGCTGAGATGTTACAGCAGCTGGCAGAGACCCATAAAAGAATGCACCAGTAATGCCGGGGAAAAGCTCTATTAACAGAAATCAAGATTCTTCCACCTACAGTGGGTGGTTCATGGATCTTGGTCACACCCTGAGTGTAAATGGATTAAATTTATGTTCAGTATATACAGATGCATATAATCTCAGGTGCATTTGTCTGGATTATCTGTGATGAACATTACATATATTTTCAAGTGACTGAAGGGTCTGCCATTCTCGGTTGTATCCTTGAAACCTCGCAAAAGCTTAAGTAGACATTGCTCAACTTGAATTCTTGTTAGGAGGAATTTTACTGTCTTTTCAGCCTGGATTAAAGATGTGCTTTCTCTCTGTGAGAACATCCCATATCCTCATCAACAGACACAAGCTTTGCCCATTGCCTGTCAGGAGTTACAGTTGCCTGGAACCCAGGAATATAATTCTGTTCTCACCAAAATGGATCGGATTCCAAGTCTTTTGCAGTGACAACAACAGCAGGCTTTTTCTCTGTACGTTGTGTTTTGGCACCAGATGGCAGAAAACAAACCATATCGAGACTGCAAAAATATTCATTAAATAAAGGGGATGAGAAGAAACCAAAATTCACATGAAGAATTCTTAGGCAGAACTCTGGGGAGAGCAACCCACAAACACAAATCTGAAGATCTTTAGGTTCCACTCCTCCCCAGAGAAAGGCTTTTGGGGTTGTTTACTTCTGATATTGACTTCATCTCCATCTCTCCCTTCCTGCTGTGGGGCTTCCTGGAAGACATAGTCCTTTAGGAGGCGCCTTCTATAGGACGTTGAGGCTACAACTCCCAGTTTCCTCTGAACCTGGTTGGCCAACCACTCCTTCCGTGGTGTGAGGCTCTCCATGCGAGTCAAAATCCTAATCTTTCTATTTTCTAGCCTGCAAAGAAATCCTTCACAGATAGAAATGGGTCTCTTTTTTAGGCCTATATCTTTTGCGTGAGCCAAAAAGACCGATGGAGAGGGATGGAGTTAGTACAGTTTCCTAATGCCTCCGTAATGGATTGAACGAAACTTGAGGGAAACACCGAGTTATGGTCAAGCAATAAGAGAGGATGGCCATGTTGCTAAGCAACTAGCTCATGGCCTCCCCTTGCTTAAGTTCTTCTCGGCTTCTGGGAGGATCACTGGGTTTTCCTTGGTGGGCATTTGCACCTCTTTAAATTCCCCGTTAAGCTCTGATCCTATTGGGAATTTCTCCAACATCCAGACGACGTTCTCCTTACATGAGTGTTTTCAAGTGATTTTTGTCTATTTCTTCCTGCGCTTTTCTGTGCCTCCAAAGTCTGGGTTGGTGTATACTCCTATTTTCTGTGCCTCCTGTTTTCCCCAGTCTGTATCTCTGTAGCATGCAGTCTGTTTGTTTAAACCTGGGAGTATACTGATAGCATTTGTTTTTTGCAAGAACAAAGTTTGTGCCTCACCAGAGAGGAACTCTGCCTCCTCAAAATCCAGAAGCATGGAAATACCGGTTGCCGAGGAGAATGAAAAAGAGAACAGCAGCAAGAGGTGATTTCTGAAAGCTTAATTCATTCTGAAACATTAACATAAAGCTACACTGGCTGTAGCAGCAAAGTTTCCCTAGTTGTCGCACCGCTTCAAAACAAGAGGGGGTGGTGGTGGAAACACATCAACAGCTAGAGGCCCTTTTTTTATTTTATAGCTGGCTGTAAGTAACATTTATGAATTGTCCTCAGCCTCCTTTAACTTCTCCAGATCTATGCAATGGACTGGATGCCCTTCCATAACAATATTTTCTGGTGGCTGGATCAATATTTCTCAGCGATGGAGTGCGTTTGCTATGAAAAGGCTTTTAGTACAGTTATAAGGCAGTCAATAATGATGCGTGACCTTTCCAAACTCCCTCGCCTTTTTCTTCTATCCGCTTGGTGAAAAGGAGGAGGAAGGAAGGGGAAATCTATAGCATAGCCCCTGGAAAAATAACTTCTCTTTTTTCACCTTGTACCCCTTCCCACCTGGATTTTGTGGGAACACAACTATTCCCAGCTTTTCTGAGCATGGACGCTGGCAAGGGATTGTGGGAGGGGCACAGATTGTCCGCGTGTCTTGTGAAAGGAGGGAATAACAGCTGATGAGAGCCAATCCCCCATTTTAGCTCCCTCTTTTTTGACTAAGAACCATATAGACAAGAGAGGTGGAACACCCATGGGCCTAGTTGTAGGGCGCGATGGGCAAAATGGCAGCCATTGCGTTGCCTGGGGATCCAAAGGTGGTCTCCCTGGGAACCCCAGAGAGCAGAGGTCCATCTGGAAGGTCTCACTCCATTTCAGTGGAGTTTGTGGAGGAGACCTTCATAAGGATTGTGCTCGGCTTTGCTAAGCTTACTTTATCTTGCAGGCTTTATCTTGTGCGGAACCCATTCACGTTGGCTCAAGAGGTTGCCTTGTTACTAAAAAAGAAAATAATTGCACAGTTAAGGCGCTGACATTTTTCTACACCATACTTCGGAGTTGCACCGTTAACTGTTGTGTTGTTATTAGGATAATGATGAAAGATGGATCCAGGTATGAATTTCAGCTAACCTCCATGGTATCAGCATCCAAGACATATTTGTGCAGTGGCTCATCGATCAACTTTTCCATTATTTTAACATGACAGCTTTCTCCCATTGTTTCCCACACATTAAAATGCAGGGTGTTATTTTCCCCTGAGCTAATGTGAATTATGTGACCCTTTATTGTACTTTCTTCCGGTAACATCATCCATGAAGGACTTGGATGTACCTAGTTTGATAGATGGGTCAGTAAGTTAGGCATCTGGCTGCCGAACCAGAGGTTGGGAGTTCATTTCCTCCAATGGGAGTAGAGCCAGCCTGGGTGGCCTTGGGCCAGCTGCACCGTCTCAGCATGAAGTGGATGGTGAACCACGTTTGCGTATCCTTTACCTAGAAAACCTTGGAAAAGGTTGCCATACAGTAAATCAGAATTGACTTGATGACACCCAATTGTTATTCTTAGAGTGGAAATAGATATATCAGGGTGTCTTAGCAAGCACATTGTGCTAGGTAAGACTATTGCATTGGTTCTTAACCTTGGGTTACTCAGGAGTTTTGGACTGCAACTCCCAGAAGCCTTCACCACCAACTGTGCTGGCTGGGGTTTCTGGGAGTTGCAGTTCAAAAGCATCAGAGTAACAAAGGTTAAGAACCACTGGACTATTGGACTCCATAGCTCATGATGGTGATCGGCTCCTCTAGAAAAGGAAGTGTATAAGAGGACTTCCTGTCTAGCCTTGCTTGAGTGGTAAACTCTTTGTATTCTCTAGGCAAGTCTTGTGTTTATGATCTGGTCCTTTGGGAGGGGTGTAGAAATCTATCCGGGCAGCATCCTGTTAGGAAATTGAGGAGATGATGGCCCCACAAGGGTAGCATCCTAAGAAACCCCAGCCAACAGGAACACTTCCCATTGGTTCAGTGGGTCTACTTGAACTCTTTGGCCTGCATCTGGGGGAGCTGGAGATCACCCTGTTGAAAACTATGGGAAAAGGGGCAGTGAATTCCGCTTTGGGTAAACACCAGAAGACGAACAACAGATCATTGTGTATGTGATTAAAAAAGAAACATGATTTTGGCCACAGTCAGTTTTTGTGTAGAGTAGGACCCCTACATCCAAGAGGTCCATATCCACTGATTCATTCATCCAAAGTCTGAAAATATTAAAAATATTAAAGGAAAAATCCCAAAATACATATTTCTAATGATGAAGCTATCAGAAGTGGTACGAGATGGAGCCAGTGACCCTTTTACATATAGCACTCACTAACAGCGTTTACTATAATCCATATCTTTCAGCATCCACAGGGAAGGGGAGCTTGGAAACAATCCCCTGTGGATATGGGGGTCCAACTGTATTTCTTTGACTCCCCTCTGCATTTTCTTTCTGTCCACGCCACCAATAATGTGTTATTAGTATGTCTCTGTTTAAACAAGAAATAATGAATCATGCTGATGAGTTGTTTTTTAAAAAAATAGTGAATTGAAAGTAAAAAATTACAAGCAATCATCTCTCTCTCTTCTCTCTCTCTCTCTCTCTCTCTCTCTCTGTGTGTGTGTGTGTGTGTGTGTGTGTGTGTGTGTGTGTCTTCCTTTAGGGACTCAGTCCATCTCGTATTTGGTCTTCCTCTTTTCCTGCTGCCTTCAACTTTTCCGACCATTATTGTCTTTTCCAGAGAATCTTGCCTTCTCGCGATGTGCCCAAAGTTGGACAGCCTCCATTCCACCATTTCAACATTTTGGCCTCCAGAAATGGTTCAGGCTTGATTTGTTCTAGGACCCACTTGTTCGTCTTTCTGGCGTTATCTGCAAAGCTTTCCTCCAGCACCACGTTTCAAAGAAATCAATTTTCTCCCTGTAGCTACGTGTCAGTTCTCCCTCCCATTTTTTACATTCTTCCTTGCTTGCCCATCCTTTATTTTTCAAAGTTCCACAGAAGCCACTGGTAGATGAAGGAGGGGACCACGGCTCCTTTATTTATCACAAGAATATTATTATTCCAAATTTGAAAAATGCACTCTTTTTAAAATGGAAAACCCTGAAATTTGATGCAGAGCAGCACCAAAGTGCAGAAAAAGGAATTAATGTGGAAAAGAAGGGAAGGGCTGCAGTGGGCCCTGATCCAGAAAAGTATGGAGGGCTGTGCTTAAATGTGACCTAGAATGAAGGCTGTACATATGCTGAGCATTAAAAATGCTGTTCTGTTGATTTTTCTTTTTCCACCCGATGCTCAAGCCAGGCCTGTTATTATGGACAGGTGTTTTTCCAATCTGGCTTTGCCAAGGTACCTCATTTTTAACTGGAAACATTCCATATTATCTCCATAATGAGACCTACATTGAATAAGAAGCAGAAAAATGTACCTTATGCCTGCCTGCCTGCCTGCATCTCTCTCTCTCTCTTTCTTTGTGTGTATGTGTCTAGTGAGAAACAAGCCTGCAAATGACTTTTAACCTGATGTAATTCCCAGGGAAAGGCTGGCCTATGCCCTCCCTTTGTCTTATACACATGCCGCGGTGTTCCAAATGAGGCATTAATGAGATGTTAATTGCTTATGCAAATGTAGAATGCTAGACAATGAAGGCTGTTGTACTAAGAGTTTAAGGGCCATATCATTGCTCTGAATGTGCACAGGACCCCTATTGCTATTAATTGGAATGGCTAGCCTCCCCATAAGCAGAGTGCTGTATGTAGTCTGTTATCTTTTAGCATTTGGGAGCACACCTGGAATAAAAGTTAATAGCTGCATCGTATCTTATATATTCTCTTCTGGATATGGACCTGCATTATGGATGGGTAAGACGATCCCTGAGTAGTTTATTGGGCATTAAATTGCTGCTCAAAGATACCTTGGTTCAACCCTCAATCCAAATGGAGACAGCAGCCGAGAAATCAGAAGACTTGAAACAAGGAAGGGCAGCAATGAAGGAAGTGGGAAAGATCATCAAGCGTAAGGATGGGTCACCGGAGAACGAGATCAAAACAATCCACACTCTTCTACTTCTGACCACCAGGTACGGATGTGAGAGCTGGACAGTAAAGAAAGCAGATGGGGATCCACTTTCTGAGCTAGCTTGAGATAGCTCTGCAGCTATGCATATGTATAAATTCTGAAGCCACTTTACAACTTAACAGGCCAGCTAATTCCATGGCTAAAATCCTGTTGTGCATGTGCCCCTCATAATCATCAGATTTCCACTGATTAAAGACTCCCTTTTTGTATTCTGGCATGCACGCACACATAGCTCAAGCACAATGAGACAAAGTTGGGTGCACACTAGAATTAAAAGAAGAAGCAGGATTTTGGCCAGTGTTGTCTGCACTAGTGGCCCCTAACATTGGGCTTCCAAATGTTCTTGGACTGCAGCACCCAGAAATCCTGGCTAGCACTGCTAGTGGTGAAGGCTAATGGGAGTTCAAGTCCAAGAACACCTGGGGGGGGCAGGGTTGGGAACCACTGTTCGACACTATGACAGCAACTGTATCTCAACTGTATCTCTTTCCAGTCTTAGAGATATCTAAATGTGATTATTCTACATGGCAAGCATATGTTCTGCCAATACAGTGGTGCCTCGTATAGCGAGGTTAATCCGTTCCAGATTAACCCTCGCTATGTGAAAACATCACTGTACGGAACAGGGAAAGCCATTGGAACTTAGTTTAATGCATTCCAATAGGCTCCAAAACTCACCGTTCAGCGAAGTTTTCCCATAGCCGGCAGCCATTTTCGCGCCCTCGGTAAGCGAGGGGAGGGTGTGAAAATGCTGCCCGCAGCCATTTCGGGGCTTCCGGTGGCCATTTTGGTACCGCCGAATAGGGGCCATCGGTATGCGATCGCATTTGCGATCGCAAAACCCTAATCGCTACGCGATTTCATCGTTATATGGTGCGCTTGTTAAGCGAGGCACCACTGTAATCTGTGGTCCTATGGTTGGTCACCTTGTATGATACTCAGTGTGGTGTAGGAAAAAATAACAGATTAGGATTCGGGAGAACCAAGTTCAGCTCCTGCTCAGTCATGAGGACTCAGTGAGTAGCTGTGTGGAGCTGGTAGAACCACTCTTAAATGTCTCACTTGCCTTGAAGGCTCTTTGGATCAGTCCTGATTTGGTGGTGCATAACACACACATGATACTCAGGGAAAGGCAGCAGATGAGGCCAGCACCACCATTTGACCCATGGAACTGAACTGAAAACAGGAGGTATGGGAAATTCCAACTCCCTGAGAACTTGATCTAAAGAGCCTCGGGGTGCAGTGGCTAAACTGTAGTATTGCAGCCAAAACTCTGCTCATGGACAGTGTTCAAGACCAACGAATTTGACAGCCAGCTTGGGTTTCTCTTAGCCTTCCATCCTTCTGAGGTCAGTAAAATGAGTACCCAGTTTACTTTGATGACAATGTGTAGCCTGCATAATAAAAAAAAATTGTAAACCGCCCAGGGAGTGTTCTAATTACTATGGAGCACTATATGAACAGCACACTTTTGCATTCGTTCATTTGTTCGTTCGTTCGTTCATTCGTTTTCTATAATGCCCTCCTGGCAATGCAGGCCACTCTGGGAGTTTACGTAGTACAATAAAACAAAATATAAAGACAAACAAGACAATAATATAAATAGTCAGTCCAATATAAACAAATGAAAAAGATACCAGGAAGACGTTAAAATACAATATTAAGGCATTTGAAACAATATCTGGGCGACAGACACTACGTTTTCCTACAGTTTTGGAAAGAAAAACAAAAGAAAAGATTTCTCTCTTCCAGAAAAATTCGCCAAGAAAACAGATTATTTCTTCAGTGGTATCAATGCTTCCTATTTTAGTTCCCAAACAATCCAGCAAAAATCGGGCTGCATGTCTCCTCCGAAAGAAACCCTCGTTCAGGCCTGTCCTTTCTGAGCAGATCCAGTCTTCCTTGACAATCTGCATCGTCGAAGCAGCAAACGTGACACTGTCGTAAATGTTTGCTGGGCATGATAGATTGAGGCCCAGATACAAGCAAACATCATAAGGCCCACTTGGAGCAAGCATGGTGCCATTAACCAGCAGGCCGCATCTCCTGCCTTACTCTCTCTGTTAGGGAAGCGTAATCCATAGGAGCATTAGCGCACACAGCTGGCCGCCATAATTCCTTTAAAGATGCATTTCAGCTGGGACACAATGGCGACACTTTTATGGGGTGTCGATTCCAAAACCAGATGGCTCTGCAGTGGCAGCTTAAGAAGCATGTTACCAGGTCACTCCAGCTGGCATTGGAAAGCAAAGGAAACAGTAGGGCTTCTGAAATCTAAGAAGACAGGGAGCGGTTTTAAAGCAGAGCTGCTGTTTGCTATCATTCAAGTCCTAGGAATCTGACAGTCCAGTACAGCTGCTGGTAGAGCACATGGCTTACATGAAGAATCTTCTCTATTTATTTATTTATTTATTTATTTATTTATTTATTCATTCATTCATTCATTCATTCATTCGTTTGTTCGTTCATTCGTTCGTTCGTTCATTCGTTCGTTCACTCACTCACTCACTCACTCACTCATCCATCCATCCCACCCAGCTAGTGGGAAAGCCGCTACTCAGGGTGGCAGACAAATCACAATAACACAAAGTACACAATGAACATGAAAAATTCACAGGAATGACAAACAGGAAGCATAATGTCTAAAAAAAATAGCTAATAAAGAATGCTAAATTTAAAATAATTATTAAAAATGATGATAATAATATTAGATGGAAAAACAGGCCAGGTCCATAAACGCGAGGGAAAGCCAATCATTCTGGCGAGATTACTCCGGGGCAAGGCCATAAAAGGCTTGTGAAAATACCCAGGTTTTAATGTGTCTCCTGAAACCAAGTAGGGATGGAGCTAATTGTACCTCAAGTTGGAGCGAGTTCCAAAGTCATGGGACCACCACAGAGAACACACAGGCAATCCTCCCGTCTCTCTGTGTGTCTCTCTTGCTGAAACTTGCTGAATTCTTCCATTTTCTCCATGGAAGTTCTCTCAACATGAGACATCTCACTAAGGATTTTTCAGGCCCTGAGATTGTCCACACCTTCAGGTATTTATTATATACTGTATTTTTCTGTGTATAAGACTATACTTTTGTCTGAAATTTTTAGACTAAAAATTGAGGCTCATCTTATACACAGAAGATGAGGAGAGTACAAAAACAAGTGGAGGGGAAAGCAGGGATCAAATTGTTCCTGCAGGGCTTTGATCCCTGCTTTCCCCTCTGCTTGCTAAGTCCTATGGGGCTTAACAAAAGGAGGGGGGAAGAATCAAAGCAATCCCGTGGCTGTAGAAGGGGGAAATGGATCAAAATGATTGTGCAGTTGCTTAGCATGGGGCTTAACATGAAGGGAGAAAGCAGGGATCAAAGCGATCCTACAGCACTTTGATCCCTTTCCCCCTACACTTGCTAAGCCGCACTTAGATTTCTTAATTTTGGGTTATACATGGGGGCATCTTATACATGGAAAAATATGGTATCTATTATTACTTCTTTACAATATTTATACCCCACCGTCCTCCTCATCCAATAGGACTTACACAATGAAAAACAGACATAATGGAAAAAACACACACACAGCTGGCTAAAGAGCACTTTCCTGGGGGAGGGTCTGGTTTGGAGGGCCCATAACTCAGACCTCCCAAACTTTGCCAAACTTGGAGGGGGTAGGGAATGGAGAGTCAGCTGAAGTCTCACTGCAAGTATGGCATCTCCATGTTGTGAAGGAGTCATTCTACTTCTCCCAGAAGTCCTAAACTCCAGAAACCACGGAGCAGACAAATCGCCGATGCCAATAATAGTTCATTTTCTTGTTTCATTCTGGGCAGACACGTATCCTCGAAGTGCCCTGAAACAAACCACAAAACAGCACGATTCATGGAGAGTGGTTTTGTTTTGTTTTGCTTTGTGGTTTGTTTCATCCCCATCTCTATTCTTCACTAACATGCGGACCAGCTAACTCTCGCTGGAGATCCCCTACAATTCCTCCACAGGAGTTTTTCTCAAGGACACTGGAAGCTGAAAATAGCCCTAGATCACAATGCTGTGTTCAAAGTGTTTTCAGATATTGACTTCAGAGAGAATCTGCACCTCGCAGGGTATAAGGCGCATATGCCTCCTCTACTTCAGCATCTATGCTATCATCAACCCACCCCCTCCGCTTCAAATGGCCTTGTGTACTGCTTTACCAAGGGCAGTCCCCTGTTTGAGGGACTGTTACCTGATCTTTTAATGGAAGGATTATTCCCCTCTTTCTCAACAAACGTGTACCACTTAGCAAAGAGATAAAGAAAACAGCCTCTGAATGTCATGTGAAAAGCCACAGTTTCAGTGGTGGCATGTCAATCCACTCTGTTCCTGTCCTGTTCCTCCACTGGCATATTTTTAAGAAAGTCCAAGCACACGGCAAGATGCTGGGACATCATCATTGTCAAGTTCTAACAGTCTAAACCTATAGGCCTGCTGCTGGAGCCATAGCAGCAGGAGAAACATCTAATGGTTGCAGCTAAAACATATGATTTAAATGCCCGATGCAGAGAAATTGTGTGGTGCTCTTTCTCTGGAACAAGCTAAGAATGGGTAGAACATGGTTTGTGTACAGAAAAACCAGGTTTAGTTCTCAGGATCAGCTGGTCTGGTGGGGAGAAAAGCATCTGTCTTAAATCTCCAAGAACTGCCATCAATAGATAATGTAAAACTGAGCTAGAAGGGAAGCTTTTCAAAGTTACATTTTTGGACCACAGGTTTTCATTTTGGAGAGGGAGAGTACACGGTGGCAACAGATGCCTTAGGACAATTCCCTCCCATGAAGTTTTTTAAAGGGATGATAAACCCATGTCCCAATAAATGGTTAAAAGATTAATCATCCTTAATGGCAGCATTGTCCTTACTGGGAGGGATTCAGCAGGGACCCACTGGGAGCAGTGTGTGGTTGCCTGGTGTTGTAGTACAAGTGTTGATCCAGAACTTGGGTGATCCAAATTCCATTCTAAGGGATTAAAATGTTGAGATGGTCATTCTCTGTCAACCTCACCAGGGTGTTGTGAGGATGATTTGCAGAGAAGGAGGGCTGCAGACAGTTGCTTCGAGACGATAGTAGGAAAAGCAGAGTGTAAGTAAATAAACAGCACCATACATAAATATCTCTCTATCTCACAGTGTTTGCAGTTATACATTCTAGATGCAATCCAAACACATGGCAAATAAAGAGCAGCTCTGGATAAGGTGAAGGAATGTCATTTAAATCATACGGCCATCTAAAATTACTCTACTACTTAAAGCTTCTCAGTAGATAAGACAGATCATGGAGGTTGTTGGCTTCAACATCAGAGTGTTGGAGAGTCTATTCAGGCCTGAAATTCAATGGAGCTGTCCAGGGTTCTGAACTTTAAACATTCTGGTCGGAACTTTGAAGGGGCTATCTAAGTTGCTCAACTTGTTCTGGGATTTCTGAGCCACTCTGTTATAGCAACAGAATTCAAGTCACAAAGTAATTACAGAAGGTACTATGTTTCTGGTGAAACCCCCTGCCCTATCCCAGCTCCTCTGTCTCTGCCATAGTCATCATAATAGGATCCCTGCATTATTTTAAGAGGATGAGAGTGATGTGGTTAGTCAGAGTGGTGGATTAGGATTTAGGATTGTTAGGGTTGTAGTTCTCAGTTAGGTATAAAAATCACAGGATGACCTTGGGGCATGCAAATCTATTTATCCTAACTTATCTCAGAAGGTTGTTGTGAAGAAGGTCTACTGGACAACTCCGTGGTTTAGGATCTGGCTGCGGAATCATGCGTTGAGAGTTTGGTTCCTCATTGTGCTTCTTTGACAGGGACTGTACATGATGATCCATAGGGTCCCTTTCAGTTCTGCAGTTCGATGATGATGATGGAGGAGGAGAAGGAGGAGGAGGCTAGAAGAGGCAAGCCATGTGCACTGCCTGGAGATAATTGTAAAAAGGTGGAATAAAGAAACTATTAAATACATAATGACTACACAATAAGACTCCAGACTTTCCCTACAGAATTTACACAGACTCACACCTCCTTGTTTTACGTAGTAAAGTCATTACCAATGGGAACATGATTTTTGGTGACCTTGAGTTCCTGCCCAGGATCCAGTCCTTGCTTTGAACAGGTTCTGCATTCATTACAAGCTCGAGGAATCTGATTACACTTGTTTGATCACAGCTAAGTAGTCTGTTAATGCCTGCTCTGACCTTTGCATGCCAAATACTTGCCTTCGCTAATTTCAGCATCGTTAGTAGCACATAAGTTTTGAAAATCTTCTTATGCTGAAAAGGCTGGGACGGTTATCTGCTTTGCTTGCCTAATGAGCCATAAAATGAAATGGCGGGGAGATGCATGCCTCACACTATCAATCCGCTGGTTAAGGAACGGGGGATGATTGTGGGGAAAGGAGCATAAATCCTATCACCTCAACAAAGGCTCTGAAGTATTGACTTGACTAATCACAACTAATCAAAACACCTTTCCTCTCTTTTCCTTTCCCATCTTCTTCGAAGGGTTTCAATAGCTATTAAAGTTCCTCCCGGCACTTCAAGGTGCATAAGCAATATTGATCTGGGCACGTATTAATCATGGGGTAAAGCTTCAAGGTGCCACATCCCATCAAAGGTAATGACCCAGTGCCTCTGGGTTTTGATGGTCTCTGGGTTATATCTGTAGCTCAAA
Source organism: Pogona vitticeps (assembly GCF_051106095.1). Lineage (NCBI taxonomy): Eukaryota > Metazoa > Chordata > Lepidosauria > Squamata > Agamidae > Pogona > Pogona vitticeps. The sequence continues at coordinate 9,925,827 of NC_135795.1, forward strand.
AGGGTTAAAAAAAATTCCACTGAATCATGTTCGGAACATTGCCCAGACATCATCCATACCAACGCCTCTGTAGCCCTAGATTCCAGTTCTATGGAGACCACATTTTGGTAATGGGGATGTTCTTCAGCTTTCTTTCTACTAAGGGCCAACATCATATGCTCAAGAATGGTGGACTTCTCAAGAAGAGGCCTTTCTCTCAGTCCCACCACCCTCACAGGCATATTTGGTGAGGACCCGGGAGAGGGCCTTCTCTGTCACTGCTCCGAGGCTCTGGAACCCCCTCCCACAGGAGGCAAAGCTGTCTCCATCTTTATTGTGGAACTCCCTTCCACAAGCAGGCGAAGACCTTTCCCTTCTGGTAGACTTTCTTTAAATAACGGGTTAATGAAGGACATTTTAAAAAAGGGATCATTTTATTCTCTGCCTTACTTGTACTTGCTCTTATTATGAGTTTCCATACAATATCTGTGTAATGCTGTTCAAATATTGTAATAATTTATTATTTAGTTTTTAACTTTGTTTCTTTTAATACTGCAAGCTGCCTTCGATCCTTTAGAAGAAAGGTGGTATATAAATATTTTAAATAAATAAATAAATACCTCTGGGAGCAAAGACTAAATAAGGGATGGAACTTCTGGATTTCGAAGAAATTCAGCTCCCGGAATTCTCGCAGGATCTCCCACGCAGAATTCTGGGAGTGAGAGAGCAAGGCAAAATGCAAAAAAGAGATACTTCTGCTGTCAATCTGTAATTTTTTCCTATGTGTTTGTGCATTGAAGAAGAGATAGACAGCATGGGTGCTCATTGGGAGCCCCGGTGCATCCTGGGAATTGCTGCAATGCACCATGGGAAGGGTAGTTCCATGAAAGGGACTCTAGTATGTAGGGAGATGGAAAATGTTCAAAGAGGTAACCAAACACTTTGTAAACTAAATACTGCTTTGGTTTTTCTGTTTTTATCTCTGCTGCGATTGATAGATCAAGAAGCATCTGTTGTTGTTGAATAAGCTAAATCAGTGTAATTTGCAACTTTACATATGTGGGAGAGAGAGTAAAACATCACACAGCTATAAAGGTGTACTGGAAAAAAGTGCCCCGATTTGCCCACAAATCTCATTGCTCCATCAATTTCAAAGACAACAGGTCGAACAGGGCAAAGAGATGCAGAGCCCTGGACATCTTGATCTCGGTCCCTACACCAGCACACAACTGAGGCAAGAAAGGACAGAAAGGAGCAAAATTCTTAAAGATAACATTGGTCCACGAACGCATAAAAAGTGGTTTGCGAAGGGTTATGTTAATGACAGGTGCCCAGTGTGGTCCAGTGCAGTGGTTCCCAACCTTGGGTCACCCAACTGTTCTTGGACTGCAACTCCCCCGGCCAGCACAGCTAGTGGGGAAGGCCTCTGAGAATTGCAGTCCAAGGACAACCCTCACAGCTTGGGTTCAGGCTACCTGAAGGACCATATCTCCCTATATGTACCTTAAGATCAGCAGAAGAAACCTTCCTCTCTGTCCCACTGTCAATGCAGGCATGGTTGACGAGGACACCAGAGAGGGCCTTCTTGGTGGCTGCTCCCAGGCTATATGGAACGTTCTCCCTCAGGAGATCAGGATGGCTCCTTCCCTTTTATCCTTTTGAAAAAAAAGCTAAAGACCCTTTTCTTCAGGCAGGCTTTTCACAGTTATAACTGAATCCCTGAACCTCATTTTAGTGGATAATTGTACTCCTTTTTATGTTTTCATGTTTCAATCTTTCAATTGTATTTTAAATCATATATGGTTTATTTTATCTTTTAATGGTTGTTGTGGGTTTTTCGGGCCGTGAGTCCTGTTGGATCAGCTGTTGTCCTGTTCAGGAGATTGGGTGATTATGGTGATCAGTGTTGTTGTTTTTTTGTGTGGATGTATTGTTGTGATAAGGGGGAGAGATGGGTGTCATTAGCTGGTCTTTTGTGTGTAGGGATCACCGGTCCTTGTCGCTGGGTAGAGTTCATTGACCTTTTGCAGGCTGTATTTTATCACAACAATGCACCCACCAAAAAAAACACAAAAAAACATGCTGATCACCATAATCACCCAATCTCCTGAACAGGACAAAAGCTGATGAATACTCAACTATCCAAGCAAACTGTACCAGAGTACAGACGGAGTTCAGACTCCTGTCCTCTGACGATGCCGGCCACAGAGACTGGCAAAAGGTTAGGAAGAACAACCTTCAGAACACGGCCCGAAAAACCCACAACAACCATCAGATCCCAGCCGTAAAAGCCTTCGATAATACATTATCTTTTAATGTTTAACTTATTGTGTTTTTAAATTGTGTGAATTTTAATGTGGTGAGCCACTTTAGGTCCTTTTTTGGGAGAAATGGGAAATATATATATAAAAATAAATGACAGCTGGGTTACCCAAGGTTGGGAACCACTGCTGTAGTGCCTAGAGCGACAATCAAAGATTCAGGGGACCTGTGCTTGAGACCCTCCTCAGCTATGGAAATTCATGTTGGGTTTGAAACTGTCAAAACCACTCTGTAAATAGCTCACCTACTTTGAAACTCAGGGTTGCTACAGAGTTGGTTTCACCTTGATGGCATGCACCACACATTAACAATATTAACGTTCAACGGCTCCTCATCTTTCTCTTTCAGCCCCCACTCTGCAAAGCATGTTATTTTCAGAACAAATGTTGTATAATATCGTCAAGCTCGAGAAGAACACGAGACCCCAGTGGTTTGGGAAACAATTTTCATTACCATCAATTGCACTGATTGGGAACGGTTCGGGGAGAAATAAAGCCTTTTATGGTGCAACAAAAAGAGAAATTATTGGGAACCAATCTTAGTGACGATCAGCCCGGCTTTCAGTGATAAAGGTTAGCCAATTTAGCACGGCAGCTCTTTGACAGAGCTTTCTGGAATAAGCCTTTCATTGCTTTAGGACTAAATGTTTCACTTGGATTTGGGGGGAATGAAAAAAGAGAGACTGATTTTGTTTGCTTTTTGATTAAGAGGACAGGATTCATATCTGAGCATCGAATTAGAACGTGGCAAGGAGGGCACCACAGGTAGGTCTGGAAGGAAAGGAATGGGGCAATCTAGAGACAAATGGTCAATGAAACTGCAATAAATATCTAGAGATCCAGACACTACCTCCAATTCATGCGTGGATCTATCAATTAATTTACTTACAATCAATTAATTGATTGAGAAAAAAATTCTCACCCATCCATAGTGTATCTTTTTTCTGCTGCCCTCTTGCTAGTTCAGGAGTTCTAAGAGAAGAGACCCCACATATTTTCAGCTCACAGCAGTTGGAAAAATTCCTGTCTGTGACGGCCTCCTCTCACGTCACAAAGGGGGTGTCACGTCACTCTTACATACACACTATAATCACGCTGCCACCAACCACTCCTTCATAAGACTCTTCAGACAAATGTATGATTTCAAAAATAAAAACTTGTATTTTATTGATAACAACAGAAGGAATGGTAAATCACTTTATCAACTAAAATAAAAAGGCAATCAGTAATAGTAAAGTATCCCCTCATACACACTCTCTCTCAGACCTTCACTAACACAGTACTTTATAACATATACAAGCCCTAACTACCTAAGTCCCTACCAGACCCTATCCAAGCCCTATTTGACTCACACATCATTCACTCCCCCCTTAAATACCATAGCTCCACCCTCTGAAGTCCCACCTCCCGTCATGCTATAAGCAGATAAACTCTAGCTACAGCAGTGACGGGCAGATGACATCATCGCTACCGTCACACTGTCTCTCACTGAAACTCCCAGAATTCAAATAGTGATTCATACCCTTCAATTTTTGCAGTGTTGGCTCCCGTCATCCCTGATCCACGCTGGCTAGGTATGATAGGCCATAAACATCTACGAAGTCTGAGAAACCGAGTGGTCAATGCTGATGCGAAGCCTCAATGTCTCCACTGTCCATCTTTATTATTTTGTTGTAACCTTTAATTTGGATCTGGAGTGAAAACGAGACATTATTTACTTCTAAGTAGATTCGAATTGGATTGTATTGGTAGGAAGAGGTTCGACATAGACTTCAATGAGGGAGAATGTCTATGTGAAGCATGGCATTAAGTGGAGAAGCAAAACTGGCCTGAAATTCGGAATATTCTCTCTCAGTGTGCTAAAGAAGAGGCAGGAATATTTCAGAAGATGGTATGCAGAGCAGCTCCCCTTTTCGATGTCTCCACGGTCAAGTTCTCCGGCCTATAAACCTGGGCAGCTGCAATGACATTAAACAATAAAACAGCAATCTGTCCATCACACATATATGATTAGAATTAGCCCATCTGCATGCAAATGGTGAGTTACATTGGGAAGCAATCCAAAAGGCTGGCCATACAGCCTAGCAACCATGATCCAAAGACTCATTATCCCATTTCTTTTTGAAAAAAAATATATATCAGAGGCAGCAGCTGCTCCATTGTTTTAATAGTGATAATTATAATAATGGTACACAACTAGAATGTTAACTTTTCAGCATTCAAAAAAGGGTTAAATTGAAACTGTGAGGAAGGAGATATTTCTACCCTGCCTTCTGTCTGTCTTCATCACTATATGAAGATACAGTGGTGCCTCGCATTACGACGTTAATTCGTTCCAGCGAAATCGCTGTAGAACGAAAACGTAATGCGAAAATAAAAAGCCCATTGAAATGCATTAAAACCAGGTTGATGCATTCCAATGGGCTGGAAACTCACCATCCAGCGATAATCCTCCATAGGGCAGCCATTTTTGGTGGCTGTCTTGCGAGGAATCAGTCCGAAAACATAGCGGGGAGCCATTTTATGTACCTGGTGGCCATTTTGACACCACAGATCAGCTGTTTTAAAATTGTCATTTTGCGAAGAATTAGTTCCCGAAGCAGGGAACCAATCATTGCAAAGCGGAAAACCCCTATTCAGACCATTGTTTTGCGATCGCAATTGCGATCGCAAAAAGATCGTCATAATGTGGTTTCATCGTAATGCGGGGCAATCGTAAAGCGAGGCTCGACTGTAGTCTGAAAAGGAAACAGCATCCTGCACATACAGCTTCTTTCCACCATCAGGAACCCTAATTTTTCAGTATCCTCATTTAAAGAACTCCCATGTTTAGCAGAAATTTTCCTCTTCAGGCAACGTTTCTCCTTGTGGAAACATCAACAGGCAGAGAGTGGACCCAGAATACTCTCTGCTCATGTTTTTGAATTACTCCCCACGATGTCCAAAACTCACACAGAAACCTCAGATCTGCAAATTATAGGTATGTTCCCATTGAAACCAACAGAAGAAGCAAGGGAGATCCACCCAAAACTTACGTAGTCTAGATACCTATAAGAAGGCCACAGGGAGGACAGGAATTTAAAGGACTCTCCTACTTATGTTCCAAACTGGCTATGCTGGTTGGGAGATTCTCAGAGCTGTAGTCTCAAAAAGTAACTTCTCCTAGCTCTCAGGATCACCCTCATGACTATTAACCATGGGTAGCCTTAGCCATCATCCGTGTATCCAATATTCTGTTGTACCGTTACTGTGAATCATAGAAACATAGAATCGTGGAGTTGAAGGGGCTTATAAGGCCATTGAGTCAAACCTCCTGCTCAAGGCAGGAATCCAAATCAAAGCTGATCTGAGGGATGACTGCTCAACTTTATCATGAACGCTCCAACAAGGGAGTGCTCACCACCTCCTGAGGTAACTGGTTCCATTGTCATACTACTCTAACACTGATGAGATTTTTCCTGATATTCAGCTTAAATCCAACTTCTTGGAATTTCAGCCCATTGTTACATATCCTGCACTCTAGGATGATTAAGAACAGATCCTGCCCCTCCTCTGTGTGGCTACCTTTCAGGTATTTGAAAAGTACTATTCTATCTTCCCTCAGTCTTCTTTTCTCAAGGCTAAACATGCCCAGTTTTTACACTCTTTCCTCATAGGGCGTGGTTTCCAGCCCCTTAATCATCCTTCTTGCTCTCCTCTGAATTTGTTCCAGTTTGTTGGCATCCTTCTTAAAGTGTGGTGTCCACAACTGAACGCAGTACTCTAGAGCAGTGGTCCTCAACCTTGGGCCTCCAGATGTTCTTGGACTACAACTCCCAGAAGCCTTCACCACCACCTCTGCTGGCCAGGATTTCTGGGAGTTGAAGTCCAAGAACATCTGGAGGCCCAAGGTTGAGGACCACTGCTCTAGAGGAGACTTAACCAGTGCTGAATAAGGAGGAACAGGATCTGGAGACTCTATTTCTATTAATGAACGGAAGCCACTCGACACAGGTAGGGACCTAGGAACGACAAGCTTGATTCTCCATGTAATACTTTGCTCCTCCATTTACTGTTAAGAACTAGAGAAAGAAGTCTTTGGGCTGTCACTCCAAACAGCTCAATGAAAATCCTTTTATATCATGGATCAGATAATTCCATTTCAATCAAGATTTGGGGAAACACATGAAAGGTAATGGATTTCTCTTTAAGCGATAGACTGGGAGTCCGTGATTTGACTGGTGTTTATTGAATTTGCAGCATCATATTTTACTCATGGGATCTGAAACGGAATCAAGAAAGAAATATGCACGGCCAGCCAGATGTGTTGACAGCCGTACAGGCCATCGGGGAACCTTTGGGGAATGCGCATTGATCTGCAGGCAGCTTTTATGAGTCTGGTCTCCCAGAGGTTCATCATGTACAATATTTGAATCACAGAGCAGAACCATCTACGCCTTACTTCCAGCCTATGGCAGAGTCATCCATGCGTTGGCTGCTATAGATTCCGAGCTAAGGAAAGCATGGATTTAACCAGCACTTCTGCAATCACCTTATGGAATGTTAAAGGTTTTCACATTTCACTTCTGCACATGGAGGAATTGAAAGGATCTCCCATTTTGCTTTTTCTTTCGTTAAAAGAAAACATTTCTGGGGGCCCCACCTTTAGTTCTGAACTGCTGGCTAGCTCATGTGCCTGCAGAGCCAGAGGTTGGGAGTTTGATTCCCCCACGGTGCCTCTTTGACAGGGGCTGGACTGGATGATCTTTAGGGTCCCTTCCAGCTCTGCAGTTCTTAGATTAATGTTACTATTTCTCTCGTTTAGATGGCCCCATGTAATAACAAGTCAATCTGTTCAGTTTCCCTTTCTCCCCCCTTTGAATGCTGTGAATTCTGGTAAATTGTGATTTTTTAAAAAACGAAGCAGTGGCCCAAATCCCGCTGCTTTGCACAACAAGCTGCATTGGAGTAGGCCCATTTTCCAGTAGTGATGCATGGAAGTGAGAGCTGGACCATAAAGAAGGCTGACCTCCGAAGAATTGATGCTTTCAAATTGTGGTGCTGGAGGAGGCTCTTGAGAGTCCCCTGGACTGCAAGGAGAACAAACCTATCCATTCTGAAGGAAATCAACTCCGAGTGCTCACTGGAAGGACAGATCCTGAAGCTGAGGCTCCAGTACTTTGGCCATCTCATGAGAAGAGAAGGCTCCCTGGAAAAGACCCTGATTGAATCAATGGTAATTTGGAGAGTCAACTCCTCTATAAATTCCATTGATTCACACGGGCCTGTTTTGATGGTGACTTATCTATCTATCTATCTATCTATCTATCTATCTATCTATCTATCTATCTATCTATCTATCTATCTATCTATCTATCTATCTATCTATCTATCTATCTATCTATCTATCTATCTATCTATCTATCTATCTCTGTCTGTCTGTCTGTCTGTCTGTCTGCCTGCCTGCCTGCCTGCCTGCCTGCCTGCCTGCCTGTACTCTGGGCGGTTTTCAATGAAAAAAACCTGGATAAAACTAATGAAAAACAGCGAACATAATAAGAATCAAAACCAAAATTAGACATCAACTAACATCGTATTAGCAACAACGTAAAAACTAAAAAATAACAGGGGAGTTCAAAAACAAGATGGCGGAACAGGTAGTATGTAATGCTGAAACTACCATGGCATTAAGATGTTGAATACTCCAGGAAAGCCTGCCTGAAAAGTCATGTTTACAATAAGTATTTAAAGCTCCCCAATGGAGAGGGGGAAATGAATTTCAAAGGCAAGGGGCAACCACCGAGGAGGCCCTGCCCATGGTCTTCTCCTCCCAGATTGCTCTTCGGGTCAGGATTCTCAACCACCCTGCCCTGACTTACTGTTTGAATCCACAGAACATACAGAGGACTTGACTCACCGATTCTCCATTGCTCCAATGGGCTTACTCTAATGTGGTTTACTCTGCCAAGTAACCGGATTTTGCTCAATCTTGTCATCTGTTCTCACCTCCCACACAGTTTGATTCGTGAGGCAGAGAATCCAAACAGCCTCCCTCTGCTTAAAGAGGTCAATATTTTAGTGTAGTACAGTGTTATGAGATCCCGATCAGATTTCTGTGAATAGAGCTGTTACTTCTGAGTTCGCCTCAGGCAACGGCCGGTCAGAGTGGTAATCTTGACAGAAGGTGTTCTTAGCCTGGTAAAACGTTTCCATGGGAATAAAATTATTAGATTGTTTTCCTGACTTTTTTTTAAAAAAGCCAGTTCGTGTTTGATATCATGCCAGTAACCAAACAAGGATGAAGTATAAAATGCAAACGTAGGAAACTGAGTTATAGATGAAATCTCACTATCCCTTATTGACTCTATATGGGATTGTCTGCTCCGACGTGGCGCTTGTCGTTATGCGAGGAAGCCCTCCCGCTCAGAGATTGGCATTGCGCTTGGCTACACTGCTTTCTGAGGGGAGGGGGCATGGAGCCTTTAAGAAGGCTTAGCCCCTCCATCACAGACTCTTTGTCGCCTGTTTGAGCAAAACTTCCCACCCACCCTTAGATTAAGAGTGAGATTAGCTGGTTGCCGGTTGGAGCCAGATGGGAATTTTTTGGCCTGTATCCTAATTGGGTTTTGGCTGCAGGTGCATTTTCATCCATCCCATTCTTAACTATTGGGTGTGGTTTATAAATTTCATATTGTTTAATGATTAGTTAAAGTCATCATTGGTCGCAGCTTCTGGGAGTGCGATGAAAAAGTGGGATGAGTTCATGATTGACACGTGGAGTCAAAAAATTAGGCTATCTCTCAGTCAGGTCAAGACAATCGGCTAGCAGATGAGAGGTGGTTTTACATGGGATGACCTCTCAGCCAGCTGCCCAATTAGGGTCACGTGGCTCGGCGGGATCAGCTGGTTGGGGGGGGATACAATTTCACGGATCACCTGAAAGTGTGCTGTACAGTATGATTCGGATTTAGGAGCTAGCCCTGCTCTAGCAAATGTCCGGAAATATATTGGTTATCTGGACTTTCAAAAATTTCACACTACAGTAGACCCCCTTGTATTTGGGGGGTAAAGATAAAGGTTCCCCTTGACAATTTGTCCAGTTGTGTCCGACTCTAGGGGGCGATGTTTATCTCCATTTCCAACCCATAGAGCTAGTGTTTGTCCGAAGACATCTTCTGTGGTCATGTGGCCAGCGCGACTAGACACGGAACGCTGTTACCTTCCCACCGATGTGGTACCTATTTATCTACCTCCATTTTGCATGCTTTCAAACTGCTAGGTTGGCAGGAGCTGGGACAAGCGACGGGGGGCTCACGTCACATGGATTCAGTCTTATGACTGCTGGTCTTCTGACCTCGCAGCCCAGAGGCTTCTGCAGTTTAACCCGCAGCGCCACCACGTCCCTTTTGGGGGACTTTATCCCTTTTGGGGGAATATAGCCTAAAAATAGTTAATACAGCTGTGGCCCAAGTTTTAACCCAACAGCCTATGTCTCACCTCATTATTTCTGGGCGGTCACACAACCGCTAGAACATGTGAATGTTAAAGACAGCATATGGTGGTAGACAAAGTGCACTCCTGTGTAGATGAAGTTGTACATTGTGCATAGTGATGTGGTTGTCCCTAGACAATGGCTAATATTGAGGAACAGATTTCTGGACACATCCCGGGCTCCAAATATGAAACTAGAGGAGGCTAGGTTAAACCTGTGGAGAGCAAAAATGACACACCTTGATGAACGGATGAATGTTGAAGAGCGTCTCCCAACAAGACAAGACTCTAGCTGGACCATCTGGAAGTCACTTAATAGACTTGAAAGCAAAGTAAGAAGATCAAAGAATAATCAAGTAAAATGGGGCTAATTGGATACAGAACAAATTTTCTGTGACTGTGGAGAAATTCAATCAAGGCAGCACTTAGGAGCATACACTTTATGCCCTACTATGTGTACAAAATAAGATCTAGCAAATAGCTGAGATCATTCTATTGAAATATCTTGCTTCTGGTCTAGTGTATCTCAACATTTAAAGTTTTTTTTTTAATTTTACCTATACTTCATAGATATCCACAGTTTTAAATTGTGCAATGGTCTGATATGAATAAAGAAAGAATGCTCGAAATCTGACAAACTCTGTGTATGCATATCAAGTGTATTCCCAAGAAAATATGTATTTACTATCCTTGATTCATTATGTGTCAAGACACATCTGATTTATGGCAACCCTAATAAAGTTTTCAAGGAATTGAGGTATTTAAGCACTGGATCACCTGCACTTCCCCCCCCCCGTGAGTTTCTAACAGAGATTCGAACGCAGGTCTTCTTGACAGCCAGAGTAGTGTAATGGACCAAATGTAAAACTAAGAAAAAGGAGATCAGGGATCAAATTCATGGTTGGTCACAGAGACTCACATGGATGACGGTGCTTTAAGTATTTCTCATACATCTGAAACTCTATTAAGGTTGACACAAGTCAGAACTGACAGGATGGCACATAATCTACACAGATTTATTTGGGGTCTCCCATAAATTCTGAGTACAATATATACGGCATCCATACGTGATAAATTAATTGGGCTCATGTTCTCCTGAAACAAATGTGATTTATTGGAAGAAATCAATAATTCTGCTTCTGGTTGATAGCACGGACCTTCGGAGAAGGAAACCATTAAAACGGCACCTGCTTACTTAGCCAGTGGGAGATGTTCTACAGAAATGTATCCCATGGAAGTGTCCGTTCTGGGAAATGTGCCCATTTTCTGCGAGGAAAAGGCAAACAAATGGCAGTCCAGTCTGGATTTAAATGTTAAAAATGGAAACCTTAACAAGATCATGATCACTTTGTATACCCCTAATGTGCAATGTGTGGTTCCCAGTGTGGTGCAGTGGATTGTGATGGACTTGAGCTAGGACACAGGAGGCCTGGGTTCGAATTTCTACTTGGCCACAGAAACTCACGGGGAAGGAGAACTGGTAAAGCTACTCCTTAAATATCTCACTTACTTTGAGAGAGAGCAGCCCTATTAAGGCTGCTATAAGTTGGTATCGACTTGATGACACATAACTACGTGTACAATGTACCTTAATTTAGTATCCGCTAAAGATATACATTCTGTCTTGCTCTGTACACACAGACAAGGATGAAGAAGTATAAAATTATTCTTCTCACTCTGTGAGAGGGTGAGAGATTGGTCGCACTCTCAACAAAAGAAGAGGGGGAGGAAATGAATGTTGGCAAAAATTAAACAAAACTGAACAAATAATACAAATATTGTGTTAGTGTGACTAATGTGAACTGGCACCAGTTTGATGTTTGAAAACTTAAGGAGCAGAAGCACGCAGGGGCTCACTCATATCTTTCTAAAATAGTAGTCAATTCTTCCATGCTTTGTGTGTTTGTGTGTGTGCTTTGTGCAAAAGACGAAATTTTGCACAAATTCATGCAGAGACATTTTGCACAAATTCTGGAGAGCTTGCCCTACCCCCCCCCCAAAAAAGTGCTTTTTCATCTCAATTTTGCGTGGTGTCCTTTGTTTCATTCCAACTTTGAAGCTAGTTTTGCAGAACTATACAATTTCTCACCAAGGTATCCCATATCCTCGAGACGGCTTAAATCAACAAGAGAATTAATGCAGCAAGTCGTTTAGCAAATACTACATCCTTAGCACACACACAAGACCAGACTGATTAAGGGCTGAACAAAACATTTTCATAGGACTAAAAGGCCCCTCACAGTCCTTTTGTGCCTCCCCATATGCAAAACTGGAGAATTATATGTTGGATGTTCAATGTTTCCTTTTGGTGTCCTCCATCTGAAATTGAGTTGTTGATTTTGTTTGCTCATCGCCAGGAGCTGCTTATCCCTAGTCTCTGGAGGAACCTGGACTTGAATTAGCAATAACCGGGATATAAATTCACGCCAGCAAATGGAAAACTGGCAACTATTTCAGAGAGTAGGTTTACCCTGGTCTACCATTATTTATTCATTTAGGGTTAGATTCCACTCTTCATTAATGGGTTCTCTTATCCCTAGCTGGGACTAGTCAGTGCTTAGCGAGACTTGGAAGACTGCCTAGTGTCAATAAAGATGCTGTAAAAAAAAAAACCCTATGCTTTCATCGCTAATAGGTTGGCTTGCAATTGCCAATAATTTTTTTTCCTTAACCTATAACTGTGTGTTACAGTGTGCCCACCTAGATAAGGTGAGAAGAACCTTTGAACAGCTGTTGGGATCTGTCGACAGGTGCCACTGAACTGGGATCTGGGAGCCACATAACTGCAAGTGGAAGCTTCTCAGGTACTAGACTTAAGGACCACGGGGTCCTTAAGGATAGGAAAGCACATATGAGAGTGAGTTAGTTAGTTACTTAGTTAGTTAGTTAGTTAGTTTAGTTAGTTAGTTAGTTCATTCGTTCATTCATTCGTTCATTCGTTCGTGTTTGTTTGTTTGTTTGTTTGTTTGTTTGTTTTAGAACTGCCCACCTTTCTCCTTAAAAAGAACCAAAGGAGGCGTACATCATTAAAAAGCAGAATTTAAAGCTAGCAGTAGTGAAAATACAAATACTCAAAAGGATCAAACAAATACCATAGTAAAAATGATAAACAAATGAAACACGAAAGCAGATTCAAAGCAGTAAGGTAAAACAATCCATTAAAAAAAAACCCACACACATTTAGGCAGCCAGTCACTAAGGGAAAGCTTGCTTGAAGAAAAAGGTCTCTGTCTGCTTACGGAAGGACAGCAAAGATGGGGCCAGGCCGGTCTCTGGTGGGAGGGAGTTCCAAAGTCTGGGAGCAGCAACAGAGAAGGCCCCTCTCTCCTGTGTCCCCATCAGATCCACCTTTGAAGGTGGTGGGAAGGAGAGACAGGTCTGCCCTGATGACCTTAGCACCTGGGCATGCTCATAAAGGGAGATGCGGTCCTTGCAATAATGTGGACCCAAGCCGTTTAGGGCTTTATAGGTTAGAACCAGCACTTTGAATTGTGCCTGGAAACAGATCAGCAGCCAGTGGAGCTACTCAAACAGAGAGTTAGTTCACACCTTGAGTTTGACTTCCGCTCCGAGCCTTGCTCAAGCAGCAAACTTTCCTCAACTTGGTTCTGTTTTCCCGACTCCCTTTTTAATCTATAGCTTCCGGTTTTGACATTTCACTCCCTTGCCCTGGTGGAGACCCAGAAAAAGAATCTATTTCTCTGCAGTTCTACTTGGCTTCTTGCTTGGTAGGCTGAGCTTGATCTTTCTAACCATGTGTGAATCCAAACATTGACTTTTGGATTTGGGACTAGACATAACACCCTAGATCTGATTGTTAGCCCAAACTAGAACAGGGCCAATGGAATGTCCATCAACACCGACTTATGGTCTCATGGACTCCACCGCTGAAACCCAGTAGCAAATCACAACTCAAGTAAGCTCATGGAATCAATTAAATTTACCGTAAATAGGTGTTGATCCATCAAATCCCCATTGATTCAATGGGTCTATTCTTGTTATGACTTACCACTGGATGGATTTCAGCCATTGGTTCTTCTCTAGTTGGGTTGGGTTGAGCCTAGCGAGCTCTTCCTAAACATTTTTCAAAAGCAGCTTGTGTTTTGGCTCATTTCTTTGTTTTTCCCTATAGCAGATTTTCAACATAGCTGACTGCAAACTACTCATAGTTTGGGGTGTGTAAGTGAGCATCTTTAGGGATGCCAGAAATCTCGCATGCATTTGGCATCAGTTCGGTCTGCCTTGAGGCACTGCTGTTTTGTTTCACTGACTAAACCCCACCAGTGCTTGCTCCATTCATGGCAGATTTCATCACATTTCTGCTGGAGTCCTAAATGGATTGGGACCTTGATATCTGGCAGAATACTGCCTACCAGTAGTTCTGCCTCCTGTCCTCTGAAGATGCTGGCCACAGAGACTGTGTTCCTTCTGGTTTGTCATCCCTTTCGACCCTGACTTGGTCCCTGGTTCCTTGCTAGGTGTGATCCTATTCAGTTTGACTGCACCTTTGGGCTCTCTTTCTCTTTGCCCAACCTTTGGCTTGGCTTGACTTAGTTTTGGACTCCGTCCTTGGGTCTTCTGCCCCTGGTTGACCTTTAAAAGTCTATCTTGCCCTGGTGGCAGCCTCGTTGACTCTGTCCGCCCACCCTCTGGGTTCAATACCACTCTAACTGGTTGCTTAGGGGCCAGGTAGGTATTTTTGGCCTAGTTCACCTGAATGGTATATTGAACCAAAAGTGGTCAGGAAGGGACCTCTATCTGGTATTGATTGTCCACAGGGCAGGATGGGCGAATGGGGGGACGGGGAGGCAAATCTTTGATTAGGTGGTCATGATAGTGCAGATAAGTCAATGTAGTGCTGGTGAGCTCATAAAGGCCACTACTATGATGACTAGGAGTGTGGACAAGTGGCTTCTCAGATTTTGGAGTCTGAGACTTGCAGTCTCAGCTTTCTAGGTACCTGGAACCAGAAACCAGGATAATTTGTAAGGCACAGATTGACTTAATTTTCCTGTGATATCACTCAGAGGGGCATTGCACAGAGGTATGTGTAAAGTAGCCTCTACATGCTATTCCTCTAGGTCAGCGGTCCTCAACCTTGGGCCTCCAGATGTTCTTGGACTTCAACTCCCAGAAATCCTGGTCAGCAGAGGTGGTGGTGAAGGCTTCTGGGAGCTGTAGTTCAAGAATATCTGGAGGCCCAAGGTTGGGGACCACTGCTCTAGGTCTACTAGAACCATGCTTCCCAACCTTGGGTCTCCAGATGATCTTGGACTACAACTCCCAGAAATCCTAGCTAGCTGGGGATGCAAGGTTGGGAACTATGGCACTAGAACCTCTCTCAGAGTGACGCTACCAGTTGGTGCAATATTTGTCTGAAGAAATAAGCAGAGGGATGGGGTGTCACCCAGTTGCTGCTCGGATGAACCAACGCTCTCACCATGATCTACAAAACACGTACGATCTTCCTTGTCCTCAATTGTAAGAGCAGTTCTTTTGATAGGCGAGACATAAACTCCCGTGTATAAAATCAGTAATGTAGCAGAGGTCATTTTTAAATAAAATAGCAATTGCCCACACAATACAGCAGCAGACAAGGAGAACAATGCGACATTCCAGTTTTGTGGCTCAAGTACCTTCGAATTGTTCTCCTCAGAGAATTTCAGCTTGGCTGAAAATGCTTCTCCACATAGGTCACGGAAAGTCCTTCCACAATTTGCTCTTTATTAATGATGCCCGGGAAAAACAGTCCAGGGAAAACTCCGCCGGGAACTCTGAGGACCAGCTTCTTCTGTAGTCATTACACATTTCTGCTAATGAGACGGTTCTAAATTAATAGGCCCAGGTGATCCGCCACAGATCTGCAGGGAACTCACTGGGTGGCCGCTATACATTTTGCCGCTGCTTCCTGGAGGCATCGTTTCATGCAAACGAGGCTGGGTTTATATTTAGAAAAGGCCGTCCCTCTTGACAAGTGGTATTTGCGCAGGTTTGCAAAGAGGAAATCGACTCACTTATTCTTGAACTTCATGGAGCAGAAAGGAGGGAAGGGGGAGAAGAACAGTTCAGATAACAAAACACCATTTCCCACCCAGGCTTCATCTGACTTCCCAGGTTATAGATAATTTACTGGGCCAAGAATTAAAACTACACGCTCTTCTCTAGCGCCCACTGGAACCGGCATGAATCTGACCATCCATTTCAAAAAATTCGGCTCCAGGAGACCTTCAAGCAACTTTCCAGAGAGCCATGAAGAATAGTTAAAATCTAATTTGGAGAAAGGAAACTTGAATCTTCCACTTCCTTATCTGCTTGTTCGGGTGATGGGGTGGGTTCGAAGGTTCTTAAAGGTTTTTCAAAATCTATTTAAGTGTTAACGTTCTTTTCTCAAGCAGCTCTCCGGCTTTGTTTTAATGCTTGTTTCTCTCATTTAGAGATGGGCAGGAACTGTCGATTCGGTGGTTCGTGCCATGTCAAACAATGTACGCAGAGCTGATCTGAAGTTTGGCACCTTGCCCCCTCTGGTGGGTATCCAATCTGTGAGAGAGGAGGCCAGGGCACTGCTCCACCAGGAGCCCATTCCAAAGAGATGGGGGCCAAGACCTAGAAGGCCCTGTTATAAAGGAGAAATGGAGTCTGAGACTCAGTTCCATGCACAATCGTATATCTGAGCAGTATAAGTCATTCGCCTCTTTTCACCCTAACTTCAAAGTTGATTTTGAGATTAAAAGGGGAGCGATGATCTTCCTGAGCATAGAACAACAGTTCCCAACTTTGAGTCCCCAGATGTCCCTGGTCAAAAATTCCAAGAACATCTGGAGACCCAAGGTTGGCAACCAACATGACAGAAGAAGGGTGATATAGAGAAGGAAGGAGAGGAAGTAGGTGTTCCAATGGCCCAAGTGCTTTATTTAACCCTTTCCACTTGAAAGCATGACTTAACTAACTTACAATTAACTACATACAATGGAGTTCTTGTTCTGTACAATACATGTTAGGGTTATCCATGGGTTAATGATTCCAGGAAGAAACAATATTTGATGTGGTACCAAAGTAGCTAGAGATGGGGAAATGACGTTAAATACTCTGTTCTTCAGTCCCCTAAAGCAATATGAGAAGTATATTGCTTTCACATCTATAGTTTCTGAAGGTGTATTGTCATGAGAGTATTAAATCTTTCTTACATTGGATGTTGAGGAATACATGTGCCTTTAAGATAAGCCTGGGGGGAGAGAGGAGAAATTATAAAGTGTCTGACAGCTTGAAGAATTTCAGTTTGTTCAACTCATGAAACATAATGGCTTAGATCCCAAGAACTACAAGCAAAGGTCTATTCATATGAGAAAATAGTCTCCTTTCTATCATGACAGGTCCCCAAAAGTTGTTTGTAAGAATTGTGAGTCCTTCTGGAAGTTTGTGTGATGGAACAGAGGAGAGTAAGTAAGCCAGCAAAAACCAGAAGCCATACTGCCTCCAGTTCCTCCTTGGGCTGGATGAAGATATAATCAAGAAAGACCATGTATCTGGAGCAGTGGGAATGAAAAATATTGTTTTCTGTCAAGATACTCTGATTTCTAAATTGAAAGTAAGAAAATGGAAGGAGGTGATTTCCCCCCTTCATATGTCTTTAAACTCATGAAGAATATAATGTACTGAGATTGCCTTTGGTGTAAACATCAAAGGAAAGGGCTCTTTTTTCAGTTCTTTTGTTAATTACCAAAAGAGAGCAGCTTAAACACAAGTAATTTGTATCAACAAAAGTGATATATACAAACGTTTCATGTTTTTTTCTTGTTCCTTATTTAAGTAACCTTACTTTCACCCTTTGTGTGTCAAATCACCTGATAAATTTTCATCCAAAACTGTCAAAAAGGTATTGTAAAGATATGGTGGCTTGATTCTTTTGAAAAAAATATAGCCAGGTGTATATATATATATTTTCACAAAAGAAAAATGTAAATCATTCGATATCTAACATGTGGTTTTGTATTTTGCTTAGCTGCTGAAGAAGACTTTGCTGAAATGCGTTGAGCCAGAGCCTTGGGGTACCCCACTTGTGACCTCCTCCCAGTTAGAGAAGGACCCATTAATCATCACTCTCTGAGTACCATTCTGTAGCCAATTCTGGTTCCACCTGACATTTGATCTATCCAGCCCACATGTAGTTAGCTTGCTAATCAGGATATAATGGGGCATTTTGTCAAAAACTTTGCTGGAACTCAAGATATACTATAGCGTTTTCTCTATCAGGGAGGTGACCTGATCAAAAACATTGGCCCTCCTCCAATCCTCTGGCACCTCCCCCATTTCCCATGATTTCAAGAAAATAATGGATAGAGGTTCTGAGAGTTATGCAGCCATTTTCTTCAGTACTCTTGGATTCAGTTCATCTGGCTCTGGAGATCTGAACTCGTATAAGGTGATAAGGTAGTCTTTGATTATTTGTTTATCTATCTCCAGCTGCAATCCTGTCACCCCACTTGCACTTCCAGTTTGTTCGGAAGTTCCTAGTCTGTCTTATGGGAAAAGATGGAACTAAAATAGGAATTGAGCACCTCTGCCTTTTCTTTGTCCTCTGCTATCATTTTTCCATCTCCATTGGAGAGCTGTGCCACTACATCTTTTGCTTGTCTTTTGCTACTCACATACCTGAAGAATGCTTTTTTTATTGCTTTTAGTGTCCCTAGATGACCTCAGCTCATTCTCAGCTTTTGTTGTCCTAATGCCATCCCTGCATTTCCTTGCTACTTGTCTGTACTCATCCTTGGCGGCCTAGCCTTCTTTCCGTTTTCTGTACATGTCTTTTTTTGTTGTTCTTAGAATCCACGCGACGGAGTGAGCTCCCGTCGCCTGTCCCAGCTCCCGCCAACCTAGCGGTTCGAAAGCATGCAAATGCGAGTAGATAAATAGGTACCATCTCGGTGGGAAGGTAAACAGCGTTCCGTGTCTAAATCACACTGGCCATGTGACCACGGAAAGATTGTCTTCGGACAAACGCTGGCTCTATGGCTTGAACAGCGGGATGAGCGCCACCCCCTAGAGTCGGACACGACTGGACAAAAATTGTCAAGGGGAACCTTTACCTTTACCTAGGTCCTCCCTTAGCTTTTTGTGAAGCCACACTGGCCTTTTCCTCCACCTCCCCCCCTTTTTTCTTGTTGGAATTGTTGTGCCTTTAGAATTTCTTTTTTTAGAAGCTCCCACCCTTCTTGGATTCCTTTTCTTGTTACGATCTCCTGCCATGGAGAAATGCAAATCCACTCTTTAGATTTTAAGAATCTGGGTTAAAATTCGCATAAGGATAATTTTGAAACCCCTGAAGAGGAGGAGAAGGAGGAGGAGGAGGAGAAGGGGAAGATGAGGAGGTAAACAAGGAGTCACCTCTGCCACAGCACTGCAACAGAATGCTGTGTATGATGGAATGTGCATGAACTGAAAAGCAAAATATCATTCAATTTATTTCTCCACATGAGGAAGAATTTCTTCGAGCCATAATAATGACAGATTGTGCAGTGAAAAGTGGCACATACCATTACAGGGCTTGACGGGAGAAGTGCCAAAGCTGGTCGGACTCAGCCAGACGTTGGATCCGTGCCACAAACCATATAGCCAGAGATGTATTTCTTTCAGAAGTCTTCGCCATCCGCCTCCCTGATTTCCCAGTAATGCTTGGCATATTCCACACTGCACACTCCAAGCATGACCCATTGTCCTGTGGTAAACTGTCTTTCATTTATTAAGCTTGTGAAAAAATGAATATAGGTAGGTGTGTGTGTGTGTAAACATTGTTGCTTCTGGAGGCCTCCAAGATCAGAAATTCAATCAATCTGGAGCACAGGACGGACCTCTAGAGGACCCCGCATCTTGAGGAAGTGCTCTTCCATGGCTTATATCTTCACCCTAGAACAAGGTGACACTGGAGCTAGAAGCATTGTGAGAATTTAAAATGGCAACTGGGAATCCACCAGTGTAGGATGTGAGACTACCTATTAAAGCCATGGATTCATCTCTGATAGTGTGCTAAATGAGGGAAAGAAAGAATCTTTGTGAGGTGGGAAAAGGAATTCTTTAATTATGCAAAGTCTCCTTCTGCTGGCAATGTTGATCAGTTCACTAATTAGAGATTTCCTCCTTCTGTCCCACAACTCCCATGGCTTCCACGTGACAAGGGTTACCCTGGAGATGGAAATCTGTGGGACAGGAGGAGGAGGTTTTTCATTACCAAAAATTGTCCTCTGCTGGAGATGTCGCAGCATTTCCGTAGGCATCGTTACACCAAGAGGATTTCAACCATTCGAAAAGTAATCAGAACTGATAAAAAGAGAGCTGTCATTCAAATACAATAGCAAAAGACCCCATAAGATGCCTCCTCTCTCTCTCTCTCTCTCTCTCTCTCTCTCTCTCTCTCTCTCTTACAGATGTACAGATGAATGTTTTTGGATTCTCTAGGAGTGATAGTCTAAAAACATAGCACTGCACACTTCTATTCTGAAAGGTTGACAACATTCTAAATAATTTATCTGCAGGCTTCAAGCATAGCAGCTTAAAGGGGGCTGGCATAGTGGGTGACATTTTGCCATGGATTTCTGTCACCATTCATTGAGGACTCCGGCCACTCTCCCGACGCACCTCGCACTCTCCTTATCATCCAACGAGTTGGAATTATTAATAAAATATATGATTCAAGTTCTACTCTGTCAGACACGCAATCCTCTGAAGTCTGGCTTAGGGTTGTATTTATAATTCAAACAGTAATGGAAAAGGAAATTAAAATCCTTACAATTTATCAAAAGAATGAAAACGGCTGTTGAGAAAAAGGAGAGAAAAAAAATAAGGAATCAGTCCATTGGGAATTGAGAAAATTACTTTGCAAGTGTTCTTTTTCACATACACAGACCGACATTTTCTCTCTTCCCCTTCAAGGAAAGGAGCTATTAGTTAATAATGTTAACACATTTCTTTTGTCCTTTCCACCTTGATATTGTTAATTCATGTATGTTATAAAAATGCAACACACCTCTTATACTGATGTAGCATTTATTTTAGCATATGGGTATTTTTTTTAATTTAAGAAACTGACTTTTCTTTGCCTATAATATTATTTTTTTTCTCAGCAGGAAAAGCTCAAGTCCCATGAATGTCAATTTAAAAATTAGTGTTATCCCAAGAAGCAGAAGGAGAACTTATAACTCCCTGGTGGAAATAATCTCTGCACATTTTCTTATGTTTAAATCCATTGCATGGGAAACATTTTAATATACTGAATTAAACCTGATTTTTGATATTGTCACATAGACAAGAAAACATGTACAAATATATACTGAAAACAGTTGACAATAATTAGGTCTTGCCCATTGCTAATATTTCACGCTAGATTTTAAAATATATTGAAGTCCTTTGAGTTCCATCAGGGGGGGAAAAAACTGAACCAGCAAGTTTACTCATGTATTCCAGATGGACAGAATTCCAGATTTTTAAAAAATATAAACGTAGGGGCAACCCAAAGTCACAGATTCTTCAGTCTAAGCCCAGGATTTTGAGTATTAAATGTATTTTGAGTATTAAATGTATTGAGTATTATTCAGATCTCTGGCTATTGAATCATGTTCATGGTGTACTAAAATTGTGTCCTTTCTAAGACCTAAACTTGCTAGTTAGCACACTATTAGCACATAGCTCTCTGAAGTGCGAAATGCTGTCTGATTGTCTTAGCACAAATATGGCTGAAACTGCATTTTGCAAACTAACTTGCCTTTGTTTTATCATTGGCCATCAAGAAGCAAATACACACTTCATTTACCAGTCTGATTATACTTTGAACAAATGATCTGCCTGGAGGGAAAATGTCATAGCTGCAGGAAATATACATTTCCCTCAATGTAAGATTTGATTCACTCCAAATCTCATTGTCTTTAAGATCTTAAAGGCAAGCAATAGAACATGGTACTGAATGCTGAGAATAGAAGTACCCATTGGATTTGACCAGTGCAGCTGAATTTTGTTTCAGATAATTTTGGGAGAATTTACCGAAATTCCCAAATTGTGTCAAGTCCAACCGTGGAAAGAACCAGTAATTTTACATTCTTAATGCAAGAGAAAGGAAAATGAAGAGATTTTCACATCTCTAGGTATAACACAGCTTTCTAAGCTTGACAGCAATTTTGCCAGGGAATACTATTTGCACAGACAGATTTTCCTTAAAAAATCAAAAATCAGAATAATTTGTGTGGGTGGCATACACTTTGTATCTTGTCCATTGGTTATGGTTTCATTTTACACATTGTGTTTTTTTTTTATCAGTTTCCTGCCTTTAAAAAATCAACTAAAATTTAAAAAATATTTACTAGAACTGGCTACTAGAGACCATATCGCTTTGATGCTTCTGTATTTTTCAGCATACATGGGGGGGATGGGTTTGGAGCCAGTTCCCCCACTAATACCACAGCCCTACTCTACTAATAATAATCTTAGGACTGCAGAGCTGGAAGGGACCCTATGAATGATTGAATCCAGCCCTTTCAAGGAGGCACAGAGGGGAGTGGCTGCCATGGAGATATACTGGGACACCTGTTTACCAATTTACTGTGTTCTGCCATGCAATGTCGGGTTCATCCTTCTGTGAAGCTAGCACTCACCATGGCAGTGTCCCCCATGAAGGAAGTATGAAGGAAAGGGGGAAACAAGGAATCAGTTTAGCAGGAGAAACTCTGTCCATGAATGAGGAATCTTCTTCCTGAAGTACAACAAAAGATCTTCTCCACTGAGGTTAAAATGGAAGTCCTCGGTGTTTCCAACAGCCATCTAAGCTTGGGCAGAACAATGGAGTCCCTGAGGCTCTGGAAGATATATATGTCCTTCCCTCTGTGTCATTCTGTGCCAAAACACCCAGTTATACTGGTCCAGGAGGTTGATTGAATACTTAAATCGGAACGCCTGCAGCTGCTTATCACACCTGATTTCAAAGGCACAAGGACAACGTGTGCTTTGGGCGAGAACCAGGAATTTAGAATGCTCTGGCAAGGTGAGCCCAGCCCCAGTCTGCTTTGCCAAATCTGAGGGAATTCTGCATTCTTTTGTGACAACGCAGAAGAGTGACTGGAATGAAAATGATTGCGGATATAAAAGAGGAGGCATTCGTTCCAGGTCTGCCAATAATCGTCGGAATGTGTGTGTTTCCCCATGATAAATTGATTGGCTCTTTTTCTTTTCTTTCTTTCCCTTTTGTGTAAGAACATCCTGTCCAAGGATACCAAGCCCCATGGCACAGTGGTTAAACTGCAGCACTTCAGTCAAGCCTCTGCTCACAATCTGAGTGCAACGCCGATGGGTTCAAGTAGTCAGCTCATGATAGCTGGATCAAGATTCACTCAGCCTTCCATCTTTCCGAGGTCGGTAAATTGAGTACCCAGCTCACTGGTGGGCAAGGTGTGTGTTGTTGTTGTTGTTGTTGTTGTTGTTGTTGTTGTTGTTGTTGTTGTTGTTGTTGTTGTTGTTGTTGTTGTTGTTGTTGTTGTTGCATAATTATGGTGTAAACCACCCAGAGAGTGATCTATGGGGAGGTATATACATCAAAACAACAACATTATTTCCAAAGAGTCTGCTTCCTTCCAGAAGTAAGATCTCACATGATCTTAGAGAGATCATGGTGTCTTAGAGGCATGATGAAAAGGTCCATCATGGCTTCCACCCACTCAAATTTCTTGTGGGAGAGGTATTTCATTGACCTTTTCAGCTCCTGCTCATGCAAAGGGGATAATGTACTCATTCTTGTCAATTTAGACTCCATGCCTGCCAGCCACTCACCTACACTCTTAGACCCTGCCACTCTAACGTCTGTGCTTAATTTGCCCTCCAGTCTGTTGACAATTAAGCTAGGGTCTCTGTTTGGGTATCAGCAAGTCTGGTCATGACATTATGGAAAGCAAGGCTAACATCTCAAGCATCAGAGACACAACTGAGAGTTGCCATAGCTTGGAGGTGAAGAAGATCCTTTTGATGTGGAAGGTCACATGTTCCATCTCCGGCATCTCCTGGTAGGGCTGAGAAAGACCCCTGTGTCTGGGAAAGGAGAGAGAGACCTTTCCAGTCAGTGCCTGCAATACAAGGCCAGATGGCTCAATCTTCTGATTCCACACATGGTGGTTTTCTCTGTAGGTTGTACAATAACTGCAAGGTGCTGCTGAAAAGGTTCAAAGATGGGGAAATATCTTCTTTTTTTTATGGCGACTCCCAGATTTTCAATGGTGGGTGAGGCTTTCTGGGAGCTCTGATTGAAAAACCTAAGCAGCAAATAGGAAAGGTTGACGTTTAGTTCTTCAGTTGCCCAGTCCCAGGTAACAATAGTCATGGATGAGTTACTCATTTCTCTGTTGGCTTGCCAACAAGCAGGTCACTTGGGAGCCAGATGGGTTTCCCCAGAGTTATGTGGACTTTGTAAGGGAGGGTGAGCCCAAGTGGGTATGGAGGAACTAAAAACAGACTGAGGTCCTCTACTGCTTCATCCTCAGCACATCTTCCATTTTCTTTGAGGGCCTCACAAATTTTCCAAAAAATGTCCTTTTATTGTTATGAGGTGGCATTAAATGCATCTTTGGAAGCATTAGAGTTAAACACTAGGGCCATATGCTGAACCCCAATTGATTTTGGAGGCTAACTCCTGACATTGGGATCCATCCTGATTTGGTCCAGAGAGATTTAGGCCTCATCAGATTTCACCTGTGCCCTAAATCAGAAACTGATCTATAAATTTCTTGAATTGCATTGGGAAACCCAAATGGCTATAGTGTTCTTAGCTTTGCCCTGGTGTACATTAAATTTGGAGACAGGGTAGACCCCAAAGGCAGGAGTCAATCTGCCAAATTTCAGATATCTAGCTTCAAGGGGTTGCATCCTAGGCACCCTAAAAGTATGCTTAAAAGAAAAACAGTGAACTCAATTAGCGGGCTGATCTTTGGATCTGAGCTGATTTGTAAATTTTTTGCTTTGCAGTCTGCTCAGTCTGAAGTCATCTCAGACAAATCAGTCTGAATCAGGCCTATTCAGTTGGGGATCTGGGATTTGACTAGAGATGGGCATGAACATCGTAGGGTTCAGTGGCCGTTCATGCCAGTTTATTTCTTGGTTCAGCAGTTCCCAGCCCTGCCTCCCCTGGCAGCCACCCACTCAGAGACAAGGCTTTGGCTTCCCTTCCCCGCCTCCTCTGTGCACTGCCTCCGAGTTGGGCACCCATTAGAGGAGGGTGAGCCTGGCAACCACTGAACACTTGCTTGGCCAAGAAATAAGTCAGCACGAACTGCCGAGCTGGAGCTTCCTGCCCATCTCTAGCTTCGACTGAAGCTCATGCAGGACCCTGCTTCTTTCTTGAAGGTTCCGATCAGAAAGATACTAAAGGTTTTTATGTAATTGATTTCCTCTCTCAAAAGGGCAAGGATATCAGCTTTATCAAAGCTCCGGTAAAGAAGAAAACTAAGATAACTTTCCAGATATCTTACGAAGCCAAAAACAAAACCATTAAACAGGTTCTGAGTGAGATAAGGAGACCTCCTGAGCATCCGCATGGACTAATAATGATACTTATCATTGCTATTTTGTTCTAGCTTTATGTTATTGCTGATTGCATTTCGATCAGGTTTCATGTTTACCTCTTATTGTTTTTTTCCCACACGGAATAATTTTTCTCTGTAAACATTTCATTCACTGGGGGTATGTAAACTAACAAAAATAATGGTCTGTTCCTGTAGACAAGCATTTTTTTAAACTAAGGCCAATATTTCCAGGTGCTGGCTTTTCCATGTGTGGCCCAGGAGAACCATCAGAATGCTTTTGTGTTCTGGGAGTATAAATGTTGTGCACACCCAAATATATAACCTTATACCATGATCATTTTCTTTGCCTTTATGGTATTCCAAGGAATTTTGTTGTTGTTTTCATTTTTGCCCGGGGAGACTCATTTCACAGCAAAGTTCCATTTTTCTCATATTGGTTTCTTCACAAAATGTGAAATGTTTCTGCCTGATCATAATGCAGTCCTTAATCTTCCTATACAGCCCGAAACAGCTGGGGTCCAGTCTAACTCATCTCCCTTTATGGGCCTGCCCAGATGTTAAGATCCTCAGGGGAGGACTCTCTCTCAGCTCCACCACTTGGGAGAAAGTCTTCTCTATTGGTGCTCCCAGACTCTGGAACTCCCTCCCACTGGAGGCCAGACTGGTCCCATGTTGGCTGTCCTTCCCCAAGCAGGTGAAGACTTTTCTCTTCAGGCAGGCTTTCCTTCGCAACCCACTGAAAGGATTGTTTGTAAATGTTGTGCCTCGTTGCTTTTAAATTTGTTTTTGTGGTTGGTTTTATTATTTTTAATACATTTGTTTAATTCTTTTGAATATCAGTATACTAATTGTTTTCAGATTTTAAACATTTTAATGACATTGTCCACTTTCCTCTTTAATGCCTCCAGCATTGGAGCACTCTCATTCGTTCCATTGTCATACTGCTCTAACAGCTAAGGAACTTTTCCTGATGATCAACCTAAATCTGGCTTCCTGTACCTTGAGCCCATTATTTTGTGTCCTGCCCTCTGAGAGGATTGAGAACAGATCCTGCCCCTCCTTTGTATGTCAATCTTTCAACTATTTGAAATGTGTTGTCCTATCTCCCCTCAATTTTCTTTACTCAAAGCTAAACATGCCTAATTCTTTCAGTTTTCCCTCATAGGGGTTGGTTTCCAGTCCCCTCTCAATTTGCTCCAGCTTGTTGGCATCTTTCTTAAAGTGTGATTCCAGAAATGGACACAGTCCTCTAGATGAGGCTCAAAACAGTGCCAAATAATGGGGAAACCTTGTAATGAGGGTGAAAGAGGAGAGTGCAAAAAATGGTCTCAACATAAAAAAACCCTGAGATTATGGCCACTAGTCCCATCACCACCTGGGAAATAGAAGGGGAAGATATGGAGGCAGTGACAGATTTTACTTTCTTGGGCTCCATGATCACTGCAGATG
Source organism: Pogona vitticeps (assembly GCF_051106095.1). Taxonomy (NCBI): domain Eukaryota; kingdom Metazoa; phylum Chordata; class Lepidosauria; order Squamata; family Agamidae; genus Pogona; species Pogona vitticeps. Next base: position 9,952,591 of record NC_135795.1, read on the forward strand.
GTGACAGCAGCCATGAAATTAAAAGACACCTGCTTCTTGGGAGGAAAGTGATGACAAATCTCAACAGCATCTTAAAAAGCAGAGATATCACCTTGCCAACAAAAGTCCGCATAGTCAAAGCTATGGTTTTCCCTGTAGTGATGTATGGAAGTGAAAACTGGACCATCAAGAGGGCTGACCGCCAAAGAATTGATGCTTTTGAATTGTTGTGCTGGAGGAGACCCTTGAGAGTCCCCTGTACTGCAAAGAGACCAAGCCTATCCATTTTGAAGGAAATTAACTCTGAGTGCTCACTAGAAGGACAGATCCTGGAGCTGAGGCTCCAATACTTCGGCCATCTCATGAGAAGAGAAGACTCCCTGGAAAAGATTGTGATGTTGGGAAAGTGTGAAAGAAAGAGGAGAAGGGGACAACAGAGGATGAGATGGTTGGATAGGGTCACCGAAGCAACCAACATGAATTTGACCCAACTCTGGGAGGCGGTGGAAGAAAGGAGGGCCTGGCGTGCTCTGGTCCATGGGGTCACGAAGAGTTGGACATGACTTAAGCAACAATAAAGTACCTCATAGGATTTGAAGACTATGCTTCTCTTAATGTTATTCTCTTAAAATAATATTTGCCTTTTTCAAACACTTTTATTATTATTATTATTATTATTATTATTATTATTATTATTATTATTATTATTATTATTATTATTATTATTATTATTATTATTATTATTATTATTATTATTATAAATACCTGCCAGTGACGTGTTGCTCTTCTCGTTTCAGAAAGATGAAGTATGTAAATTCCTTCCTTCTGCTCATTTTCCCTCAGTTGGGTCCGTATATACCAAAAGGAGGACATCTTCTGAAGCACTTCTTTAATAAAATACAGAGCTCCGTGGATGCTCATTTGTCTTTGCATCCCCCCATCCTCCAAAGAGTGTGGCATTTGCACATGGAGGTGGCAAAGAGGAAATGATTTTTCCTCTCTAATGAGAACAAAGAATGAATGCGGGAGAAAAACTGTGGAGTATGACTTCATTAAAGGTGTCTTAAAAGACTGCTTCCAGCAATGTACAAAATGTCTCTCTCACTCCGCCATACGTTTTTCTTGGGTTCACATGTTTAAGTGAACTGACCTAATTTATATTTCACTCTCTAACATGTGGCTTAGAACAGAAAGTTGATTCAGATTTATCTGTACTTCTTTAGAAAAGATCCATTGAACCCGATGGGCTGTTGTTTAACCATCACCGATTAGAATGCTATCAATTCCAGGTGTTCTACTCTAGGTATCATGAGTCTAGATGAGTGGTTCCTGACCTTTGGTAATCGAAGTGTTAATCATCATCATAGATCTGCAGAACTGGGAGGAACTCTATGGATCATCATGTCCAGCCCGTCAAGGAGGCATAGTTGGGAATCGACCTCCCAACCTCTGGCGCCTTAGCCAGATGCCGAAGACACTGTGCTATCCGGCAGTTCCTTCTTGGATTGCAACGTCCAGAAGCCTTCACCACCAGCAGTGTTCTGTCTGGGATTTCTTGAAATTGCAGTCCAGGAACAACTGGGTTACCCAAGGTTGGGAACCACTGTCTCAGCATTTTGTAGCCAAGTCTCTGCTGCAAAAATTGAGCACGAGACAATCTGTATTAAGGAAAATGACCTGTAAGCATGCACGTGTCATGGAAAGCTGGGGGGAAATATGAATTCTCATGCCTTGTTTTGAATCAATTTGCAGTCCACTTTGGGAATTACAGGGGACGTGGTGGCACTGCGGGTTAAACTGCAGAAGCCTCTGAGCTGCAAGGATGGAAGACCAGCAGTCGTGAGATCGAATCCACGCAACAGAGTGAGCTCCCGTTGCTTGTCCCAGCTCCTGCCAACCTAGCCATTCTAAAGCACACAAATGCGAGTAGATAAGTAGGGACCACCTCGGTGGGAAGGTCATGGCGTTCCATGTCTAGTTGTGCTGGCCACGTGACAACGGAAACTGTCTTCGGACAAGCGCTGGCTCTATGGCTTGAAAACGGGATGAGCACCGCACCCTAGAGTCAGACATGACTGGACTAAATGTCAAGGGGAACCTTGACCTTTTGGGGAATTACAGGGAGCAAACTTTTGAATGGAGTTGAAAGAAAGAAAAGGTTTAGACAGATTAGGGATGGAACGGTTCCGTTTTTGGACTCTTCCAGAATAATGAACGGTGCAGTCCAGAAAGTAGCTGATTTATCCATCTGTACCCTAAACCTTTATGCCAGTTCCAGGATTTTGGGTGCTTTGGCCACTATGCCGTCATTGGGTGATCATCTTTATGGATGCCCTTCCTTACTTCTGCCCTTGCTTCCCATTCCTTCATTTGCCCTGCTGAATGAGAATCCACCCATCCAACCAGGCAGAAAGGCCTTGAGAATGGCAGATATATTGGCTGAGTTTCCAAAATGAGCTTCCCCATTTTTTTACTGTGTGGGATTCTTTCTCCCCCCACACCCTACCCTCTTTTTTTTTTTTTAAGTTGCACTTAAAATTAAAATCCAGAGCATAACTGCCAGGCACAGTCAGCCTGCATTTCACATGCAAATGGGGCAGGATACCTCATGGGAACACCACTTTCACTTTTAAAACAGAGGAAGGGGGGGGGAGCAAAAGAAGCTTTTGCTGCTTCGTAAACATGTTTTTAAAACAAAAGAAGGGGAAAGCTTAACAGAATGTTGATCTTCCTTCAAGGAAACACTCGGCTCTCTCTCCTAATATTTAAGATGGTTTTTCTCCCTCCTCTCTCAAAACCCTGGAGTGGGAAGCGTTCAGTTATCCCAAATTTCTTTTCCTATTTCTATTGTTCCATACTATAAAGTTGCTTGTGGCAACCTAATAAATTAGTGACCTGAAATAAGTTATTCTCAGTAAGATCTCTGTTCAGTTATTGCAATCTTGCTCAAGTTTCAGCCACCTTGACTGAGTCAATCCGCCTTGTATTGGGTTGTATTTTTCCAAGAATTATTGTTGCTTCCCATGAGCCTTGTCTCGTCCTAATAGGTCTAGAACAGGATCGCTTCAGTTTAGGCATTTTGACTTCTAGTGAGTCGTCAGACTTGATTTGCTGTAGAACGCAGTTATCTGTGGGACCCTCCGGACACTACGTAACTTTCCCTTTTTCTCTATCTTTCTCTACTTTGTTTTGTGTCAATGTTTTAAATTGTTATTTGATATTAAGTGTTTTTATTCAGTGTTTTTTAAGCCGGACAGAGTAGACTATGTCTAAATGGGCAGCATATAAGCTCAATAAATAAATAAAATAAAAAGATCTGTCTTTCTGGTTGTCTGTGATAACTGTAAAGCACTTCTCCAACACCACATTTTGAACAAATGATAATTTCTCCTTTTGACTTCTGTCCAGCTTTCCTATTCATACTAAATAACAGGTGATACCATAATCTCTGCTCCATAATCACTGCAGATGGAGACAGCAGCCACGAAATTAAAAGACCCCTGCTTCTTGGGAGGAAAGCGATGACAAACCTCTTCAGCATCTTAAAAAGCAGAGATATCACCTTGCCAACAAAAGTCCGAATAGTCAAAGCTATGGTTTTTCCTGTAGTGATGTATGGAAGTGAGAGCTGGACCATAAAGAAGGCGGACCACCGAAGAATTGATGCCTTTGAATTGTGGTGCTGGAGGAGGCTCTTGAGAGTCCCCTGGACTGCAAGGAGAATAAACCTATCAATTCTAAAGGAAATCAACCCTAAGTGCTCACTGGAAGGACAGATCCTGAAGCTGAGGCTCCAATACTTTGGCCATCTCATGAGAAGAGAGGACTCCCTGGAAAAGACCTTAATGTTGGGAAAGTGTGAAGGCAAGAGGAGAAGGGGACGACAGAGGATGAGATGGTTGGACAGTGTCATTGAAGCTACCAACATGAATTTGACCCAACTCTGGGAGGCAGTGGAAGACAGGAGGGCCTGGCGTGCTCTGGTCCATGGGGTCACGAAGAGTCGGGCACGACTAAACGACTAAACGAACGAACGACCATAGAACAGATGATCTTGGTTGTGGTCTCTAGTTACGGACTTTTTTCCCTAAGTCATTGATTGCCGTTGTTACAAGTCTTAGTTTTCTACTGAGTTCTTCTAGAAGTGTGGTTCCCAACCTGGGGTCCCCCAGGTGTTCTTGGACTATAACTCCCAGAAACCCCAGCCAGAACACTTCGTGGTGAAAGCTGCTGGGACTTGCAGTCCAAGAACCCCTGGGTGACCCCAAGGTTGGGAACCACAGTTCTAGGCCCATATGTATCTCATAGCTACCTCTGTCATAAACTGGGCTGAATGGTAAGATCTGAGCGTGTGATCAGGTGCTGAGATCCGCATGATAGGCCCAGGAACAACCTGGGTTGCTCCCAAATAGTGGAAACTATCTTTCTCAAAATTGTTCCCAAATTTGTGGCTTTCAGCAAGTGCAAAAGAACTAGTCTTTTCAATACTGGTCTTTCGACTTTCTGATACTTTCTGCATTTGGTTGATCATTGTGATGATTTTAATGGCCGTGATGATGATTTCAATGGTTTCCTTGTTTAACAATGGGTTCCTTGTTTTTCATATTTTAAAGTAACTTTCCTGGGTGACCACGTTTCTTCACTTCTCTGTTGGAAAGCATCTTAAGATATATTTTTTTATTTAAAAAAAATGACATGTGATAAAGTGAAATGGACAGCATAACCTATCTTGAGCTCTTACATTAGCTGAGTTTTTTCAACAAGCAAACGCTGTCTCTCCAATAATATTTACTCAGCTAACACCACATCAAGCAGCATCTTGGAGGTCACCAAGAGAGTAGCGCTTTGTTCCTCTTGCTTGCTTATGGGGTTTCTTTAACTTTCTATAATTTTTTTGCCACCAAGCCTTGTGCTTAAACAGAATACATGATTCATCCAAAAGACAGCCCAAGTTTCAAAAAGGATACCATCTCCTGAAGATTACAACACAGTCCAGGTAATCCGTTGTATTTTATGTTGTATTTTTAACTGCCATTTCTTTCCTGGAGCAAAGCTATCATCAACTCGTCCCTGGACACCCGTCGTCAAACACTTCAGTGCTCATTATCTGCAACTGAAAATTACTACTGGAGAGAAGGCTTTATCTTGTATATCATTATGGAGAAGGAGACAGTAGACAGGGACAATGTAGTCAACAAAGGGAGGCGGGGCCTAATTATCAACCTTCTTGATGAAGGTACCATTTTAAGGTTGTTCACAAGACAGATGTGAGACTTTCACAAACTGAGCACATGAAAAGAATCCACAGACAGGGATGAGAGGGGGAGATTCTTGGATTTTCTCAACCGCAAAAACAGTTCTCCATTTTGAGAGTTCGAACTACCTAAGAGGCACCATCTTGCAAATACTTTAATGTGGCTCATCTTGTAGAAAGGCCTAAACAAGAAGGTTTGGAAGCTTAACTAGGCCCAGCTCTGCCCAAGCTTCCTGTTGCTTTCCCAGTGCTAGCTGGGAGCTTTACTTCCTGAGTAAAACACTTGAGTGGACCTTGTCATAGCTACGCCTCACAATGTTCTAATATAGGCCTTTCTTCAAGATTCATCACATTGAGATGTTTGCAAGGTGACTATAAGGTAGGGAGAACTCCCTTCATGGAGAATTATGGCATTTGTTATCCAGAAAATCCAAAATCCAATCCCAACTAGAGATGTTAGAGAGTGTTGTCTATCCACATTTTTGAAGATTCCATTTGGAATTGTGCTTCTCCGATGAATACACTGGTGGGAACATATGTACCTTTCATATTCAATACTTCTGTGAATTCTGTGACTGACTTCTTAACTCAATGGCTGTATTTACAACCACATATATTAGGGAAAGGTGTATGTTAGAACAAGGTGTGACAATAACTGTGAATGTCTATATGAGTGTTTTGTTATGGTGGAATGGCGTGGAAACTAGATTTATGTAACTGACACAGGCCTGATAGAGTGTGTTCAGAATATTTCACAAATAGAATCGAAGAATTATTGTGTTTCAGAGTGTAAAAGGATTTCACAGATCATCTAGTTAGTTGAAGCTCTTAACCATGCAGGAGATCTACAGTTGACATAAGGCCATTAAAGCTCTATTTAACCAACAACTTGGAAGAGAGTTCAGGCTGAGGGAGAGGGGATGAGATTTGCTCACAATCTCCCCAATGAAATGCATTGCCAAGCGTAGATTTGAATCCATCTTGTGAATATTCTCAGATGTTCTTGGACTACAACTCCCAGAAATCCTGGTCAGCACAGCTAGTGATGAAGGCTTCTGGGAGTTTTAGTCCAAGAACATCTGGAGACCCAAGGTTGAGAACCACTGCTTTAAGCAGTTTATGGTGTTAAGTCTGCATTTACATGGAGTGAGTATAACTCTGTTTTGTAGTCCTCCCTGATAGTACACTATAGGCTTTTCACAAGGTTGTGATAGCCAGTTTTGGGCAACACACAGTTCATTGGAATCAGTGCTTCTCTCAGGTGTGAGGAGGTCTTAGGCAAACTGTCCATCAACAACTGACTCTTCCAGAAATATCATTCTGGTCTCACCACCATATGAAGAGAAACATTTAATTGCTACTGATTCAATATGTTGTTGAATTGTATCATTCCAAGAGGAGAGCATGCAGGAGAGTTTTCAATCTGAGGTGCCAACGCTGGTTGGATAGGAGACTGCCAAGGAATGACAGGGATTTTCTGGTTCAACTGGGACAGAACTCTTCCTGAAATCATGGACTGCAAATACCACAAGGTAAAGGTAAAGGTAAAGGTTCCCCTTGACAATTTTTGTCCAGTCGTGTTCGACTGTAGGGGGCGGTGCTCATCCCCGTTTCCAAACCATAGAGCCAGCATTTTGTCCAAAGACAATTTTCCGTGGTCACATGGCCAGTGCGACTTAGACACGGAACGCTGTTACCTTCCCACCGAAGTGGTCCCTATTTATCTACTTGCATTTGCATGCTTTCGAACCGCTAGGTTGGCGGGAGCTGGGACAAGCGACGGGAGCTCACTCCGTCGCGTGGATTCGATCTTACGACTGCTTGGTCTTCTGACCCTGCAGCACAGGCTTTTGTGGTTCAGCCTGCAGCACCACCACGTCCCCTGCAAATACCACAAGGTAGCACCAAAAACACACCAGGCTAAAAGGGGAAATAATCTAATTGTACATCAGACAGTTTCCTCTGTTCCTATGCATTCCTATGATTTGTGTGGAGGGCCAACAGATACTCTTCCACCTCTGTTAGCTAAATATCTTGAGATGGTTCTGCTAGAAATTCTGGGTTTCTAAACAGACGCCTGTTGAATTCTAAGAGGAACCTTGTGACATTTTAATGCAGTGGTGCTGGGTTTCTCTCCACACAATTGGCTTTCTCTTAATTGGCTTGACATTCTTTAAAGAGGGAGTTGAGAATGAAAGCATAACGCACTGCATTTATTGGCTTTTGAAGTGGTTGCTACAGACTTGGGGGAGGCAGCCTTATCACAAAGACCTTTGTGTTCCCAAAAAAATGCTCCTATAGAGAGAGCAGGCTGGCTTAGAATTTGCCCTTGAATACAGTTAACATTCCAGAAGTCAAGCCTGGGATAAAAATTTGTCTTCTCTTAGATGGGTCTGACTTTTCTTCTTTTTGAATTTAGCTGATCTAACACATTGTTCTACAGATTTTGTAATGGAAATATAGAAAGTACAACATCCAGATTCATGGATGGATGGAGGCAGGCAGGGAAATCTTTGGCAAGAGGACTTCAGCAGATGTACCCCAGTTCAAATGGGGCCAACCCTTTCTTACTGTGGCTATTGCTATCTATTAGGGTAGATAAGACTTTAGACACAGTAGTGGTCAGTCAAGAGGGCAGGGGACCAGCTGAGCTGACACCAGATTATCTGGACCTTTGCTGAATCCAAACCCCATCAAGGCTAATGATATTGGAAATCACTTAGGAGCAATTTCCTGCCAACCTAGCAGTTTGAAAGCACGTAAAAATGCAAGCAGACAAATAGGTACCACCTCGGTGGGAAGGTCACGGCATTCCATGTCTAGCCGCGCTGGCCACGTGACCACGGAAACTGTCTTCGGACAAACGCTGGCTCTATGGCTTGGAAATGGGGATGAGCGCCGTGCTCTAGAGTCGGACACAACTGGACTAAATGTCAAGGGGAACCTTTACCTTTATCTAATTTCCATATATCACCATGTATGGTGTGGAAGCTGGGCAGTTAAGAAAACTGACAGGGAAAAAGGATTCATTTGAAATGTGGTGCAGAAAGATAAGCGAGCGGGTCTGAGATCAAATCAAGCCTGAACTATATCTGGAGGCAACAACGCTGAAGGTAAGGCTGTCCTATTTTGGGCACATCATAAGAAGGCATGATTCTCTGGGGAAAACAAGAATGCTGGGAAAGACGGAAGGCAGCAGGAAAAGAGGAAGAGCAAATATGTGATGGACTGACTCCCTAAGAGAAGTCACAGGCTTGAATTTACAAGAGCTGAGCAGGGCTGTCAAAGATAGGACATTCTGGAGACCACTCCTTCATGGACTTGCCATAGGTCGAGGATGGTATGATGGCACACCACCACCATCAACTTGCCCTTTGACTAATTCTGAGCCTACGTAGTAGTGGCATCCCCAGCCTAGAGGAAGTTTGGATCTGGCATAACCATCTCTCTGTCTCCTTTCTCTCTTCTGTTCTGTTGTTGCCTCTTCTAGCAGCAGATCTAGCCTGTGGAGCAGTTCCTCTGGCAGGTCCCCCTGCTGTCCGCTCTCTGAGTCCAACCAGCAGAAAGACGTTCTGCTGGTACATGGCCATTTTTTCTCCACTGAAGAGACTTCTGCTTATTCCTACCCCCGTAATACTAAGGCAATCCCTATGAAATAATAGGTTCATCCCAAAGGGGTGAAACTAAAAGCAGGGCTGTGAGTAAGAGATTTGAATCAGAAAGAGCATGAGAGTTGAAGATGCTGAAGTGGCTGTTGCCGCCTAGACTGCTAAGGCAGCTAACTTGGTCTAGATGTAATTCCTATAGGTTTGTGTTTGAAAGGTGAATCTACATAGTAAATTCATGAATTGCATACCATTGTTATTTTATTTTAAGGTCTTGAGGATTCCACATGTGGAACTGATCCTTTTATATATCAAACAACCCACTCAGTTGAGGAAGAGATCTTTGATTTTTCATCTGAATTTGAGTTCAAAGTGGCACTTGAAATTCTACAAGCAACGTCTGTATTGGTGCTGTGGACTTGGGTGCACAAATTGTAGCATTTACTTGCTCTAATTGCTCGTGTTGTTTCTTTATATAACTGTGATTTTTTTTTAAAAAAAGACTCATTTTGTGAAATCATATCTTCAAGGTTCATCGATACTTTTCTAAGTAAGGAAAGAGCCCCACAGAACTGAAAAGTCTCGCACTAGCACATCTGATTGAACTCTTTCACTTTCATTTTTGATATGAATTTTCTAATATTTGCAAGCTTCATAAACAGAGTGACAACTAAAAGGAAATGTAGATCTTTCTTAGGATTTTCCCCACGTTGGGTCCGGAAAGCTTAGCAGAACATGGGGGACAAAGAAGAAAATTGGATGCTTTCTGATTCATTCAGCTAATGTCTCCCCTCCCCAAACCCAAATGCCAATCACTTAAAAGATTGCTTTGGAGGCTTTCAGGAGCTTAAAAGAAGAAAAAAAAAGGGGGGGAAGGAAAGGTCATTCACATCTGAGGCAACAAAATAATTCTTCTCCATTTAATCCTAGGGGATTCCGCCTTTCCCCTCCCCTGCTCTTTGAATTTAGCTTCTCTGCACTGAGATCCACTTTCCGTGTGCTTTACATAGTGGTACAGTCTTGTACTCACAATTTAAGTGTAAGGATTTGTACATCCTTGAACCCTAATTTTGAAACTCCCAAGGTTCAACCAGCCTTACAAAACTACAACCATGTAAAGCTGCTTGACTCTGAAGATTTGGAAAAGCTCAAGATAGGAAAGAAAGAAAGAAACTCCACATTTCCTCTAAGACACGGGTTATGGACTTGGAACTGAGTCTCAAGAGGTTGTAATCCTAGTCTAAGATATAAAGTGAACACTTTTGTTGCTGTTTAGTCATTAAGTCGTGTCCGGCTCTTCATGACTCCATGGACCAGCGCACACCAGGCCCTCCTGACTTCCACTTCCTCCTGGAGTTTGATCAAATTCATATTGGTAGCTTCAATGACACTGTCCAAACATCTCATCCTCTGTCATCCCCTTCTCCTCTTGCCTTCACACTTTCCCAACATCAGGGTCTTTTCCAGGGAGTCTTCTCATCAGATGGCCAAAGTCTTGGAGCCTCAGCTTCAGGATCTGTCCTTCCAGTGAGCACTCAGGGTTGATTTCCTTCAGAATTGATAGGTTTGTTCTCCTTGCAGTCCAGGGGACTCTCAAGAGTCTCCTCCAGCACCACAACTCAAAAGCATCAATTCTTTGGTAGTCAGCCTTCTTTATGGTCCAGCTCTCACTTCCATACATTGCTACTGGAAACACCATAGCTTTGACTATGCAGGCTTTTTTTGGCAAGGTGATGTCTCTGCTTTTTAAGATGCTGTCGAGATTTGTTATGGCTTTCCTCCCAAGAAGCAGGCATCTTTTAATTTCGTGGCTGCTGTCACCATCCGCAGTGATCATGGAGCCCAAGAAGGTAAAATCTGTCACTGCCTCCATCTCTTCCCCTTCTATTTGCCAGGAGGTGATGGGACCAGTGGTCATGATCTTCATTTTTTTTTAATGTTGAGCTTCAGACCATGTTTTGCACTCTCCTCTTTCACCCTCATTAAGAGGCTCTTTAATTCCTCCTCACTTTCTGCCATCAGAGTGGTATCATCTGCATATTGGAGGTTGAGCAGAAAGTAGGACTCAATGGCCTTAGGACTCAAGGTTCCTTCCAACTCCAGTATTCCGTGACTCTAAGGGAGCTGTCCACTCTAGTAGTGCTGAACAGGACATCTTTTGGTCCTTGCACCTTATTTCAACCTGCAGGAACCACATATTTTAGCCAGTATTCATAGCTTTTCTTTGTTTCATGCCAAGTTGTTGGTTTGTTTGTTTTTTAAAGAGTGATGTGAACGCCAGCAATCTCTTCCGGGCAAGCAAACAGAAAGCTCAAGCTTGGATCCAGTAACAATGCAACTCTGAGAAATGCTTTCCAATGTGGCTGAATAGCAAAAGCTCAGCTCAATATGCACCTGGTACCCAACGACAGGTATACTATGTTATCTTTACTTACTTGTGTGTTGGTTTATCGATTAACATGATCCACATGCTTTGCTTTGGGCACCGTTTGCTTCTAGGGAGTTCCAAAGAAAGTGTAACATGCTTTGATGATTTGAAAGATTTTCTAAGATTGCCCCATTGATGATTTTTTATCAACAAACACTCATAGTTCTCTGCACTGCCAAGGAACAAGGCAGTCAAGTGAATCAAAGGAATGACAGGTGATTGTTTTCAAGGCCCACAGGTTCCTTCACCAGCTGAAACGGATTCTGCGTACTCTTCAAGAGCAGCCCTACATGTAATACTTTGGTAGCAATCTAGAGAAAATGGTCACTGAAGTGAGAACGTTGAAAACATTGGACTTGCTCTTTCTGCAGGGACTGTTAGAAACATACAGTTTTCATTGATTTCTTTCTTGCAGGAGAAAGGGAACAAAAAATGATTTGTTTTTTCCCTGCCTGGAATGATGGTGAGAGTCTCTGTGCTTTTTTCTCCATTCCAAGACTTTTGTGGGGTTTTTTTTTGGGGGGGGGGAATCAGTGAAGATTCTTATGTGTGAAAAAAAATGCATAAAAGGCCATTGGTTTGTACAAGTGATCTGCTGGATAGCTCAGTAGTGTAGGCATCTGGCTGTGGAACCAGATTTTGGAGTTCAATTCCCCTCTGTGCCTCCTTGACAGTGGCCGGGCTCAATGACCTGATTCTGCAGTCCTAAGACTGTTATCATTATTGTTGCAATGGTTTTTCTGTTAGCATTGAGGATGTCAAAGAGTGCTGTCCTCTGAAGATGCCGGCCACAGAGACTGGCGAAACGTTAGGAAGAACAACCTTCAGAACACGGCCAAAGAGCCCGGAAAACCCACAACAACCATCAATGTCAAAAAGTGTTGGCCTTTCTGCACTCCTTCACAGTTCCAATGTGTCAGTGCGACTGGCTGTTTTTTGAAGGTGCCACGATGCATCAGGATGCCCTTTGTGAACATGGACAAGACAGACCTGCAAACATTGTAATATCCCTACATGTAGTTCTATCTTTGCTCAGTTGGAATCCTTTTACTTCCGTCATCACGGTAAGACGTTGCGCTTTCCCGCCCACAGTTTAATGAAGATGAGAGCTGGGATGCACAAGACAGTGAGAACAAAAGGCTTGTGATCCGGGAGGTGGATGTCGATGTGACAACTTTTCTTTTTGACTGCCATCCACGTCAGCCCACCGTCATGATGTGGCTGTGTTTCTCCTAAACTTTAAAGGTCGCCTTAGCAGGGAGGGGTAGCGTTGATTATCCTCCCAGGAAGCCGTCCTTGCACTTTGTACTGATTAGATCCCTTGGCATGCTGGTGAATATATTCAAGAATGGAAAGAAGAGGCAGGAAAAGGACTGTTTCACCTCTGTGACTCAACGTGGGATCCGCAGGCAAACTTTCTTTTCCCAAATGGATCAAAGGATCTCTCAGATCTGGCCATGAGATTGAAAGGAGCGTGAAATAAAATAAAACAAAATAGCACCCTAAAATGCTTGTTCCACATTCTCATGCTGTTTTGGCAACAACTCTAGACAAATGGAAGGCCATGAAACCTGATAAAGTGAAAACCAAGAAAGGAAAAAGAAAAAGAAACTATTATGCGGAATTGAAGACTAATAGTGTGATTAGCCTTAAGGCTATAACCTATTCAGGCTTTATACTAGGTCTTCCAGGGTTCCTGCTAGGATCTTAGAGCCTACACATCAGAGGCAGTGATCTTTTTTCCAGGCTTAGTGTTAAAATTGTCTCAAAGGGACAACAGGGGGTGAGGATTGGAATTTTCATTGTATCATGTTTAACCATTGATCACTGGCTAATACAAAGCCTGAATAGGGCTTATATGTTAGTATTATCTTCCCTTTCTTGTTGGCTATTTTCCTAACACAAACTCACTCTACTTCTCTGAATAAAGTTGTTCTTTCTTTAATCATCATCACCACGTGCCAGCAGGTCAATTTTGACATACGGTGACCCTTTTCAGGGTTTCCCAGGTAGAGGATATTCAGAAGTGGTTTATCATTCTCTAGGGACGTGGTGGTGCTGGGGGCTAAACTGCAGAAGCCTGTGCTGCAGGGTCAGAAGACCAAGCAGTCGTAAGATCAAATCCACGCGACGGAGTGAGCTCCCGTCGCTTGTCCCAGCTCCCGCCAACCTAGCGGTTCGAAAGCATGCAAATGCAAGTAGATCAATAGGGACCACTTCGGTGGGAAGGTAACAGCGTTCCGTGTCTAAGTCACACTGGCCATGTGACCACGGAAGATTGTCTTTGGACAAACGCTGGCTCTATGGCTTGGAAATCGGGATGAGCACCGTCCCCTAGAGTCGAACACGACTGGACAAAAACTGTCAAGGGGAAACTTTACCTTTACCTTATCATTCTCTGGGGCAGTGGTCCCCAACCTTGTGCCTCCAGATGTTCTTAGACTACAACTCCCAGAAGCCTTCACCCCCACATCTGCTGGCCAGGGGTTCTGGGAGTTGAAGTCCAAGAACATCTGGAGGCCCAAGGTTGGGGACCACTGCTCTGGGGGACATCCTGGGTGTGTTCAGCTTGCCCAAAGGCAACAGACTGGCTCTTCTCTCTGGATGGACAGTGGGGAACTGGACTCCCCATCCTTGTCCCCATAGCCACATATCTAACTCTCCAAGCTATGCAGCCGGACAGTTCTTTCTTTATTTCAAGAGAAACTCAGACAACCACCTGGCAATATCCTTTGATTTGCATTCCTGCATTGAGCAGGGCTTGGACTCAATGGCCTCATAGGCCCCTTCCAACTTCATTATCCTACTCCTACTCCTATTCTTATTCCTTTGATTTTTAGCTTGGAGGGGTGGGACGGTGGCCGAAAGGTGGGCATGCATTTGATGGAGATGTCTTGCAGGAGAAACCTGTCGTGTCTCTGTATCCTTTCCCTCTCCTTTTTTATGTGCTTCCCCCAGTCCTTCTTTATAGATCTGGCAGTACAAATGGCTTCCATGTTGTAGAGGAAGCAGTCGTCATGGGAATAGGTATAGCATCTTCAAAGAGAGAGGATGAGATGCTACTGCTGAGAAGGAGTGAATGGGTTCAGATCAAGAGTTCGTATGCCTTTGCTGCACGAACCCTCCGTAAACTTTAAATACATCAATTAATTCTCTAAGAAATGAATAATTTATTCAATACCTAACAAAATAATGTGGGTTAGATAAATACACACAATCTGTTATAAATTGCTCTGAGAGCCTTGAGGACAGAAAGGTGATAATAAGCTGTTATTGTTTATTCATGGTGTCCCTAGATTGGGATGCTCAAGTTGATTTGTCCTTTGATTTGATTTAATTTCCGTCTTTTTAATGGTTAGATTTGTTGTCATGACTGTTTGATGCCACGGATTATTTACTGCCCAGAACACTGCCTTGTGCTAATGTGGTATAAAAGCCAAGTAAGTAAGTAAGTAAGTAAGTAAGTAAGTAAGTAAGTAAGTAAGTAAGTAAGTAAGTAAGTAAGTAAGTAAGTAAGTAAGTAAGTAAGTAAGTAGGTCGGTCGGTCGGTCGGTCGGTCGGTAGGTAAGTAAGTAAGTAAGTAAGTAAGTAAGTAAGTAAGTAAGTAAGTAAGTAAGTAAGTAAGTAAGTAAGTAAATGTTTGTATCTGTATCTAGATATATAGATATATAGATATTTAAATAAAATGGATGAAACACTTCAATTTGCAAAAGCTGTTACTGGTGCCTGCGATACAACTCTTTGCTCCTGTTCCACATCCAGCTATTTTCTCCTTCTCTTGTACTGCTGATGTGCTTTATAACGAAAGCCGCATGTTGCCTTGTAAAGAGCTTCATTAAAACGAAAGCTCTCCAATCCCCTCCCTGTCTCCTTTTTTTTTTTTTTTTTTTTTGAACTGTAACATATATTGGAACAAGGCCGCGAAGAGATGAGAACTAATGATGGGAGGTTTGGTTGCACGTCTTTATGGTTTCTGGGGACTTAGCACATTTTTTGAATTGAGTCCATTCCAAGAATACAGTAACTTGCAGTCCTCCTTCAGAAGAATGGAATGCTTGTCGGCATGTGGCGAACGGGGGGAAAAGCCAACATTCTTTCAGCTGTGACGCCTGGCTTTTCAGAGCCAGGCATTCAGACAAATACACTGCCTTAGATTGCACGATCCACTCCTCGAAGTGGTTTAACGCATGACGGAATAAGCAATCTTGGCGAAAACAGTGGAGTCATTCAAGCGCCTTGTGATTTCACAACAGAGAAGCTGTTGAATCCTGCAGAAGGGTTCTTCCCCCCACACACACACACACACACCATGGGATGTGGGTCATTAGCTTTGCACAAACCTGTCCCTGCAGAGGCCGGGGCTGTGCAAGATTCCAGACTATCCAGGAATGAACCCATCTGGATCTAGATTTGGACTTTGGAGGCTAGAAAGGATGCAGGGAAACGATTCAGCCACACCAGGTGCTGGGGCCCGGAAGCCAAACATTTTTCTGCTGTCCGTCTACCATGATTGAAATATTCTTATTTGCTCACTGACTATTGAATAAATTGCTAGAGTTCCAGGGAGTTTTATACATTTTGAAAAAGTCCCAGTTGCTATTGTGTGTCTGTAAGGTTTCCCAAGCAAGTGTGATCTGTGGCACCAGGTCCTAATACAGCTGTGACTTTGTGTTCCTTGTCTGTGTGTCCAGTCTTGATCCACCTGGGAGTCCAAGACACAAATCTAGCCACTCAAAATCATTTCTGGACCAACAGTTGAGGTGTCTGGCCTTCTTGGTGCTGAAGCAGACCCGAACTTGAAATGTTACTTTTGTTAAGAATGAATATAATCAGAAGGCAAAAGCTACATCAGAGATGCAGCAACATCAGATTTCCTGCATCATTTGAGGCATCTGGCCTTCTTGGTCCTGAAGCAGGTAAAGGTAAAGGTTCCCTTTGACATTTAGTCCAGTCGTGTCTGACTCTAGGGCATGGTGTTCATCCCCGTTTCCAAGCCAGTGTTTGTCCGTAGATAGTTTCCGTGGTCACGTGGCCAGCATGACTAGACACGGAATGCCGTGACCTTCCCACCGAGGTGGTACCTATTTATCTACTCATCTTTTTAAATGCTTTCGAATTGCTAGGTTGGCAGGAGCTGGGACAAGCAATGGGAGCTCACTCCGTCGCGTGGATTTGATCTCACAACGGCTGGTCTTCTGACCTTGCAGCACAGAGGCTTCTGCGGTTTAACCCACAGCACCACCACGTCCCTTTTCCTGAAGCAGACCTGAATTTGAAATGTTACTTTTGTTAGGAATGGATCTAATCAGAAGGCAAAAGCTACATCAGAGATGTAGCAACACCAAATTTCCTGCATCAGGAAGGGCGTGGGTTAGATGGCCATGATAACCAATTCTATCTCTTCATCTGTAAGTTTCCAAGCCAATCCAAGCATCATCCTGCCACTGCTAAATTATGAATAGTTTCCTCATGCTATTTTATTCATTCTTCATAGAAGTAAATATCCAAGTTATGACTGCCAGTAAACCAAGAAAGAGAAAAGAGTCAAGGCAGAAGATCAGATCTTAGGAAGCTATGGAGCATAACTCCCAGAATCCTCTGCTTATGCTGGCTGGGGAATTCTGGGAGCTACAGTTCAAGAGGTAACTTGATCTTTCCAAGTTCTTGAGGAGGAGACAGTCCTGTCCACTGTCAGACATTTTGGTTCGGCTGCACCCACAATGGCCACTGCCTTGTTCTGGGGTTTCCACTGAGATCATGCAGGCCTTGGGCAAAAAGAAGTTTTCCCGTTAGTTTTTTCCCCTGTGGGGGGACTTTGTTAACTATTTAATTGTTTTTTTGTAAAGCACAAAGGATGGGTGAAGCCAGTTAATGTGGATTTTGGTTGAAATCTCGTTGGTGGAAAGGTCATGGCATCAGCAGCAGGTGGCCATTTTCAGCAGATAAGACCTTCCTACTTCTGTGCTGAAGCTCTTCCAATGACTGTGGCATTCCTTTTCATAGCGTTGAAGCTGTGGGATGGCCAAAGGAAATCTTGAATTGTGCAAAGTCTCCCTCTGCTGCCCATGTTGATCAGGGGTGATTTTCACTAATTAAAGACTTCCTTCTCCTGTCCTATGGCTCCCATGGCTTCCTCTTGAGAAAGACTACACCAGAGTTGGAAACCTGTTGGACTTAGGAAGTATTTCATTACCAAAAATGGTCCTTTGCTTGTGATGTCATACAACTTCCGCAGGCATTGTTACACCAACAGGATTGTATCCATTTGAAAAATAATCAAAACTGGTCAAATAAAACAACAAAAGGCCCAGTTAAATGCTTCCCACATCTCTCTCCCACTGTGCAGATCGATAGATCGATCATTAGGGAACTGATGGTTTCCACAAGATGAAGCCATTCAAAGATTGGACATATAATGTCACAGTAGGCCATAACATGTATGTGCCTATATTTCTTTAACTGAAGAATAATGTATTTTAAAGTTTATGGCAGGCGATATGTCTCCTTTAGGTAGAAGTGAGATACTGTTTCAGAGGTCACACAACATTTCCATGGTCTGTAATACAGGACTGAACACACAATTCGCCCAAGTTACTTGTTTGAACAACTGCTTTTTGCATCCTTCAGCCCCAATGGCCACTGGCTAAAAGAGTAGCTTTGTAAGTTTTGAGGTAAGGAAGACATGAGCCAGCCTGATCCCAATCCAGGCCACAGACTGGTGAAAGAGTGTTCACGTGACCTACTGAATCATCTCCAGCATCTCCAGCCTGGTAGCTCCGGGAAGCCTCTTGGCTGTTGATCGATATGGACAGCTGGATAAACTAAGGATGCATGGAATCTTTCTGAGTTACAAGCTCGCCTGCAAGAGTCAGAAGGACCCAGAGTGATGGCCAAAGTTTTGTCCGTAGATCTCAGATGAAATGACCAGACAAGATCTATGGACCTTACAGGTCATCCTGACAACAATACAAAGGAGACAGGAAGAGCAAGCAGGCAGACCAGAGAGGAGAGGTTGGTGGTTGTGAAGATGGAGCCAAATTGATGTCTGAGAAGGTCTTCGGTCAATAAAGAAATCATGACAATATCAACAGCCGTTTCTGGCAAATTTAATTTAGTAAATGCATGCAGCATCCTTGAGGTTCGCTTTAATTCCTCCTCCCTTTCCCCATAAAGCTGCTAAATTATTTAGGGTGGAATCTTAAAATTAGAGCATGTGGCATATAGCCCTATAAATATTTGATAATTGTTTCTGGGATTCCAGGATAGCAAAGATATAAAATAAAATAAAAATGTTTGCATGCTTTTAGGTCCCAAGGATCCTTCATAGGACTGGATGTTTCGGTTCTAAGATGGCCCTGATGGTTTTTCTTTTGCTTTCCCCTTTTATCTTACTTCTTCAAACATTTCAAAAACTCCCCTTCATCCATACTGTCACCAGGGTGGTGCACCAATAGAATTAAAAGAATAAAATGGAGTTAAAAATAATTGTGAAAATAAAAGATCCTGTAGCATCAAGGGAAAAGGGGGGAGAGCCAGCTACCCATGTGGGAAAGCAGAATGAATCATGCAACTGAAATACCATGGTAAACAAAATTGGTTTTCAGCTGGTATTGCTATAGTGGTGTTGGTCAAACATCTGTGGAGATAGTGTTTCATAGACAGGCTGTAATGATGAAGAAGGTGGTTGTATAACTTTGGAAAGACAACTCTCTCAGACTTCTTTTCTCCTGTTCCCCCCCTTCCCTTCTGAAGTTCTTCGTAATTAAATATCGAGACTTAAACTCTTAGGTCCAACTGGAACAGAACTTTGGAATCAATGTGACTATGTTTTCAATAATTACATCATTTCAATTGATTTGAGAGATCTTGTCTAGTTGGGTGTAACCAGCATGGTGTGATGCAATGGTTCCCAAACCTTGGGTTCCCAGACGTTCTTGGACTACAGCTCCCAGAAATCCTGGCCAGCACAGCTAGTGATGAAGGCTTCTGGGAGTTTTAGTCCAAGAACACCTGAGAAATCAAGGTCGGGATTCACTGGTGCAATAGATTGAATGATGGAGTAAGACTCAGAAGATCTGGTTTGAATCCCCACTTCGCCATGGAAGCTCACTGGGGAAGTTCTGGTAAAAACCACTCCTTCAATATCTCAGTTACTTTGAAAGCCCTCTTAGAGTTGCTATAAGTTGATTCCAGGTAGATGGCACAGAACATACTCTAATTGGATCTAATAATTGGATTTAGGCCCCAGCAACTAAGCTGTCTGTTATAATTACTATGGATCTATACATAGGGGTTCAGGGCAGCTTCTCATTCAGAAACTCACAAGACCTAAAAGGTCTGTTGTGTTTGGTCAACTGGCCTGAATAATGTGCCTACAGATGTCACCTAGGTGAGAGCCCCAGGAAAGAGGCCTGAAACATGTGCACTCTCAAGTAGCTCTATCTCACACCTGGTCAAAAAGGGGCAATGCAAAAAGAAGAAGAAGAAGAAGAAGAAGAAGAAGAAGAAGAAGAAGAAGAAGAAGAAGAAGAAGAAGAAGAAGAAGAAGAAGAAGAAGAAGAAGAAGAAGAAGAAGAAGAAGAAGAAGAAGAAGAAGAAGAAGAAGAAGAAGAAGAAGAAGAAGAAGAAGAAGAAGAAGAAGAAGAAGAAGAAGAAGAAGAAGAAGAAGAAGAAGAAGAAGAAGAAGAAGAAGAAGTCAGGACCTTGGACAGAGAACTGCAGGGCCAAGGGCTGGAATTACTCCTTTATGAGATCTGTTGTCCCAGCAGTGAACTGTAGGCAGTTAGAGATTTGATAGCTGGCAAGGTTGGAACTGAAGGGACGTGCTGGTGCTGCGGGTTAAACCACAGAAGCTTCTGTGCTGCAAGGTCGGAAGACCAGCCGTCGTAAGATCGAATCCACACAACGGAGGGAGCGCCCGTCGCTTGTCCCAGCTCCTGCTGACCTAGCTCTTCGAAAGCATGTAAATGCGAGTAGATAAATAGGTACCACCTCGGTGGGAATTTCCCCCTCTTTCCCTTTGAAAGGAAAGTCAAGATCATGTAACACACAGTCATTGGACATGGGGTTGAAAGGATCGCCCCAAATGAATCCTCAAAGTGATCCCAATTAGTATGGTCTAGACTAGATATGGGCACAACTTAAGCCATGCCTCTTCATATGAAGATCTCCTTGCAGCACCCTAAGTGCCAGTGTTTCCTCCCCCCACCTCCCGAATGGCTGCCCCACTCACAATCCTCCACGCATTGCCTGGGTTGTCCTTTATTGCCAGGTGTCCAGTCCAAGAAGGAGCTTGGTCTTCCCTTCCCTGCCTCCTCTGACAGCCACCACTCAATGGCTGCTTCTGTGAACTGCCCAGAGTGGCCTTAGTAGCCAGATGGGCAGTATATAAATTGATTGAATGAATGAATGAATGGATGGATGGATGGATGAATGAATGAATGAATGAATTTATTTATTTATTTATTTATTTATTTATTTATTTATTTATTTATTTATTTATTTATTTATTTATTTATTTATATTTATTTATTTATTTATTTATTTATTTATTTATTTATTTATTTATTTATTTATTTATTGTTTATTTATTTATTTAATATTCCGCCTATCCGGTCTTGCGACCACTCTAGGCAGCTTCCAAACAGATAACATGTAAGTATAACAAAAAGGAGAAAAGAAAAAAAATGAATGAATGAACACATGCACGCACGCATGCACGCATGCACGCATACATGCATACACATACACACACACACACACACACACACACACATACATACATACATACATACATACATACATTCTTTCTTAGAGTGAGGTTCGGCTTCTGAACATGGCAAAGACTCAAGAGAAACCATATTTTATATAAACTGCATCCTAATGAAAACCATTCTCCTGCTACAGCGCTGTGTCACCTTCTGCAGCTTTAAGTGCAATAAGAATGCAGTGAACAGTGGAGGATTGGACAGCATGCCAGTCAGGTTGCTGACTTGAGACATTTGTGGTGCTAAATATCTCTTGAAGTAGCCTATGCCATCCTTGTCAAAAAGAGGGGAATGGAGGCTTCAGTCACTTGTCAGCCAATTTCACGCTGAAATTAAAGTTGTCAGTCATCAGGTGACCTGCTCAGGAGATAAGCGCTATCCCGAGGTTTTGTAACCCCACCTGCTCCTCACCTGTCAGGATCGAGAGTGGGGAGAGCACCATCCAAGTATGAGCATGTAAAATCTAAACCCTTCCTGCAAGCCCTTTTCTACTTAACTTTTCAAAAATGGTTTTTAAGGGGGAAAAAACTTGATTTCCCATATGCTCAGTGCAAGGGCTGTAAACAGCCTTTCATCAGATCCACCCAGGAGACCATGCGTGCCGGGGCATCCTATAATCAAATACTGCTGAATGATATTTTAACCCTGATTCATTTCATCTCCAGCGGATCTCTCTTTTTTTAATTAAAACGAATGTCTCCATGTGCTGTCTTCATCTTTGGTCGGCAATTATGATTCTGCCCCCACCAGACCATTTCTACACTGCCTGGATTGTTCTCATTTGTGTGTGTCGGATATGGTTTTGGGAAACACGTTTGCCGTTTGAGAAAAATTGCATTCTTTCCTTTGCTGCAGATGGAACTTATGGGATTCATTTCTGTTTGCAGATCTATTTACTGTGGACATTTACTGACCGCATTCAATTTCTCTATTTCCCACATTCATCATCGTGATGATCAGCATCATCTTAGAACTGCAGAGCTGGAAGGGATCCTATAGATCCTCCTCTCCAGCCCAACTCAAGGAGCCTCAGGGGGGAATCAAACTCCCAACCTCTGGCTGGGCACCCAGAGAACTAGACCACTGAGCTATCCAGCATTCTTTCCATCTCGTTTATATATCAGTTTGGGAGAGACATGACCACCTGCATGGAAATTCCTGTTAATTTTGTTGCACATGTTGTTTTCCAAATTTATGGGTCTTTTTCTTGGTATTCTAATATATACATTACTGTCTGATCTCAGATTTTACATCTGAAGTGTTTTGAGGCTTTATGCACCTTTACAATACAGTGGTGCCTCGCTTAACGATTACCTCGTTAAATGACGAATTCGCTTTACGATGATGTTTTTGCGATTGCAATAGCGATCCAAAATGATGTTTAGATAGAGAAATTTCGCTTGACGATGATCGGTTCCCTGCTTCGGGAACCGATTTTCCGCTTGGCGATGATTCTAAAACAGCTGATCGGCGGCTCTAAAATGGCCGCCCGCTGTGCAAAATGGCTCCCCGCTGTGCTTTAGGACAGATTCCTCACTTTACAGGCACTGAAAATGGCCACCCTATGGAGGATCTTCGCTGGACACTGAGGTATTTAGCCTATTGGAATGCATTGAACTGGTTTTCAATGCATTTCAATTGGCTTTTCGTTTCGCTTGAAGAGGATTTCACTTAACAGCAATTTCAACGGAATGAATTATCCTCATCAAGCGAGGCACCCTGTACCCCTGAAGTAGACTAAATACAGCAGGCAGCACTCTCATGTATAACTTAGTCAGGCAACTCCCTGGCTTTCAGATGTTATGAGACTTCAACACCCACCACCTTCACCACAACATAACAGTAGAGGGATGATGATGCTTGAAGTCCACCAGATGCTCTCTGATTAAAGGTTTATACTGGGTTGATCAAGAAATGTGTCTCTTGAATAAAAGCAGCTAACCCTTCTGCAAAGCCTGATTTTCATGATATCAATGCAACTCACTGGCTGAAATCCTGTTTGGTGGGGCATACCTGTGCACCGGGAGTGATATCGCCATCTGGGGCAGATGGCTTCTGATTAAAAGCTTCCCTTTACCATCATCAACATCATCATCTTAGAACTCCAGAGCTGGAAGGGACCCTCTGAATCACTGAGTCCAGCCCCTGTGAAGGAGTCGGAGTGTTTGAGGACATTATTCTTTCAAGCTTCCCAGTGCTTTGTCAATTTTTAACAGTACTAATTGCCTAATTATCTGCTCTGCTGCAGTGGTAAAAGGTTTGAACAAAAAATATATTTTTTTTTGCACTGCTTCCTTCCCCCAAAGGAAGATCTATCCCCATCTTCAGAATGAGACTCTGATTTTTTTTCCTTCTGTCACATTTTCTTCTCTCCTTCATCCCACCTCTTCTATGGTGCTTCAGAAGAGGACAGTGACCAAGTCCTTCCAAGAATACAAGTAGGCAGTCCATTGGATGCTGTTCATTTGCATCTCAATTCATCAAACACACACCAATGTAAAGAAGTATGTGTGAGAGTAAGGGAGCATTTTCTCCATTCATCTATTGAGAACTTGGGGTCCAATACCATTCCTCAGATTTCCTAGCCCAGCGCAGATGGGAAGTCTACAGCAAAGCAAAGCAAAGTGTGCTGCTTACATATTACCCCATAGTGATAGAGTGGGTGGTTTACAATTTAATTATGTGGGCTATTCATTGCACACTCCCAGTGATCTGGGAACCAATTTACTGACCTCAGAAGGATGGAAGGCTGAGTGAACCTCAAGCCAGCTGCCTGAGCCCATTGGGATCTAACTCAGTTTGTGAGCAGAGGCTTGACTGCAGTATTGCAGTTTAACCACGGCACCACAAGGCTCCCTGTTCTTGGATAAATGCAGTTTTGAAAGAATGATAAAAACAAATGGGAACGTGGTTCTTTTCCATGCTTGTAGTTCTAGAACGGGTAGCCATGTTAGTCTGCACTATCGTATCAGGCCTAAATAAATAAATAAGAAATCAAATAAATTTATTGTCATTGTAAGTATATGCATAGTATACCCATACAATGAAATTCACGCAGACAATAAAGTTGAAAAAACATTGTGGCACCTTAAAGATCAATTGCTACATTTTAACATGAGCTTTTGTGGACAAGTCCACTTCCTTGAGACAAATCAAATTTATTTTTGTGGACAAGCCCATATCCTTGGTCTGAGGAAGTGGACTTCTCCATGAAAGCTCATATTTAAATATAGCAGTCGGTACTTTATTATTTTTCTTTTTCTTCCTGTTCTCCACGTGTTGACCCATTTCCTTTTAAATAATGTTGGCTTTAAGAATGTTCTTGAACTGATTAATACATTTAAATACTGCTTTTCTGTCTTCCTAGGTCTCCTCCCAGAGATTCTACTAACGTCGGTCCATAGGGAACATCGTTCTGGTTGGGCCATTATGGACACCAAAATCTTAAGATTGCAGAAACGGCCCTTTCTCAGCAAACCTGAATATTAGTTGCGGAACAAATGCATAATTGACTGAGTAGGATACTGCCTGTCGTTCTACTCTTGGTGGGGACATTAACGAGGCAGCTGCATTTAAGATCTTGACATTAACTAGTATATGTAAGAAGGCCCTTTCAGTGCAGCTGAGAACTCTATGAAGACAAATCTATACACACACGCTGTCTATGCTCGGAGACAAGGAGTGTGTGGTAAAGATGCTGGAATAATTTGTTCTCAGCAATAAAGTATTTCTGGCAAATTCTGATATGAATTCTCCTAAACCAATGTTGGCAAAATAATGTATTAGTTACTCACCACCCTTCACACATTTTGAACTTATTAGCACAGTTCTTCGCTCAACTGACCTGGGAGGGGAAAAAAGAGTCTACAAATGGATTTAAAAATGAACATTTTGAGAGAGAACGAGCGACCCAATGTAGTGTCATAGATAGAGTGGTGGACTAGAACTCAGGAGGCCTGGGTTCAAATCCCCACTCAGCCATGGAAACCCACCGGGAATGTGGAACAGCGATGAAAAGTCACTGGGGGTGTGGAAGATTGTCAAAGGAGACCCTCCTCTTGGTCCCACTGCTACCAAGAGGTGGACACGAGAGACAGGGCCTTCTCGGTGGTAGCTCCCAGGTTACGGAATGCTCTCCCTCAGGAGGTCAGGTTGGGCCCTTCCCTTCCACAGAAACTGAAGACTCGTCTCGTCAGGCAGGCTTTTAACAATCGCGATTGGGTCCCTGAATTCTTGTAGTCCCGAGAAATAATTTCCCAAGGCTTTGAGTGAGATATATTGGGGGGGGGGGGAGAAGAAAGGGAGTGCCAGATAATGAATAAAGAGAAAATAGGAGGAGGGGGGAATACCAGATAATAAGTGCAGAGGGTTTCACTTCTCAAAGATATTGCTGAGTAGGGTCTTTTAATGATTAAAAAACGTCCTACAGCTAGCTGTGGACCAGACACCAAAGCTGAAATGTTCTTAACAAAAGCACACAGGGGTATATAATTACCTGAAACAGAGGAAACAAAGCCCTCAGGAAGTCTCGCTGTTTATAATTAGAGGATGTCAGCTGTCTTAAAAAAGGAAAGGAACATGAAGGGAATGTCTGTCTGGTTGTTTAGGCAACCCACCATTCACCACGTAACTCTTCAGGGAAGGTGATTGTCTTTGGGGGAAATGACACAGGAAGTGCGGCTTCCTGCTCCTTCCCCACCCTCAGTATCACCGTCCCAATCCAGATTGGGCTCCCTTTCCATGCTCAGCAGCTCCTCTCTGAGTATGTTGAAAGGAAAGCAAGGTGCAGTCATGAATTGCTGTCATTTTGCTGGCTGGATAGCCCAGTGGTTTAGGTATCTGGGTTGTGAGTTCGATTCCCCACTGTGCTTCCTGGGAGAGAAGCCAGCCTGGGTGGCCTTGGGCCAGCTGCACAGTCCCAAGGTTGCCCCCTAGAGGAAGGGAAGGGTAAATCACTTCTGAGTATTCTCTACCTGGAAAACCTTGAAAATGGTTGCCATGAGTCAGAATTGACTTTACAGCACACGATTATTATTATCATTTCCCTAAGAAATATGGCAGGGGGTGAACATTCTGCCATTCAACTGCATTGACTTATGATTTATCTCCACCTGAATTGAGTTGTATGATTCTTTTTTCCTATTCTAAGGAGGTCATATTTTGGATTTATTCTCTTTTGAGAGGAGAAAAGTGCTTGTGGTGCATTTTGTTGTGCTGCGGTTTTTATATTTATAACTAGCCAAAATGGCCGAGGGCTTGCTGAACTGACACGGAGTTGGCCCTCCACCACTTTGGATCATTAGAATTGCATTCTTAGAGAGGTTACTAGAAAAGTTCCTAAAATGTTGCTTTCACCAAAAAGAAAAAGAAAAAGAAAAGCCGTACTGTCCTTTGTTACGTTACTGCCGTAATGTGATGGAATCCCAGCCTTGCTTTTTTGGAAATAGGAAGCTAGAAGAGGCTATTTACAAGTGCCAACTGAAACATTTCAGAAAACACTTATCCCAGTTTAAAAATGAGGAGAGAAATAAGAAGCTGATTTCTGGGACATGGAGAAAGCCTTTTTTTTAAAATAGGGGGGAGGAGGAGGAGAAATGTCCAGATAATTTTAAACAACACAGGGAGAGTGAAAATGAGAGACGGGGAGAGGGTTGAACCCAAAGCAAATTAAATTATACATCTAACAAACATAAACAGAATCCAGTTTTCAGCAAACATAACCCAGTTCTTCAAAGAAACAAAAAGCAGGCGTAATTATTTAAAGCTTTTATCTCGTCAGGATACCAAGGATCAGATAAACCTCGTTTCTGAATGTTTAACTGCTCCCCCCCCCAAAAAAAACTGCAGCTCGGAGATACTTTTGTGCTGCGATCCAGGCTGCGTTATTTTTATTTTTATTTTAAAAAAAGAAATAAATTAAAAGCTGCTGGTTGCTGTTTCCACAAGTCCAGCCATGACAGCTGTGAGAATATGAAGTCCCTTGAAGTAGATTCACTCAGGCTTTAGGGTTGCTTGCTATAGCTGGTTGAACTGACTGAGAAGTCAATGCCCACTTCCCCCAGTGCAAGTAAACCTCCATCACACAAATGCACAAATGGAGAGAGAGGCATGCCATGTACTCTTGTGTTGGAGGAGACTGGGTGAAACACAACTTTCACTGAAGAACATGTGTACAGTTGCATGAGGAGAAGTAGGTAGAAAGTGAAGACCCCCCCCATCTCAGGTTCCTAGCCAGCTGCTCTGATCTGTGCTGGCTCCCTACAACCTAGACCAGTGGTTCCCAACCTTGGGGAATCCAGATGTTCTTGGACTCCAACTCCCAGAAGCCTTCACCACTAGCTGTGCTGGCCAGGACTTCTGGGAGTTGGAATCCAAGAACATCTTGAGGACTCAAGGTTGGGAACCACTGACCTAGACCAATACTTCTAGGGTTGTGGTCATTTCTTCTCTTGACTAAGTAAAGGTAAAGGTAAAGGTTCCCCTTGACAATTTTTGTCCAGTCATGTTCGACTCTAGGGGGCAGTGCTCATCCCCGTTTCCAAGCCATAGAGCCAGCGTTTTGTCCAAAGACAATCATCCGTGGTCACAGGGCCAGTGCGACTTAGACACGGAACGCTGTTACCTTCCCACCGAGGTGGTCCCTATTTATCTACTTGTATTTGCATGCTTTCGAACCGCTAGGTTGGCGGAAGCTGGGATGACCAACGGGAGCTCACTCCGTCACGTGGATTCGATCTTACGACTGCTTGGTCTTCTGACCCTGCAGCACAGGCTTCTGTGGTTTAGCCCGCAGCGCCACCACGTCCCTCTTCTCTTGACTAGGAGAGGACAAATGAAATATCTTGTCTTCATTCTGAAGAAGTGAGGGGCAGACATAATGCAACTAACTTATTTATTTAATTTCCCACCTTTCGCTCTCTAGAGAGGTGGTTCCCAACCTTGGGTCTCCAGATGTTCTTCGCCTGCAGCTCCCAAAAATCCTGCCAAGCACAGCTAGTGCTGTGTTTTAGTCTAAGAACATCTGGCAAGTCATGGTTGGGAACCATGGCACTAGAAGGACTGCACCTTAGTTAGCTGGAGCGAAGAGTCCAATTACCTTTTCTATCACACAATCTAATCCATACTCAAAGATGCACAAGCTGCACTGGATTTAGAATGGGCAGAAACCTCTAGTGCTAGCAGAATCCCTCTGCACTGGATGATCTCTGAGCTCCTGTGTTGGCTAACATCAGCCAGCAGATGATCCAGAAAGAGGGTGGAAAAGGCCAAGAAGAAGATACAGTAGATCACAGAAGTGAGTACACCCCCTCACATTTCATAAATATTTTATCTTTTCATGTGACGACACTGAAGAAATGACACTCGGCTACAATGTAAAGCGGTGAGCATACAGCTTGTATAACAGTGTAAATGTGCTCTCCCCTCAAAATAACGCAAGACACAGCGATTAATGTCTAAACCGCTGGCAACAAAAGTGAGTACGTCCCTGGAAAGTCAGAATTGAGTTGATGGCACATGTTCATGATTTTGATTGCCCCTTTACAGAATGATACAATCATGATCATGATCATGATCATGATCATCATCATCATCATCATCATCATGATCATGATCATGATCATCATCATCATCATCATCATGGTCCTTGTCTCTTTGAATTTTGACTCATATGAACTCCAACTGGTTTCACCTAACTACATGTGCACATGCTATTTAACCCTTTGTATCTACCCATGCTTTAAACGCCCCAACGGCAGCCCATTTCCTGGTAAATGGATTTTTTTGGTTCTATGTGGGGAACTGAGCACCACCGCATGCCTAAAGCATTTCACTTTTGCTTCTTTAACGTTCAAGAGACAATGCCTTGACAAGCAGCGAACCTACTCTCAATTATTTAAGCTGTTCAGTGCGCTGTGCGTCTTTCCGCATCATAAAAATTTTAAAACAAACCCATAAGGTTTTCCCAGTGAATCCACCTACGACCTTCCTAAATAAAAGAAAGAGAAGAAGTGAGTTTGGGATGGTAGGCAGTCTAATGTGGAAGAGAAATCCTTCTAAATAAGGAATATCGGTAGGGGATTGAAAGAACCAACTGCAAAGGACATAGTAAAATTGGTGAACATTTTGGTGAAGTTCTTAACGGCCCTGCTTTTAGTGCTGATCTGTTTCCGGGCACAATTGAAATGCTGGTTCTAATCTATAAAGCCCTAAACAGCTTGGGTCCAAGACATCTCAAGTTCCAATTATGAGCCTGCTTGAGTGTTAATATCATCGGGGAGGCCTTTTCTCAGTCCCACCACCTTCACAGGTGCGTTTGGTGGGGACATAAGAGAGGGCCTTCTCTGTGGCTGCTCCCAGACTTTGGAACTCCCTCCCACAAGAGGCCAGCCTGGTCCCATCTTTGCTGTCCTTCCACAAGCTTTCTCTTCAGACAGACGTTCTCTTAGCGACTGGCAGTCTAAGAGACAAGATGGGTTATATTTTGTTGCTCCTAAATCTGTTTTTAGTAACGTTTCCACCTAAGATTTTTTAATAGAATGTTATTAATTCTTCTTTAATATTTGAACAACTCGCTGTTTTTAGTTTTTAATCTTGTGCTTTTAATGATATAAGCTGCCTAGGGTTCTTTTTTTAAAAGAAAGAAAGGTGGGGTAAAAATAGTTTAAATAAATAAATAATAAATTATCATTACTTGGTATCTCTGCTGTCACTCAATGTTTCTCAGATCTTCTGATAAAGAAATTTCCCACCAATACTGTGCCTTTTGCTTTCAATGAATCTAAACTATTGTGATGATTACACACACACACACACAGAGAGAGAGAGGTCCCACTAGGTATTGTTTCATCATGGCTGAGATTTTGTGCTATTAACCGGAATGCTCTGGTCCATGGGGTCACGAAGTGTCGGACACGACTAAACGACTAAACGACGACGCTTATGTTCTTATAGTGAACTTTGCAGCTGGCTGAATAGCTCTGATGTTGGAAGTTCGATTCCTCACTGGGCCTCCTGGGAGAAACGTCAGTCTGGGTAGCCTTGGGCAAGCTGTACAGTACCAAGGCAGTCCTGGAAGAAGGGAATGGGAAACCTATGTATTCTCTACCTAGAAACCCCACCATAAGACAGAATCGATGTAATGGCACATGTTTATTATTATTTATAGTGACAATTGATGCTAAGCAACAAAAGGATTGACTGTTTATTGATGTCAAAGTATGCAAATGAGCTTGGATTTAAACCGGAGTAAGGAAGAAGACAGGCATGACAGAGGGTGACAACACAACCGGCACAATGACATGACATGACCTCGATTTTAGGAATGCCGAACAATCAATGAAACGCATCTCGATGCCAAAAGTCTGAGGCTCATTTTGCAGTGATCAAAGTGGAAGACGTTTCCAACAGCTTGAGGAGACAAACAGGACGAGACAGATTTCATAGCAGGATCTGAATTTTTCGGCTGTGTATTTTAAAAAGATGCCCAAACCAATGCTGCCGTTTCCTTCTCCTCCTCTCCTTACCTATCCCAAGCAACTGGCAAGGTAGGGCAAAACCTAGCCAGCTGCAACTAAGTCATGGAAGCATGTACCATGTCGTCTGTCTCCACTTTGTGTTTTCCTGAGACAACTAGATGACACCTTACTGCTGAAACGTTTGATACCCATGACACTTCTTTCTCTCTACATGAATGAGATGCATGTTTTCCGGGGGGGGGGGACACTTATCATACATTTCTCCACATGCTGATCAAAGAGGGAGAATGGGTGCCTGTATTGGATCTCGGAAAGCATTTTCACAAAGCCATATCCACCCATCTGCTTGTTTATTCTTGTCTAGCATTTTATAAGCCAGGCATGCCTTTTATGAATAATTTGTGTGCACAGACGGAAAAGCTACCTAAATAGCAAAAAAAAAGAGCGAGAGAGGGAGACAGGGAGAGGAAAGCTTCTAAAATGCTCTTCACCTGAGTTATCATACTAGA
Organism: Pogona vitticeps; assembly: GCF_051106095.1. NCBI lineage: Eukaryota > Metazoa > Chordata > Lepidosauria > Squamata > Agamidae > Pogona > Pogona vitticeps. The sequence continues at coordinate 9,983,609 of NC_135795.1, forward strand.
TATTAGAGTTCTCAATAGTTTGATCCTATTTAAGAACTAGAGTCGATGCATTAGAAATTGTTGTTATGTGCCATCAGATCACCCCAACGTATGGAGACCTTATGGATGAGTGATCTCCAAAATGCCCTGTCCCAAATACCCCTGTTCACATCTTGCAAACTCAAGCCTGTGGTATCCTCTAGGAAGTCAGCCCATCTTATATTTGGTTTTCCTCTTTTCCTGCTGCCTTCAGCTTTTCCCAGCATTATTGTCTTTCCAGCAAATCTTGCCTTCTCATGATGTGCCCAAAGTGGGACAAGCCCCAGTTTCAACATTATTGCCTCGAGAGACAGTTCATGCTTGATTTGATCTAGGACCCACTTGTCTGTCTTTCTGGCAGACCAGGGTATCCATAAAGCACCACATTTCAAATTAATTCCTTCCCCACCTCTTAACTGTCCAGCTTTCACACCCATACATGGTGAGCTCCTGACTGTGGATGATTTTGGTCTTGGTCTTCAGTGACCCATCCTTACTCTTGGTTATCTTATCTAGTTACTTCAATTGCTTCCCTATCAAGCCTCAGTCTTCTTCTGAATAAGCATTAGGAATAGACATGGAAAAATACTCAATAAATTCTGTTCTCACCAGCTGACTGTAGAAACATACTGTTTAGTTTGACCCTCTGTCCACTTTGAGGCCCACCAGGCTTCCTCATCATCAACTTTGTACCCTAAAGTGTCACCTTTTCCCCTCTAATTATATCAGGATTCCACTGAAACCACTGTGTATATATGTATATGGTAACCTCTGGCTTCAACTCATAGCTTTTGTTTAATTATCATAAAAAAAATCATTCTAGCATTATTTTAATCCATATTATCACCTTATGTGTTGTGGTTTAAAGCTTTTTTTAACCCTCTCTTGGGAAATGTTACTGTAAAAAGCAGATAACCATAAATATTATAAAACAATCATCATCATCATCATCATCATCATCATCATCATCATCATCATCATCATCATCATTTCCCCAGATCATCAGAAATTGAGATTTTCAAATGATATCTGGACTCACTCCACACCCCTTCTCTCTTTCCCGCATGCACCCACAGATATTTGCATGCTGAGTTTTATTTTATGCCGTTGAGTGATGTAATGGTTTCCCACCCATGAAATGGACACCAGATTGAGTCAAATCACATTTTCCCAGAAAGAAAGAAAAATACTTGAAAGAATTTATGACTAGAAGTGAGGTGTTCGGGGGGGGGGGGGGAAGCAGTGAGGTGAGAAATATCAATTTGTTTATGTTCTTTTCCTTCCTCTTTTTTCATTTTTTTATTTTAAAAAATGTGTGTATGCCAAACAGTACATTCTGAAGGAGTCAATATGAACTAACTGTTTTAAAAGGGGCCCCCAAGGCAGCCCGGTCTGTCTGGATGCTTATAGTGTGTTTTTCTGCCCATTTGTCATCAGTCATTGGTTACTTTGATTTATTTGAACTGTGGCTGGGCGGCAGCTATCATATTGATTTGGAAACAGGGCAGGCAAAAACAAAAAACAAAAAAACACACAATGTGTTGGAAGTCATTGGGATCTGACCCCATCGCTGTCCAAAGTGTAATTTTAGAAGCAAATGGCTTGAGGCTACTTTCCATACTCCTACATTTTCAGTGCCTTCTTAATACAGTGGTGCCTCGCTTCACGACGTTAATTCGTTCCAGTGAAATTGCTGTAGAGCGAAAACGTCATCAAACGAAATTAAAAAAAACCCATTGAAACACATTGAAAACCGTTCAATGCGTTCCAATGGGCTGAATACCTGCTCGTCCAGCGAAGATCCTCCATATGGTGGCCATTTTCGGTGCCTGTAAAGCAAGGAATCTGTCCTAGAAAACAGCGGGGGCCCATTTTCTTCAGCCAGCGGCCATTTTGAAACCCGACGATCAGCTGTTTGCTGATCGTCATAAAGCGAAAATCGGTTCCCGAAGCAGGGAACCGATCATCGCACAGCGAAAAAAAAACCCATGTAAAACATTGTTTTGCGATCGCAAAAGCGATCGCAAAAACGTCAACGTAAAGCGGATTTGTCGTAGAGCGGGGTAATCATCCAGCGGGGCATGACTGTATAATAATCAAGTCAGCCAAGTCAGTTCTGACTGAAGACACCTCTTTTCAGGGTTTGCCAGGTACAGAGTATACAGAAGCTGATTTACCAATATCTTCTTCTTTCTTTTTGGGGTACCATGGCACTGTGCAGCTTTTCCCAAGCCCCCCCCCCACACACAGAGGCTCTTCTCCTTAGAGGTCCAGTGGGGAATTGAACTCCCAACTCCTGGCGCCATGGCCAAATGCCTAACTCACTGAGCTATCCAGCCAGCTCTTAACATCTATCCAACAAAGTAATATTTAATCCCGCTGATTCTGACTTTGGAGTTGCTTGTTGGCTGGTTCCCGGTCCTGAGCAGCCTCCTGCAGGATGTGGGCTAGCGATGGATTCATATGGTCCTGGGATGCAACAAACTGATGCAGCCGCATCCATGATAGATCGTGGCGGATGGCTAGGTGGGTCGGCTCCGGCCTAAATGGAGCACTCATGAAAGGCGAAAGCAACTCATTAACTGAACAGGAGGGATCAAAATATGCTGGGGAGACAGAGAGCGGGGACAATGTTGTGGCTCTTTATGAGAACATGTCAGATACCAGAAGGCGATAAAGCATTTGGCTTTTGACAACTGGGGGGGAGCTCTTTTTTCCAATGCTTCAGGCTGTGCTCTTGCAGAGCAAGGTGGGAGATCATTCGAAATTGTCTCCAGCGTGCCTTCTGATGCCCAGCTTTGTGCAATCCTTCCGCAGTAGATAGCTAGACTGCACATGTCACTGTCTGTGCACAAGCAGGATCTCTATCACCAAACTGCATCTCTTCCTCCTTTAGTAGTGGAAACATCTATCAATTTCAACCTCTCTCAGTGCCTGGTTTCTCCAATGAGAAGTTTATATCAGCTTGTTTCCACATCTGTTGGCAATTAATTTATGTACTTTTAAAAGCCAATCAGGACATCTGCATGCCTTTCTCCTAATAGGTGCCTTTTGTCAGAGCTTGGAAAGACTACTGACTTAGATTAAAGCTCTTGGGATCCTTTAGACAACTTTGACCAGGGGGATTCTGAGTATTGTAGTCCAAAATACTAGCTATAATATTCCTGGATTTGCTCGGTAGAGGTACACAGTTGTACAAGTGAGCCTACTTGCACTGCTTGCTGGCTGAGGTCCTCATCATTATCATCTTCATTATCATTATTATCGTCATCTTAGAACTGCAGAGCTAGAAGGGACCCTGTAGATCATCCAGGCCAGCCCCTATCAAGGAGGCACAGTGGGGAATCAAACTCCTGGCTTCTCGCTCAGCAACCAGATACCTAAACCACTGAACTATTCTCCTCTCCTTTCTCATTTCAAAGAAATAGTTGTGCATACAGCTATGTGCCTGGTTTCACAACAGACATCAAGTCAGAAGGGAAAACCTATGGTGCAGTTTTCCCCAATGGCTTTTTGGCTGCCAACATCTTTTTGCATGATAGTAGCTTTTGACTTCCTGTCGTGATGGGATTTCTCACTTTTCTGCAGGTTGAGCCGTTGCAGGCGTTCCCTCCTGCTTGTACATTCTCAAATTAAGTGGAGCACCAAAAATAATAATAATAATAATAATAATAATAATAATAATAATAATAATAATAATAATAATAATAATAATAATAATAATAATAATAATAATAATAATAATAATAATAATAATAATAATAATAATAATAATAATAATAATAATAATGAAACTCTCAAACTTTTTGAGTAGAGCCTGAAAAATGGAATTCGTAGATTCCATCTCAGGGAGTTATTTTCTGAGAAATGTGTCCGCTGTACGAGTTCTGAGGCTTGAAAAGGCAGTCTTACGTGTGTCTCCTCAAAAGAAAGACCAACCAGACTAGCATCCAGGTAAACGGGCATAGGATCGCGGCCTTGACTCTTTCTGGCTTTTCGGTCTGACAGATGTTGTTGACTCGGAGTCCAAATGTTTGTGTAACTGTTGTGATTCGGTGCATTATCTAAGACTCCCCACCAGCTCCAGGGATGAGATGAGATCTGAATTTCCTCTTTGATCATTTGTGTTTTGAGACAACGCGCGGCACCAGCTGCGGATGACTTTATTCTGTGCAAATGAATTAAATTAACGCCGTCGCAGCAGTAGCAAGGCAGCCCGGGAGGAAAAAAAAAAGTTCTGCTTCATTTTGTCCTCAAGGAAGAAGGAAGACACTTGGAAGAAGCTCCACTCTCCCTTGGCAGGCTCCTCAATCAAAGGCACAGTAGCTATATTTCTAGATAAAAGGGATTGTCTACCGTTGATGGATCCATTGGTGCTTGCAAGATTTCCTGACCTTCATCCATTGCACAGTGGCGTTCATCCTTCATGCAGATCAATGCCGCATCCGGAGAGCCGTACTGTCGGCGCTGCGGTCTGTTCATGTCCTTCGGACGGCCCCTTGCTTACTTCTGGAATGATATATCCCATTATGATTCCACTGAGCGCAGAGCCAAACCTTGTGGCAGCATTTAGGGCAGAGTTTTCTGAAAGGAACTTCTTGCATTACTCATTACTTCATGACAGCATGAATAAATAAAGTTATGATGAGACATCAAGGGCCGTTAACTAGGGCGGGGCAACTCGGGTTTTGACCCAGAATGCCAAAATTACCTAGGGCAGATTTGCCTGCTGGGTATATGTACCGTATTTTTCGCTCCATAAGACGCACCAATTTTTTAGGAGAAGAAAACAGGAAAATATAATCTGTTTTCTTCGCTCCATAAGATGCACAGACTTTCCACCCCCCTGTTTTGTGGGGGGAAAGTGCGTCTTATGGTGCAGAAAATACAGTAATTCTGCTTGTTAATATTTGCTTCTGAGGGCATAAACCCACCCAGCCTTGATGTGTATAATAAGGACGGGATTTTCAATCTCCTGGACTGCAAATCCCATAATTTGCCATTCTGGGAGTTTTGACTGCCAGACAGACACCTTACAGACAGCTAAATGTGATTCACCTAGAAAAAAAAGGCTCTCTTGGAAGGCTTCGAGGCTTAGCTAGGCCTAGCTTCCTGTTTCTGCCCCAGTGCTGGCTGGTAGCTTCCTTTCTGAACAGGAAGCTAGGCCCAGCTAAGCCTCAAAGCCTTCCAGGTGAGCCCCTTTTCCAGGTGAGTCACATATAGGTGTCTGTAATGTAAAATTCCCAGAATGGGAGATTTCTAATCCACGGAATCCAAAAATCCCATCCGTTCTGTGTACTATCTCCAGCTGTTCCTCTCAAACCAGAACAAAACATAAGCTCAGCACACAACCCATGTGTCTGTTGCATATTTGGACCCACAAATTTTTTTTTCCTGTATCCATGTATCCTAAGCCTAGCCAATAATACAGCAATGGCTTGGCTCTCTAAATATGTAGTTCAGCTCTCGAGATCATGATGGGAAAATGAAGTCTGCATACAGAATTATTTCATGGAGTGACTGGAATGGATTTTATTATCTTAGAAAGGGTTTGTTTGTTTGGGATGCCATGTTTATTGGTTGGAGTCTTGCCTTGTATCCATCCTTTAGTAACTCGGTCAGTTTATCCAGGTGCCTTGTGTCAGCCCAGACAGAAGACGTCAGAAGTCATTAGGAGCAAGGTGGGTGACTTCATCCTTTTCTTCAACCGCAGTAGACAGAAAACATCTGCTCCTAGGGAGCTGGCAGTGTTTGCAGTTGGACTTATTCAAATCGCAGTGAATGCCATAAAAATCATTTGAGCGTACGGGTTTCTGTAGGTTTTCAACTTCCCATAAAAGACATGGTTGGAGGTATAAGTAGGCAATAATTTGAGTTTCTGTACTTCTTTTATTTTCCCCCCCCTACATCAGCAAAAGTGGACATTCCAACGTTCTCTCCCAGGCAAAGAGGAGGGACACACTGTCCACACTCACACACCTGCAAAGATGTGGAAGCCAATTTTTCAGTGGTGTGATCTCACGCCCACAGAGGATTGTCTGTGAATAAAACAGCCAAGTTGTTGGAACAATTAAGTGTGTCTTTCCTACCCTGTAGAATGCCGCTGGGAGGAAAGTCACTGAATCGGTGGAAAGTCCACATGTCATGGTGAAGTAGTTCCTGCCTCACAGCAGGTATATGTGATGGGAAGGGGCTGTGTGATTTGGAATAGGAAAAATATGTAGCTGAGAAGTTTCCCTTTGTAATAAGCTTCCACTTGGTTCTCTCTGCACATTTAGCTTTATTCACAAATCATCACTCAGAAAGCTCCCTTTTTAAAATTGCATTCTGAGCATCACCCAGACCGCATGACCCGTTGCCATGCTGGTTGTGGAATTCTGGGAGATACCGTCCCCAAAAGCAGTTTTCTTTTTTTTTCAAACTATCTTATGGTCATAACTTGAGTCATATCATATGCACTGCCAATGGGGGAAATCATAGAATAATAATTCAGTTGGAAGGGGGCTTGAAGGCCATCCAGTCCAACCCCCTGCTCAAGGCAGGAATCCAAATCAAAGCAGATCTAACAGAGGGTGGTCCAATTTTATCTTGAATACCTCCAGCGTTGGAGAGCTCGCCACCTGAGTTAATTGGTTCTATTTGTCATACTTCTCAAACAGTTAAGAAGTTTTATTCCCAACGGAAAACCAAAATCTGGCTTCCTGTAGCTTGCAGCTCATTATCCTAAGTCCTGCACTCTGGAATGATCGACAACAGATGCTGCCTTTCCTTTGTATGACGACCTTTCAAGTATTTGAAAAGTGCTATCCCTCCATCTTCTTTTCTCAAGGCTAAACATGTGCGGTTCTTTCAGCCTTTCCTCATAAGGCTTGATTTCCGGTCCCTCCTCTGAATTTGCTCCGTTTTTTTCCAGGAACACTTTCTGTTGTTTTCCTGGTCACACAGAAAGAGCTTCTGTGCGTGGACCTTGAGTACCCACGGAAACATCTCCAAATGAATGCATAGGAGCAGCAAGCGTCCGGCTTTATCTAAAGTAGTTATGGAAAGTTGGAAAACTCGTGGCCAGAAGGTGATGTGAAGAATTCTTACCAAATTCCTTGTTCTCGTCAATTTAGACTGCCCTGACACAGCCTGGCAAGGAATTTATAAGCCCACTGAAGTACTACTTTTCCCCCCATTGGCTGGATAGCTCAGTGGTTTAGCTATCTGGCTACAGAGGTTGAGAGTTGGATCCCTCCCTTCATGTCTCCTGGGAGAAGAACCAGCATAGATAGCCTTGGACAAGCTGTGCTGTCCCAGTTTTCCCCCAGAAGAAGGGAATGGGACACCACTTCTGAGCATTTTCTACCTCGAACATCCTGAAAAGGATTGCCAAAAGTCAGAATTGACTTGACAGCATGTGATTATTCATGTAGACATCCTTCAGTCTCGAGAGACTATGGTAACGTGCTCTGAATAGAGGTCTTGGAACAGCATCTAGTGTGGCTGAGGAGGCCAATTCGAGAGTGACCATCCCTTCCACACTGAAGACAAATCCAATCTGTAGCCCTGTCCAGCTCCCTGATCTTGCTGCTTTCGGGACTGCCTCTTTGCATGATTATTGTGGCCTCCACAACTGGTGGTAACTACCACTGTGTAAAGCCATTTAAAACTTTCCCTTTGGGAAGCAAATGCACAGGTAAAGAGAAGATAGAACCACTGGGGGATGGTGGGCCTGTCAGATGGAAATTCCAAAATTGATGAGATTTGAGCTAAAGCCCCCAAAAATCTGAATGGCACATCCTTAGCTACTGCTCTTTGCAATAACGGAAGTGTTGCTCCCTTGTAGCCCAGCCATGTGCACCCAAGGGCTAAGCTCTTTGAAATACATGTTCTTCCTTTTCATCAAAGGTTGTTCAACAAGGTCACCCAGCTCTAGCGCTAAGTAGGAGCTTGGGATTCTCGCAGCAGGATTTCCAGAGATGATATTTCATTGTCTCCCTCCCCTTGGTGTCATTGAGAGCATCAGAACCGGAGCTGCTAACAGCCTGTATTTTATTCCTCCAGTGACTACCGTTGGATTGAAAGTCAAAGACTACCATGGGGCTATCTGAGCAAATCAGAGCTGTTAACTTGATACAGGCATGGTTACCCAGTCCCAGAAAGGAAACGTTCTCCTTGACTTCAGCCGCAACTATTTATGGAACAGATTTGCTAACAGCATTTCCTGACAGCGTTTGGAGGGGACCCTCATCTGCCCCATTGTCTTGTTTTTCTCTTATGATCTCCAAGTCTTTTAGTTCCTGATCTCAGGTTACCTACACCGCCTGGGGATATCAAGTCATCCTGGAATTCTGGTGGCTCAGCTCTAGTCTCAGACTCCAGGAGAGCGAAGAAGCACAAAGGGCAGCTAAGGGAGACCAGAATCTCACCTGGCCTTCTCTGAAAGGGCTGCTTGCATTTGGGTGATCAGATATATGAGGTTAATGCTCCCCTATTGGATGTAGGCTTTTAGAAGAGAAAGGATGATACAAGGAGGAAAGGGGGTGGAAGAAACACAGGATGGTACACATTTCCGGAAGGAAGGAAGGAAGGAAGGAAGGAAGGAAGGAAGGAAGGAAGGAAGGAAGGAAGGAAGGAAGGAAGGAAGGAAGGAAGGAAGGAAGGAAGGAAGGAAGGAAGGAAGGAAGGAAGGGAGGGAGGGAGGGAGGGAGGGAGAGGAAGGGAGGGAGGGAGGGAGGGAGGGAGGGAGAGAGGAAGGAAGGATCTCTTCATCATCTCTACTGTAGAGATGAATCAGCCTGATTCCAAGAACAATGAGGGAACTGCATTATGGGAATTGATCAGATAATATTGCTTTATACTCTAATAATACCTTAGTGTCCCTCCCCTTCCTTCTCTTGATCGTTTGTCACCTCCTTGGATTGGCAAATATTTCATACCATGGGGTCCCAGCATCTACAATCCCTAGGTTCCACTCTGATCTGAAGCAGTAAATTCTTCTTGGTGCTGGAGGAGACCTTTGCGGATACCCTGGTCTGCCAGAAAGACAAACAGGTGAGTCCTAGATCAAATCGAGCCTGAACTCTCTCTGGAGGCAAAAAATGTTGAAATTCAAGCTGTGCTCCATTTGATACATCATGAGAAGGCAGGATTCTCTGGAAAAGACAATAATGCTAGGAAAAGTAGAAGGCAGCAGGAAAAGCAGAAGGCTAAGCATGAGATGGACTGACTCTGAGTCTACAAGAGATGTGCAGAGCAGTTGAGGACAGGACAACTTGGAGATCCCTCATTTGAGGTCTCCATGAGTTAGAGGAGACTTCATGACATAAGAACGACAGTGTGATAGCGCTGATGCTGCCATCTTCCACCTCTTCCATTAATAGACAGTAGCCCCTGAGCCTTACAGAGCTATAGGCGTCTCTTTTTGCTTTCCAAGAGGAAAATTCTCCAGGAAATGGAGTTGTGTGCTCAACTGCCCAAGGCAATTCCCTTTCCCCACTCTCTCCTCCTCCATACAGCCCTCGGTGTGAGTTATCGTATAAACACTGTTTGTAAATTAAACCCACGGCTGGATCAATACCAGTCGCCGTGCTGCAGGTGAGAACTTAATAACATAAAGGTGTTCTCATAATTGTTATGAGTCCGGGGGACCATTTTGCCTCGTGTAGGTGAAAACGTTGTCATTAAGTCCTTTTAATGATACAAGTTGAACTCTGAGGTTTCCCGTTAATGCGGTAGCAATGACAACATTTGGAGAGTGTTTTCTATGGCGGGCTGCCATCTCGAAGCTGAGAAACCCTTGCAAAAATATTCCGCGCGCTACAGGCCAGCAACTCCAATCTGCTGTTTGCTAATTTTAAGCGCCAACCCTTCCGAATCCAATTCCCGAGCGAAATAGATTTTGCCCCTGGAGCGGAAAAGTTACCTGAAGAGCACTTGTTGCTGAGGAAACACGGAGAGACAAATCTCTCTGTTTCTTGGCTTTGGGTTCACTCAAGATCACTCAACATTGTGTAGTTATCTATACACACACAACCAGCATCTACCAACAGAACTGTGCCAAAAATTTGCCCACCAAGTTTCAGAAAGTTTCCTTCTGCTATGAGAGAGGTGAGGATGGACAAATCTGGACAGGTGCTTGGATATTTTAACCACATCCACTTTTTCCCCCCCAAGGATATATTTGTTCCTTCTTGTTTGTTAATCTTGAAGATGGCAATGACAACAACAACAACATACTAAGGTTGCCGATGCTTCCCCTTGACTGCCATTTAAGTAACAAAATACATGGATTCAATCCATCTTTACCATCACTAACTTCTCCCTACTTTGTTCTCATTACACTTACTTTTGTTAAGTGAACAATACAGGTCAACCATCCCACACACTACACCAGAACACAGAGTTCTAACTCCTGTCCTCTGAAGATGCCGGCCACAGAGGCCGGCGAAACGTTAGGAAGAAAAACCTCCATCCAGAACACAGCCCCAAAAAGCTACAACAAGCAATACAGGTCATTTCTGATTACACCACAATGTAATGTCTGAGGATTTCAGGGAGACAATAAAATATTGTGCGTTGTCATATCTTTCATGACAGACTCATATATTGTGGTGGAGATTAATGACATGAATGGCTTAAGCTTTAGTCCAGATAGGAGCTGACCATGGTGCTGAACCCTCTCCTTTGACTAGACTTGATCACTTCCTTGGATCACTGCCCTTACAGTTCAAACAAAAAACCAGCATGGATTCACCATGCCCTGAAAAATTGGAGTCACCCCCATTGAGGTCAACTCCCTCTGTACACTTATAGCTAGCTTTGGCAAATCCATGTCTAACTTCATCCACTGCTAGACTGCTGGCTTGTACAACTGTGGAGCCTGCCCAGATGGAAATGCCTTTATGACTGTGGCTGTCTCTTTTTCATCCACTGCTGGATAGCTCAGCAGTTTAAGTATCTGGCTGTGGAGCCAGCAACTGGGGGTTCGATTCTCTACTGCCCCTCCTTGACAGAGATTGGACTCCATGATCTACTGGGTCCCTTCCAGTTCTGCAGTTTTAAAATGATAATCATTATCTGTTACATAACAGCACTGATGTTACCTGTCTGTCATGGGTTTGGAGGGAAAGTTCCATCCTATGGGGAGTGGAAGGCGGGACATCAGGAGGAGGGGCTGTACTGTATAAATATGTGATGCCTGTGTGGTGAAGGGAGATGCTGAGACAGACTGTGAGACACTGGGTTGGGACGAAGCAGCAGCTGGGGAAGAAGAAGCTGTTGTGGGAGTCTGGGTGTCTGACAGGGTACTACTGTGTGTCAGAGTACCAGCCTGAAAGGTTCAGGGGTCTGTTGGTTAGCCAGAACTGATGGGTTCAGGGTCTGTGCTTTAAGTTAAAGGTTCTAGGTGAACCAAACTGTATGCTTGTGTGTGTGAGAATAAGCCACGTTACTTTATTTTATTCACCTGATTGTTTTATTTACCCTGTTTGTATTTAAAATAAACCTTATTCTTTTGTTGTTTAAAAATCCATCCCTGGTCTGTGTGACTTATTATAGGGAATGGTTGGTGGCAGCTTAGTAACTGTGTGATAGATCCCAGTAGGTCTGGGTTTGTCACATTGATTGGTGTCCAGCGTGTGGGATACGACTGGTCCAGTTGTCCAGCGGTCCAGCAAAGCCTTGGCAGGTGTGCCCAGAGCAAGGGGGGTCTAGTCAGGGACAGTCTGAGGCGCGTAGGTAATCTTCTAGGTGTACCTCACGGGGAGGTGCGCTAGTAGAAGAACGTGCCAACTGGGGAGACTTAGATTAAGGTGCTCTGAGGCAGCCTAGTTTTGGCGGGAAAAGCTGAGGAAAAACTGCGTAGCAACAGCGAGCTAGCTTGCCAGCTGAGAGGCCCAGCAGAGGGGGGTAGGCTCTGACTCGATACTGTTGCAACTTTAGTGCTGAAGAATAGCAGCAATCTCTAGGGAGAGCTGGTTCTGAGGTAAAAGGAAAAAAGTGGTCGTTTTATTTTGAGGCTTGACTTTTTAAAGCAGCCTGTTCTGAGGGGGGGTATGCCCTTGACTCGAAGCCAAGTAGCAGACATGAGTGAGGTGAAAGACCCCCAGATTGACCAAGGTTCTGAGGATGAATTTGGCTCAGTGCAAGGTGACAGCACAGGAGAGCAGGACCCAGAACTCAGAAAAATACTCCTAGCCCAACAGCATGAACTGAGGGTGAGGGAAATGGAGGAAAGATTAGAGAGAGAAAGAAGAGAGGAAAGGGAGAAACAGAGACAATTTGAATTGGCATTGGAGAGAGAGAAAATGGCGTTTGAATTAAGAAAACTGGAACTGATGAACCAGAACAATAATAATAATAGGGATTCTGAGGGAGGCCAATTGTCTAAGGCTGACCTGAAGAAATTCCCTGTGTACCACAAGGGAGATTGTCCTGAGGTGTTCTTTTCCTTAGTGGAAAGAGCGTTTGTGGACTTCTCAGTAAGGGAAACTGAGAAGATGACCATCATGCGGTCTTTAATCAGTGGTAGCCTGGCTGAGGTTTATGCCGAGATGCCTGAGGAATTGATGAAAGATTTTGCAGAGTTTAAAAAACTGGTGTTTGCCAGACATGGGATAAATGCAGAGCAGCTGAGACAAAGATTCAGGTCCCTCACCAAGAAACCAGAACAGACTTTTACCCAAGTGGGGGCCCAATTGGTGAGGCTGCTTGAGAAATGGCTATCGCAGGAGGGAATAGAGACCTATGAGCAGCTTAAAGACTTGATAGCCCTGGAACAGTTCTATTCAGTCCTGCAGGGGGAATTGAAATTCCAGGTGAGGGAAAGGAAACCGAAATCTGTGGCAGCAGCCGCAGAAATCGCGGATTTTATCTCCCAAATAAGAAAGCCCTTGGGTGAGGGGAAATCTGTAGGTAAACCCAAAGAAACCTACAGCAAGTACTCTCAGGGACCAGGGAAAAGCCAGCAAGGGGGAGGGGCCCATGGTGAAGGGAAGCCCTCAGGCATGAAACCAAGCCCTCAGAATTTGGAGGGAAAACCGAAACAAGAGGAGAGAGAATCCAAATACACTAGAAAATGTTATTTCTGTCAGGGAAAGGGTCATCTAATCTCAGAGTGTGAAAAATTAAAGCAGCTAAAAGGAATGGTGCCTCAGAATTCTAGGGGGACCAAGCCAAAAGCTGTGTTCTGTGTCCAGAAAGAGCAAGGCTCAGTGTCACAGAGGGAGCCTGTTGCCATGGCTACTCAGTCTGGGACAGCTGCCTCTGCTGATCAGGCTGAGGAAAATGGTCCTCTTCTGGAGGTAAAGCGCTGCTTGCTGATAAAAACAGATTCTCAGTTGTTTGAGACAGCAGGGGTGGACGTAGGAATACTTGACCGTCAGTATAGGGGGCTGCGGGACACTTGTTCCCAAGTAACCCTATGCCATCCAGATATCATCCCTAGGGAGTTTATAATCCCAAATGAGAGCATGAAGGTGGCAGGGATTGAGGGGCAGATAATCTCTCTGCCAGTAGCAGAGGTACCTGTCAACTTTCAAGGCTGGAGGGGAGATTGGCGGATAGCGATTTCATCGACTCTGCCAGCAGCCGTGCTCGTGGGAAATGACCTGGCTGAACATGTGAAACGGGTGCTAGTGATTACACGCTCACAAGCCACCACAGGGACAGTTCAGGGGGGTAATGATGAGCCAGAGACGGAAGCAGAGGGGAGTTCAGAAGCTGTGGTGGAAACCTTAACCACAGACAGCAGATTTGGACAGGAGCAAAAGGCAGACGCCACTCTCCAAAAGTGTTTTGAACAGGTGACTGACGCCCAGCTAACACCTGAAACCCCAGTGAGATTTCTGGAGAAAAAGGGGATTTTATATAGAGAAACCCTGAGGAATATCTCAAAAGGGGGAGATGGGATCAGAAGTCAGCTGGTGGTACCTGAAAAGTATCGCCCCATGATCTTACAAAGGGGGCACTCTGACATGTTTGCTGCACACTTAGGGGTGAAAGAGCCCCTTGATTTGATCAAACAAATTTGGGAGCAGGTCACCCAGGATGACCCACAAGACGTTGTGACTTACATAGACACCTTGATGAATGACCTAAGGAGAAATCGAGAGCTGGCAGCAGAAAACCTGCAAGCTCAGAAGGTCAGACAGAAAACATGGTATGACCACAAAGCTAGAGCGAGGCACTTTGACCCAGGAGAGGAAGTGCTTTGGCTTAGGCCCTGCAGAGAGAATAAACTGCAGCTCAAATGGGCAGGACCATATAGGGTCATTTCCAAGATGTCAGACCTGAACTACCTTATAGAGCAGGAGGAGAACCAAGCAAGGAGGGTGGTTCATGTGAATGCCCTAAAACCCTACTACAGAGGGGAACAGAGGGTTTTATTCGCGATAAAAGCAGCTGAGAGTGAGGAAGCTGAATTGCCCTTCTGGGAGGGTAGAGGGGAAGTAAAATACAACCCAGAGGAGGTAAAGATCAGTCCTGCACTCACCCAAGACCAGCAGCAAGAACTAAAAATGCTGCTTAGTAAATACCAACAGGTGTTTTCCAACAAGCCGGGGATAGTGAAGGGAGTGATGCATCGGATCCACACAGGGGATGCACCCCCGCAGGCAGTATCCCCATACCGAGTAACGGGACCCTATAGGGACAAGGTGCGGAAGGAGCTGGACGAGATGCTTAGGGAGAACATAATCGTCCCCTCTTCTAGTCCTTGGTCCTCTCCAATAGTCCTTGTGGACAAGCCTGATGGGAGCATTAGGTTTTGTGTCGATTACAGGAAATTAAACCGTGTAACCACTCCTGATGCCTACCCAATGCCCAGGCTAGACAACCTGATTGAAACCATAGGGGGTTGTCGGTTCATCTCATCATTGGACCTGGTAAAGGGATATTGGCAATTAAGAATTGATCCCAGGGATCAAGAAAAGACTGCCTTTTGCAGCCCTGTTGGTCTCTATGAGTTTCGAGTCCTGAGCTTTGGTCTCAGAAATGCACCAGCCACATTCCAAAGGCTGATGGACCAGACCTTGGCAGGGCTCAGTGACTTTACAGTGGCCTACATTGACGACATAGGGATCTTCAGTAATACCTGGGAAGATCACCTGATACACCTGGAGTTAGTGCTGCAGAGGTTAAGTGCAGCAGGGCTAACAGTAAAGGCCAGCAAGTGTCAGCTGGGTAGCCCAGAAATAAAATACTTGGGTCACATGGTAGGGGGAGGAATGATAAAACCCCTGGAGGCCAAAATAGAAGCAGTTCGTGATTGGCCTAGACCCAACACCAAGAAAAAGGTCAAATCATTTCTTGGGTTGGTGGGCTACTACAGAAAGTTCATCCCGAGGTTTAGCGAGATTGCGGCTCCGCTGACCGATCTGACGAGGAAGAAGGCTGATGACCGCATCCCGTGGACCGGCGACTGTGAGGCGGCGTTCCAGAGGTTGAAGGAGGCGTTAATCAACTATCCTGTCCTGCGTGCTCCAGACTTCGACCGGGAGTTTATCATCTACACCGACGCGTCTAACAGCGGGGTAGGAGCAGTTCTGTGCCAAGAGGATGAGAATGGTGACCAGCATCCAGTGTCCTACCTGAGTAGGAAACTTCAAAAAGGTGAGAGACATTTGGCAACCGTGGAGAAGGAGTGTTTGGCCATAGTCTACGCGATCCAGAAGGCCAAGCCTTACATCTGGGGAAGACATTTTGTTCTGTGTACTGACCATTCACCATTGCAATGGTTAAAGACAATGAAAACCCACAATAGCAAACTTATGAGGTGGGCTTTGAACTTACAGGACTATGACTTTGAAGTGAAAGTGGTCAGAGGGTCAGTGAACTGTGTTGCTGACGCCTTATCAAGAAGACCTGAAGAATGAAGACAGCGAAAGAACATGGACTATATGTATATAATGAAAACAAAAAGTTAAAATGTACCTGGTTTTAAATTGGTTTGTATTAATAAAGGTAAATTGATGTAATGTATATGGTAAATGTTTAAATGCCTATTTGAAATGTTTAACTTAGAATGTAAGTAAGTATAATATGGTAGGTATAATTGGTGTTGTGTGTTTTATACAGGTTGTTTTTTGGGAAAAAGCACCTTAGCTTTCCCCCTACAAAACAACTTATAAAGAGGGGAGGTGTTACATAACAGCACTGATGTTACCTGTCTGTCATGGGTTTGGAGGGAAAGTTCCATCCTATGGGGAGTGGAAGGCGGGACATCAGGAGGAGGGGCTGTACTGTATAAATATGTGATGCCTGTGTGGTGAAGGGAGATGCTGAGACAGACTGTGAGACACTGGGTTGGGACGAAGCAGCAGCTGGGGAAGAAGAAGCTGTTGTGGGAGTCTGGGTGTCTGACAGGGTACTACTGTGTGTCAGAGTACCAGCCTGAAAGGTTCAGGGGTCTGTTGGTTAGCCAGAACTGATGGGTTCAGGGTCTGTGCTTTAAGTTAAAGGTTCTAGGTGAACCAAACTGTATGCTTGTGTGTGTGAGAATAAGCCACGTTACTTTATTTTATTCACCTGATTGTTTTATTTACCCTGTTTGTATTTAAAATAAACCTTATTCTTTTGTTGTTTAAAAATCCATCCCTGGTCTGTGTGACTTATTATAGGGAATGGTTGGTGGCAGCTTAGTAACTGTGTGATAGATCCCAGTAGGTCTGGGTTTGTCACATTATCATCGTCATCATTTGATGCAAGTATATATTGGATTCAAAGCAGGATGTCCGAATTAGGCTAAATCCCTGTGGAGATTAATTACACGATGTCCCTATCTGAAAGCAGTCCAGACAAAATAAATCAGCTCTATTTATATTCAAGTAAAAGCTTCCACTCTCTAGAAAGTCACACCCTGCCTTTACTCTTATCTTTGGGAATGATGTATTGGGGGTTTCTAAAAGGATGAGTGTCTGTCAACTAGAATACGGCAACCTGAAGTAGGACAATGGAACTGAGAACATCATCAGAAATAAGTTGCCGTGAAGTCACAAAGCAGAAGTGAAAAGAGAACAGGGGATTTTAGAATTACAAGCAATCAGCTACCCGACTTCCTTATCTGGGTCAATAACCTCTTCTGAACTGCTTTGTTTTGATCTGCATGGTAGCTGCCTTAGCACAGATTTCCTTCGTGCAGACCAGCTCATATACTGTAGCTCTGTTGCACACACACACACACACACACACCATCAGGAGTGGTTGGAATCAGGCATATGTCATGCTGACTCGCACTATTTCGTCCAGCGTTCTGTTCACACAGTAGCCCAACTGTAAGAAATAGTAACTATGTGCACTTGCCAGGAAACTCACTTTTCCCAGCAACTGATATATAGTGGGAGGGTTGACAGAGCAACATCCTCACTATCTTCACTATCCTTCCCTTTCTTCCCCCTTTCCTCCCTCCTGGAACCATCAGTGGCCTCACATCCTACATACCCTCCACACCTTCCTTCCGTGTTTGATCCAATAGACACATCCAACAGGGTAGCATCAATCAACCACCTTCTCATCATTCAACCAGATGACCTTTTGGAGGAGAACATGTAGGTCTCAACTCCTGAGACCAGGGGATGTTATAGGGTTGTGGCCTTATGATGCTATAGAGGTGGGCAAACAGAGGTCGGCAGGATGAGTTTGTTCCTAGGGTAGTACCACCCCTGCCACAGCTTGTGAAATCAGAAGGCTCAAAGATCACAATGAGCATCCTCCACCACCTCCTTCGGTCCAAAGGATGATCCTAAGAGCAAAGTGACTAAACATCAAGAGTGAGTGAGGAAAGATGACAGGACCTAAATCCAACGGAACAGTACTAATGATGGCATGTCATCAAGTAGATTCCGATGGATGGAGACTCTCTCCAGGGCCTTCCCAGTATAGAATACTCAGAGATGGTTTTCCAGTTTCTTCTTCTGGGACTGTGCAGCTTGCCCAAGGCTATGCAGGCTGGCTCCTCTCCCGGGAGACATAGTGAGGAATCAAACCCCTGACCACATACCCAACTCACTGACCTATGAAAATCCACCCTAGGACACTTGTCTTAGAGAATACCCTTGTGCAATCAGCTCTGTTGGGTCCCACCCTTGGATCATGTCCTTCTATTAACTCTGAAAATATTCAATTGCCAGTGAAAGGGGCTTGCATTGTTGGGCATGAGCCTAAATTCATAAGCTGTAACTCAGGGTTACTTAAAAATCAGATAGCATGTACAGTATCTTAATATTTCAGGAATGCATCGTGTCATTGACAACAGAGTCTGACCCCTGGGGAGTGCTGGGTTGCACGAGGCCCTGGAGTGCATTTTGCAATCTGCTGAAAGGGCTCCCTCCCTCCCAAAAGGATGATTGGATCAACATTTTAACATAGTTTCAAGAAGAGCTGCACACACGGGTCCACCATTCTGATTTAGAGTCTAATTTGGAGCTTTGGAATGTACCCCACTTGGGTCCAGAATTATTTATACTCCGTTTGATTGTATTTGCGCCCTGGATATGAGACCATTTATATAACCTGCCCAGTGACTTCCACTGGAAAGCCAAAGCAGCTATGACTTTCTGCACTCGGTTTCTGCACTCACGTACATGAACTTTGGAAATAACAATAGACCTGAAAGACAGGTGGAAAATTCCCAGATTTCCAGCAGCTAGCTCTTGGGGGGTTAATACATTTACTCAATTTAGCCTGTCCCCCCCCCAAAAAAATAAATGCAGGATATTTCAGAATAGCAATACCAACTTCTGATCATCATCATATACCTTCAAGTCAATTCTGACTTACAGCAACCCTTTTCAGGGTTTTCCAGGTAGAGAATACTCGGAAGTGGTTTCTTGTTCCCTTCCTCTAGGGGGCAACCTTGGGACGGTGCAGCTTGCCCAAGGCCACACAGGCTGGCTCTTCTCTTGGGAAGCCCAGTGGGGGAATCGAACTCCCAACCTCTGGCTCTGCAGCCAGATGCTTAAACCACTGAGTTATCCAGCAGTTCTTAACATAAACTCAGAACTGAAGCGCTAGAAGGGAGCCTATAAATCATCATGTCCAGCCCATGTCAAGGAGTCACAGTGGGGAACAGAACTCTCCATAGCCAGGTGCCTAAACCACTGGGCTATCCAGCCAGCTACATCATTTTAAGAATTATATTTGTATAAGTGGGGCTGAGTCTGTTGCATGGTGCTAAAGTTTTCTTGAGAAAAGAACATTAAATTAAAATATGGGACATTCTCTTTTTAAGAATGGGCACCTGGTAGGCATAAATATACTGCACCGGGTAACATTACTATCCTAAGATGTCAGTCTGTCTTGCTGCAGCCTGCACACACTCCTTCTAGTTTGATGGCGGCTCTATTTCAGTGGTGCAGAAAATTAATTAGTGCATTTTATTTTCGCACTTCATGGAGCCAGGCACTTTGGGGGAAGGGGAGGCAGCTTCACAAATGAATAAATACCAAATTTGCTTCTCACTGGAGGGCTTTTGAACAACAACAATGAAGCAAGCGGGATGGAGATAACTGTTGTATTTGAACAAGTGGGGAAGAGGAATTGATTGATCTTAGCAATGGCTATTGTGCAGGTAATCTTGATGAGGCATTTATAAGATCCTGATAGCTTAGTGAGTTAGGTCTCTGGCTGCAGAGCCAGACATTGAGAGCTTGATTCCCCACTGGGCTTCCTGGGAGAAGAGCCAGCCTGGGTGGCCTTGGGCAAGCTGCACAACCCAAGCATGGCCCAAAAAGAAGAGAATAAGAAATAACTTCTGAGTACAGTGGTGCCCCGCATAGCGATGATAATCCGTTCCAGATAAATTGTCGCTATCAGGAGTCATTGATATACGGAAAGAAAAACCCCATAGGAACGCATTACCGGGCAGTGAAAATGGCTGCCGTATGGAGGATTTTCGCTTAAAGGTGAGTTTTAAGCCCATAGGAACGCCTGAAAGGGTTTCAATGCATCCCTATGGGCTTTTTAAAACCGCATAGCGATGAAATTGCTTTGCAGCAATTTTTGCTGCACGGATTATCGTCGCTATGCGGGGCACCACTGTATGTGTACAGTTTCCCTGTGCTAAGGATTTATAGCTGCTCCTTCTACACTAGGACTCACTCTTTAAAAGCAGAGTGAACATTCAAAGAAACAAGCCTCCCAGAGACCTTCGGGTAGTGTGGGTGGCATATAAGTTAAATAAATAAATAAATAAAATGAATGCATATCATTTTTAAAAAGTATGACCAATATATTTATGTATGATGTTAGTGAGATATTGTTTAGTGTGGTAAATGTCGTAAATGTACTTTGTCCTCCAAAAGTCTGGGGAGTAGCAACAACCGTCCTTTTCTCAAGAATGTAGACTGCAAATAAATAAATAAATAAATAAATAAATAAATAAATAAATAAATAAATAAATAAATAAATAAATAAATTCATCCCCATTTGCTCACATACACTCTTCTTCACTACTGTCTTTGTCTTCCTGGCTCATTAGGGAAAGAAAATAATTCTGTGGCCATTTTATTGTGCAACACCCAGCCAATAGATTTTGTTGTTGTTTAGTCGTTAAGTCATGTCCGACTCCTCGTGACCCCATGGACCAGAGCACGCCAGGCCCTCCCGTTTCCAGGGAGTCTTCTCTTCTCATGAGATGGCCAAAGTATTGGAGCTTCAGCTTCAGGATCTGTCCTTCAAGTGAGCACTCAGGGTTGATTTCCTTCAGAACAGATAGGTTTGTTCTCTTTGCAGTCCAGAGGACTCCCAAGAATCTCCTCCAGCACCACAATTCAAAACCATCAATTCTTTGACAGTCAGCCTTCTTTATGGTCCAGCTCTCACTTCCATACGTCGCTACTTGAAAAACCATAGCTTTGACTATACGAATCTTTGTTGGCAAGGTGATACCTCTGCTTTTTAAGACGCTGTCAAGGTTTGTCATCGTTTTCCTCCCAAGAAGCAGACGTCTTTTAATTTCGTGGCTGCTGTCACCATCTACGAAATTTATATGCTTCCCCATTAATGCAGTGCACTATTGTGGGTGGTTTACAACAAGAAAAACAAGCAAACCTTCAAGTCAAAGTAATACCCACAGATAATAGCATAAGCTCAAAGAGGCATGAATTACAACTTACAAGCAGAACATCAAGCATGTGGAGAAGTCATAGCAGGTAACCAGGAAAGGCCTTGCTGAAAAACAATGTGTTCAGGTCCCTTTTAAACATTGGGTGGGAGGGAGCCAGGCTCAGCTCCATCAGGCATTAGTTCCAGAGAGTTGGTGCCACTGCGAAGAAGACCCTGATTCCGGCAGATGATTTCTCAGCCTCCTTCGGAGTGGCCACCCAGAGGAGCATTGCCTGGGTGGACCTTCTGTAGTGGTACAGGTAGCTGACATTGGGAAAAGACACGCCAACAAGAAGCATGCCCCCAAACCATGGAGGGCTTCGTAGATGATGATCAAAACCATGGACTGGACCCAAGAGGCAACAGGTAACCAGTGCAGTTCAGCCAGGACTGAGTAAATGTGATCTAATTTACTTCTACCAGCTACCAGGAGCCCTGGAAGTCAAGCAGGGAACCAAACTCTGTATATCATTAGCCTTTCTGACTAGATGTGCAGCTGAAGAGCTGAGAAAAGGATTAACAGTATGACTTTTGATAAACTGCCCATTTATAGGTCATAGTACGAATGCCAATTTCCCAGGAATGATTGTAATGCAGAGCTATTCCCAGTTGTTGACTTTCCCCCAGCTTTGCTTCCAAAATCTTGCACAGGGCAAGCTATGGATTAGTACATTCATTTATTTACTTAGAGACATTTTTATACTGGTTGGCTTTTTAAAAAAAAGCTGAATGGCAATTTTCAATAATATAATAAAGCAAATGGAGAAAAACAGTACATGCAGTGAAATCTGTAACAATAATTCATTAAAAAGCAACTGGGAACATTAACAAGCAGGAAAATGACTGGGCGAACAATTGGTGGCAACCTTTAATGGATGGCAGAAAACACCCACTGCTTAATTTCGAAAAGGAGACATTTCCACATAGGGTGCACTATAAAAGAGGGGGCTGTCTTGTGCGTCACCACCAAATGAGCCTCATTAGGCCATAGTACAGTGAGCAGAATAGAAAGGCTTCTATGGTTTGTTCAGTTGAAGGTAGCCTGGTTCTGAATGGCATCAGTTAATGATGTGCTGTCAAGATGATTCTGACGTCCAGCGGGTACTCAGCAGTGGTTGACCATTCCCTTCGTCTGGTGGTGCAGTAGGACTGTGCCACTTGCCCAAGGGTGCATTGGTTGACTCCTCTTCAGAGAAGCTCAGGAGGGAATCAAACTCCTGACCTCCGGCTTCACAGCCAAATGCTTGCTTCTCTAAGCCAGTGGTTCCCAATCTTGGGTCACCCAGGAGTTCTTGGACTGCAAGCCCCAGAAAACCCTACCAGTGATGAAGGCTTTTGAGAACTGTAGAAGAACAATTCTGCATGATCCAAGGTTGGTAATCACTATGCACCCAGCCCTGAGCCATACAGGATTTTATAAACCAAATGTAATCCTGAAGCTGAGGCTCCAAGACTTTGGCCATCTCATGAGAAGAGAAGACTCCCTGGAAAAGACCCTGATGTTGGGAAAGTGTGAAGGCAAGAGGAGAAGGGGACGACAGAGGAGGAGATGGTTGGACAGTGTCTATGAAGCAACCAACATGAATTTGACACAACTACGGGAGGCGGTGGAGGATAGGGGGGCCTGGCGTGCTCTGGTCCATGGGGTCACGAAGAGTCAGACATGACTAAACGACTAAACAAGAACAATATAAATTTGAGAGAGAAGGGAGGTGAATGGATTCTTCAGCAGGATGGCAACAACAAAACCCATGGGTAAGGTCAGAGGACTGGTATAATGTTACAACCTGCTCATTCAGTAAGAAAAGAGCTTGCGTCTCAATGTTGTGGGTGCCCCACTGCTGGAGGATTTCAAGAAAAGATTGAAGAGCCATCTGTGCGGGATAGTATGAGGTCCGGGATGGTATGAGGTCTCCTGCTTTTGGCAGGGGGTTGGACTAGAAGACCTCTAAGGTCCCTTCCAACCCAACGATGATTCAATGATTCTAGTCAGTTCACCTCTGGTGGCAGTGGCAGCCGTAGAGGCTGGGGAGGGAATGGTGTACACGTGAGACGAACGGCATGAGAGAGGGACAGGAGACATCTTTTATGGACCTGGAAAAGATGAAAAGCAACTTATTTCACATCAAGGATGCCCAAGAAGAAGGGCGGCAGGCAGATAACAAGATAAAAAGCCTTCAAGGAGCTTGGTTCCCGAACAGGACTTAAAACATTGCATTTTTTTAAAAAAAGTTGTAACGCTTTGTTTTTAACTGCTGGAGATCCCTAATGGTTCACCAAATACATGTGGCAGGCTTGAAAAAGTGATAAAGCCATTCATTGTGGAGGAGAACTGAAGGTCCTTTTTAAAAGATAAATTAAAAATTCGAGTTCAAAGCCTTGATTTCAGGCCACGGAAACTAAGTCATGGGGTTGTCTTCAGCCAAGCAGCCAGGGCGTGTTACTAAGCCCGAGGGCTGAGTTGAAAGGCTTCCCCTCTGATTTTTCTTAGCAGCACAGTGCCCCCGGACATCATCTTAGGGAGAGTCACATGAGGCAGGAACAAAGAAACATCCTTCAGGAAAACAATGGCTGAAGCACATGGCATGCATCACCAAAGGCCTATCTAGCCAGGGGTCTGTTCCCACAGGTGCTAGGCGAGAGATCTGTGAGAAGCTTTTCGTCGGCCATAACTGGAACTTGAACACAATAGCATCTTCCAGCTCATGTACCCTGGTGGTTGGAGAGGCACACACTCTCTTTTGCTGGATTCAATATACAGTGGTGCCTCGCTAGACGATGAGAATCCATTCCACTGAAATCGCTGTTTAGCGAAATCATTGTCTAGAGAAAAGCATTTCCCCATCGGAATGCATTGAAACCTGTTTAATGCATTCCAATGGGGAATAATCATCATTGTCTAGCAAATATCGGCCATAGGAAAGCCGCTCTGCGAACTGTCGATCAGCTGTTTAAATCGCTGTCTTGCGAAGCTTAGGTCCCGAAAACACCCATTTTGCGAGTGCGGAGGGAGCTGTCAAAATCATTGTCTAGCGAAAATCGGTTTGCAAAGCAAGGACCAAACACTGTCCAGCAAAATTCCCCCATAGGAATCACTGTTTCGCAAATCACTATAGCGATTGCAAAAAGTCAATGTCTAACGAAAAAACTGTCATGTGGGGTAACTGTCTAGCGAGGCACCACTGTATAAAGAAAAAAAGCAAAGTGTGCTGCTGATATGCCTTGTCTTGAAGCTGCGTCCACTGCCTCTGCCTGGCTTCTTGCATGGAAAACAGGCCTGTAGTCTGTCTGCAGGTGCCTGCCTGTCAGCTGAGCGGTGAGCACAGGAGGAAAAAAGGAGAGGAGTCTGCTGTGGTGGATGGCAGTGGCGGCCATGGAGGTGGCGGCAGCTGCAAGAAAAAATCAGGAGGTAACTGGGACAGTGGGAGGGGGAGAGGTGAGCAGGCGGTTCTCCCCTGGCACGAACCCCCAAAAAACAAGGTAAGGTAAAGTTGCCAGAAGTTGTCTCCTCGCAACACAGACAGTAAGGTAAAGGTAAAAGTAAAGGTTCCCCTTGACATTTAGTCCAGTCGTCTCAGACTCTAGGGGGCGGTGCTCATCCCCGTCTCCAAGCCGTAGAGCCAGCGTTTGTCCGAAGACAGTTTCCATGGTCACGTGGCCAGCGCAACTAGACGCGGAACGCTGTTACCTTCCCACCGAGGTGGTACCTATTTATCTACTCGCATTTTTACATGCTTTCGAACTGCTAGGTTGGCAGGAGCTGGGACAAGCGACGGGAGCTCACTCTGTCGCGTGGATTCAATCTTCCGACTGCTGGTCTTCTGACCCTGCAGCACAGAGTCTTCTGCGGTTTAACCCACAGCGCCACCAAAAAAACCCTGTGAACCAATTCATTGTTTGGGGGTTCGTGATGTTTCGTGGTTTATGGGTAGCCCCAAACCACTAACTTTTATGAACCCACTTGTTTTCCAGTTTGTGCCTATTTCTAGTTCTAACTACTGGCTCCAATTAATTAATTTGAAAGGCCTTGTGATGTTGTGTTTTTTTAAATAAAAACTTGATGCCATCTATTAATAGAAAAGAAAAATAAGATTTAATATTCCCCCCCCCAAAAAAAAACAGTTGCTTCGCTATGGCACCATGCCTTATGTTTCATTCTAACACATAAATTGTTACTATTATCTCTAATTGTGTGTGGTATCTAATTAATCATGTTTTAAAAAATTCCGTCGAGATTTAGGATCTAAACTTCCATCACCAACATATCTAATAGGGTCATAAATATCATTTCATGCTTAAAGGAATTATATAAATAGACCAATTAAAAGACACCGTACAAAGACAGCCCTATATTATTCAACACCCATCCGCATCCCACCATCTATCTATACTCTGAAAGCAAAATTAATTATTATGAAGATGAATAAATTTTACAGCAGAGCAAATGAATAGCATGTACAGGGTGCACTTACAGGTGCCTAACATCTTTAGGGACGGCTCGTTAAAATCCCTGCCTGAAATTCTGGAAAAGTCAGAAAATGTTAAGTAATGCTGAACGACAGGCAAGGGCACTCTCTTGGCACAAAAAATATAAAACCATGCCAATTTTTGCCATGTTCAATGCAGGTCTGTTTGGAGGCCGTCATCAAAGGCAGGGATGGGATTTTTTAATTTAATTTTTGGACTAAAAAGGTAAAGGTAAAGGTTCCCCGTGACAATTTTTGTCCAGTCGTGTTCGACTCTAGGGGGCGGTGCTCATCCCCGTTTCCAAGCCACAGAGCCAGCGTTTTGTCCGAAGACAATCTTCTGTGGTCACATGACCAGTGTGACTTAGACACGGAACGCTGTTACCTTCCCACCGAGGTGGTTCATATTCATCTACTCACATTTGCATGCTTTCGAACCGCTAGGTTGGCGGGAGCTGGGACAAGCGACGGGCGCTCACTCCGTCACGTGGATTCGATCTTACGACTGCTTGGTCTTCTGACCCTGCAGCACAGGCTTCTGCGGTTTAGCCCGCAGCGCCACCACTTCCCTTTTTGTTTGGACTATATATCCCAAAATTCCTCATTCTGGTAGCTCTCTCTGATTGACACATAACTTACAGATGCCTAGATGTTGTGGCTCACCCTGGAAAAGAGGCTGGAAGTGAAAGGCTCTAAGGCTGAGCTCGGCCTAGTTCCACCTGCACTTCCTGTTCCTCTCATTTCTGAACAGGAAGCTAGGTAGAACTAGGCCTAGCTAAGTTTCAAAGCTCTTACGTTTTGGGCTTTTTCCCCGGGTGAGCACATTTAGATAAAGGTAAAGGTAAAGGTTCCCCTTGACAATTTTTGTCCAGTCGTGTCCGACTCTAGGGGGCGGTGCTCATCCCCGTTTCCAAGCCATAGAGCCAGCGTTTTTGTCCGAAGACAATCTTCTGTGGTCATATGGCCAGTGCGACTTAGACACGGAATGCTGTTACCTTCCCACCGAGGTGGTCCCTATTTATCTACTCACATTTGCATGCTTTCGAACCGCCAGGTTGGCGGGAGCTGGGACAAGCGACGGGCGCTCACTCTGTTGCGTGGATTCGATCTTACGACTGCTTGGTCTTCTGACCCTGCAGCACAGGCTTATGCGGTTTAGCCCGCAGCGCCACCACGTCCCCTAGGCATCTGTAAAGTGTGTGTGAGACAAAGAGAGGTCCCATTATGGGGGATGGTGGGATTTGTAGTTCAAAAAACTCCACAAATCCCATGCCTAATTAGAGGATTCGCTTTGCCGAAGTTTCCTGACCTTTCCTCGGCAGATAATATTACTTGGAAGTCATACTTTCCAAGCTGCAAGCAGCATTCTGGATGAGCCCACTGCGATGTTGTTGTGTGTTGTTTAGTTATTTCCAGGTTAGAATGACTGTGTGAATGAGTAACATCCAGAAAGCCCTGTCTTTAAAAACATAGCTTCATCTTTCAAGCTCAAGGCTGTAGCTTCCTTTACTGAGTTACTCCATCCTGTGTTTGGTTTTCCTCTTTTCCTGTTGCCTTCCACTTTTCCTAATATTCTTTTCCAGTGTGTTTTGTCTTTTTATGATATATCCAAAGCACAACAGTGTCAGTTTAGTAATTTTAGCCTCTATGAAAGCTAAATCACACTTGATTTGATCTAATAGTAATAATCTTTCTCTGCTATGAGCTTGATTCTAAATTACGGTGACCCTTCTCAGGGTCTTCTATTTATAAAGTACTCAGAAATGTTTTGCCTTGCAGTCTTCCTTTTCTCCAAGGAGGCACAGTAAGGAATTAAATTCCCCATCCCTGTTTTTACAGGAGATGCTTCGACTCCCAAGGCACCGATTTGACCTCAGTCCGTCAGTATGTGCTGTCAACTCAGAATGGTCTACAGCAATCTTGATAGTGCTTCCAAGGTAAGTGAAATATTTAAGGAGTGGTTTTACCAGTTCCACTCCCCGAATCAAACCTGACTCTCCAGAGTTCAACTCCATACAGTGGTGCCTCGCACAACGAGTGCACCGTAGAGCAATGAATTCGCTCTACGAGGCCGGTTTTGCGATCGCAAATGCAATTGCATACTGATGCCTCAATAGGGAAAAAATCGCAGAGCAAAGGTCAGTAAGCGGTTCGCTTACCGACCTTCACTTTACGACCCGCTGATTAGCTGTTTGGCGGCTACAAAATGGCCGCCGGAAGCCGCAAAATGGCTGCGCGCAGCGTTTTCGAGCCCTCATTAAGCAAGGGGAGGGTGCGAAAATGGCTGCCGGCCATCGGAGAAACATAGCTGAACGGTGAGTACAGCAGCCGACTGGAACACATTAAACACTGTTTAATGCGTTCCAATGGGCTTTTCTGCCCCGCTCAGCGATGTTTTCACACAGCGAGGGTTAATCCGGAATGGATTAACCTCGCTATGCGAGGCGCCACTGTAACTCTGTCCACTACAATCCATTGGGTAAATCCCTGATTTGACTTAGGACCCACTTCTTTGTCTTTCTGGTGGTCCACGGAATCAGTAAAGCTCTCCTCCAACACCACTTTTGAAATGAGCACTCCAATATAAGTTGTGAAGGTGTTTGCTACATCCCTGCTATGCGTAAATCTCTGAGGGGACAATTCAAGGTGGAACTGACAGGCTCACCACCAACAACTCAACGGCTGATTGATAAAAGTGTGTAAAACACGTTGTCGCTCTCCGAAGTGCTCTGAGCATGCAGCTTTCCATCTTCCTTCGAAATATTCATGTTAAATCTCCATACTAACCTCATGTATTTTAGGGGAAAAGAAGACCTGGGCAGGACCGCAGGTTTGCCAGCATTAGAGGGCCTAATGCAAACATTAGGCCCTCTTTGCTGAAAGGCTGACATATCCCATATATAGCACAAGGTTTCCTTGGTTCAGGCTTAATTAACGATGAATCCCACAGCTCCAGTAATGACTCATGTTTTCTAGATGCCTTGGATAGGAGATGTGACATAAGTGTATTTCAGATGCATGAGGTATAATTATTTAACAATGAAGCAAAAGTTGATTAGGAACCCTTTAAGCTGTTATACTTCTTGGTGGAATATTTTTGTAGCCACTGAAGAAATAAACATAATTTACTCCTCTTAGGCCCTGTCACTTCTACTGATGAAACATAAGGGTTTTTTTCCCCTTTTCCCAATCTTTTAAAATGTGGCTTTTGCAAAAATGGAGTACTTTAACAAAAAAATAAAAACCACCATCATTAGCAGCTAGCTGTGCAGTGGTGCCTCGCTTGACGATGTTAATTCGTTCCAGCGAAATCGCTGTAGAGCGAAAACGTCATCAAGTGAAATAAAAAAAAAAACCAATTGAAATGCATTGAAAACTGTTCAATGCATTACAATGGGCGAAATACCAGCTCATCCAGCGAAGATCCTCCATAAGGCGGCCATTTTCTGGTACCTGTAATGCGAGGAATCCATCCCTAACACAGTGGGGAGCCATTTTCTACAGCCGGTGGCCATTTTGAAACCCGACGATCAGCTGTTTGCTGATCGTTGTAAAGCAAAAAATCGGTTCCAGAAACAGGGAACCGATCAACGTCAAGCAAAATTCCCCCATCTAAACATCGTTTTGCGATCGCAAAAGCAATCACAAAAACTTCAACATCAAGCAGGGTAATCGTCCAGCAGGGCACCACTGTATTAAAAGAGGTAGTAACATAAATGTTAGAACTGGACAGAATCATCTCAGACTTCAGTTTTCACAGTCTTCCCTGATGGACTTCATGGCATGGATGGTGCATGACCCTGATGGACTAGCAGCTGCTCAGTCTGATGTTGTAAAGTAGTCGTTCCCAGCCTTGGGTCCCCAGATGTTCTTGGACTGTAACTCCCAGAAAGCTTGGCCACACCTACTGGTGGAAGATTCTGGGAGTTTTATTCCAAGGACCTCTTGAGATTCAGGGTTGAGAACCACTGTGGTAAAGAATCCAGAGATGTGGATCCTTCATATGGGGCAGACCTGCTCGTCCTCACATTTCAACAACTACAACATTGCCAGTCTTTGTTTCAAAACATTGTTTCAGCAGTAGCTGTCCTCTTAGAAAGACGATCAGCAGTTTTGCAAGTTTGATTGACTGATTGATTGACGGGTATCCAAAACAGAATCTTTTACAAAACCCCTTTTTTATTCATGCCTACAAGCTGCAGTCAGAAATAGCAGCAAACCAGAGCCGGGCTTTCTTCTATTCAGTTGAGACCAGTTTCTCAAGGGTCTTGACAGCTAGCACTCAGGGAAATGTCAAGTTGCTAGAGAAGTCTAGTTAGAGGAAGAGAAATTGATGGCTTCCTTTCGGTCACTTTGTTTCCATTTTCCTTATAAACCCATTCAGATTTTGTACAGCTTCTCCTCATTCTTTTTAAAAAGATTCCCTCCTGATAGCAAACTGGTCTTTGTTTAAAGAGCTTTTAGGATAATAGAAATAATTCCTGAAGAAGGGTAAGATGTTGCATATGTACAGTGGTGCCCCACATAACGGGAGCTCGTTTAACGACGAATCCGCATAGTGATGGCTTTTTTGCGATCGCAAAAGCGATTGCATTGCAATGTTTTAAATGGTAAAACATCGCTTTGTGATGATCGGTAAGCGTTTCGCTTACTGATTTTCGCATAGCAATGTTTTTTCTAACAGCTGATCGACGGTTCCAAAATGGCCACCGGGTAAAAAAAATGGCCACCCGCAGTGTTTTTGCACCCTTTCCTCGCTTACCGGGCAGCGAAAATGGCGGCCGTATAGAGGATTTCCGCATAACGGTGAGTTTTTTGCCCATAGGAATGCATTAAACGTGTTTTAATGTGTTCCTATGGGCTTTTTTGTTCCGCATAGCTACGAATCCGTATAGCAACAATTTTTCAGGAACAGATTATCGTCGCTATGCAGGGCACCACTGTATTCTCTCTGTGTGTGTGTTAAATTTTCCATGGTGCCACTGTTCCATGTGGTACATCATTGTCCTGTACCACACAGCATCACTACCCTTCCTCCATCATTATGCTTCCTGTTAAAGTTGAGAAAAACCACTCAGGGACCGCATGGCAGACAGTAAAATCGGAACAAATTACGTGATCATTATGAGGAAAACTGGACATGTGGGTAGGGCCTCCAGGATTAATCATATGGGCCATTGAAAAAGTGGTCATATAGTTGATGAGATGGTGTTCTACTACTACACAACCTATCCAGTTGGTTTTGCGGCATCGTTACATAGAAGAAGACACGCTGGTCAGAAGTAAGGGAAGGAAAGCGCTAGGTAAGAGTATAATGAAGAATAAAGGTGGGATTTTTAGATTCTGTGGATTACACATCCCACAATTCTCCATTCTGAGGGTTCTGTCTGACAGATGGACACCAAAATATGGCTCATTCAGAAGAAAAGCCTTCACTGGAAGAGTCTGAGCTCCGCCTAGCTGTCTATTCAGAAAGAAAGCGCCTAGGTAGCACTGGGACAGGGACAGGAATCTTCCATGGAGTGAGGCCTAGCTCAGTCTCAAAGGCTCGCAGTGGAGACCTTTCTCCCAGGTGAGTTACACTAAGATCTCAGTCCGGTAGAACTCTCAGAAAGGAGAAGTAGGGATTTTGTAGTCCAAGAAATCGAAAAATCTCATCCCTAATCAGTATGCAGGACGGACAATCCTGGGCTCACGTTATAGGAAGCCAAATTTTGGTCAGATATCAAGAAAAACATCCTAATTGTTAGAGGAGTACAACAGTGGAACCAATGACCTCGGTGGTGAACGCTCCAACACTGGAGGCCTTCAAGAGGAATGTAGACAACCACCTGACAGATACCCTTTGATTTGTATTCCTGAAATTGAGCAAGCGGTTGGACTCGATGGCCTTATAGGCCCCTTCCAACTTCACGATTCTATGATTCTATAAGATCTGAAAATGGTGGGGGAAAGAGATGTGTGTGTACTCACATGAGAGAGAGAGAGACTTCCTAAAAGGTACCGTATTTTTTCCGTGTATAAGACTATAAAGGTAAAGGTTCCCCTTGACAATTTTTGTCCAGTCATGTCCGACTCTAGGGGGCGGTGCTCATCCCCGTTTCCAAGCCATAGAGCCAGCATTTTGTCCGAAGATAATCTTCCATGGTCACATGGCCAGTGCGACTTAGACACGGAACGCTGTTACCTTCCCACCGAGGTGGTCCCTATTTATCTACTCGCATTTGCATGCTTTTGAACCGCTAGGTTGGCGGGAGCTGGGACAAGCGACGGGAGCTCACTCCGTCACATGGATTCGATCTTACGACTGCTGGTCTTCTGACCCTGCAGCACAGGCTTCTGCGGTTTAGCCCACAGCGCCACCACATCCCTGTATAAGACTATACATTTGTCTAAAATCTTTAAACTAAAATCGAGGGTCATCTTATACATGGAACTAAACTGAGGAGAGAACAAAAACAAGTGGAGAGGAAAGCAGGGATCAAAGCTATCCTGAAGCACTTTGATCCCTTCCCCCCCCCCCCCTTGCTAAGATCCACTTAGATTTCTTAATTTTGGATTAGAAAAGTAGGGGGCATCTTATACATGGGGGCATCTTATACACGGAAAAATACGGTATTTTTTGCAAAATTGAGAACAATTTATCTTCTGACCTCCCAGATCCTACTGAGAAACACTAAGGCTGAAAGGATGCAATAAATGTATTGAAAGCCTCTGTGGATAAGAGTCCCCTTTTACCCGTCCCTAAATAGGTCACCGCCAGAGGAAGGAAAACAAAACACAACAAAGGAAACTGTGCTGAAGAGATGGTGCTCTTTCGACATGCTGTAGCTCATCTCCCCGCCATGAAAAGGATCCTTGTCTAAAAATCCCTAAAGGGTGGCCATCAATAAGATCGCCCACTCTTCACACACCGGCGGTAATGAGATTAGGTACGCTCCTGCCTGGAGAAAAACCAGCGGCCAGTTTGCGCGCTCCGATAATGCAATTTTGAAAGGCAATTAAAAGGGAGAGAGCCTGGATCTCAGTAGATCTGTGAGAGGCTGGAGCATGGAAATGTAATTGGTTTACACAACCTGCCCTAACTCCGCAACCCTCGTCCGCCTAAGAGGCGAGCAATTCTATTCCGTGATGCTAACGAGGCAGTTATAATAGGAGCCTGATTTACTTTAAAGTCTAGTACCTTTTCTTTCGTCTTTGGCTTTTCTTTTTTTTTAAAGAAAAGTCTGACTAGACTGTTTCAATAAAGTATTCGGGTTGAAAGATATTTGATTCAATCCCAAGTCGTTCCGACCACTTTGCTCAATTGTACAGCCTCCTGGGTGGTTGCCGAGCACTCGATTTCCTTTAGCTAATTCCACTACTACCAACCATTCGGGAGAAGGCTGTGCAATATCAGCGAATGCTTTTCCATTTTTAAAAAAATGCTTAAGCATTCTGGTTAAGCCCTGTAATATTCACATAGCGGCTGGCCTCCTCTACTATTTTTGCAAGTAGTGACAACCGCAGGCCCTGCTAGGAAAACGAGGTGTTAATGAGGTGCTAATGTCTCCAGGGGAGAAGTGGAGCTGCTCAAGAAGGAATCTTAATGACTTCTCCCCAGCATTGTGTGGGAGCAGAAAAAGGACCTGAGATTTATCATAGAATCATAGAATTATGGAGTTGGAAGGGTCCTATGAGGTCATAGAGTCTGACCCTCTGCTCAATTCAAGAATTTATTATTACTGTTTTGTTTACACTTCTATACCACAGTGAGTCCTGAACCCTTTGTGCACGGCAGGAGAGGAAGCTGAACATGTTCTGTATGCGTTGTCTCTGACACATTTTTGGTATCACCCAGCAGGACAAAGTTCCAAACAGAATAGTCCTAGAAGGAGCTGAAATTTTTAGCATGTACACATTACTGAAGCAACGACGCCTACGTTGGCTTTGGCATGTTGTGAGAATGGCTGTATGGAGAATTAGTGCAGGGAAATCGCCCTAGAGGAAGACCACAGCTGCGATACAAGGATGTCTGCAAGTGGGATCTGAAGGTCTTGGGAATGGACCTCAACAGATGGGAAACTTTGACATCGGACCATTCAGCCTGGAGGCAGGCGGTGCATCACAGCCTCTCCCAATTTGAAGAGACCCTTGTCCAGCAGGCCGAGGCAAAGAGGCAGTCACAAAAGCAGCAAAATCAGGGAGCTGGACAGGGGACAGATTGTATTTGTCTTCAGTGTGGAAGGGACTGTCACCCTCCCATTGGCCTTCTCAGGCACACTAGAAGCTGTTCCAAGTCCTCCATACAGAGCACGTTACCATAGTCTCTCGAGACTGAAGGATGCCGAATCAGACTTACCCTGATTTAAAAGGAGACCTCTTGAAATGTGATAGACATCCTACAGTAATGTGTGTTTTTTAAAAATTTATTTACAGTCACCTTGGAGTTGTTGAATATGCTCATTTAAGAAGCTGCCTGGTGTTCTTTCAAAAAGAATTCAGTATAGTTGTAACCGGGTGGAGGGAACTGAACCACTCAATAACCCCATCCTTTCAGTTCAGACCTACCTCAGAATAAAAAATGGTGTGCAGAAATAACAAAGTGGATTGACTATAATGGCCCATAGCTCTATGATTACTCTCAGTTAAAGAGCAGAGCCACTGATTCAAAGGCTGAATGGTAAGACTGATGTCTGGTTAGATCTGCATGCATTGCTTATACGGTAATAGTAAATGCAAAGAATGGTTGTGATTGGCTGCAAGAAACTACCAGACGATAGCTTTGAATATACGAGAGTTGGGACTGTGGGGGGGAGGTGATAGAGAGAATGAAGAATTGTGCTGAATGAATTTAAAGGCTAGGAATTAATAACAATAAGTCAATACTTCTGTAAATGCTGTTGAGTCAAGGGGGTCTCTTCTGCTGGGATGCGCAATACGATATTGGCTAATGATGGCAGAACAGACTAGGGCACGCCAGGGAAAACATCGGAACCCTTTTTTCAATGTGTGTCAAATGGGTTCCACCTAGAGGCACCGTTCTTTAAAGTCTTGCGCTGCCCAAGTAAGGGCGATGGTTGATTCTAATCTCAGGCAGAGAGCAAAGACAAGATTTACGAGCTCGCCTTTTTTATGCTTTCTGTCAGCACTGCAGATGACAGGGTGGTGAAGCGGGCAACGTGTCGGGACGAAGACTCAAGAAGAGTTGTTATGCGCTGTCACGTCACCTCTGATTGATGACGACCCTGGGAAATGGCCACCAAACCGTGCTATTATTTACAGGAAATGGGGCTCTATATTCAGAAGTTGGGGGGTGTATTGATTTCACAATAACATCTATTCCCTAGATCCAAAAGATCGTCGAGGTGCTCTTTTTTATGAGATGCCTAGCACAAGATTCTGATGAAACCATGGATCAGGCATAATGAAAAGCTAGCCAACTGGATGTGAGGAAAGCCAATTTCAAGAGATAACCATACATATAATGGTTGGGGATAACTTCATAGCTCACTCCTGAAACGGAATCGTTAAGCAGTAAAATCCTTCTCATCACATGCTGTCAAGTCAACTCTGATCCTTTTCAGGGTTTCCCAGGTAGAGAATACTCAGAAGTGGTTTCCCCTTCCCTTCCTCTAGGGGGCAACCTTGGGACTGTGCAGCTTGCCCAAGGCCATCCAGGCTGGCTCTTCTCCTAGAATGCACAGTGGGGGAATCAAACTCCCAGCCTCTGGCTCTGCAGTCAGATACCCAAGCCACTGAGCTATCCAACCTGCCGAAACAGTCAAATGGGGGTCCTTAAAATCTAAAATGGCCGTAGTGATGTCAAGCAAGCATAGCAGTCGTAAAAGGCAGGAAGGAAAGTAAGCTGTTTCCATTAACAAGCTACATAAAAAGGAACCTTGGTGTAATAGTATCTATGAATAATGAAATATACTTAACAGGGAGCAATTTATTCCAAGGAAATAGTTTTCTTTGCAGTCTTTTAAAAAATGAATCAGAGTTTAATTTCCACCCGATGGCTTTCTCTCCTTCCTAATATCCTTCTGGGCATATCTGAGGGTCTTTCTCCCACTGTCTATGTAAAGCAGGTTTAGCAATTAAGAAAGGAAGTTTGGGGAACTTCTGTTGGACAAAATGGACTACCGTGGGATGCTCTGGGTAACTTCTTTGAAAATCTGTGCCAAAGAACGAATGGGCGTAGAACCCGGTCACTTTCAGAAACCAACCGGAGAATTATTTGGTCTCCTTTCAATTGTGTTCTGCTCGCAGGATGGCTATCCTTGAACAAGAGATCTACAAAGACAGAATTCAAACAGAAATAGTTAGAATTAACCAAGAATGCACCAGCTCTCTCTCTCTGTGTTTAAAGTAAGTTGGTTATCCAAGCAAGTTTATCTGTATTACTGCGAGGGGTGCGACTTTTGGATTTTCTGGAAAACCTGTATCATCAATTTCCATTCGAGGAGTTCTGTCTAACTTGTAGGCACCTTTCAAACATCTCAGTGTGGTGCGCCTGGGAGAAATAAATAAATTAGAAGGCTTTGAGGCTTAGGGTGAGGTTCCACTATGAAAATGAATTGGGAAAGGGATCAGGGTTTAAAATTGGTTCGAAGGAAGTCAAGTGGTAGTCATGTGGTTTTTCGGTTGGTGTATTTCCCCTTGGGATTTAATCTGATTTTAAACCGCATTGTATATTGGTTGAGGGGGTCACGTTGGCTTTTAGAACCATTGCATTTTTGGTTTGTCTTGCCCCTGCACACCCTTGCACTTGCTGCCTCTCACAGCCACTAGTTGCTGCTGCTGTAGTGTAATTTTTAATTTTTTATTATTTCTTGCAATCTGGCATAGAGCTAGTTCAGTACAACAGACAGGAAAAAATTAAACAGTTTGGATGTCAAGCTTTTCCTGAAGCCCAACACAAACACATGGACACAGAGACACACAAACACACACACACACACTGAATGGAGAAAGAGAGAGAGCCAGCGAACCAGCAGCTGAGTTTGACCAGAGGAAAGGCACACTAGGTAAAGATAAAGGTTCCCCTTGACATTTAGTCCAGTCATGTCTGACTCTAGGGGGTGGTGCTCATCCCCATCTCCAAGCCATAGAGCCAGTGTTTGTCCAAAGACAGTTTACGTGGTCACGTGGCCAGCTCAACTAGACACGGAATGCCATGACCTTCCCACCGTGGTGGTACCTATTGATCTACTCTCATTTTTACATGCTTTTGAACTGCTAGGTTGGCAAGAGCTGGGACAAGCGACGGGAGCTCATTCCGTCGCGTGGATTCGATCTTACTATGGCTGGTCTTCTGACGTTGCAGCACAGAGGCTTCTGCGGTTTAACCCACAGTGCCACCACATCCCTTTCAAGGCACACTACTAAGTGGGAAAGAAAAGCTGACCAGAGAAATTGACAACGTTGGTAGCTTATAGGCTTGCAAAGTACTTTCCCTTACCCAGCCTTTCTCTCTTTGCTGACTCTCTTTTCAAATTAGACTGTAAGCTTTTCCTGCACCCAGACATATAGTCACGCTCTCTCTCTCTCTCTCTCTCTCTCTCTCTCTCTCTCTCTCTCTCTCTCTCACTCTCTCTCTCTCTCTCTCTCTCACACACACACACACACACACACACACACACACACAGAGGGAGGGGATGGACGGCTTTCCGCCACCAACCGTTCTCTCTCTCTGCCTGCTCTCTTTTTAGATTGGAGTTCAAGGTTTCCCTGTAACTCCATCACCCATGATCCTGGCATCCATTACTTGACAAACCACACAGACACCATTTACACCAATAGCAGCATTCATATATGCCAAAACAGTTCAAAATTTACAAGCAGTATAAAATAAGCACACCTTTCATGGCTGAATAAAATATCTCACTTCCCACACCAACCCCCCCACACACACACTTCCTGAGCAAAACATTTCATGCCTCCCTGTGTGTTGTGCAGTCAGAATTTTTAAAATCTGTTTTCAAACATGCTAAGCCTGATTTTTAAAAAAAGTTTTAACTGAGCCCTTAGCTAGGGCTAGCTTTCCGTTCCTGATACGGTGCTAGCTGGGAAGTTTCTTTCTGAGCCGGACATTTGTGCAGAGCACGGCCGGCCGAAGCCTCAAAGTTAGAGATGGGCATAAATCACCAAACTGATAATTTGTGCCTATCTCTACTCAAAACTTCCTGATTTAGGCTGTTCTCTCAGGTAAGAGGGCTGAAAGGTGCTTAGTTGGTAGGTACAACTCCAGGATAAAGGCAAGGAATCGATTCTATCTCCTGCTTCTTTGGAATTTGTGCTATAAAATTTCACTTTGCAGGGGTTCCCACTGACATATGGGTGTGGAAGTCCATTAGATGCAAGAATACCGTCCCTATTTTCAAAATCTCGGAACGGTGTCCTGTAAGACTCAATCTCTTTGTGGATGCTGGCATGGCACGGCCCCAGTGAAAAGAGTGTGAATGTTTCAGTCCTCACAGGACGATCAAAAACCCCCAAAAAACGGGGCTTATGCAAATAGACATGCATACCAGTGGACTGCCAAATGAGAAGATCTGGAAGGGAAACTAGCTGGATGCGGAAAGAGAACCAGCTTTCAGCTTATTGGACTCAGGTGCCAAAGCTGTTCCAAAGACCAATTAGGCCTTGTCTTGAGAGACCTTCCCTGCTGGTTTCTGGAACCTTCTCTTCCTTTTCTGTCCTCCTCTTATTCTCCTTCCCAGTCAGTTTCCTTTTGTATGTTTGTTGTCTGGGACCCAACTGTTAAAAGACAGGCTTTATTGAAAGTAACGAGCATTAAAAATACACCAGGAGAACGGCAACGTCTATCCGAGAAAAATGTCTCGCATCCCACACAATGGGAAGGGACTCGGAGGAGCGTCGACCACATCGGATTGGACCACTCAGAGTCCATTATACTCCAAACTGCGAGGCAGTATCCTTCAATCGATACAGCAGTCTTTCTGCTTTTTTAAAAAAAATCATATTTTTTATGTGTGAGGATGTGGAGAAATACGGGAAGTAGCAAAATGTAGAAAATGCTACAGGGCTGTTTTGCTTTTTTTGAGGGCATCATTTTAAAATAAAAACTCTTCAAGGGCTATAGATCAGATAGTTTGTCTTATTTATCAAGCATAAATAGGACCGGCAACCTATATCTATATACACTCGCATACTTGCTGCGTTTGGCTTTTAAATATTCTCTTTTAATGATCGAAGCCACTTTGGGGCTTTGTTAAGGACAAAGGCGGGTAAATAAATAAATAAATAAATAAATAAATAAATAAATAAATAAATAATACTAACAACAAACTCATTCTCTGAATACCAATCCTAAAGAAGCAAAATCCAGACACAAGGGGAATATACAGTGGTGCCTCGCTTAGCGATGTTAATTCGTTCCGAAAAAATCGCTGCTAAGCGATTTCATTGCTAAGCGAAACGCGGTTTCCCATTGAAATGCATTGAAAACCGGATAATCCGTTCCAATAGGAACGAATTGCCATCCTTAAGCGAAAATCGCCATAGGAAACATCGCTAAGCAAAACGCGGTTCCCCAATTGAAATGCATTGAAACCTATTCAATGCATCTCAATGGGG
The DNA here is from genome assembly GCF_051106095.1 of Pogona vitticeps. Classification (NCBI taxonomy): domain Eukaryota; kingdom Metazoa; phylum Chordata; class Lepidosauria; order Squamata; family Agamidae; genus Pogona; species Pogona vitticeps. The sequence continues at coordinate 10,022,758 of NC_135795.1, forward strand.
GAAAAATACAACAACAAATTTAAAAAAGAGTCAGAACAAAGTCAAATTTGGTTAACAAAGGGTTTATTAAATGCACTTTATGATTTCAAACATTTTAAACAGTAAACTTCAACTTTAAAAATAACAGAAAAACATTTAAAAAAACAGCAAACATGAGGCTGTTTAAACCATTGTTTAGCAAAACAGGGCCCCCAAAATTTAATCGCTATGCGAAGCATGGTCCCAACCATCGCTAAGCGAAAATCTCCCATAGGGACCATCGCTAAACAAAGTGCAAAAACGCTCTGGAAAAGTCATCGCTAAGCAATTTCATCACTAAACGGAGCGCCTGTTAAGCGAGGCACCACTGTATATCCGCACCCATATGGGAGATTTAGAGAGAGAACCCAAAAGCAGGGATAGGGAATCAGGATCCTTCCAGAGGCTGTTTCGACTACACACACCCTCATCATCTTCGGCTATTGGAATCTGACATTTCTGGAGGACTGCAAGGTTCCCAATCTTGGCCTGCCAAGGTATACAAACAGTCCGTCTTATGTTAACAGCCCAGTGAGAGCTGAGCAGGCTCCGTGGGAATGGAAAAGTTGTCCGAAGGCAGAGGAGTGGAATGTTATGGGTGGGTGGGTTGAATGGCATGGCGTAAGTACAGTGGGATGGGGAGTCAGGTGAAAGATGTGCATGAGAGAGAAATAAGTGGTTTATCATTCCCTGTCCCTGGGAGTCCTCTTGATTTATCCTCCACTGTACTTGAGGGTAGGACAAGGACCCATGGGTGGAAACTCGTCAGAGGGAGATCCAACCTGGAAATAAGGAGGAATTTCCTGATGGTGAGGACCATTAAGCAGTGGAACAGTTTGCCTCCCGATGTTGTGGATGCCCCATCGCTGGAGGGTTTCAAGAAAAGATTGGACAGCCATCTGTCCGGGATGGTATGAGGTGTCCTCTCTTGGGCAGGGGGTTGGACTAGAAGACCTCCAAGGTCCCTTCCAGCCCTAGGATGATTCTATGAGTACTCTGTACCCTGTGCAGCTTGCCCAAGGCTACCCAGGCTGGCTTTTCTCCTGAGAGGCATCGTGGGGAATGGAACTCCCAACCTCTGGCTCCACAGTCAGATGCCTAACTCACTGAGCTATCTAACCAGAGCACAACTTCTCCCTACCTATGTTAGATTATGCATCCAATTCCCCAGTGCTATGATGGGGATTTTATTTCAAAGCATGAACAGCACAGAAATCTAGAATGTGGTGGCAAGCTTCTCCTCCTCATGCATTTCTCTCCCCTTCTGTCAGTCAAACCTCCATGATATAGAAAAATTGGGCAGACCCTCCTTCCTACACGGAGCCTCCTGGTTGTCATGGAGATGGCAAGCCTGCCATCTTTGCAATGCAGCGACATGAATGAACTACCTGAAACCGCACATCATAAGCTTGGCTCAATTCACATTTAACTCTCTGAGAAAAAAATAGGAGTACCCAAACACAAATGTAATAAATATCAGTATTTTATGCACCTTCTTGGGCTAATTTGTGCCCATTGTAAAAGGCTGGAGCAAATGCTGATCTGGATTAACTCACTGCCACTCCATCGTTCTTGCTGATTAGAATTTCAAAATTTGCTAGATGAATCTCATGATTTTGTATGATTCTCTGCCTCTCTTTTACAGCCTAACCCCCTGCGTTTGCTCAGAATTCCTGGGGACACAAAAACACAAAACCTTTTTCCCCCTGGGCTAGAATTCGTGAGTTTTGCTCATTTACGAAGGAACCAGAAAGAAAGCTTTTGCAAGTCACTGAAGAGTTGTCAAGCTTGAGAAGGTGGTGTTTAGTTGAAAAGATACGTTAGAAAAACAGTAGCAAGTGAAGGAGTGGAAATAAAGGACAAAGATGTGTGTTCTACACAGCCTATCCAAAACCTCTTAAACTGGCCTTAACTCTCCAAAAGACTTTGTCCCACAGCCATCCTTGATATGTTAGATGAAAATGGAAGCCCAGTTGGTTTCCATACACAGAATAGGGAAGGGTGGGGCATCGTGTGTCCCAATGTCGAGTGGGACACTTAACGAAAGGTCAAGTGGAAAAGGAGTGTTGTACAGCGTCACGTATTTCGTTCTTGCAGGTGAAACCAAAAACTCTCATTTTTTTCTTTCTCCTTAAAGGCCATGATTCCAAAAGCTGTTGTGCAATTCTTGCATTTAGGTGCTTTTTGCAAAAGGACTGCCATTTGTGTGTGTGTGTGTGTGTGTGTGTGTGTGAAATACGCTCTGCATTGAAGCATCTTTGCGTCCAAGGCAGAAATTCTGTACACACTTTGCCCAAAGTTTGTCGTTTTTGCTATTGTTTCTCACCATGTTCCCCCTGGGAATCTAGGACTCATAGCATTAGTAGGCAGGTTTAAATGGTCATGTGGAACCGGCTCAGATTTCTATTTTTCTTTTTTTAAACCTCAAGTTCATTCCGTCCCAGATAGGAACAAATTCGTGCATGTTGGCAAATCTTCGTAAAGAAACTGAAACAAATTTCGCCCACCACTTTCCACATTCGCCCGGTTCTATATTCCTCGTATGGACATGGTCTTCCCTACATGTCTTCCACCTGGAACTAACACAGATATGTGCTAAAGATGAGGAGCCCTTTTAAAAAAGAAAGTGTCAATCCGAGTTCTGTTCCACTGGCACAGTTGAACATTAAAGGGTTCACATCCAGCCTCCTAAGAATAAAACATTTAATGTCCCGAACACAGCGAGTCAAATCTGTGATTTCCTATAAGGACGCAGAAAAAAAATACATTAACTACCCTACTCTGGTCTTGCAAACTCAAAATTGGGGATTCTTTTATGGAGTGAATCCGTCTCATGTTCTGTCTTCTTCATTTCCTATGGCCTTCCAGTTTTCCTAGCAGTGTTGTGTTTATGTATTTTTTTCCAGAGACACTTCCCTTCTCCTGGTACGTCCAGAATACCATTGCCACTATTCAATTTAGTTTTGGTTTTACTTGGAAGATTTCTGAGTAGCTCAGTGAGTTAGATAACTGGCTGTGGAGCCAGAGGTTGGCAGTTCGATACCCAATTATGCCTCCTAGGGGAAGAGCCAGCCTGTGTAGCCCTGGGCAAGCTGCACAGTCCCAGGGCACCCTTAGAAGAAAGGAATGATAACCCGCTTCTGTTCATTCTCTACATTAAAAAAACTTTTGAAAAGGTCAATATAAGTCAGAATTGACTTGACAGTAGACAATTAAAGCGGTGCCTCGCTTAACAAATATCCCGTTAAATGATGAAACCGCTTTATGATGAAGTTTTTGCAATTGCTATTGCGATCACGAAACGATGTTCCTATGGGAAAAATCGCTTAACGATGATCGGTTCCCTGCTTCAGGAACCAATTTTTTGCTAGACGACAATTTTAAAACAGCTGATTGTCGGCTCTAAAATGGCCGCCTGCTGTGCAAAATGGCTCCCCGCTGTGCTTTAGGACAGATTCCTCACTTTACAGGCACTGGAAAATGGCCACCCTATGGAGGATCTTCGCGAAACAAGCAGGTATTTCGCCCATTGGAACGCATTGAACCGGTTTTCAATGCATTTCAATGGGTTTTTTAATTTTGCTTGACGAAGATTTTGCTTAACAGCGATTTGAACGGAACGAATTATCCTCGTCAAGCGAGGCACCACTGTATTTCTATCTACTTGGAAGTAAATCCCCTTGAGCTAACAGAAGCTTGCCTCAGGAGCAAAGACGTACAGAATTAGTTACTGCAGCTTTATTTCCATGCATCACCGGTCTTTATCCTGAATCCTTCTGATAGCTTGCTTCGCCGCCTCAATAAAATAAAATAAAAAATTAAAAACCTTTAATAATTCAAAGAAACTTTGTAGCCCAGACATGCAACTCTGGAGAACGCTTTGATCATCTCCTCCTGCAAGGAAGGCTCTATCCCATAATGCAGAGTAACTTGTTTCCAGAGCTTGAGTAATGAAAACTGATGGGTCCTTCGTAGGATTTTGAGTGCAACAGACAGAGTAATCGGCCAACCCAGAGACATTTTAGAGAAAGAAGCTTTGAACAGAAATTTGTGAGACTCCAACTTGATCAGGGCATTTCAAAGACAGAAAGGAAAGGAAAGAGTGAATGAGGAATCAGAAGGGAGCAGAACATCAGTTTTTCAGAGATGCATAGAAGGCTATGAGACTCTGCTGTTAGAAGCAGTGCTTAAGAACAAGAGCCCTGCTGGATCAGAACAAAGGGCCCATTTAGTCCAGATTCCTGTGTCTCACAAGTGGTCCCACCAGATGCCTCTGGGAGCACGCGAGACAGCTAGATCCCTGTCTCCTGAAACCACTCCCCTGCTTCATTAAGGTATTTGTTAATTGAAGCGTGACTTTTCACAAACTGGCTTGGTTTCTTGACTGGCTAGAGGAAGCAATTACAGGCTTCCTCTGTGAGTTGATTGCACAGGCATAACAAGGAAAGTGACTCTGGAGTGGTAATGATTTCTCCTCTTCTAATTGCAAAGCTGGCATCTTGTATAGCTTGGATCTTAAAGAGGGAATAAGCTCTCTTTCTCTCTCTCTCCTCCTTCTCACCACTAGGTGTGGCAGGGGCATTATTTATGCACCTTCCCATGGACATCCAAAGTAAGACTTGATTCAGTTGCCTCTACTGGCCATTCAATGGTCACTTTTGAAACTGGATTCAAAAAGGAATTACAGGATATTAAGTCAGGTACAGTACAGGGAAGTGAGTTCAGCATCCCTCTATAATTGTTAAATTTATTATGATGATGTTTTCTTGGAGAATAGTGCCATCTCCCTGGGCTGACCCACTCTGAACCCTTTTGGGGGAACGTCTGGTTCATCCTTCTTCTCTGTGCCAGGATCAAGACCTCCATGAAAAGCCCAGCTCTCCAAAGCCAAAAGACAAACAAGACCCGGAGCAATGATTTGCTCTCCTCTCCACCACGTGGTAGCGCTGCGGGCTAAACCGCAGAAGCCTCTCTGCTGCAGGGTCAGAAGACCAGCAGTTGTAAGATCGAATCCACGCAACGGAGTGAGCTCCCGTTGCTTTCTCCCAGCTCCTTGCCAAGCTAGCAGTTCGAAAGCATGTAAATGCAAGTAGATAAATAGGTACCACCTCGGTGGGAAGGTAAAACGGTGTTCCCTAGTCACGCTGGCCACGTGACAATGGAAACTGTCTTTGGATAAGCACCAGCTCTACAGCTAGAAAAACGGGATGAGCGCTGCCCCCTATAGTCGGACACAACTGGACTCAAAATGTCAAGGGGAACCTTTACCTTTACCTTTTAGCCCTGAGAACGCTGGAAAAAGAGACGCTGGAGGCAGCTATTATAGACCACACCAACAAGAAAAGAGCAACGGGGGTGCAGGAGAGAGAAATGTGGACTCTGATGTCCTTTGTGAAGTTCTCTGACCTAACTGGCAGAATGCAGGCATTCATCACAAACACAATCAATCTTAGTAGTGGAACTTTTTTTTTTAAGCAGGAGAATCAAGAAAACAAAGACCAGAAGGTTTGCTATAGATGCACAAGTCCTTCACTTGGAGATATGACTAAAACAATTAGTGGAGAACAGTGGCCGAAGCCTAGTGACCATACTCAGAGACCTTCAGCATCTGGACCTTGCAGGAGAAGAGAAGCTGTTAAATGTCTTATCGTTTAGTGCTGGCTTGACATGTTCCTTCTACAGAATGGGTATTTTTGGACCATAAAGAAGGCTGACCGCAGAAGAATTGATGCTTTTGAATTGTGGTGCTGGAGGAGACTCTTGGACTGCAAGGAGAACAAACCTATCCATTCTGAAGGTAATCAACCCTGAGTGCTCACTGGAAGGACAGATCCTGAAGCTGAGGTTCCAATACTTTGGCCATCTCGTGAGAAGAGAAGAGTTCCTGGAAAAGACCCTGATGATGGGAAAGAGTGAAGGCAGGAGGAGAAGGGAAGGACAGAGGACGAGGTGGATGGACAGTGTCATCAAAGCTACCAACATGACTTTGACCCAACTCCAGGAGGCAGTAGAAGACAGGAGCGCCTGGCGTGCGCTGGTCCATGGGGTCACAAAGAGTCGGACACGACTAAACGACAACAAAGTGCGCCTCTCTAATTTTGATACAGATTATCTGTTTATAGGCTACTTTCCAATAACTTATCAGCTGGGTAACTACCTCGGTGAATGAAAAACTGGGCACAAGGACAACAGAAGAGGAACAGGGGAGAAATGGAAGCAGTGGGAAAAAATAGATACAGAAAAGGAAGCCTAAGAAGAATGTATGATTTATTTCCACCATAATACCCTGGCTTAGTTATAACACAGAGAAGACAGGCAACCTGCTGTTCTCTGTAAACTTGGGGCGTCAACTGCCAGATTCATTATTCATTTGTTAGATTTATACCCTGCCTTTCTCCTCTCAGATATAAGACCCAAGGAAGGCAACAATAAAAGGGAATAAAACAAGAGCATTTAGACGCATAAAATTTTAACTAGAATCTTAGACAACTTGAAGAAAAAACAAAAATACATCAAAAACGTTTGGGGTGGGTGGGGAAGGAATATCTGAATGCATTAGCTGAGTTTAATGGCCACAGGCCTGCCTAAAACACAAGATTTTGCCCAGTGACCAAAAGGATATAGGGACCAGCCAGCCTAGCTTTCTTTGATACAGAATTCCACAGACTGGGAGTAGCCTTAAGAGAAAGCTGTAACCCCACCCACTGGCCATACAGGCTTAAATTTATGACTATTATGGTCCGAAACACTGGAAGATCATCTGGCTGCCTACCTCTTCAATAACGTAGATCTTCGAAATTGTGGCACCTACAAGTGATCTTGGATTACACTTTCCATCATTCATGTTCACTGGCTCCATGGATTGGGATGTATCGGAGGCAAAGTCCAAAACAGCTCAATACCACCAAATTGCCTACGTTTGTAAGAAAGCAGGCCTGAGAGTCTTGTGGCCCTCCAGAGGTTGGAGGATTGCAGTTCCCATAACCCCTGACCATCGGCCATGATGGTTGGGTTGATGACTGCTGGAAACCCAAAGTATCATCATCTCCTCTCCTGTAAATGAGGTTCGGGAGGTTGTTCTGGTTATGAAAGGGTGATTTGGGAGTTTGACCTGGAGGAAGTGAGATGTCAAATTGCATAAGGAATATAAAATTGATCTGGCGGTGGTGGTTGTGGTTGATGATGATGAAGTTGAGGTTGAACTTTCTTCTTCTTTTACTTCTTCGTCTTCGTCATCATCGTCTTTGTCTTCTTGTTCTTCTTCTGAATATGTCTTGTTCTTCTTCTGAATATGTCTGGAGGACTCAACAGAACAAAGAACTTGAAACTGGAAATACTCGATGCTTGTTACAACCTAACCTTCTTTCATGAGCATGTTTTCGTGAAAGAATATGATGTCCCTGGCTAAGCATCTTGCCAAAAATGCAGCACTACAGTCTTGGAGGGCCATTAAAACTTGGCATTAAACCTCTCAGGTTTATCACGTTAACCTTCTTGTACCATTTAGACGGTCATCTTGCCTGCATAAAACTAGGTAACCATCTCAAAAGAGATGACTTCTTGCATTTTGACCATGGCATGCTGTGGAAAATCAAAATAAAAGAAATGCATGCATAAGAATATCGGCAATATCTTTTAGTGGTTTCTCGGAAGCCCTGCTATGCGGTTAGCATGACCAGAACTCCGTGTAGGCTTCTCCTCCTCCAACTCTTTCTCTTTTTTTGCTGAGAAAACTGTCATAACAACTTGGATTTAAAATGCATGTCAATGCCTCCAGAGAATGAATGGACCAGGAGAAATGCTAAGGAAGTATGGAGGGAGGGAAAGAGAACTTTAATAGCATAGTACAATGTCAGATCTTTTATTCCCCAAACATGAGGCCATCCGTTTTGAATGGAGAGCTGACATCCTTCGCTCTTTTCACAGTCTGTCACTTAAATATACATATATTCCTCTGTGGTACAGAGAGAGCTTGCTGCTACCAATGAATTGGGTAGATTTGCTGAGATTGATGGACAATAATATATACACCTTGTCAGGGCTGGCCCATCCATTAGGCAGAGTGTAGCAGCTGCCTCAGGCATTGGATGCTTCAGGACTGGGCGACAATGGCAACGTCCACCCCCCATCCCATCACTTTATACATTTTATTCATTTATTTAAGATATTTGCATACCAACCAACTGGCAATGCCTCAAGGCAGTTGACAAATATCAAATACAGAACAGAACAACAAACAAAGATGGTTCTGGACAGGCACACTATTTGTGAAGCCTGGTAATCTTTCCTGTCCAAATGTAGGCATGGGATTCTCAGAATCCATGGACATCTGCAGGAATTTTCCCCACCCAGACTTCTGGAGGCTTCAAATAAATAAACAAAGCCTGTCGGATGTCTATAATCACTTTCGGATGAGAAATAATGGCTTTTCTCCGACATGAAGAAAATGGAGGAAGTGGCTAGGCAGTGTTAAGTTCCATGGGAGCTGCAAGGCACAATGGGTTTGGTAGTCTCCCTGCCTATTTTGCTCCATACATGGTACCTCTCAGGAAACTACCTGACCCATAGGGCCTTGGAAATCCCAGAGAGTTTAGCCCTGCCTAGCCACTTCCTCCGTCTTCATTGTGTCTGAGAGAAGCCACTGTTTCTCATTTAAAAGATCTTTGTTTTGTTTTGGCTAAAGTACCCAGCAGTCTGTCTGGGAGATTACTGCAGACCTCTGAGGGCTGTAGCTCAATATATAAACCCCAAAACTACTTCTCCCCCTTAACAATATGTAGTTCACACATTTAAGAACCCTGAAAATGTGTGACTTTCCAAGTCCAGTCATGACATCTTTTTATAGGCTTGACAAAAGTTCAATGCCTGGAATCTGTTTCAGATGCCACCATATCTTCCCAAATACACCGGGTTGGGTCTGATTTCATAATCTAAGCAGAGTTGGGTCTGATTAGTGGTTGGATGGGAGACCATCAAGAAAGATTCAGGGAATTCTGAGAAAGAATCTGGGCCAAAACCTTGGGGAGCAAACACATCTAAAAGATGCCCGAAAGGATGAGGAAAAGAACCCTGGCTTAAAAGTGCATGGGCTAGCAAGAGAGAGATTAAAAACAAAAAAGCCATCAGTGTTTTTTTAAAGCAAAATATTAAAACAGAACTCCTTTAAAAACAGCAAGATGTTTCTGCTCAGTATGGCTTGCCTTGAGAAACTGACTCACTTTGCCCAATGGTAGGGCCAGCCCTGCAACAAGAGTAGTTGATTGTGACCTAGATAGACCATCAGCCGAGCTCAATGTGCTTCTCACAAACACGAAAAGGAGCATGTACCCAGACTCAATAACAAGGGGACAGATGGCAGTTGCCCAAGGTAGAAATGGAAGGTATTGCTACACAGCAGCTTTTTATCCTTTTAATTATAGAGCAGGTACTTGTCATCCAGGTCAATGGTTTAGCTGTGCTCTGAACAGAACAACAGCCAGACGTCCGCTCGGTGAAAAAAAAAAGATATTTGGCAAAGTTATTTGGTAGAATTATGCCGACGATGCCAACCAGACCCCCAGAATCTTGGCCAGGCTGACCCTTCTCAAAGCCCTTACAAACAAGGACCAGATTAGGCCAAATGTTCTACTGAGATGCTGGCCACAAAAGGATCCAGAGATCAACATCAGCTTCCATAGGATAGAGCAAACATTCTTCTGGAGGGAATGCTGGATTAATCTCGAGGTTTGAGCTACAGTTATTTGTAATGACTGGACATAGTGGTGTACGGTCAGCTGTTGAACCAAGCTGAGGAAGAGGGAGTAAGAAAACGGGGCCACCATCAACCCACATGAGAAGCTAGCTTGATCCGCCTTTGCTTCATGGTTGAGAAGCCTTCCTGCCCTCTAGGTGAACTTTCAGAAAGTATAGGAGAGGGCTGGAATAGCCATATCAACAACATCTTATGGTAGGCATCCTTCAGTCTCGAAAGACTATGGTAGCGTGCTCTGTATGGAGGACTTGGAACAACGTCTAGTGTGGCTGAGGAGGCCAATTCGAGAGTTACAATCTCTTCCACACTGAAGACAAATCCAATCTGTCCCCTGTCCAGCTCCCTGGTTTTGCTTCCTTTGTGACTTCCTCTTTGCCTCGGCCTGCTGGACAAGGGTCTCTTCAAATTGGGAGAGGCCGTGATGTACCGCCTGCCTCCAGGCTGAATGATCAGAGATTTCAGGCCCAAAGCTTCAGAACTACAGGCTCACATTTTTGATGTCATCACGGGTGGACCCTTGCGAAGCCACGGAAGGACTCTTTGTTTACAAAAGCGGAACAGTGCTTGTGTGGCAGACAATGTATATAAAAATTTTCATCAGGGATGTAAAAGTGATGTGTACGTTCTAGCACTGGTGAATCTACAGCAAGAACGACAAGGGGAAAAATGGTGTTTCTGAGCATGTGTTCATTGGCAGGTCCCGAAGGGGAAAAAAATATAGAGCTGCCAAGCTGATAGAACCTTACCCTATGACTTCATATCCAAAGCTTTAGTCTCAGAGAGCAAACCCTGAATCCAACCAGAGGGGAGACAGAAAGATGTTCCTAATTAACTCAATTACAAATATAGTTGCAGAGCTCAGAAATATACCATATTTTTCAGTATATAAGACGCCCCATATATAAAACACACCCACTTTTCTAATCCAAAATTAAGAAATCTAAGTCGTGCTTAGCAAGTGTAGGGGGAAAGGGATCAAAGCGCTGCAGGATAGCTTTGATCCCTGCTTTCCCCTCCACTTGTTTTTCTTCTCTCCGCAGCTTACTTCCATGTATAAGACGACCCTCAATTTTGAGTCTAAAGATTTTAGACAAAAGTATAGTCTTATAAACGGAAAAATACGGTACCCTTTTCCCAAGATTATAACCCCAGATCCCTTAATTTCAGTTTGTAATCAAGAAGAAGAAGAAGAAGAAGAAGAAGAAGAAGAAGATGATGATGATGATGATGATGATGATGATGATGATGATGATGATGATTGATTGATTGATTGATTGGCTCCAGGTGATTTATTTCTCATACACTTACCTATTTCATAAATGTGAGAATAAACTTTTCAGTTTTTTTCCTTGTCTGCCTCACCTTCACTTCCACCAGCCAGCTTGTTGGTGGCAGAAATAAGCTCAAGGGGATGGCATCGCTAGAGCTGCAGCAGGTGCATGAAAGAGATCAATTCCATATTATATATTTTGCAGCAGCCAACATTTGCCTTAGCCTTTTGGAGCAAAATTGAAATACCCAAATTCAGTGGTGTATCTGCTCAAAAACAACCGGGGTGAGATAGATTCTTTTTTTTAAATGGAGTTAAATGAAGCATTATTTTTTTTCCTCCAAAGGACGCTGGCCCTTGAATGAGGTCCTTCTTGAATTAAATCCTTACATTTGGATGCGATAATAAAAAGACGACGATGACGAAGAAGAAAAACAATATTACCTGTTTAAAAGGAGTATGAAAATCCAATTAAGTTTTGAATTTTAATTTCCTTGCATGCATGGGTTTGTTGCACTGTGAAAGGAATAGAAATGTAAATGACATTTTTTGCAGTGTTATCTCCATAATCCAGAGGCTAGAATATCCTGTCATAGTTATTTTGCCTGGTGATGATAAAATACCAAACAGAGTTTTTAACTAAGTGTGCCGTAAGTGGGCAAATAATCAAAAATGAGCATCTCTGTAGTCTGATCTTTCATTAATATATGCATAAAATGCTGTTTTAAAGAGATTAATGTGGAATCCCTCCCAGCAAAGATAGGAAACGGTTTTTTCTTGACGTCGAACTGCGGGAGGGTGAGAAATGAATAGGCTATACATATGAGGTAAGCAACTGGCAGACCCAGTGCTCTATCTGGCTTCCCATGAAAATCTCACTTGGCCCCTTGTACAGCTCTAGATCCACACAGGGAAATAAAGGTCAGCCACTGTCCTTTTCTAGGCAAAATGGATTCTGGAACCAAAAAAATTAAAAAGTCAAGTCTGTGCTAGGTGAAGGTAAAGGTTCCCCTTGACATTTAGTCCAGTTGTGTCCAAATCTAGGGCGCGGTGCTCATCCCCGTTTCCAAGCCAGCGTTTGTCTGTAGACAGTTTCCATGGTCACGTGGCCAGCACAACTAGACATGGAACGCCATTACCTTCTCACCGAGGTGGTACCTATTTATTTACTCGCATTTTTACATACTTTTGAACGGCTAGGTTGGCAGAAGCTGGGACGAGCGAGGGGAGCTCCCTCCGTCGCGTGGATTCGATCTTACGACTGCAGGTCTTCTGACCTTGCAGCCCAGAGGCTTCTTTGGTTTAACCTGCAGCGCCACCACGTCCCTTCAAGTCTGTGCTGGTCAAATATAAATGGAGACCAGATATCCAGCCAAGGGCAACCCCCCCCTCCAACATTCTAGTAAAAGAAGGGATGGGTGGTTAAGGAGAATCCAAGGGTCTTCAAACTACATAAATAGAGACTGATCCAGCATTCCTTCCTGCCTAGGCAGAAGGCGTAGGACCTTGAAATCTCCATACCCCAGCTCAGCTGGAAGTCATTGAAGACAACCTGGATGTGTTGGAATTCATGAGAAGACACTTGTTCAAAAGCTGTGTTTTACCCATGAGGAGTCTCCTTCTGAAAGCAGATGGTTCTAGGTGTCGCATCAATCCAGAAGCTGTCATTTTCTTGGTTTGAGGAGGTGGTCCACTTTCAGATCTACAACATAGCTTTCCATCTCTTTGAGGGATGCACCCAAATGATCCCACGAGGGCTGTTCTAAGGTGGTCTGCAGGTCGTCGTCTTAGCTTGTTCTTCTGTGCGGTCTGGCCCACGAAGGTCCCAGGATCTTCAAAAGACAACATGGCAACCTTTCCCCAAAATGGGAAAGGGGATCATAGGTTCTAGCAGAGAGGCAGCCCAAGCTTAGAAGTGAAGATCTACCCCAACTCAACTAAAATAGGGTGACCAGATTATATGTTCTAGGGTAGGGTGACCAGCTGAAAAAGAGGACAGGGTTCCTCCCCTTTTAATGCAACCGCAAGGGTGGGAAATGACTTCTCCAAGAACTGCTGAATAGCTCAGTGGGTCAGGACTCTGGTTGCAGAGCCAAAGGATGGGAGTTCGATTCCCCAATGTGCCTCCTTGACAGGGGCTGGACTGGATGATCCACAGGGTCCCTTCCAGCTCTGAAATTCTAAGATTACAATGTTATTGATCAGAGCAGTTGCCTGCACTTCAAGGGGATTTCCTTTTGCTTTCTTCTATATTTCCCCCCCAAACGGAAATTTCAAAATTCATCTTGAAAAGTAGTAAATGCAGAATAGACGAATAAGTCTCCTTCGATTTGTTCACTTTATTGTACAGTTGTTGCTGCTGTTTGTTGAAGGTTGCCTCGATGTGTATTCTACATAATGATATTATTACCAAGATTGATTCCTTGCTGATATGAAACGTTCTTCTCCGGCGTATTAATGCTTTGAGAAAGCTGCAGAGTCTGATATGAAAAAAGTGCAATAAATAAGGACGGGCAAAAGGAGAAATCCCTTACAATTTCACCTCCGACAAAATCCAACAGAAATGCCGGTTGCGTCGTAAGATGTGCCAAATAGATAATTCTTTTAGATCTTCATGTGAATCCATGTGGTTGTGCATGCATGCACTTGGGCAAACACCCAGGCTTCTAAGTGTGTGCAAACGGATATCCATGCAATGTTAGATCTAAACCCATGCTTAAGTAGACCTCCTGAAATCAAGGGGACAAATCAGTCATACCTATGTGGTGACCCATTGATTTCACAAGGTGTACAGTAATAGCAACTATATCGAGACTCAACCTGTTGTGTCTGTTACAAATTAAATCTCATATCTAAGGATATTTCGAAAAACACTCTTATTTAGTTATTTTCTTCCTCTCCTCTCATCCCTACAAACAATTACTCAGAATTATACTGGCCCATGGAACTCAATTCCAAATACAGAACTGCAGCCAGCAACTGTACTGCGTGTCTCTCTCGTAAAACTTGGGGGGAGGGAGCTGAAATTAGGGAAAAAAAGACTTTGAGATGTGCACCCTCTTCTGAGCTTTAATCTAAGCAGGTTTAGAATATGCTTTGAAGCTGACCGACTTGACTGCATGCGTTGCAACCAGGGGTTGAGATGTGTGCACATCCACTTCAAAGCTTGTTGTGCACCTGACTGGATTAAAGCTTATAAAAAAGGATATGTGTCTTCTAAAACTTCTTTCCAACCCCTTTTCTAAAGTTCATAAAGAGAGGCTTAGCAAGCTGGCCACTGCCTAGATGCAGTGCATCGAGAACTAAAATGAAACAAGCAGCTATTTCACTTAGGATGGCTGGAACAGCAGATGTGCAAAGAAATTATGGTCTGTCTTTGCTTTTTTTTCTGAACCGAGAAAATGGCAGTTCATGACGGTTCATGGCACGTCACTATTCACAAACTAGGAACCATGGAACTTCACAAAACTTTCTGACAAAATGAACTGGGTGTGTGTGTGTGTGTGTGTGTGTGTGTGTGTGTGTGTGTGTGTGTGTGTGTGTGTGTGTGTGTGTGTGTGTGTGTGTGTGTGTGTGTGTGTGTGTGTGTGTGTGTGTGTGTGTGTGTGTGTGTGTGTGTGTGTCATTTGGGACTTCCAGGAGCTGTAGAACAGCCCCTGCCCTGCATGAGCTAGAGCAGTGGTCTCCAACCTTGGGGCTCCAGGTATTCTTGGACTGCAACTCCCAGAAGCCTTCACCCCCACCTCTGCTGCCCAGGATTTCTGGGAGTTGAAGTCCAAGAACATCTGGAGGCCCAAGGCTGGGGACCATTGAGCTAGAGAACCTAAACTTGCAGTAACTCATCAGCTGACTCTCCTCCACATCTCCTCCACTGTGAAGACTGGATTTGGGAAGTCTGAGTGACAGTTCCTGTACAGACAGCCGATGCCAATAAGAGTCCAGTGTATGTTTTCGTGCTTGGTAGGGATGTTTCCCCAAACCACCTCAAAATGAACCACGAAGCAGCCCAATTCATTGGTTTGTTTGGTTTTTTTTTTTTTTTTTGCTTCATGGTTCTTTTCATGACCAGCTCTACTCCTTAAAAATCTTAATTACCTTGACAACCCTACAGTCATGCCCCGCTTAACTATTGCCTCGCTTAACGAGGAAATCGCTTTACGATGAGGTTTTTGCGATCGCAATTGCGATCGCAAAATGATGGTTTAAATGGGGGAATTTCGCTTAGCGATGATTGGTTTCCTGCTTCGGGGACCGATTTTCACTTTACGATGATCAGCAAACATTTGATCGTCGGGTTTCAAAATGGCCACCAACTGAAGAAAATGCCCCCCCCCCGCTGTTTTCTAGGACGGATTCCTTGCTTTACAGGCACCGAAAATGACCGCCGTATGGAGGATCTTCGCTGGACGAGCAGGTATTCAGCCCATTGGAACGCATTAACCGGGTTTAAATGCATTTCAATGGGTTTTTTATTTCGTTTGACGATGTTTTCGCTCTACAGCGATTTCGCTGGAACGAATTAACATCAAGTGGGGCACCACTGTGTTAGGGCTATTATACGTTGGTTCCCACTAGATAGCACAGAACACATACACACACTGAGCTGAAAGATTATTGTAACTAACAATACGAAACAAGGTTTAGAACACTCTTGTAGCTTGAATGTTTTTCAGGTTGGCATAGCAGAATTTAAAGTCATGAATTCATTCATCCATATTCTTCGACTGCCTGGATCAGCTATTAACCAGAAGCTTCCAGATGCCTGTAACATCTATCTGTGCGGACGGCTACTACAGTCCGTTGCTGCTCTTTGTCCCAGCCCTCGGTTGACACCAGTCCTGTGTTGCTGTTTTTTCAGCGAGCCACTGGTCTGGAATGTGTGAAGAGACGGCTGTGATTAAAATGCTGATCCAGGCAGCTTGCGACGAATGGATCACCTCTGATTTCACTTACATTCGCTGCGTGGCCATTATACCTTGCCAAAAAATGTATAGAGGCAGTGGAAGAAAGGGCTCTTTGCTCATTTCCTGTGGGATCCCAGCCTTCAAAAGGAGCTGCAGGCATATCTTTTAATGCACACACATTTATCCTAATACATTCCATTTAGAGAGTGCTGGGGGAGGTAATTCAGAAAACAAAGTCAAGGAAGAGACATTTAATTTACCTGGTGGGTATACTTTGTCTTTCTTCCTAGAGAGCCTTGAAAAAGCACAAGACACAATGCCACCTTCTCAGATTATTCTTTCCCCCCACCCACCCCCCAAAAAATCATCTCTCTGCTGGAACATTAAACAAGCAAAGGGAAGCAAAGAAAAGCATCATGACTTATATTTGCATCAAGCGGCCATTTGGTTGCTAATTGTATAGTAATTGATACACAGCTATAATGGTCCTTGTGAATGTCAGATCATTAAATATGAGGGCCCTAGGCCAGGATTTCAAACAGCAATTTGCTAGGGTTAACAGGACAACCTGGAATAGGGGAATGTCCGTGGATAGTCCAGACGCAAGTTAATGGCCAAGGTAATCAACTAGGGTGTAGACGTGGTCCAGCTCTATTGATTTCATTGCAGCTCTGCAGATTTATACCAGTGAAAAAAATCTTGTTTTCTCTCACACTGGTAGAAAATTGTCTCCAGAACCCAACTGGTGGTTTGAACAAAGAAGGAGTTGCGAAGGATTAGGACAAGATCGATAAGGAGTCTGAGCATGAGAAAGCAGTACACTGGATTAAGAGATTAAGCAATGGCATTGCAGGGAAACGGAACCGTGGTAAGATTTCGACAAATTGGCGCTCACACAAAGAGGGTCTTCTTGATCCACGGTCATCGGGATGAAGGCCTGAGATGATTTTAAGGTGCTACATGCAGACCTGTGCAGGTGGTGGCTATGTGGGTGCACGCAGATAGATAGGGAGATGGAGGGGAGGGGAGAGAGAGAAGCTATTCCTGTCGAAAGAATTCCTTGTACGAAATCGGCTAGAAAGCTATTATAGAAAGACCCCTGTATCTGTGGGGGAAGTGGTTCTATGATCTATTGTGGATACCTGAAACTGTGGATATACCAACCCTTTATCTGTTGGGCACTGATTGCACAATCTACTTTGAATTCCTGAAACCATGGATATACCAACCCTGTATCTGTGGGACACTGGTTCCACAATCTACCATGGATACCTGAAACCATGGATATATCAACTCTCTATATATGAATATATCTGTTGATATATCTGTGGTTTCAGGTATCCATGGCAGATCATGAAATCAGGTGTCATATATCTCATACATGGAAGTGGGACAAATGCCACAAAGAAGCGCCCTTGTATGTCGTTTATAGGGCTGTGGTAAACTATGGAAAAGTGAAACCTGGAAGTTACGCTGACACCACCAAATTGTCCTATGTTAGGAAGTTACCATAGGCATTTCTTACACACATGGAGTCTCACAGGGCCTACACCAACTTCTCAGCTTGTGGTAATTTGCCACTGAAAGTTACAGCAATGGAGTTATCTTGGTGGACACATTTCACAGGATTCTGGCCGTACTCTTTATGTTTGTATTCACGAGTAACAAGTGAGCAATGAGTTAGAAGCCATTTAAGCATTAATTTAAAAAAGCAAACAATCCAAAAAAACCGGGGGCCTATGATAGAGACAAAGCTGGCTGAAAAATTATTTGGCTTTGTAAATCTATCTGAATTTTTCCAGTTCCCGTTTTGCCGATGAGCCAAGCATAACGTATAGTGAAAACTCATGGATTTAAGAGCTTATGAAACAATTTGTCTTACAGCAGAATGCACCCGCACAAAGAGGATTTTAGAAAAAAAGGTGAAGAAACATGCTTTTCTGGAGGGAAATATTTGTATTTTGAAAGTGAAAAAAAGAAGGAAAACAAACTATACGTTTCGAAAAATCTAGGCATTTAGTGGGGTGGGGAAAACACAAAACAGGTATGAAATGGAATAAGCTTCAAGGTGGAAATTTTTAAAAAAGGACTTGACAAACCCGGGCTTTTTAAATTAGAACAAACGTAGGCAGAACATCCCAGAAAAGGTACTATTTAGTAATGAAATTCTATGAATATTTGTTTGCACTATGTTTTGGGGGAGAAGAACTTAAATAAAGATGGGAGCTTCATATTCCCCTCCTGGGGGAGTCAAGTACCACATGGCCATCATCCTTTGCACCACACCAATTGCAGAAGTAGGCTTCCCCGCCTCCCTGTGCGGCTGACCACTGTGGGATGACAAATGTCCCCGCTCAGCTGCTGATTGGCAGGGAGGCGGGGAAGCCCCGGACGGGATGCGTCTGTGATTGGTGTAGCACAGAGGACAATGGCCGTGTATGCTGAGCCACAAGTGATAAATGGCCGCCTGTTTTTTGGGGGGGTCCAATCAGACTGGCCGCCTGTGATAGCAAGCATCATATTCGTCTCCAAGGGTAACGAATATGAAGCTCTCCTCTCGAATCTCGAAATGAGAAAACCGCCACATCAAGGAGAAGTTCAGGCCAATATCTGAAGTCCTGATACACTTTAGAGAGTTTTAGCTGTGAAGAAATATTTAATCATCACACCATCTACTTTCTAAGCTGATTCAGGCCCTGGAGACAGAACAAATTGAAATTTGCACAATTTTTCTCATCCTCAATGAAAAAGGATGAGACACCTATTAAACCGCTGTGAGATATATATTTTTTTGTTCCCCATGAAAGAGCGAATAAGAGAGAAAAGTCCCTCTTTTTTTTTCATCAGTAGCAGCATTAGCAAAAACCGCTGGGTTTTTCACAAGAAAAAATGGCCTTTTAATGTCAAACAAAACCAAACCCTTGTGGGGGGGAAAATGGTAATTATTAAATTTTTTATTTCCTATATTTGTATACCACCTGACATAGTGACATACACTACTCTGGGAGGTTCACAATAACGATAGCCCATCCATTCCCAAACGCCCCAATAACAAAATAAACAATCACATTTTTAAAATATATGAAAAAATCGAAAACCTAAGAAATACCCCCAAACAGCTTTTCTAGGTGTGGCCGCCTGCAAGAACAAGGCTTGGGAAGATGGAGCGGACAAGCTGAAGTTTTCAAGTAAAACAAAAGTGTTGTATTTTATTTTTAAGCCTCAGCAAAAGTCAATAGACAACGTTTTTGTTCAAAAAAGAACAAACCCAACAACACTTTTGGCTTTTTCAAAAAAAAAGGCTTGATTTTAAAAAAAGGCACAAAAACTCTTGTAAATCTCACACTACCAGGGAGAAAAGATTTGAAATATTTTGTTCTCACTGGAAAGGATGAATTAGGTGAAGATTCGCATGACAGGGACTGGACTTGATGATCTATAGCAGGGGTCCCCAACCCCTGGTCCATGGCCCTGTGCCGGTCTGTGGCCTTGGCCAAACTGGGCCATGGACACAGACCTTCCACCCCTCCACGCACACACTCCTCCCCACTCCCACATGCACAACCCCTTCACACATGCATGTGAGTGGGGGACTGCCCCCCGTACATGGACCCCATCCCCTCCAACTGGTCTGTGGTGTCCAAAAGGTTGGGGACCACTGTTCTACCGGGTCCTTTCCACCTTGGCACTTCTAAGATTGTTCTGATGTTAGCTGGGAGTTTTATTTCTGAACAGGAAGCTTGGCAGAGCTAGGCCTAGTTAAAAAGCTCAGAGCCTTGCAGGTGAGGCCTTTCTCCCAAGTGTCTAAAAGGTGAGTGTAAATTAAATATGGGATATTAATATTTGTGGCCCTGGGGATATGAACACAAATATCGGCACTACTGGTGCCTGAGAAGTCCAGTCCCTCCCCCCAAACCTGCAGGTCCAATTACTGGTCACCACGTGACGCATGTGACGAGTGTCGTTTCCCACTCAATATCTGAGTGGGCAGATTTATCATCCCGCCTCCTCGCTGGAGTGGTCAGCTGCGTGGGGAGGCGGGGAAGCACTGGCTGGATTACTTCCCATGTCTGGCATGATGGGAATCACGCCAGTTCTATATGCTGTGCTGAGACCAATAATCGGACCTGCCAGTTTGGGGAGGGAGCGACTGGATTTTCCAGGCAGCTGTGATGCTGATACAGTGGTGCCTCACTTGACAAGGATAATCCATTCCAGCAAAATTGCTGTAGAACGAAATCATCGTCAAGCAAAAGTAAAAAACCCACTGAAATGCATTGAAAACCGGTTCAATGCGTTCCAGTGGGCAAAATACCTCAGCATCCAGCGAAGATCCTCCATAGGCAGGGCATTTTCTGTTGCCTGTATAGTGAGGAATCCGTCCTAAAACACAGCGGGGAGCCATTTTGCACAGCGGGCAGCCATTTTGAACCCCCGACGATTAGCTGTTTTGATCGTCGTTAGGCGAAAAATTGGTTCCCGAAGCAGGGAACCGATCGTCGTTAAATGAAAAAAACCCTATACAAACATCGTTTTGCGATCGCTATAGCAATCGCATAATACTCATCGTTAAGCAAAAAGCTTTACAAAAACCCCTGCCCTTTGGGGAAATGAAAATGGTTAGGAAGTATAGGTCTCTTCATGCAGATCAACACTGGTAACTACATATCTGGTGCAGATCGTAAATGTCCATTTTTGAACCACATGTTTTAGACTAGAGAGTCTACTGGTCATGCTGGATAGAAGATTCTATAAGTTGTCATCCCCCCTTCCCTTAAAAAAAGGGATTTTCCTAAGTTCTACTCGTTGGGGCTCCTTCTGAACCATGGAAATTACCAGATCAAGCAACAGTAACATTTTCTACTACATTAATTGAATCATTTTCCCTCTACCATCCCTCTCCACAATTGACACCAAAACGATTGTTGATGTTGTGTGCTATCAAGTTGCCTCCGATTCATGGTTGCCCAACGAGTGAGCAATCTCCAAAATATTCTGTCCTCAGCAGCTCTGCTCAGTTCTTGCAAACTCAACCCTGTCGCTTCCTTTAGAAAGCCAATCCATTGAGTTTGGCCTTCCTCTTTTCCTGCTGCCTTCCACTTTTCCCACCATTATTGTCTTCTCCAGGGAATCTTGCCTTCTCATGATGTGCCAAAGTAGGACACGAAGCTAAGACACCCAGAGGCTACTACAGATTTGAAGCCAGCTCCCCTTTGTCAGAACTGAGCATATTCTGCATATCCATCACTTTGATGCTGCATTCTCAGCCAACACATGTTATAGCAGCTGGTTTGAGAATAAAACTGAGCAGTTAGGAAGTATTTCATGTAATCGCAGGCTCTCCTCCTGGAGTAGGCAGATATTTCAGCCGATTCTTAATGCCCGGCCTTACAGAAATGTGACAATCACTCGTTGCTCCTCTGTATAAATGCTATATATACATTTTGCCACCTTCAAACAGACACAAACATGAACTTCGAACTAACTTAGCAGTTCAACGCGGAGATAAGAACAGAGGAAATCTAAAAGCAATTACCTACCCAGGTATTATGCTAATACAATTATCGAAACAGCTAGCCCCAAACTGTTGATAAATTAGAGAAGAAAAAGACATTGACCTAAAAGGGTGCTTTAAATAATACTGTACCATCCATGCTATCTAACATAATTGCCCTCCTGTGACCCAGCCTTCAATTTAAAGTAAATTCCTTCTAGAGGAAAAAAAAAGATTATATGTTCAGCACATGATGATTAAAATAACAATATATTCTCTCCTCTCCTGGTAACGATGTTATGTAAAATATGGATGGGGTAGGGGAGGAGAACGGCGAATGAATTAGCCTGAGATGCTAAAAATTTACGGTGTGCTGTCATGTTTAATAAATTGTATATAAGAAGTGTTAATGCTGGAGATCATTAGGTAACCTTTTCAATAAAACAATTTCAATAAAACAACATGGAGGAAGGAGGCAATTTTTATGGAGATAAATAGAGTAGTCAGGATGTGTTTCATCTGAAAACCACTGAAACCTTTCAACCAAGAGTCTGGGGATTTGCATAAGATATGAGAGAGAGAGGAAAGAGAGGGGTGGAAAGACTATTGGATAAACTGCCCAGATCATCAAAAAGATCTGAGGACAACACTAAAAAACTGGTTGGCGTATAATGGTTTCCCTGCACGTAATCTTAATAATCTTAGAACTGCAGAGCTGGAAGGGATCCTATAGATCATCCAGTCCAGCCCTCGTCAAGGAGGCCCAGTGGGGGAATTCGAACTTCCAACCTCTGGCTCTGCAGTCAGAGACCTAAACCACTGAGATATGTGTAGGATAAAGAGTAAGCCTCGTGTGTGGAGGATAACAGGTGGAGAGGTGGAGTATTGGTTTTAAAGAGCTTGGGGCACAGCTTTGATTAATATTTATTAATTATTGTCTATAATATAGCTAACTGGATAGCTTGGTAGTTGGGAGTTTGATTCTCCACCTGATCGCCTGGGAGAAAAGCCAGCCTGGGTGGCCTTGGGCCAGCTGCACAGTCCCAAGGAGCCCCCAGAAGAAGGGAAGGGGAAACCACTTCTGAGTATTCTGTACCTGGAAAACCTTGAAAAAGGTAAATCAGAATATTGACTTGATACAGTAGATTCTTCTTCTTCCTTCTTCTCATCCTCCTCCTCTTCTTCCTCCTTCTTCACCTTCTCTTCTTCCTGCTTCTCCTCCTCATCGTCTTCTTCTTCCTCCTTCTCCTTCTCGTCCTCTTCTTCCTCTTTCTCCACCTTCTCCTCCTCCTTCCTCCTCCTCCTCCTCTTCTTCTCCTTCTTCCTCCTTCTCCTCCTCCTCTTCTTCCTCCTCTTTCTTCTCCTCTTCATCTTCTTCCTCCTCCTCCACTTCTTCCTTGTCCTCCTCCTCATCGTCCTCCTCTTCTCCTTCTTCCTCCTTCTCCTCCTCCTCCTCCTCCTCCTCTTCTTCTTCTTCTTCTTCTTCTTCTTCTTCTTCTTCTTCTTCTTCTTCTTCTTCTTCTTCTTCTTCTTCTTCTTCTTCTTCTTCTTCTTCTTCTTCTTCTTCTTCTTCTTCTTCTTCTTCTTCTTCTTCTCTGTGCATGGACAGCTTCAGCTTAACTGACCGCCATATATCCTTGAGCCAAGGCAGAAACGCAGAAGTCATTCTCACGTCTTTTTTTAATAGTAGGTGGAAATTTGGAAGGTTGACGTGCAAAACGTGTGGTTCTTGCACTCTGGTCTGGGCCAAACTCTTTGCTGCTTGAGGCAAAGAGCAGGACGGTGGTCACCTCTTCCTGATTTCTCCATCAAGAAGCTAACCAGACCAGCAGTTGAATGTTCTTCAGAGTCTGTCAATGGGAGACCATTCTTCACTATGTCAAAGAGCAGCAAGGGGGCTGAGAAGGTATCTGGAACTCACAACCTTGTTTTCAAGCAGAGAAGAATGGCTGGGGTTGATTGCTTGGATCCCTCTGTGCCACCCACTACCTGAGACCACCACCTCACCTAATGGCAGCATACACTGTTGCTGTCACCCACCAGTTTTTCAACAGTCCGATGCTATCAAGGTGTTGAATGAGATACAATATCTGCTTTACAGTTATTTCTGTCTCAGCTAGGAGAGGAGGTCTCACACCTCAAGATTTAATCAGAGAGAAGTGACCTGAGCGGAAAACACATCTCCTGCTCAAGGAGACAGGTGTCTCTATGCAAGTGGCTAATTATAAAACCGTCAGTCTGTTTGGCAAGCTTTGGACCATGCATGTCAGCTAATTGGCTGGGCCAAGAGGCTTTACAGAAGTAGAACATCCTCGGGGTTAAGACTGCATTTCACACCATAGCCTTCTGAGGAGGTGCCACTGATAATGGTATTGTGACAGTTTCCCTCTGTATGTGTTTCTGTTGTTCCTGCAATTTAGTTGCAAGAGAGATGGGCGGTTCCTACTGGTTCATGTTTTTTGGCGAACAAGTATTTAGCGCTTCCTGGACCTGGCTCATCTGATGGGTACCACCAATCAAAGGCAGCACCCATGCTTCTCTGCCCTGCCTCCTCTGGGTGCTTCATCTAAGTAAAGCACCCACCGGAGAAAGTACAGCTAAGAAGCACCAAATAGTTGTTTGGCCAAAAAAAATGAACCAACGCGAACTGCCAAACCAGTGCTTTGTGCCCATCTCTATTGCAACGGAAATGCTGGAGAAACAAAAACGCATATGGAGGCGGGGCAGGGAATCCAGGGCGATGGCTTCTGAGTGGGCGCCTGCCAGAGGAGGTGGGGCAGGGAAGCGCTGAACACCTGTTCAGCCAAAAATGAACCATCATGAATATCTGAACCGGTGGTTGGTGCCCATTTCTAGTTGCAACACATTTAGCAGTTAGTCAAGACCTTGGAATGTCAGTGCATGGATGACTTTGCATTGGCTTTCAGTACAAACTTCCAATGAGGGATTTCCCAAATTTTGGCCCTACTTTGGGGATAAGGGTTTGGGCAGCTCCCGTAAAGCAGGGAGTTAAACGTGGAGTGGATCCCCTGCCCCCAAGGCCTAGCAATGTTCACTGTATTCAAGTGTATCTCTTTGAAAACAGTCTTTGGCTATTCAGTGCTAGGGAGGAAGGTTAGCGCTGTGTTTTTCAGATTTGGAGAAAATCAAACAGGGGAGGCAGTCAAACTGACAGGTTTGTACCTCCTTAAGCTCATCTTTTTCCCTTTCTTAGAACCTTGCAATTTTGTAAAGAGTCACTCCGTTTCCTTTGAAAAGCTACTGTGTGTCAGCAACTTTGTCAGCCTGAAGAAAAATCAGCTGTCAGACTAGAGCCTGGAATTGAATATTGTTTAATATTTTTAATTGAATATTTATATTTTCAACTACCGTTCCAGGAATCCCCAATAGAAAAGCCATTGAACGGGATGGTTTGAGAATTCCAAAAGGGGCCTTTTTCCCTAAAGAAACTTTTCCAAGCATGCACAATGATGCTGCTGTTTGTTTCGTTGCACAAACCTGCCTCCCCGTGCATCGATTGCCAGACTTTGCATCAGCACCCCTTGGGTGGGGGCAGCTGATGCAACACACAACACGTGCTCCTGCCTGCTTCTGTTCTAAAACTGGCAATGAAATCAGGTCGTGAGGTGAGGTAAGCATTTTGAGAGTGTGATCATGTATTCTCAGGCCCATGTTGAATGCATTTGGTATTTAGTCGTCTTACCTACAAGCTGCTCTTTAGCACCAGACCCTCAAACAAACTATGATAGACGGTACATTCAGTTTCTCAGATAGGTCTGCAGTCCCTGGGAGATAATGGCTATAGATCACAGAGGACATTGATATTCTTCAGGAAAGGCAGAAGGAATGAGATAAGTTTAAAGGTAAAGGTTCCCCTTGACAATTTTTGTCCAGTCGTGTTCGACTCTAGGGGGCGGTGCACATCCCTGTTTCCAAGCCATAGAGCCAGCATTTGTCCGTAGACAGTTTCCGTGGTCACGTGGCCAGCATGACTAGACATGGAACGCTGTGACCTTCCTGTGATGAGATGGGTTTTTGAGTTAAAATCTTTTAAAGGCATATGGGTTTTGTAATTAAGAAATAAGCCAGAGAGGTTCCATCTTGTTTCTTTGTATAAAGTATCTTTGCTATGCTGACCAGTGTTTTCCAGACGAGCCGACAGAATGTTATTCTGAAAGCCTGAGAAAGGACTCTGTGTGATTTGATAGATGGGAATTGTTGTGACTCTTTGAGAAACCACCGTAACCCAAATAACATCTGCTGTGTATGAGAAAGAAGTCATGTGATGTAACAGGACTGTTTGCCTAGTAACGAACTCTGATTGGATGACATCGTGGGAAGGTGCATTAAGCCCTTGCCAGTTACTCTTGAAAAAGGAACTTTTTCTCTATGGACATTGTCTTTCCAAGACCGACCTTTCAGTCTGGTGACCTACCTACATGGACTGGTTTCTATGATTTGCTGGATTACTTTTGGACTTATGGGATTTTTCCTAAGGACTGTACATGGACTATTTCCTATGGACTGTTACCTATGGAATATTCTTTATGGACTTCTTTTCTTGGAATACTCCATATGGACTATGCTCTTGTAATTTTGTAAGGACTATGGTATATTTACTGGATTTTTCTTTTCTAAGGACTATGGGACATATAATGGATTTTTACTTTTGTTTAGGGGTTTTTATTCTATAGGATCACTGAGGACTATAGCCTTTTCATAACCTACTTGGATTATTTTATTTTACTAATGATTTCCTGGACTGGAACTGTTTTATTCATTTTAATGTCTTTTTGTATTTTTAATAAGGTTTTTGAACTCTTTTATATTTTTCATGTTTTCTTTGCCTCACTACATCTGTGTAACTAAACAGCACAATGCTAGATTATATGTTTTGTTTTAATTTGGTTTAGTAACATGTTTTTTCTTTAATAAAATAAAGATTATAAAACTCATTTGGTTTCCTGAACAGTACACTTGTCATAGGGTCATCTGAGAGTGCTGCCTCGGCCTAGCTTACTTAGAGTCCTGTCAGTGGTGCAAGTTAAGTCTAAGGACTACAAAGCCCACTTGACCTTTTCACAATAATATCTGAGAGTACCAGGGTGTTCTTATGTGGGCAGACCTGTGAGAAGGAGTGTTGTAGCATGGCTGGCTGAATTGGACTCTTTCAGCCCATTTTAGCATGTGCAAACTCCTGATTGCTCTCTGTCCAAGCTTACACGTGTGTTTTCGAACCCGTGTTCGCGACACTTCCCACCGAGGTGGTCCCCATTTATCTACTCGCATTTGCATGCTTTTGAACCGCTAGGTTGGCGGGAGCTGGGACAAGCGACGGGAGCTCACTCCGTTGCGTGGATTCGATCTTATGACTGCTGGTCTTCTGACCCTGCAGCACAGGCTTCTGCGGTTTAGCCCACAGCACCACCATGTCCCTTGAGATAAGTTTAAGGCCCTTTTAAAGACTTTACAGAAAACACTGTCAGTCTGCTAGAAGACAGATCCATAACTGGGCCCAGGCCAGTCATTAACCATAATGAAGCGGTGGCCTCAGATGCTTAAACTGTTGGTGTTTTTCCAACTTTGCATGCAGCCTTTGGTAGGTTTGGCTGGGAGGGACTGGGGTGGCTGTGAATCTATCCAGTCATCCCTTCCCTGCCCTGTTTCTCTGCTCTGAGCTTCTCTCTCTCTTTTGAGTCTCTTGAAATGTGTTGCTGAATGTGGTCACGTTGGCCAGTTTGCTGTTTTGATCTGTTCAACTGTAAGAAATGGAGCTTTTGAGTCTTCCTCCTGTTGACATCTCGGAGTGGGCTATTTAGTCTGTAAGTGCCAGTTGATGGGGAAAAGAAGTAGATTCATGAGCAGGAATTGAAGCAATCGTAGTCTCTGAATCCCTGTATTTCTGCTGCGCAGCTAGAGAAATTTAACCAGAAATTCAGCACGGTTCAACGTATACAGGGGAGGGAAGGAGTGTGTTGTGTATGGGATTTTGGCCACCTCTCTCAATAATGCCTTGGCCCCAAGAGTGTTTAAAGCCGGCATTGTTTAAGCAGATACCCAAGGAGTGGCCCAGCCATGCAGGCATGTAAGGGTTGCCTCCATCTTTTCCTCCTCCTCTTCCACCTTCTATTGCGTCGTGGGTCAACACACACAGGCAGTAGTATGAGAGCTGGCCGTGGTACTTTCCACAATGGCAGGGCCACAACTGAGAAGGCCCTTCTCTCGAGTTCATTGTCTTAAATAACCTGCCCCTTCCTAAACATTGAAATGTTCTCTCCTCATCTCCAACAGACCTGAAAGAATCTTTGTGTTGCTTTGGGAACTGAGAAACTCCATCCCTTGTTTCATCTCTGGGGGAAAAAAGTCCGATTCATGTGGTAGTAAGCAGTTACCCAGTATGATGTAGGGCAGTGGTCCCCAACCTTGGGCCTCCAGATGTTCTTGGACTTCTCCCAGAAATCCTGGCAGCAGAGGTGGTGGTGAAGGCTTCTGGAAGTTGTAGTCTAAGAACATCTGGAGGCCCAAGGTTGGGGACCCCTGATGTAGGGGATCTAGTAATGGACAAGCCCACAGGATACTGAGTTTGATTCCCAGCACAACCACGGAAACTCACTGGTGGAACTGGTAAAACTTTACTTACTTTGAAAACCCTGTTAGGGTCACTATCAATTGGTTCTGACTTGATGGCCCACAACAGCAGCAATCAGCTATAGAAGAGCAGAAGCAAAGAACAGCTGAGAGCAGAATCCGGAAAACACCAGGGGTAAACTTCACCCACTTATCCACAGTGTTGGCTAATAAGCGGGTCAAATTTGTATCCTATTTAAAAAAACCCAAAGAACAAAGAAATCAGTGCCCATTCAGACATGGGCAACTCATGAATGAGGGCAGGGCTTTGTTGTTGTTTAGTCATTTAGTCGTGTCCGACTCTTCGTGACCCCATGGACCAGAGCACGCCAGGCCCTCCTGACTTCCACTTCCTCCTGGAGTTTGATCAAATTCATGTTGGTAGCTTCAATGACACTGTCCAACCATCTCATCCTCTGTCGTCCCCTTCTCCTCTTGCCTTCACACTTTCCTAACATCAAGGTCTTTTCCAGGGAGTCTTCTCTTCTCATCAGATGGCCAAAGTACTGGAGTCTCAGCTTCAGGATCTGTCCTTCCAGTGAGCACTCAGGGTTCGTTTCCTTCAAAATGGATAGGTTTGATCTCCTTGCAGTCCAGGGGACTCTCAAGAGCCTCCTCCAGCACCACAATTCAAAAGCATCAATTCTTTCTTTCTTTCTATTCTAGACTTGACAATCTGTACGGTCTCTTCCAGCTCCATAGTTCTCAGATAAAGATGAGGATTAACTACAGCCCGCTGCTTCTTCCTTTTCAAACAGAACACAGTGTTGGCAGGCCAAGAGAAGGTGGATGATAAAGAAAAAGAGAGGGGATTGGAGCCAATTACCCATTGGTGGAAGATGCTGATCAGAGGGGTGCTTTGGAGGGAGAAGAGAAAAGATGTGATTAAGCAGTGTTGAAGCTTTCCCCCTATTTTAACTTACTTCCTTTTTTAAAACAGTTATACCATTGTCACCAAAGTCTACATAATAGCATAAGGGCCTTTTTTAAAAGAAAAGGGGGGAATAAAAACACTGTAGATTTTGGAGACATTTAAACATTGCCTCCACGCCCTCTCTTGTGGTGAAGAAGGAATTATAGCCACAGTAAATTACCCCTTTGCAGAATCAGGCAAGACAGAACAATGAACCGCTGGCTTCCTTCAGACACTGAGGTCTTTTCTGGAAGGCGTGTGGGTGGGATGGATGAGTAAGAGATGCCTCAACCACAACCTGAACACAGCTTGCTTGGGGTTTTTTTTTTTAATTACTGAACTCTTAATGACCCCCTAAAAGAAAGATTTGCAGCTTGAGAGAACTAATGGGATGAGGCAAAGAAATATAATCTGGGAAGACGCAGAAAGGGATTTTAACTTGAGTCCCATTCATGAAGACAGGAGGGAATTCCACAGGGTTTTGAGTCATGACGAAAAGCTCTTGAGTTGGGCATCTGTAGAAAGGATGGGTCTAAAAGTCAAGATGCGTGGCGGCCACCTTGATTTCTTCCCATGAGTCCTGCCTGTGGGTGAAAAAAGAAGCGTCGTCCACAACCTGGTTGGTGAAAGAGTGAGGTGTGGATGATGCCTGCTTGGATTTCGGAGGCTTCCATCGAGATTTCATAAAAGAATGTGACAAGTACAAAGAAATGGAAATTGACCACTAAGCTATGGGCAATCTATGAAAAGAAATGTATTATCACAGGAACATAGTCAACTTATAGGGTTAAGCCACCGATCCATCTACGTACCCCAATGTTCTCAATTCTGTGGGTGGTAGCTTGCTAGGATTTGAAGCAGAATCCTCGGTAGACTTCATCTTACATTCCTCACTGCAGTGAAGTGAAGGGAATTCTACAGCGATCTCTAATTTTTCTTTCTCATCGACAGTTGCTTACTTTTGGAGTAGATTGGTTCTCTGTTGCCTTACCCCTGTGTTTGGGTTATTGTGAGTTTTTTTGGTTTTTAAATCCTAATCTTTAGGATTTATTGTTGTTGTTGTTTTTTTAATGCGTATGCAAGGTTGAGAACCACTGCTCTATTTATTTATTTTTGAAATATCTGGGAGTTCCCAGGTCTTTTGCCGCATCTGAAGAAGGAAGCTAGTTTCTGACCTACGTCTTCTTTAGATTCCCCACAACCTGTTAGGGCTGCAGCTATAACGATGTGATAACTGCACCTCTTGTAACACAATGGGTCTAAGGTTAAAATCGAAATTAACCAAAAAACAAGGAAGTAACTGAAGTTCAAAGTTTCTCCTCAAATTAAAGTTAATTTAATTGTCATTTTGAAGTTTTCACCAGGGGCATCTTTACATCCCCTAACAGAATAACAGAAAGAAGTCAAACTGAGAGGCTCTGATGAAAGAAACTATTAAGAGGCTCTGTTTCTTTTGATGAATTTTCCTTGCCAGGCTTGTATCTCAGAAATAGGATGAGACACAAGTACCCTGTTGCTACCCTTCATTTGGTAATTAATTCAATGGCCTCAACAATAGGATACCGGCCAGGTGGTTTTTATGCCTTAAAAGTATAAATTACAACCACACCATCAATGCACCTTGGCAGCCAATTGAATTCAATAAATGTTGTCTCCACCCGCAAGGGAGAAATATAAATTAATCCAGCCACAGAATCCATTCAAATCGAAACTCTTCACAATATAAATGGAGGCACTTGAAGAAATGTGTCTCATCATATGAGGGAGGGGGGTGTTTTCATGTTGCTTTGAATGAATGGGGAACAGGCTTACAAAGAATAAGTTTGTCATAAACTCTACTAAACTGGAATGTTTTTATCAAACAGGTGTGGTTCTCATGTCCTAGTCAATTTCAATTAGTTAGCAGCAGAGATGGACACAAAATCTAGTTTGGAGGTTCCTGCTAGTTCGTACGTGGGGCACCACAGGTGCTGTGTGTTCCCTGTCCCCATCTCCCCAGCAAATGACCCACACACTAGTTGGAACGCGTGCCTCTCCTCCTCTTCCTCTTTGGATGCTTGACCAATCCCCTCAGGAGCATGGATTGGCCCATCCTGCCTCCTTGCCTGAGTGGGCAATGAGTCCGGGAGATGGGGCAGGGAACCCCGTGCTTCTTCTGAAGACTTCTAGAGGCTTCTTTGTAACCGTGTTCTTGCAAATGCAAGTGCAACTCCTATGAAATATTGGTTCAGTCCAAGGGTGAGACTAAGAGCAGGGCTGTGAGTAAGAGGTTTGAATCAGAAAGAGCAGGAGAGCTGAAGAGGCCAGGTAGCTGCTGTTGCCACTTAGACTGCTAAGGCCCGTGACAACTTGCCCTAAGTATAATTCCTATAGGTTTGTGTTGGAGGGGTGGATCCACACAGTGAATTCATGTTTATGCAACTGAATTGATATTTTCTCCAATGGTTTTGAAGACTCTGCATGTGGAGTTGATTCTTCTGTATTACAGATACCGAGCCCAGTTAAGGAAGATATCTTGGATTTTCATCTGAATTGGAATTCAAAGGAACACTTGAACTTTGTAGTTCTAGAAGTAACTTCTCTATTGGTGCTGTCACCAAGGAACTGGGAGCACAAATTGTAGTATTTTGTTATTGTTATAATTGCTCGTGTTATCTGTCATATGACTGTGAATAAGAAAAGACTCATTTTGTGAAATTGTCTTAAGCTTCATTGATAGATATCTAAGTAAACAGCCCCATAGAACCTAAAAGTATTACACTTGCCTGTTTGGAAACCATTCCCTACATATACACATCTAGTGGCCATTTTTATTCAAAAAAACGGCGTCACCATATTCAGAGAACGTTGAACAGCACTGAAGGATCATTTTGTTCCAGTTTCTATGTGACTCCACAAATTGCCGATAAGGTTGGATCTTATTAAAATGCAAACCAAGCAATTTACTCCCTCACATCTCTAATTAACACCTGTGTGAAGCATGAATCCAGTAATCTTAGGATCAACAAACAACATGTTCTGGTAACTCAAGCAGCCTAAGTGGAATCAGCAATGTTTTCTAAAACCCACCACAAGCTCATCTAGAAGATACTTTGAGTATTGGTGCGCTTGATATTATTCACAGTTTCAATTTTGAACTGTTTCTTCCCCAGCTTCCTATAGTTTTGTCTCGTAATGTTCCTGTTGTGTGTGTCGCAAGAAAACTAGTGAAGTGGGCCCATTCAAAAGAAGAGAAAGTAGAATAAAATATGTTTTATCCCCCCACCTTTCTCCATAGAAGGACCCAAGGCAGTTTACATCATTCAAAGAGATAGATCATGGGTTCTTCACGTGTGGTCCTGGGGGGCTGCAATGTCCTTACAGGGGGTCTGTGAAGGATTGAAGAAATGTTATGATCTTTTGCAGTTAGAATAGAAAGAAGAATTGATGGTTTTGACTTGTGGTGCTGGAGGAGGCTCTTGAGAGTCCCCTGGACTGCAAGGAGAACAAACCTATCCATTCTGAATGAAATCAACCCTGAGTGCTCACTGGAAGGACAGATCCTGAAGCTGAGGCTCCAAGACTTTGGCCATCTCATGAGAAGAGAAGACTCCCTGGAAAAGGCCCTGATGTTGGGAATGTGTGAAGGCAAGAGGAGAAGGGGACGGCAGAGGATGAGATGGTTGGACAGTGTCACTGAAGCGACCAACATGAATTTGACCCAACTCCGGGAGGCAGTGGAAGACAGGAGGGCCTGGCGTGCTCTGGTCCATGGGGTCACGAAGAGTCGGACACGACTAAATGACTAAACAATGATGACGAGAAAGAAAGAAAACATAGAACAAAATCTTAATTTCCCTTGCTTTTCTAACCTACCACCTCCATTAAAAACAAGCAAAAGTAAAAAAAATCAGTTATGAAAATAACCGTTTGATAGCAAATAACTGTTTGATATTTCTGCATATGGTGAACGATACACATTGAACCAGACAGGTGATGGAAAGAGATGTGTTCGGAATGTTTAAGGCCAAAACTTCAGACTGAATCCAAGTGGATGGTATTCATAGGCTCCTAATAATAACCGCATTCTTACACTAGCAAACTGGGCCCTTGCAGATTTCTTGCGAAGTAGCTCTACCCCCTGAAACCTATGTGCAGTGTAACTGTATAGTGGCCACTACCATAAATATTACAGTATTTTTTTCTTCAGGCCAAGATGAGACCAAGATGGGGCATATTTATATTTTCCCCAAGCATTTATATATTTAATAATAATAATAATAATAATAATAATAATAATAATAATAATAATAATAATAATAATAATAATAATAATAATAATAATCATTATCATCATCATCATCATCATCATCATCATCATCATCATCATCATCATCATCATGTGCTGTTAAGTCCATGATGAGTTACGGTGACCCTTTTTAGTGTTCTCCAGGTAGACGACACTCAGAAGTAATTTACTATACCCTTCCTCTAGGGGGCAACCTTGGGATTGTGCAGCTTGCCCAAGGCTACACAGGCTGGCTCTTCTCCCAGTGGGGGAATCGAACTCCCAACTTCTGGCTCCACAGCCAAAGATCTAAACCTGTGAGCTATCTAGCCAACTTACGATTGTATGGTTTTATTCTACTCTTGTGGATTTTTAATGTACGGGTGGCGTAGACATGTTTAAAGCAAACAAATAGTGTACTGCGACCATACCGTCCCCAACCTTTGGTAGCTTCTGGAAACCTCTAGGACTTTGTGTTTGAATCCATAGCCATGTGAGATTCTTGGATGCGAAGGGAAACTCTTCTGTCTACTTCTCCCCGCCTTTCCCCACCTCTCGCAAGTCCTTGCCTGCCTGCAACCTTGCACGGCCAGTCTAGGCAGCGTTGAGTCTATAGATAGACTTCTCCAACAAAACACGGATGAGTTGTTGGCACCACAAGAAGGCGAAAACAAGCGCAAGGGTAACCAGCCAATTCCCGAGGGGTGAGAGCAGCAGAGCCCATCTGGCTGGCTCCAATTAATTGTAGCTCTATTTTTAATCTACAGTCAACATCATACTCATCTATCCTTTAATTGCGCTGACGAAATCAATGGAGGCTTAAAGCTCCACCTTTCCTCTCGGCCGCCTGGCTCTACCTCATCCAACTGTCCCCTCCCCTTCTCTTCTTGTTGTTTTTGCAAACCTGAGTTTGATTCCTACCGCCCATTCACTCAGCATCAGAGACAGAGGAATGCTGAACGAAGACGGAGGTGCCTCAGCACTCGATGTATTGCTTCTTGGCTTGGCGTCAGCTCTTCCATCAGCCATTTCCAGGAAAGCCCACCCATCTGGAGCATCTCCCGGAGGCAACAACACATGCCTGCAGGCCTTTTGTGGGTATCACAGGGCCAGTTTTACACTGAATCAGATTCCACATGGTGGCTAGCTCCGTCGTAACTCCTCCCAAAGGTTTTGCTTTCTTTGAGTCACCCGGGGGGCTTAGAAGGTGGGTCGGTGAGCAACGCTTGCTCCCTGGAGCAGACTGGTAAGAGAGAATTTGCCTCCTACACGGGCACCAGCTGCGTCATTGGATGCCCACTCCATGCCACCACCAGCTGGCGAGACAAACTCTTCAAAAGCTAAAAAAAACTGGCATGGTTTAATCAAGAGCAGATGATTCAAGATGCTCTCTGGGAGCTTTCTTTTGTTTGTCTAACTCTTTACATCTCCAGATTTATTTTAAAATAATCTTTTTTTCAAAAATGAATTTCACCCTGGTAGCACAAAGGACCCTACAACCAACTGCTACTGTTCGCTAGAGCAGACCCATTAAAACTATTGCTAAGAGCTAGAGACACAGAAGTATTTATATACAGTGGGGTCTTGACTTGAGAACTTAATCCGTATTGGAAGGCGGTTCTCAAGTCAAAAAGTCTGTAAGTCAAGTCTCCATTGACCTACAGTGCATTGAAAACTGATTAATCCCGTAACAGGCCATTTTTGTTCCATTTTGGTTTTTTTCTGGTCTGTAAGTCAATTCTAAGGCTGCAAGTCAAATCTAAATTTTGCGGCCAGAGAAGTCTGTAACTCAAAAAGTCTGTAAGTCAAGCCGTCTGTAAGTCAAGGGTCCACTGTAGACTGTTGGTCCAGAGCACAGCTAGAATCTAGATATATAAAAGACAAAATAGAAGGTTTCTACTCAGAACAAACGATGTTTGATAAGCTTTTACTAGGTTAGAAATCAAAATGCAAGATGAAATGGTTAAATGATTAAGTGGGCACAAAACATAATATTGATATTGATCAATGGTTGAAAATATGGCAAAATAATATAAAGCTTACAAGATCGGTTAATTTTAAGGAGAATATATACAAGATGTTTTACAGGTGGCATATGACACCTGAGAAATTGTCGAAGATGTATACAAATGTATCAAATGTGTGTTGGAAATGTGAAGCACATGTGGGAAGCTATTATCATATGTGGTGGTCATGTAGAGTAGCGAAACAGTATTGGAAAAGAATACATGCTGTGTTGCAACGAATATTGCTCTGTAAGGTGCCATTAACCCCAGAACTGTTTTTATTGAGTATGATACCTGATAACATAGATAAGACAAAGGAGTATATAGTTATATACATAGTCACTGCAGCCAGAATTCTATATGCCAAAAATTGGAAAAGTCCGACGGTACCGAAACAAGAAGATCTTATAGAGAAGATACGGGAAAAAGCGGAAATGGACATTTTATCAGAAGTGATGAAGGACTGTCCTTTACAAAAGGCAACTGAAAGATGGGACTTATTCTACAAATGGATTGAGTCAACAGACATCGTATAAAGAGCATACATTGAAATGAGAACTTAAATTTGGAAAGCAGAAAATAGTAAAAAGAGTAATTTGGAACTTTGACATGGCAATATGTATAGAATGGATGTTAATATGTCATTGTTTCTCCTTTTCCCCCTTAACCACAATCCCCCTTTTCCTTTTTGTCACCCTTTGTTAAAAATAAAATATTAATTTAAAAAAACTATTGCTAAATGGTTCATCCACACTTCTGTCAATCCCACAGATTCGATGGGTCTACTCTAGTTGGTTTATGACTTGGAGCCAAGCCAACAAGCTGAAGAACCAGCCTAAGTCATTGGCAGGAATCTATAGAGGGAGAGAGAGAGAGAGAGTTTGGACTACAACTCCCAGAATGCCACTAGCACCATGGCCAATGAGTATACTGATGGAGGATTCTTGGATTTGTAGTTCAAAACAGCCACTCTTTCCAGCTCTGGGCACCACCTACAGATTTAGTACTGGTTATAGCTCTTCCTGGAGTGGAGGAGTCATTGGTTAGCCTGGATAGACTGTAAAACAGAAAACGTCCAGACCCATAGCTATAGGGCGGATACGTGCTGGTTAGGCATCCTTCAGTCTCGAAAGACTATGGTAACGTGCTCTGTATGGAGGACTTGGAACAGCGCCTAATGTGGCTGAG
This sequence comes from Pogona vitticeps, assembly GCF_051106095.1. Classification (NCBI taxonomy): domain Eukaryota; kingdom Metazoa; phylum Chordata; class Lepidosauria; order Squamata; family Agamidae; genus Pogona; species Pogona vitticeps. Next base: position 10,059,196 of record NC_135795.1, read on the forward strand.
GAGGCCAATTCGAGAGTGACAATCTCTTAACTGCTACTTCCCGTGTTTTTTCGATGCTGTATGCGAAGCTGGGGTGTCCTCTCCAGAGCACGAAGCCTGAGTAAAATATTATGGAGAATAGGCTGTTACCCAGGCAGCAAAACCCCCCTCTCCACGTCTCTGGAATAGTCCAGTGGAAAGGCAAGAGCCAGTACAACCGGTTCCAGCGACGTCGCAAGAGTTGGCAGAATGACACGAACTGCCTCTGGGACTCCGGCTCCGGATTTTGCCTCGAGGTTAACTCCTGAAGCCCTTTCCATGAGTGGATATAGCCACAAGGCAGTGGAGGTTTAAAATCGGAGTTTTCCTTCTCCTAGATGGGCTGCCTTCCAGGGCTGACGAGCCCCACCTACCCAGAGGGCGGATACGTGCACATCACCAAGAAATAGAGGGCACTGGTTCGCTTAAAACTGCTCTTGCTAATTTATATGCACAGATGCAAAAAATAGGAATTTTTTTTCAGATTCTAGACATGGGTCCCCCAGATCAGTCTGGAGACAACCAGGGCAATGTCTGAGTTTCCATACTAGGCACTTCTGAAGAGGAGCCTCATTGGTTAAATTGCAGTACTGCAACAAAAACTCAGTTCATGACCTGTGTTCTGTCCCAGGTAGCTGGCTTGAAGCCGACTCATCCAGCCTTCCTTTTGAGGTCGGTAAACTGAGCACCCAGCTTGCATAGGCAAATTAAGCAGGACTCCTTAAACCACATCAAACAGAGGACATACATGCCAAAATGAACTTGTGTATACTGTTTTCTTTACTGCACACATACTTAGTAACCAACGGAACAGATCAACAGCAACAAACCGCCACTGATGCTTAAAAGTTGCCTGAAAAGGAAGGTCTTTGTCTGACACAGAAGGGGCAGTGGGGCATATCAACTGTCACTCCTCCCTTTTTACCCACAGCTACTATGCAACCAGACTATCTCTGTTATCCATGTTTTTAAAAGAAACCTGGATCTCTCTGCCTTCACCTTTTGCCAACAATAGGCTTGCTCCTTGGTTTTTCAGGAAAGAGCTTTCTGCTACAGAACTGAAGGGAAAGGTTTTGGAGGCACCGGTTAAGGCGATAAAGAGTCCTCTCCCATCTCTTGTAACAGGCTTTGTAAGGGTTTATAATTGGCTCTCAAGGACAGGAATTCTGATACCTTTGTTTTTAAAAAAATTCAGTCCCCCGGGGAAGATTCGGCAGCATTGTTTCCACCCCAAAGCCCCCTTTTGCTCTGCATCTGTACAGTTTCCTCCCCAACATTTCGAGGCATTTGATGGCACAGTTTATGAACTGGCAGCCAACCCAAAAGGGCTGGCTTTACGGAGGGCTGATGATGCATACCGTGTTTCCCTGAAAATAAGACAGGGCCTTATATTAATTTTTGCTCCAAAAAAAACCCCCACATTAGGGCTTATTTTCAGGGGATGTTTTGTATTTTTCATGCACAACCACCTACATTGATTCAAATACAGTCATGTCATCTTCTGGTTGCTGCACAAGGGTGGAGGGTGGGGTTTCAGTTCACTGGGGCTTATTTTGGGGGTAGGGCTTGTATTACGAGCCTCCTGAAAAATCCTACTAGGGCTTATTTTCAGGCTAGGTTTTATTTTCAGGGAAACAGGGTAATTACCAAGGCTTTTGATTCCTGCTTTACCTCCTTGCATTTCGCCAGCAACACAAGCACAAAGGCTCTGAAAGCATAAGAGTTCATTTAATAAGATATGCTTTCCCACAACATAATGGGCTTCTCTTCTCTTCTCCTCTCTTCTTTCTTTCGTTCTTTCTCTCCCCCCCTCCGTCTGCACAGCCTGACTTTTTCAAGCTCATTATCTCTGTCCTGCTTCCATTTCGTACCGCGTCTTTCCAGCCGGGGCTCACAATGACTCATTCTGTGGGGGGCCCCGAGACAGCGCCGAGTGCGGTAGCCCATGTCCCGAGGGAAGTCTGACACACACCACCTATTATCTAGCATTCTTGAAAGGCTGACTGGAAAGCTCATCTGCCTCAAACACGCTCCTTTTCATCCTCTCGCCTCCCCCGGGGAGGCCAGGCAGAAAGGAACCAAGACAGCAGCGTTGCCTACCTTCAAAACCATGAACAAAACAACCCAAAATGAAACAATGAGCCAAAACTAGATTGGAAAAAAGCGGTCGGGCTTTGGGCTTTGCTGTCTTCTCCACCTTGACTTTTTTGGGAGACAGGGGTCACCAGAGGGGAGGCACAGAAGGACCCCTCATGTAAAGAGTGGTCCTGAGCAGAGATGAGCATGAACCATCAGTTCGTGCTGGTTTATTTAATGGTTGGACTGGTGTTTGGTGCTTTGCAGCCCCACCTCCCCGCCACCCTGCCTTCCCTGCCCTGTGTCCTCTGGTTACTGTTTCTGAGTGGGTGGCTGCTGGAGGAGGCAGAGCTACAAAGCACTGAACACCTCTTGGGGCCAACTAACAAATCGGCACAAACCGCCAGTCCAGCAGTTCGCGCCCAACTCTTGTCCTGAGCAGTGTGCTAAGTAGCACCGGGCATCTGCATCAGAGTCGAATTCAGTTAAGGTGCATTAATGCTTGACGTTTCAGAATCTTGTTCAGGATAAGATTGGGGGACTTCTGTTATGGCAGAACCATAGTTAGTAGAATTGTGGTGTAGTACAGTGGTCCCCAACCTTGGCCCTCCAGATGTTCTTGGACTTCAAGTCCCAGAAATCCTGGCCAGCAGAGGTGGTGGTGAAGGCTTCTGGGAGATGTAGTCCAAGAACATTACACACTGGTGTAATAGACAGAGTGACGGACGTTCCTGTTTTTCATTGCCTCATAGCCACGGCTTTTTGTGGGGGTGGCGCTCCACCCAAGAACATCTCTGAACTCTTCACTCTACCCTATGGTTTCCACAGAGATCTGCAAACAGCCAGGATTCTCTTAGTGGTCTCTATAAGATGTTATATTGCCTTGTTATTTCCCAGGAGAAAAGGAACTACATTGGCAATAAAAACATTTGATTGCCTAGAAAAAAATATAATCCTTATGTTATTTAACTGCCCCAGTATAGAAATTTCTCTTCTCTTTTTCTCCTTTGGTTCCTTTAAAATTCTGTTTAAATTAAGCTCTCTTTTAAAGGGAAGGAGAGACAAAAAGAAAGGGAGGGGAAACACGCTGCTGCGTTCCATTTGTCTTCGTTAAACCCCCTTTGAATAATCTCCTTTGTTTCTTCTATTGATTGTCACCAAAATTACAAATATAAATTTCAGCAGCTGCAAATTAAAAGTCCTAATGGCTGCCTTTAAAAAGGAGCAGAGGGCTGTCAGAGGAGGACTGGATAAGACCCAATGGGAACTAGACATCATTTCAGAATTACCCTGTGTGTGCAGTTCTGGACATCGCACTTGAAGATGGATGCCAACAAATTGGAGCAAGTTCACAGGAGGGCAACCAGGATGATTAAGGGACTGGAAACCAAGCCCTAGGAGGAAAGGCTGAAAGAACTGGGCATGTTTACCCTTGAAAGAAGACGACGGAAGGGAGAAAGGATAGCATTTTTCAAATACTTAAAAGGTAATCATACAGAGGAGGGACAGGATGTGCTCTTGATCATCCTATAGTTCAAGTCATATAGCCATGGGCTCAAGCTACAGGAAACTAGGTTTAGGCTGAATATCAGGACAAAAAAAACACTGTTAGAGCAGTGTGACAACGGAACCAAGTGCCTTGAGAAGTGTTGAGCACTCCAACACTGGAGGCATTCAAGGGGAAGTTGGACAACCGTCTGTCACATCTGTTTGAATTGTCCTCCTGCATTGAACAGGGAGTTGGATTTGATGGCCTTTTAAGGCCCCTTCCAACTCAATGATTCTATGACTCTATGGAGAAGCTTTGGCACTGAGTGAAAGACCAGCAAACGTCCATTGATCAAGCTTCACACATTCAGTGATATGTGGGGAGAGAAGACTCCCTGGAAAAGACCCTGATGCTGGGAAAGTGTGAAGGCAAGAGGAGAAGGGGACGACAGAGGACGAGATGGATGGACAGTGTCATCAAAGCGACCAACATGAATTTGACCCAACTCCGGGAGGCAGTGGAAGACAGGAGGGCCTGGCATGCTCTGGTCCATGGGGTCACAAAGAGTCGGACACAACTTAACGACTAAACAACAACAAACAACAAAATCTACGTATCTGTTAGCTTTCCTAGTTTAAAACAACATTCTCATGCAAGTCTGGGACAACCGAAATATGACAATTATAATTTGCACCTCTTTCCAGTGTATTAGCATTCTCTAACCCTTTCAAGTAATGCTGTGCAACATTCACCTGGACGCCTCATGGTGCTGTAGTTAAACTGCAGTATTGCATCCAAAACTCTGCTCTGGGGTTCAGTCCCAGGTCAATGGCTCCAGGTTGACTCAGCCTTCCGTCTTTCTGAGGTCAGTAAATCGAGTACCTCCAGTAATGTAGGAATTAGAAAAGATCATTGGGTGAAATGACGCGTCACTGGAGACCAAGACCATCCACACTCTTGAATTTCCAATCGTCATGTATGGGTGTGAAAGCTGGACCGTTAAGAAAACTGATAGGGGGAAAATGTTCACAAAATGTGGTGGTAAAGGAGAGCTTATGAATACCCCAGATAGCCAGGAAGACAAACAAGTGGGCCGTAGATCAAATCAAGCCTCAGTGATTTCTGGAGGCAAAAATATTGAAACTGAAGCTCTTCCCATCATGGGGAGGATTCTCTGGAAAAGACCATAATGCTGGTAAAGGTTGAAGGCAGCGGGAAAAGAGGAAGCCCAAACACAAGATGGACTAGCTCCTTAAAGGAGGTTGCTGGTTTGAGTTTGCAAGAGCTGAGCAGTCAAGGAGAGGACATTTCTGAGATTGCTCATTCTTAGAGTCTCCATGAGTCAGAAGCAACTTGACGGCACATTACAACAACAGGTGCCTTTGCCATTATTCCACTGTCTTCTCCATGTTCTCGAGGCCAAGGGCCAAGAAAACGCCACTTGAAACTGAGTGCTTGGCCTTCGTTGCTCCCTTAATCATCATCCCATCAGCTTCTTTCCTTTTGAAAGCCTCTCCGAAGACATGTCACCCATGGGGAGGTCATGCTTCCGAAAGGGTAAGTATCAAACGTCATCGCTTGAGAGAGGAGATGTTTCTCTACCCCAGCATAACCAGAATCACACTTCTGCCTACCTGACACTTAGACCTGGGTCACAGAGTGATCAGTCAGCAAGGTTACGAAATTGCAGGCCTAATGGCAGCAACCTGGAGGCACCGGAGGAAACTCAAACGCATTTCGCTGTGCTGTCCAGCAAGCTTTTCCAGAAAGAATCAATGGTGAAGGAGCTGGAAGATTTTCGATGGCATTCAGACTTTCTTCTCAAACTGGTCGGCTCAGCCTTTGTCTTGGCCTGCAGGAGGTTTGGGAGGCCCTCGTTGGCTTTTCCCCTCCAACCTTTCCGCCTAGCATTGTCAAAACAATAACGAAGGATGTGCTGGATTCTCCAAAAAAAATCATTTCCTTTCACAGTGCCTTGCGGTGGAGAGCCATTATTCTCTCGCGCATCTTGGCTCAAAAGGAAATATCTCCTGCTGGCTCATTGTTTTTCAGGTCTGCCAGGTTTAAGGAGGGCTTTTTCAAAAGAGGGATGTGGTCGCACTGTGGGCTAAACCGCAGAAGCCTGTGCTGCAGGGTCAGAAGACCAGCAGTCGTAAGATCGAATACACGCAACGGAGTGAGCTCCCATCGCTTGTCCCAGCTCCCGCCAACCTAGCGGTTCAAAAGCATGCAAAGGCGAGTAGATTAATAGGGACCACCTCAGTGGGAAGGTAACAGCGCTCCGTGTCTAAGTCGCACTGGCCATGTGACCACGGAAGATTGTCTTCGGACAAAACGCTGGCTCTATGGCTTGGAAACGGGGATGAGCACCGCCCCCTAGAGTCGAACACGACTGGACAAAAATTGTCAAGGGGAACCTTTACCTTTACCTTTTCAAAAGTGGTTTCATGACCACTTAGTTCAAGGCCCATTGGTTCTCAATTTATGATACAGATATCTCTGGTGGGACACAGATATACAGGGATATCATAACAATTACTAAGAACAGACCTTCATTCCAACCTTCTGTGTCCTCCTGGAAGTCTGATGCTGGGAAGTCAAGGCTACACACCACATTCTTTGTTTTTGATTTAAGCTGTCTTGATTTAATGCCACATTTCAACAAGGAATTTTAGAAGCCCTTCAGAGGCGATTTCAACTAAGAGCACTTTGTTTCTTAATGAATAATATGTTAATGAATAATACTAATATTTGAATGAATATTTTACAAGGTGTAGTATCAAAGTTGGCCACTAAGGGGAACTAGGGAGCATTTTTCTCTATTTTGCTTCCTATTGGTAAGGGCAACAAAATGCAACAATAGTGATAAACGCAAGCTGGCTATTGGGAAGTAAGGAGTAACACGAGAAAGGCTATTCACAAAATGTAACACTCCAAGCTCTGCCAAGGAGCTCAGCACGGAAAGTCAACTTAACATTTATGTATTCCTTCTATTGTCTGGGTCATCTGTTCGACACTTGAACATGGAAGCTGTATCCCAAACTGTATTTTTTAAAAGGGTAGAAATGTATGAGCAACATTTATTTTCCCAACCATTTTGTAGCCGATAGTCTTTACTCCCAGCTTGTAACAGATGGGTTCCTTAAAAACCACTCTTGGGGAGCTTTTTCCATCACTCCCTCAGAGCTGTGATTAGCATCTAGAACTTGGATGAATAACAGAGATGCATTTTCAATTCTCATGTTTCCCTCTTCCCTGCCCCCCTCCATCAGATTGGCACATTTATACTGGGGAGGGGGAACTGGTTCCTAACAATTTGGGTCTGCTTCCATTTTTATTCTCCTCTTCCAAAAGTTAAACAAAAATCAATTAGAAGGCTGCACACAGATGTTCATAGAAAAAGACTGTAGGGGAGAGAGAGAGAGAGAGAGAAGGAAAATCACATAGAACGTGTTCCCATAGAAAGGAAGACCTTCAAACCTTTTGAGTATAATCACACACTTTGTAAGCAGCTAGAACAAAGAGAAAGCAGGAGAGAAAAGGTACTTTAAAAAAATCCAGGGCAACATGGTATTACTATTTATGAACTGGTAAGAGAATTAGAGCTGAAGTAATTAGATAGACAATGAAGTTTTAATAAACGGATATAATTATTGTGAAAGGTGCCAGACCGGCAGCCCTGGAGAAAAAGGCTGTGTTCTATCTATTGAGGGTGGAAAACCTGGCTGAAAACCCAAGCTATAATGGAATATATTCTTTCGTTCACATCTCCCTTCTATTTCTAGCTCATCCTCTGTTTTATTATAGTACAAAAACATTTGATACTTCTGATGTTCTGCTCGCTTCCCAGAGCCTGCGTCAGAAGATATGTTGGCCCTGTTTGGAGAAGAGGTGGTAAGCTGTGATTTCTCCCTCCTACATCAACTGTTTTTAGCATGCTTTGTTTTGTAATTTGGGGTTACAGGATCATAGAGCGGGAAAGGTTATCGAGTCTACTCCCTGCCAGCACAGGAATCCACAGATACCAGCTCCTCTGACAGATGGTGATCCATCTTCTGAAGACAAGCTTCCGACAAACAAGAGTCCACCATTTTCCAAGGTACAGTGGTGCCTCGCTAGACGATGATAATCTGTTCCACTGAAATCGCTGTCTAGCGAAATCATTGTCTAGCGAAAAGCAAATCATCATCTAGCGAAAATCAGTTTGTGAAGCAGGGACCAAACATTGTCCAGCAAAATTCCCCCATAGGAATCACTGTTTTGCAAATCGCTATAGCGATCGCAAAAAGTCAATGTCTAGCGAAAAAACTGTCATGCGGGGTAACTGTCTAGCAAGGCACCACTGTAGTCCATTTCAGTGTCTAAGTGCTCATACCTTCAGGAGCTTCTTCTGCAGATATAGCTGAACTCTCCTTTCTCGTCATCTGAATCCGTCTATCATGGGAAGGCAAACGGGGGCTTCATTTTGACATCTGGTTTGTCATTCATATATTTTTTAGGAAATCCCGTTAATGGGAAAACCCATCAATCAGCTCTAGTTTCACTCTCAGAAGGAGAAGCCACTCAAACTGGAGAAAATCTAATTTGCCAATGGCTCCCACCAACCTAGCAGTTTGAAAGCATGTGAAAATGTGAGTAGATAGATAGGTACCACCACGGTGGGAAGGTTGATGGACATATATGCATGCACAGCGTTATGGTACTAAGGCGGAACCTTACAGAGCCCATGAGAGATGTTTTGCAAGCTTCTTGTGTGCTTCTTATTATCAATTGTGAAGAAATGGCAGAGGCTGGGACTATTATTTGGTGCCTTTGGGCCCACTGCGTAGATTCAGATTCAGCTTCTGTCTTTCAAAGGCAGCTCTTTCTAATCAAACCGACTCACTAATTCCAGAAAGAAAGGAAAGGGAGACAATAAAATGTCATGAGCAGACAAATTCCTTGCTACCTTCCCTCACACGAATATTCCCCTTCCCTCAACTGGAATTATTTATTTATTTTACTTAGAATATTTTTACTCTGCCTTTCTCCTTCAAAAGAACCCAAGGCAGCTTACATCATTAAAAGACAATATTTAAGACTGAAAATATGAAAGAAGGAATAAATACCACTTGTAGAAACAGTAAACAAAACCAATATTAAGAACACGTTCAAAGCAGTAATGCATGACACAATCCATTTAAAAAATCCCATGAAGACTTTGAGACTTAGCTAGGCCTAGTTTCCTGTTCTGAAACACAGCCCTGGGGCAGGAACAGGAACCTTGGGCCGAGCTAGGCCGAGCTTAGAGTCATAGCTTTCCAGTTTAGGGTCTTTCTCCCAGGTGAGCTACATTTAGGTGTCTTGTCAGGTAGAACTCCTAAAATACAGAACTGGGGGATTTGGGGTCAAAGAAACCTGAAAATCTCACCCCTGGCCAAAACGTCATACCTGCACCATTTCAAGCATGAGTAAAAGAGATAAACAAGCAACTGATCTGTTAAGTCAAATACAGTGTTGCCTCGCAATACGAATATAATTCATTCCGCAGTTAATGCTGTCTTGCGAAAAATTCATCTTGTGAAACGTGTTTTCCCATAGGAATGCATTGAAATCTAATTAATGTGTTCCTATGGGCAAAAAATGTCAGAACAAAGTCAAATTTGGTTTACAAAGGGTTTATTAAGTGGTTGTTTTGGGTTTTTCAGGCTCTTTGGCTGTGTTCTGAAGGTTGTTCTTCCTAATGTTTCGCCAGTCTCTGTGGCTGGCATCTTCAGAGGACAGTACTCTGTGCTCTGGTGTAGTTGGCTAGGGAGTGCAGTATTTATGGCTGTGAGATAGGCTTTTGTCTTTTTCTGTAGATAGGTGATTAGTGTGTCGTTGTGCAATGTCTTTATTAAGTGCTCTTTAAAGCCATGCATGTTGTGCAGATGATTTCAAAAATTTCAGTCAAAAAACTTTCACTTTTTAAACATCATAGAAAAACATTTAAAAATCAGCAAACATGAGGCAGGAACAAAAAAAACCCCCAGAAAACATTCGTCTTGCGAAGCACAGCCATAGGAACATTCGTCTTGCGAGTCATCAATCCCCATTGCCAAAACCATTTGTCTTGTGAGTTTTTTGTCCTGCGAGGCATTTGTCTTGCGAGGCACCACTATACCTATGATTTTTTTATTTTTTTTTTTTGGCGGGGGTCAACCTCTCATGTTGTACTTATCTCCATTATTATTCTTTTGTTTATAACAGCTCACGGTGTGCTCCTACGCTGACTGAGCTGGGGATAAACCCGCATCAACCACAGCCGGCAGAAATACATAGAACTGTGCTGTAAATCTTGATTCAAAGGTAAATATGTAATGAGAGGCACTTTTAACCTCACTTCCTTTTCTGTTGTCAGTGGAATCAGGCATGGATGCTTTCCAGCTTTGCATGTTAAGTGTAGCAATTAATTGCCTCACGACATCGGGTTTAGACATGAAAGAGAATTAATAACAGGTTTTAAAGTCAAGGATTAGAGCGGACATTTTGTACACTTGAAATGTGTTCGTCGCTTAGCTTTGGCTTGCGAATATTGGACAAGGTTAATATTTAGCTTAACAATAAACCCAAGTATGCTTTTAATGACTAGACCCAGTTGTTCCCATAAACGACTCCTCTCTGCATTTCCGCTAGCTAGACAAAGTCATGGGTCAGGTGGTTCCAAGATCTCTACAAATGTCTTGTCACCCAAATGTTTTCCAAGAGTGTTGGACACATTGGATGAGAAAAAGATGACTCTCCAGCCTGGTAACTGACCAATGAGTTCTAATCAAGAGAGTTAAATTTAACAGTAAGGTAGGGATTGGTGAGGAATTTTGCTGACATTTTCCCCCTATAAACTCATTGTATTGCTAAGGCAAAATTCACACACTGGGCAGAGTCCAAGTGATTTCAGACTACCTGGGTGTTAAAATCATCCAGGAAGGCCTTTCTCTCTGTCCCACCACACTTTCAAAGGTGCATTTGGTGGGGACACGGCAGAGGGCCTTCTCTGTGGCTGCTCCCAGACTTTGGAACTCCCTCCCACAAGATGCTAGGCTGTACCCTTATTTGCTGACTTTCCACAAGCAGACAAGTCTTTCTCTTAGTGATTAGCTATCTGGAAGGGGTTTTAAATGGAGAGTTATGCCTTGTCACTTTGAATGTAATTGATTTTTTTAAAACCATTTCTAGTGTGATACCTGTCCTATTCTTTTAAAATATGTGTAGACTTCCTGTTTTTAGCTTTCAAATATTGTCTTTTATTGACATGAGTCACCTTGCATCTTTTGTAAGGACAAAGGTGGGGTAAAAATATTTGAAATAAATAGATCCTATTCCCACCGGTGTAACATAAATCTATTCCAATGTAAACGTCCTGGGGGTTGTGCCCAGTGACAAGGGGCTCCACAATTGTAATTGGTTGTGTATTGCTGGCACAACCTATTGTGCAATGTACCACTGAAGGTGCTTCATGGAGAGCATTCCCTCTTTCATGCTACCGTGAGTACCGAGGGCATAATATCGAGCTGCGCATGCATAGTTATGCAATAGGGTTTCGCCCATTGCTTGATAAATTGGATGAAAATAGTAACCATTCATAAACTTAGAAGGGTCTTTTCATGCACATGACTAAAGGGCATGTCTCTGACAATACTTAAGGGAACTTTAGAGGAACTCTTTTACAAAATCATATGCCTATGTGGTGACTTGTTGAAACCCTCTATTGCTGTTTTGCTGCTTTTGTATCAAGGGTTCCCACCCTTGGGTCTCCAGATGGTTTTGAACTCAAACTCCCAGAAGCCTTCACCACCAACTGGGCTGGCCAGGATTTCTGGAAGTTGTAGTCCAAGGTCATCCGGGGACCCAAGGTTGGGAAGCCAGTGTTTTTTATTCAGTTTCTTTGTCCTTTGTTGCTTAATAAACCAGGGCGCTCCTCTGACTTCTGTGTATCTTTTTCTACCTTGAGACCAGAACAAATAGGGTAATGGTACAATATGGAACATTTTTAGCAACAGCCATTGTAATAAGGTCGAGCATGGGTTTCTTTGCAGATTCTTTGCAGACTTACGGATTTAATTTTGCTAATTATGTATGTATATCTGACTGATTGTGTACATCTCTTTCTGGATTTTAGTGTGTTGGCCCTGTATTACTGTAACGTTTCCCATCCTGCCTGCAAAGGCATATGGCAAATGCAAACACAGAATCTGTCATTCTGATCTGTTGCCGAGGAAAGAGATTAAAGCATTTATGAATGGTGCAGAAAGCAAAATTCAGGCTGGCGACACTGAGTGCCTTTTTTTTTTTTTTGGCTATTTAGAAACATGGGTTTGAAATTCAGCATATTTATTCATATTGGTGGTGCTGAATTAGGGATTCTCCCCCTCCCCCTGGCATTCCTCTTTTGCATTTGTGCATCATCCCTGCTTCTAGTTATCCCAAGAGGCGAAGCAAAACTTGGGAGCATTTTTTTTTTTGAAGGGGAGATAGGAACCCCTGACAAACTCACGCTCACTACATTATGTTGAAAGAAAAGAATTAATGACAAGTAATGGCAATGAGTTACTTCCAAGTTGTGTTGTTGTTGTTGTTGTTATTGTTGTTGTTGTTGTTGTTGTTGTTACTTTCCATACTCTGGAGCAAGGTTGCTCTGGAGCATCTGAGGAAGATTCCCTGCCATTCCTCTAGCTAATATCAATGGTTGCTTTAGGCTTCACTTTCAAAAATACAGGGTAGGTAGGTAGGTAGGTAGGTAGGTAGGTAGGTAGGTAGGTAGGTAGGTAGGTAGGTAGGTAGGTAGGTAGGTAGGTAGGTAGGTAGGTTGGTTGGTTGGTTGGTTGGTTGGTTGGTTGGTTGGTTGGTTGGTTGGTTGGTTGGTTGGTTGGTTGGTTGGTTGGTTGGTTGGTTGGTTGGTTGGTTGGTTGGTTGGTGAACCACATTTCTGTGAGGCAAATATGTAATGGTTTCATTTCATGTAGGGAAAAAACACTGGCCCACATTTCTTGATCGTCTGGGCTTCTCAGAGCTATAAGGTCTCTGTGCAGATATGTGCCTAGATTCTAATAAGGATGTGAAAATGGTTCATTTCCATTTTCTTGCTTTTCTTTGAATGGTCATCTTTCCCCTTATATATACCAAACAGTTGTGTTTTTTTCCCCTACACAGAAGGTTCTGCGCACATTTTTCCATATGGTTCTTCTGAATGTCCATATCTGGAATGTCTCTCTCCCCTTGACTGAAGCAAACTTATGTGCCTCTTTTCAACTGTGTGCATTCTGAGTCATCCACATTTTAAAAATATATATGTATTTTAGTTTTTGTACCTTCTTATTTCTCTGATATGCATTGAAAGCCAAGCCAATGTTTACATCTAGGAGTCATGGTGCACTTAGGTCCCTAAGAGGTTTCGGGAGGTGCAAAAGGCATGCTTTCATCAAGCATAACAAAACCAATGAAATTAATTTCTGTCCTCAGGGGAAAGCTATGTTAGTTTGTTAAACCAAAAAAGGCCAAGACTCTTGTGGGGTGTGAAAGCCTGATGAGTTTTATTTGGCAGAGGCTTTGCCTAGGACTGCGGAATAGCTTAGTGGTTGAGGTGATGTACTTATCTGTGTCTTATTGTCTGTTTTTGTATTGGAAACCACCTAGAGTGGTCTGGTAGTCCAGATAGGCGGGGTATAAATAAATAAATAAATAAATAGATAGATAGATAGATAGATAGATAGATAGATAGATAGATAGATAGATAGATAGATAGATAGATAGATAGATAGATAGATAGATAGATAGATAGATAGATAGATAGATAGATAGATAGATAGATAGATAGATAGATAGACTGGGAGTTCAATTCCCCACTGTGCCTCCTTGATAAGGGGCTGGACTTGATGATCCATAAGGTCCCTTCCAACTCTGCAGTTCTTAGATTATTATTACGATTTCATAAAATGGACTGTAGTAAAAAAAAACTATGTCAGCTAAAACTTAGTATGCTTAAGGTATCACATATTGCTTGGTTTTTTCTGATCCCTTGGGAATCCCATTGGCACACCAGTGACTACACAGAACTCCAGACCAGATCAGTTAAGACATTCATGTCAGCAGATCCATATACACCTGCTGATAATCTTCCTTCAGTAATATGAATGGATTAATCTACACGTCAAGAAGGAACAAAAGCTTCTTGTGTTTCCCCATGCATACAGAAACGCCTCATCAGTGTGTATCTGCTTACTGTATCAGAGTGAAAGAGCATATAGATTATCTAAACATGCTGTTATCAGAAACACGAAAACACAGGCCGAAATGTCAGAAGTGCTGAATTTATTTTAATTGCTTGTTCTTTTAAGTGCAGGAGCGAATTCCCATTACGCTGGCAATGCACACCCAATGAAGCTTTTCCTTTATCAGTCCAAACACTCTTGATTTCTCAGGTCTTAAGCAAGCTCATGCTGACCCTTTGGAATACCTTAATTTAGAAATAAAGCCACCCTATTATTCTTATCTCCCAAGTTCACCTGAAAGCTTTCATCCATGTCTGTAATTTACGGGAAAGGCTATATTTTAGAGCCAGCCAAGGTTTCTCTTTGCAGTCAGAAATACTGGTGTTAAAGACCTCTTCATGCCGGCTCCCTTTTCTTCAAGAGCAGGAACCCACTACAGTAATGAAGCAGGTTGGGAGTCTAGACTCCAGAGTTTCATTGCTAGTCTTCCTACAGACTGCTTTTGATCTTCGCTAACCTCGTGAAGCTGGTATGTCGTTATGGTTCGAGGCGGTCCAATAGGAAATCAAGACATTCGCGTTCGGCTCCTGGGCTGAGTTAATACATAAGAAGAAGAAAGCAAACATTCTAGTGTTGACTTCATTGCTCTACTTTTGACCTCTGTAAGTTGAAAGTTGAATTTCTGATGTTGGACGTCTACTCTACTAGGAACTAGAAAGGATTTGGTTCAACTTGCATGTCCAAGTGAACCAAAATTTGGCCTTCCAATTCTGCTCCATTCCCCTTATTGTGGTCGCTGGTGTTGTTTGCGATAGAAATCTCCAATCCAAAACACATACTCAACCCCCCCCAAAAAAGAAACATAAGTTAGAGAACTGTGCAACAGAAATGTCACTATTGGGGGAAGGAAGCTAGAACAGCATATTATTCTGCAGAAACGCTCTGGTGAAATAGGCATGTCATGAAAAGATGGCAAATGGAAATGTCCAGAAAAATGGGTATAAGTGTCTTTACCGAGGTTTTGTGCAGACTTTTAAAGAAAATGTGCACGGATGCAGAAACGGAATGAAGTGGTCCTAAGATTGATGAATGGTGAGAAAGGATAAAGGGCATTTGTTTGTTTGTTTGTTATGTTTTGATACTGCCCATCTAGTGGAGACCCACTACTTTGGGCAGTTCACATCCGGATTGAAAAATACAAGAACTCCCCACGTCCCATTGCCAATCAAAAAAGTAATAAAAACCATATACACCAAATAACAACATGGAAAAAGTCTGGGTGGTGACCACTGAAGGGAGTTTCAGATTTAAATGCTAAGGGCCAAATGATATCTTCCACTGGGGAAGGATGTTCTTAAGGGCTTCTTTATAGAGCTGTGTTTCGACCAGATTCCTGACGAATCAAAGGAGCCTGGTGCACCTCCGCAGGCAGAGTGTTCCAAAGTGTTGTGGCCACCACCGAGAAGGCCCCGTTCCTAGTAAAAGTTCTCCAGACCTCCTTCAGGGTGGTCACCCGTAATAACAAAGCCTGTGTGGAGCAGGTACTTTGTTACTGGGGGCAGAGCCCTATCCTCCTTAGATTGTTGTTATTTGCCATCAATCACATCCAACTTATGGTTACCTTAACATGAGTTTCAGTGTATCTAAGGAATTGTTTTACCAGTGGTACTCGTATCCCACTGAGTGAATTTCCATGGTCAAGCAGACCATGGAAACTCAGCTTTCCTTTCTCATGGTCAAACTGCCCAAAGTAGTGGGTCTCCACTAGGACTCCTGAGTTCTAATCTGACACTCCCCCCTTACCCGAGATAAGAAGTTTCCTTGTCTTCCATTTCTGCAGTTGTGTAACAAAGCACATATCCTTGATTTTGGGGGTCCATTACCTCTTTCAAATTGCCCATGAGAAAAGACTCTTCTGCTTTTATTGATTGATTTTTTTGGGGAAAAAAATCTCTCTTTTTTTGGCATTGTGTTGTTGGAAGGGAGTGTAGAGGGAGTCTCTTCAAATATTCCCATGGATGTCTCGCATTAGGCGCATTGAAAGGGATGGCATCAGCAATGTTGCATTACAGCGCATCGCCCAAGTAATGTGGTGTGACGGGCCTGCAATGCGACCTGTCATCTGGAAAATTGGAAAGATGTGATTTCCTGGACAAAACGCCTTTGAAGCGTAAGGGTATTTCCCCCCCCCACCTATTGTTGGCAAGCCATTGTGAGGGGATGAGCACCGAGCTTTTGATTATCTCCGGAAACATCCAAACATCCTCTTCCCCAAACTTCACAGATAATTTGTATGTAAATAAATCCTTCCCACCTAGATTCTATAAATAGTGAGAGAGACGGAAAGACGGGGGAATGTCTCTCTGTAGGTAGAATATAGATGTGCTGAGCAGCTGAAGAACCTCAAATCTATTTCATTCACGTCTCCTGGTGGTTTCTGAAAAAAAATTACAAAATGCTTCCCTCAGGTCATGCAGTTTCTTTTTTATTTCATGCTAAATTTGCCATGGATAGCTGTTTGCTTTCCCGCAACCTGGGACCCAAAAGGAGAGACGGCACTCGAGGGAGATATTCCTGCTTCTGTACATCCTCGGAGCCCATATTCCCCCCCCCCAAAGTTTTGATAGCATTTATATGGATGGCATTAACCTGCTCGTTTCCGGAAGAAGAATACCTGCAAGGATTTCCAGTCTCACCTTGCAAAATGTGCATCAATAGGCAGACGTGTTTTATTAGAGAGAAGAGGTACAGGACCTCTCTGAATAACAGCCTCACATGAGAGTAGAGTGCAGGGGGGCAAACTCGGTGAAATGTCATCACTGGCTCCGCCCACCAGGGCTACCATTGGTCAGGAAGGGATATAAAATGGTTGCCCCATCCATTTCACTGCTTCATTTGTAAAACAACTGGCCAAGCTGCGTTGGCTGCCCATCCGTTTCCGCGTCGTTAAAACGCTGTACTGCAGCTAAAACTGTGCTCACGACCTGGGGTTCAAATCCCCGGTAGCCGGCTCAAGGTTGACTCAGCCTTCCATCCTTCCGAGGTCGGTAAAATGAGTACCCAGCTTGCTGGGGGGGGGGCAATGTGTAGCCTGTATAATTAAAAAAAATTGTAAACTGCCCGGAGAGTGCTTGTAGCGCTGTGGGGCGGTATATAAGTCCAATAAATAAATAAATAAATAAATAAATAAATAAATAAATAAATAAATAAATAAATAAATAAATAAAGTGTTAATGCTTACATATAAGGCCCTAAACGGTTTAGGACCTCGATATCTGGCGGAACGCCTGCTCCCACCAAGGTCTACCCGGATCACCCGCACAAGACAGGAGGTGAGGCTGAGGAGCCTAACGCCGAGGGAGACCCGGAAGGAAAGGACACAAAATCGGGCCTTCTCGGTGGTGGCTCCTCGCCTCTGGAATAACCTTCCTCTGGTTATTTGTGCGGCCCCTACGCTGGGCACATTTAAGAGTCAACTAAAAACATGGCTATATGTTCAGGCCTTCCCTCCTGTCAATACCTAATCTTCTCTCTTCTTTCATTTATTATTTGTCTATTATATGTGTTACTGTTTATTTGATAAATTTAATGCTTTATTGTTTATTTTTATGGAAGCCGCTCAGAGTGGTCGATTTGACCAGATGAGCGGGATATAAATCAAATAAATAAATAATAAATCAATAAACTCTTGGGACAGCAGCCCCATGTGGTGGTCTACATAGCCGCAGGGGGCAGACTTTGTGAAATACCTTCACTGACTCCGCCCGCCGAGGCTGCTGTTGGTCTGGAAGGAGCACGGAAGGAGAATGAAAGCGACAGATCGGTGGCTGTGACTCTGATTTTGCAAAATGATTCTGTTTCTCTGGATTTTCATCCCACCTTTGAAGGATCCGTCTAAGCCGGGGGCAGCAGGGAGACCGGCTTCCATAAAGTCAAGACTTTCAGAGCAGCTGAAACGGGGTTTTATTAATTGATGGTTGTGGGGGTGCATGAAAGGGTTGGGTGTTGATGGCACCCCATCTTTTAAGGTTGCTTGGGAGGGTTCAGTGGATTGCGCAGCCAAGTCCGGTCCTTGCCCAAATCTAAGTATCTCTCCCTGGGTTTGGACTCCCCTCAGCCTGACCATAGCATCAGGCCTTTGGCACAGCCCCCTGGCCAACTCATACCTTTTAAAGGTGGGCTTGTCATGCTGGCTGCTCACCACAGCCTTGGCCCCTCCCTACGTCTCTCTTGCTGTTGTCTCCGGCACTTCCGTCTCCAACTTCTCCACTGGGTTGGGGTGTGGGCCATGGTTCCCCACTTTGCCCCTGTGGTCTCCACAGGGGCAAAGCAAGAGTTAGAGAGTCTACTGGGCTCAACATGGTGGTACCTCTGCCACATACGCTGCCCTTGGCCACAGGGACCTCAACCCAGATGCCTTTCCAGGGGTTCTGGACCTCCATGTAGTCCTCTTGTCCCCTGGGACAAGACCGGATCCAGCTCCTACTCAGCTTCATGCCATTCTCCTCCCTCAGATTCAGAAGAAAGCAATGAGACCTTTCCCACCTCTTCCCCTTCCTTCCTGTACCTGGATCCTGCTGGCTCAGCCTGACCTCCGCTTCCTTGCCCAGGTGCGGCCTATCAGCCCTCCACGCCTCTCCCCCACCTGGAACCTTCAACTCCCTTTCTGGATCCTGTATCTCAGTGTTTCCATCAGGCCCACCAGGAGGCCATAGGCAAGAGCGGACAGTCCACAAGGGCCACCAGAGGCATCCCTGCCTCCTATTTGGAGAAGAATCTTCCGCTCTTTAATGAGGTCCATTGAAAACCTGGAGCAGATTCACAGCCCCTGCGAAACTGGGGCCACCATTCCCCACTTTCTCCTGTTCATTTCTTTAAATTGACATTTCTTTAAACTGATATCATCCATATGCCCTAGACAAATCACAGGGAGCATGCCAGATGTGTGGAATAAGGTGTATCTCTGCATTCTTACGAGGGTGGATTTCTTCCCCAAGGATGCAAGAGAGTCGAAATGAAATTATTTCATGAGCTCCTTCTAGAACGTCATTTGTTTTCCCCTTCACTCCTCAATGCTGACAACAGCTTGCTGCTTTTATAGGACATTATTTGATTATATTGCTTCATAAATGAATCCGAGTTTGTTTAGGGCAGAAGAATGACTCAAAATAGCAACACTGGCTCACACAGATGTGCTTGTAATTGTGAGGTTTTAATCTTAGTGGTTTATTTTGGTGCAATCTGCTAAAGTGATAAGTAAAACCAGATGCTTGTGAATTACTGGACGGTCACAAGAGGGTCAACAAACTTCCTCTTGTCACACAAGAGTAGTTGCTCAAATGGTAGGCAGATAGTCTTCATCCTTCCATGAAATGGCCTATATGGAAGAAGTCAGGATATAGAGAATTCTTGCCCATGTCCAATTTAAGGTCAAAAACAGGCTATGAAAGAGTTTCCAAGGCCCAGAAAAGTTCTCACCTCCAGTCTAAAGTGGAATAACAAGTGGGTGCAATTGGTTTTCTCCACATTTTGCTCAAAGGGTGACAGAGGTGCTGCGTTACCAGACTACGCCAGGGGGCGTAATGGTGAAGTGGACTGCCCAGAGATGAAACCAAACAGACACTGTTGTAGTGTTGAAAGTATTATTTACAATAAAGTCCATATATACAGGGTAAATACAGCTTCTCTTGGTCTTTATACAGTCCTGGTCATTCACAGTAATTCTTCAGTATGCAATGGTAAATTACAGTTTCAGTAACCAAATATTGTTACCAATATAAATAGTCCAGCATCCACGAAGTCTTCTCCTCTCACCACAGAGATAGTCTTCTTCCAGGATCTTCTCCTTGCAATATGGCAAGTCTTCATCCAACGATGCAGAAAATACAGTTCTCAGCAACACGATCACCAGCAACACAACAACCAACCACCCAAACTATCCAACTACCCAACAGTTTGTCTCTGCAAGCTTGGCTAGTTTTATTCTTGGATGAACCAATCAAATTGGTTGTCCCACAGCTGCCTCAATTAACCCAGCTGTGCTCTCTTGTTACATGTTGCTTCACTAAATCTGATCCTGTAACAACTTATACACTGAATTGCGATGAACAATTCCCTAGGTTGACTTTGAGATCTGTCAATCTCCTCCAATTGTTTATAGCAATTCTGTTACATACATTATACATTGCTTTGAACATATACAGAGTTCTTTTTACATTCACATACATTATATCATTCCCAACATTTCACATGCTTTGTTATGTTTAGTTGGCCCCAATACTTTTGTCAAACAATCAGCTTTATTATTTTCTGTTCCACAGTATACCAGTTCAATTAAACCATTTTCTATACTTTGCTTTACATTCTGGTACCTGATATCTGTGTGTTTAGATCTGCTTTTTACATTTGGTGAGTTTGCCATCTGTATGACAGCTTGATTATCTTCAAAAACTTTTATTTGTGATTTTATATTCAATCCCAGATCTTGTGCTAATTGTTTATAGAATACTAGATCTGTACACAATTCAGATAATGCTGCATACTCAGATTCGGCAGAAGACAATGATATAAATTTCTGTCTAGCTGTCTTCCAGCTTATCAAACTTCCTCCCAAATGCACAGTCATGCCTGATGTTGATCTTCGGGTTGTTAAATCACTACCATAATTAGCATCGGCATAAGCAGAAATAGACAGTTCTCCCACTGGTTCTAAATTTAGCTTTTTATTTTGTGCCTCCTTTAAATACCTAAGTACTCTTTTTGCTGATTGCATGTGCCTTTCATTCGGCTTGCTTACATTCCTTGATAGCAGGTTTACAGCTATAGAGATGTCTGGCCTTGACCATCTGCTCAAATATAGTAAGCTGCTTACCAGTGATCTATATACATCAATATCACATTCCGGGCCATTCATATCTTCTTTCTCGAACTCTATATTCATTGGAGTTGCTGCACCTTTACAATCCTCCATCTTATATTGTTTTAGGAGTTTTAATATTTTGTTCTTTTGGGCTATTTTAAATCCTTTCTCACTTCTTTCTATTTCTACTCCTAAGTAGTTACTTATTTCTCCCAAATCTCTCAACTTGTAGTGTTTCTTTAACATTTGGATTGTTACTTCAGCCTCTTTCTTATCTTTGGTAAATATGGCTAAATCATCCACAAATACTAATATTATAGCTTGTGTTTTCTCATTTATAAATAAACAAGGGTCAGCCTTTCCTTGCACAAAACCATTATCTTTTAAAGTTTTGGTTAAATGTTGGTTCCATTCATGGCCACTTTGTCTGAGACCATATAGACTTTTTTTCAATATCCAGCATTTACCTTCACTTTCAATACCTGGTGGAATTTCCATATAAATCGTGTGTTTCAGGTCAGCATATAAATAGGCTGTTTCTATATCAACATGCCTGGTCATGAGATTATGCTTGGCTGCATAGGTTAAAGCAAATCTCAATGTCTCTGGTCTTAGAGCCGGTGCAAAAACTTGATCATAGTCATTTGAAGTTTGTGCATATCCTTTTGCCACTAACCTTGCTCTATACCTCACATTACCATCAGCATCCACCTTCCTTTTAAATACCCATCTGGAACCAATTACTTTTGATTTTTCAGGCAGTTTCACCTCCTCATAAACCTTCAGTTGTTTCAATGAGTTTAACTCCTTATCCATTGCCTCTTTCCATTTTATTTGTTCTTTCTCAGGCATATTACATATGTCATCATATGTCTCTGGCTCAGCCACATTGAGACAATAATAGGTCTCAGGCTTGTACCTGTCAGGAGTTTTTCTCTCTCTGCTAGACCTTCTAGGTAATTCTCTGTCCTCCTCGAGAGTTTCCCTCCTTTCTGAGTTGGATGGAATTTCTTTATCAGTTTGCATTTCCTCAGGTTCTACCTCTCTTTTAATTTCTTGCTCTGGTTGAGAGTCACTTTCATCTCCACTATCCTCACTACTTTCATTCCTTTCATGCAATTTAATTATTGTTTCTGGGGGTTTACATATTTTGTCCCAGTTACTGTGCTCATTGAATGAAGCACTGCTACTTATCACAAGTTTGTTGGTATTTGGCAACCCAAACCTAAATGCTCTCCTATTTTGTTGGTATCCAAGGAAATACATCAACCTGGCTTTCTTCTCTCCCTTTCTCCTTATTTCTTTTGGGATGTGAACCCATGCAGGAGATCCAAATACATGTAAAAATTTTAAATTTGGTTTTCTCCCAGTCCAAACTGTGTAGGGTATGTTGTTTATTCCACTGTGCCAAAGGATATTAATATAAAAATTCGCACAAAGTGTAGCTTCCCCCCAATATTTCTCTGATAGATTACTCCCCCTAATCATTGCCTCAGCCATATTCTGCAGAGTTTGGCCCCTTCTTTCAATAAAGGCATTCTGAGTAGGTGTATAGGGAGCGGCTCTCCTGTGAGTAATACCATTTTTCTTTAATATTGCTTGAAATTTGGCATTGGTAAACTCTGTTCCATTGTCAGTTTGTACCACCTTAACCTTTTTCCCTGTTTTGCGCTCTACAAATTTGAGCCATCTTTCAAACTCTACATGCACTGCACTTTTATCCTTCATGAGATAGCAATATCCAAACCTGGACTTTTGGTCTTGGATAGAGAGAATGTATCTGGCTCCTCCTAATGATGCACTTTTGGGTCCAATTACATCAACTGACACCAAATCTAATATATTTTTCACTTGTACATCACTATGTTTCATTATAGGAGCTTTCTTACTCTTGGCTAATTGGCATGCTTGACAATTCACATATTCATTGCATTGCTTTAAATTAACTCCTACTGAGTTTTCAATTGTTTTTCTCAATGTTTTGTAGTTTGCATGTCCTAGTCTTTGATGCCATAAATGAATACAATCTTTGTGTATACATTTGTTTTCATAGACATTGTTAGCCTTAGTACAGTTTAGTCTATATAAATTGTTTCTAGCATAGCAATTCAATTTTTCATTGTTCTTGCTAGTTATTACACATTTCTCCTCATAGAAAGTGCTAATAAACCCATTCTTTGCTAATGAACTCACAGAAAGTAAATTATGCTTCAAATTTGGAACATGTAAAACATCTATTGGTCTAGCAATATAAGGCAATTTCACTTTACCTTTTCCCAGTACCTTAGCACTAACACCATTTGCTAAGCATACTTGTTGGTTGGATACAGGTTGGTAGTTAAATATTAGCTGTTTACTCTTACACATGCTGGCAGTTGCTCCAGAGTCGACAATCCACTCTTCTCCCTGTTCAGAGTTATTAATTTCCTCAGTCAGGCTTAGTGTTTCTCTCTTGCGTCTGGTTTGTTTTTCTTTTCCTTTCTTAAATTTACAGTCTTTCATCAGATGTTTTCTTGAGCCACAGGAAAAACAGCGTTTTCCAGAATGAATGCTTGCAGCTGTGTCCCCCTCCTCCTCACTTTCCTTCAGCTTATCACGTTGATTAGTGAGTTTGGAGTCTCGGAGCTGTTTGTTATCTTTTCTCTTTTGTTCTTCTTCCAACAGTTTGCTAGTTATATTAATTACTGTTAGCTCTGCTTGAGGAAGAATTTCTAAATTGGTCACCAGCTGATCATATGACTCATCTAATGAAGACAGGATAATAAATGCTTCTTGTATTTCTGTAAATGTGATGTTCTTTTCTCTTAAATCCATCAACATTGACTTCATTGCCTCTAAATGTTGAAGCATACACCCTCCAGCTTTCAGTCTAGTTCGGAAAAGTTTTCTGGCAATTTGTATCTGGCTTCCAACGTTATCTCTTACGAAGAGTCTCCTTAAATCCTCCCATGCCTGCTTTGCTGAGTTTTGGCCTCTCAGGTGGATAAGAAGACGGTCTTCTAGAGTTAACCCAATAATAGCCAGTGCTTTAAAATTTAGTGCTCTTTTTTCTTCATCTAGGACTGCTGGGGGATTTTCTACAATGTCCCATAATGCTTCCTTTTGTAATAGCAACTGAACCTTCTGCTGCCAAGTTGCATAATTCTCCCCATTCAACTTTTTTATGCACAGTCCAGCCATAGACATTTCGTTGGCCATTTTTACCACAGACTGTAGCCACACACTACTTGGCTCTCTCTGTTCAGCAGTTTCTTCAATAACTTCTTAAATTTATACCTGGATGCAGTCTGGTGCGCTGTCTGGGCCCATAACCAATTGACAGAGGTGCTGCGTTACCAGACTACGCCAGGGGGCGTAATGGTGAAGTGGACTGCCCAGAGATGAAACCAAACAGACACTGTTGTAGTGTTGAAAGTATTATTTACAATAAAGTCCATATATACAGGGTAAATACAGCTTCTCTTGGTCTTTATACAGTCCTGGTCATTCACAGTAATTCTTCAGTATGCAATGGTAAATTACAGTTTCAGTAACCAAATATTGTTACCAATATAAATAGTCCAGCATCCACGAAGTCTTCTCCTCTCACCACAGAGATAGTCTTCTTCCAGGATCTTCTCCTTGCAATATGGCAAGCCTTCATCCAACGATGCAGTAAATACAGTTCTCAGCAACACGATCACCAGCAACACAACAACCAACCACCCAAACTATCCAAACTACCCAACAGTTTGTGCCTGTAAGCTTGGCTAGTTTTATTCTTGGATGAACCAATCAAATTGGTTGTCCCACAGCTGCCTCAATTAACCCAGCTGTGCTCTCTTGTTACATGTTGCTTCACTAAATCTGATCCTGTAACAACTTATACACTGAATTGCGATGAACAATGCCTTTTCCCCAGCACACACAGGCAAACACACAAAAGTATGCACACATACTCTAAAAATAGAGAACCAAAATACATGAACCATTTGGATTCTGTTTTCTTTGACAGCTTGTGCCATGTCGAGTTATATACAGTGAGCAAGAAGCAGGAAACAAAAACAAAAATGGGAGCCTGGGGGCTGAGTGGATGGAGTCATCATCATATTGGAATTGCAGAGCTGGAATGGACCCAATGGATCATTGAGTCCAGCTCCTGACAGGGAAGCAGAGTGGGGAATTGAACTCCCAACTTCTGACTCTGCAGCCAGAAACCTAAACCACTGAGCTACCCAGCAGGAAAGGGAAGGAAGGAAGGAAGGAAGGAAGGAGGGAGGGAGGGAGGGAGGGAGGGAACCAACCAACCAACCAACCAACCAACCAACCAACCAACCAACCAACCAACCAACCAACCAACCAACCAATGTATGGAATTATTTCCTCTATCCATCGAGAAACTCAAATCGCTCTGTTGCTGTCCTAAAATTCTCCTTTTCCAAGAATCAAACAAAAGAGAGCAGTGGAGTTAAGCATGAGTAGAAGGACCTGTACATCAATGGCAGTGTAAGCCAATGAACGTGGTTTTAATCCCTCCAGCTCGTATTGTGAAATTAAGTTCTGTTTGGAAGTGAGGTTCCAGAGCTATGGGTGTGGGTCTACCAGTAGCTGTTATGGAAACCCCATGCCTAACAAAGAAGAGCAACTGGTTTTGTTCTCTTTCATGCAATAACTCATTTCTAGAGAAGAAGGAGGAAGGAAGTGATCCTAAGAGTATCAATCTGTTATAAAGGAATTCTTACTTTTGGTTATGAAAAAAGTTGATGAGAGGTTGGGAGTTCAATTCCCCACTGTGCCTCCTGGAAGAAGAGCCAGCCTGTGTAGCTTTGGGTAAGCTGCACTGTCCCAGGATGCCGCCAGAAGAAAGGAATG
The DNA here is from genome assembly GCF_051106095.1 of Pogona vitticeps. Taxonomy (NCBI): domain Eukaryota; kingdom Metazoa; phylum Chordata; class Lepidosauria; order Squamata; family Agamidae; genus Pogona; species Pogona vitticeps. The sequence continues at coordinate 10,084,715 of NC_135795.1, forward strand.
GGTAAACTACTTCTGTGTATTCTGTACCTAGAAAACCCTGGAAATAGCTACCGTAAATCAGAATTGAATTGATGGCATACTATTATTATTATTATTATTATTATTATTATTATTATTATTATTATTATTATTATTATTATTATTATTATTATTATTATTATTATTATTATTATTATTATTATCATCATCATCATCATCATCATCATCATCATCATCATTATAATCATTATTATCATTATCATTATCATTATTATTATTATTATTATTATTATTGGGGATCTGAAAAAATGTCTCCTTTTCAATTTTGTCCCTGCTCTGTAAGTCCCACTTGAATTCTGCTACAATCCTTAGTTCATATTGGGTTGTTTTGTTTCTTTCAAGAGAATACATGCATTTTTCCTGACATTATTTAAAGAAATAGCTATTTTGTACACATTTTAATAGGCACGTTTCTGCACTCCTCTTCTCATCTGATTAAAGTGTGGATTTTGCTCTTCTGCAGTCAAGCACATTTTCTGCTGTTTGTATTTTTTTTAAAATGCTAACACAGATTTTGTTGAGCTTTATTTCTCCAAACTGTGCCCCGTGTCTCACAAGTGGGCATATTTTGGACGGGTGTTTTGTCCAACCACAAGGACTTCTACTGACAGAGTGCAGTGGCTTAGTCCTGAACTTATGGCTATCGGAAAGGACTAGTTATTGATCAGGAACAAATTGACAGAAGGCAACATTTTTCAAAGCATACACTTTATTGTCTCAGAAAATCCATTCAGGGATAGTGCAATAGAACAGATTCCTAAGCTCTCAGAGCTGGCTAACATGGGTGTGGGGCTTTTGTTGTTGTTTAGTTGTTTAGGTGTGCCCGACTCTTCGTGACCCCATAGACAGAGCACACCAGGCCCTCCTGTCTTCCACTGCCTCCCAGAGTTGGGTCAGATTCATGTTGGTAGCTTTGAGGACACTGTCCAACCATCTCATCCTCAGTCGTCCCCTTCTCCTCTTGCTTTCACACTTTCCCAACATCAGGGTCTTTTCCAGGGAGTCTTCTCTTCTCATGAGAAGGCCAAAGTACTGGAGCCTCAGCTTCAGGATCTGTCCTTCCAGGGAGCACTCAGGCTTGATTTCCTTTAGAATGGATAGGTTTGTTCTCCTTGCAATCCAGGGGACTCTCAAGAGCCTCCTCCAGCACCACAATTCAAAAACATAAATTCTTCGGTGGTCAGCTTTCTTTGTGGTCCAGCTCTCACTTCCATACATCACTACTGGAAAAACTATAGGTTTCCCAGTAAAAAGCAATGGGTGTGGGTCTACCAGTAGCTGTTACGGAAACCCCATGCCTAACAAAGAAGAGCAACTGATTTTGTTCTCTTTCATGCAATAACTCATTTCTAGAGAAGAAGGAGGAAGGAAGTGATCCTAAGAGTATCAATCTGTTATAAAGGAATTCTTACTTTTGGTTATGAAAAAAGTTGATGAGATAGAAACATTGGTTATGAAAAAGTTGATGAGATAGAAACCTAGTATGCTGATGAATGTATTGATTCTCAGTTTTCAACAAAGATCCAGCAACCTGCTTGTTTGATGGAGAATCCTACTGTACAGTTTAATGCTTAGTCTTGCCCAGGTGTCATTCAGAAAATGCAAACCACAGTTAAGCAGCATCTAGCAGCTTTCCTTTTTTGTTCCTTTATGGACATTTACGGAGGAAGCCAATCTGCAGTATACCTCCATTTAACTAAATTAAATTCTAGTTAGCATCTGGGATCTCGTCAATAATTGCCTTTATATTTTCGAAGAGCCACCGACTGGCGTCAGTAATAGACGCATAAAGATTTTAATAGGTAAATAAATTAGGAGCTGCATTTCATCAGCTACCAAAACATGGTTTAACACAGCAATTAGTAATTAGGTGTCTGACTTTAATGAAGAAAATGTTGCAATCATTAAGATTCTCAAGGAAGACATTTATACCATCAGTAATGTTTATTTACTCTCAAATGCATTAACTCAGCACTGCAGCGAAGTTCTCATCTCTGCAAATGCGCGATGTAAATCTTTGAGCAGTGGGGAATTCCCACCAACATTATAAAGTGATTACGGTGCCTTGCAGTTTCTCTGTAAAACAGGATAACGTGGAAGCAAAGCTGTTCCAAATTTCCACATTTTTGAAGTGTACCATTGGCGCAATTGATGAGTGGCTTTGTACGGTTTCATTGGCTTCCTAAACTGTTTTAAAACAGCTAAGCTGCTTCAAATTGCTTTATGTTTTAAATGGCTTCTGTCGTGAGCGGTCCTGAGATCTCGTGGGAGGGGGGCAGGATGCAAATCTAAGAAAGGATTTAACAAATGCATTTTGTCCCACTGACAGAGCACAGTAAGTGGCTTAGAAATGCCCCCCTTTTCTCCAGTCCTGCTTTCTGTAGAGATTTGTGTTGCAGTCACGTGACGTATACCCTGTGATCGCGGTTCATATTTTTTAACTGTTACACATTTTTAAGTTAAATTAGATGTGGTATGTTCATCTACACCTAAGTACAGTGGAGCATAACCTTTCCTCCCTTTGTGCATCTGCCCTCCTTTTAAAAAAAGTGCAGGTACATTAGCGTGTTGACAAAACGCCCTTCCTGGCTACGTACTGATCTGGGGCATATATTTTCTGTTTCCATTCTGCATTGCCCTCAATGGTGGAGAACCCACAGCCCTTTGACAGAATATTTTAAAATAAGGGAGTTGAACAGCATCCAGCCGTGGTGATGGGACTGCATGCTAGATGTAAAGGAAATGAATTGATTTAGTAGCACACACTCTATGGAGTGTTGGTCGTACTGCACTATGAAACACAGAAAAAATATAGCAATAGCCTCCCAGCAGGCTGGATTTGATGCTGAGACAACACAAAGGGGGAGCAGAAGAATTGCTACTCATGATGATGAACTCAGAAACATTTTGCTGGTGTAGCCACAACCTAAGTGGGATATTTAAGTAGTGGTTTTATCACTCCGTAAGGGACGTGGTGGCGCTGTGGGCTAAACCGCAGAAGCCTGTGCTGCAGGGTCAGAAGACCAAGCAGTTGTAAGATCGAATCCACGCGACGGAGTGAGCTCCCGTCACTTGTCCCAGCTCCCGCCAACCTAGCGGTTCGAAAGCATGCAAATGCGAGTAGATAAATAGGGACCACCTTGGTGGGAAGGTAACAGCGTTCCGTGTCTAAGTCGCACTGGCCATGTGACCACGGAAGATTGTCTTCAGACAAACGCTGGCTCTATGGCTTGGAAACGGGGATGAGCACCTCCCCCTAGAGTCGAACACGACCGGGCAAAAATTGTCAAGGGGAACCTTTACCTTTACCTTTATCACTCCCCCAATGAGTTTCCATGGCCAAGTCGGGATTCGAACCGTCTTCTCCAGCGTCCTAGTCTGGCACTCTGTTCACTCTATTCGTACTGGGAATCTTGAATGATTATTTACCTCCATGAAATCCAGCTGGAGATTTTTAATCATCATCATCATCATCAAAAGAAGAAGAAGAAGATGAAGAAGAAGAACAAGAAGGAGGAGGTTTGGGCTGCTAAACAGAATAAGATTCTGGATGAACGGAAACATGTGTTTTGTTCTTCTCCTTGATAAATGCCAGTAGGATTTTATTAGAGATACTGCCATTAACTCTCAGTCTCTTTACGAGCTGAAAGAGCACTAATCACCTTTGTGCACAGCATGCAAGTCTAGATACAAACTGGAACACCCTAACAGGCATTGCACAGAATCGGTTGGAGTCGGTGATTATGTTTGAAAAGACCATGCAGGATTGCTCAGCAATTTCAGCCCCCTGGCTGTGGAACCAGAGGTTGGCCGTCCAATTCCCCCACGGTGCCTCCTTGATGGGCTGGACCCGACAATACACAAAGTCCCCTCCAGTTCTGCGGTCCTAAGATGATGATGATATCAGTAACCCCAGCTCACCATGGCTCTGCCCCTTGGATGGTCAACTGCAGTAGCATCAGGAAAAACAGGAAAGCAAAAGGCTCTGCCACGTCAGTTGTGCTTGCTTCCGTTGGGCCATAAAAGCAGAGGCAGCTTGTATTTTACCGAAAGGTACCATATAAAGAGAAAGATGTAGTTTGAACAGTTGAAAATGAACACGTGTGATTCTGCTGGCATAAGTGACTAGGGGCCTGCAGGGAGCAGCAGAGGTAGAACCGAGGGGTTACTGTTGACCCTTCTTTGCCATCTCCTGCTTCCTTGCTTATAGACCAGTGGCTCCTAGCCTTTTTTCACTCGTGATTCCCTTTTATAATATCCAAGTAGCTTGCAATTCCTACCACCACTGGGTTTGCATAAAAAGGCATTTTCAATAGGGCAAAGTCACCCTTTCTTGGAATGGAGAGGATTTTTACTCCCCTAAAGGCCCTGTTTCTCATGCTGACTGTAATATCTCACTCTGAAAGATGAAGGAAGACATTATTTAACAAGGGCTGCAGCACATATATAAGGAGGTGGTGTCGCTGCGGGTTAAACTGCAGAAGCTTCTGTGCTGCAAGGTTAGAAGACCAGCTATCGTAAGATCGAATCCACACGACGGAGGGAGCTCCCGTCGCTTGTCCCCGCTCCTACCAACCTAGCAGTTCGAAAGCATATACAGTGGTGCCTCTCTTGACAAGGATAATCCGTTCCAGCAAAATCGTTGCAGAACAAAATCCTTGTCAAGCAAAATGAAAAAGCCCATTAAAATGCATTGAAAACTGGTTCAATGCGTTCCAATGGGCGAAATACCTCAGCATCCAGTGAAGATCCTCCATAGGGCGGCCATTTTCCGGTGCCTGTCTCGTGAAAAAGCCTTCCTAAACACAGCGGGAAGCCACTTTAAACAGCGGGCAGCCATTTTGAAACCCGACGATCAGCTGTATTCTGATCGTCATAAAGCAAAAAATCAGTTCCCGAAGCAGGGAACCGATCATTGTAAAGCAAATTTTCCCTATCTGAACATCATTTTGCGATCACAAAAGCTATCACAAAAAACTCATCGTTAAGCGATTTCCTCGTCTAACGAGGTAATCGTCAAGCGGGGCACCACTGTAAATGCAAGTAGATGAATAGGGACCACCTTGGTGGGAAAGTCACAGCGTTTTCCATGTCTAGTCACGCTGGCCACGTGACCACGGAAACTGTCTTTGGAGAAAAGCTGGCTCTACGGCTTGGAAACGGGGATGAACACTGCGCCCTAGAGTTGGACATGACTGGACTAAATGTCAAGGGGAACCTTTACCTTTACCTTATATAAGGTGACCCTTGACCCTCCAGAAGGCACTTTGCAACCCCCTTGGACCCCCAGGTTGGGAAACACTGCTATAGACCCATATCCCAAGATCCTTTGATGCCAGGATAGGGGCTGCAGGGAGCGATCAAGTGGGAATTTTTGACTATTAAAGGCTACTCCGAGGCTCCCAAAGGCTTCCCCAGGGCGAAAGGGAACCCTGGGGAGCCTTGGAAAAGACGGTGAGGATGCTTTCAAAGAATTTAGAATTAATGATTTCTGGCTCTGGACCCGGTTTGCACTGGTGTAACTTTACAGAGCAGGATTCTGCCCGATGAATACATCTGTATAAACAGTTGAATTCATACGCTCAACGTTTCACTACAATTTCTCCTTGGTGGTTCACGGCAGCAATGTTTTCCTTTTTTCAAAACGTTATCTACACTTTGACGTAGCATTACAAATGGATGTGTTTTGGTTTGAAATCCTTCTGCTAAAGATGGTTTCCTTTAGCCTCCTGTTCGAGTCCTGATAACATATTTGTTTGAACTGTGTAGCCTTCCCTATCTCTATACCAAGCTGTACTTTTCACCCGACACCAGGCTCAAGAGAGAAAGAATGGGGAAAAGAGAGAGAGAGAGACAGAAAAGGGGTGGGGGGAACCACTTCTCCGTAATCTGATATATAATCCCTTAACAAACCTTAGAGATAACTTTCTTGTATCCTATTAGACCTCTCCATAATAAGAATGAATTTTAAAAAGAAAAAGTAGAAGAGAGAATGCATATTTCAAAATTAGCACAGAGGGGAGAAAATCCATCGCGTTTGAATGTAATTTCCAACCTCCTAGGTTCAGACAGATTATGTCACATCATCCCTAGCTAACAACTACAGTATGGGATTGCTGGTGCATCTAGCCCGAAAGAAAGAAAGAAAGAAAGAAAGAAAGAAAGAAAGAAAGAAAGAAAGAAAGAAAGAAAGAAAGAAAGAAAGAAAGAAAGAAAGAAAGAAAGAAAGAAAGAAAAAGAAAAAAAGTGAGATAAGGGAAAGTGATTTTCAAACTAGAAAGGCAACATTTTCAAAGGACCCAATAACAAATGTACTGTTGCCAAAAAAAAACCCTACACATCTCAATGAACCAAATATTGTTAGCATTAAACTTCAGTAGCCCGAATCCTGTTACATAGCTCTGCCAGCACAATGAGAGTGATGCCCTTGGCAGTGACAGATGGCCATTAATTAAGAACTTGCTTTCCCGATTTCAAACAATGTGTGGTCTAATTGATTGTGAGTCATGTACAACCCAAGATCCAAGCAAGAATTATTTATTTAGCAGCAATCTGCTGATACTGGGGATGTCATTCTTCTTATGCTGGCAGAGATACACAATAGGATACCAGCATAAGCTACTAATTCATTCCCTAATTTCTAACATTTCATACTCATGTATTAGCTTTGAAATATAAGGTTTGAAATTTTGAGGTTTTTGGTATAACAAGGAACTCTTCTTTCCTCAAACGTTCTGTGTTGTTACCAAGTATATTTTCACAAATGATTGATTTAAACGTTCCCAAAACTGAATGCTATTTACAAGCTGCTTTGTTCAGATGTAATGAATCTTTTAAGAAGCGGGGTTCTGAACTCTGAATGAGGAGCACAGATTTGAGTTCTTCTTGGCTGCTGAAGATTCTGCTCGGACTCAGGCTGTCTAAACAAAGTGGTGGATTGGCTTGCTCTAACCCGGAAGGAATATTTGGGCAAATGCAATGGTTCCCAATCTTGGGTCCCCGTATGTTCGTAGACTACAGTTCCCAGAAATCCTGACCAGCACAGCTAGTGGTGAAGGCTTCTGGGTGTTGCAGTCCAAGAACACCTGGGGACCCAAGATTGGGAACCATTCAGCCAATGGATCAGCAACATGGGACTTTTCCTGTGCAAAAATACTCTCTGTTGTATTATCTATCTATCTATCTATCTATCTATCTATCTATCTATCTATCTATCTATCTATCTATCTATCTATCTATCTATCTATCTATCTATCTATCTATCTATCTATCTATCTATCTATCTATCTATCTATCTATCTATCTATCTATCTATCTATCTATTTCTTTGGTTGGTTGGTTGGTTGGTTGGTTGGTTGGTTGGTTGGTTGGTTGGTTCCTAAATTCTATTGTCTCTGCCGTAGATGCATCATCTGCATCAGGATGACTTCTGTATGACATTACTGTGTGTCAAGGGGATCTCTTTAACTGTATAGGAAGTTGTGTGATAGCAAGTGACTCATGACAGATCAAGTCTTCAGATATATGCATAATTCATATTGTTACATTAAAATACATATGTATGTATGTATATCCCGAGGCGACACCACCATGAATTGTAAGTATCCAAATGGACTCATTCTTCTCTGTTTAAGTTCTTGAATATGCTTGGACCATTGACAATAAGTTTCCTTATTTTAATGACTGTGTGCTTGGCCTCATCTCTTTAGCTCCCAGGCTAACGAATTATACTGGGAATGGTTCAGTCCATTGCCTCTTACAGTAGATCATCAGAGCTTAATTAAGATTTCTCAGGCTCCAGGCAACAAGAGGCTTAGACTTCAACTCCATATGCAATATAAATTAAACACAAGAATATCTAATAACAGGTGGCATTTATCTATACAAATCTTTGCTAATTTCTTATTGCTCCCTCTTAGTGCAGCTATTAGGGTTGGGTGAGAACTGTGGATTGTTCTCTTTGACTTTTGATCTGAATTTCCCCCAAATGTGTAAAATTTAAGTGAGGGAGACTGCAAGACTGTAGTGGTTCAGTGATTCATGCAAGTTCATTTGTCCATCCGTCCAACAGGTGTTCTACGGTTCTGAGCCCTGCCTCCTCTGTCAGTCGCCCACTCAGAAGCAGCAGTCTGGCTTCCTTGCTCCACCTCTTCTAGGCACCACCTCTGAGTGGGCACCTGCTGGAGGAGGCAGGACTCAGAACCGTAGAACGCCTGTTGGACGAGCGGACAATCTCTAATTGGGGTATATTTCAAAACCTTGAATTGGGGCTCCAAACCGAATTTAGGGACTTGTGCACAACCAATAGGCAGAGAGACAGATGGATGGAGCATTTTGACTGACGCTCGACTTCTTTTTTTTTATTCTTGTCCTGCATATTTTACAGTATCTCCAACCGAAGAGGAAAATAAAAGCCAAATAATTTTCTGGGCTCTTTCATGGAATAAAGCCCATTTTTCTACATCTCAAGATTCTCTCTCTCTTTTAAATTTGGTTCCATTGGATGCTTCTAGTTTCTTTCAGTTTGAAGAGCAGTAAGAAGGCGAAAGTGAGGAATTAAATAGTTGTAGCAACCCAAACAAATAAGGCTACCACATTCCTTTTTCTCTTGAAGACCGGCGTCCTGGTTCTCGTGTTGTTAGGCCAGGTGTTACAGCAACTGCAAGTAAAGCCGAGGAAGGATGGAAGTTTCAGTTGAACCACATTTTTAGAACTTGATATCAGGGCTGTGAAGCTGAAAATGAAAGGGATATTATTTTAAGCTGCAGCAGCTGTCGGGGTGGGAGAAAGACACCTGCATTACCTCAGGAGTCAGGGTTAGTTTCCTTGGCTGGAGCTACAGACAGCCACGGCAAATAGCTGAGCTGATTTCCAGGAAGAATTAATTAGATTTGGGGGGAAAAAAACCTATTCCAGTCTTCCAGGAAGAAAAACAAACAGCAAAAACAAATCAAAAGGCCCACATCCATTTGAGAATCTGCTTGCATGCATTATGCTTCTTTGCTGTATACCTAAGATGGTCAAGTGTAATGCATGAATGACAGATAAATCTCATTAGGGACTGTTGTACTCATTTATTTTTATTCTTATTTATTTCTTATTTGTACCCTAGATTTTCTCCCAAGAATTTGTGTGCATGCATATTTGTGTTTTCCTGTTTCATACCCACAGGAAGCCGTTCAGATGGATCAGACGGAGGGAGAACGATGGTGTCAAGATTGCCAGTAGGGTTTCAAGGCTCAGTAGGGTTGTGAGACCAGCATCATCCGGTTCCTTGAAATATGACGGCCAGACCCTAAGATCTGATGTCCCTCTTTGCCACAGAAGGGGTCCTTGAGATGTCTCAGAACTGGGAAAGAACCAAGCACAGCACACAAACAGTTGGTTTCAACCGTCTCCCTAAAGCAGCCGTCCGAAAGGGAGACAACAACTTTGAGAATGCAATGAGCACCACCCTCTTTTTAAAGGACAGTCCTGCTGCTCTACACTTTCCATCCTTTCTCTCTGCTCCCACCCACCCCATTCCTTGGATCTTGAATTAATAGTGCTGAGACTTTGCTCATTTATTCAAAGACTTTGCAGCACAAAAGGCAATGAAAGGTCACTTCTAAGGCAAAAATCAGACTCTTCTTCAAATTCCTGAGTGTTTGGTCTGTCTCCATTTCTAAAAAAATAGTAGTTGAATTTAACACGATGGATCTATGGGCCTGCTGCTTTTCTTCATCAAGGTCACTATACTCTTAGCTTTACCCCACAGTTGTATCAGAAATGCACAAATATTCTTTATTCCTTTCATTTTGTGTACATTTGACCAAAGGCAGGGACCATGCCTAATGAGTACCACTATTATTGCTCTATTTACATTTACTGCTACCACTCTTAGTTATAAATAATGATTTATATTTAGAAGATTGTTGTAGGAATTGCAGCTAGATGGTATGAACGATCCACTTGAGATCATGATAAAATTAGCATCATTTTCATCCTCGCCATCCACCAGCATAATGCCTTTTATGAAATATATCCTAGCTGATTGAAAATATGAGAATTAGAATTCATGATGCATCCATTCCCACCAGAAACCACGTGAGTTAGTCTGGAACATGGGAAGCCATGGAAAATTTCAGTCAAAGCGGATGTTTCCAGGATCCCTAGAAGGGGGACAATAAGGTGCAAGCAGAGTCAGCACTGATAATGATAGAAAATATGGTACAGATTAAATTGTACATTATAGAGAAGACATTGTTTGATGTGAGAATTCCTTGACTGTCATTGCCACAGTAGTTTCCCAAACCTCCTTATAGTATGCAAATAGGAATTATTGATCTTGTGATTGGTCTTTTTGGAAAACGGACAAATTTTAAAGATGCCTCATACGCAAACTCCTCAATCTTGATATTTGTCAGGTTAACTCACTTCTTTAGGGTCTGGCCTGTATCCAGATTTCCTGAATAATAGTGCTTTCAAAAAAAAGTTATAGCTTATTTTTCAGTGGAAGGTTTACAAGCCTACTTTAGATCTGAGGTGGTAACTGAATAGGATGGGGCGCATGATAGAGGACCTATGTATGGTCTTATTTTCCCTTGATTTTTGCAATAACTTCCCTGAAATAGGTCTGTTTTCTGTCTGATCATCTTACTCACTCAGCTTCCAGATTTTTGTGTAATAGAATTGCCTCATCCATATTCTTGTGCCAGTATTCTTGCTTGCTTGGCATTCTCTGGGGTCAAGCGCTGGGCCGCTCAGGGGGAAGCGTAACAGAAGGAACACACCATGAATACATCATTCTCTTCTGTCTCCCGAGCCTCGTTTTCAGTTTTTTCCATTAGCTGCACACCTGTGTTTCGCCTGCAAACCAGTTGGTCACGCCATAGGAAGCCAGGCAGTGAAAGTGGGCCAGACAGGCAATGAAGGAAAAAAAGGAGAAAGATCTGAGTGGTCAAGATATGAGAGATCAGGATGCTGGTCATAGGGGCCGAACACCTGGGGGGTTTCTGAGATTGGCCCATTTCTTGCATGTAGCATGCAGTGACATCACTTTAATTCTTCCTTCCCAATGTCAGGAGCACAGCTCAGACACTTGTTACAAATAGAATCATAGAATAATTGAGTTGGAAGGGGCCTTAGAGGCCATCCAGTCCAGCCCCCCTGATCAATGCAGGAATCCAAATCAAAGCAGATCTGACAGGTGGTTGTCCGAATTTTTCTTGAATGCCTCCAGCATTGGAGAGCTCACCACTTCCCAAGGTAACTGGTTCCATTGTTGTGCAGCTCTAACAGTTAAGAAGTTTTTTTTCTGGCATTCAGTCTAAACCTGGCTTCCTATTAGGTTGGATTGCAAGGAGAACAAACATATCCATTTTGAAGGAAATCAACCCTGAGTGCTCATTGGAAGGACAGATCTTGAAGCTGAGGCTCCAATACTTCGGCCACCTCATGAGAAGAGAAGAATCCCTGGAAATGACTCTGATGTTGGGAAAATGTGAAAGAAAAAGGAGAAGGGGAACGACAGAGGACGAGATGGCTGGACAGTGTCATCGAAGCGACCAACATGAATTTGACCCAATTCCGGGAGGCAGTGGAAGACAGGAGGGCCTGCCATGCTCTGGTCCATGGGGTCATGAAGAGTTGGACATGACTAAATAACCAAACAACAAAAAGGGTCCCCTGGACAGTTTGTCCAGTCATGTCTGAGTCTAGGGAGCGGTGCTCATCCCCGTTTCCAAGGCATAGAGCCAGCGATTCTCCGTAGGCAGTTTCCTTGGTCAACGTGGCCAATGCGACTAGACACAAAGCGCCATTACCTTGCCACCTATTTAGCTACTCACATTTTTACATGCTTTCAAACTGCTAGGTTGGCAGGAGTTGGAACACGCGATGGGAGCTCACTCCGTTGCGTGGATTCGATCTGGTCTTCCAACCTTGCAGCACAGAGGTTTCTATGGTTTAGCCCCCATCACCACCACCTCCCTTTTTGGCTTCCTATAGTTTGAGCCTATTATTAAATGCCCTGCATTCTGAGATAACCAAGAACAGATTTAGTTCCTTGGAATTAATTACTTTCCCAGTAATTTAAGATAGGACTATTTTACATCGCCGCAGAAGCCTCTGTGCTGCAAGGTCAGAAGACCAGCAGTCGTAAGATCGAATCCACGCAACGGAGTGAGTGCCCGTCGCTTGTCCCAGCTCCCACCAACCTAGCAGTTTGAAAGCATGCAAATGCAAGTAGATCAATAGGGACCACCTCGGTGGGAAGGTAACAGCGTTCCGTGTCTAAGTCACGCTGGCCATGTGACCATGGAAGATTGTCTTCGGACAAAACGCTGGCTCTATGGCTTGGAAACGGGGATGAGCACCACCCCATAGAGTCGAACATGACTGGACAAAAATTGTCAAGGGGAACCTTTACCTTTACCTTTACCTTACATCACCTAACTTACTGAGGGTTGGCTACATTTTTCATGAAATGGTGAAGAAGAAGCATCATGTGGCAAAAAAAAGGAGAGGTGAATTTTGCTTTCCTGGGATTCCAGGAGTTTTGGTAAACAAGAAATAGTCCTTCCTTGTGTTTTTAAAGTTTAAAAAGTGTTGAAGTTCTTTAGAGATGACTTGGTATCTATTTCTTTAAAACTAAAAGTACAGAGTTCAGCTCTCCATTGTGCATCCCAGAAGAAGCTACCCTGTGTGGCCTTAGGCAAGCTGCACACTTCCAGGGTGCCCACAGTAAATCATCATCATCATCATCATCATCATCATCATCATCATCATCATCATCATCATCATCATCATCATCATCATCATCATCATGTGATCTCAAGTCAATTCTGACATATGGTGATCCTTTCCTGAGTTTTCAAGGTAGAAAACACTTAGAAACATTTATTTCTTCTTGGGGTGCCCTGGGACTGTGCAGCTGGCCCAAGGCTACCCAGGCTGGCTCTGCTCACAGGAGGGACCGTGGGGGAATCCAGCTCCCAAACTCTGGCTCTGCAACCACATACCTAAACCACTGAGCTATCCAGCCAGCTATCCATTCCCCTAGCAAAAGCGAATGGGAAAACCACTTCTGAGTATTCTATACCTTAGAAACCCCTTTAAAGGGTCGCCCTATGTCAGACTCAAGTTGACACATATTATTATGATTTTCCCTGAGGAGACAAAAAGTCTAAATACCAGTGTGATGGAGTTGAAGCAGTGTGGGATATGTAGTCAGAGAAATGTAAGATGGAGTCAGACAGGTTCTGTGTGGAGATGATCTGACAGACATTGGAACATGTTTTTTCTAAGTGCTATGAGAGTGTTTTTCTGAAGACCAGTACAGCGTGGTTTGAGACAAAGCTGAACCTCGGACCAAGAGGCCCGTGGAGACTCAACATTTCGAGCTAATTGGCGAAGAGATAAAACACCTGGATCTTCATGGGAATTGAGGGCGGAGGAAGGGGTTACAGCCCCTCGAGGCTAATTGGTTAACAGCCATGAAGTGTCAAGAAGAAGGGAGGAGTTAGATTATGTAGAAAATGGACGATGGGTTATGCGGGAGAAGTTCGATTCCATGATGATGAGAGAGAAAAAGAACTTGATGGTTTGAGCATGTGGCTTGAAGGAGAGAGAATGTAAGTGGGGAGAAAGAAGGAGGTGGGGCTAGCCCACCTTAGCCCAGCTTAATAGTGTTTATTATTTTAATGGGGATTAGTTATTTTATTCAACTGCAATGATCTTTGAATATATTCTTTATGCTAAGGCTTGAGCAATATAAACTGATTCTATGAAACTCTTTTTCTAATAAAAATAATAAATATTCTGACAGAGGACTGGTCGCTTGAACAGCAGTGTCTGGCTAAATCCAGGAGGTGGAGAGGGTTACAAACTAGCTATCATTGAGAGTCCTACCTAACTGAGCTGTTGCGAGTTCTAAGGAATCACAAAGCCCATGTGTCTGTACTTGCAAAGTACTGGGTAAAAGTAAAGTGTTCTTTTAAGGTCAGGCTTGTTCAAGGGGCTTACGCTATACACTGCTGAGGGGACTTTCCTTAGTGCAAAGATGGTAGGCAAGTGGCCTGTGGAACTCTCTGACTGAGTGCTAAGCGCTCCTTGGGGAGGCTTGAGCACCACAAACAGAAGCTCTAAATCTAGGCCACCTGACTCTGAAATGTATTTCATGACAGAATTTTTTTAAAAAATGGGTTGAAAAACTTCCTCTGGTCTGGTACAGGCTTATTTCCAATGTCTCCCCCACCCCCAGCATCTTCTGTAAAAAGCTTTGATCCAGACAATAACTTTTAATGCTGATGGATGATGTATCCTCAAAAAATGAAGGAAATTACTCTGTGCTCCAGGAACAAGCCTGCACATGATCACCACAGGTCATTTATATCATCAGTCATCCTGGGTCCTAAAGTAGTTATTGGATTAGATGCTTTTTCTCCCTCCCTCCTGGTATTCATCATTTAATCTGATGGAATAATGGAATCAGGGTTTCAGTGGGTTTTCTCGGCATGTTTTTAAAGAAACAAGTCATAATGTGATTTTTAGAAGACTGTGAGGCTACTGTTGATGAAGCTGCTACCTCTCTATCACCTTGCAAGAGGGATGAAAGGAATATTGGAAATTAAATTTGATCAAGGCTAGCCGAAGACATTTGAGGTGAAGGGCAAAACTTGTGTCCCCATTTCAATCCGGGTGCTGAAAACGATCAAACTGTTTCGGGCTCCCTTGAAAATCCTTGGCAAATTCTAAGACTTGTGATGCAGAATGTAACTTTTCTTACATTCTGTTTCCTATTTTGTGCTGTTATGTTGCTTCCCACTTAGGGTGATCTTCATAGAGTCCCAAGTTCTGTGAGATGTTCAACGAATGGTCAACCATGGCCAACTCTAGGGAGCTTCTAAGCCTCTAAGCAGAGATGTGGTCCTAGGTCTCATGGGTCTTAGTCCAACTATCTATCCGCCACACTACACTTGCACTATATTTTAATCTCTCTGCCACGCACGCAGACACTCAGTTGCTTTCCCCAGAATTATTCCAAATTTGTGAGTGTTGTAGTTCAACATGGTGCTGCCGACCAGCTTAGGGGAGCTGGGGGTTCACTCACTGTTGTCAAGAAAAGGAAACCACCACCAACAAGGAGGCTGATGATCTATTTCTCAAGGTGGTTGTGTCTTTCTGCAGAGATACCCGAGTTGTGTACATGATTTTGCCTTGGTTTTTTTTTAAAGACAGCCTGTGACCCATTTTAATAATAACGATGTGTCATCCAGTCGATTCTGACTAACGACAACCCTTTTCAGGGCTTTCTAGGTAGAGAATGCTCAGAAGTGTTTTACCCTTCCCTTCCTCTGGGGGGCGCCCTGGGACTGTGCAGCTTGCCCAAGGCTACCCAGGCTGGCTCTTCTCCCTCGAGGCACAGTGAGGAATCAAACTCCCAGTCTCTGGCTCCACAGCCAGAGACCTAACTCACTGATTATTATGTAGTATGGTAGCCATATAGCATAGGCATCCTTCAGTCTTGAGAGATCGTGGTAACGTGCTCTGTATCGAGGAGTGTCCTCTCCAGAGCATGAAGCCTGGGTAAAGTAATATGGAGGATAGGCTGTTACCCAAGCAGCAGATCCCCCCTCTCCACGTTGCTGGAAAGGCAAAAGCAAATACAACTGGTTCCAGCAACGTCACAGGAGTTGGCAGAACGACACGAACTGCCTTCGGGACTCCAGCTCCGGATTTTGCCTCGAGGTTTACTCCTGAAGCCTTTTCTACGAATGGATATAGCCACAAGGCAGTGGAGGTTTGAAATCAGATAGAATCATCATAATCTACACCTACCAAAAACAATGGGGACAACAACATGCCATTAAGTTGATTCTGACTTTATAGTTAAGCTTTACCAGGTTCTCCAGGTAGAGGGTGCTCAGCAGTGGTTGACCCTTCCCTTCTTCCGGGGGTGCGCTGGGACTGTGCAGCCGGCCCAAATCCACCCAGCAAGCTAGTACATCACCTTGGAAGCACAGTGGGAAATTGAACAATGCTTTCTACATACAAAGACTGGGAAAGTTTCTCATTTTACTGTACATCTCAGAATTGCCTGGCTAAGACAGGGATTTGGGAAGAGTTGCAGTCTATAAAAAGAGTTTTTTCAAGCTCTCTCTCTCTCTCTCTCTCTCTCTCTCTGTGTGTGTGTGTGTGTGTGTTTGTGTGTGTGTGTGTGTGTGTGTGTGTGTGAGTGAGTGTGAGTGTGTGTGTGTGTGTGTGTGTGTGTGTGTGTGTGTGTGTGTGTGTGTGTGTGTGTGTGTGAAGTGTGAGCTGTAGAGCAACTTTCCAGGAACTTGGGAATTTTGAAGCATACTGCTGCAAAATCTAGGTGGGCAGAAGTATACAAAAGATTATTTTGTGGGAGTCACACTAAACGAGAAAGCAAGCTTCAGTTTTCTAGTAGAACCTCAAGCTTTATTTCCAATTTTCCAAACTGTCTCACGACTAGAGTTGCTTGGATAAAGTTGTGGCCCGGTGGCACCAGGTTTACATGGGGTTAATCGCAAGTCCATTCCATCCTCTTTTTACTTACAGAGAGAGAGAGAGAGAGAAAGAAAATCAACCTAATGAAAAATCATGCTTAAATTGTAGGAGTTATCTCCTATGATATACATGCTGGTATGAAAATGCTGGGCTCCCGGGCTGTACTGCAAAAGGCAGGGGAGTGTAGGATCTGAAAGATGACTGCATTCTGATCCACGCATTAAGCCAAAGATGAATCCAAGATTTCATTTTGCTGAGAAACACAGACCAAGTGGAATCGCCCAGAATCCTCACCTTGCAACTGTTCAAACACAAACAAGGATTGGGAAGCTCTGAAGAGCTGTGAAACATGGAGCACAGGTTCAGAGTCCCAAATGGCTCTTCCCCCACAACCTTTTAATGGACTCCAGCATCATGATTAAAGTGATAAGTGGATATGATTGCTGCATCCCTTGCGATACTCCAGGAGCTTCATTGACATGGGCTGTTGTGAATCTATGGTTGGCTGCTTTGATCGACACTCCAGACGCTCTGGGAAAATGCCAACGTAACAAGCCAGCTCAAGATTAATTTTGTAAAGGAGCGTGGAGAAAATATGCTATCTTTTCCCCCCTTCTGCATACTCATGTGCAAATTGCATTTCCATGGTCAACTTTCCAGCAAGGACATTCTGTATTTTTACCCACTGTTGTTGAGCAATGGAATCACCATCATCACATGGTGATTCTCACCGTTTTCAAAGCATGTGAGATATTTAAGGAGTAGGTTTACTAATGCCACTAAAGCTCCTCATAGGTTTCCATGATCAAGCAAGGATTTGAACCCAGGGCCCTTGAGTGTCTACCCATTACAATGCTAGTGGGGAGTTAAATGATCTAGGTAGTCCCATAGCAATGCTTTCATCTTCACAGTGAGATTTTTTTTTTAGTACCCTTGCAAAAGTGAGTCGCCATATCCTTAATCAATGTCTCCTCCTGCAATAAGGCATCTCCCTCAAGATACGAATGTGCTGAGCGTTCGCTGAAGCAGCTCTCTTGGAGAACAGAAGAAGAAAAGACTTTGCTGAATCAGACCGAGATATTTCGCTAACCCACTTGAAAAGTGATATTGGCATGAATGTGACCCATGAGATGCTTAGCCAAAAGAAGAAAGGCTCAAGGAACAGGTGGGAAACTTTGATCTTCTAGAACATTGTTTCCTAACCTTGGGTCCCCAAAATATTCTTGGACTGGAACACCCAGAAACCCCGACCAGCACAGCTGGTGGTGAAGGATTCTGGGTGTTCCAGTCCATGAACACCTGGATTACCCAAGGTTGGGAGGCACAGATTTTATTTTCCTGGGCTCCATGATCACTGCAGATGGAGACAGCAGCCACGAAATTAAAAGATGCCTGCTTCTTGGGAGGAAAGCGATGACAAATCTTGACAGCATCTTAAAAAGCAGAGACATCACCTTGCCAACAAAAGTCCGCATAGTCAAAGCTATGGTTTTTCCCATAGTGTGGAAGTGAGAGTTGGACCATAAAGAGGGCTGACCGCTGAAGAACTGATGCTTTTGAACTGTGGTGCTGGAGGAGGCTCTTGAGAATCCCCTGGACTGCAAGGAGAACAAACCTATCAATTCTAAAGGAAATGAACCCTGAGTGCTCACTGGAAGGACAGATCCTGAAGCTGAGGCTCCAGTACTTTGGCCATCTAATGAGAAGAAAAGACTCCCTGGGAAAGACCCTGATGTTGGGAAAGTGTGATGGCAAGAGGAGAAGGGGACGACCGAGGATGAGATGGCTGGACAGTGTCTGCGAAGCAACCAACATGAATTTGACCCAACTCCGGGAGGCAGTAGAAGATAGGAGGGCCTGGCGTGCTCTGGTCCATAGGGTCACGAAGAGTCAGACACGACTAAACGACTAAACGACAATGACGGGAGGCACTACTCTAGAACTCTGGTCATGGGAGATGAACTCCAAAATATATGGAAGAGTGAAGGTTCTCCACCATCTGCTGGACATGTGGAAGAAATCTTCAAACATCTGAAGGGCTGAAGATGGCCAAAACTAGTGGATTAAAATTACAAGGAAGAAAACGATGGTTAAAGATTAGAAGAAACTCCCTAATGGAAACAAGCCAGTTCCGAGTGTGTTCTCCTTCACTGGGTGTATTCAAGTACAGTCTGAAAGGACACCTATAAGGGCTGTTGTTGTTGCCTCTTGCATTACACAGCCTGGATCAAGTGGGATGGTGGGTAAAATGACTTCTTAAGATAACTTCCGGTTCTATGGTACAAGGTAAAGTTTCCCCTTGACATTTTGTCCAGTCGTGTCCAACTCTAGAGTGCAGTGCTTATCCCCGTCTCCAAGCTGTAGAGTCAGCATTTGTCTGTAGACAGTTTCCATGGTGACGTGGCCAGCATGACTAGACACGGAACGCTGTTACCTTCCCACCGAGATGGTACCTATTTATCTACTCGCATTTGTACATGCTTTTGAACTGCTAGGTTGGCAGGAGCTGGGACAAGCGATGGGAGCTCACTCCATCGCATGGATGCCATCCTACGACTGCTGGTACAAAAGTTAGACCTAAATCCAATATAGTGCTAGTGGAGTGAAAATCACAATGTGAGTGGTGGCTCTGGAATTACATCATTGCACAAATGGATGTGGAAGCAGTGTGTGGCCACTTGTGTACAGTGTTATGCAGTTACTTGTACAGCTTGCTTGAAGCTGCATGAAATGTAGCTAATGTTCTAACTCTACAAATTGAACCTGCAACATAACTGATCTTGTGCTAGCATAATAACTTCCCTGGACACAGGTCTCAGGGTCCATTATCAATGAGATCATGTCAATGGTCTGCATCCCTTGCCACAGATTCAGTAATGCTAGAGGCGGAGCTGGTCTGTATGTTTCAACAAGTCCCCTGAACTAGCACTTCAGTTTGTGCTAAGGATGTACATTAGTTCCCCGACCCTGTCTGTGCCCAAATAATGGCACACAGTTTGTATCTGATCTGCCCTGTGCTTTTTTGAAGGTACTCTCTTGTGATCCTTGTCCGGGTCTGTGTCAGTATCTGCACATTTCTGGTTCTCTGACAACAACAATGTTTTAGGAAATGAAAAAATAATGCAGACAACAAGGTCAGATCATAGACCAAATGATGCAACTGCATCAGATCTCAGATTGAAGTGGAGTGGGAGGTGAGGGTGACTTTCTGATGACAGAAAGCTGGGGCAGTATCAGTATCTTCCCAAGGCAGGGGAGTGAGAGATTCAAATGAGAGTTTATTATTTCAAGATGATGCCCCTGGACAATGCTTTCGAACTGGATTCCCCCAAAATATCTACATAAATGAAACTGCGTTCAGTTGGAGTGCAATATAAAATGAGATTAGGGTACCACCCACCCACATCTCACAGGATCTAAGTCTTCATACTTCCTTTTCAAATAACCTTATTGAAAGAAGCAGATCTCAAGTTGGGTTTGCAATGTTTCTGTTTACCGGAAGGGGCCATGGATTTACAAAAAGGTTGAGACACTCTGGTCGTACAGAAGGCTGTGCATGGGTTTCTGATTTGGTTTGGAGACAAAGGAAAGATTCATAAATGTATTCCTGTTTGGTGTGGATTGATTAATTTCTCTTTTGATTTGGACCTCAGAGATGAATTGCAAAATCATTACATTGGAGAAGTGCAACTGCTATAATGGAGGGGAGTGGGTTACACTGATGTAGATAAAACCTGGTGAAATGAATGAGCATAAAAAGTGGAGTAAACCTGTCAAATTTCAGACAAGTAGCTTGAGGGGTATGAGTATTAGACACCTTTGATTTTTTTAAAAAAGAATTCACACATAATTGAGATCTGAGAGATCTCATGACAGAAGCAGACATTATAGATAGCCTGTGTGTCAAAAAGGAAGATCCACAAGAGCTCTTTCTGTGTGACTGTCAGAGCAGGAGTTTTGGAATGTGCAGATTAGCTTGCTCTGTCTTGGCCTTTAAGACTTAAGCCTGGGATTCCTTTGAACTGTGGTTTCTCAAAACATGACTGCCTCAATCACATCTCTCCAACATCAAAGTCCCATCAACGCGAACGGTGAGCGATGTATAAGGTCTTTTTTCTTCCCACAAAGGTCTCATTTCCAATAGCTGGATTTACAGCGGTGCTTCGCTTTGCAATTGCTTTGTTTAATGATGAAATCGCTTAGCAATGACTTTTTCGGAGCTATCTTGCGCTCCATTTAACGATGGTTCCTATGGGTGATTTTCACATAACGATGTTTGGGACCATGCTTCACATAGCGAGGACAGTTTGGGTCCCCCTGTTTCGCTTAATGATGGTTTTGACAGCCTCATGTTGGCTGTTTTTTAAATGTTTAAAAATGTTAAAAAATGTTTAGAATACTTGAAATCATAAGTGCACTTAATAAACCGTTTGTTAAACTAATTTGACTTTGTTCCGACTCTTTAAATTTGTTGTAATTTTTTTCCCCATTGAGATGCATTGAATAGATTTCAATGCATTTCAGTTGGGGAACCGTGTTTCACTTA
The DNA here is from genome assembly GCF_051106095.1 of Pogona vitticeps. NCBI lineage: Eukaryota > Metazoa > Chordata > Lepidosauria > Squamata > Agamidae > Pogona > Pogona vitticeps. The sequence goes on from NC_135795.1 coordinate 10,105,809, forward strand.
GCAATGTTTCCTATGGCGCTTTTCGCTTAAGGATGGCAATCCATTCCCATTGGAACGGATTATCCGGTTTTCAGTGCATTTCTATGGGAAACCGTGTTTCGCTTAGCAATGAAATCGCTTAACATTTTTTGGGAACCAATTATCATCGTTAAGTGAGGCACCACTGTATTTCAAAGGCTGAAATGATTTGGGCTGCATCCAGTTTGATTTGTGTGCAAGATCTACGTCAATCTGTCATTTCATTTTGCTTTGCCATGGCCATTCCACGCTGAACCTCATACAGTATTGTTCCAAACTGAGTTGATTTTGTTTGGAATCTGAAAGGTGTCTGAACTCAGTACCCAACCCCAACAGAGAGTATCGTAACAGCTCAGGATTGGCTTTTTAAAAAATGAGGGAAGTTAATGAAAAGGCATTCATTCTAAAAATGCCATTTATGTGTCACCAGCTTGCTCAGAGAGCAATTCCGATTATTCTGCTATCAAAAGATTTAACAGCATGCCCAGTTACTGATTCCCAAATATGTCCTTTGGGGAATGAGAGCGGAGCCACTGATCCTGCTGAGTAATTCTGAATAGTATCTTGAATTTTGCAGGCAGAAAACAAATCCAACGAAACAGTGAGAGGTGACGATGGACTGTTGGGGAATATTTTCCCTTCTCGAATGGTGTTGGCTCCCCTCATGTTTTGTCCACGCACGGCGTCTTTGCCAACGCAGCTGAGGACTCGGAAGATTTATGCTCCACAAAGTTCCTGATGGACGTAACATTTGCTGTGCAACCTTTCCCAAGTCCTGAAAAATGTTTAGCTCTTCGGCAGAGTTTATGGGAAAATGAGATGCTGGGTTTCTTCCATAATGATGTGGCCAACTGACTTCCATCTGTAGGAAGAAACTTAATGCAAGGGGAGAACATGAAAGTAAATAAAGGCTACAGTCCTGACCCTCCAGATGTCATTCAGTGGCAGATTTCATCCACCCTAACTAGTACAGGCAATAGGGAGGAGTAATGGGGGCTACAAGGCAACGACCACAGAAGGATGACCTTCTCTTGATCACCACTGTCATCTTGGAAACACAGTCTGTCCAGTTATTGGCAATAAAACTTTTGTGGGAAGAAAGAGACATTCTGTATAGCCCACAGTTACATCGAGGGGACTTTGGTGTTGGAGATATGCAATTGAGGAAGTCATGTTCTGAGAACTCACCCTTGAATCTCATTGTGTATAAACAATGACGCGCACCAAGCAAAAGACAGAGCCAGCCAATCTGCACTTCTCTGAAGGTAAAACAAGCTGCTGCTGTGACACATAGGGAGAGCCCTCATGGATTTTCCTTTTTGACACACAGGCGATCTGTCATGCCTGCTTCTAAAACCTAGAACCCCACACGACCTCAATAGCGATACATCAATAGGGCAGTCCAAGGATCTGGATTTAAAATTAAAACAAAAAAGCACAAGCAAAGAAAAATAATTGTACTAACCTAATCAAGGAGACAACTTAACTGAAGACAGCTTTGTCTAGTTCTTTCTTCACTAATTTCCTGATTGTCAGGAAGGAAAGAAGCTGGTGTACCTTCATTGGGATCTTATCCCACAGATTAGGGGCCACCCCCAAGAAGGTCTAATTCCTTATTGTGGCATTTTGAGCCTCCCTTCTAGCAACTGGGACTGAGAGGAGCGAGTGAAACGGGTTCTGACAAGTATTGGGGTCCTTCCTAAACCATTCAGGACTTTATAGGTCATAGATACCTTCTCCAGCCCAAAGAGACAGTATTTGGGCACAAAGGCTCCACTACCTCCCATCTTCATTTGTATTCCTTCAAAGTTTAAGCTCTTGCAAGGGTTCTGTGGAAACCTACCCAGGCTGAGAAGCACACAGATGCAGGCATCCCCACAGCCATGACTGCAGCATCTCATCTGCTGGAGGAACTCACAGCCATCTGGAGTGACAAGCTGAATTGGAGCAAAGGTCCTGAAGATGATGCCAAGTTCCTGTAAGGCAGCATCATGTTGATGAGCGAGATCATGAATCATTGAAGAGGGAAACTTTATTAAGAAATGAATAAGCGCTAAGCCGTGCTCGAGATGAACTTTGGGGGGGGGGTAACTTCTGCGCCAGTGATTTGGAACTAATTAAGGATCACAGTCTGGGTGGAGAAAGAAATATGTGTGTATTCCTTCCTTTGCTTCTAAAGGTATAAAATCTTATTTTTGTTGTTGTTATTTGCCATCAAGTCACTTCTATTATATGGCAAACATACTATGTTCTCGTTGTGATTATTGTAGTTGTAGTAGTAGTAAAAACATTTAGACATTAATCAAGAAAAACATGGAAAACTGTCTTAATAGCCCATTGTGAAGAAATTGAGGAAGTCAGCATCAAAAGAGGAATATTTCAGGGGGATTCTTTGCCGCCATTGCTGTTTAACATCTCACTAATCCCCATGTCAATAATCTTAAATAAAACTGGATTGGGCCATCATATTTTGGAACAAGCAGGAAAAATCAATCATGTCTTCTACATGGATGACCTAAAACTATATGCAGAAATGTCTACGGAGACAGAATCATTGCTAAACACAGTGCGACTATTTGGTGGAGACATCCAAATGAAATTTGGAATTGACAGATGTGCAACTCTGTGGCAAGATCCAAAAACTAGATGGAATAGAGTTAAAAAATGGTAATATTATAAAATCACTTTCAAATGATGAAAATTATAAATACCTTGGAATACTAGAAGCAGATAACATTGTGCACAAAAAAGTTAAAGAACTGACAGAAAGAGAAAATATCAAAAGACTGCAGAAAATCTTAACATCAAAATTAAATGGGTGAAATCAAAGCCATAAACACATGGGCAGTTTCAGTAATTAGATACCCAGCTGGAATAATAGATTGGTCTCAAAACAAATCAGAAGAATTTGATTGGAAAACACAGAAACTAATGAACACTACATGCAAAAAGTGATGTGGACAGATTATATTTACTATGATAAATTGGAGGCTGTGGATTACCGCAAATACAGCAGGTAGTGGAGAAGGAAAAAAGAAGCCTAAATGGTTATATCAATACAAGCAGAGAAAAATTACTTACAGCAGTGAAAATAGAGAATGTTTTTAAAACAACAGAAACAAAGGCTCAATATAAGAAACAACAATTTGAAAATAAATTAAATAGCTGGAAAAACAAACCACTATATGGACAACACCGGAGAAATATTGATAGAAAGCATGATCATAATTCAACATGGGCATGGCTAAAATGGGGGACTTCAGAAAGAAACTGAAGGCATGATTTTTACTGCACAAGAATAAGCACTCCAGACCAACGTGATGAATGGATTAAGGATTAAGTGCTGACAGCAAATGTCGACTCTACCAAGAAAAAGATGAAACTGTGTCACACCTTATCTGCGAACGTCCAAAGATAGCACAAAGAGATTACAAAGACATGATATAATGGCAAAATTAGTGCACTGGTCATTATGCAAAAAATATAACTTGCCACCCTCCAAAAACGCATGGGAACATCAGCTAGAGAAGGTGTCAGAAAATGAGGAAGTCAAGATCTTGTGGGGTTTCTGGATCCAAACAGATAGATAACTTGAACATAACGCAACAGGCATAGTAGTAATAGAACAAAGAAATGCCTGGATCATTGACATTGCAATTCCAGGGGATGCCAGAGTGGAAAATAAAGAATTGGAAAAACTAACAAAATACACAGACCTGACAATTGAAGCATCTCGTCTGTGGATGAAGCCTACTTTAGTGGTCCCCATAGTCGTTGGGGCTTTGGCAACAATATCAAGAAATTTCACACAGTACTATAAGCAGTTGCAGAGCTCAGAAGTCACACCAGCAGAGCTACAAAAAAAATGGCAATATTAGGAACAGCATACATACTGCGCTGATATTTTAAATATACTTAAGTTTTTGATGGTTGTTGTGGGTTTTTTGGGTTCTTTGGCTGTGTTCTGAAGGTTGTTCTTCCTGACGTTTTGCCAATCTCTGTGGCCGGCCTCTTCAGAGGACTGGAGTAGGAACTCTGTCCATGCTGTGTTGGTGTTTGTTGGATAGTTGAGTATCGTTTCATTTTGGCAAAACAGGATCCCCAACTGGGTTGCGTGCCAAACCGCGAACCAGCCCGATTCGTTGTTTTTTTCTGGTTCGCGGTTCAGTCTGTGCCCCTTCTCTAATCCGCATGCTTCTTCTGCCCATGATGCTCTTGCAGGCGTCTGTGGACCACTGCATAAATGCAAAGCTAGGCTGGAAGGGACTTTGGCTTGACCCAACATGACCCCTCTTCTGTTCTTAGCACAGTCACCACCAAAACAGCATCAACCGACGATGAAAGATTCAAAACTAACATAGAAGATAATTTATTTTTATCCACTCCCGGTGTTGGAATAAACTTACAAAGTTTAGACCTCCGGAAATTAAAATTAGTCTGGATGCTGGTGTCAAACTGAAGAAAGGGCATGCCTCTTAGCGACATGAATATCTAGTGAGCGGCAAAAATTACTGACATTGAAATCTTTCGATTAAGGGAAAGGGCATATAAGAAGGATAGCTTATGATCATTGATCTGCATTATATGAGATGGGAAAACCCATACATTCTGATCACAGCTGTGGCATTTGAAATAGATTTATTGGCCGTAAGACCTCTTGATATGTGTGATCCCTCCGATCCCAAAGGAGAAAGATCTGCACTAACTCTTAAACTGCTAGGAGCTTGTCATGCTAATACTATGGGTTTTTCCCCCAGTCCTAGGATTATCCCAGCTGATTTCCAAGGATAACGAAAGTCATACTATCAAATATCTGGAGATCTTCATGTCCTTACAGCCAGTTTTGCCCCTATGTGCATACAGGCAGACCTCTGTTTGGGGTTCACGAATACATTATACATGTGTGTGCAATAGTATAGTGGAATCAGGGCTCACCAGCATGAAGCCTTGAGACCTACAGAGGATCTGGGACTATGACATCAAGGGCCGCCCTATTCAGGCTTCCTTGTTCTTCTGAGCTTAGGTGCAGTCCTCGAAGAAGCTGGGAGAGGATTTTCCTAGACCTAGCATTGGAAGCTCTCTCTGTCATAAGGCAAAGTGGCAGGTGCAATTAAAAAGTGTACTGCTTCTATACCGCCCCATAGTGCTTCAAGTACTCTCTAGGTGGTTTCCTAGTTAATTATGCAGGCTACACATTGCCCCCCCCCCCCAGCGAGCTGGGTACTCATTTTACCGACCTCGGAAGGATAGAAGGCTGAGTCAACCTTGAGCCACTACCTGGGATTGAACCCCAGGTCGTGAGCACAGTTTTGGCTGCAGTACATCGGTTTAACCACTGCGCCACGAGGCTCATTTAAGAGCTCAATTAAGAGGCTCAATTAAGAGCCATTAGCTTTAGAGGAGACCCGCTCCTTATTCACTGATAAAGAGCAATCCACTTGCCTACATTTCTGGACTCTCCTGGGTTGGGTCGGGTTGGGTTGGGTTGGGTTGAGTTGGGTTGGGTTGGGTTGGGTTGGGTTGGGTTGGGTTGGCTATGGGGTCTATCATGAGGACCACCTGCATGTCAGAATTGACCACCATGGCACTGTGTGTTTTGTTGTGTAAACAATAACATAATGCGGCTCGGAAGATTGATCCTCAAATCTCACAGCTACTGTGTAGATTGTAACCAAGTTCAGAAGGGATTGTAAATCTCAAGAGACGGAGGAGGGAATGCATCATCCTTTCTGCCAGTCAAGAAGTCCTCTTGCTCTCACCCTGTGAAACTGACAGCCCTGCTTATACCTTGTTCTACAATGGTAGGAAGACACACTTGAGTTAAAGAACTGAAGGCACATTGTCACATTTACCACCCAGCTTATGTCACAAGCACATGAAAAAATCACACTCCAGCCTTGGGTCACAAATGATGGACAGATGAGATGAAATTGCTTCTAAATTAAGGTAAGGAAAAGTGGTGTCTCTCCCATGGCAGAGTTTTCTATGCAGCCTGGGGCATAAGGTGATGACTAGCCCATGTGATTATCTGGCAGGAAGACAAAGACTGATTTATTTTTGCTTTTTAAATCCAACATTTAATATCATTTATTTTCAAGGTTTCACATCCACTCCTATCTGTTTTTCCTGGATCCTGTTGCTGGGATGGTTCGCTCCAGAGGAACCAGGCACAAATTGGAACTCGGTCCCAGATTCAGACAAATCGCATTTTCCAAGTGGATTCAGCCTGATTTAGACTGGTTCACACAGGTTCAAATGTAAAGGCCAGACTGAGATTTGGGGTGAATCAAACTGGATTTACGTGTCTCTTTGGATGCAGGAGGCAGAGCAGATTGGATGGAGCAAAAACTGAATGGGCTAGTTTTATTAAACAAATTTTACACGTGCCCTGTGTGTAAACACCTGAAAATAGCAATGGGCCACAAGAAAGACCGACAAGTGTCAAACCTGAACTGTCTCTAGAAGCAGAAATGAGAAAACAGAGGCTGTTATACTTTGGGTACATCATGAGAAGACAGGACTTACTTGAAAAGGAAATATTATTAGGAAATGTTGAAGGCAACAGGAAAAGAGGAAGACCAAGTATCAGATGGATTGACTGAATAAAGTTGAATTTGGTGAGCTGAGCCTGTTAATGATAGGATAATTTGGAGGACACTCATGCACAGCATCACTGTGACGGCACATAACAACTACAAAAGATTGCAACATGAATTTGTAAGGTACCCTTGCCCTGTTCAGGATCTACCTTGTATGATCTTCCAGTGCATGCACTTTTCAAATACACAAATGCATTTCGATTGAGGCAGGGTGCACTATGTTAGATGGAGCACAGATTATTCTGGACGAAGCCAGAATACATTCCTGTATCCTGAAGTGGCTTGCAAAAAGAACTGAGTGACCACATAAAACTGTAGGTCAACTCTTCACTCAGCCAGGGATCCACTGTTATGGTTTGGGTGAATAAATGGAGCAAATTACTCTGGAGTCCAGAGCTAACCAGAATACATTCCTGTATCCTGAAGTGGCCTACAAAAAGATGTGAGAGACCACATACAACTCTAGGTGGACTCTTCATTCATCCAGAGATGCACTGGTATGTTTTTGGTGCATCCTGCTGTTTTCATCATATTTCACATTCACCCTTTGTCCTGTCACACACCCCATAGAAACACCTGAGATATTTATTTTGGAGAGTCAGGAAACTCTCTGGATCAGCTTTTTGTCATTACCCAGCCCACCAACAGAAGGGGGGGCAATACTATAGCACTGGGCACCAAAGTACACTTCTGGATTTGAACCACAAAATCCATACAAACTTCAAAACAGTTGCTTTTTTAGCTGAACCGACTTCTCCGAGTCATCGCTGAGGATCAAATGGGGAATAAGATTGATGTTTCCCAGGTGCAGTGCTTTGCAGGAAAAACAGGACAAAAATACAATGCATCAGTTGGTTAGAGTTTCTGAGGGCTCTGTGAGAAATCACTGCCTGTGCTTGAGGTTTCTCACCTCTTGTGGCAGAATGAGACTAAAATTGCTTTCCGGACTGTGGTTAAGATTTCTCCAAATCTGCCTGCAGATGGTGACTCCCATCATCCCCGCTCTTGCCTATAGTGGTTAGGGGGATGGGAGTGGTGGTCAGTACTCTCAGCGCTCAGTTCTGCACTAGAACTTCTGTTGATCTCACTCTCCCCCATTGCTCTGTTGAATGAGAAACGCATCCCCTGACATAGTTGGGAGTCAGGAGGGCGGTGCAGGTCCTTGTGTACCTCACTGCACATGCGCTTTCCCCAGTGTTCATTTTGGCGAGTCTCTCCCCCTTAATACCACGCATTTGCATTTGTACGCTTGCCCCGTGCCCAAGCTCTCCTAGGAAATGCAGCATTAAAAAAAATCAATAACAATCATCTACACTTTTAACAACCATCATCATCTTAAAACTGCAGAGCAGGAAGGGACCCCATGGATCATAGAGTCCAACCCCTGCCAAGGAGGCCAAATGGGGAATCAAACTCTTGACCTCTAGCTCTACAGCTAAGTGTCTAAAACACTGAACTATGCAACAGTTTTGGACGCACTTTTGCTAAGATGTCCAGTTTTGCAAGAGTGTCCACACCTACAATAATTCATTTGTTTGTGCTCACTTCACTGATAGCCTCCCCATCATGGGCTTCCATGAAGAAGGGTGAGGCATAAATGGAAATAATTGTCATCCCCATTAATCCCATTAATACCTCCTTCTTCTCCTCCTCCTTCTCCTTCTCCTTCTTCACATTTTCCCTTTATGAATCAAAGCACAGACATATCCAAGCACAGAAAGGCTGGTTGATGGATGAGAAAGATGCAAATAACCCATTGTAGGCTTCTCAGTTTAAAACATCTGTGCAATGGGCAGTAGCTAATGCAATTTAGTGCAACAGCACTGTGCAATGGCACAGTCATGTCAACTGCACCAAAACCTGCTTGCAGGAGTATACAAACTCTTGTGAATAAGGGCAGGATGATTCTCAACATCTCATGGAGCAAGGGGAGGAAGTGCATTCTCATGCATGGGAACACAACATGCAAAGAAATGGGCACAAAATGAGGGGGGAAAAAACCCTGCATGAATCAGGCTGATTCATGGTTTATTTCAGGGCGTTGTCGCCTGCCCAAAATGAAACAAAACACAGAACTATTATTGACATGGAATATGTTGTTGTTGTTTAGTCATTTAGTCATGTCTGACTCTTCGTGACCCCATGGACCAGAGCACACCAGGCCCTCCTGTCTTCCACTGCCTCCCAGAGTTGGGTCAAAGTCATGTTGGTCACTTCGATGACACTGTCCAACCATCTCATCCTCTGTCGTCCCCTTCTCCTCTTGCTTCAGACATCCAAAATCCAATATTCACTAAATTTGGACTGACTCTTGGGCTGCCTCTCCTCCTTATCCTTTCCAGGTTTGGCAAAGATTGGATTTGGGATGTCCAAATTAGTCCCACAAAGTAGGACCCTTCAGGAAAATATCTTTTACCCAGCTGCCGAAGAGCACTTTTGAGGGAGAACCTGCTTAGCTATAGATAAGATATCCCAAATCCAATCTTCACCAGACTTGAGCAGGGTGGAGAGGATAGTTGGCTAAAGACTCTCTATGAGTTTGTCATCTCTAACTTATATAGGGTCTATTCTATCACTCTTGGAAATCATGAATCATGCAAACCGCAAAACATTTTGTTTCGTCGGAAAGTTCGTGAAAGTTCGTAGTTTGTCGTATGTGAATAGCAACGAACCACAAACCAGCATGAAGTGTTTTCCTGGTTCATGCCCATCTCTATTCCTGATGCATCCGATTGTCATGAGCTGAAGCAATACATAGGCTGGACGGTGTAAGTAAAGGCTGCATCGTCCTGCCCCATGGGCTTCCATCTTCCCTGAGTTTCTCTGCAGTCTTTAGAGTGGGAAAATGTACCTTTCCAACCAAAATGGCTCAATGGTTTAGGTCTCTGACTGTGGAGCCAGAGGTTCGGAGTTCGATTCCTGGCTGGGCCGCCTTGACAAAGGCTGAACCTGATGATCATAGGATGCCTTCCAGCTTCGCAGCTAGAAGTCAATAAATTATGATGAATACCCATAATATATTTTAGGGTTGCTTGCTTTTAAACAGACTATTAAGAGCCATTCCACTTGCCAAAGAGCAGCTCCGAATGGGCATGAAACGGTTAGCACACCTTTGCTGATATTGAATCAGCGTAGGTGGCTGTAATTTTGGATGCTTTCGGGTGTATAATTCAGGGTCATGGCGAGCATGTTTTTTTTGTGCATATGTATGAGGAAATATATGCATATGTGTTACTATTGTCAGGAAATGTAAGGGATCTAAATTGCAAAAAATCTGTTTTGCTTTTAGGGGGGAAAAACCAAACAAGAAAAAAAGAGGTGCTTTTTTCCCATGTCAGCACAATTCCATGAGAACGCTAAACTTTTCTGCTGATCACACTATAAAAGCTGCACTTTTCTTCTGCTCCCTGAGGTAATTAGCAAACAGACTAGTGATTTTTAAATATATCTTTCTGCCTGGCTGACGAGAGGACACCCTCTCGGCTCAGAAGGCTGCAACGGCTTGAAAAGCAGACACTCGGCGGAGCGTCTTGTAAAAGTAGTTCACACAGCAGCTGTTGCTAATGTTAAGTGAACTGGGGGGAAAAAATCACCCAACGGAGAGGAGGAAAAAAAAACACCTCAGCAGCTTCCTTTCAATTGTGTTCACCTCTTCTGGGACGGATCCTTAGCTAATGGAAATTGATGGGGAATCAACCGCTTTCAAACCACTGACTATATGAGGACATGAGGAAAATCCAAGGCCCTCCCTCACATCTTTGTGAGGAAGAACGACTGCTAAGTTACTCATTTTTATCAAGGCCGCCAAGAGTTCAGACATTCCAGCAAGAAAGGAGTAACTGCAACTCATGAACAAGGCAACAACTTGTGCCGAAAATGACACACCCAGTTAAAAAGGGGGTAGATTTTGAAGTACCTCACTTGTGCCACTTCATATGCCACAAGGCCTACTGCAGTTGAAAATGGCACTCTTTGCACCCTATTTTAAACTGTGGCAGAGCTATGCATGCCTGCTTCTTGGGAGGAAAGCGAAGACAGACCTAGACAACATCTTAAAAAGCAGAGACGTCACCTTGCCGACAAAGGTTCGCGTAGTCAAAGCTATGGTTTTTCCAGTAGTGATGTATGGAAGTGAGAGCTGGACCATAAAGAAGATTGACCGCCGAAGAATGGACGCTTTTGAATTGTGGTGCTGGAGGAGACTCTTGAGAGTTCCCTGGACTGCAAAGAGAACAAACCCATCAATTCTAAAGAAAATCAACCCTCAGTGGTCACTGGAAGGACAGATCCTGAAGCTGAGGCTCCAATCCTTTGGCCATCTCATGGGAAGAGAAGACTCCCTGGAAAAGACCTTGATGTTGGGAAAGTGTGAAGGCAAGAGGAGAAGGGGACGACTGAGGATGATGTTTGGACAGTGTCATCGAAGCAACCAACATGAATCTGACCCAACTCCGGGAGGCAGTGGAAGACAGGAGGGCCTGGCGTGCTCTGGTCCATGGGGTCATGAACAGTCAGACACAACTTAACAACTAAACAACAACAAGAGCTTCTTCAGCTGAGGTAAGAGAGCTCTTCCTCCTCTGTAGGGCTTGCTTTTGGTTGGGTGGGTGGACAGGAAGATGATGGGAGCTGCACTGGTGAGGGGACCAAGGCAGGGAGAATCCCTCCCATCACCACTGCTGCAGCCTAGGTCTGCCACAGCTTCACCCCAGTTGGCCACAGAGGAAGCCATGCTTCAGTTGCCTAAAGGTAGATCCCTGTCCATCCATTTCTGGGCACATTTCAAAGTGCTGGTTCTAATCTATGAAGCCCTCAGTGGCTTGCGCCCAAGCTGTTTCAGGGACCACATCTCCCTTTATGAGCTGGCCGGGGTATTAAGAGCATCAGGAGAGGCCTTTCTCTCAGTCCCGCCACCTTCACAGGTGTGTTTGGTGGAGACACAAGTGAAGGCCTTCTCTGTGGCCACTCCCAGAGACTCTGGAACTCCCTCCCACAAGAGGCCAGACTGGGCCCATCTTTGCTGTCCTTCTGCAAGCAAAGACCCCTTTCTTCAGGCAAGCTTGGAATACAAATATTCTAAGCAAAAAAGAAAGAAAGAAAGAAAGGAAGGAAGGAAGGAAGGAAGGAAGGAAGGAAGGAAGGAAGGAAGGAAGGAAGGAAGGAAGGAAGGAAGGAAGGAAGGAAGGAAGGAAGGAAGAAAGAAAGAAAGAAAGAAAGAAAGAAAGAAAGAAAGAAAGAAAGAAAGAAAGAAAGAAAGAAAGAAAGAAAGAAAATATTCTAAGCAAAACAAAATATCCTCCCCTGTCTTGCAGGGGAGGATATTTTGTATGTGTGGTTTTTCCATCTTGCCCACGAGAAAAGTCCAACCAACAATTTTTTTCTGGAGGGAATCAAGACAGTATTTTTTAACATCCAATTATAGTCTACTGAATTTTATTATAGGGTTTTTTCCCCCCTTTATCCTCTTCTTTCATGTTCTATCTTCTTGCATTTTGCTTTCCAAACAGATCTGCCCTTCTCTCCTTTGCTTGTCTTTGAGCTTTGGTGAGCATTGGGATTATGAGCTATGGATGCAACATTTATTTCAGTAGCCCTGAAACATTTCAAAAAGTCTCTGGAACAACCCACATTCTTTTCCATTTGTGGAGCTCACCAATAGTTTGCACTGCTACTTCCTTGTGGAATTTCACAGATGTTATGTTAGGATAAGGTGCATGCCATTGTGATGGCAAAACTTCCATGTCCCATCTCAGTATACCAGTTTGGCTTCCTCTTTTGTGGTTTAGTCATTAAGTTGTATCCGACTCTTCGTGACTCCATGGACCAGAGCATGCCAGGCCTCTACTGAAATTATTTTTTTTCTGTGATACACACTTCCCTCTTCCACTAACTTCTATATTTCAACTTCTATAATTTCAGTCCATACAGTGGTGCCTCGCTTAACGACGAAAATCAGTTCCAGGAAAATCGCCGTTAAGCGAAAACATTGTAATGCAAAAAAAAAACACAGTGAAATACATTGAAACCCCTTCATTGCGTTCCAATGGGGTAAAAACTCACCGTCCAGCAAAGATCTTCCATAGGGCAGCCATTTTCGCTGCCTGTCTTGCGAGGAATCTGTCCCAGAAAACAGCGGGGAGCCATTTTGTTTACCCAGTGGCCGATCAGGTGTTTAAAAAACATTGTTTTGCGAAGAATCGGTTCCCGAAGCAGGGAACCGATCATCGCAAAGCGAAAAAAAACCCATTTAGACCATCGTTTTGCGATCGCAAAAAAGATCGTCATAATGCGGTTTCGTCATAATGCGGGGCAATCATAAAGCAAGGCACCACTGTATAGCCACATCTCTGTCATCATGTTCAGAGATGTTCTCATTACCCCCATTTGTTGTCACTTCTAAATGTGGAAGAGCTCTCTATGTGGTCCATGTAGGGCCTAAATTATGGCAATCAGATTAACAGCTTCCCCTTCTCTCAGATTTTAATAATACAGTTCAATCACTTTATTTTCATGTGTTCATCTGCTCCTTGTACAACACAGCCAGCTACTCGACACATTTACGATGGAACCAGCTTTCACAGGCTGACTGGAAAGGAAATTATTGGCATTAATGTTGTGAATTAAAGAAAAAACATCAGTTGGATAAGCAGGTAAACATCTTGTTTCAGCTAATTCATTGATTAGTTACACCGGCAACATGTTTTTACCCATTCCTGAAAGACCTGACCACAGCAAAATTTCCTGTAATACATAGTCCCATCTGCAAGAAAACTGAATTTTTAAACACGCGTTCTGCAGTTAGAAATCAACACGTTGGAGATTTGAATAAATAACCTTATTATGCATTGGTGCAAGGCTAATACATTTTCTCTTGTTCAACTTTAAAGGAGGGAGGGGTAGGGTAACGATTATGGAATTTAGAGCTAGAAGAACTGCCTACATTTGGTTAAAAGAGAAAAGTAGCAACATTGAATCTGTTGGACAATTTGCAACCTTGCATGCTGCCTTTAGTAGGTTTGGATGGTAGGGATTTTTCTGGGTTGGGGTGACTGTGAATCTATTTATCACTAACCAATCATTCTTTCTCCTGCCTCCGAATTCAAAGGGAGCTTTGCCTCTCTAAGTGTTCTCCTGCTCTCTAGAGTTTGTTGAAGTCAGTCATCAGTCTTTTGGTCAGTTTGCTCTTTGATCTTTTCACAACTGCAAGTGAAGGGGGGGTGAATTATTTTTCTCGTACTAATGTCTCCGAGTAAGCCATCCAGACTGTAAGTGCCAGTTAATGAGAGAGAGAAAAAGTGGTCTACTCTGGAGAACATGTAGCTATTCTGCTCTGTAAATTCCTGCACTTCTGCTGCACAGCTAGAGGAAATTAACCCAAAATTCAAAACTCTGCTACAGAATCCACTTCAAGAATTGGAAGATTTAGTAGAACTTTGATAACAGAAGAATGACAGAATCACAGAGAATCAGAGATTGACCACTTTCCAAAACCTGTCCCATTCTCAAACAGTCCTTACCCTGAGGATCTTCTTCCTACTGTTTATTTGGAATATCTTGTCATTTGAGTTCATGGCTTCAGGTCCTATGCTGAAAAGCAGTAGAAAACACATTTGATCCATCTTCTGTGACAGTCCTTCAGATATCCGAATATGACTGTCATGTCATATCTCAGTCTTCCCTTCTTGAGGCTAAACATACCCAACTCCCTCAAGAGTTGCTTGTAGGTGTTCTTTTCCAGACCATTTACTATCTTCTTCAACCTCCTTTATGCATGTTCGAACTTGCTGGTATCCTTCTCAAACTGTAATGTCCCAAACAGGACACAATATTCTAGGTGTAGTCTGACTAAAGTAGAGAATGGTACTCTTATTTCCCTGGATTTGCTCACTTTGATGCATTGATGCAGCTTAGAATTCGCTGTTTTTCTGGCTGCCACTGATTTATATATATCCTTGTACAGTCATGCCTTGCTTAACGATTGCCTCGCTTAACGAGGAAATTGCTATACGATTAGGTTTTTGCGATCACAAAACGAAGTTTTAAATGGGTTTTTTCGTTTAACAATGATCAGTTCCCTGCTTCGGGAACCGATTTTCACTTTACAACGATCAGCAAACAGCTGATCGTCGGGTTTCAAAATGGCCACCGGCCGAAGAAAATGGGCCCCCGCTGTTTTCTTGGACGGATTCCTCGCTTTACAGGCACCGAAAATGGCCGCTGTATGGAGGATCTTTGCTGGACGAGCAGGTATTCAGCCCATTGGAACGCATTGAACAGTTTTCAATGCGTTTAAATGGGTTTTTTCATTTCGTTTGACAATGTTTTCAGCTCTACAGTGATTTTGCTGGAACAAATTAACATCGTCAAGCGAGGCACAACTGTACATAGAATTTGTGAAATGTTAGGTGGCGGCTGTCATTTAGGGCCGATGAGGGACTGATGTTTGCTAGATCAATTTTGCAACCATCAGCGCAAGTCCTCCTGGATCAGACCAAAAGCCCAGCTAAGGCCAATAGCTATGCAATAGCCATGCAAGTGGATTTTGGGAGCCTTGGTCTAAAAAACAGTGGGGCTTAGTGTCTCAAATGTCATGGGAACCATGGATTTGCTCTGGATTTCAGCCTGAAGATGCAGGGAGCTATCCATGGTGCTGAACTTATTTTGGGGGGCGAGGGATAAGGATCAGCATCTGGGATAGCTGTTGCTGAGTTCAGATTAAAACCTAAAGTACATTCAACATCCCAATAACACTGGAGTCACTAGTCTCCACTGCTTTAAAAAAATAACCTCACTTTTCTAGGCTCTGCACCCATCTATTCCAGTGCCCTGTTTCTCCCACTGGTCCACCAGAAGGTTCATGTGAACCAGAAGGACAATATGAGACCCCATCCATCACCTGTTATTCTTTCCTAACAGCTGGTTAGGAAAGCTTCACAACCTTCTGGCTCAGCTTCACAGGTTGTGTGTTGCCAATAGCGCTGGTAGATGAATCTTTCCTTCATGGTCATACAGGTGTGGCTTACTCTAGCATACCCTGCATGAAGATTAACTTTGTTGTCTCTAATGGTCAGCTTTAGAGGACCAGAGGGGCTGAGCAGCTGTGATGTTGTGCACGTCTGTCTGGACCCATGTCTATGTGAGCTAAATAATATTTTATGGGCCTAGTATTCCATTGATTTTCACCTAACGAAAAAGACATCAAACTGGGAGTGGAAAAGAAACATACTTTACAACTTCTCAGAGGAAGATCATTTTTGTCATTAAAGTGGGGAAAATTATACCCTTTTTGCCACCCCAGATCACTGCAAACATTACCTTAAAAACAGAGGACAAAAAGAAGGCTTTATGCACCATAGATAGTGGTTGGTGTCATCAGCCCCTAAAGCTCTCTCTATTTGAGAGTACATGATCTGTCTGTCTTCAGTCCATGTTAATCAACCCCATGTTTGTTTGCTCCCATTTCTGTACCATTTTGTAACCTTAGAAGGAAAAGACAAAAACTGCCTTAATTTTCACTCTTTTTCTCCTAACATAAATTAGGAGTGCAATTATTTCAGACAGAGGGAATCATATGAAGGAGTCATATGAAAAGAGTCGTACAAAATGTTATCCTTTGAAGCAGAGATCATTCGAACACAGTGGGCTGCATTTTTTTCTCCCCATGTTTCTCTGATCTTGGCTGCCTCCAGCACTGAAAATATACAGGAGTCAAGACAACAGGAATCCAGAGTGGTATGGACTTCTCCCAGATTTGGTTGGATTCACAGCTGAGTATTTATACTTGAGGGTGACAACTAAGCAGTAGTTTCACACTGAATATTGAAGTAAAGGTAAAGGTAAAGGTTCCCCTTGACAATTTTTGTCCAGTTGTGCTCGACTCTAAGGGGAGGTGCTCATCCCCTTTTCCAAGCCATAGAGCCAGCGTTTTGTCCGAAGACAATCTTCCGTGGTCACATGGCCAGTGCGATTTAGACACGGAACGCTGTTACCTTCCCACTGAAGTGGTCCCTATTTATCTACTTGAATTTGCATGCTTTCGAACCGCTAGGTTGGCAGGAGCTGGGACAAGCGACGGGCGCTCACTCCGTCACGTGGATTCGATCTTACGACTGCTGGTCTTCTGACCCTGCAGCACAGGCTTCTGCGGTTTAGCCCGCAACGCCACCATATTGAAGTAGGGATGCTCAAAATGATAGCTGCATCCCAAAATTCTGGCACCTTTGTAGATCTCAACAATCCAGTACTAACAACATTCCCCTGCATCGGCTGCAGGTCTTTTGGTAACCTCATGCTTAAAAACTGGTAACTCTCATGTTGACAAGACCATGAATCTAACTCCAGGCTTTTGTTTGGACCTGTCATCTTTCCAAGTTATCCTTGGATCTATCCGAGGTACTGAATCCTGTATCAATGAGATGCCATCACCTGAAGTGTCATCCAATCAGGAAGAGCCAGAACCCAATATGGGTGAGAGATACTTTGAGATCAAGGAGGTCAGATATCCAGATAGAGGACCCAGAAAAGTTTCACTAGATCCTCCATGAATTACAAATGGGATCTGTTCCAGATCTGTAAAGTTCTCTCTCTCTCTCTCTCTCTTTCTCTCTCCCTCTCTCAACACCCTTTTTCTCTCTTTTTTAAAATTACAACTCTCAGAATTAGCTGGGGGATTCTGGGATCTGTCATCCAAAAAAATAATTTACCTTTTTAGTGGATGTTGGCCCAGTTGCCAAAGTGTTACTATAGCTGCATCACTTCTGATAGTTGCATAGATTTACAGACAACAAATCGACAAAGTTTTGACAGCTCGAGACTGAGCGGGTCATAAAAGCTCACATTTTATTGAGCTTCATTTATGTCGAGGAAGGAAATATATTAAAGAGCTTGAGAGCGCCGGCAACCTTCAAAAGGACTAGAAAGAGCTCCTTCCCAGCCTTGTAGTCTTGATGGAAGTTCAAAGGCTATTTGGTTTCAAATTTCACTCTTCTTAGATAAGTTCCCTACTCATCGAGGGAGGCAGAAAGTTCTTCTGTAGGTTGCTTGATGTTTTTACAGAAATTCCTGATGGGTTCTTGCTTAAATGAGAGCTAGAATCATCTAGTCACACTGAAGAATATTCCATCTGCATCAAAAATGTGTAGTCAAAGAAAAATCTGAGGGCTGTCCTTCCAGACAGGATGGTGATTAAAACCACTTCTGGTTCCAGATGAGACTTAACTTACCGAAACAGTATTTCTAAGCAATGCAACTTATTATGTCCTTGGTTATTCAGGATTATCTTTTTCCATATGAGCTGGGCTAGGCTCTGAGATCATCCGTTAAGACCCTCCTCTCATCACTACCAAAGGCATCTGTGGTGCGGATGTGAGAGAGGATCATTTTGATAGCTTCTCCCAGGCTGTGTGTAGCATCCGCCCCGATAATCAATATTAATAGGCTATTTGTGTGTACCAATGAGAGTGCTGGAGAGGCGGAGTCACCAGATATAAGAGTCGCTGCAGGAGGGGGAGACACGAGAGGATTGGAATTTTGGGGATTTGGAGTAGAGAAAGAGAGAGAGGGCGGTTGAGAGTGGATGAAGTAGGTTTTTTTTTTTTTTGTTAATGACATTGATTGTACCTTCATCACCTGTAATAATAAACAACTTCTATTGGGTTCTTTTTAAAATGACACATTGCCTGGACCTCTGTCTTTATTAGTAAACAATTTTGTTGTAATCAGCTGGTGGCAGCAACAGGACACATTCCTTGTGCCTTTGGTGAAAAAAACAGGGGATAGGCGGGAATGTGACACTGTGGGACTCTCTCCTAAGAACAGCTAGGTTGACCCCCCCAAAAAAAACTTGTTTTTCTGAGAGCCTCATGGCGCAGTGGTTAAACCACTGTACTGCAGCCAAAACTGTGCTCACGACCTGGGATTCAATTCCAGGTAGCCTGCTCAAGGCTGACTCAGCCTTCTAGCCTTTGAAGCCTTCTAGGTAAGGGTGAACCACATCTATGCATCTGTTAGAGGTCTATCGGGCAGAGTTTCAAGAATCTGGGGATTGGCAGTCAAACAAAATTCACAAATCCCATGCCTAGAAGATTAATCAACTTCTCAAACTCTGGTCCTTGGTTGGAACTTTATCAGATGAATATTAAACCAAGCAGCAATACTGAGCAGAGTTTGATCTTGTAGAGCAGGGGTCTCAAACATGCGGCCCGGGGGCCATTTGTGCCCCCCCAGATGATAGTTTGTAGCCCTCGCCTTGCCTGCCCCCCCCAAAGTGCCCACACATCCTCTGCTGTCAAGAGTTTAAAAGCCTTGCCTCGCTCGCCGGCTCTCTCCCAAGACAGCACCTCTTGCACCCTCCATCCAGAACTGCAGCCTGCCAGCCGGCCCACCTGTCTGTCGGCTAAGGAAACTCCTGGGCGGCTTCCTCGGGCTCTTGCTCCGCTTGACGGAAAACCTGATGCGGCCCAGCCTCACCCAGACTCTGCCTCTAGCGGCCCCCAGGTAAATTGAGTTTAAAACCCCTGTTGTAGAGTATTTGATGAAGCCTGAATGCTTCCAAAGCATGGTGCCATGATCTTTGCAACCTAGGCCCTATTCCCTTATTCAAGATACATCGCGTGCTCTTCAGCAAACGATGGGTCTTCTTCTTGTGTCAACCCACTCGCTTTTCCTAACACTTGGCTGTGAACAGCCTTGTGAGAAAGCAAAGAGCGAAATTGCCTGATGACCTCAGCAACTGACAACCTCCATTGCTCATCTCAATTGCATCTGATTGAGCACTCCACATTCTTTTAAATATTTTATCCACTCACTGAACACGGGTGAAAGACAGAGCTAACAAGAAATGACAAGTGAAATAACTACATTTCCGGACCTGACAACACTCTTTATTTTTAATTTGACTGGGGTCGCGGATTGACATGAAGGTGCATCGCTGATGGGAGATGAAAGCAGAGATGCTGGGCTTCAACATTCTGTACGTTCAGCGATGATCTAAGCTGAATTCCAAAACAAGATAAAAATGTTTTGTCAAATACAGACAAACACAGGTCAAAACAGAAAAAAGAATGACCAATGAATTCAGAATCGTTTGCTTTCTAATCTGGGGGAAGACACATTTGAGCATGCTTTAACAGAAACCGAAAACATTTGGAAGCATGTTTCAATAAGTCAACCTCACTGAGCTCCATCGCATGTAAGCATATCTTGAAGACAAACCTCCTTCTGGGTCCTGTTCTCCTATTGAAAGTAAGCAAAAAGCCTCTACTACCTGAGGATGAGAGACTGGCCACCATAAGAAACTTGGTCTTTCCTGTGGTGGCCCCTCATTATACATATATTATTCTCAGGAGGTCCACCAGACCTGTCAGCCAACAGACTATGAAAGTCAACCACAACGATGCAGCTGAAGAACATGGCATGAAAGCTTACAATGGAATAAATTGATTAGTCTTAAATGTGCCACAATGATTTTATTTATGTATAGTTTTTTCTTATTATTGCAGTCACCACTCCAATAGCATCGCTACTCCGATGCTAAAATCCTATAAATAACCACCTTATTTTTAAAAAGAAAGAGGCTGTGGTACTGTGAGCATTCCAGCAATAAGTTTGTCCATTCAAGGAACTGCTGGAGAATGTAGTGAAATTATTCCACTCCACCAAAATATTCTGCCTGCAAATAAGATGGGAGATTTTGAGATGCCTTTTGAACACAATTCTGCCGGAACCATTTCTGCATGGTGCTACCATACCATCCTGTACATACAAATCTTGTCTGATTTTGGAAGCTAAGCAGGGTTCAGCCTGGTTGCTCTTTGGAGGAGAGACCACAATTGAATATCTGCACTGTCCTAGGAAGGCTAAGAACGAACCATGCCTTGAACCCTGGAAAGATACTGTCCTTCAGGGTCCACAATACCAAGCTTGAGGGATTTATGGTCTGGTGTGGTAGAAAGCAGCTTCCTACATCCCTAACACTTCTTGGAAATAATCTCCTTTCCCAGGCCTTTGTTCCCATCAGCCTGCATGTTTACCACCACAGAACAACATAGAATTATACCCTGCAGGAAGCGACAACTGGTATAAAGGTTTGCCTTCTGAGTGATGATGATGACATAAAAGAGATTGCTGGTCCTCAAAGTCAAAAGATGGAAGAGACCATTATGATGGGCAATTATGAGAAGCTGCCTGGAAGTTACTCGGCAGCTGCATCAAGATACATTTGATTTCGGCATGCGGTGATACTCAGTCTGTTCCGTCCTTTAGAGCCCTATTCAGGCATTACTAATGCTAACATTCTTAAAACACAAACAAAACATAATGAGCCTCAAACCAGTTTGATTTTCTAGTTGGTTCATGATGGTTCATGGGTTTGGGGTGAACCACGAAGCACTGCAAACCACCCTTGTTCGGCTTCGTGTCCATCTCCACCCATAACAGTTTGTTTTGCCTCTCAAAAAAGGCCTAAAGGAGGCATGGGGACAAAATGATGCCTGAGTGGCAGAATCCACTCACAGAGAATGACATCAACGTGAATTATGATTTGTCAGGATTTGGATGAGCAAGTAGACCAAAAGGCACAACCCCCCATGATCTAAGGAGAGCGGGGAACGACTTATAGTTCTTCAGAATTTCATGGGTCGGATGGATATGATGACAACCATCCCTTTCTTGGCTTATGATTTTCCCCAAATCTCTGAATGCATGCATGCATGTTTTAAGCTTACATAATTATTTTCCCCAACTAATAAATGTTAAAGCAGAGTTTAATGCATACTTGAAATTTGCATATTTTCTGTGTTTTTCCCAAAGGTATTGTTTTTTTTATTTCCTGCATCTTTTATTGTTTGTCTCCAGTGTGTCCAGAAGGCAAACTCATCTAGTCGTACAGTCAGGAAGCACTTGACTGGGCCAACAGCGTTAAAATTATTGCTCAGGATGTTGTGTTATCGGTTGAAACCGTATTGCATAATTTAACGTCTATGGAAATATGCCACAGGCAGAGTTTTTTTTTATAATTAAAAACTTCCTCCTTTTGTCCTGCAGGTTTTCTAACTCCTGTGTAATCCTTTACATTATATGGAAGCTGTGGGAGCTGTGGGACAGAAGGAAGAGGTCTTATGAAAACTCTCTCCCTGCCAGTGACAGCAATTTTTATTAATTAAAGACTCCCTCCTTGCACTTCCCAAGCTTCTAAACAATGTAAGAGTTTACACCGGAATCAGAAATGTTTACCAAGAATAGCTCTTGGCCACTGACATATTCACCTTTCCACAGGCACAGGTTCCACAAGAGGAATTCATCTGTTTTATGGCAGGGCACTCCAAAATCAATGTGCCACCACGAAAAAAGCCCTCAGTGCGGTGTCTGTCAGAGTTTGGAAATAATACATTAATTTAAAGTATGAATATTAACATTGTTGTTTCCACGTTAAATATGGGGACAAGTCAACTGATATGTCTAAAGACCAGCATTTTAAACATGTTAATATTAGCTTTAAAATGATACTTTCTTAAGATCAGAGGCAGTCTTCCCATTTAAGGTCAAAATAATGCTTCTAACATTACCTCAGTGAAACTAAGTCATTATTTCCAAGCTTTTATGTTACCAAGCAGTAGACTCCTCTGAACTGTGACATGAGATGCCCCTCCCAAAAAAAAACCACATCTAAAGGCAATATATAATGACCATTTCCAGAACCGAAAATCATGATTTTATTTGCTGCCCTTCACAAACAGATCGATCCTGGCCTCGATTCATCTTTGAACCCCCACTTGAGAGAATTAAATAATGAACGGGAAGAGAAGTCCCTGAAACATCTACAGTTTGACTCCGTTTCCCCCTACCTTCTGTCATCCTCCAGCTTTTGTTCTGCGTGAAGGGCAAAATGAGCAGCCTCCATTGTCTGCATCGCCCAGCGCTTGGGCTGAAGTTCAAGGAGGACGCAAGGAATGTTGTAACTCAGAGGCAACACTCACCCGCCGTTCTTCCAGGGCCTGAAATTTTGACAGATAAGAATTGACAGGACTGTATAAATGAACTGCCTGGGGAGTTTAGAAGCCAGCATCGAGAAAGCTCAGAGGGCATTTGCCAAGAGACACAATGCAGAACTCTTGGCTTTTCTGAAACATGATTTCTTTCCCAAAAGCCGGAGCCTGCTGTTCATTTGATACATATATATATGCATCCTAGCTGAAAGCTGCCTTTTCAGAATGCTTACATGGGTTTTCAGCTGCTCTTAAATTAGAGAGGAAGGGTGACATGAGTCAAAGTCATGGGCTTCCTTTTGAACAATAGCAAAAAAACATGCTTAGCCATTCTTAACTTTCAGGGCAATAATGTGTCCTTTTCCTGCTTTCCCTTTGGTCTCTCACTCCACGTTCAAATTTGCAGTCGTCGCAGAAGGTGAATATTTTACATTTGCCTTTGGTGCCCGGAGGTTTGCGTTGGTTTGAGGACATTAATGGGAATCCATTCTCAGACCCTGGAGGGACTTTCTTTTTCCTTAGCAGAGGCCATTCAAAAGAATACAGTGGACCCTTGACTTACAGACAGCTTGACTTACAGACTTTTTGAGTTACAGACTTCTCTGGCCGCAAAATTTAGATTTGACTTGCAGCCTGAGAATTGACTTAGAGACCAGAAAAAAACCAAAATGGAACAAAAACGGCCTGTTTCGGGATTAATCGGTTTTCAATGCACTGTAGGTCAATGGAGACTTGACTTACAGACTTTTTGACTTGAGAACCGCCTTCCAATACAGATTAAGTTCTCAAGTCAAGACCCCACTGTTGTTTCGTTTAGTCGTTTAGTCGTGTCCGACTCTTCGTGACCCCATGGACCAGAGCATGCCAGGCCCTCCTATCTTCCACTGCCTCCCGGAGTTGTGTCAAATTCATGTTGGTTGCTTCGCAGACACTGTCCAGCCATCTCATCCTTGGTCGTCCCCTTCTCCTCTTGCCATCACACTTTCCCAACATCAGGGTCTTTTCCAGGGAGTCTTTTCTTCTCATTAGATGGCCAAAGTACTGGAGCCTCAGCTTCAGGATCTGTCCTTCCAGTGAGCACACGGGGTTGATTTCCTTTAGAATTGATAGGTTTGTTCTCTTTGCAGTCCAGGGAACTCTTGAGTCTCCTCCAGCACCACAATTCAAAGGCATCAATTCTTCAGCGGTCAGACCCCACTGTACTTGAGAGTTTTGTTCCTCAGTTTAGCTAGCTGGATAGCTCAGTGGTTTAGCTCTCTGGCTTCAGAGCCAGAGGTTAGGACTTGGATTCCCCACTGGGCCTCCATGAAAGGCACTAGAACGCAATAGTTCATAAAGTCCTTCCTGTGAGTAGAGTCAACCTGCATGGCCTTGGGCAAGCTGCAGAGTCCCAGGGTGTTCCCAGAAGAAGGAAATGGGAAACCACCTCTGAGTATTTGCTACCTGGAATACCCTAAAAAGGATTATCATCAGTCAGAATTCACTCAACGATAGATGATGACTTTAGACTCTCTTCTCTTGTCCCCTTGTCCATAAGAATAAGACCCCAGTTTTCCCCCTTTTATTTATGACAGTGTGAAATATTTTGCAGTTCTCTCTATTTTCACATTTCCTTGAACAGTTTTTGCTCAAATGGCAAGAAAGCACAAAATTACAAAACCATCCACCTTGTGTGTTTCTTGAAGTTGAGAAGCCTCAAATGGGTTACTTGCATCTTTTGAGCAAGAAGCCTTTTTTCCTGTGCTTGTTATGTGAGTGTGCTGTGCTTGACCAAGAATCTATTTGTGCAGAGAGAATTTGCACAAATTCTAGAACCCTTGCTGAGGGGGGAAAAGGTCCTTCCTTGTCTTGCCCTTTGATTGGAAGTTAGAATAATTTTTGTGGGGAATCACAGATTTCTAAAGATGCTACTCTCAAGCTATGAGAACAGGGTATTGCCCAGAGCATAAGTTTATTTTTCTTTTCTGAGTCTGTCCCTATGATTTCTGTGGATTAAGCAGGCAGCCAAAGAAGGAAAGAGCAGAGGATTGTTTCGTCAAGAGGTAAGGAGATAGAGACATGAGGGGAACACAAATTTGCCTCAGTATCAAATATTTAAACAGCTGGGTGTTGTTTCCTTAACTTCTATCTCTCTGTCTGTCCTCCAACTTCAAATATTTTACCCCACCTTTCTCCTTAAAAGGATCCAAGTTAACCTACATGATTTAAAAGCTGATATTTAGAAGCTAAAAGTAGTACTGTACGAATATTTCAAAAAGAATTAAACATGTATTACGGTATATTGAAAATAGTAATTAAAAGCAATACTAAAACCACATTTAAATCAATATTTTAAAAATCTATTGTCCTTCCTTCCTTCCTTCCTTCCTTCCTTCCTTCCTTCCTTCCTTCCTTCCTTCCTTCCTTCCTTCCTTCCTTCCTTCCTTCCTTCCTTCCTTCCTTCCTTCCTTCCTTCCTTCCTTCCTTCCTTCCTTCCTTCCTTCCTTCCTTCCTTCCTAAAAGCTTTGTAACACCTGACATGACACTGTAGAAAGAGAGTAGCAAGCCTATGAAATACTTTAATAGCGTGCGGGTTTGTGTTTTTCCTCCTCCCAAAAGGTCAATGAAGACGGATCTTCCAAACACGGTGCTTAGCGCAGTGTTTTGCTCCATGGAGTTTAATTAATACTTGGGAATCTAAAGGCCTCGAATGAGAAATCATATTAGGCAGCAGATATCCGTTATCCTGCTCAAAATACGGCAGGGACTAGTTGAGCTAGAGGTTTTGGCCCTTTGCCATCCATCCTTCCTGTGAACAATCAACAGCCTGCTAATACTTTTTTCCCCTGATTTGCTGGCCCGTAGTCAGACATTTTGGAGTCAAAGACAGCTGAGACTCTTCGTGTTTCACTCTGAACATTGCAGGTGCTAAATCCACGATGGTGAAATTAAATCACGATTTTGCTGTCAGGTCAACTGTAACTTATGGGATAGAACATAAATAAATAAATAAATCAACAGATTAATCGTAGAAGGTGAACATTCAAGGGAAGGGCCTGGGTGATCTCCGAAAGGGCCAGGCTGTGAAAACCCTCATCTGTCATGATTCCTCCTGGCTGGGTATATAAAAACTCCTTGGAAAAGCTAGAGGAGCAAGGGAAGTGACATCTTCTAAGGTCTGTGGAGTTGAGAGAGAATAGCTGCTAAGCAATGCACCACCTGGTTCTAGGTCCTCCAGCCGTGGTACCTCCATCTCCTTCCTTCACATCTCTTACCACAGCAGTAGAAGAGAACAGCATCAAACAACTTTTGTAGACCAGTGTTTCCAAACCTTTTGGCCCTTCAAGCCAACCTGAGTAGACTTGATCTCACCTTAGGGAAGGAGATGAACACTGGGATTGGGTAAGGAGATGAACACTGGGATGGGGGACCACCGAAGACTGCTGGGGGGCATCTGGGTGGGTCAAGGAAGGAATCCTGCCAGAAAACCTGGAGGACCACAACTGATGACAATGCTGAGCTTGATAGAAGACCAGCTGTCTGGGTCAGCACAAAGCAGACTTCTAGTTTCCTATGTTGGGATGTTCTGGATTCCACCTCACAAACATGCTAAGCATCACGATCAACAGTCAAGGTTTCTGAGAGATGAAGTCCAAAGCATATGTAGAATCAAAGGTTCAGAACTACTGTTGTAAGCCTCCATCAGCTAGAATGTCCCTATTAGATGGCTTTCAAGTCTCTATTTGGAGACCATCTACCATGCCTAGATAATGTGCTCTAATTTTGACTGCTTTTTACTATGCAGACTTAAGATTTCAAAATACTAGGTTTTGGGTGGACCTCTTCCATTGCACTTCACATGGCTTGCACTCTTAACAGATTTGGTTCCTCTGAAGAAGGACCTCCAAATGAGTCATAAGCCATTCTGGAGAGTCATCAAAGTTGACTACTTGACTCAGTTGTACGCCAAGTGATCAGAACTACTTCTGGGAATCAGAGCCCGACAGAGGAACATTTCCAGCTCTGCAAAGCACAATGAAGACAACAGCCATTCATACAGTTCACTTTTTTGACAGAGCTGTATCCCCAGCATTTCCTAAGATTATGCTTCCTTGCTAGTTCTATTCTCATGCAGAAGAACAGGAAAATGCAACGATTTATTTCTGTCTGGCTAAGAGCGCCAGATATTTTCTGTCAGTCTAAAAAAGCACATTTTAAATGATTTCTTGACAATAGAAAATGATCAAAACTACCATAGCATTGTTTCTTGGAAACTTTGTGGGAGGAAAAAAAAAGGAGAAATCTCACCGAGCTTGTAAATTTCTTGTTGTAGTGTCTTGTCATATCACAAGAGCCTAAACTGATGAGAGCAAGGAATTTAGTAAGAATTCTTTAGTTTGTATCAGCTGTGCCACAATTGCCCAGAGCAATTCCCTTCTTTCGTTGGTGTGATAACAAATGAATGAGAGCTGCAGCTAAAGCCCATGTCAATAGTAGTGAAATTTTCGACCTGCTTGAAAGGTGGAGGGAATAATACAGATACATTGTCTCTGCAATTACCCAACATAGTGGCAGTGGAAAATATTCAGGAGGGGCCATTGCAATCACTGTATTTGTCAAAATATATTCTTGCTCCACTACATCTTTCTGAAATAAAACTCCAGCTAAGCAAGCCATTCCTTTTCGGGTGGCTGTAAATACCACCCGAGGAGCTGCATCCATTTTGTTGATTTCCCTCTGCTATTACTCTCTTGTTTTTCTCTGGTGCAGTCAATTGACCCATGATCTCTTGATGGCTTTATTGCCCCTACTTCCACCACAGTTTATTCATCAGCATCTGGCAGGCTGAAAACTGTACTTTATTTTATTAGCTCTCAAATGGGCAGCTAATGTAGCTTAATGGGGCAGCAACATCCAATTAAGCCCAGGCTCCCTTGTCTCCATTTTAGAAAACCTTTATGACAGAAAGGTGCACCAGGTAGTTTAATTCAGAAAAGTTTGTGCAGCTAGTTAGCTGTAGGTTTTGTGTACGTGGGTTTCTTTTGTCCTGAGAAAGTAACAAGATCAGTCGGTTGGAGCAAGAATAACAAAAGAATCTTCAAGAAATGGTTGAGGGTTTTTTAGGCCATGTTCTGGACGTTTTTCTTCCTATCGTTTCGTCCGTCTCTATGGCCGGCATTTTCAGAGTCTAGCTCCCAGCACTGAAAAATAGAGCCTGCAAAAAGCTCAATGAATTCTACCCAGCCACAAGGACCGGTGATCACTGCACACGAAACACTAGCTAATGACACCCATCAATCATAGTGACAGATAATTCTCCCCCCCCCCCCCTTATCACAACAAAACACCTATAACAAACAAACAAAAACCACCCTAATCACAGAAAACACCCAATCTCCTGGGGGGGAAAGAAACCTGATCCCACAGCTACAAATATTCAACAATCCCACACACCACACCAGAACATAGACAGAGTTTTAGCTCCTGTCCTCTGAAGATGTCGGCCACAGAGACTGGCGAAACGTAAGAAGAAAAAACCTACAGGACACGGCCAAACAGCCTGAAAAACCCTCAATAACCATCAGATCCCGGCCGTGAAAGCCTTCGAGAACACAATCTTCTAGAAACTTTAACACTGAAGTGTTTTATTGGCAATGAACTTTCGCAAGCCTAGCATGGAGTACAATATTCAAGCAACGGTTTTTCTGAATCCACCTGAAGGATGAAAGTTCTCTCTGTGGAAGTAGAAGTTGAGGTAAAATATTGAAAAGAGTAATTAACAAACATACATATTTAAGGAAAACATTTCAGCTTTTGCCTTCTTCAGTTGCTCTGGGGGGAAAAAAACATATATGATTACAGTGGACCCCTGACTTACAGACGGCTTGACTTACAGACTTTTTGAGTTACAGACTTCTCTGGCCGCAAAATTTAGGTTTGACTTGCAGACTGAGATTTGACTTACAGACCAGAAAAAAACCAAAATGGAACAAAAACGGCCTGTTACGGGATTAATCGGTTTTCAATGCATTATAGGTCAATGGAGACTTGACTTACAGACTTTTTGACTTGAGAACCGCCTTCCAATACGGATTAAGTTCTCAAGTCAAGACCCCACTGTAATAGGACTAATGAACTTTCCAAAAAACACACCTAACCCTATTTTCATATAAGTCAAGAAAGACAGAATTGCATATTTCCCAGGAGTTGGGAGTTCATGAAGCCAAATATGTTCCCATTTGTTTCTGGGGGTCTGAGGTAGAGTCGGAGAGGCTGAGCTTGTCAATTCTGGTTTCTTCCACTTCCATTTTCCAGTCTTAAGGACAGTCTGCCCTGAATGTTGAGAATTCCTCCAATTTTATGGGCAGTTTGTGGCATTTTAATACTCAGAAGCTTGTTGATGTTGTTATTGGCAGAATAATTTGCATGCATTCTTCTGCGCATCCCTTGTAGTCCTTGCGTTGCATACAGTTCTGTCAGCAATTGAATGTATTTAAATTACCCCTAATAGAATGTATTTCAATGTTATTTCCACCACTGCTATTTTATTTGATGGGGCAATTTTTGTTCCTGGATTTGGAAGGCAGATTTCACTGGGAGACTGATTGTCAGTTTGTATATTTATTTATTTTAGTGTATTTTAGTGTATATTAGTGTAAACGTGCCAAATCTGGGACTTCCACATTATTGTGTTGAAAGCGCGAGAGAGTTTGGCAGTCAGGGTCTGAATGCAGATCTCTCTAGTCTCTGGACATCGCTCTAACCACTACATCAATGCGGTTCTTAGATGTTTACAAGCAAGGATATCTCTAAGTGAAGTTTGATTCTCTACTGTGTTTTGTATGAACAGAGTCAGCCTATGTGGTCTTGGTCAAGCTGCACAGTCCCAGGGAAACCCCCCCCCCCAGAAGAAAGGAATGGTAAAACAATTTAGTTTTATGGCTGTGATCTCACAGCCATAAATACTCCACGCCCAAGCCAACTACACCAGAGCACAGAGTGCTGTCCTCTGAAGATGCCGGCCACGGAGACTGGAGAAACATTAGGAAGAACAACCTTCAGAACATGGCCAAAGAGCTTGAAAAACCCACAACAACCATTAGATCCCGGCCGTGAAAGCCTTCGCGAATACAATGGTAAAACACGTCTGAGTATTCTCTACCTGGCAAACCCTGGAAATGGTCATTGTGACGTTCCACCCAGTCTTCCCTGTTTGTTTCTCCCAAACACAGGTTCAATTTCTGGATACGTTTACTCTTTCTTCCACTACCACCAGTGGATCTCTCATCCACACTGTACCATATACAGTATGCATCAGACACGTGCTGCCTATAATAACTTGTTTATTTATCTTTTGGCTTTTAAATCACAGATGTTCTTTTATCATTGTTTAGGATCATTCATTAAACTTCTTATATTTGATTACACGTTTGCTTATTCAGGTGTTGTAATTTGCTTGTTCACATTTAACCAACTCATTAATATTCTCTGACTATCTATTTAGCTTTACTCTTCCTTTTCATCTCCTTCACATCCTAACTCTCCAACTTTCCAATTCTCTGTCTTTCAATTCTCCTCTCTAACTCTCGCCTTCTCTCCAACTGTCTCCTTGAGTCTGCCCTTCCTGTCTTCTCATAGGCTCCTGTTCTTGAGCTTCAGCTATGATAGACAGAAGTGACGTGGGCATTCCGCCACATACAGTTGTGCCCCGCATAGCGACGATAATCCGTTCCGAAAAAATCGTCGCTATCCGGATTTCTTGCTATGCAGGGCTAAAAAGCTCATAGGAATGCATTAAAACACGTTTAATGCATTCCTATGGGGAAAAACTCACCGCTATGCGGAAATCCTCCACGCGGCCCCCATTTTCGCCACCCGGTATGCGAGGAAACCACGTGAAAACACTGCGGGTGGCCATTTTGTTTACCCGGCGGCCATTTCGGAACCGCCGATCAGCTGTTTTAAAAACATCACAATGCGAAAATCGGTAAGCGAAACGGTTACCGATCATTGCAAAGTGATTTTTGGCCATTAAAAACATTGCAATGCGATTGCTTTTGCGATCGCAAAATCCACATCGCTATGCGGATTTGTCGTTAAACGGGGCACTCATTAAGCAAGGCACCACCGTACATCATTAGAGATGGGCACGAACTGCCCATTCTGTGGTTCATGTCGGTTCGTCCGATAGTCCAACAGGTGTTCCGTGGGTTTGGCATCTCACTCCCCCCTTCAGTGTATGCCAACTCAGAAGCAGTGACTGAAGGAGTCAGGGCACAGTGTCGCCTCTGAGTGGCACCCACCAGAGAGGGTGGGGCATCTGTAGAGCCATCAGACGAACCAGCAGAGACCACCAAATCAGTGCTTCGTGCCCATCTCTAGTCATCATAAGTCTGACGTGACCAATGATGATGGCACCCCATGTTGGCCATGGAGAACAGCAAAAGGAGAGGGGAAAGTCACAAAGAAAATGAAGCTGGAAATGACGATACATTTCTAGTTTTGAAAAGCTGGCATTTTGAGATATTAAACAATGCAGTGAGCCCCTGGGAGGTATTAAACATCTCTCTTAGAGTCTTCCTGGAATTGCCATGAATCTTTTATTGCTGGGAAAAGAGAGGGCCAGTCGACTACAAAAGCAGCCTTGGAGATTGCCTGCAGCTTCCAGGTCATGTTTAAAATAATAAACATATGCCATCAAGTCAATTCTGACTGATGGTTTTCTAGGTGGAGGACGTTCAGAAGTGGTGTTTCCAACCCCTTCTTTTGGGGATCACCTTGGGGCTGTGCAGCTTGCCCAAGGCCACCCAGGCCTTAATTAATTAAACTCCCAATCCAAATACCCAAACCACTGAGCTGTCCAGCCAGTTAAGACTACATTTAGCTCACCCTTTTCTTAAATCCAAGGGGACGTGGAGGCGCTGTGGGCAAAACCGCAGAAGCCTCTGTGCTGCAGGGTCAGAAGACCAAGCAGTCATAAGATCAAATCCATGCGATGGAGTGAGCGCTCATCGCTTGTCCCAGCTCCTGCCAACCTAGCGGTTCGAAAGCATGTAAAAATGCAAGTAGATAAATAGGTACCATCTCAGTGAGAAGGTAAACAGCATTCCGTGTCTAAGTCGCACTGGCCATGTGACCACGGAAGATTGTCTTCGGACAAAATGCTGGCTCTATGGCTTGGAAACGGGGATGAGCACCGCCCCCTAGAGTCGAACACGACTGGACAAAAACTGTCAAGGGGAACCTTTACCTTTACCTTTCTTAAATCTATGGTTGCCTTGATTGTGGAACTTTTCAATCTGCTTTTTCTCTGTGTCCCCTTTGGAATGTGATGTTCTGTGTCTGTTCTATTTTGTTGCTATCCACCTGCATTTTACATTTTATATACATTTTGATACAATACAGATCTTTGTATCGGATGTACATTTTGGTTCATTTAAAAAAAAAAACTGGAAACGGCATCATAAAACACAGCAAAGTGTGGAATCAGAGCTCATCATCCAATCAGCAGTGCCAATTAGAGTAGGCCTGTTGAATCAATTGGATTCCCATGTATCTTCTTGACTCAACACTCAGCCGTTGATTGGATGGACCTCTTCTAGCTGAGATGACCAATTGACCAGACTGAGTGGCCTGTTTCAGTCGGTATCAGAAGGCAGCTGTTCCCTGGGTTCAGACAAATTCTAAACTCAATTGGCATAGTTTGGGCTGATTTGTGTTAGATCCTGATAGAAGCAGAACGCCTGGACTCAGTGCCAAGTTGAAATGCAGCAACCAATTCAGAATCAGGACAGAAATTGGATTGGACAGGATGAGTCCTAGATGAACTCAAGCCTGAAATATCTCTTGACACTGACGTTGTCCCACTTTGGGGACATCATGAGAAGATAAGATTATCTGGAAAAGTCAATAACGCAGGGAAAGGTGGAAGGCAGCAGGAAAAGAGGAAGATCAAATACAAGATAGAATGACTTCTTAAAGGAAACCAGAGGTGTGTGTTTGCAAGAGCTGAGCAGGGCTGTGGAGTACAGGACATTTTGGAGATTGCTCATTTATGAGTTTGCCGTAAGTCAGAGGTGATTTAATGGCACATAACAAGCACAGTAGCTTTGGGTCTCCAGATGTTCTTGGACTAAAACTCCCAGAAGCCTCCATCACTAGCTCTGCAACCAAGATTTCTGGGATTTATATTTCACTTCTGAGAGCTGTACTTTTAAAAAAAATCTTTCTTCAGCACCTTACAAGCTGGAAGGTTCCTTGAATGTATTAGGACCATCTTTGGCACTGCCTCTTGCATTTCTGTGGCATTTAAGGCTACCAAATATGCTGTAGTGGATAGAATGACAGCCTAGGACGCTGGGGACCAGGGTTTGAATCCTGGTAACTCACTGAGGAAGTAGAATGGGTAAAACCACTCCTTAAAACATCTCTCTTACCTGAAAGCCCTAATAGGACCAACCCTAAGTTGGTTCTTACAGCGGACCACAGCAAACTATGGCAAGTCCTTAAAGCAATGGTGGCCAACCTTGGCCCTCCAGATGTTCTTGGACTTCAACGCCCAGAAATCCTGGCCAGCAGAGGTGGTGGTGAAGGCTTCTGGGAGCTGTAGTCTAAGAACTTCTGGAGGGCCAAGGTTGGACACCACTGCCTTAAAGAAATGGGAGTGCCTCACCACCTTATCTATCTCCTGAGAAATCTATATGTGGAATAGGAAGCAACAGTTAGAACTGGATATGGAACAAGTGATTGGTTCAAAATTGGGAAAGGAGTACGACAAGGCTGTATATTGTCCCCCTGCTTATTTAACTTATATGCAGAATACATTGTGCGAAAGGCTGGACTGGATGAATCCCAAACCAGAATTAAGATTGCCAGAAGAAATACCAACAACCTCAGATATGCAGATGATACCACTCTGATGGCAGAAAGTGAGGAGGGATTAAAGACCCTCGTAATGAGGGTGAAAGAGGACAGCGCAAAAGATCATGGCCACTGGTCCCATCACATCCTGGCAAATAGAAGGGGAAGATATGGAGGCGGTGACAGATTTTACCTTCTTGGGCTCCATGATCACTGCACATGGTGACAGCAGCCACAAAATTAAAAGACGCCTGCTTCTTGAGAGGAAAGTGATGACAAACCTAAACATGCTGGAAGGACAGATCCTGAAGCTGAGGCTCCAATCCTTTGGCCATCTCATGAGAAGAGAAGACTCCCTGGAAAAGATCCTGATGTTGGGAAAGTGTGAAGGCAAGAGGAGAAGGGGACGACAGAGGACGAGATGGTTGGACAGTGTCATCGAAGCGACCAACATAACTTTGACCCAACTCCGGGAGGCAGTGGAAGACAGGAGGGCCTGGCGTGCTCTGGTCCATGGGGTCACGAAGAGTCGTACACGACTTAACGACTAAACAACAAACAAGTCAGTTCTGACTTGATGGGACAAAGCAACAGTTAGACTTTGATCTACTTAGCACAAAGAAGGGGGCCCGCCACAAATCACATCATCTGAGTATTTAAATACACCGGGGATGTCCCATATTCTAAGTTAGAAGCAATGTCTCCCAGGAGGCCCACTGGGGAACTGAACCCCTGACCTCTGGCTCCTCAGCCAGATCCCCAACTCACTGAGCTACCCATTATAGCTTAATGATTCCTATATTTGGGGAGGGAGTGGGGAGCGATTCATTACAAGCCTCTAATAACATCAACCTAGGCATTTCCAAGCTCTTCGTTCTAATCAGAACAAGGTAAAATAAAGGACTTGGAAAATGCATCTACCTGTCAAAATGGGGCAAATCCACTCGGAGAGGACTGGCTGACTGCCAGTTCCAATATCAGCCGCATTTCTGCCTTCGCACAGATGTCTGATTATTCCTCTTCCTCGGCTAATGTGGATTCTTGTTAAGCTGCATAATTCTGACCTTCCGCTGTCAGACAAGGGGCGGCCTTGCCAAGTAATGGCTCAGATTAATTAAACAGGCCATTTATTTATTTATTTCAGGCCTAGATTCAATAACGGTTTCTCCCTCCCCCCACCTGCCCACCCCCTTCCTTAGCCTTCATGGTTTTCGTTTGCATTGTGTCTGAAAATATGAGATTTTGGGGTGGGGGCTTTAGATAGAATTGAGGTGCAGCTATTTATCTAATCCTCGTGTTCTTTCTTGCACGAATTGAAAACTGTCTCCATCTGGAATAGCACGATACAGGATACAACTTGTGTGTGTGTGTGTGTGTGCTACATAAGATCTAAGACTATGACACTTAATTGTCCATTATCACATGGATAATGAAGCATGCTTCTCAGAGTTTTGTTTTGCTGTTGCTATTATTTTTCTAAATGCATCCTTCCCTTGTAAGTAATTAAAATCTCTTTGGGTCCTACCAAGGATGGAGACTCCCAAGTCGCAACTCAGATTCAACTTGGGGGTTTTTTGGGGGGGGTCCTCAGACTCAACTCTTGACTTGGACCCATTTTTCTGAGTCGTGTTACAAGTCCCTATTAGAGAAGAGCCATCCTACCTTCTCCTGCCGCCAACATCATCCTCAGAGGCAGATGTTGATAGGCCGAGCACATGTACAGAGGCATAGGCCAGCTCCGGAAAGGGAAGTCAGCTCACCGTCTCTGTGCATGTCCATGTGCCAGCCTGGTTTCCCTTCCTGGCCTGCTGTCTGCAGATGTGCCCCCCCCCCCAGGAAGGGGGCATTGACTCAAGACTTTGGGCTTTGGACACTGGCCCAAAAACTCTGACTCGGGACTCAGACTTGCCAACATCCTTGGGTCCTGCAGTACCATCTTTCGCCAACAGATGTCATGTCTTCCCTAACCAGGAGAGACAAAGCTGGAGACAGAACTAGGAGATCTACTAATCCCCACAACCTTCCGGCAGATGCATTTGGGGTCTTTCGTTACTGCCAGGGTTTCCCCCTGATCCTGTAGTACTGCTACTAGAGGTTGTGCTCCAAAATTTAATTATTTAATTTATTTAAAATATATTTTTTTCTCCCACCTTTATAAAATGTGACACTACTGCCCTTCTCTGTGTCATGCATCAAAAGGGATGATGGGGCCCAAAGTTGGGCACCCACTGGTATTCTCTTCCTCTCTTGGATCCCTGACTGCCTAGGATCCTCCAAGAACTTGGGATCACTCAAGAAGAAATGAAAAAGAATACAAAAGGGGAAAAAAGGAAAAAATAATTAAATACAATCAAGTCAGTGGGATGTATGGGATGGAGCAATAGACGAGGACTCGGGAGACCTGCGTTCAAATACCTGTTTGATAATGGAAACTCATTGAGATGGTGGATCTGGTGAAAAAAAACAACACTCCTTACATTTCCCACTTGCTTTGACAATCCGCCTAGAGTGGGCTAATATGTCCAGATAGGCGGGATAGAAATAAAATAAATAAATAAATAAATAAATAAATAAATAAATAAATAAATAAATAAATAAATAAATCCTGTTAGGGTCACCGTGAGTTGGATGTCACATAACATACCCGGGGCTTCCAGATCAACAGCAACCCATTTCTTGAGATTCTCCTCCAAGTCATGAAATGCGGGTGGGAGAGAGAGAAGCTCCTGGTAAGGAGGAAAAGACCATTAAAAGAGCTAGAGAGAAAAGGAGGAGAAAGACAGACCTGCAAAGTATTACATAAAGGGAAAAAGAAAGATCATCGGCAGGGCTGTGGGGCATTTCCAGTGGATGAAGAGCCGGTACCTCAGGAAGTTTCCAATAATATTGGATTGTTTTATCAATTACCGTATTTTTCCATGTATAAGACTATACTTTTGTCCAAAATCTTTAGACTAAAAATTGAGGGTCGTCTTATACACGGAAGCAAGCTAAGGAGAGTACAAAAACCAGTGGAAGGGAAAGCAGGGATCAAAGCGATCCTGCAGCGCTTTGATCCCTTTCCCTCTACACTTGCTAAGCCCCACTTAGATTTCTTAATTTTTGGATTAGAAAACCGGGGAGTGTCTTATACATGGGGTGTCTTATACATGGAAAAATGCGGTATATCTGGATTTCTCCCCCCGCCCCTTAAACGTTGTGTTGCATTCTTTGGCGGTTTCTTTTCCAATGTATGACATCACAAAACACTGTGTCTGAGACTTCAATGCTTCATGGGCATCTGTAAAATCCCATGGGTTGCCACAGCAACCAAGCAAATTAAAAGCAGTGAGGGCAGATGAGGTCAAGGGCAGTGAGGGCAGATGAGATAAAAATAGCACTGTGAGGAAGCGGCCCTGGGGGAGGGTTCAGAGGGAATGACTTGAACCATCAAGAACCAATGGGAACATTCAGCATACCTAGTTCTGCTTTTGCAAATATTCACATTTCAAAATGAATATCACTGGTGAGAGAATCTTCATCACCACCCTAGCTTTGGGTGATACAGACAGAGAGAGACCCAGCACAATGGGATTTAACATATTGTATATTGCCGAAAGCTAGCTCCAGCTGTAACTAATGTAGTTCTGGTCCATTATTTCTCAATATAAAAAAAATCCCAAATTAATTGTAAGCTGTCGCATCCTAGAACGGCTCCCAGCAAGTCATAGTGGTAAGCTGTTTTAAAATGGTAAGCCTAGCAAAACTGTCATTATCCCATTTTCCTGCCTACCTTCCCCGAGCTGGAAGGCATTACACTTAACTTTATAAACCGTGCCCGTTTTTCATCGTAGTGTAACATGAAATTCCTCCGGCCGGCTCGGTATGTTATCTGGTGGAATGTAGAAAAATGCAAATTGGAAGCAGAAGAAAAGAGAGATGGGGCCGAAGGGAGAATTTTCCCGAAAGAGAAGTTTAAAAAGAGGAAGGGAAAGAGGGGGGGGGGCAGGGAGAGGCTTTTACTACTTTGGGTTCTGACAAACCATTTTGGTATTTACACACACACACACACACACACACACACACACACACACAAACACACACACGGGGATTAAAATATTGCTCAGGGAATATAAATATCAGAGAGAGAGAGAGAGAGAGAGAGAGAGTCAAGGGTCAGCCATATCTTCATATTATCCAGGACAGAAATAACACAATGATCACAGTGGGTTTTGCACAATATTTAGATGTCGAAAGCCCTTAGTGCAATTTTTACATTTTGTTTTTGATGTGTTGTTTATCATTTATTTATTTATTTATTTATTTATTTATTTATTTATTTATTTATTTATTTATTTATTTATTTCATGAAATCATAGAATCATGGAGTTGGAAGGGGGTCTCTAAGGCCTCGAGCCCAATCCCCTGCTCAAGACAGGAATGCAAATCCAAATATATATTTCATTTATTTGTATTCCGGCCCAATTTCATGCAAAGCATCGCTCTGGGCAGTTGACCGCAACCTACTGAAGCCAATACACCTCCTTGCCCCAATCCAATCCTAAATGAACTCTGTCCAATAAAATATCCCATAACAGACAAACAAAGGTATTGGCGGCTGGCCAGCTAACATGCTCGCCATTACTGTGGGGAGAAGATCTCACTAAAGTTTGCCTGGCGAGTCTCCGGAGAGATATGGATGCACTACTGAGAATGCTTGGCTCCTTGTGAAGAACTTCTTTGCCTCCCTCAGAGTAGCCACCTGTAGGAGACCAGCCTGGATGGATGGGGTGGGGTGGGCTGATATTCTTCGAAAGAAGTGCTGATATTCTTCGAAAGAAGTGCTCCAACAGATAATCAGAGTCCCAAGCCATTAAAGGCTTTGTATGTGAAGACCACCATCTTGAACTTGGCTCAGAAAGGCACAAGGAGCCAATGACGTTGGGCATTGGGTTAGATCCAGAGTTGACTAGGACAAGACTCTACAGTCTCATCACCCCAATGGATAAAGGGTAGAAAGCTTGAAATTTTTACTCTTTTCGACTACAGCTTCCAACTTCTCTCTTGCCAGCATCATAGAGATGCTCAACAATGATAAACCACTCATTGAACATCTCACATGTCTTGAAAATCCTATGGAAGCCATCACAAACTGGAAACCACTTGATGGCACATAATAATACAACAGTCATGGTGAAATTATATGCCTTCCAGTATCCAAGGCTGGACCAAGCAAGCAGGAGGGTGCTTTTACATGTATATGCTTGCTCGTAAGCAATCAGGCCCGGTGGCTCTGATATAAGCAGAGCTATGAATCTGCTGTGGGATTTAGTGCAAATGTTATATGAGCTGTCTAAGGTGCTGAATTTATTTGGGGGTGAGGGTTCAATATCTTGGATGACTCCTCTAAAGTTTGTCAGAGCTGGAAGGGCCCCTCAGGATCATTGAGACCAGCCCCTGTCAAGGAGGCTGAGTGGGGAATTGAACCCCCAACCTTTGGTTCTGTAGGCAGACACCTAAACCACTGAGTCATCCAGCAGTTCATTCAGACTAAAACCCGGAACAGATCCATCTTCCCATTGACATCATGAGCCACAAGGCCTCACAGATGGTAGCCATCCCAGAGGCAAGAGTCTGGCCAATGGGTGAACAGAATTATGGGTAAGTCAACTTTGATCAGTCCTGCCTGGCCCATCTTAAATTCTCATTAAAATCTTTGGAAGCCATCTTAGCCAGCAGAAAGAAACGTGCAGGAGACAAACTTTCAGTTCACTCTCCTTTTAGGTTTTTTCAGTGGAATCCTCTTTCATTTTGGGGGTCCTTTTGGGTACCCGGCCTTTTGATAAACCTCAAAGGGCCCCAATCTTTCATATGTTTGTGTTTCAATTTTCCTCATTCATGTCTCTGGCATTGGACCATGCTAAGCCCTACGGAACCCTTAAAACTACTCCAAAACATCAGGGTCAAAGCAACAGGCAAGCATCTACCACAAAAGGAATCAACACAACAATTGTGGCTGAGAAACAAAAAAACATGATCAGACCTATGGAGCAGTCATTTTATATCCCATCTCAATTAGCATCATCTTCAGGAGACAATATAGACATGAAAGAGAAGAGTCTTGGATCCAAACTGTCTAAAAGATTTCATCTCCTTCTGAGCCATTCTGGGAATTAAGATAATCAGGGGAGGCCTTTCTCTCAGTCCCATCATCCTCACAGATGCATTTGCTGGGGACTCAGGAGATGGCCTTCTCTATGGCTGCTCCCAGACTTTGGAACTCCCTCCCACAGGAGGCCAGCCTGGCCCCATTTTGATGTCTTTCCACAAGCAGGCAAAGACCTATCTCTTCAGGCAGGCTTTTCCATAGTGGCTGGCAGCCTGAGAGACTTTTTAAAGATCGATTGTTGTGTTCTGTTGTTTTAAATGTGTTTTTAATACCGAATTGATTGATTGTTTTTAATATAATACTGGCTTAATTCTTTTTAAATATTTTTATAGTCACTGTATTTAGCTTTTAAAAATTGTCTTTTAATTGTCATAAACTGCCTTGGTCCCTTTTAAGGAGAAAGCTGGGTTAAGGAGTATTATAGAGAGGGAGGAAGAGAGGGAGGGAGGGAAGTTGTCATCAGACTCATTGTATTTCATTGTCACCATTAGCGGGACCGATGACCTTCCCAATGAGGAAATCCAAATGAAATAGACTAATTCCACTCTCTTCTCTGAATCTCCTGCATTTCAGAGTCTTTCTATTGTGAAGCCACAAAAAGACTGGAAAAAAAAATGAAAGAAAGCGTGTCTTTCAGGTCTTGCTTCCATTCAGAAGGAAACCCCAAGATCCTTTGTAGGAATGTTACGGTAATGAGTTTCATAACATCTCCTAAGCATGATCTGCCTTCCATTTGAAGTGGGGCTACCACGGGACCTGCAACATAATGTTGTGGTGGGAAATGCGCCCCCTCAGAACATGGCCAAAGAGCCAGAAAAATCCACAACAACCACAAGCATGTTTACTTCTCCATTCTATTCCCGCTTCCCCACAATTCTTTCGTCTATCCCACACAATCTGTTTCTGTTCCATGTTCCCTGAGGATGCTCATTTCTAAGGCTTCTTTAACTAAAGATTTGTAGAACATGCAAGGCTCTCATAAATCTCAAGATATCTCCCTCTTGTTCACAGTCAGTGCCTCTCTGGCCAGGTACACAATGAACCTCAATAGATGGGCACAGAAACAGAACGGATGGACCATTCTGTTATAGTGGTTAGACTTGGGTTCAAATCCTCACTCAGACACCAAACTCAGAGGGGAGGCCTTGGGCCCTTCAAGGCCAGAACTAAGATGGGGGCAAATGGAGCTTCACCCCAGGGCACTCAAACGTAGAAATTTGCCAGAGGGTCAGTATATACTCGCTCCATAAGACGCACCTTTCCATAAGACGCACCAATTTTTTAGGAGAAGAAAACAGGAAAATATAATCTGTTTTCTTTGCTCCATAAGACGCACAGACTTTCCACCCCCCTGTTTTGTGGGGAAAAAGTGTGTCTTATGGTGCAAAAAATACGGTAAATCAAATAAATAAATAAATAAATAAACTTTAGAAGTGACTCTCCTGCTAGGTTTCTGGAAAATAAACATCAACCTCTTCCTGCCTTGTTCATTTTCCTTTTTTAAAAAAAAAACATGCACTTTCACTTTCTTTATGTATGGAGGGGAATGAAATTCTTCCTTTCCTTTTCCCTGGGGGGAAGTGCAGAGTGGGTGGAGAATGTTATTGCCTGCCCCAGTTACGGTTCTTGAGGCCAGTCCTACAGTAGTTTTCTATCCTGGCCTACTTCTTCAGCTTGTTGTGAGGATGAAGTGGAAAGGAGAAGAGCCATGCCCCCCCACCCCATCTTGATTTCACTAAAGGAAAGAAGGCTGAAAATACAAGTTGGAAGACACCGTTGTCGGGTATGACGGGAGCGAGTTCTGCTCTTCCACTTTCTCTGCTCTTTGTGTGACAAATATATAGAGGTTCTATATTTACTCTCACTGCCCAGTCTTACTCCACTTTTCAAGTGGCTTTTGTTTTAAAAATGCAAAAAAGAAAAAAAAAAAGAAAGGCAAGGTTCTCAGGGCTAAATCCGATGTTAATCCTAATTGGAAGTGATCCGTTGAAATGAAGAAGACTTGTTAGTCACACAAGTCATATAAGTTCCATTGATTTCTAGTTGGAACCAAAATTGGATTTAACCTGCAGTTTTAACTTTCCCCAGCGGAGGGTTTAAAAATAAAGATCAGGAGGAGGAAGTCAAAAAGATCAAGTGCTCTAAAGACACTGAGATGGTGCTGCCCCCTCCCCAAAGACCCACCTTTAATTAAAAGTTGGGTTGACTTCTTGCCTTTTCAGATAATTATGGTAGGCCTTGATTTTGCAGAAAGATGTACTTCCTGAAGGTGGAGAAAAACACCCCCATGAAATAGGGCTGTACAAATTCCGTGGAATGGGAGGATGGCTATGGATTCCCTGCACCCTATCTGGGGCTGTCTAATTTCTGGCTGCTGCCCAAGATGGGACTATTCCATTTATGAGACTCTTGATTTGGTGTGGAAGGTAATTGTAGAGCTTGAGAATGGATCTCAGCCTGGTCTGGAGCAATTTGCACCTAATCCAGTTTGATGCATCCTCTGGATTCAAACTGATATGTGAACCAACTTAATGTCAATTTGTATTGGAAAGCCGGAATAGCTATAGTGGTTGCTATCTCAACGCTATCTCAACTACCATGTCTCCCATTATGAGCCTACTTGAGTGTTAAGATCATCAGGAGAGGCCAGCACCTTGGCAGGCGCATCTGATGTGGACTCAGGAAGAGGGCCTTCTCTGTTGCTGCTCCCAGACTCTGGAACTCCCTCCCACTTGAGGCCAGCCTGGCCCCATCTTTGCTGTCTAGCAGGCTAGCTTTCCTTCAGTGGTTGGTTGCCTGACTGGGATTTTTAAACAGTTTGTTGTGCCTTATGGTTTGGCTGTGCTTTCAGTATTGCTTGTGTTTGCCATTTTGCTGAGTGGTATTTGTTTGTTCCTTAATATTTTTACACTTTTTGTTTTTAGTTTTAATATTGTCTTTTTCATGAGGTAAGCTGCCTTGGGTCGTTTTTTTTTTTTTTAATATATTTTTTTATTTATTTATAACTATAACAAAAAAATCATATACATAAAACATATACACTTACAACACAATAACAGTGTTCCCCACCACCATATACGGGACCTCTTGCCATATTCTTCTTTTTCTTCTTCTTCTCATTCTTCTTCTTCTATTGTCCTCCTCTCCAGAACTGCATAGATTCTTGATTTGGAGCTCTCCCTTTTCCCCTTATTAACACATATTCCAAAAATTTGCCCCATATTACATAAAAATTATTCTTTTTCAACTCTCCTTTCTTCATCTTTAAATTACAAGTTAATTTATCATTTAATGCTATATTCCATATTTCTTTATACCATTCTTCAATTTGTAATTCAGTCTTTAATTTCCACTGTCTAGCAATAATCAATCTAGCTGCTGTTATTAAATTAGTTATCAATTCTTTAATCATTTTGTCATATTCCACATTCTCATATATTGATAACAAAGCAATCTCAGCCTTACATTCTATATCTTTTCCACAGATACAACTTAATTCTTTAAAAATTTGTCTCCAGAAACTTTGTACCTTTTCACATTCCCACCACATATGAAAGTATGTACCAACTTCTTTCTCACATTTCCAGCAGACATTCGGATGACTGGTGTTGATTTTGTTTAATTTTACTGGTGTTAAATACCATCTTAAACTAAGTTTAAAAAAATTTTCCTTTATTCTTACTGACATCAATCTTAAAATCCTCATTTTCCATATCCTCCTCCATTCTTCTTCATTTATTCTTTTCCCAATATCTTGTTCCCACACCAATTTCAATCCTTCTTTCTCACTTTCTTCTTCCTCTAAATTAAGAAGTGAATAAATTTTACTCACTGTACCTTTTACTGAGTCAGTCATCTGAATGTCCTCATATGAGAATAAAAATTGCTCAAATTTTGTGTGTTCTCTACCTTTATTATATTTATTTGCCCATTCCTTAGTCCATCTTTCCAGTTGTACATAGTTCAACCATGAAATAGTCTTGTTTTGAAATACTTGTTTCATTTGATCTATCGATCTCATTTTATACAGCCAATCTTTCAGTCTAAT
This sequence comes from Pogona vitticeps, assembly GCF_051106095.1. Lineage (NCBI taxonomy): Eukaryota > Metazoa > Chordata > Lepidosauria > Squamata > Agamidae > Pogona > Pogona vitticeps. Next base: position 10,149,444 of record NC_135795.1, read on the forward strand.
CACTTTTTCTTCTTTAAATAAATCCATATACACCTTCATATTGGTAGGAAAATCTTCTATTTCTGTCACTAATCTAAATGGAGAGTATGATGAACATAAATTCTTTTTATACTTATACCATATATTTAACAGTGTCTTTAAAAAGGGATTATTAACTTGACTTATTTTGTCTTTCTTACCTTTAGCAAATAAATATTTTTCTATATTTCCCTGTAATTCTGATGATTCCATTTCCCACCAAATTAACGGAGCCTTGGGTCGTTTTTAAGGAGAAAAGTGGTGTAGAAAGAAAGAAAGAAAGAAAGAAAGAAAGAAAGAAAGAAAGAAAGAAAGAAAGAAAGGAAGGAAGGAAGGAAGGAAGGAAGGAAGGAAGGAAGGAAGGAAGGAAGGAAGGAAGGAAGGAAGGAAGGAAGGAAGGAAGGAAGGAAGAAATGTGCATGAAAGCTGGAGGCACGGTAGACTTGAAAGAGCAAAATAAATCTTTCCAATTTCAGACAGCTAATTCCAGGGATCTGTGTACTGAATTTTTTGTTTGTTTGTTTGTTTAATTTTTTAGCTGAAGCAATTTGATCTAAATTTATCTGTAAATTGGCTCCGTTTCCCTCCTATGCACACCTGGAATCCACTTCAATCCAGATTTCATTCAAATCATTCTGAATCTGACAAATGTAAAGAGTAATGTGGGCTTTAGTAGAAGCTGGTGCACAGCCCTAGCAGATAACAGTCAAATTTTCACCCTCCACACACAACACCGTGATAACAACAGGATGGGGCTGGGGGGAAACCACAGTATGTAGAGAAGTATGGAGAAAAACAGGACAAAAGGAGAGGATGCTCAGAGTCAGCTCCATATTCTTGGATGGAAAATACTGATTGATGTGAAGAAGGGAAAGACAGAACTGGGGGAGGAAGACTGTAGTAGAACGGTGGTTCCCAATCTTGAGTACCCAGATGTTCTTGGACTACAACTCCCAGAAATCCTGGCCAGCACAGCTAGTGGTGAAGGCTTCTGGGAGTTGTGGTCCAAGACCATCTGGGGACTCAAGGTTGGGAACCACTGTAGTAGAACATCCTGGTAGAGGCCCTCTTTGGCTGCTAGAACATAAGCCTCATGAAGTGCAACAATCTGTGGCTCAACCCATATTGCTTCTGTACTCCACTTTCCCTTAGAGGGACTACCAAGCGGCTTGCACTTTTGCCACTGTCATGTATCAGCATTGCCAGTAGATTCTTTTAGTCTGAACTTTGAAGTCCCTCCAAGGAAAAGTTTTGAAGCCTCTCTAAAGTGGAGTACAGAAGCAACTTGGGGTGTATAAATGCAGTACCCAAAGTGCTGAATCAATGAGAACAAACCTATCCATTTTAAAGGAAATCAAACCCGAGTGCTCACTGGAAGGACAGATCCTGAAGCTGAGGCTGCAGTACTTTGGCCATCTCATGAGAAGAGAAGACTCCCTGGAAAAGCCCCTGATGTTAGGAAAGTGTGAGGCAAGAGGAGAAGGGGATGACAGAGGATGAGATGGTTGGACAGGGTCATCAAAGCTACCAACATGAATTTGACCCAACTCCGGGAGGCAGTGGAAGACAGGAGGGCCTGGCGTGCTCTGGTCCATGGGGTCACGAAGAGTCGGACACAACTAAACGACTAAACAACAACAACAACATTCAGCACATCAGTTATTTCCCACCAAGACTACATCTCAATGTGGATTCAATGTCTCCATAAACCTGGAATCACTGCATGTGTCCCCATCTTTGGGGAGAAGAGAGTGATTTAACCTCAAATGCATGACATCAGCTCATGGAAGACAGTGCTGGATCTATGAGTATGGGCTGGCATGGTAGACTCAGTTCTTCCCTGAAGTAATTATTTGCACTAAAACAATGTTGCCTTTCTATGCATTGTCTGTAGTGGGTAATAGTCTTGCATCTCAATTTACAGCTTTCAAATAATGAACAGATGTGGTGGGTCAAGATGGGTGAGATGAATTAGCCAGCTCGGCTTTCTGCAGCTCTCTTGCTCTCTTTTCTGTCGCTCTCAGATCATCAGTATCACTTTGTGGAGAGCCAGCACGCCTTCGACTTCTCAATTTGCATCTTAACAATAGCTTCTCTTGGTCCTTGACAATAATTAAGAATTCCTCCAGGATTCATGTAATGGATTTAGCCACTGAGGAAGGGAAAATCTCAACCAGCAGCTTTGAGGAAGAGTGACGCCTCACATGGTATAAAATTTACAAAATGATGATGATGATGTCACGGAGTGAGGGGGGGAAAGGAAAGGAAAATCAATTCATAAATGAGAAAATTAATTAATTAAAATAGACTGAACTCCAGATTTCACATGTAAGAGTAATAGACCAATCAAGAAGTAAACATAGATAGGCTTAAGAAGGGTGGATTTGGCTGCAGGGTTCTGTGCCTTAATCTCATTCCCATTACACTTGTGCAGGTGTGCGTATGTTTGTGTGTTGTGGGGTAATTTTCTATCCTCAGAAGCTATGTGTTAAATAACACCCTCCATGCAAAAAAAATTAAAAAATGGAGAACTTAAAAAAAACGGAAGCACTCAAATCCCGCTTTGGCTTGGTTTTGGCTGAGTTGTGGGATTTGGGGAGTCCTACGCCCCATTTTTTGCAAAATTGCTAATCCTGGAGTCTTCCAAGAGCAGAAAGTAACATTTTTGGGCTTTGGGCAGGAGAATGGAGGGTTCGCCATGAACAGGGACTGCAACAATGGCATCCTCCATCTTGACTACTGTAATACACTTCACCTGGGACTGCCCTGAAAATTCACCAGAAGCTCTAGTTGTGTAAAATGTCTCAGCCAACCTGTTGTTTGGCATACATGCCAATTCAGTGTCATTGCTCTGGCCCACAAATCTCTAAATGGATGGAGAGCAGAACAATCAGAAAGCTGATTGGCCCAGAATTTGCACTCTTCAACTGGTGGCCTTATGACATGCCTCATAACTTCTGGCCCTGTTAAAGGCACTGTGCAAAATACATGTCTGTGTGCATGTTTCAGTAGTAGCGCCTCGATTCTAGAACCCCCCTCCCAAGTAGGTGGCCAGAAATACATTATTCCTTACCATTTTTCAAAAAAACTCAGTCGTATTTACTGGGTCTTTAAATGACAGCCAGAATTCTTTTGGGAAAACAGGGAGAGCAAGAGATTTACATGAGACCTACTGGATATCTCAGTGGTTTAAGTCATCTGGCCGTGGAGCCAGAGGGAGGGAGTTCGATTCCCCGCTGTGCCTCTTTGACAAGGTCTGGACTTGATAATCCACAGGGTCCCTTCCAGCTTTGCAGTTCTAAGAGGATGATGAGCATTTTGTGTGGACACATACAGGGAGCTCTCCTTGGCATAACTGGACATGCCCTCTTTCCAGATCAGACATGCAACCCATCACACACATGCTTGCATTAAGAACAGCCCACCAGAGGGGGGAAACTGCTGGCCAACGGCCAGCGGGCACATTTTCCTTAATAGTATTCAGCGGCTTTGTCTATTTTATTGTAAATCACTTGTAAAGCTTTGGCGAGCAGAAAAGTGATTAACGACCAACATTAATAAATCATAACAAATAAATGATGGCTGAAATCCAGCGGTATAACTTACACCGCATAAGGATCATGACACTACCAGCCTGACACAATGTAAGTTATGCCGCTAAATTTCAGCCCAGAGATGCAGATAAAATATAAATGTGTGACTACCATTCCCTCACCACTCTTACAGGACTGCTTATTTCCTTATATTTATATACAAGTAAGAAAAACACAAGAGAAGTCCAGAGGTGTGGACTTCACAGGTATGGGAGAGACAAAAGCCTTTTTCAGATACAGTGGTGCCTCGCTTAATGAGCGCACCGTATAACGACAAATCCGCATAGCGATCCCGTTTTCGGGATCGCTAATGCGGAGGCATAGCGTCGGCCCCAATGGGGAAAACTTGCATAGCGAAGATCGGTAAGCGTTTCGCTTACCGATCTTCGCTTTGCGACACCCGCAGATCAGCTGTTCGGCGGTTTCAAAATGGCCGCCGGATGCCCAAAATGGCCACGCGCAGCATTTTCACGCCCTCCCCTCGCTTACCGAGGGTGCGAAAATGGCTGCCGGACCCTGGAAACTTCGCTAAACGGTGAGTTTTGTGCCCATTTGGAACGCATTAAACATCGTTTAATGGGCTTCCCCGTTCCGTTTAGCGAAATTTTCACATAGCGAAGGTTAATCCGGAATGGATTAACCTCGCTATGCGGGGCACCACTGTATTAATTTGTGTACAAAAGAACATCTTAAGGAAACTTATAGGGATAGTGCTGTTGGTCTGTGTCCTTTCCTTTCCTTGTTCATGACGCACCTGGCTGTATTTCAAATGTGGTTCCTGATTGGCTAGGATCACCAGTTACAACAAGAGAGGAAGCTTGCTACCCCCTCTGGCTTCCTTCATCTTCATGACGGGCAGCACACAGCTGATTCTTCTGGGACTCACATCAAGATGGCATCTTTACATCCCGCACTTGATCACTAATTGGCTGGAATCACTTGGGAAGCTGGGATGGCCCAAAACGAAAAGGACGAGAAAGACTACATTGACAGTAGCATCACTGGAAGAACGCCGCTGTGAATAACCCTGAAGAGGTGGGAATAAAAGAGAGGCACTGTCAGCTGCCCCACTAAATTCATCATCGTTTAGTCATTTAGTTGTGTCATGACCCCATGGACCAGAGCACGCCAGGCCCTCCTGTCTTCCACTGCCTCCCGGAGTTGGGTCAAATTCATGTTGATCTCTTCGATGACCCTGTCCAGCCATCTCGTCCTCTGTCACCTCCTTCTCCTCTTGCCTTCACACTTTCCTAACATCAAGGTCTTTTCCAAGGAGTCTTCTCATGAGGTGGCCAAAGTACTGGAGCCTCAGCTTCAGGATCTGTCCTTCCAGTGAGCACTCAGGGTTGATTTCCTTCAGAATGGATAGGTTTGTTCTCCTTGCAGTCCAGGGGACTCGCAAGAGTCTCCTCCAGCACCCACTAAATTACTCACACCCAAACAAAAATCGTGTTGGAAAACATTCAGCTCAACCTAAGATGGCACATTTGTTATTTTTCTTCTCTTTTTCTCTGTGGAACTCAGGGGAATTTTGATATGTCTTTCCCATTTCCTTACGTAGCACTTTGATCACAATAGCCCAAAGGGAATTGAGTTTTGCATTTTATTCTTCTTCTTATGGCTGGTACACGCAGAGAGAAATGTTACAGATGATGTAGGGCTGTCCCTGTTTAAATGAATGTAGAGCAGAATGGGAAGATGGGGGGGAGGGGAGGAAAGGACTTGCACGGCTTCTTTCCAACTTACCACCTCATTCATCAAGAGGTTCATCTCCAGTGCATAATTCCTCTGCTATGAGATATGCAGATGAAATGGGCTCTCACTAGTCAGCACTATGTTGCCCCCAGGCTGCCTAGACAAGCCATCATTTACACTAACTATGTTCTTGCTGCTCACAGTACTCTGCCCTCTTCTAGAAACCCATCGTTCTTGTCTTCCTTGGTGAACTTTAGTCCTCCATAAGGGAGTCTTGTCTAATCAGGGGGATACAGATGGGAAGATTAGTGTTTAACTAAATATTTGCTTTAAAGGAGGAGTAATGAAGGCAGTGGGATTCTGAGCTGTCTTTCCCTAGTTGAGGCTGGTGGCTCTGATTTCACAAAGGGGAGGTGAATCTGCTCTGGCTTTTACTCCGAACTGTGATGGATTGAGCCACAGTAGTAAGCTCTGTCTCTAAAACATGTTCTGCACCTTGAATTGCTCTTGTAAAATTTGGGTTAAAAGCCAGGGCAGGTTCTGCACCCCTGTGAAAGAAGTGTCACCAGCCTCTACTGCCTGGAGTGATTTCCCCTCAAATTCCGCAACTTGATTCTGCAACTTCGCTCAGATTCTGCAACTTGAACTGGGAACGTCATAGATAAATACAGAGCCCAACAGGATCATATCCAAAGGTTCAGTCACTCAGACATTCTGTTCTTGTAGGAGCCAACAAAATGTTGTGATGAGAAGGACAGAGCAAAAAATGATGGAAAATTCATTCTTTCTCTCTAGATCCTGAAAACAACGGCTCTCCTAAATAAATATCTTTTTACTTCAGCTTCCATAATACCCATCCAGCACAACTAGTGGCTATGCTGGCTGTAGGATTCAGGGAAAACTCTGGTCTGAATAAAGTAACTTTTCTAAGCTGTTGAGGACAAGGAGACTGTGGTTTGCATATTGATCTGGGGAGAAAAGAAGTGGCAGAGCAGAGAGTTTCCCAAGACGTCCAGAGAATAAGAAAGTTGAAGCACACATATTAATTTGGAATCACAACCCAAATGTTTGACAGAGAACTTTTAATTATAGCTCACCCTGAAATGTGCGAAGAGGGTGTTAAAATTACCGAAGGAGAAGCCAGGGAACGGGAACGGGGCTTTGCTTATAGAGCTGAATGGCCTCCCGTAATTGTCTTTTCTGCCTCCCACATTTTGTCTCAAGTACAAATGACTCTACGGCTTTCAAAGGACATGCAATAAATGCTGTCTGCTGGGAGGAAAGATAAGTCTGAAGAACCAGAATTCGGAAAAGAACAAAAGCTATGCGTATCCCTCGGAACTCAGCCTATGTGAGAAGAGGGTCTACATTTATTGTAACAGCAGAACAGATAGCAAGAGTTCGAGAAATCTGTTTTTCCTAAGCATTGGAAAGCAAAGTGCAGTGTGTGGAACAAGGCGATTCAGTAAGCAACAGTTAGAACGGGATATGGAACAACTGATTGGTTCAAAATTGGGAAAGGAGTACAAGGCTGTATATTGCCTCCCTGCTTATTTAACTTATATGCAGAATACATCATGCGGAAGGCTGGACTGGATGAATCCCAAACCGGAATTAAGATTGCCGGAAGAAATATCAACAACCTCCGATATGCAGATGACACCACTCTGATGGCAGAAAGTGAGGAGGACTTAAAGAACCGCTTAATGAGGATGAAAGAGGAGAGTGCAAAAAATGGTCTGAAACTCAACATCAAAAAAACTAAGACCATGGCCACTGGTCCCATCACCTCCTGGGAAATAGAAGGGGAAGATATGGAGGCAGTGTCAGATTTTATTTTCCTGGGCTCCATGATCACTGCAGATGGAGACAGCAGCCATGAAATTAAAAGATGCCTGCTTCTTGGGAGGAAAGCGATGACAAATCTTGACAGCATCTTAAAAAGCAGAGACATCACCTTGCCAACAAAAGTCCGAATAGTCAAAGCTATGTTTTTTCCTGTCGTGATGTATGGAAGTGAGAACTGGACCATAAAGAAAGCAGACCGCCAAAGAATTGATGCCTTTGAATTGTGGTGCTGGAGGAGACTCTTGAGAGTCCCCTGGACTGCAAGGAAAACAAACCTATCCATTTTGAAGGAAATCAACCCTGAGTGCTCACTGGAAGGACAGATCCTGAAACTAAGGCTCCAGTACTTTGACCATCTCATGAGAAGGGAAGACTCCTTGGAAAAAACCTTGATGTTAGGAAAGTGTGACGGCAAGAGGAGAAGGGGATGACCGAGGATGAGATGGCTGGACAGTGTCTGTGAAGCAACCAACATGAATTTGACACAACTCCGGGAGGCAGTGGAAGATAGGAGAGCCTGGCATGCTCTGGTCCATGGGGTCACAAAGAGTCGGACATGACTAAACAACTAAACGAAACGAAACGAAGGCATGGAGAAGAAATCAGTGCTCACATCTGGGCAGTAACACGGTGGAATCAGAAAATAAGTGCGCCTAAGGTCTCAAAATGAGTGGTTCCCAACCTTGGGTCCTCATTTGTTCTTGGACTCAAGTTTCCAGAAGCCTTCACCACATCTGAGTACTCTGGAAAACCCTGAAACGGGTGGCCATAAGTCAGAATTGACTTGATGGCTCAGGAGGCATTCGAGAACAAATTGGACAGCCATCAGATTTGCTTTGATTTGGATTCCTCCATGGAGCAGGGGGCTGGACTCAATGGTCTTAGAGGTCCCTTCCAACTCAATTACTCTGCAATTCTACAATTCTTAATCATGCACTTTGACATGGAGACCACGATGAGCTTTGCAGTGGTGAAAGGATACACCACGAGTGCATAAATGCCTCCAATCATTATGTAGATTGCTGAAACGACTTCCTTGTTGTGTGATGTATTGGAATCCTGTTAGCGTCTTCAACAAGGGATTATAGGGTTCAAGACACCCTTCCGTCATACTGGACCTACCTATACACATACATAGATGGGTCCTACAACAATTGGTAATTAACCATGGGAGTTCTATAGAACCAACATGTTCACAGTCTAATGTGGACAAGGCAGTGTTATAAACAGCGTTCTTGAAATGTTCCCATCGTTCAGGTGGATTTCCATTAGTCAGGCCTGGAAGGGTTTCCTCAAGCACTTGGGCAAATTCCGCCACTTTTCTTTGATTGTGAGTCCTGCTGATGTCAATACGTGACCTTCCTTCCTTTTTTGCTTGATACAATCTCTTTGTTCGCAGTTTTACTCTACTACACACCAGGGAGTGATCAGTGACTCCTGGACCCTTAGTGCACGGCAGGAGAGGAAGCTGAACACGTTCCATATGCATTGTCTCCGACGCATTTTTGGTATCACCTGGCAGGACAAAATTCCAAATAGAGGAGTCCTAGAATGAGCTGGAATTTTTAGCATGTATACATTACTGAAACAGTGACGTCTAGGTTGGCTTGGGCATGTCGTGAGAATGGCTGATGGTCAGATTCCAAAAGATCTCCTGTATGGAGAATTAGTGCAGGGAAATCACCCCAGAGGGAGACGACAGCTGTGATACAAGGATATCTGCAAGTGGAATCTGAAGGCCTTAGGAATGGACCTCAACAGATGGGAAACCCTGACATCTGAGCATTCAGCCTGGAGGCAGGCAGTGCATCACAGCCTCTCCCAGTTTGGAGACCCTTGTCCAGCAGGCCAAGGCAAAGAAGCAGTCCTGGAAGCAGAAAAATCAGGGAGCTCGACAGGGGACAGATTGTATTTGTCTTCATTGTGGAAGGGATTGTCACTCTCGAATTGGCCTCCTCAGCCACACTAGACGCTGCTCCAAGTCCTCCATACAGAGCACGTTACCATAGTCTCTCGAGGCTGAAGGATGCCTAACGACGTGTCACTGATCACCAGTTTCTTAGAGGAACAATAAGAGTGAGGTGTTCATTTCATGGACAGTTTGTAGCTTACCTGTAAAGGCAAAATGAATAATAGGATGCTGAATCAAGAAAACCTTGGGTTTGACCTAGGAGAGGTCTTCCAATGTTATTATAGCATCACTATGACTTATCATTGGCTGGAGAGCTCACCAAGGTAGATATCTCGCTGTGGGGTTAGTGGCTGGGTGTTCAGTTCCCCACTGTGCCTTCTGTGAGGTAGAGCCAGCATTTGTGGTCTTGAGCCTGCTGCACAGACCCAGGCTGCCGCCAGAAGGTGATGCTAAAACACTTGTGCATTCTGTGTCTACCTAGACAACCCTAGAAAGGATTGCCGTTACTCAGAATTGATTTGGTGGCACATGATTATTATGACTTTGACTTATCTCGGCTGTGTAATGCAACACAGCATGCCGTGAAAGTGTCGGATCCCTCTTTATCCGCCACTGTGCGTTGATTTCACTGAAGAAATTGTGCTGATGTTTGTGCTACATGCATCAAAATGGCTACTTAGGAATGTTACGTCTCCCTCTGATTGCACATGGACCTTCTACCAAGCAAATTACTTCAATGAAAGAGATCACAAGCAAAAAAGCTGATTTGCCACCTACAGTACTTCCTCTCCCAAGAAACTGGGAAGCTAGTCGTTGTATTATTCAGTACCCTCAAACTGTCTCTTCTCATATACCAGCATATCTGCCAGATCTTTAACTTCTCACCTTTAAAAGCATAAAGGGTGGCCTCAATTTCCTTTATTGCATTTTCCTAAAAGCTGCTTTACTCATCTGTTTAAGTCTGCAGACATCCCTTGTTTTGCCACTTTATAACTCACAGGCACCAGTCAAGCAGATGGTAAAAGAATATTTTATTTAATATAAAGCATATGGCGGCCTTTTAAAAAATTGAAACTGCTTCAGAAGATGTTTGTACATTTGCAGATCAAGGTCGGGAGACGGTGCCTTGAAAAGAGAGAGAGAGAGGAGTGAGATCTGCTTTCTACATCTTCTTGGTCGGAGAAAAGAAATAACAACAATTTAAGTAGGTGGCTGTTATATGTCACAAACTGTTTACAAGACCAAACATTCCATCGGATGTCATGTGAGCAGGGAATGCACATGGCAAACCTTGGAAGAGCAGATTTTAAAAGAGACCGTTCCATTGCATCCTAAGACCTTTGCCTCCGTTGACATTCCAATCCAATTTACATTTTCTGTTATCTCCAAAGAGCAGCACTATGTTGGGATCAAGAGCCCTATTCAGGCATTACAGAATGTGGTTTTGTCAATATCTGGAGTACTGTGTCCAGTTCTGGACACAGTACTTTCAGAAGGATGCCAACAAACTGGAGCAAGTTCAGGGGAGGGCAAGAAGGATGATCAGGGGACTGGAAACCAAGCCCTAGGTGGAAAGACTGAAAGAAGTGGGCATGTTTAGCCTTCAGCAAAGAAGATGGAGATAGGATCTCACTTTTCAAATACAGCGGTGCCTCGCTTAACGAGCGCACCGCATAACAACGAAATCGCATAGCGATCCGTTTTTTCGGATCGCTAATGCGATCGCTTAACGTTTTTTAAATAGGGCTAAATTCGCTTTGCGAAGACCGGTAAGCGTTTCGCTTACCGATCTTCGCAAAACGAAGCCCGACGATCAGCTGTTCGGTGGCCAAAATGGCCCAAAATGGCCGCGTGCAGCGTTTTCGCGCCCTCGTTAAGTGAGGCGAGGGCGCGAAAATGGCTGCCGGCCATTACGAAGCTTAGCTGAACGGTGAGTATTTGGCCCATTTGGAACGCATTAAGCCATGTTTAATGCGTTCCAATGGAAATCCCTGCCCCGTTCAACGATGCTTCAGCATAGCGAAGGTTAATCCGGAACAGATTAACCTTGCTATGCGAGGCACCACTGTACTTGAAAGCCAGTCATACAGAGGAAGGGCATGTTGATCGCCCCAGAGTGCAAGACATGTAACAATGGGCTCAAGCTACAGGGAGCCAAATTTAGACTGAATATCAAGAAAAAACCTCCTAACTGTTAGAGAAGTACAACAATGGAACCAATTACCATGGGAGGTGGTGAGCCCTCCCATGCTAGAGGTATTCAAGAGAAAATTAGACGACCCTCTGTCAGATCTGCTTTGATTTGGATTCCTGCATTGAGCAGGGGGGTTGGACTCAATGGCCTTGTAGACCCCTTCCAGCTCCATGATTCTATTATTATGTGAATATTGGGAAATGAAGTATAATTACTTCAGTGGATGGAACTGCTTTTTCTGGGGGTGGGGTGAGTGTGGAAGAAGGATTGTTAAATAGATGGGTCAAACAATTAGCGCGCTATATACCCATGCCCAGCTCATTCATGAACCGAGAACCTCCACATAATATTACAGGCTTGGGAATGGAAACAGTCTGAACAAGTCCTACAAGGCCAAGTGTGGGGCATCCCCATCTGTTTGCTCAATCAGTGGTCGGTGGTCGAAGCCCTGCCTGGGAGCTTCTGAAGACCCTTAGTGCCGATGGATTTGCTACTGATGAACTCACAGTGCAGTATCTCTCTAAGCACAAACTTGTGCCTGATTTCAGAAGCTAAGCAGGGTCAGGGCTGGTCAACATGGGGATGAGAGACCACTAAAGGACACCAGGGATCTCAGAGTAGGGCAAGACAAGAATTTATCCTGCATCCTATAGTTCTGTTGCCAATCAGACTTGGCAATACTGGATTTAATAGAGCAAAGCTCTGATTTGTTAAAAAGCAGCTTCTGACACTGGGTGAAATGAGGGAATTGAATAGACCTACAATTGCATGATTTGGGAGTTCCTTTCTTGGAACTAAACAAGGCAATACTGTACTGATTTCCAATTCAATGAAGGAATCCATTGTCTGATGTGAAAATAGTTCTCGTGGTGCTCTTTTTGGTACAATACCTTCGGTTTTTTTGGCTGCTGTGTTTCTACAGGCTATCTACAACTCCCACCGTCTTTGCCACACTGCGCTTTGCTCAGTTCTACTTCTGCGCTTCATGTCCCAGCTCTCAAAATTTATAAATATCTTCAAATGACACAATAACACTGCAATCACATTTCCTTGTGGCTTCAGAAATAATTCCATCCTTCCTTTCCCTATTCAGCTTGGGAAATCACTAGCGTTTCTCCTCTTATTTTCACTCTTCAAGCATAGCTAAGTCACCCGTAATGCGGGACTATTTGCAATACAGATCTAAACTAGAGGTCATTCTAGGAAGAAAAAATATATATAAAATATATTTCATCAGAAGTCCAAAAAGCTTTGAAAAAGGAGGAAGATAGATGGGGGGGGGGGACCGCAGAAGTTGCTTTCTCATCCCGAAGGGCACTGTTTCAAAGCTCAAGCAATTTAGCTATTGTGAAGCAGAGTGACATAAATGATTGGATCTAAAGGACTTCTGAGTCCAGCCGGTTTTCAGCCAATTCAATCAAAGCTGTGGATATTTTAAAAACACAAAATTGGCCCATTTCAGCTCAGAAGGGAAGATGTGAATGTGGATCCTGAGAAACTGTATTTTTTTTTAACATTACGGAACAGTTTAAAGAACGCTCTTTGGTAACGAAGCATAATACACATTTTGACATAAAGATTTTTATGAATGGTACCCTTTCTCCAGCATCCAATGGCTCAGCTATACCTCTCTTCTCATTCAAAATAGCATTTATTTATAAAAAGTAAAACTAAACCACCCAGCAATAAGTCACGAGTTGAAAAACATTTGGATGTTATCCTTCATCTTTTTTTTCCCATGATCTCAGGCCACAGATAATCTCAGAATACAAATATAAAACAAATCAATGGGTCAAATATTCACTTTGGTATCCCATGCTAGCACAATTGGGATGTTCTTCCCTTCCTCCTCCTGCTGAGCTATTTTGGGGCTAGGGTTCAGTACCATGGACAGCTCCTCTAACAATTGGAGGAGAGATGGGCACAATCTGGATTATGAACCGGAATAAAACATGAACTAGGCTGGCTCACGGTTTGCTTCATGCAACCCGTTTTGCCAAAATGAAATGAAGTGCCGAACCTCTTTCTGCTCAGTGCTTCATTTTCCTTTTGAGAAATGGATGTCTGCCCATCCCCTTCCCACTGCCCCCATCGCCTCCCTACCTGGTCCTGCCACCTCCTCCTCTCCTTCCTCCACCACCATCTTCAGACACAGTGGCCCAGCTTCCCTTCCAGAAGCTGGGCCTGCTGTCTCTGTGCATGTGCCTGCCTATCACTTGAAGACTGGAAGGGGAGCTGGAGAGATGTCTATGACAGAGGATGAGGAAGATGTAGAGGGGGCAGCAACAGGACCAAATGGGCAAAAGGGGCAGTGGGAAGGGGGCAGAGATAAACCACTTCATTTTTCTGGGGGCTCAGGTGTAGTTCATGGTCCCCGGGAAGCTACAAACCATCATGAACCATCTCAACTTTGGACTAAACTCTAGTGCAAATAAACCATGGCCATGACATCAGAGTCACTAGACTCTACTGTGCAGCCCTCTAGGCATTCTCCAGGGAAGGTTTTTTTTGGGGGGGGCAATCGGAGAATGACAACATCAACGATTCAGTTGAAAACCGCGGAATCCCATTGATCTGCACCACTGGAGCCTAGTCAATAAACGTAATGGAAAGAGTCAATGTGAAAACGACGTAAATGCTGGAATTAAAAAACATTGCTTGCATGCCACTGGGCAGATGGCAAAGTTGGTGCGAGTCAGATCATCAAGGAAAGCTATTTCATAGCTGTGATGGATTCCTGCCTTGAGCAGAGGGTTGGACTTGATGGCTTTATATGCCCCTTCAAACTCAATTATTTTATGGTTCTGTGTCAACAGTGGGGAAATGGGATCCCATTTTTAACTGTTAACTACCGTAACTTTGATGAAGCAAGTAGCCAACAGAAGACCACAAGGCATTGCTTGGTGGATCTGGGAAGAAGCAGTCCTCCTAGTATTTGAGTCCAGAAGAGTCATGCCAACCGTAGGAATCATTTCCTGCAGCAGAATGATGTTGTGTCATAGGAACAGCACATGGGCAGTTAATCATAAACAAAGCAGCTTGATCTTTTTCAGAAGAGCAACCCTTAAAATATACAGCTATACAATCAGTGTTCATTTGTGTGACTGGAGTGAAGGGAAGAGAGAGAGAGAGAAAATGCAACTTTCAGTGTTGGGAAAAAGTACAAATATATCAGCCTGTGATGGAGCAAGGATGGTCCAAGAACTGATGGATAGCTGAATGGTTTATCAGAGATTGGAAGTTTGGTTCCCCTCTGTGTCTCCTTGGCAGGGGCTAGACTCAATAATCCATAGGGTCCCTTTGAGCTCTGCAGTTCTACGGTTGTTGTTGTTTAAAATACAGATGAGATTCAGAGAAAGACCATGAAATCAAAACAGAGATTTCTGTATCTTTAGTTTCTATTCACCTGAGCCCTATTGAGACGTTAGAAACCCCAGTTCCCTGAAACCTAGGAGGATGCTCCCTTCCATTTCCACTGTCTTCTCATGATAATCAAAGGTTCTGGTAGAGGTAAAGGTAAAGGTTCCCCTTGACAATTTGTCCAGTCGTGTTCGACTCTAGGGGGCGGTGCTCATCCCCGTTTCCAAGCCATAGAGCCAGCGTTTTCTCCGAAGACAATCTTCCGTGGTCACATGGCCAGTGCGACTTAGACACGGCACACTGTTACCTTCCCACCAAAGTGGTTCCTATTTATCTACTTGCATTTGCATGCTTTCAAACCACTAGGTTGGCGGGAGCTGGGACAAGCGACGGGAGCTCCCTCCGTCGTGTGGATTCAATCTTACGACTGCTGGTCTTCTGACCCTGCAGCACAGGCTTCTGCGGTTTAGCCCACAGCGCCACCACGTCCCAAGGTTATGAAGAGGAGACATTCCTGCTTGTGTGGGGCAGTTCCACAAAAGCAGGAACTCTTGAAAGTCTAGTGCACTGGTTTTTCAACCTTGGGTCTCCAGGTGTTCTTGGACTAAAACTCCCAGAAGCCTTCACCACTAGCTGTACTGGCCAGGATTTCTGGGAGAACATCTGGGAATCCAAGGTTGGAAACCACCGTTCTAGTGTGATATGTACAGCCTTCACCACCAGAAACTTCTCCTCTTTGGATTTCTACATAATCACACATAGAAAGCCTTGAGAAAGGGGCTGGACGTTCCCTTCTAAGTGTCTTAATGAAACCCAGAGATTCAACCACCTCAACCCACTGAAATCTGGCTGGCACCCTCTCTGGGGGTTTTCAAAAGCCAATTAAAAACTTGGTTGTTTAAACAGGCCTACCCCCCAGTCAATTAAGTCATTTTCCTTTTCTCTTTCTCTATCTTTTTTTTCCTTTTTTTTGTATACCACCATCTTGGAAACCTTTTGTTTAGAACTAATTAGTATAAATTCATTTTATATGTTTTTTAACTTTTTTTAACTGATGTAAGCCGCCCCGAGTAGACGTTGTCTAGAGGGGCGGGGTAAAAATCGAATAAATAAATAAATAAATAAATAAATAAATAAATAAATAAATAAATAAATAAATAAATAAATAAAATAAAGAGCTCTCTGTTCTCTGTTTGTGCAATGAGAAGCATGCCCTGGATGCATCGAAATCGCACCATCATCCTCCAACTCTAGTTCATGCATGTTCAGTTGATCGCATGGGTAGACCTTGATATGCTTCATAAGGCAGCTTGTTAGTCTGTTTCACGTCTAGCCATTTTTATTTTATTTTATTATTAAATTTATACCCCGCCCACCTAGACACATGTCCAACTGGGCAGCGAACAATAACAATAGAATAAAAACAGTATAATAAAATAAAATTTTGTTTGTATGTGATGAGGGGTGATATTTTCAGAATTTCAAATACAGTGGTGCCTCGCTTAACGAGTGCACCGTTTAACGAAAAATCCGTATAGTGATCCCTTTTTGGGGATCGCTATACGGATCAGCCCCAATCGCCGCACTTGCTTTGCGACGATTGGGGCTCCGGCGGCCATTTTGGAGCCGCCAAACAGCTGATCGGCGGCTCCAAAATGGCCGCCGCATGACCTGAAATGGCCCCTATCAGCGTTTTTGCGCCCTCCCCTTGCTTAGGGAGGTCGCGAAAACGCTGCGGGGGGGCATTTCGGGTCATCCGGCGGCCATTTTGGAGCCGCCGATCAGCTGATCGGCGGCTCCAAAATGGCCGCCGGAGCGAAAACATCGCTGGAGGGGGTAAGTTTACACACTTATTGGAACGCATTAAACTAAGTTTAATGCGTTCCAATAGGTTTTCCTGCCCCGCACAGCGATGTTTTCGTATAGCGAAGGTTAATCCGGAACGGATTAACCTCGCTATACGGGGCAACACTGTATAATTCTTCATTCTGGGGATTCTACCTTACAGAGGCGTAAATGTGGCTCACCTGGGAGAAATGCCTTAACAAAAAGACTTTGAGGTTCCGCTAGGCCTGGCTCCGACCAAGCTTCCTGTTCCTGCCCCAGTGCTAGCTGGGAGATTTCGTTCTTCGCAAAAAGCTTGGGCAGAGCTAGGTCTAGTTCACCATCAAAGTCTTCCAGATTGAGCTTTTGTTTTAGGTGAACCACATTTCAGTCTCTACAGTGGACCCTCTACGTAAGGAATTAATCCGTATTGGAACAGTGGCTGCAAGTCGAAATGTCTGTAGGTCGAATCTCCATTGACCTACAATGCATTGAAAACCGATTAATCCCATAACTGGCTGTTTTTATTCTATTTTTGTTCCATTTTGGTTTTTTTCTGGTCTGTAAGTCGATTCTCCGGCTGCAAGTCGAATCTAAATTTTGTGGCCAGAGAAGTCTGTAACTCGAAAAGTCTGTAAGTTGAGCCATCTGTAAGTCGAGGGTCCACTGTATAAGTCATTTGGAAAGTAAGTAGAACTTCCAGAATGATATCTGTAGGCAGGAAAATCCCAAAACCTCACCATTACGTGACTATTTATTTTTTCAGAACTGCTATCCTGGGTCTGCTTATGTGACACACTGAGCCCACAAAAGTGAGGGGCGGGGTGTATACTACAATTAGAGGTGGGAAAGAATTTCACTAAAGGTGAGATTCCAGGCAGAAATATTCATTTTGCACCTCTCGAGACTGACTGTGAGACAAAGCTCACTCTTTCTCAAGAAGGAACACACGTAAGCTTTGCAGTGAGTTTCAGAGGAATAAAAATATACCGAAACCATGAGTGAGTTTTAAAAATGAGAATAGATATAAACTCGGAGAAGTGAAAACACTGTACACATCAACACACTTTAGTCACTGGGGAAAGCATACATTAGGGATAGAAGTGTGTATGGTGGAATACATATGAATTCCCATGCAAGTGGGGGGGAAATGAAGTCTTCCAACCTGATAATAGAAAAATGATTGTATGGGAAGGCATAGAGGCTTGGTGGAATGTGTTGAAACAGAGAGTGAAATGGACACCAGTTGAAATCGATACCAAATGGTGTCCCCACCTCCTGGCCAAAGTCATCGGTGTTGAAAGATCTTGATCATATGACACAATAGTCAGAAGTACTCCCGGGTGGGTGGGGCTCATTAGCCTTGGAAGGCAGCCCATCTAGGAGAAGGAAAATTCTGATTCCAAATCTCCACTGTCTTACAGCTGTATCCACTTATGGAAAAGGCTTCAGAAGTCAACCTCGAGGCAAAATCCGGAGCTGGAGTCCTGGAGGCAGTTCGTGTCGTTCTGGCAACTCCTGCGACGTCGCTGGAACCAGTTGTATTGGCTCTTGCCTTTCCATTGGACTATTTCAGCGACGTGGAGAGGGGGGATTTGCTGCTTGGGTAACAGCCTATCCTCCATATTATTTTACCCAGGCTTCGTGCTCTGGAGAGGACACTCCAGCTTCACATACAGCGTCGAAGTCCTCCATACGGAGCACATTACCATAGTCTCTCGAGACTGAAGGATGCCTGTAGACGATGAAAGAAGTACTGGATTAAAGACCCAAGGAGAGGAAGGTCCCAAGTCAACCTTATGGAAAAGCAGACACAGAGTCCAACAACATTTCAGTATCCAAGGTTGGAATCATGGCCTTCAAATAATCGACACCAAGGTTGGAGAAGGTTAAGTTCACGAATGGGGCAATAAGAGCATGTTTTGTTTTTTGTGAATAGGGGTGGGTGTGTTTTGTGTTTTGTTTTGTTTTTTACGTTGTGGTTCAGACATGAAGAGCTGTCTGCTGGGGTCAAGAACATCCCACCCACAGAGAGCAAGTATTCATTGGATTTCAAATATAATTCTTCATTCTGGGGATTCTACCTTACAGAGACGTGAATGTGGCCCACCTGGGAGAAACACCGTAGTCAAATGATTGGCCATTGTGTGAACAGAATGCTGGGTTAGATGGGCTTTCCTCATGCTTTTCTTACATTCTCACATGGAGAGATACAGCATTCTTTCATCCAACCCATCTTGAGTGGCGTTGAAAGCGGATTAGGCAAATCAATGAAGGATAAAAGCTACATCAATGTGGTGTATTGGAGTGAGTGATGGATTATGGAGAAAGAGGTTTGAATCTCCACTTGGCCATGGAAATTCACTGGGGGAGAGAAACTATTAAAACCTTAACTATCTCACTTACCTTGAAAGCCTTATTAGGGTCACTATAAGTGGGTTCAGATTTAGCAGCACATAACAACATAGGCTATCGGTCCTGAGGACAATGTATGGCCTCCAGTGTTCCAGGTAACATGTCCCTCAACATCCCGTGCATTTCTGACCACCGTTCTAAGTGTTGGTTGATGATCCATAAAACTCTCTATGACTTGGGCATGGCTATTGGATAAACCTTTTCTTATGAGCCTCCAGCAGCCATCATATCCTCAGGAAAGGGCTTTTGATCTGCTCCCACCATTTTGTAAATTCATTTGTTAGCTAGAAAAGTCTTTGGCTTCTGACAGGTTGGTGAGGGACTTGAATGGGAAGGCGGTGAGCTTGTTTTTTGTTCTGCCTTTTCCAAAGCAGCGTTGAATTGTGTTCATTCTGAGTGGTTTTCATGTCATGGTGTCCTTGTGTTCTGTTATGGTAACTGATTGCATTTTTTTGAAATCTTTATATTATTTTTAAACAAAAAACCATTTTTGTGAGGTATCTTGGGCCTCACAAGGGAGAAAAGCAGCCAACAAAACCAAACAGCGCGCTCCCACATAATTCCTCGCATGTCCTTAAAGATTAAGATAATTCCCATGACAGTCTCAGTGGTTCTAAAATAGGACTCCACAAAGGGAATATCATCATACATCAGAGCCATGGCATGGATGCATGGTTTTGTATATTTATTATTTTAGCTGAGCTGGAGGCTTCCTTAATAGAAACAATCATTATACACATTTCACAGACATTACACCCAACGATTGAAATTAAACTTGAAGAACTCACTGTGCCTCTGCCTCACGTCCGCTTCACGCAGCATGTGAAGACACCAATAAATCGGAGAACCAACAGCAAACGGCAAATGAAAATTAATTCTGCCTGAAAAGTGCTTCTCAACGGGGACCGAAGCAAATGAAGATGAACAGCTCAAAGGCGTTTTTTTTTATAGACCTGGGATGAGCAGGTTGAGGGTTACTCAACAAACCTGCAGATTCCCTCTTCCTTCCTCCTGGCATACACGAAACAATGATCGGCTCTCATCTTCCTTATCAACTAGCGTACCTGCTTTCCTCTTACCTTCACATCCCAAGACTTAGGAAATCATACAGCGTTCTGCCTGTCCTGGGGGAAAAATGCATTCAGCGTGAATTCTTTTCATTAGATGTGGAATTGTTAATACTGTGATGCACCTGATAGAGTGACAGACTAGGATGCAGGAGACTTGGGCTTAAATCCCCATTCAGTCATAGCCAATCATCTGGCAGAACTCTAACTGGTAAAATTACTCCTTAAATACCCTACTTGGGGTTGTTATACCTGGCTGGATAGCTGGCTGTGAGTTAGGTATCTTCATGCAGAGCTAGAGGCTAAGAGTTCAATTCCCCACTGGGAATCCTATGCATAGAGGCAGCCTGGGTTGCCTTGGGCCAGCTGCACAGTCCCAGGGCTCCCCCTAGAGGAAGGGAAGGGAAAAACACTTCTGAGTATTCTCCACCTGGAAAACCTTGGAACGGGTCACCATAAGCCAGTATTGACTTGATGTCACGTGAAGCCCAGTGAGAAATCAAAACCTCTTGCTCTGCAGCCAAATACCTAAACCACTTAGCTATAGAAAGCATCATGGTACTAAATTCTTCCCTCTGAGCCAAAGCAAAATTAAAAACAAAAAAGCTACTTTTATTATTGTAAAAAAAAAAAAACATAAGCCAGACAAGTCTTGCCTGTGCAGATGGCAGGGGAAAAATACAGATCAAATCTATCCAAGCCCTCGTACTTTTATAAAAATAAATGCTATGCCTGAATAACCTCCTACTCTCCTAAATAAATGCACTCAAAACTATATTAAATTAAGTGGAGTGTTTCTCTTCCTCAAAGAGCAGTCTAGAAATCACAAGATTAAAATGACTAACAGAATAGTGGAAACTCCTGTCACTTCAATTGGCTTCCAATTTCCCCCAAAACCTCCTTAATGCACTTTCCCTTTAACAGCTCATTTGACCCACGGAAAGAAGGCAGTGGGGAGACGTAAGTGACAAACAGCATAAGGCAATGGTTCACAGCCTTGTTTCACCAGGTGTTCTTGGACTAAAACTCCAGGAAGCCTTCATCAATAGCTGTGCTGGTCAGGGTTTCTGGGAGTTGTAGTCCAAGAACATCTGGAGCCCATGGTTGAGAACTACTGGTACAGTGGTGCCTTGCTAGACAGTTACCTCGCATGACAGTTTTTTCGCTAGACCTTCGCTAGACAGTGATTCCTATGGGGGATTTTTGCTGGACAATGTTTGGTCCCTGCTTCGCAAACCGATTTTTGCTAGACGACGATTTTGACAGCTCCCGCCACGCTCACAAAACGGGTGTTTTCAGGACCTAAGCTTCGCAAGACAGCGATTTAAACAGCTGATCGGCAGTTCACAAAGCAGCTTTCCTATGGCCGATCTTTGCTAGACAATGACGATTCTTCCCCATTGGAACACATTAAACAGGTTTCAATGCATTCCAATGGGGAAATGCTTTTCGCTAGACAATGATTTCGCTAAACAGCGATTTCAGTGGAATGGATTATCATCGTCTAGCGAGGTACCACTGTATAGAAGAAAGATGTAAAAAGAAGGTAAAGAGAGAACTGATCAAAGCAGGAGAGTAAAGATAGAGCTATTTCTGCCTTTCCCATCTCTGCCTGCCAGCTATCCTATGGCCAGTTGTGGGTAGATTTTATTTTTGTTGGGAAGGACCAATGTGACAGCAAAGTCACTTGTCACGCATGAAATTACCCTATTGGCATCGGAGCATTTAATCTCTAGCTTAAAGATACTCGTAATCATAAGTGTTCCCCCCCCTTTTTTTTTTTTGCTAGATCTTTTATAATAAAGCCATAGCTCAACTTCAGGCAGAGGACGGGATACATGGCTTTTAGATGGAATGGGTTTTTTCTGCCTGTCAAGCTAATGAGTTTAGTTAATTCACTGAGAAGACAGGAAGTAGAAGTCGCCTTGAAGAATGGTCAACATTTAAGCTTCCTCTCAATAGCCTCCCGAATGAGCCGATGTGGCAACGGTTGGCTTATTTATATGTTCTTTGTGTGTCATACACATACAGCGAGCATTAGACCCTCTGTGCACAACCATACATCCTTTTGAAAAATGGAGCGGGTGATTTTGGAGCTGCTTTATGGATTTTTTAAGGGTTCAAAGGAACAGTGTTTACACAAACTGAATATAAAATCAATTCCGTCTTGATTAGATTTGACAGCAATGAGCCCTAAGTAAACATACCTTCTGTGTAATCACCGGATAGTTCTAAAATGGTAAGGATTGTATTACAATAAATGAAAATTGATAATGGATAAAGAGTTTCCACAAGCCCAATCCAAATTCAAATGGTTTTTGACTCATTGAAAAGAGGCTCTCGGTCACAGACAGCAAAACAGCCAAGGGGGTTCATTCCAAACAGACCTTACTAGCGTTGTGCTTTGGATCTTGATAGATCCCAAAAGGAGCAAATGGAAAATACAGAAGACCTGTTAATGGAACAAAGTGCCTGTGCATTGTTTCAAGGTTTGCCCTGTTGATCAATTATTAGACCATTGGTCTATTTACATGTAAAGCCGTGCCATATGTTTAGCTCATCAGACTGGTATGCCAAACTCTGCTAATCTTTATATTTCAGCCATTGGCAAAGTCATTTTCATCTTCTGGAGGTATCGTATTGCGCCATTAATAAGGAGCGGAATGTGATTTGCAGACTTTGTGAACTCCCTTCGACCACAAGAAGGTACAGTTTGCTTTTGCTTTTCTGCATCGGAAGACCAAGGCTTGGTAGAACACCAGAGCTTGGCAAAGGACTACAACTCCCAGAATTCCCCAGACAGGGATGACCCCCCCCCCCAAATTCCAATGCTGGAGGAGCTATGAATCCGCTTCAGGTTTTTTACTCTGCATTTTAGAACTGATATCTATGGGACGTGGTGGAGCTGCGGGCTAAACCGCAGAAGCCTGTGCTGCAGGGTCAGAAGACCAGCAGTCGTAAGATCGAATCCACGCGACGGAATGAGCACCCGTCACTTGTCCCAGCTCCCGCCAACCTAGCGGTTCGAAAGCATGCAAATACAAGTAGATAAATAGGGACCACCTCGGTGGTAAGGTAACAGCGTTCTGTGTCTAAGTCGTACTGGCTATGTGACCACGGAAGATTGTCTTCGGACAAAACGCTGGCTCTATGGCTTGGAAACGGGGATGAGCACCGCCCCCTAGAGTCGAACAGGACTGGACAAAAATTGTTAAGGGGAACCTTTACCTTTACCTTTACCTTTACCTTTATCTAAGGTCCTGAACTTATTTTGACACTCAGGTTCAGAATTTTAGATAACCCCTCTGCAGTGCAGCCAAAACCTGGAGCAGATTCACCACACCGCCGAAACTGGAGTCACCAGCTATCATTCTTTCCAACGTTGGCTCAGGGATTCTGGAAGTCGTTGCAAAGAAGTAACTTTGCTAAGTTCTACGAAATGCCACCCATCCTTCGTGTATGTTTTATGTGAGGGACAAATTGCCGTATCAGCCTAAACAATAATCACTTTGTTTCCCCATAAAACTGAGCATTTTGGAAGGAGCCGGAGAAAGTGTGCCAGCACCGGTTCCAAAACAATATTCTCCTGAATTACTTTTTAAAACAATTACAAAAAAAAAAAATCATGCGGCAATCAAAAATGGGGGAAATATTACATTATTGTGACCTCGCTCCAGCTTGTTTGGCTGTAAATCATGGGAAATGCCTGTCATGATGCTGACAACTTAGGTCTACCTCAGCAGTGAAACAGCTTGAGAGTAGTCTTATATGTTTTATATGTGGTCTAATGGGAGCAGGAGTGGGGAAAATATGACAACTTCGGCCGAGCTGGCTTGAGTTGCAGATAAGAGCCCAGATATGATAGATTTACAGCTTCTTTCAGAGGACCAACCCTTCCTTGGAGTGGAAATTGCCAAGCCAGGTTTTACAGTGCTGTATTTCTTTGACTTCCCTGTTTTTTGGGCCACCTGTTAGCGCAAAAGCCTCATAAGTTAGACTCCATTAAAACCATCAAAATGCAAATACCTATCACACAAGTTGTAAAAGAGAGACCCGGGGGGGAAATCCAGGTGCTATTCCCTTCTGCAATAGATCCATCGAATCGGTTGGAGAACGTGAATTTAGCACTTCTGTAAATCCATTTGGGTCAGTTGGTTTAGTTAAGTTGATGCTAGGAATAGGATTTGAGCCACAAAGACATTCCAACCTGCAGCAACCCAAAACAGCAATTCTCCCAAAGCAACCAGTTAAATAACAGAACAATTCAGGGGAACACTCATATATCTCCTATAATCCTTCAAAAACTTCCCATTCATGAATGTGGGATATTGCTTTGGTATTCACAATTCAAAATGCCAGGAGGTGACCTTGCAATTTCCTTGCCAGAAGGAAAAAGGATGCCGAGCTTTACAGAGGAAAAACCAGCCTTAAAGTTGGTAAACTACAATGTCCAGAGCCAAGATAGTCTATGGGATCCCCTTTTGTGCTCACTACCATTCACAAGCAGACAACAAGCAAGGGAAAATCCCGGAACCTGACTGAAGTGAAGATGGCTGTAAAGGAAGGAAGGAAGAGAAAGAGAGAGGGAGAAGTTAGAAAGGCAGGAAAAGAGAGAAAGGGGGAAAGGAGGGAGGGAGGGAAGATGGTCAGCATTTCTGCTCCTTCTCCTACTTGAAGCCCTAGGAAGCACAACACTTGAGTAGTACATAAGTCGAAACAACATACGCACACACAGTAATGCTTCTTTCATAGCTTTCATCATTTTAAAAATCTGTATTTTAAAAAAATGTACACTTGTTAGCTGGCCTATCACATTTCTTAACACATTATTTCTCTTTCTTTCCAACAATCTGGTTATTTTTTTCCCAAAAGGCTGACTGAAAAAGGCCAGGCCATCCTGTTGCCCTTTGAAAAACCTGAGGCAGAAAAGTGAAGCGGTTGAGTATTCACTGAGGCCATTTTGCAGCACCAAGCTTTCTGTTGATCTCCCCGGCCTTGTTGACTTCTTGTCCCTCTTCACTACTGTTCTAATGTGCTGTGTTGCTATGGCAACAAGGCTATGACATCCTTCAGCCTTCATTTGGAAAGGGAATCGGGCTTCGTTTGTTTGTGGCTACCTGCTCTTCCCCTGAGGGCATAACAGATTGGATCTCTGTGCCTTTCACCTGTCTGGAGAGACCCCCCCAATCCCTTACAGTGGACTCAAAATATGAAGGACCAAGTGGAGACCTGCAAAAAAATATCAAAATGCAAAAACCAGTTCCCAAGAGCCTGTTTGCTTTCCTATTCTATACTTTTAAAGCCTCATCATCATCATCTTTGAGCTGAAAGGGATCTTATGGATCATTGAGTCCAAAGACGTGCAGTGGGAATTGAACTCCCAACCTCTGGGCCTGCAGCTGGATGTCTAAACCATTGAACTATCCAGCATTCCTGCACTGAGCAAGGGGTTGGACTTGATGGCCTTTTAGGCCCTTTCCAACTACATGATTCTACCCATGCATCTTACTTAAACATATTTTTCAGAAACAAAGCCATTTTAATCTGTTTAATGATGTATACAACAAACACACAGAAAGACCAAAACCCTCTTTCAATTCACAGCCAGGGAAGGAATGATTTGTTAGTGCTGGACAGATTGACAGCCAAACCGATTAAAAGCAGCATGCGAGGTTACAAAAATCCCAATCTGAGTATGTTCACTTAAGCATTGAATGCCATCATACGCTCCCTTGACAGACCTTCACATTAAAACACACAAATATCTATTTCAGTGGCTCCCAACTTTGAGTAGCCCAGATGTTTCTGGGACTGCAACTCCCAGAAACAGCTGGTGGTGAAGGCTTCTGGGAACTGCAGTCCAAGAACATCTGAGATATGGTTCCAAGGTTTGGAACTATTGCCTTAAGAGAACATGTTTTGTAACTCTAAAATCCGTGGAGTTCTCTCAAGCCCTACTCCTGCAGTAATCCTTCATTCTCATTGATTTAGGCTGTCTTGACAATCTCAGGGAGGTTCCCGATGAGGTCTTCTGAAGCTCCTCAAGTTTCCTTCACTCCAGGTGAAAGAAAGTCAAGGATTGCCAGTCCTTCTCACCCCAGGTCTCTTTAACTGGTGCATCCTGTCTCTGTGTAAAACTAGCATTCTTTCCCATAGGGGGGAAAAACACGCACATATGGCAAGTAAAGAACACCTGGCTGGCGGTTAAACCAAAGATGGAAACACCACATCTGATATTTTAAAAAAGATGAGAGCACCCCATCCAATGCTTCTGATCCTTAAAAATCCCTGCATAGGGGCAGCAACTGTGATCCTTTTACAAAATGCAAGGAACGACATTGCATTCATCTTCATTGTTTCCCTCTCCTCTTCTTGAAGGTGTTGTAAAATACCTTGGCCTCTTGGGGAGGGGGGGGAAGGGGGAATTTCTTTTTGCTGTTTTTGTCCTTGCAGGCAGAGATGGGACAAATGAGGATTTACCTCCCTAATTTGGTTGCATAATTAAAGGCGCTCTGTGCCAGAATGAGAGAAATAAAGGGAATAAATGAGTATTTGCGATCCAACCCTCCATTTTCCCTCAACTCTACTTTTCTAAATGTGTTGTGTACCTCCTCCTTCTGGCACCCTGGCAATAACACTCCCATTCATCCAATTTCCTGATTATCTGCATATTTTGGCCATCCTCCAAGCTATTAAGATGAATGAGCTTTTTAACCGTAATAGGCTAATGGAGCTATTAGCTCTATATTATCATGGCTTCTGAAGTTAAGCATTGGTGTGTGACAGATTGTGACAAACCGCAGGACGGTTGGAAAAAGTACTATGCAAGATTAGGGAACTGTTGGTGGACACAGTAAGAGAAGGAAATTTGTCCCCCACCTCCTGTGACTAGCATATTAGAGTCTCCCTGCAGTTCAGGATTTGCAGACAGTTATGAGGGTACAAATAATTTTAAAAAGTCTCTACTCACAGTTGTTGCTTCCGTTTGCAAAAAGCATCAATGAGCTCTTGAAAGGAAGAGGAGGAAGAAAACGGGACACCGATTGCATTTTGTAATGTGAGATCATAACTGACAAGAAGGTACAATGGTTTTATGCCAGCTCCCTTGGGTAGCTTTGGTTGCTGGTATCCTGTTGTAGAGCTCTACTGGAATGGCAAGAATTATGCCACTAGCAGCAGCAAGTTGCTGCTAATTAAAGAGTCCTTGCTTTGATGTCAAGGGTGCATGCAACTTCCATGCAATGAGATGGTGTCATGTGCCCCCAACATCAAAGCAGGGACTCTAATCAGCAGCACATTGCTGATGCTGACAATGACATCATTCCTGCTGTGCCAAGATAGCCATGCAATAGGATTTTGGGCAATGTTCAAAAGAAAAGGATGTTAAAGGATTTTTTACGCTCTTGTGTTTCAGAGTAAATCCTCCAATTCACACCTCTGAGATAAGTATTTGGATTAGAATGTAAGGAAGTGATTCACAGTTCTTTGAGTTGAAGGTCTTTGACACTTCAATTCTCTCTCTCTCTCTCTCTCTCTCCCCCTCCCTCCCTCCCCATCCCCATAGAAACAGAGTATGGAAGACTGAGGTCCTCCAAAATATTGATGAACTGCTGTTTCCACGATGTTTCTTCATGTCTGGTTATTCTGGGCCTTCCAGTCCAACGGTTATTTGTAGAACTACATGATTCCATCGGGGATATTTTTAATCCACACTGTATTTCTCTGCATGGCAAAATGGCACCTTGAAGATTCTCCAACCCCCTTGAGATTAGACCAGTTGGACCTCGGTCCATCTGGTAAAGTTGTACAGTTGTAATTCTGAAATACAGAAGGAACTTTGAGCAAGAAAAAAAATTAATAGTTTTGCTATTGAAGTTGAGATTGATTGTGAGTGAACCCATATCATCTCTGCCTGTGTCATGTCCATGTTTAGTATGACAAAGGGGCTGTCAGTTTCGGCCATCATTGCATAGACTAAGCTGTTTGTTGTTTTGTCTCTGAAGCAACAGACATAATCTCTTTTGGATCGACATGTGTGGAGTTATTTTACTTTACCTCTTTTATCACCAACTTTATGGGCTCCCAGATATTGTCTAGCATAGCTTTGATCTCCGCCAGTGGCAGAAAATGGAGGGACCACCCTTTGAGCTGAAGATCCATACTGGCTGCCCCTGACTTCCAGCCTCAGTGGAAATATAAATGTTTGTGACCTCCATGCTCTTTTGGGAAAGGACCCACACCTCCTTGACTTTCTCTCGACCTCCTCTTGGCATCACCCGGTTCCACAACCTTGAGCCCATCAATGTCTGGCTTGTACTTCCTATCAGAAGCCCCATCTCACACATCTGTTGTCAACAAAACCCAAATATTGAGTTTCTCAAACAACTTCAGATTGTATGAAAGGACCTTATCCATGGAGTCTGGCTGGGTCCTACTATGTTCTGGAAAGGCCTTTCTTTCTATCCCACCACCCTTACATGAAGATTTGGTAAGGACCTGAGTGAAAGGCTTCCTGGCGATGGCTCCCAACCTATGGAACTCCCTTCCAGTGAAGACAAGGATGATTGTCTGATAAGGAAGGGATTTTTAATTCTGAATGTTCTTTTAATACTGGCCAAAATCCTGTAAGCTTTGTACAACTTCCCATGGCTAATCATGTGTCTCAGTCACATGATTGTGTCCTAGCACTTCATCAATTAGCCTCAATTTGCTGCAGCAGGTTTTGCAAACCTTACATGAACATCAAAAGCATGCCAACTGCTGTGTTTTTGGACTGTTTGTCACCTTGGTCCTCTAAGGCAGTGGTCCCCAACCCTGGGCTTTGAGATGTTCCTGGACTACAACTCCCAGAAGCCTTCACCACCACCTCTGCTGGCCAGGATTTCTGGGCGTTGCGGTCCCAGAACAACATCTGGAGGCCCAAGGTTGGGGACCACTGCTCTAAGAGACAAAGCAGTCCACACCAATGAAGCTAATGGTCAAGAAAGATGGAAATTGTAGTAGAACACATTGGGAAGGCAGCAGTTTGGAACAAGCCATGAAAGAGCAATGGATAGGGGTCCCATCCTCCTGGTGAGAAACCATTGAGGGTCAGTGACGTATGTGTTGCTACGGAACATGGAATCACTAATTAAACTTAATGGTTTAGTCATTTGACTGTGGAGCCAGAGGCTGGGAACTGGATTCTCAATCATACCTCCTGGGAGAAGAACCAGCCTATGTGGCCTTGGGCCAGCTGCACCGTCCCAGGGCTCCCCCTAGAGGAAGGGAATGGTAAACCACTTTCGACGACTCTCTACCTGGAAAAGCCTGAAAAGGCTCTCTATAAATCAGAATTAATTTGATGGCACATGATTATCATTAGCATAGATAAGATCAGTTGCCTTTGAAAGTAAAAAATACAAGAGTCTTGGATGGTTTTATCACAAGAACCGATGAGGTTATTGCCTCAGGTGGTGGAACTCTTGGGGTGACAGCAGCATGTTTAGCAGCCCGTCCCCCAGCTGCTGCTTCAGGACGTTCCATAGAAGGGATTTCTATCCCTTCAAGTGACCGAAATTCCCTCCAGTCCTGCGGAATTGAATATTGCTTCATGACTTTCATCAGAAAATAATTTGTCTGCCCCTATTCAGCGCCACATTTCACCTGTCAAATGTGACACCTCTGTTGAGGATATAATTTTCATAATCCTCTCAAACGGGCATAAAATATTAACAGCTACTGAAATCACTCGAGAGAGACTTTCAGCATCAAACTATTTAAGGATTCCCTTCTGACCAGGGAAAGTATTTCCAGCCTGAGCTACCGAAGACCATATCTGACATACATACTGATACTGGTCTTAGATACAGTGGCTGGAATCCTGTTACTCAGCTTTGCGTGCGCAGCAGTGATGATGTCATCATCAGTGGCACATCACCGCCGGTTAAAGGCCAATTGCTGCTTATTAGAGATAATTCCATGACTCATATACAATGGAATGGAGACTTACGCGCACCCCCAAAATTCCCCAAAGGAAGCCATTCTTCAGTAGCAATTTGCCACTGATGATGACACCATCACTGTTCTGCTTGCGGAGCTGTGCAACAGGATATCAGCTACTGTCTGCCTACTCTTCTCAGAAATGTAGGGATACAGGGGCAGGGTTGAAATATTAATGTTTTATGCCATCAATTTTGTCTAGAAGAAAAAACAAAAACAAAACAAAAAATTAGAGACCCAAAAATTGTGTCACTTAATAATAATAATAGATACCTTTATTGGCATAATAAATACAGACAAGCATACAAAGGGTACATAGTACAGCTTATGGAAACAACCCCTAAAACACTAAGACTTTAAATTGGGTTCTCGGGCTGTGTTAGTTTTAATTATATCCAACAGAAATTTGCCGAGTGTATTCAGAGAATTCTCATCGGTTCGCTGTAAAATAAAACGAAAATAGGCTTCATCGGAAAGCCAGGGCTTTCGTTGTGGTAGAGAGGCAAAAAATTGGTCCCTCGCAGCCAAATGGAATGGGCAGTGGAAGAGAAATTGTGTCACCAAAAACTGCTATATTTTAATATTAGCTTTAGTGGATCAAATTCACTTCCTCAAACATCAGAGTGAGACTCCATTTATTCATGGCATCATAACCCGTTAGGGATACAGAAGGACAAAGTGACAATGGTTAGTTAGTACAGTCAACGCAAGTGATCTATGGTGTGAGTGTCAATGTGACATTTCACACTTGGTAATGACGTAAGACCCCTAATATCAACTGAAATGTGTGAAATGCCACAGGGAGTGTTCAATTGCCATAAAGTCTCACTTTCATGTCTGAGGAAGTGGACCTTGATTCCAGAAAGCTCACATGAAAATAAAGTAGTGAGTCTTTAAGGTGCCACAACATTTTGATCTCCTTTTTATTTTTGTATTGTTTGGTTTTGCTTCTTATCTGATATGTTTGCACAGACTAATATGACTACCATTTTGAAAACAAAGACTCTGTCAGTTATTTCTGACTCACAGAGGACTCTCTCTATATGAATTCTTGACTTGCACCTTAATGGAGCCAAACGCCATAGATAGAAAATGCTTCCAAAATTCAAAATAAAAGCACGGTGGAGGATAGTGGAGGTCATGATGTCAGCTAGAGAAGGGCATGACATGAACCAAACACCCAGCAAATCAGGTTGATTCATGGTTCATTTCACAACCCAATTCGGGGGTCCCACTTTGTTGAAGCAAAACGGAACAAAGAATTTTTTTTCTCTTTGGCGTTTCACTTGCATTGGCAAAAGGGGGTGCCCGGGGTGCCCACCCACCCTCATCACTTCTGCCTACCTCCTCCTGCCTCTGCTACCTCGGGTGCCATCCTCAGAGGCTTCCGGACACTGCACTTAAAGAAGGATGCCAACAAAAAGCAACCAGAATGATCAAGAGGCTGGAAAGCAAGCCCTAGGAGAAAAGATGGAAAGAACTGGGCATGTTTAGACAGTGGGAAGATATAATGGTATACTTGAAAAGTAGTCACACAGAGGGACAAGCAGAATGTGGTCTTGATCATCCCAGAGTGCAAGACACGCAATAATGGGTTCAAGTTACAGGAAGCCATTTTTTTAAAAAAACAAACCTTCAGCTGGAAGGGACCCTCTGGATCATCAAGTCCAGCCCCTCTCAAGGAGACACAGTGGGGAATTGAACCCCCAACCTTTGGCTTTGCAGAGACCTACGCCACTGAGCTATCCAGCAGTTAGGCTGAATATCAGGTCTTAAATGTTAGGGCAATACAACAATGGAATCTTACCTCAGTAGGTGGTGAGTGCTCCAACAATGAAGGCTTTCAAGAAAAATTTGGACAAGAATCCATCAGATTTGCTTTGATTTGTCTTCCTGCATTGATGAGGGGGTTGGACTTGATGACCTTACAGGCCCCTTCCAACTCTGTTGTTCTATGATTCTCTTCCAGGGGCCCGGCATTGCCTGTGAGCATGCTCCCACTTATCAGCTGAGTGGCCAGCACATGCTCAGAGGCAGCACCCAGCTACCCTGCCAGGCATCTGCTACTCCCTCTGAGCATGTGCCCGTGGTGGCAACAGAGGCAACAGGATCAGTTAGCCTCCCCCTGGCCCACCACCGGTCAGGCATGAGCCAGAAAAATGAACCGTGAACCAGTTATTTCTCCTTGGTCTCATGGTGGTTCGTGGTTAGCCACAAAGCATGGACCATCATGAACCACAGGTCGTTTTTGGCTTTTGTTTTGGTCCGTGGCCATCTCTAATGTCAACTATTGGGATGGAGCAATAAGAAAGCATTAGAGGGCTTCTTATTATTAACCTGCAGTACAGAGGTACTATTATTAGTACCTGTAGTACAGAGGCTTCTGCGGTTTAACCCGCAGGGACGTGGTGGTGCTGCGGGTTAAACCACAGAAGCCTCTGTACTGCAGGGTCAGAAGACCAGCCGTTGTAAGATCAAATCCACGCAACGAAGTGACCTCCCGTCACTTGTCCCAACTCCTGCCAACCTAGCAGTTCGAAAGCATGCAAATGCGTGTAGATAAATAGGTACCACCTCGGTGGGAAGGTAATGGCATTCTGTGTCTAGTTGCACTGGCCACGTGACCATGGATACTGTCTTTGGACAAACGTTGGCTCTACAGCTTGGAAACGGGGATGAGCACCGCATCCTAGAGTCAGACATGACTGGACTAAATGTCAAGGGCAACCTTTACCTTTACCTATTATTATTTTAGGGGAAAACATGATATTTTGTGCATTCTTAATATACATATATATAGTTTCAATGGGAAACAGGCAGAAACATAACTTCAGAAAGAGCACATGTGAAACACAGGCTGCAGACTGCAGACTCAATGATCAGTTCATAGAACCTGGAAAAGTTCCTTTTAAAACTTTGAAAATCCATACGTCTTTAATAAATAAAAGATATTTAAGAAGACATTTGGTTCTCCTATCCAGTACAGTGGTGCCTCGCTAGACAATGATAATCCGTTCCACTGAAATAGCTGTTTAGCGAAATCATCGTATAGCGAAAAGCATTTCCCCATTGGAATGCATTGAAACCTGTTTAATGCGTTTCAATGGGGAAGAATCATCGTTGTCTAGTGAAGATCGGCCATAGGAAAGCAAACCGCCGATCAGCTGTTTAAATAGCTGTCTTGCGAAGCTTAGGTCCTGAAAACACCCGTTTTGCGAGCATGGAGGGAGCTGTCAAAATCCTTCTCTAGCAAAAATTGGTTTGCGAAGCAGGGACCAAACATTGTCCAGAGAAATTCCCCCATAGGAATCACTGTTTTGCGAATCACTATAGCGATTGCAAAAAGTCAATGTCTAGCGAAAAAACTGTCATGCGGGGGTAACTGCCTAGCAAGGCACCACTGTACCTTCTTTTAAGATCTGAAGGCTCTGCCTGATGTGTATTAGCTTATCATCGGTCCGATTTGTAATTTGATTTTGCAGGATCGGTGAGTTGTACTTAATGGCTTAGCTGTGAGGTGTGTATTTGACTTTCCAAGAAGAAAGCAGCGTTTGAACCTCGTCATATACATCTCATGGGTACTTGTAATAATTACTCCAATTTAATACCTACTAAAGCGATAAACGTAGCAATAATTCCAGGACATGACGGAAACTCAAGTTGCAAATGTTCCAGGTGAATCTTAATTATTTTAGGCTCTCTGATGCTCGAATTCACTCTTTTGCATCAACATGTCAATTCGCAACCCATTGGCAAATGGGGAAAAAGTGTTTTTAACGTGATTATAATGTGAAGAGTCTTGTGGTTAAACTGCAGTATGCTCATAACCTATGTGTGATCCCAGCAGATCCAGATAGCCTGCAGAAGATTGACTCAGCCTTCCATCCTTCCAAGGTTGTTAACCTGAGTACCCAGTTCAGTGAGGGGTGGGCGGGTAACGTGTAACCAGCATAATTAAATTACAAACCACGCAGAGAGGGCATTAAGCAGTATGGGTTGGTATATAAGCAGCACACATCATTTTGACAAAATACAATCTCAACTAGTTCTTCTCCCATGCTATTTTTAAAATCTGGGCAGCATGGATTAGACCAGATGCTTTTGAAGGTAGTAACACAGGAGTCAGGGATGAGAATTGATGAGGATGTTGCCTCAGGCGGTGAAAATCTAGGGGTGGCAAAGGTATCTGTAGCAGCTGCTTCAAGATGTTCCGTGTTATTTTGGAGAGTTGATACAGGTAAGGCTTCAGACCCGGTTATTTAGAGAACATTTGGCTCCAAGATGATTTTCCTTCTATAATGCCTTCGTGGGAGGAACCCACTGGAGCTCTGCATCTGATAGAGCATCATCATCATCATCCCCTCCATGAGCATGTCGTCGTTGTCTAGTCGTTTAGTCGTGTCCGACTCTTCGTGACCCCATGGACCAGAGCAAGCCAGGCCCTCCTGTCTTCCACTGCCTCCCGGAGTTGGGTCAAATTCATGTTGGTCGCTTCGATGACACTGTCCATCCATCTCGTCCTCTGTCGTCCCTTTCTCCTCTTGCCTTCACACTTTCCCAACATCAGGGCCTTTTCCAGGGAATCTTCTCTTCTCATGAGATGGCCAAAGTATTGGAGTCTCAGCTTCAGGATCTGTCCTTCCAGTGAGCACTCAAGGTTGATTTCCTTTAGAATTGATAGGTTTGTCCTCCTTGCAGTCCAGGGGATTCTCAAGAGCCTCCTCCAGCACCACAGTTCAAAGGCATCAATTCTTCGGCGGTCAGCTTTCTTTATGGTCCAGCTCTCACTTCCATACATCACTACATCCATGAGCACAGACCTTGTCAAGGCGGAAGGGCTTCCATGCTTCTGTGAGGTTGAGAGCTACGTTGAAGGGTCTCCCAAGTCAGACAGGTCTCAGCTGAGAAGCCAGACCCGCTGTGTCCACCAACCATCAATGATGATGAAACGAAATAAACAGAAATCCATACTGGATTGGTCATCACCCAGGTCAACAAGGACTGCGTCAGATGCTATAGCCCCTGGGCGTCTGGTGACAAATGGGATACAGGGCTCAGCAAACCCTGTTGAGGGATCAGGACAGGCTGCCTACAAAGCTACTGGAGCAACGTAAACGCAAAACTTCAACTCTCACCGAAAATTGAGAAATTACGAAATGTTATTACGAGGCAAACCCAACAGCCTGTGTTTTTCAAAAGAGAATGGTGGAAATTTGGGAAAGGAAACACCTAAATAGTGACATAACTGAACAACGATTAATGGACCAGAGAAGGTTTATCATCCGGAGTAAAGTGTTCTCAGGACTGGAATTGCAAGAACTAGAAAAGGTGGCAGAAGAAAAATCAACACAGAACAATGATTATAGTATGAAAGACAAATTGAGGGTGGAGGTAGACACGATAGTGTAAGAAAATGTATCAATAGAGGGACAACTTATGGAACAACTCAGAAATTATGAGTTGATAGAACGACGGAGATCACTGAGAAAAAAAAAAACAGTAACCCATTTTAGCCAGACCACAGAAAGACAAGGGCCCCTCAATTTGCACCAGTTACAAAGGAAACCAGTAAAAGATCTGCTGAATGATGCAAATGTAGACATCAGAACAATCCCTACCAACATGCGAAACAAAATACAGAGAGCTGGCAATCGAAACATCTCACTTGTGGATGAAATATACTTTAGTGGTCCCCGTAGTCATTGGGGCTTTGGGAACAATATCAAGAAATTTCACACAGTACTATAAGCAGTTGAAGATCTCAGAAATAACATGATAATTATGTCGATATTAACACTAACACTAACACGTGCTCATATCAATTCTGACTTATGATGATCCTTTTCAGAGTTTTCCAGGTAGAGAATACACAAAAGTAGTTCTCTGAAGGCCCCTTGGGACTGCACAGCTTGCCCAAGGCTACATAGGCTGGCTTCCCCTTGGGACTGCACAGCTTGCCCAAGGCTACATAGGCTCCTCTCCCAGGAGGCAGAGCAGGGAACTGAACACACAAGCTCTGAGTCAACGTCCAGATAAACCTAAACCACTGAGCTATGTTGCTGAGAAATAACTGGATGTAAACAGGTGATTTTTTCCCCTCCCTCTTCTTGCGGTGCTAACTTTACCTTCCCTTCCTCCCTCTCCTCTATAGCTCATGGTGGCTTCTGCTAAGATTGCCCGTGACTACGTTCGCCAGTCCCTCCTGTACGATGGAGCAGGCCAGCTGGTTGCCCATCGTGTTGATCCCAACCTCATGTATGATGGCCATTGGTGAGCGGCAGGGTGCCACAAAAACCATCCAAGCACAATTTTAAATGATGACCAAAGGAATAATAGCGTAATAGTAGTAACGACAACAGCACTAGCAG
Organism: Pogona vitticeps; assembly: GCF_051106095.1. NCBI lineage: Eukaryota > Metazoa > Chordata > Lepidosauria > Squamata > Agamidae > Pogona > Pogona vitticeps. Next base: position 10,185,719 of record NC_135795.1, read on the forward strand.
GTTTGGAACAAGTGTCATTTAATGGCCGGACAGGCATTTAAGGTTACTACATGTGGCAAGGTTCATTGAATTTTCTCTCTTTATTTGTTAACCTCATTCTTCTGCCTCTCTCCATATATGTAGCAAGACACACAAAGAAGGTGCATTGCATTCAACCAGCTACAATACCCTCCACATAACTGACTAAAGAATATCCTTATACTAAGCTATATATTACACAGTGCTGATTGCCCGGAGCCAAAATAAAGATGCATGCATTTCAGTATGATGGCCTTTTTCTCAGATGCAAAGAATCAATACTCTGTTCCACAGAGAGAGAGAGAGAGACATCTTTCTGTTTGTTTGGAATAGGAATGTCTTAATGAAAAATTCCCTGGTATCACTAGACAGATGCTGTCTGAAACCTGCTGTTCAATTTTCAAAATGTAGGTTTTACGCTGATCAATCTTTCTTCTCAAGTGCCTTGTTTCCAGAGCCGATTTGAAACATTTTTTAAAAGGAGGAGAAAAGACATTTTACAGAGGGAAATGGAGTCCTTTTCCTTCCTCCCCAAACTAATTCTATATATATGAAGATGTTTATATATATATATATATATATGAACCAAATCTAGGTATTGTAGAAGATCACAAGCCAAACCCAAAACGTCTGCACCCAGTCAGCGAGCTAATTAAATTCGTTCCCCAAAATGACTAAAACCCTTCCTTCTTTGATCTCGGCATGTTCGCCGCCACCGGCGACAATGGAGGAACCCCCCTCCCAAAGCGTCTGTCATTGTTGGAAGAAGCCTCTTTTTGAACATGTGCGTATGAAGAACGTAGATTTCCCCAGACGTATTCAGAGGATAAGCTGAAGAATGTTTGAATCGGCTCTGTCAAAGAATCAATGACAAAGTTCCTGTGAATCAAATCCAGGCTTTCTCAAAAGAGCTAGAAAAGAAGATGGAGGAACTGGAGGATCTTCAAGTTAACCCTGGGAAACGGAGGTGGGGAAATACTTATCCTCCCATGGTAGATGCAGATGGATGCAGCATCACTGTGACATAACTATTCTGGGCCCAAAATACATTTTAGACTGTTCTAATCCACTGGAAAAGACGCTGATGTTGGGAAAGTGTGAAGGCAGGAAGAGAAGGAGATGACAGAGGACGAGATGGCTGGACAGGGTCATCGAAGCGACCAACATGAATTTGACCCAACTCCGGGAGGCAGTGGAAGACAGGAGGGCCTGGTGTGCTCTGATCCATGGTGTCACGAAGAGTTGGACATGATAAAACGACTAAACAACAACAATCCACTCTCTACTACCCTGTCCTACCCTCTCCATCTATCATAGGTACAGTGGACCCTCTACTTACGGAATTAATCCGTATTGGAACGGTGGCTGCAAGTCGAAAAGTCTATAGGTCGAATCTCCATTGACCTACAATGCATTGAAAACCGATTAATCCCATAATTGGCAATTTTTATTCTTTTTTTGTTCCATTTTAGTTTTTTTTCTGGTCTGTAAGTCGATTCGCCGGCTGCAAGTTGAATCTAAATTTTGCGGCCAGAGAAGTCTGTAACTCGAAAAGTCTGTAAGTCGAGCCGTCTGTAAGTCGAGGGTCCACTGTATACCGCTTGAAGATGTTAATGATATGTCCCATGTATCTGAAGGACTGCCATTTAAGAAAGACAGGCCTACATGGATAAGCAGTGAGGCTCCAGAATTTCAGGCAGAAACGGTCCTCTCTGGAATCACCAGGGGTTGAATTTGAAATATTCTGCTTGCAGGTGATATGTGGTTATAGTCCTACCTGTGATGGAGTTATAGTCCTACCTGTGATGAAACCAAGACAGCCGATCTCCTATTTCCCCTCACATTACAGATATCAGAATGGAATCTTGAGCTTTCCGATGGTCAGCCAAGCCACCGGATTGCTGCTGAGCCCAGACCTTCTTTGCTGAGAACATCTAGCTCGAATGTGGACTGCAGAAGGATGCAAGAAGGGGCTCTCACCTGCAAGGCTGTGAGATTGGACTAGGTCTACCTCTGCCGGGCTTCCTGTTCGGAAAGAAACCTCCCAGCTAACACTGGGGCAGGAAGAGGAAGGCTGGGTGAAATTAGGCCTAGCTCAGCCGCAGTTGAGGTCTTCCTCCCAGAGCATGTGTCTGTAAGATGTCTGTGTGTCACACAGAACTCCCAAAATGGAGTATTATGGAACTTGTACTTTAAAAAATCATAAATTTCCATCCCTATTTAGAATTATCTGCTCAAGAGGTTGGTCTACTCCACACCCCTTAACTATAGCACCAGACCTCTCTAGGAGGTGTCGCTGTCTCACAAAACTACAAATCCCAGCATTCCATAAGACGGTGCCGTGACAGTGAAATTTAAGACCAAATTGCATGAACTGGATATTCTGCAAGAAAACCTGGCCACAGGAGACTAAAACACCTCATCTTGTTTAATCAGACGCACAGTTGTTCCACCGGGACATCTCTGTGTGCTGTATTTTCGGAGAAATGAATCATGGTTGCTCTATCTACTTCTTTTCCACCATTTATGATCTCCTAACCCTTATCAGCAGTCCACGTTGTCTCTACAGCTGTCTTTAGTTGGCACATTATTTCCGCCAGGCAGTTGTTATATCCCCGTGATGTGGGAACTGCATCTTTCCTACAGCGGTGCGAATTTGTTGCAGCTCTACTGAAATTCGTATCCTTGCCTCGGTGTAAATGAGATAAGGATCAGGACCACTATTCCCTCCTGTCACTCATGCTTTATGCTTATCTCCCGGCATAAAACGTCGCGTTGTTGGGAGATTAGAGCCCATTAAAGCTTATGGGGAAAAGGTCTGGATTTACAACAAAATTGTAATGTTTGTCTTCCATCCTTCCGCTCATCATCTGTACGGAGAGATAATGTGGGAGTCCTTTATTTCCACCTCACAGACCCATCTGAAAGTGGTCACAGTTTAAAGGGGGCGGGGTGGGAAAGGATCTGAAAACAGGGTGATTCCCAGCAAGGCATGGGACCAAGGAGAGAATTACAAGACATAGATAAATTAGTGTTTAGAACCCAGCTCCATTAAAAAAAACAAAAAAACAAACCCGTTACCCATCCTGGCTTGGGATCCTGATGGTTGTAAATTCAAGAAGTAACTTTTCCAAGTTGCAATTTGGGATGGGAACACTCTGATGGTGGTGGTGGTTATGTGCCCTCAAGTCACTTAAGACCCATGGCACCCCTATGGATGAGTGATCTCCAAAATGCCCTGTCCTCGACTTCCCTGCTTGGGTCTTGCAAACACATCCCTGTGGCTTCCTTTAGTCCATCTCGTATTGGGTCTTCCTCTTCTCCTGCCGTTTTCTGCCTTTCCCAGCATGATTGTCTTTTCTAGAAAGATGATGTGCCCAAAACAGGACAGCCTTGGTTCCATAATTTTCACCTCCATAGACAATTGACGCTTGATTTGATCCAGGACCCGCTTGTTGGTTTTTCTGGCAGACCAGGGTATCTGCTAAGGCTTCCACAAATGCCACATTTCAAGCAAATCCATGTTTTTCCCCTGTCAGCTTTCTTCTTATATGAAGCAGAAGCTCTTAAAGGAAGGGAAAAGCTTGGGAAAGGAAGGGCTCCAGATGTGATCAGTGGACATCTGGAGAAGAGGAATCTCAAGCCAGCCAATCAGCGTTGGCTTGGATCTAAGCTTATATATGTAACTTGAACAAACTTTGGTTTGGAGCATGAATCGAATAGTCCCATTTGAGGGAAGGTGAGATCCTGACCCCTATAGAGTTGCATTACTTAAAGAAACTCAAACATTACCCTAAAGGAGAGTGAAAGAAGGACTGAACTCTCTCATTACCTCCTGGTACTTCAAATTGTATTGCATCTTCTTTATAAAGAAAACCCCCAGGGCATTGCTCTTAGTTATAATGACAAGATGGAGCTCTCAGCAGCTGCTTTGTCAAAACAGAACAAAGGGATCATCTGTTGCCATGCAACCAAATAAAAAAAAGAAAGAAAGAGAGATACATTTTTAATAGTTCAGGCTATGGAATTCGGCTGCCAGGCAGGTTCTGGAAGTTTCCGAGGGAGCAAAGGGAGGTCAGTGTCTTTGGTAGACATGAGCTACTTCTCAGTGGAGGTACTAGGAACTTTTTCTTTCATAATGAGTGTTTGTAAAACAACTTGACTTGGAGAAAAATATACAGGGTTTCTTTCTATGCCCACCGTGAAATGAATGTACAGTGGTGCCTCGCTTAACGAGCACACCGTATAACGACGAAATTGCATAGCGATCCATTTTTTTGGATCGCTAATGCGATCGCTCAACGTCGTTTAGATAGGGCGAAAATCGCTTTACGAAGATCGGTAAGCGTTTCGCTTACCGATCTTCGCAAAACGAAGCCCCGGCGATCAGCTGTTCGGCGGACAAAATGGCCGCCGGAAGCTCCGTAATGGCCGCACGCAGCGTTTTCGCGCCCTCCCCTCGCTTAACGAGGGCGCGAAAATGGCTGCCGGCCATAGGAAACCTCGCTGAACGGTGAGTAAAGGAGCCTTTTGGAACGCATTAAACGATTGTTTAATGCGTTCCAATGGCTTTCCCTGTCCCGTTCAGTGATGTTTCGCTATAGCGAAGGTTAATCTGGAACGGATTAACCTCGCTATGCGAGGCACCACTGTATATTGCACTCCTAGCTGTAGTCTAAAATTGGCATACCTTAATTTGTTGCCTTTCAGTTGATGGGAGATGCTGTTGGTGATTCCTGATGTTCATGACACTGGTGAACACAGAATGATAGACTCACAGAACAAATGAGTAGGAAGGAGACTCTAAGGCCATTGAATCAAGAAGAGGCTTGTTGTTTAGTCATTAAGTCGTGTCTGACTCTTCGTGACCCCATGGACCAGAGCACGCCAGGCCCTCCTGTCTTCCACTGCCTCCCGGAGTTGGGTCAAATTCATGTTGGTAGATTCGGTGACACTGTCCAACCATCTCATCTGCCAGTGCCAAACAAAGGGGGACCACAAAGCTGCCTTCAATAGCTGATCCCCGGATGCTGTTAATATTAATTTATTTTTCAAAAAATATTTTCTTGTTCCTTCTTTTTCTTTTCGTATGAATTTTAGATCTATACCTGTGAATCGCTATATTGTTGAATGCAGTCTCATGTGAAATCTTGGGGGGGGGGGTTAAGTTTTCATCTGTAAATCTCCCAGAGTAGTGCTCACACTAAAAGGGTAGTATATAATCAAATGAATAAATATGAAAATCAAGCCACTACAAATTGCCCTAGTCAAATCTAAAGTCTACAAAGCCACAGCAGTAACATGACCATGTAGGCCAATAACCAAAACCAAATTATAGCAGGAATCCCAACTTTCTATGTATCAGTATCCACTGATTCATTTGTCTACTGCCTGAAAATACTAAATAAAAACCTCAGAAATACATATTTATACTTATTTTCAAGGCGTATTTATAACTGACCTAGAGAGAGCCAGAGACCATGCAAAGTATGGTGTTTGATATTTCCACATTTTTCAGCATCCATAGGGGTGGGATTGGAACCAATCCCCATGGATACCATGGTCCTCCTATAAAATAAAAGTTCGTGGAATTCTGGACTTTTATTTGAAGAATGCTCAGAAGGACACAGCCAAATGCAGAGCTGAATTCTGAACTTCCAGAGCTTCAGCTAAGAAGGGCCTGTTTATCATGGCGTCTTCCCATGACTCTGAAGATGATGGAGTCTTAGGGCTGATACCAAACAGGCTGATCATACTTGAGTTCTGTGTCTTGGGAGAAGATGATCAGGACCTTGGATAGCTCCTATAGCTTGCAACCAGGAACAGATCCCATTACAGTGGTGCCCCGCATAGCGAGGTTAATCCGTTCCGGATTAACTGTCGCTATGGGGAAACATTGCTATATGGAATGGAAAACGCCATAGAAACGCATTAAACTTAGTTTAATGCGTTCCTATGGCTCTTAAACTCACAGTTCTGCGAAGTTTCTCCATAGCGCCACCATTTTTGGGCCCTCGGTAAGTGAGGGCAGGGCGCGAAAATGGTGCGGGCGGCCATTTTCTGCACCCGGTGGCCATTTTGGAACCGCCGATCAGCTGTTCCCAAAATGGCCGCCGGGTGCAGAAATAATCACAATGCGATGTTTAGCCTATCTAAACATCGCAATGCGATCGCATTAGTGACCACAAAAAATGGGTCTCTATGCGGATTCGTCGTTAAACGGTGCGCTCGTTAAGCGAGGCACCACTGTACGGTGTAAAATTCAAACTGCCAGCCTCTGCTGGGCCAGTGCTTTGGAGAAGATAGTCAGGAAATGGGAAAGAATGTATGATCTCTCTTTTAAACCTTCATAATCTGCTGTTCCAGTTGTTACAGGGAGAACACCAGTTGCGAGCAAGGAATTCCATTATCAAGCTGTCCCACATGATTTAACCCTCCCAACATGTTGCAGTACAACTCCCATCATCCTTAGGTAACATGGAACCTAGAGTCCAACATATCAAGAGGGTTAAGGCTCTTGAGGCATCTGATGGGGGTTTAGGGTCATTCCTTCTCCATAACTTTCTAAGGCAGGGCAGTAGGGCTTTTACACAAATGGAGTTTAAAAATTGCATACTTAGTCATTTAGGCCCACTTTGTATGCACATGAGAGAGGCAGAGGGTGGGTTCATCCCTTCTGGATTCTTGGGTGCATGTGCAGAAACTGCTGACCCCTATCTGGGGTGCACCTGTGGAAACTTCCCACCCCTATTGTACGGGGGATTCTGGAACTTGCACTCCAAAAATTAATATTCCCCAACTCTGGGCAGGGTGATTTATTGTTCCCTTCTTCAGGGGTGTCCTGAGACTCTACAGCTTGCCCAAGGCTACACAGGCTAGCTCTTCTTCCAGGAGGCACTGTGGGAAATGGAACCTCTCAATTCGGGCTCCATAGCCAGGTGTCCATCTCATGAATTCTGGTGAAATCATATAATAGCTCAGTGGTTTAAGGCTCTGACTGCAAAGCCAGATGTTGGGGATTCATTTCCCCCCTCTGCCTCCCCAAAACAGCCAGCCTAGGTAGCCTTGGGCAAGCTATACAGTCCCAGGATAATACCAGTGGAAGGGAAAGGGAAACCACTTCTGAGTCTTCTCTACCTGTAAAACCCTGAAAAGGGTTCTTGTGAGTCAGATTATTATAATCCTTTTTTGCTCCTTGTCTGAACAGAAAGAAGAAAACAAAATCCACTGCCTCAGAAAGTATCAGATCTCTAGATTCTGTGCTAACATCTCCCAACCTCCTTTCCCACGCCGAGCTTTCTAATCAATATTCTTTGTCGAGGATGGTTAGGCTATTAGTTCCATCTGGAAAGAGTAGATCGGGTTCCTCCCTCGCCCTCTATTTTCCCTGTCAGAATTCTCCAGCCAGAAAGAAGCACAGCAGCCAGACTGGTGTTTATCTACTGGGAGCCGTCGAAGTTCAGCAATTGTCGAGGCACAAACGCGGCAAATATTTAACTGGATTTAATCTGAACACCTGTCCTTTTGGAGGCTTTTCAAAGCCTTCCTTCAATTTGTTAGTGTAGAATCCTTGCCTGCGCCTGAGGACTGCACTTCTTCTTTTTCCTGGCAAGCTCTCAGCTGTATCTGGACTACAGACTGCTGAGATGCATCGCCCAGACGAGACGGAAGATGTTTACGCACTGCGGTTGGAGAAGCTGGGGAATGTGTGTGAGCCAACCTCTTTCTGGTGGAACTTCAGACTTTTTGCAAAAGTTGGTTTCCAAACACATGGGAGACAAGAGGGTAAACAGAAGAAAATGTCACCGCATAAGACCAATTTGTAAAGTTGGGCCAGATGGTTAAATAGCCTTCCTCCATCTTTTTCCTTCCTTCCTTCCTTCCTTCTCTCTCTCTCTCTCTCTCTCTCTCTCTCTCTCTCTTTTCTTTCCTTCTTTCCTTCCTTTCTAGCTTTTCTCTAAGTTCGAAGATTATGATGATGATGATGAAAGTAGTAATCAAATGATTACAAGGAGGCCAATCATCCTTTATGGTATTAGACTTGTAGACAGCTCCTCCTCTGTGCGCTAGTGGAGCAGTAAAAGTGCAGGCACTCGTAATGACAGCCATTTCTTAGACTCCTGAAGACACTTATGAGCTCACACTTAAAATAGGTCTGGAAGGTTTCTTCTCTATCAAGAGCAGGTCTTTTGCAAACCTATCAGGTCTTAATTATCCATTCTGACCCTGTTCATACCATATTACTTGGCATGGCAATAGAAACTGGTCGCAACTCACAATAAAATGGTGTTGCTCAGGCCTACACAGAGAGAGAGAGATGCACACACACCATAGGCAGGAAGTGAAAGGGCTGTTCTAGGAAAGGGAAAGAAAATAGTGTTAACTGAGATTTTTAACATATGTATCCAATTCACACTAGGCACTGTCACTGATAAAATTCTGTGCCTTATATTTCAGTTTTCTCTCGCTGGAAGAAAACTGTATATTTCAGACTCTTTCCCAAGTATTCACATTTGAAAACTGTGCACACTTAAATGAATAAGGCAAACACATAGACAGCAGGGGGAAATACATAAAATGCACACACGAGGCAAAGCACTTACTAAAATACAAGTGTGCAAAAGAGGGAAAGCTTTCACAACCGAGTACAGAACTGGGACAGGACGCGGATTTGTTTTGGAGAGACAAAAGCAGCATGTAATTTCTCTCGTCAGCCAGCATTTGAACACGGGTCACCCTGACCCAATCTATCACAAAAAAAAAATTCCAAAGAGTGTTATTATTTACGGATCTAAAGGAAAACAAAGGAGAGGGAGACCTGCACCCAATTATTCCCTTGGTTTGAAGCTGCACCCTGCAGTCTTCGCAAAACTTGAGAGCGAGGCTGCCAAAGACAAAATTGGCTTTTGTCTGACTTTTGAAATGCAGGATCAATATCACGAACATGCAGAAGAAAGGTGATTTGGATTTGCTGGGGATTTTGGAGACGAATTTCCCTGGCTAAGCAGGATCATTCATGTCTTGTTCTTGAAAGGGCGGGAGGGTAACGTCTGAGCCTTCTGAATTGGTAATGAAAGAGAAACAGATGGTCACCTGAACACTCTGTCCTGCCCCTCATCTATCTAGCAAGAGGGAAATTTTCTGGAGTCTATGTGTGAGCCTCTTTAAATTTCTTTACACACAGAACTTGGCTGCTTAAAGATACTGTGTTTACTTTGGCTGGCTTGTAAATGCCTGTCTGTACATCACTGGCTTTCTTTTATAGACTCGAGTGGTCATTTTATTTTATTTCTGGTCCCTTGTGGTTTTGTCTGTGCATGATTCTTATTTTTTTTTTAACTTTATAGCCGAGGTCATCAAATTTGAAGAATTGCAGAACAGCAAAAATGAGAGGTCTGCCAAGAATTCCCCCCCCCAGAAGGATCCTTCCCTCACCTTGCTTGAAACATCCCCCCCCCCAAAAAAAATTGTGCTTCTGTTTGCTAAATGCCAGCAAAACGTGGTCCAGGAAAAACGGAAAGGAACAACCCACAACATTTAATCCAACAGCACAAAGAACTATATAGCTGAAGGTGTGTTGTTTTATAGGGAAGCAAGAATCTATTTGATAAGATCATGAAAATTACAGGATATGCTTTCCCCCTTTTCACCAGGGGGGAGGTATAGAATGGGAGTCCTGTTCAAATTCTGTTACAGAATTGGAATTATTCGCTAGATTCCTCTAGCCATGTAGAAGTGAAGGGACTTAAGAGGGCAGAATTAGCTTCAAGTCTTCCCAGAGTAGACCATCCCTTATTGCACCATCAACTCGCTCTGAGACATTGGTAAGGGAAAGAATAAGAAGTTTCATTTACTTACCATTCTGAACAGATCAAAAATAGCATAATGCCCAAAAATGACTGGTTACAAGCTTCAGCCGGCTCCTGCAGACAACAGTCTAACTACATTAACTGCTAACTGCCAGCAGGCTAAAAAGATAGGGGGAAAAGAGGCCGCACCAAGAGGTGGGACTCTATTTTCAAATCAGAGGCAAGGAAGGAACAATTAATTACTGCTGGATTGATAGAGAGCCAGCCTAGCTCAGAAAAGTCCCTCCCAGCCAAATGAATTAAAGGCAGCATGCGAGGTTGAAATAACTCCAAGACACCACAAACTAATGATCTGGAGTGAGATGGGCTCATCTCAAATGTTTCAGGAGGAGTTGCTCTTCCTGTCCTGATTACAGTCTATAGTGGTGCCTTGCTAGACGATGATAATCCGTTCCACTGAAATCACTGTTTAGCGAAATCATCGTCTAGTGAAAAGCATTTCCCCGTTGGAATGCATTGAAACCTGTTTAATGCATTCCAATGGGGAAGAATCATCATTGTCTAGCGAAGATCGGCCATAGGAAAGCGAACCGCCGATCAGCTGTTTAAATAGCTGTCTTGCGAAGCTTAGGTCCTGAAAACACCCGTTTCGTGAGCACGGAGGGAGCTGTCAAAATTGTCGTCTAGCAAAAATCGGTTTGCGAAGCAGGGACCAAACATTGTCCAGCGAAATTCCTCCATAGGAATCACTGTTTTGCAAATCGCTATAGCAATTGCAAAAAGTCAATGTCTAGCAAAAAAACTGTCATGCGGGGTAACTGTCTAGCGAGGCACCACTGTACTAGGTTGATTGCCTTCAACAGCGATTACTGGCCAACCTAAGAACTGGGTTGCTGGACTACATAAGCTGAATATGTTCTGTCAGGACTGTTTTTTACATACTTGAAATTTAAGCCTCACCTGGGGAAACTGTGGCCCTCCCGATGCTGCCGAACCTCTGCTTCTATCATCCGTGATCACTGATCGTGTTAGCAAGGGCTGGTGGTACTTGGGGTCTACCAAGATCTAGAAGACCACGTGGTCTCTAAACCTCATTTCAGCTGCAATTCAAAACATTCATTGCAGGCTTATCTGGGCTTCCTTACCCACTGAAGAAAGAAGCCTTACTTTCAGATTCTGGGACTTGTCGTCTAAAATATCAAAAAAGTTCCCCCGTGGCTTAGAGAAGATGAAATGAAAGTGTTGGAGTTATTTCAACTTCATAGGCTGCCTCTCGTAGATTTGGCTGGGAAGGGCCTTTCTCGGCCAGGTGACTGTCAATGAATCCAGCAGTAACCCAGGGTTCCTGCTGATTTCGAAGAGAGCCCCACCTCTCTGTTCTGTCTCTTTTCTCTTATATTTTCAGTCTACTGGCTGTTATTCAGTTAGTACTTCATGCAGTTAGAGCTAGTCTGCGGGAATCGGCTGGAAGCAGGCAGTGAGTCTGTTGAGGCTGGATGCTCAAAGCAGTTGCTTGTTCATTACACAGTGGTTCAACGGTGAGTAAGTGAAACCTTGTTATTCTTTCTCAGAGTGAGATATTGAGACTGTAAGTGCCAGTTGATGAGAGAAAGGGGTGGTCTACTTTGGGGAGACTTGAAGCTAATTCTGCTCTGTAAGGCCCGGCTCTACTGCTGTGCAGCTAGAGGTTTTTAACCAAATTTCAAAACTGTACAACAAAAGGGTGGATGGCGTCAAAGCCATCCTGCCGGTTTTCCCCATGAGCTGCTGATCTTGCTCAGTTCTTCTGGCAGTGGATTTCCTCCAACACAGATCCCATGACACTCCTGGGAAATGCTCCTGACCAAGTAAGCATGCAGAGACACCACCGCAGAGATTCCATTGTCTAGCAGTAGGGCGAGTTCACATATGTTTCTTTCTGATATTCATAGACTCTCCAGAATGGAAGTACTGTATTCCCAGGTTTTCTGGAGAAAGAAAAGGCTTCCATTCTCGGAACATGCTCAGCAAGACGTTTTCCTTGTATTCTAGAAGGCTGTGTTGTGTTTTTTTACTCTGATCTCTGACTTAGGTCACCTCTAATCGCTAGAACCGAGGAGACAAGAGATCCTGAAATAACCACCTTTTTGTCCAATGAAGGTCCATTGCTTGACCCTGCGAAGCAAACAATGGAAAGATTAGAGATGAAACTTCTGACTTCCTGGCTCCTATCAAAGCAAGGAACTGTTTTTCTGGGCCAACTCAAGTTTTCAAAGTGTCTTGAAAGAGGGCTCGAATCAGAGAACTTCGCAAGAAGCCAACCTGGCAGTAACTAGGACACGAAGGAACAGAACTTGAATTCTTTTTGAAATGTACTTTCCAAAAGCAGTTTAGTTACTTTGAAAGTAGTATAGGACATGAAGGGCAGATGGAACACTGCCATGTATGCTACCTCTGCAGGTCAGGAATTGATTAGTGGCCTACAGAAAGCCTGACTTTGGCCCAACCTGTTGCACTGCTTTAGAACTTCAGCTTGTGTTTTTACATGCTTTTTATTGGGAAAGTAGCTCATGGCTACTTGGGGACGTGGTGGCGCTGCGGGCTAAACCGCAGAAGCCTGTGCTGCAGGGTTAGAAGACCAAGCAGTCGTAAGATCGAATCCACGTGACGGAGTGAGCGCCCGTCGCTTGTCCCAGCTCCCGCCAACCTAGCGGTTCGAAAGCATGCAAATGCAAGTAGATCAATAGGGACCACCTTGGTGGGAAGGTAACAGCGTTCCGTGTCTAAATCACACTGGCCATGTGACCACGGAAGATTGTCTTCGGACAAACGCTGGCTCTATGGCTTGGAAACGGGGATGAGCACCGCCCCCTAGAGTCGAACACGACTGGACAAAAATTGTCAAGGGGAACCTTTACCTTTACCTTTATCTTTACCTTAGCTCCTGGCTAGAGCCATAACTAACCATCTTAGCACCTGGGGCAGGTGTTTTCTTTATAAAAGGAAGGTTGGCAGTTGTTTTCGCATGGTGATGCACTATTTTTTTAAAAAATGGGGATACGCAGTGTGGTGTAGTGGATAGAGAGATGGAAGAGACTCAGGTTTGACTCTCCACTTCGCCATGGAAACTCATCAGGGGCATGGAACCGGTAACATCACTCAAAGGTCTCACCACTGGCTGGAGAGCAGAGCCAGAAATGGGGAGTTTAATCCCCCACTGCACCACTGGGAAAAGTGCCAGCCTCAGTAGCCTTGGGCAAGCTGCAAAATCCCAGGGCACCCAGAGAAGAAAAGGAACGGTAAACCACTTCTGAGTACCACTCTCTCCGTAGAAAACCCTGGAAAGGGTCAACCATAAGTCAGGATTGACTTGGCAACACCTGATTATTATTATTAAATACAGTGGTGCCTCGCTTACCGATCGCTCCGTTGAGCGATGAAATCACTTTGTGACACTGTTTTTGCGATCGCAAAAGCGATCGCTTTGCGATGTTTCCTATGGGGAAAAATCGCTTTGCGATGATCGCGCGGAAGCAATCACCGCAAAGCGCCCATTTTTCAACAGCTGATCGGTGGTTCCAAAATGGCCGTCGCAAAAACAAAATGGCCGCCGCTGTTTTGCCTCGCTCTAGAGGCACACAAAATGGCCACCGCTATGGAGGAATTTCCCTTAAGGTTAGTTTCTAAGCCCATAGGAACGTATTAAATGTATTTTAATACGTTCCTATGGACTTTTTAAAATCGCTTAGCGATTAAATCACTTAGTGACGTTTTTCCTGGAACGGATTAACGTCACTAAATGAGGCACCACTGTATCTCCATTTCCTTGGGTCACTATAAGTTGGTTCCGACTTGATGGCGTAGGACAACTATAACTGAATCATCATGTGTGTCCAATCCTCCATGTTGGGTTCAAGGAGAAAGCAAGCATTCCAGTACGATCCTTACACTGGAACCATTTTTCATCTAGTTTTGATATGTGCAGAGACCGGGAAAAGATGCTGGGTGCCTTTCTCCCGTCTGAGCTGGCCCCGGACCAATACCACCACCCCTCTCCCCCAGAAGTCCTGAAGGAACCCGCCAAAGAAGCCAACAAGATTTGGGGGAGTGAAACGATTGCACTTAATTGTCCATGAAAATTTTTAGCCAACTGCAGGTGTACTCAATTAACATCTCATTAAAAAAAAACACACCTCTTGAACTTCAAGTAAGCCGTCAGCCTTGTATAGTGTAAATGAAGGGTATAATTGATAGCCACAGCCGTGCTAGGTTAAGTGCTTTAATAACATTCTGGTTCTCCAGAGGACGTCAGCTCCGTTCCATCAATATAAAGGATCCATGACAAAGAAGTTTCAGAGTTTAAACGAGTTTTCTGCAGCTGCAGCCTAGAAACAGAAGAAAGGGAAATTTCAAAAGAGAGAGAGAGAGAGAGAGAGGAGGGAGAGAGGGAGCCTCTGCATTCGGCAAGGAACTGCAGATGCGCCAAGCAAAAAACGAAACAAAGCCAAGCCACCTTTTTTTGGGTTGTCACATGCATTCTGCGTCAAAGGGAGCAGAATTCTGCAGTCAGTTCAGGTTGAATTCCGCAGGAGAAATGTCAGCTCAGCACTAAGTGTGGCTAAGTTCTGGATTTTGGTTACATCCCTCTAGTGGTGCAGCAGGAGGGCAAGGATTCACAGAGCAGAATTAGCTTCAAGATCCCCCGATTAGTCCCCCTCCTTTCTCTCGTTAACTGGCACTTAATGATCTCCGTAACTCACTCTGAGACATTAATTGGAGAAAGAATATAAGGTTTCATTACTTACAATTAAACGGATGAAACAGTGAACTAAGAACAAACATGACAGCTTTCAACAAGGGTCTGCAGACTATGGATTGTCAACAGAGAGGGGAAAAGAGCAGAGAGGCCAGGCCATCAATGAACTCAGAGGCAGGTGAGAACAATGGGTTCATGACGGGTAGACTGATGGTCACACCAAGCCAGAAGGTTCTCTCTCAAGTCCCCAGTCATATCTACTAGAGGCAGCATGCAAGATTGCAAAAACCTCAACAATAAGGCACAGGTTTTGCATGCAGAAGTCTTCTGGTCTGGTGGACCTTGTGCTGTTAGTCTGGCTGAAGGGAAAGTAATCTAGAGCAGTGGTCCCCAACCTTGGGCCTCCAGATGTTCTTGGTCTACAACTCCCAGAAGCCTTCACCACCATCTCTGCTGGCCAGGATTTCTGGGAGTTGAAGTCCAAGAACATCTGGAGGCCCAAGGTTGGGGAACCACTGATCTAGAGGTAGGATAGCTGGAGGATTTCAACTGGTCTCTGTGTTGATTGCCCAATCAGTTTTGGGCACAGGTTGGAAGTTCAATTCCTCCAGTGCGCCTCCTTGACAGGGGCTGGACTTGATGCTCAGGGTCCCTTTCAGCTCTGCAGTTCTAAGATCCTAAAAGCTACAATTTTAAGTTTGCATATTTTGCACTGAATCCCGTCCTCGGGAAAAAGAAAGCATGCATATGCGAGAAGGTGAAACAGGACTTTGTGAAAGGTACAACTAACTCAAGGCTTCAAACTGTCAAATAATCCTAAGGAATGGCTCCCCCAGTTTTCTGCCATCAGTTTGTACAAATTTACGCTTCGGCATTGAACAAACAGTGAGGGTGAGTCAGCAGTTCTTGGAATTTGTGGCCGGCCTTTGCAGGTAAAGAGGAGACGGTAGCTCTTCCTCATCCTCATCAGCAAAGGTGAGATAAGCAGCAATTTCTACAGAGGTAGACCAGTGATTCCGATTTGGTCTGAAGGAATTGGCTGTGGATTTTGGTACGAACTTTACCGGTGGTGCACCAGGTAATGAAGCCCTTTTCTCCCAAAAAGGCCTAAGACTTCCAACAACATGCTTTAGACTGAGACCCCAGTGAGAATGTACTTCCCCTGCAAAACCAACTTTCGGTGATTTACTTCCGTACCGGAAGGTGCTTGGCAAACTCTTTCTCAAAAGTAATGGAGCAGCTGCTGCTTTCATCGTTGCTTTCCAGGTGAGGGAGAGACGCTCTCCTGGGTTGTTCGTGGCTTCCTCTCCCCATCAGGATGCTTCTCTTCAACCTCACGTAGCAACTGACCTCGCTGAAAGAGACAGAACAGGAATTATGTATTATCTGGCTTTGGAGGCATTAATTTGAAGCACAAGGGGCCCTAGATTGGCATAACTGAATTGGAAGACTCTCAACCGTGCACTTTGATAAAGCCTAAATGAGCGCAGCCAAGAGTGGAAGGAGTTTGATGGACAACAACCCTTAGGATGATTACGAGGAGCAGCCCCCCTGGCAGAAGAATTTTAACATGCTTGCTGCAAACTTGGAGGAAACCTGTTTCCGGATCCCTTTGGGCAGAGTGAGGAAAGCTACTTTTGAAAAATAATTCATTTTATTGTATTCTCGAAGACTTTCATGGCCAGGATCTGATGGTGGTTGTAGGTGTTTCGGGTTGTTTGGCTGTGTTCTGGGGTTTTTTTCTTTCTAACATTTTGCCTGTCTCTGTGGCCGGCATCTTCAGAGGGCAGGAGTCAGAACGCTGCCTGTGTTCTGGTGTAGTGTGTGGGATTGTTCAGTATTTGTAGCTGTGGAGTCAGGGATTTTGTTCTTTTCAGGAGATTGGGTGATTGTGGTGGTTTCCAGTCTGTGACCCCCTTCAAATGTGCCAGCCCAGGGGCCAATATGGCCCCTGTTGAGAATGGCTGATTGAGAACATTGTTCATTTAAAATATAATGGGCTCAGTTATAACATGTTCATTTGAGTCACTATAAATATTACAGTGGGGCCCCACTAGACCAGTGGTCCCCAACCTTGGGCCTCCAGATGTTCTTGAATTACAACTCCCAGAAGCCTTCACCACCACCTCTGCTGCCCAGGATTTCTGGGAGTTGAACTCCAAGAACATTTGGAGGCCCAAGGTTGGGGACCACTGCGCTAGACGATTACCCTGCAAAACGCTAATCCGCAGGACGATGACTTTTTGCGATCGCTATAGTGATTTGCAAAACGGTTTTTCCTAGGGGGGATTTCGCTGGACAATGATTTGGTCCATGCTTTGCAGACCGTTTTTCACAAGACGACAATTTTTATAGCTGATCGGCACTTCGATTTTTCGCAAGACAGCGATTTTACAGCTGATCGGCGCTTCGCAAAATGGCTTCCCTATCGGCGATTTTCGCTGGACAACGACGGCTTTTCCCCACTGGAACACATTAAACGAATTTCAATGCATTCCAATAGGGAAACGCTTTTCGCAAGACGATCTTTTCGCAAAGCAGCGATTTCAATGGAACGAATTAACATCGTCTTGCGGGGCACCACTGTATTTTATTTAAATATGTTTTAATGCTACAAACTTTTGGACTGCCTTTCACGTGATCACCTTTTATACGCTCGACCTCCAGCTGCTTTAAGCTATCTTTTAAAAATCGGTAGTTATTTGTGGAACCACAGCCACCTTGGCACTCTGCTCCAGCTTCTGCCAGAGAGAACATTTATAAATTAACTAGCCAAGCAAACACGCTTAATTTTGAAAATGTACCCCTGAGTTCAATTTCTTTCAAGCCTACACCTCCCATAAAAAAAGCACACCACTGCACAACCTTTACACTTCCGCCGGTTAATTGGCCCTATCCATTTAAAGAATGTTGTCCCGCACGTGTGCTTTCGTGTCTTGGTATGTGTGTCTGTCTCTCAAAACCTGTTATCAGTACTGCTGACAACTCATGGTGTACAGTCTCCTAGGCTGTCCAATCACCCCTCTGGAAGCCATTTTGAACGGTTGGTGGAATGCTTCATTTCACTCTGCTATAACATAAGCAAGGCCTTAGGAATGGAAAACCCTGACATCTGAGCGTTCAGCCTGGAGGCAGGCGTTGCATCACGGCCTCTCCCAATTGGAAGAGACCCTTGTCCAGCAGGCTGAGGCAAAGAGGAAGTCACAAAAGCAGCAAAATCAGGGATCTGGACAAGAGGCAGATTGTCTTTGTCTTCACTGTGGAAGGGACTGTCACTCTTGAATTGGCCTCCTCAGCCACACTAGATGCTGTTCCAAGTCCTACATACAGAGCACGTTACCATACTCTTTTGAGACTGAAGGATGTCTAATGAAGAACATAAGCAAGGTCCTTTAGAGACTGTTGATTTCCAGTTCCATGAGGGCCCGCCAGAGACACAATTTCTTATCCGCTCATCCTGCCCCTTTACTATTTAAGTTTATCCCGAGTGACTCACATCTTTCAGGAAATCTCAGCTGGACTACTGTAACCTGCTCTACATGGGGCTGCCTTCGGAAAAGGTTGAGAAGCTCCAAATGCTGCAGCCAGATTTTTGACAGGCTGGTTACTTGGGGGGAAAAACTGTTACAGTAGCTCCACTGGCTATCAATCCATTTCCGGGCACAATTCAAAGGGCAACAGCCAATCATCTACCCCAAAAGCGGGCAACACAACGACTGTGCCTGCAAAACCAAAACCATGATCAGACAATCACTTTACATCACATCCCAATTGGCATCATCTGCAGGAAACAATATAGATATGAAAGAGAAGAGTCTTGGGCCCATCTAAAAGACCTCATCTCCCTCTATGAGCCTGTCTGGGAATTAAGATCATCAGGGGAGCCCTTTCTCTCAGCCGCCATCCACACCGATGCTTCTGATGGGGACATAGGAAAGGGCCTTTTCTGTGGCTGCTCCCAGTCTCTGGAACTCCCTCCCACTGGAGGCCAGCCTGGCCCCCTCTTTACTGTCCTTCTGCAAGAAGGCAAAGGCAGGCAGGCAGGCAGACTTTCTTTTAAATGACTGGCTGGCCAAGGGGAATTTTTTTAAGGGATCATTGTATTCTGTGTTTCATTCATTCCTAATGTTGCTCTTATTTGTTTAAATATGATATACATTGAGTGCTTTCTTAATATTGTGATGATTAATAATTTAGCTTTTTACTTTGTTTCTTTTAATACTGTAAGCTGCCTTGGATCCTTTAGGAGAAAGATGACGTATGGCTATTTGGAAGGAAGGAAGGAAGGAAGGAAGGAAGGAAGGAAGGAAGGAAGGAAGGAAGGAAGGAAGGAAGGAAGGAAGGAAGGAAGGAGCCTGACTGGGGATGGGGAGAGAAATCTGTTAATTTCTCTCACATCTAATTCATTTTTGAAATGTTGTATTATTTATGTCAGCAGGAAACAGACAGAATTATTTCCGTCTCATCTATGAATACCTTACCTCTCTATTGGTACAAGTAAGATTGACACCCTGCACTGAGAAGACTCTCTTGTATCCAGAGCTCAGAAGTGCTTGTAAGTTCTCATCCTGTTTTCTTGCTATATAAAAGATTTTAAAAGAAGTGGGGATACTGATTCCTTATTTTACATTTTGTAAGTGGATTGATAAAGCTTTCTGACCTCAGGGATTGAGTTGGCACCACTTCTGGTTTGTTCATGGCCCCTTGTTGCTTGCCTCTTCTTCCCCAAACACCTTTTGAGAAGCAAGCATGAAATTTCTCTTATTCTCCTGACTGTAACTGCAATTGATAATTGTAAGTAAACATTACTTCTTTGTTCCAAAGATGCATCTAGAGTGATCCTTTTACCACAAAATGGCTTAATCTGTGCATCCCAGGGAAGGAGGTAAAACTGAGTTCATCTCTCCATGCTTTTTGGGGGTTTTTTCTCTGCCTTTGGTTCTGCTAACAAAATAACCTAATTCCTGAAATATTTATTTTTCCTTTTTCCTTTTAAAAAAGCCAATATATGTAACTTTTCTAAGCTTTGCAAGAGACAGAAATTCCTTCAAATACTTTTCCACTTCCCTGGCAGTAAAAATGCAGTAATAAAAATTTAAATAAGTTAAAACATAGAGCTCTTCTATGACATTTCAAACCTGGTCACTGTCTCCAACGGTGGGACCAGTTCTGACAGTCACTGTCCATATCTTCTGGGATATACTGTAGTTACTTTTTTTAGCTCTGCTATTTAAGATCCTTCTCCAGAAGCAGAAATGATGAAACTCAGATTGCCATGCTTTGAAAACACAAGGCTCACTGGGACAGACAGTAATGCTGGGAAAAGTTGAATGCAACAGGAGAAGGGGAAGATCGAACAAGAGATGGATTGGCACAATAAAGGAAACCATGGCTTCATTTTTGAAGAGCTGAGCAAGGATGTTAATAATAGGACATTTTTGAGATCACACATTCATAGGGTCTCCATGCGTCAATGCCAACTTGACAGCACATACAATGCAACACTGTTTCAAGTGATAATTTCAGAGAATTAGCCTGAATCTTGGCCATTTATTCAAACTCTAGCTCTTATCCCCTCAGAAGAAGTGAGAAAAAATCAAAGTTTGGGCAGCATCGGCCTTCCTAGTGTTCTACTACAAATCCCATCATCCCTCACGATTGATTTCACCCACTGGGGCCAATGGGATTGGCACTCTGAGAACACCTGAAGAGCCAAAATGGCCCAGCCTCGGTTTCGAGGGATGAAAATAAGAATCGCGCTGCAGAAGAGACCTCCCTTTTGAATCGCACAGTGAACGGTGTGAAAGTCACATGTGTCCAAATCAGGCTAAATGTCTACAATTTAATTATAATCCAGAATCGATGCAAGTCACATTCTGTTCCGGAAGTGAGCGAAGCATTGATTTTGTCAGGTTTCTCTACTGAATAGAGGTCATTAGCAAGGTTGTATTTTTCTTATCTTTTCCCCCCCTCTTATTTATAGGCCTGTCAGGGTATCTCTTTTTTCAATCTGTAATTAGTATAGAGTATCTAATACAGGACCAATTCAGGTTCATCCAGCAAAAAGATGTGCAGTCAGAGAGACGTCTCCTCTCTTTCTGTCTGCAGAAAGAACACAGAGAGGTGTTGATTTCTCCCACGACCCGATTAGCTTGGTACATATTTAAGGGCAGAGCCGTGCCACCTGCTAAGTGGGCAAACCGACAGGACCGTCGCACTGGGGATTTTTTGTTCGCTAAATAAATCTAGTGCTAATTAGCCCAAAAACGACTTGTAGCAAAATATTATATCTCAACAGCACATGCTCCTTTGGGGACTCAGCAAGCAGAAAGGTGGGGGAGAGGTGCCCACATAATAAGGCAGCAGCATGAAATCCAGATTGTGCATCAGTGCAAAGTCCAACTAGGCTTATTACGACTTTTTTAAGAGCTGGGAGATCAGACAGGTTCTTTGCATTTTGGCGTGTATGTTTTCCATGCGCTGGTGGTAGCAGGGCTGGTCGTATCCCTCATGATGAAGAATTCAAGAAGATGTTCTCTCAGTGGTCCTCAGTGGTCCATGAAGGTTGAAGATGGGCGGACACAAGGGAGGTTGCCATGTTTTGGTGTGAGAAGTACCTGTGAGCCAGATACAGAGACTTCCGTCGTCAACGTGTGAGGAGAATGCCCAAAGCTGACCTGAACGGGGACACAGACTGGGAAGCCAGCTGGCAAAGTCTGGGAGAATTGTCAAGTCATCAGTCAGAGTCTGTCAATAAATCAGGGGTTCCTGGATAAAGAATACAGTTGTGCCCCGCTTAATGATTACCCCGCATTACGACGAATCTGCTTTACGACGATGTTTTTGTGATCACAATTGCAATCGCAAAACGATGGTCTAAATGGGGGAATTTTGCTTAGCGATGATCGGTTCCCTGCTTTGGGAACCGATTTTCGCTTTACAACGATCAAAAACAGCTGATCGTCGGGTTTTCAAAATGGCCGCCGGGTGCTTAAAATGGCTCCCCACTGTGCTTAGGGACGGATTCCTCACTATACAGGCACTGAAAATGGCCGCCGTATGGAGAATCTTGGCTGGACGGTAAGTTTTTAGCCCATTGGAACGCATTGAATTGTTTTCAATATGTTTCAATGGGTTTTTTTAATTTTGCTTTACGACATTTTCGCTTAACAGCGATTTTCCTGGAACGGATTATTGTCGTTAAGCGAGGCACCACTGTATAGTGATGGAAAAGGCAGAGGTCTCCTCACATGCAGAGCAGATCAGGAGGTTTATCAGTCAAGAATTGCTCTGAAAGGTGGGAGCAAAGACTGAAACTAAGAACACATATTGTGTCTCAACTTCCAGAGTTCTTGGACAGCTAGAATGTTTTTTTTTTTCTGCAGATGCTGACTTCAACCCATGTGGGTCCTCACCTTTCTGTGTTTCCAGGAATTGTGAGGCGATAGACCTGATAGACCTCCAGAGTCCCACCTGAATCTTCATCTCTATGTGTTGGTTTGGGTCCTTCCGATATTGCCAGTTGGGGGGCCTTCAGCTCATCCTCAGAATCTTCTAACTGAGACTTGTCTTTCTCTGCGGAGGAGTCCGCCAGGTAAATCATGACAAGAGGTGAAGGAAATGTCATAAATTCTCCTTCTTGTCAATTTAGCCGGTCTCAACATGATGAGACACCTCAGCGAGAAACATCTCCCTGAGTCTTCCTGGCTCTTCAGATCTTCAAAGGAGGCCCTTCTCTTGCTCCCATTGCTATCACATTTGATGGGGACATGAGACAGAGCCTTCTCAGTGGCTGCTCCCAGGTGGTGGAATGCTCTCCCTCAGAAGGTTAGGTTAGTCCCCTCCCTTTTATTCTTCCACCAACAGTTGAAGAAGACCCACCTCTTCAGGCAAGCTTTTAACAACTATGACTGATTCTCTGGTTACTGGGGTGTTTTGTTTCATATTTGCATCTCTAAGTTTGCCTATAAAGTTTTAAACACTTTACTTACTTAATGGATTTTAAATTATTACTCTAGTTTAATTGCTCTTTAATCTATACTTTATAGTGTCTGTAGCATTACTTGTTTATGCTGTGAGCCACTAGGGGTCCTCTCACTGAGAGAAAGGCAGCTTATAAATGATACAACATAGAGTAAAATTTAAAATAAATTAAATTTTAAATTTAATTTAAAAGGTTTTCTAGACACTAAGAATGTGCCTTTTGAATTCTCCTTTCTGAGAGTCCCACCTGCAGGACACAGACCTTTGTTGTTGTTTAGTCGTTAAATCGTGTCCGACTCTTCATGACCCCATGGACCAGAGCACACCAGGCCCTCCTGTCTTCCACTGCCACCCGGAATTGGGTCATATTCATGTTGTCACTTCGGTGACACTGTCCAACCAGACCTTACATACACCTAAATTATGCTCACCTGGAGAGAAGGCCCAGTTGAAAGGAAAGGCTCCCAGAAACTGTCAAGACAGCTTCTTTTTCAAACAGGAAGCTAGGCCAGTCGAAGGCATGAGGCTTGCCAGCTAGGCCTTTTCACCAGATAACCACAATTTAAGTGTCTGTAAGGTCTGCGACTAGATGGCACAAATCCAGACTGTTGTAACAGCACCAGAAGTACAACATGGTCCCATTCCAGCCCCATGGCTAGATTCCCCCACTCACCAGCCAACACATGGTACGCTCATCCTAATCTTTGGTCATTTCACCAGTGGCGGCAGGAGCATGGACTTCCCTTCTCTGCCTCCTCCAGCAGCTGCCCACTCAAAGCCAACACTGCAGCAATCACTGCCCCATCTCATCTGAGTGGGCAGCTGCTGGAGGAGGCAGAGAAGGGAAGTCCATGCTTCTGCTGCGACTGATGAAATGACCAAAGAGGAGGGAGGAGTGGAGCGCACAATGGCTGATTAGTGATAGAATCCAGCTTGGGGCAACTCAGGTGTGTGTACCTGTGGATGCAGCTTTGGGACTGACTGCTCTTTATCTCTTTCCCTGGACTAGGCTGTAACTGCTACACCACACTACCACAGTTCTCCAGCAGTTGCTTCTGCCCTTTCACAGAGTCACAAACACAAGGGGTTGTGAGCTGGTGATTCTTTACGCACAGCATGCAAATAGAAACATCAGCAGATGGGAATGCATAAACTCAGAATTGCAATGCAAAAATAGGTGTGACTAATTCCTTTGAACTGAGAAGGATGAATTAATCTATGTTGTTACTGTTTCTCTTTAATGATGCCGTCATGGTTCAAAAACAAAGCAAGCCATTGTCTAGCTGGGAATAATATTTTGAGGTAATTCCTCAGTTCCAGCACAACAGTCTTGCTTCATTACTCATTAATTCTCTGTCCACCAGAATACACAGGTTCCTTTTGGAAGACTTCATCAACACTCTTGCATTCGGTGTCAAAAAACAAAGCGTGGCAGTGGAGACTAAGCCAAAGCGACTCACTAACAGAATTTTTTTTTTAATGGATGGTCCCACTCAGCTCCCTTCCCCTCCATCAAGTACAGTCTTCTAAGAATGTCCAATTAATCATTAACTTCACATCTTACTTTGTGTTGCTCCGAGGCAGGCTAGTTCTGAGAGTAAGGTTTTGCTACTCTGGAACAAGAGTCAGGAGGCTCCAGAATCAGGGTTCAGAGACAAGGCAGAGGTGAAGCAAAAAGAATCCTTACAGATGGGAAGTCCACAGCCCCAAAGCAATCCAAAGCCAGGCTAGACCAATGGAAACACTAAATACATGGGGGGCGTACAAGAAGTTTCATCAATTCTGCCCAAATGCAGTGGTGCCTCACATAGAGATCGCTCCGTTTAGCGAAGAAATTGCTTTGCGACGATGTTTTTGAAGAAATCGCTTTGCGATGGTTCCTATGGGGAAATTTCACTTTGTGATGATCGCAGGGAAGTGATCATCGCAAAGCCCCCATTTTCGGCCAGCTTATCGGTGTTTTCAAAATGGCCGTCGGGTAAACAAAATGGCCGCCCGCTGTTTTCTACAAAGGATTCCTCACTTTAGAGGCACTGAAAATGGTGGTGCTATGGAGGATCTTCGCTTAAAGGTGAGTTTTAAGCCCATAGGAATGCATTAATCACGTTTTAATGCATTTCTATGGGCTTTCTAATATCGTTTAGTGATGTTATCGCTTAGCAGCAATTTTTTCTGCACAGATTAACATCGCTAAGCGAGGCACCACTGTATCATACACATCCAGGGAGCCACCAGCAAAGGTCAGGATGCCCCCAGTAAGCAACACCTGGATCTAGAATACAAATCATCCCCAACAAATCATCCCACTTTGAGCTTGATACACAGGTGATGCTTAAGTCACACCCAACTGTAGGCATTTGGACAAATGACAGGAGAACATGCTGCTGGATTGGTTCCTCTGGTCCCCTAGAGAGGAAGGGTTTTCACTCAAAGAGAACCCCAACTCCTTAGGAAACCCTTTTTTCTCAAGCAGCTGAGTATTTGGCTTAAGGGCTTCTAGCATAGCTCATGCTTTCATCCTGCTCCATTCTTGTGGGCTGGGAGCAGGTCTGGCCTTCTCCTCCCACTTAAGTACTGAGGTTCCCAACTAAGGGTTCAGCTTTTTGAATCCTTGAAGGTCAGAAAGCTGGGCACGAAGGCATTATCATCTACATCTGTGTCCTATTGGACCTCCAAAGTTCCATGGTCTCCAGGACCCAGTGGTTTATCACCCAAATTGGTAGATGAGGGACTTCACCAGAGGACTCATCTGGTGGGACCAAGCATACTCCTGCTGTTGCCCCTTTTGATCTCATGTGAATTCAGAAGCTAAGCAGGTTCAATTCCAGCTGCTACAGGGATGTGAGGCCTCCAAAATATATTGGATACAATATTTTGCAGGGGGGAATAATGTGGCCCCAGTTTATTCCCCAATATCTCTAGACGTGACATGGAAAGAATTCGGGCAGAAATGCTGGAGTGCTGCTGAAAGTCAGAGTTGACAATATTGAGCTTAATTGGCCGATGTCTTATTCAGTCTAAGTCAGCTTCTTATGTTCAGCGTTCCATGGACGTTCCCCCTCAGTGATGTCATTGCTCAGCCAAGTCTCATTTCCTGAACCTCAAGGTGACACTATTCATCTCATGATATGAACTTGACAAAGATTAGTATGGACATCAGTCTCTATTGTCTCCACTTGCTCTCATTGGTATCATCACACAGTCAAGTCTGATTTGTCACACAGCATCACAGCATCATCTTGCTTGTCATTTGATCCTTGACTGGCTGTGTTCCTCCATGTGATAATTGAGGAAGAAGAAAGATGTATCCAGTAGAGAAGCCAACAATGGTATAGAAAACCACTGTCTGAAGAAACATAGGTAGTGCTTGGGCTATTAAAATTGAATGAATGAATGAATAATATCCATACAGTGGTGCCCCACATAGCGACGATAATCAGTGCAGCAAAAATCGCTGCAAAGCGATTTCATCACTATGCGATTTTTAAAAGCCCATAGGAATGTATTGAAACCCCTTCAAAGTGTTCCTATGGGCTTAAAACTCACCTTAAAGTGAAAATCCTCCATACAGCCCCCATTTTCGCTGCCTGGTAAGCGAGGAATCGGCGCAAAAAACACAGCGGGCAGCCATTTTGTTTACCCGACGGCCATTTTGGAACTGCCAATCAGCTGTTAAAAAATCATCGCTTTGCGATGATTGGTAAGCGAAACAGAGTACCGATCATCGCAAAGCAATTTTCCCCATAGGGAACATTGCAATGCGATCGCAAAAGCGATCGCAAAATCTTCGTCGCTATGCAGTTTCATTGTTAAACTGGGCACCCGTTAAGCGAGGCACCACTGTATATTTCAATGGTTTGGTCCAGATTTAATCAGACCTACAGCTGAGTTAAAGAATGAGAAATCCCACTGTCTTCAATGGATCTGCTCTAAGTGTTGGAACATAATGCCAGTACACATAGAAATGGATTCAGTGGGTGCAGAAGGAAATATTTCTTCTCCTTCTCTTATCTCTTCTAGATCTGCACAGAGATTTGTCCTCTTAGGTATCCTGTCTTCACCCTCCAGAGTTTTTTCTTGCTTGTTCTTGTTCAGTCATGAAAAATAAGTTTCCACAAGGGGCTTCTGTAAAATTTAGGGTTTGTTTAATCTTTTTGTACTACCCACAAGTGGATTTCTTTGAATGCAACCATTTCGTGTAATGCCTGTCTTCAGAGTAATTACATCTGCTCAGTGATCACAAGTTATCACTCAGTACTGCTTCCAGAAAGAACAAATACCAAATTGCTTGAACGCCAAGTGTAACCAGATCTGAATCTTGCCCAAAATAGAGGTGGATAGAAAAATTACCCCACTCACTTCAATCAAATGTCTTCAACTCAGTCATCATCGTCATCATCGTCATGTGCCATCAAATAAATTCTGACTTACGGCAACCCATTTCAGGGTTCCTAGGTGGAGAGCACTCAGAAGTGGTTGACCCTTCTCTTCTTCCGTGGGCATCAGGGGACTATGCAGCTTGCTCAAGGCTACACAGGCTAGCATTACGCCTGAGAAGCACAGTTGGAAATCGAGCTCCCAACTTCTAGCTCCACAGACAGAGAGCTAAACTACTGAGCTATCCAGTCAGCCTTAAAACACAGAAACTTTCTGAAATGCCTCCTTTTACAATACAAGCTGATCACATCGAGAACCTCTGAACAGTTACAATGCACACTGAATTTTAGTTTGGTGCTTGGGTGTCGACTCCCATTGTGTGCTGTTGACGTGTACTGATCCTGCTATATCATTGTCTTTTTGGCATTAGTCATATTCTTGTGGCCTCTGAGTCATCAGATAACAGAGCTTCCAGTAGATGGAAATAATCTGCTCCACAATGTCAAGTGGCCCAAAACAGCTCCTGGTAGAAAACAGTGGAAGACAATCTTGTGTGTCTAGTAGACCCACACTTGGAGAATCCACAGCATTGGAAAGTTGTGTCGGTCTTTACAAAGGTGTACTTGCAATATCTAAAGCCACCTATATGTGCATTCTGTAGCCCAAGCCAGATTAAAGTGGGATATATGTATAAATTCAAGGTTGAAACTCTAAAGATATATGAAAGAGAGGCGAAGTGGGCTGTGAATGGCAATATTTTTTCCCTGTGCAACAACCCGGGTGTGTAAGGCAAACTCCAAAGTCGCACGTCGAAAGTGATGACTCGAGACACTTTCTGTGGTCAAGAAAGATCATTTCCAGATCACAGGCTGACAGAAAGGCCCTGTCAGTTCTTTAGTTGTGGTGTGCAGCCGGGCAAACAGCCCCAGGTTATAAATGTGCATCGCTCTTGTGTTATGACAAAGCTGTCACTGGCCTTATGAAATCAGAGCTGTTTGTAGTGTCATCGAAAAGGAAAACGAGGACCCGCTTGTTCAAATGTGTTTCTCTTGCTACACTTGAGACAGAACAGGCTTCTGATGGAACTGTAAATGCTTTGGACGGACGCTTCCGTTCTCCTCCGTTGGGTTACTATGCCCGGAGATGGAAGAATGGGGTCATTCTCCACTTTGGACCTGAAATCTCTGGGAATCAGATGGTGCCCAAACGGTGAGATTTGAGGAGAAATGTTCTCACAGCTCCAGGGCATGCCAGTGAGATGTGTACAGAAACACTCTTATCGTCTTCATCGTCCTGCATGCTCTAGAGCTGCTGTTGGAATTTATACTTTTGTCCATGATTTCTGTTGCTGCATTTTGGATTTTAATTAAATCCCTCTAGCTGTGCAGCTGAAGTGTGAGATTCACAGAGCAAAGTAGCATCGCATTCCCCAGAGCAGACTACCCCTTTTGATTCATCAATTGGCACTTACAGTCTCCATAACTCACTCAGAGACGTTAATAGCAGAAATAATAAGAATATTTACTTACAGTTGAATAGATCCACAGTAGTACTAACAAACACGACTGACTTACAGCGGCTGGCCTCAACAGATTTACTGGCTGCTTACAACAGACAAAAGAGGCGGGAAAGACAGAGCAGTTGTTGTTGAAAAGTCCACTCTTGTGACATCCCCCAGATGATGTTCTGTTCTTCCAGAATTTAGACACCTGATCTAAATCAAAAGCAGGGAATCTGTGACCTTCCCAATGGTATTGAACTCCAATTTCAATCAGCCCCAGCCACGACTGTCAGAGGTAAGCGATGGTGGGATTTGAAGTTGTAGGCCCACATCTCTCACTTCGGTTTAGTTGTAATCCAGTTGTTGAAATGCAGCTCATCCTACTACTGATCTTCCCTGAATAGCAAAATTGTCCTTCCCTGCTTTCTGTCTTATGGAAGAAAGTGTTTCGTTGACAAGCTAATGGCTAACTCAGTTCTATTCCACCTTTCCTTTAAGAAACTGGTATGTGGGCACCAGTGATTGAATCCTAGAAAATTTATCTGTAGTATTAGGGCCTAATACCTTGACTATTGTAGGATGTGGTGGCGCTGCGGGCTAAACCGCAGAAGCCTGTGCTGCAGGGTCAGAAGACCAAGCAGTTGTAAGATCGAATCCACGCGACGGAGTGAGCTCCCATTGCTTTGTCCCAGCTCCTCACCAGCCGAGCAGTTCGAAAGCATGTAAATGTGAGTAGATAAATAGGTACCACTTTGGTGGGAAGGTAAACAGCGTTCCGTGTATAGCTGCGCTGGCCACGTGACAACGGAAACTGTCTTCGGACAAACGCTGGCTCTACGGTTTGGAAACGGGTATGAGCACTGCCCCCTAGAGTCAGACACGACTGACTAAAATGTCAAGGGGAACCTTTACCTTTACCTTGACTATACAACACTTTCCATTGGTAAAGACTGGATTTTTTTTTTAAAAAAAAAAAATTTAACTAGAAATTCCATTATTCTCCATTTTGGGAATTTGTTTTGCCTTAATAGTCAGCTGTAACAATCGGTACTTTTCATTTCCCAGTATGAGACCAAAATATTTTAGCTTTCTGGTTCGCTCATTTCTCGGCCTTGATTCACCCTGTCGGTTTAAAACCATCTTGTAATAAACTCTCCATTTCAAACACCTCTGTCCTTTCTATAGTAGAGTGTATTAAGCCCACGATTACATTCCAGGCAACAAACCAAAAATGGATCACTTCCTACGATGCTCGCCTCTGAAAGCCAAAGAATGCAAATATTGTTAAGTAATTCTTATAAGATTATTTATTTTAGATTTTTTCAGAATACAAGCGCTTTAAAATAAATGATGCAATATAAAAACTATATAATTGGTTACCTATACCTTTTGAGCTCTTTTTCTGCTTCTAGTTTAATGTCTCTGTGGTTGTTGATGTTTTTGCTCTAATTCTTATTCCTCAATTCTAGGATAAAAGATGATCTCGGCTTGGCGAATAATGGGCCATTGCACCAGTACAGTGAGATTCATCTACTCATTAATATCAAGTAAATAATAAATCCTTAGTAAGCCCAGTCAATAATCCATAAACTGTTCTGTACCTAAATCTCCCTGCAGAGAAGTTCTTGTCATAATGACGCCCACCTGCTTTCCAAGTGCATCCATAGAAGCTTATAAATGCAGTTCCCCTGTATGTGCTCAGAGGTTTACTTCGGGAAATAAAAATTGAGCATCTCTTTGTAGCAGCTGGTTTCATCTGCACCCACCCGGGTAAAATCAGGTTGATGACTGCAGTGGAAACATTTTGTTTGGGAGGCTGTCGACAAGGGATGCCAGTAAAATGGTGTCCGATGTCTTGCACTTTGGCTTAAACTTTAAACAAGGCGTTTAGAAAAGACGAGAAGAGTACGACTTCCAGCTGAGCCAATGTCCAAGAATGTGATACAGTGGTGCCTCGCTTGACGAGGATAATCCATTCCAGCAAAATCGCTGTAGAACGAAAACCTCGTCAAGCGAAAATTTAAAAAAACCATTGAAATGCATTGAAAACCGGTTCAATGCGTTCCAATGGGCTAAATACCTAATTGTCCAGCAAAGATCCTCCATAGGGCTGCCATTTTCCGGTGCCTGTAAAGCGAAAAATGCCTCCTAAAAACAGCAGGGAGCCATTTTGCACAGCGGGCGGCCATTTTGAAACCCGACGATCAGCTGTTTTCAGATCGTCGTAATGCGAAGAATGAGTTCCCAAAGCAGGGAACCGATCGTCATAAAGCGATTTTTGGTCAGTGAAACATTGTTTTGCGATTGCAAAAGCAATCACAAAAACCTCACCATCAAGCGGATTCATTGTTTAACGGGGTAATCGTTAAGTGAGGCACCACTGTATTGGAAGCATTTCGGGAACCCTTGGCCTCAATCCAGGGGAGAGGAAAGTTACAATAACAATAACAATGATGACGACGATTATGATGATGATAGTGTACCGTCAAATTGATTCTGACTTATGGAGACTCCGTTTCTTCTCACAAGGAGTCTTGCAAATATTAGTTCCCAGAAGTCTGTTGGACTCAACAATGTTCTTTTTTGGCCCTTTCCTCATCCCCACTGATCTTGTGGCTCCAAATGAGTTGGTCCCCGTTCCACGCAGGGTCTCATACTTCTAAGGCTTGCTCAGAGGGCCAGGCAACAAGCCACGGAGATGTGACTGGGTGCTAAGTCTTAAATGAGGGCATTTGCCCTTTGGGTTTGCCCCTCTTTGAGGAAGAGGTGGGGCCGAAGAAGGTAGAAAGCAGGAAGGCTTTGAAGTCAGTTATTCATTTGGAACTCTCCAAGGTGCCGGCAAATTATTACCTGCATAATTATCTTGCTTTCAAGAGTCAGACTTAACATCTTCAAAGAGTCTTCTAAAGCAATTTAGGCTTTCTAGTCAGCATGGGAGGGCGTAAGGAAAGGAAGGTCAAAACAGTGTTTCACAAAACAGAAAAATGTTGAATGAAACATTCCCTCTTTCCCTCTTATAATACTAGAACGTAAGGGTCAACCAGTAGAAACCTCTTGCCTGTATGCTTGCAACAATGATAAAAAAAAATTCATTAATTAATATGTAATTACTATCGATCAATTAATAGTAATTCATCAATATTTAATTAACATTAATTCATTAATATTTAATTAATATTTATAAACATTTTTATATTAATTGCTATTTTAATATTAATTAATCAATATTTTTATCCCACCCCACTACTCTGGGCAGCAAGCAAATTGAAAGACCCAATGAAAGATGCACATAAGCAACAAGCAAGGGCCATAATCTCTAAAAATAAAATAGCTACTAGAAGGGCAGTAACAGTAAAATAATATAAATACTGAGTACAGTAATATTAGGAGACAAAACAAGTTCATAAGCCCCCCCCAAAAAAAAACCCCAATCATTCCGGCAAGATTACTCTGGGGCAAGGCCATAAAAGGTTTGTGAAAATACCCAGGTTTTAATGAGTCTCCTGAAACCAAGGAAGGATGGGGCTAATCATACCTCATGTGGGAGCGAGTTTCAAAGTGATGGGTCCACCACAGAGAATGCCTGGGTTTTGGGTGACAGATTTCCAGGGCTCCCTTGGGGTCACCACCTGCAGCATCCTAATACAATGGTGCCTCGCATAAAGAGTGCCCTGTTTAACAACGAATCCACATAGCGATGCGGATTTTGCGATCACAAAAGCAATCGCATTGCGATGTTTTTAATGGGTAAACATTGCATTGCGATGATCAGTAAGCGTTTCGCTTACCGATTTTTGCATTGCGATGTTTCCCCAACAGCTGATCGGCGGTTCCAAAATGGCCGCTGGAAGAAAAAAGTGGCTGCCCGCAGCGTTTCTGTGTGGTTTCCTCGCTTACCGAGGCGGCGAAAATGGCGGCCGTATGGAGGATTTCCGTATAGCGGTGAGTTAATCCCCCACAGGAACGCATTGAAGGGGTTTCAATGCGTTCCTATGGGATTTTTGCCCTGTATAGTGACGATTCCGGATAGCGACGATTTATCCGGAATGGATTATCGTCGCTATGCGGGGCACCACTGTATATGAGGTATGAGATTACCATCCTCCCAGCTTCTGAACCAAAACAGAGCCAAATGGATCTTGTGATCAGAAATCCATACCTTTGGGGGCTGGTGAGCTGATTCCCAGAGAAGCAGAAAACATGTCTAAAAGAAGTAGGCGTAGTAAATGCATGCAGACAAATGTATGCACATGAAAAGCGTCGTCAATAGGCCATTTAGAAAAATGTACAGATCCATGCATACACATTTTGCGGTGGGAGAGAAAGGACTGCAATCCATAAAGTTCTTCAGTTCTTAATGTTTGTTCAACGGGTGGGTCCACTTTTTAACTGAGGAACTGTGGAAATTTCCACTGAGCTCAACCCATTAAGTAAAAAAAAAGTTTTGAGAGCCATTTGGCCGGCCAAGTTGTCTGCAAAGTCTGTCTGTGACAATGGTGGGATGGAAAATGTGCCAGCGGTCGGAGTGAGAATTTGCTCTTGGGTGCGGTGGGACCAATTAAAGTCGTCGTTGAAGCCCGGAAATACCTTCTTGGGTGTAATTCTTTTATTTCTACTGTTGAGCGAAAGAGCTTATGCAGCTGGTAGAATGACAGCAGCTCTCATTCTTTTGCAGAAATGCACACTTGGTAGACTCATACCGGGACTGTTGGCCATCTGTCCCAATCTATGTAGATCCACATCATGCTTAGAGGTCCCATGGCCAAAGCTGTCTGTTTGAACTTGATCAGGCTCTGTTTCTCATTTGTTACGGGTCAATAGATCATCATTAATCCTTAATAAAGCTGTCTGAGACAATAGTTTAGATGCCCTGAAGCTGTAAGGGAAAAGCAGACAGGTCAGCATCATGTGCAATATTTATGCGCATGGAGTTACAACTGTGGAAGCTGTTAGAGAAACCTGATGGGGTGCTGGTCACATGCAATAGCCTTTTTGATCCATGATGAAGGCATTAGAGCAAGCACATGGCTGCGCATGACCAGCACCGTCTTAGAACATCTCAAGAGGTTCTGGAACTGGAGGTCAGCATGCTTAAATATTGAACAGGACACTAGCCACATTTGTTTGCTTCTTGAGCCCCTCAAACTGGAGATTGCACATGTCCCATGGCCATGGTTGATGAAACTTTCGGCCGTTGCACCCATATGGCAACAGGGCGCCATCTTGCTTTTTCATCCCAGGCAGCAAAATATCTCCATCTGGCCTCTGGTGCCACCAAAACCCCACATTTTGCCAGCCTCCGGAGCTCACTCTGACAGCTGGAAGGCCCATTTTTTTGTCTATCAGGAGCGTACGTCAACAGACCCACATTAACCCCATTAGCCCCACAGAGTTGCTCCACCTGTCATAATATTAAAACAGCCTTTGTCTCTTGCTGAAACATCATGGCTCCCCATTTCTAAATCTCAGGTAAGAACGTATGACTGCCAACTGCAGTGTATAATGTGACACCTGATTATTGGCGTAACCGGGCAAGGCTCATTGAGAGAAACCCTTCTTGTCTCCCTTGTAGCCCATCTGTGCATCCAGAGAAGGTATAATATTGCCACTCAGGTATCTGGTGTACAGCTCATTCAGATCAAGTTATAATACTCTAAAAAGACTAGATTCTGCCTCCCTTTTCTCTGGTCAGCTGCTAGCTATAACCTTGTTTCCTCCTGAACCTTGGTTTTGCTACCACACACAGTATGTCGACGCTTCAATGCGATTCCAAAGAGCAGTGTGCTCCAGAAACATTATACACCAGATACTGAGAAAAAAATGGCCAACTATGGGGATTTCTTCCCCCTCCTTTATGTGTGGGTTTTTCTTTCTTCCTTTCTTTATTTTAAACAGAAAAGGAAGATTGATGACAGATTCACCAAAGGTACAGAGAGAGGTAGAAAGGTATTTCCATCACTGATGTAACAACCACCCACCCACCCCATTGTTTGCATTGATGGAAGAAGGGACAAGTTTGCATACTCTGGCTTAGTAAAGTAGAATGTTTGGCAACATAAGGAACTGCTGGGTAGCTCAACGAGATAGGCATCTGGTTTCAGAGCCAGAGGTTCGGAGTTCAATTCCCTGCTGTGCCTTCTTGACAGAGGCTGGACCTGATGATCCCGAAGGGTCTTCCAGCCTTGCAGTTATATAACGAGGAGGAGGATTATTAGAAAATTAACACATTCTACCTGTTGTGTAAATCCAGTTAGTCTACCAACGTTGGTTCTGTGCCTGAAATTAAAGTCGACTGAGATTCCACAAGTATTTTTAAAGGTGCCATTATCCAGTTATGAAGGCATTCAGATCCAAATGCAGATTTTGGTCCTTCTCCTGTACAAACTGAGAAGTTCCTATTTCACCTATCCCCTTTCAAATCTTTTTAATGCCTAGTGCCATCTGATTCATTCCAAAAGACATCAGGAGACTGTAGTAAGTTTTTTTGCCCCTGAGAAAAATGCACTCTACAAATTTCTCACACATTAATGTTCAGGATGAACATTCCCCTTGACAATTTTTGTCCAGTCGTGTTCGACTTTAGGGAGCGGTGCTCATCCCCGTTTCCAAGCCATAGAGCCAGCGTTTTGTCCGAAGACAATCTTCCGTGGTCACATGGCCAGTGCGACTTAGACACGGAACGCTGTTACCTTTCCACCGAGGTGGTCCCTATTTATCTACTTGCATTTGCATGCTTTTGAACTGCTAGGTTGGCGGGAGCTGGGACAAGCAATGGGCACTCACTCCGTCGCATGGATACGATCTTACGACTGCTTGGTCTTCTGACCCTGCAGTACAGGCTTCTGCGGTTTATCCCGCAGCGCAACCACGTCCCTATCAGAGAAACAGAGAAAGCATCAAATCTGATGCCTAGGTAATTTCTTACATCTATGGTTCCCAATCCAGGGTCCCAAAGTGTTCTTGGACTGCAACTCCCAGAAATCCCAGCCAGCACGCCTGGTGGTGAAGGCTTCTGGGAATTGCAGTCCTAGGACACTTGGGTTACCCAAGGATGGGAACCACTTGTTTTGAACAATGGTTCCCAACCTTGGGTCCCCAGATGTTCTTGGTCTAAAACTCCCAGAAGCCTTCACCACTAGCTGTGCTGGACAGGATTTATGGGAGTTGCAGGTACATCTGGGAACCCAAGGTTGACAAGCACTGTCTTATATGGTCACAGAGGTCAAAAATAGTCCACAACACTGTCAGGGTCTGACAGTTTTCCTGCCTTTACTTGTAGAACAGTTATGACTGTTCCCCATTTTGATAAAAAAAGGAGTTGGACCATAATGGAGAACAGCACCAGCTTGATTGGACCACTGTGGGCATGGTTGTTTGGGAGCCATGGGAAATGTAACTGAATGTTGTTGAAAATGTGATCAGAACAATGGATGGACCCTGTGGTTCAGTGGGAGAGGAAATGTTGATAATCCCAATTTCAACCCCCAGTTTCTGGATAGGGGCCAATGTGGGCATGGCTATTTGGGAGCCATGGGAAATGTAAATGAATGTTGTTGAAAATGTGATCAAAACAATGGATGGACCCTGTGATTCAGTGGGAGAGGAAATGTTGATAATCCCAATTTCAACCCCCAGTTTCTGTATAGGGGACCACTGTGATCATGACAGTTGGGAGCCATGGGAAATATAATTCCTATGGCCCCTAGATGTTTGACAGATCCCTTGGCTAGGCACCCGTCAGAAAGTCTTCCCACCACTGCATGTGAAAGCAATTCCATCCGGTTCAGTCCAACCAAGAACCAATCATAAGCACATACAGAGGCTGAAATCTCATGTCTAGCCGCCCCCCCCCTTTCCCTGCTAATACTTATCAGCTACATTTTTATTGCATTTCTCAGAATTAAGAGCTAGGAATTAATTTGGGGAAATTAGCTAAGGGTCTGTACTTAATTAACATTTTCAACAATGATTTAAAAAACCATTCTTTAAATTGTTAAATGACAACTGTATTAAAGGCTCTGGTGACTATTAATGTTTCACACTATTTCACCTAGTTATTTTCAGAACTAATTTGGGAGTTGGGGGCAATTGTTGCCCATTTTTCATTATTTTCGTTGTGTGTTTTTTTAAAAAAAAAAACCCACCAAACTAATGTTTTAGTAATATGTCATTAACATTAAATGCAATGAACTAGTTTTGTAATTGTCACCAATAAACATCCTTAATGAACAAAGGCTTTTTTGTTTAATGTTAATTTCGGTGCATTAGTGTAAATATTAATGTTTTCAAGCTCCGTCGCTCAGACGTCTTCTACTTCTGCCCTAGTTCCATTCCAGGACTAGGAGGAGTTCATCTCTTCCCCCATTAAAATCTGTGCATACATTTTAATGCACTTTCCATAATTATACATGGATCCCGTTGAGTAAAGCATATTTTAAACACACACAGCAGCCTAAATCAAGATGGTGAACTTGATTAGAGTAGACCCATTGCAAAATAATGCAAAACATTTAGGCAGGTCCCATTGACACAATGGGCAAACTCCAATTAAAGAACAAAGACATACAGAAAAGGCCAAACATTTTCTTTCCCAACTAGCCTCACAATCAGTGCAAGGTGTGCAAGAGAGTGTAAATACATTTCTGGCCTTTGGATCTACTTTAGTTGTGGTTGCTTTTAGAGCTAATCCCAAACTTCAGGGAAGGCAGATTTCCTGGGACAAAGGCAGATTTTGTATGTCCCGGCCTGATGTTTTGATGTGCATTTTGTTGTTGTTATGTACCATCAAGTCACTTCCAAGCTATGTCAACCCTATGAATGAGCCGTCTCCAAAATGTCCTGTCCTCAACACCTTGCTCTGTTCCTGCAAACCCAAGCCGGTGGCTTCTTTTAAGAAGTCAGTCCATCTCGTGTTTAATTGTTCTCTTTTCCTGCTGCCTTCCACATTTCCCAACATTATTGTCTCATTAAGAGAATCCTGCCTTCTCATGATGTGCCTGAAGTAGGACAGCCTCAGTTTCAAACTTTTTATTTTTGCCTCCAGAGAGAATTCAGGCTTGTGAGTTGCAAAATTGTGAATTGTGAACTGCAGAAGCCTGCGCTGCAGGGTCAGAAGACCTGCAGTCATAAGATCGAATC
This sequence comes from Pogona vitticeps, assembly GCF_051106095.1. Classification (NCBI taxonomy): domain Eukaryota; kingdom Metazoa; phylum Chordata; class Lepidosauria; order Squamata; family Agamidae; genus Pogona; species Pogona vitticeps. Next base: position 10,223,280 of record NC_135795.1, read on the forward strand.
CATGTGACAGAGTGAGCTCCCGTCACTTTGTCCCAGTGCCTTGCCAACCTAGCAGTTCGAAAGCATGCAAATGCGAGTAGATAAATAGGTACCACCTCGGTGGGAAGGTAAAACGGCGTTCTCTAGTCACGCTGGCCACATGGCAACGGAAACTGTCTTTGGACAAGCGCTGGCTCTATGGCTTGAAAACGGGATGAGCACCGCCCCCTACAGTCGGACATGACTGGACTAAAAATGTCAAGGTTTACCTTTGCCTTTTTTACTTGTTCATCTTTCAAACAGTCCAGGGTATCTGCAGAGCCCTCCATTTTAGCTTGTCAAAAATGATCACAAGCCTTGGGAGACAGAAGACGTGCTTCGTAAGTCTCGCAGGTACAACACGGACCTTTTCACAGGGAAATATGAACATCCAGTGAATGGCTTTTCCATCCTGTCCCTCAAGTATGTAGTACTGATCAGAGAAGTAAAAGCAGAAAGAGAGAGGGCAACAGAGAGGGCGAGAGGAACCGTTGGCTCCTATCTTCCCCTGAAGCTATTTCTTGGGTCAATTTCTATTTCGCTGATGCATATTCGATGTGGCATTCCCAAAAGGGTCAAAGCAGGTTACACGCTTCCATTTCTATCGCCAGTCAGTAGATATTGAATACCCCCATCAGAGGACATGTGCTGGTTGGGAGAGGGTAGGGGTCAAATCCTGTCTCAAGCAGCTAGCTCTCTTAAACGGCACCTTTGACTGCTGTATAAACAAACTCGAGGAGGTAAAAAAGGGGGAAGCCATAAAAAGAGGAAATTGAATGCATGCCAGTCACAGGACCCACGCCGAGAAAGGGACACTCTTTTAAAATAAAATAAAATAAAATAAAATAAAATAAAATAAAATAAAATAAAATAAAATAAAATAAAATAAAATAAATAAATAAATAAATAAATAAATAAATAAATAAATAAATAAATAAATAAATAAATAAATAAATAAATAAATAAATAAATAAATAAAAGACACAATGGAATTATGAATAATTGAACAAAACTCTTGGCTTTCTATATGGTTGCAGACACATAGCTTTGTCTGATGGTTCCCTCAGGCCTGTGTGAGTGAAAACACTGTCACAAAATGTTCTCCCGTTTCCATGAGCTGCCTACAGAAGCAAGAACATATTCATCCTTGTTGTCATAAACACGGTCTTGAAAGTACCCAAAACTGAGGACTTGTCTCCTTGATGAAACTCAGCTTTGGGTCGCTGAAGGACCATGCGGTAATTTTTCAGAACAGCAGCGAAAGGAGCAGAGCATAAGCTAAGAGGGGAGTGAGGTGTAAGGAAATATCGCCAACTGTGTACAATGCCTTCTTATATCATTCTCCCTCTGTCTGCCTTTCTCTGTCAGATGGATGGGAGTAGAAGTTACCAGCTGGAAAAAAAAGAGCTGGTCCAAAGCAGCCCATCCATGCTCTTGAGCCTGGGGTTCTGGAAGTTATAGTCCCCAAACATAACGTTTTCTGGGAGGTTGGTCTGATCTCATAGCTCTGGCTGGAGTCTCAAGAGAACAGCTCCATTTCCTTGAGGTCTGCAGGTGAGGAGGGGGTATAACTCTCTGATGAAGGACCACCAGGCAAGGAGAACACTTTATGGTCCTATGTGGTTCCACAGCCCAGAGGTCTATCTCCCCCCACCCAGCTCCATGAAAAGGTGTTTGTGTAAACGCTGCAGGTGCACAAGATCAGCCAACGAGATAGGAGCGAGGAGATGGGACTGAGGAGGAAATGATGGGTATACAGACATAGGCCCATCAGCCATTTGGAGCAACATGGAGAACCAGTATTGTAATTCATAAGTCTTTGTGGAAAGCCTCCACAGGCACTAGCAACAATACAAAGGGCCTAGAAAAACTAAAGTGTTGTGTGTGGAGTAAGTAGCACAGAATGTGAACCTCAGTGGGTATGATGCAGCTCCTGGTCAGCTGCTGAAACGCATTCCCTCTTGAATTTTGATTGCCAGTTTATCTGGTTAACAGAATTTTCACTTGATTATGGGCTGATTTACCCTGATTCCCCTCATGCCCATCAGATGGCCCAAACCTAGTTTTATTTCCCCACCCCTGTTGCTTGCCGCTGGGTATGAGACTTTCATATTTCTTTGACTTCAAGCTGCCAGAATTTACCAAGAATTCCCCCAGTCAGACTTCTAGGGGCTTAAATCAAGAAATAAATAGTACAGTGTTGCCTCGCTTAGCGATCGCTCCGCTGAGCGATGAATTCGCATAGCGAGGGAGTCCGGGCCATCGCTGGAGCGTTCACTCAGTGATGGCCCCTATGGCGTTTTTTCGCTGTGCGACGATTGCTAAGCAATTCGCTTAGCGATTTTCACACAACGAAGCGGGGCAGAACAGCTGATCGGCGGTTCCAAAATGGCCACCGCAACTTTTCCTGCCGCGCCCTCGCTTACCGAGAGCGCGAAAATGGCCGCCCCTATGGAGAAGATTCGCTCAACGTTAAGTTTATGGCCCATTGGAACGCATTAAACCAAGTTTAATGTGTTTTAATGGATTTTTTTGTTCCGTTGAGCAATGTTTCCCATAGCGAGGGTTAATCTGGATTAACCTCGCTATGCGAGGCACCACTGTATTTTCATGTTCTGATGATGAATTAAAACTTTGGTAGCCATTTCCGTCTTGAAGAGAAAACAGAGGAAATGCGTGAGGGAGGCTAAACTCCATGGGAGCTGCAAGGAATTAGGGGCCCGCGCGACTTAGCCTTGCCCACCCATTTTCTGTGTCTTCTGTAACAAATGTAACTCGAGGTGACTGTGTCAGTTACATGTAACTGTTTATAAATAATTAATAACTAAGTCATGCTGCATAATGAGAATCCAGGAGGATGCAATCTACATACTGTGATGAGATGGGTTTTTAAGTTAAAATCTTTTAAGGCATATGGGTTTTGTAATTATGAAGTGAGCCAGAGAGGTTCCATTTTGTTTCTTTGTATATAGTATCTGTGCTATGCTGACAAATTGTTTTCTAGGCGAGCAGAGAGAATGTTATTCTGAAGGCCTGAGAAGGACTCTGTGTGATTAGATAGATGGGAATTGTTGTGACTCTTTGATAAACCACCTTAACCCAAATAACATCTGCTGTGTATGAGAAAGAATTCATGTGATGTAACAGGACTGTTTGCCTAGTAACGAACTCTGATTGGATGACATCGTGGGAAGGTGCATTAGGCCCTTGCCAGTTACTCTTGAAAAAGGAACTTTTTCTCTATGGACTTTGTCTTTCCAAGACCGACCTTTCATTCGTTCGTGACCTACTCTTCAGCCATTTGGGACTACCTACATGGACTGGTTTCTATGCTTTGCTGGATTACTTTTGGACTTATGGGATTTTTCCTAAGGACTATGCATGGACTATTTTCTATGGACTGTTCTATGGAATATTCTTTATGGACTTCTTTTCTTGGAATACTCCATGTGGACTATGCTCTTGTAATTTTGTAAGGACTATGGTATATTTACTGGATTTTTCTTTTCTAAGGACTATGGGACATATAATGGATTTTTACTTTTGTTTAGGGGTTTTTATTCTATAGGATCACTGAGGACTATAGCCTTGTTATAACCTACTTGGATTATTTTATTTTACTAATGATTTCCTGGACTGGAACTGTTTTGATTCTTTTCAATGGCTTTTTGTATTTTTAATAAGGTTTTTGAACTCTTTTATATTTTTCATGTTTTCTTTGCCTCACTACATCTGTGTAACTAAACAGCACAATGCTAGTTTATTTGTTTTGGTTTAATTTGGCTCTGATACTTAGTAACATGCTTTTTCTTTAATAAAATAAAGATTATAAAACTCATTTGGTTTCCTGAACAGTACACTTGTCATAGGGTCATCTGAGAGTGCTGCCTCGGCCTAGCTTACTTAGAGTCCTGTCAGTGGTGCAAGTTAAGTCTAAGGACTACAAAGCCCACTTGACCTTTTCACAATAATATCTGAGAGTACCAGGGTGTTCTTATGTGGGCAGACCTGCGAGAAGGAGTGTTGTAGCATGGCTGGCTGAATTTGGACTCTTCAGCCCATTTTAGCATGTGCAAACTCCTGATTGCTCTCTGTCCAAGCTTACACGTGTGTTTTCGAACTCATGTTCGCGACATGGTGGCAGCGGCGGGATGGACCATGTGCTGGGTTTTGTAGTACCTCAGGATGACCAATTTTTGTTCTATCTAACAGCTTGAGTGACTCTGATCCACAAGCTAAGTTTTGATTGCAGTGGGACACTGAGGCTTCAAGGAGCTAGGTGCTTCCCTGGGTGTAAACAGTAATTTCCTAGGAAACACTGTTTGCCAGCAGTTAGATCTAAAGGCTGTGGTGAGAGGTGTTAAATCTTCAGGCTGTGGTAATGTATGTTAGAATCTGGGGTGCTCTTTTAAGAAAGAGATTCCCAGTGGGACAAGCAAACTGTTAGGAAACAATTGGATTTAATCAGTAGGCATGTGCAGGTTGTTACAACGTTGTAGTGAAGAAATTCCAAGATGCATGTCCTTTATTTTCGGAGTGCTTGCACCCAAGTTGAGCAGGTCATTTCACAATCTTAGGATTGCATAAATGACTCTGGCTACATTGTTTCGGGACTTGCATCCAGGTTTTTTTTTTGTTTTGGCCTAAGCGTACTCCTATAATCTTAGGATTTGCAGGAGCACCTGGCCATGTTCCAGACTAGCTCTGGGTCTCCCCACTACGATCTTAGGATCTGTCAGGAGTACCTAGTTGCATCTGGCTTGGCCTAGAGTCATGCCCTATGATCTCAGCATCTGTCGGGATGACCTGGCCCTAGGGGTATCTATCTGCACCCAGTTCAGTCATTGATCATCTCTGTAACTTTAGGGTTCACAGAGTGATCACAGTTTTTCTTTTCTCTTCCTTTTGGATTTTTCAGTATTTTGGTTTGGCAGCTGTTTGTTCTCTCGCCTATCTTAGGATAGCAGAAGGGACAGCAGTTGGTCAGAAGTGCAGAGGAGATTTTTAAATTTTTTCTCTCCTTTTTGTTTGTTTTTGCTGACCTAGCCTAGGTTAGATTACCAGCAGAGATGGAGGAGAAAAACCAGTCAGAAACCGTGGATATACTCTTGGAAGTGGCTTCGGGATTTTTCGAGCAAGCCAAGCAGAAAATTAGGGAAAGAGATTTCCTGATACGTGAGCTTTATCAGGAAAACATCCTTTTAAAACGTTTTCTTAGCACAGAACCTGGCTTGATGCAAAGGTTTTTCCAAGTTCAGCAGGGTTCCTTTGGGGATTACTGCAATGAGACGCTCCAAACAATTGGGAGCAACCCTGAGATGCAAGATGCTTGTGTGGAAAGAGTTAACGAGGCCCACTGGAATGCTAAGGAGCATTCCAGAGAAGACAGCGATTCATCGCCCGTCCAAACAAAGGATTTACAGGCCCTGGAGCCGCGTGCAGAGAGAGGAATGCAGGAGAAAGTTCGCCGGGAAATAGCATCGGGCGACCCAAGGGAAAACTGCAGTGCTCCAGAGAATTGCAGTGCATTGGAATTCAGCTCAGCACCAACCTCAGCTCTTTTCCAGAGCACAGGACAGGTGAGAAGTTCTGAAATAATTCGGGAGGAGACTATGGGTTTGCTAGAAGAAGGAGAGCAAGGGATTTTCCAAAGTAATAAAGCAATTGCTGGGACTGAGAGCTTAGAAGCAACAGCAGTTCATGAGGGAGTGGAATACCGGGATGATGAAATAGAGACTCAGCTTAACTCTTCGCTAGGATTTGTGTCAGCAGATTTTGATGCATGTCAGATCTCAAACAACCCCCCTTCTCTTAGCCCAGAGAGAACAGTGGAATCAGATACTGTGAAGTTGGAGGGCATTCCTTGGTCTTCCTGGCAGCTTTGCAGGGAGGCAATGCTCCATAAGGGGGAACTAATTAGGACAGAGGAGAACACATCAAAGCAGACCGAAGGAGATAAAGTACCTTTACCAGAGACGTTGAGTAATGTTACAGGAGGAGTTATTTGTACAGAGACCTTGCAGCATGAACTTTCACATTGTTGCGATAGTACAAATGACTCTGTAAACTTGATTAAAGATAGAAAGCTGCATTTGAACTTGTCAGATTGTGAGACTGTTCCTAACACAACCAATGAAGGGGGAAGCGCTAACTTTTTGGGATTACAAAGTACTGATGTTTCTCCAGAGACTGAAATCATATCTGAAAGATTTGGCCCAGTACCACAGTTAATCTTCTCAGAAAGATCTTTAGAGAGAAAAGCAGAGGTTTGGGACAATACTTATTTTCAACAGCCTATTTTCCAAGGAAGTGGTGAGAATACTGATAGTGTTTCTGAGGCTATGCAGAGTACTCCTGAGGGAACTTTGTTGCAACAGCGGCCTCTTGTGACCAAACCTGATAGCACAGCTAATTCAGCAATACAGGGATCCAGGGGTGAAGGCATTGATCAATTTGGCCCAGGACAGATATTGGAGCCTGTGTTAGCTAATCCTAAAGTGGAATTGGATTTTAGCCAGTTAAATGAGTTCACGAAGACTGAATCAATTCCTACAATCAATGTTGAGATGTTGGTAGAAATTGTTGCAAATGCTGAATATATTTCTGTGATTGGAATGAAAGGAGGGCATTATCAGATTTTAATTAAAGAGGAACATCGCCCTTATACATCATTTACTTGCCCTCAGGGAATTTACCAACTCAGAAAGCTAGCACCTGAAATGGAAAATACCTATGTTACTTTTCAGAAATTGGTTGATGAATTGTTTGGTGATTTATATTATGTGATTGGCTATGTAGGCAACTTTGTAATTTACAGCCCTGATCCAATTCAAGCAGGCCATAATGCCTTGTCATTCTTAGAAAAGCAGAGACATCGAAGCCCAAGATTAATGCAGTGGTATTTCAGATTGCAAAAATATGATTTTGATGTTGAACATCTACTTAGAAAGGAGGCTTTAATTCCCCACTGCTTATCTCGGATGTTTAGTGCAGATGCAAGGGGAGAAAATGGCTAGAATTGATAAAGCTCTGATGTTTAATTTTCTTGGTATTCTGTATGACTATGTTCCTGAGCATACATAGAGTGTTTTCACTATTATTACTTCATATCAGTATATTGGTTTAACAAGTTATTATGATGTTGACCCTGGTTTCACTATTTTACTGTTTGATGACTAGAGTATTATCTGAGCATATGCAGAGTGTATAAGTATAAGTATACTAACATGTTTATTCTTCTGTTTTTCAGACTAGTAGAAGTGTCTAACGCAATTTTCTCTCATGTATGGTAAATACTGTAATTATAATAGTTCTCATGTATCAATTGTTTTGCTATTTTAGAATCATATTTGAAATGTATTACTTTATGATCAAGTTAATATCTTTCTCTATTTAGTTACTGCTTAATTATGATATCTCATCTTATTCAGTTCTCAAAATTAAAACTTAAATTGTTTAGGAATTTTGTTAATCTTCAGGGGGCTTGTGATGAGATGGGTTTTTAAGTTAAAATCTTTTAAGGCATATGGGTTTTGTAATTATGAAGTGAGCCAGAGAGGTTCCATTTTGTTTCTTTGTATATAGTATCTGTGCTATGCTGACAAATTGTTTTCTAGGCGAGCAGAGAGAATGTTATTCTGAAGGCCTGAGAAGGACTCTGTGTGATTAGATAGATGGGAATTGTTGTGACTCTTTGATAAACCACCTTAACCCAAATAACATCTGCTGTGTATGAGAAAGAATTCATGTGATGTAACAGGACTGTTTGCCTAGTAACGAACTCTGATTGGATGACATCGTGGGAAGGTGCATTAGGCCCTTGCCAGTTACTCTTGAAAAAGGAACTTTTTCTCTATGGACTTTGTCTTTCCAAGACCGACCTTTCATTCGTTCGTGACCTACTCTTCAGCCATTTGGGACTACCTACATGGACTGGTTTCTATGCTTTGCTGGATTACTTTTGGACTTATGGGATTTTTCCTAAGGACTATGCATGGACTATTTTCTATGGACTGTTCTATGGAATATTCTTTATGGACTTCTTTTCTTGGAATACTCCATGTGGACTATGCTCTTGTAATTTTGTAAGGACTATGGTATATTTACTGGATTTTTCTTTTCTAAGGACTATGGGACATATAATGGATTTTTACTTTTGTTTAGGGGTTTTTATTCTATAGGATCACTGAGGACTATAGCCTTGTTATAACCTACTTGGATTATTTTATTTTACTAATGATTTCCTGGACTGGAACTGTTTTGATTCTTTTCAATGGCTTTTTGTATTTTTAATAAGGTTTTTGAACTCTTTTATATTTTTCATGTTTTCTTTGCCTCACTACATCTGTGTAACTAAACAGCACAATGCTAGTTTATTTGTTTTGGTTTAATTTGGCTCTGATACTTAGTAACATGCTTTTTCTTTAATAAAATAAAGATTATAAAACTCATTTGGTTTCCTGAACAGTACACTTGTCATAGGGTCATCTGAGAGTGCTGCCTCGGCCTAGCTTACTTAGAGTCCTGTCAGTGGTGCAAGTTAAGTCTAAGGACTACAAAGCCCACTTGACCTTTTCACAATAATATCTGAGAGTACCAGGGTGTTCTTATGTGGGCAGACCTGCGAGAAGGAGTGTTGTAGCATGGCTGGCTGAATTTGGACTCTTCAGCCCATTTTAGCATGTGCAAACTCCTGATTGCTCTCTGTCCAAGCTTACACGTGTGTTTTCGAACTCGTGTTCGCGACACATACTTCTCATCCCGGCTTCACTTTCTCCAAAGGAATAATAGGTAGCCTGTAGCACAAAGCACGATTTTTCCTTAGTTTATCTTTTTCTAAGGGAGGTCTTTGTTTTATGCGGCTTCATCTCCTTTGGCAATCATCACGCCAGCATTGTACTTGTTTTAAAAACAACAGCAGCTTGAGACAAATCCATCAAAATGCCATCTCCTTTTACCGAGCCTGCAAAAAAATATATATATATTGGTATTCTAATAATGGGGGGAAATAAATAAATAAGCCCCTTCAGGAACTATTGGCAAGCACAAAGGCTGCACAAAATAAACATTGACACACGCCTCTTGGTCTCAGCAGCAACTCTGCTCACTGCTAGAAAAATGAAACGCTCCTTCCGTCCGCTCCCCAGAAGTATATATCTTTTCTGTCAATGAATGCATTATGGAGCCTTACCTATATTTCAGAGATGAGGCCCTGCTGGAAGCTGCATGAATCAAAGTTATGGGACAATTATCTATGGTGGCATTTTTCCTAACTACAAGCCATTTGCCTTTATAATAATCGTTTCCGCTTGACAAGCTGGTGTTATTTTGCTGGTTGCTCTCGTTCTCAATGTATTTTATTTTTATTTTTAGGGAAGGGATACAATCTGGAAGAAGGGGTTTCTCGCAGTGGTATGCTTCAAGTTGCCCTTTGTGCCACATCTGAATAGGAACCAATCTGTGCCACACCTCGTGGATTCCTGCAGAAGACGCCCGAAGGATGAAGACACATGGACTCTCGACATCAGCGAAGCAGGACTCTATGCACTAGGTAATATTATTTTGCCTTCAATCTAACCTCAATTAGCAAAGTCTAGTGAGTTTACTAGGGACGTGGTGGCACTGTGGGTTAAACCCGCAGAAGACTCCTGCAAGGTCGGAAGACCAGCCGTTGTAAGATCGAATCCATGCAACGGAGTGAGCTCCCATCGCTCGCCCCAGCTCCTGCCAACCTAGCCGTTCGAAAGCATGTAACAATGCAAGTTGATAAATAGGTACCACCTCGGTGGGAAGGTCACGGTGTTCTGTGTCTAGTCGCACTGGCCACGTGACCACAGAAACTGTCTACGGACAAACACTGGCTCTACGGCTTGGAGACGGGGATGAGCAACGCGCCCTAGAGTTGGGCATGACTGGACTAAATGTCAAGGGGAACCGTTACCTTTACTTGGTGAGTTTACTAAATTATAGTGCCCATTCCCCCTCCCCGGTCAAACAGAAACAAGTTAGTTTCAAAGTAAGCCCACGTGGGGAGGTGTGGGTGTGCGTGTGTGTATGGCCTACGCCTCTTTGTTTGAAGAAGTAGGGTATGATATCCAGTCCGCAACTGCCTCAGCCTTCATCTTTCCTGATTTACATCTAAGAAAGACGTCCTTGTCAAAATCCATACTGCCAAGAACTTTTGGACTTTATGTACAAGCATAATGATGTGACCTTGATCCATGAAAGCTCACGTATCGTATGATGATTTTTAGCGGTCTATAAAGATATTGCCTACGCTTGCTTTGAAGATGCTTATCCTTTGGGTAACACCTCTTCTGAATGCTGCCAGGCCATTCCCACCATAATGCACGTTTCACGGTTTTGATGATGTAGCTTCCTTGCCCCATAACTGATCCCCAGCAAGCAAAGAGAAGTTGTTTTTCAAAGCTTTAGTTTCAGCAAACATTATGCCCTAAACTGCCACCTCACAATCAAAACCATTTCACAACTTTATGGGACTCTGTATTTGTCAGTATTCTCAGGACCGAGGAAAAGGTAAAGCTTCCCCTTGACATTTAGTCCAGTCGTGTCCAACTCTAGGGCGTGGTGCTCATCCCCGTTTCCAAGCCCTAGAGCCAGCGTTTGTCTGAAGACAATTTCCGTGGTCACGTCGCCACTGCGACTAGACACGGAACCCACTGAGGTGGTACCTATTTATCTACTTGCATTTTTACATGCTTTCAAACTGCTAGGTTGGCAGGAGCTGGGACAAGCGACAGAAGCTCACTCCATCGTGTGGATTCGATCTTCCGACGGCTCATCTTCTGACCCTGCAGCCCAGAAGCTTTTGCGGTTTAACCCGCAGCACCACCACGCCCCTGTATTTGTCGGTATTCTCAGGACCCAGAACATATTACTTTATTACAATTCCCAGGTCCCAAGAAGGAGCTTAACTTGGAGAAATAATAGGAGCAACTATATTTCTCAAGTTGTTCTTCTAAAAATAAGTTCTGCTTGTGGTCGCAGAACAGCAAATTAGCACCCTGGAAGTGCTGTGTTTCCCAGAATGCCTAGGGAAGTATGATACATGCCTCACTCATAATCAGAAAGAAGACAAAGGAGAATACCAATTTGCATAAACCGCCCATCATAAGGGACATGTACAGAGGCAAAATGATACATGATTTTGATCATATAAGCAAAAGTACAATACACCTCCCTCCGGGGAGGAAAACAGTGCCTGCCGAGTCTACTGCAACTTTAAAATCTGTGTGGGGTTTTGGCCGAATCGCATTGTCTTAAGCAATCGTGTTAGGCCAGTTGTGCATATAAGTCTACCTTTGGTCATGCCCTACTTGTGCAATTAAATTCATGCACACCAACGACAACATGGGAAACCCACTTGTATGATTGCCCTTATGTAGGTGGCTTTCTTAAATAGGATTTTTGCCTCGAATCATTAAATCAGACGTGTGCAGATATCAGACAAAGATTGTCCTTCAGAAAGATTGCAAATTGAGGACTCTGCTTACTAAATAAGGATATGTGGCCACCCAACTACTGGATTATGGTCTAATGATCTTCTAGAGTAGTGGTTTCTAGCTTGGGTCCCCAGATCTTCTTGAACTAAAACTCCCAGAAGCCTTCACCACTAGCTGTGCCAGTCAGGATTTCTGGGAGTTGCAGTCCAAGAACATCTAGGGACCCAAGCTTGGGAACCAATATCTAGAAGCACTGAGATGGAATATAATCGCTTACTGTCTCCACCATGAGCTCCCCACTTAATATTTTCTTTTTTTCCCCTCCCTCTCCCCCCCCCCAATATTTTGTGGGGAATGGGAAGAAGAAATAAGACTGTACCCAATGTTTTGTTGTAGGTCTAGTTTAGGCAAACCACAGTTCCTGGAGTCTAGTTGTAACAAGAAACTATGGCTTATTTTAAAAGAGGTAGTGAAAATTTCCATTCTCTTCCGCATCATTCCTTGAGTCACCATGGACAACTGTGGTGTTTGAGCCAGGCACCCTACCAGCAGCCTCCTTCTCAAGGCCCATTTGGCAGACAAAACAACAGGATGATTTGCCGAGATCTCAAGCCAGGTTCTTTCGCAGTACAGGGCGAGCAGCAGATGAATAACAAGGTCACTGTCTGAGGAACCAGGAGTTCCTCAGAAAACAGTCCAGAAAAAGTCACTTAGGAGGGAACAAGCAGTAAACAGAATGGGAGATAAGTCAAGATGAAGCACAAGGCATCTAAAACAGAGATTCTGAAAGAGTCTACAATGCAAGACGTTGCTTTATTGCTTATAATGAAGCAGCTCTGCTGATGATGGTTCTTCATCACTCTTGGCCTGAGACCGTCCCCGCTTAAACTGCATCCACCCCATCCTCAGGTGCTAGATATTTCCCCAGGTGACACCTGTTTATTCAGCATCTCTACTCTAACACTCAGATCTACCGACACTCTCTAGGGTAGAAGGGTCTTTCCTCTGCCATGCTTTCCTCTCTATCTTGTATCTTATAATCTTACAACTGCAGAGCTGGAAGGGACCTTGTGGATCATGGAGTCCGGCCCCTGTCAAGGAGGCCCTGTAGGGGAATCAAACTCCCAACCTCTGGCTCCACAGCCAGAGATCTAAGCCATTGAGCTATCCTGCAGTTGTCCTGCTCCTCATCCATAACTGTCTGCCCCCTTTCTCCTCCAGTTTGCCTGGATTTTCCTGGTCCTCTTATTCTTAGGAGGATTTAATCAGGTAAGACATGACAACAGTCATACAGGCCTAAGGTTAGTGCAGGTTCATTCACATGCTTTTGGGTAATAAGGACAAATCTAGGATCACAGTCTAGGCATCTTAGATTCTCCAGATAGCTAAGATTCCTTCCTAGATAGTTTTCCAAATTGTATATCAGTGTTTCCCCAGGCTGAAATATTTATCCCGGGACTTCGTTAAAGGCAGTAAAAGTTTTAGACTACAATGGGCTAGTTGTGATTCACCCTTTTGTCCATGGTTCACGCCCGCCCCAGCGTATGGCTTTTGAGACCTTCTCTTTGGGCAGATGTTGTGTTCCCAACTCCTGATGTAGCCTCCATCAACCACAAATGAGAAATGTTAAAGCACAACAAGACAGAAGAGAGAGAACTGGAATGTGGGAGGAACTGAAAGTCTTGGGAGAACGGAGGTATGGAAATTACAAAAACTAGCAAAAACCAATGGACTAAGATCATGTAAGTGAAGAACAGTTGGCACTTTATAAACAAATGCATTCATAGATGAAGGGCTGTAAAAAGCCTTACACTCTTTACTGCTTTGAAATTCTTAGGTATTGTTTGTTTTGTAAAAAGCAGCTTGAACAGCCATCATTTGGAGACCGTTCTGATCGGATCCAGTGCCTTCGTGGCACCCTGCTTAGACACTTGGACACAGCAGAGAAACTGGCGGAATAAAGTTTTCAAGGACTTCGCCAATGAATTCTTCTACTATCAGGGTTGGAAAGAGAAACTTGAGCCATCCAGGAAGAGTCCCTGAGAACCGAGCCAAACGGTAAACCCAACGTGATGTCTCTTCATGGGATGACATATCGTTCCGTTGAAAAAAGGAAAACTGCCCAGCAGCTGAAAACGCAAGTGCCAATGAGCTGATGAGCCACGGACTGATAATTATCCACAGAAATTAAGAGGTCAAGTGATGGTTAATAATGAATGGATCCCAGAAAGTCACCATCTGTTTGCAAACAGTTCATGGACAGATAAAAGGGAGCAAAATTCATAGAATAAATTATAATTCACACCAGATTATTTCTCTGCTCGGTTAATTAGTTTCCTGCTATTAAAAGATACTCTTTCTTTCTTTCTTTCTTTCTTATACCTCTTCCACACACAGATCTCTTGACATTTTTCTGGCTGTCCCCATGAACGGCCACCGCCCCATGGAGAGGCAGGAAAGAATGGCGAAATAACCTTTTCCACGAGGGCCGAACACCTTTGCTTATCAACAGCCCCTGCACAATTGAGGCCAAATATATTTCTTTATCTGAATGCAACAGGCCCCTATTCCAAGCTCACGGTCCATTACAACTGGTGACAGACAGAGCCCGGGCTGTCGCTATGAATTAGACCTGTGCTATAAATCTTCCCCATTTGAATACTTAGAGGGCTATAATAGCAGCGGTGGTTGGTTGGGTGGAGAGATTTATTTTCGACTGGACTCTGGGGGGGGGGGAAGGAAGGAAGGAAGGAAGGAAGGGCTATTTCCATTTTCCTAACAATAAATCCTGTTGAAAAGTAGAAGACATGTAGCAAAATTATTCTGATTCCAGGTGTTTTTGCTTTGCTTTGTTTGTCATTCAATGTACTGGTTATTCTCTTCTGTTTATCTCTCAAATTCCAGGCCCTGATAAAAGCAAAGCAAAAAACAAACAAACAAAACACCAAAACATGCCACTTTTGTACCACCCCACAGCGCTTAAAGGACTCTCTGGGCAATTTACAATTTAATTATGCAGGTTACACATGTGCCCCCCCCACCTCCCCAGCAAGCTAGGTACTCAGTTTACCTACCTTGTAAGGATGGAAGGCTGAGTGAACCTGAGCTGTCTATGTACCTGGGATTCACCAGGATCGTGAGCAGAGTTGTCACTGCAGTACTGCAGTTTAACCACTATGCCACAAGGCCTGTGGAGATCAGATAGAGAGACAGACAGAGGGGGTGGTAGTTAAAAAGAAAGCAAAGAGTGCTAATTATATACCATCCCATAGCGCATAAAGCTCCTTCTGGGCGGTTTACAATTTAATTATGCAGGCCACACATTTCCGTGCCATCATCTCAGCAAGCTGGGTACTCAGTTTACTGACCTCGGAATCATGGAAGGCTGTTAACCCTGAGCGGGCTACCTGCGCCCGGAGTTCAGACTCAGATCATGAGCACAGCCTTGACTGCAGCTCAGCAACTTAACTACTGCACCATAAATCAGTTTGCCACCATAAACCATGGTAGGAGACGATCTTATTTCTGAGGAACATGGAGCTGGAGGAGATCTTTACGGTCACCTAGTCCAGCCTGCTGATGACGCAAGAAACCACCGTCCATATAGGACAGCCTGAGTAGCCACATTTTTGCTGGGAAAGGTAAAGGTTCCCCTTGACAATTTGCCCAGTCGTGTCCGACCCTAGCGGGCGGTGCTCATCTCCGTTTCCAAGCCATAGAGCTAGCGTTTTCTCCAAAAGGAATCTTCCATGGTCACGTGGCCAGCGCGACTAGACATGGAACACCGTGACCTTCCCACCGAGGTGGTACCTATTTATCTACTCACATTTGCATGCTTTTGAACTGCTAGGTTGGCGGGAGCTGGGACAAGTGATGGGAGCTCACTCCGTCGCATGGATTCGATCTTACGACTTCTGACCTTGCAGCACAGAGGCTTCTGCGGTTTAACCCAGAGCGCCAGCACGTCTTCTTGTTGGGAATGCGGTTCAAAACCTGAGAGCTGGAGATGGTCTTCGGTAACATCCCAGAGGCAGAACATGAAGGAACTGGGAGGTGGTCCAGAACCACCTCTGGGGCAGATGTCGGGGAAATGGCAGGCCTTTGGGGTTCAGTAAAGACAGAGCTTGAGAAGCTGTTATTGTATTGGTTACACCATCCAGAATCTACTGGCCAGTATCTTGTGGCATCCTTTGATTCCAGTGGTGATCAAAAAACAGACTCTACCAATTACAAAGTGACTACTGGAGGGTGGAATCTCTTAGACTGTGCAGCTTGTCTCTGGTAAATGGGGACATTCCCCCCCACACACACTCTTGTTCCAACGAAGCCACGCTCCGTTCGTTTTGGTCTGCTACAACGACAACATTTTCCACCTCTTCCCACAGGCATAGCCGCCTCTCCGAGGGCTCCTCGAGGATGTTCTGTGACGGCGGAGCCTCGTTTGCGTTAATTTAGCCTCCTCTTGGGTGCAAAATAGTAGAAGGGTAAAATCCCAGGCAATACCTTCTGCATCTGTGCCATTACACACCATTTAGCTCAGCTGCCTGGGCATGAGAGCTATCTCAGGAGACAGGCCTTAACCATTATCCCAGCCCTGAGGGAGCCTTTCCCAGCTTTAGCTGGCTTTCTCTCTTACTCTCTTTGTGTGTGTGTGTGTTTGTGTGTGTGTGTGTAGCTGTCTTTGTCTATGTATTTTCATCTGTTTTCTCAGAATTATAGGAATGTAGCACATTAAGTGATGGGAGAAAGGAAGACAAAAAGTCAATTCTCTGGTGCCAGCCCTCGTCCACAAAAGACAAGAAGGTATCAAGGCTTAAATATAAATGAATAAACAAATCATATTTTCTCCTCTTCCATCATGGTTAGCCCTGATGTTTCTCTCCCTGCCTGGATGCCTAAGACATCCAAAGCATTTCCTTAAGACCTCAACTGACATCCTGAGACTTAGCAATCCTACAACTCCTCCTTTTGTACCCCCCCTTCTCTCCTGCTCCCACCTTCCGTCCTCCTCATTGGCTCTCCTGCCAAGGTTCCCTTGTGACGGACAGGTGCTGACCGGGGTACCCGCTACACCAGTTAAGTCTGTGTTTCAAACTCCTTTAATCGTAGAAAGCTGCCTTACTCATTATAATATGTTTTGACCTACATAATTAAGGCAAACAGCTATATTCATTTCTGAAGAGGTGCTGTGGGAAGTTGTGAACAAACAGCAAACATTTGGCATTAAAATAGGTAATGCATATGTAGCTGCTAGTAATTTATGTATATTAAGCATTTTTTTTTTTTGGACTCTAGAATGACAAGAGGTCGAACATGCTAATATGTCAATAAGGTTTAAAATTCAGCATCTAAGCAATTTCTAATAATGCTTTTGTAATTCCAAGCTCTACACCCAAGGAGGTTGTTAAACTATATACATTTTTTTCTTCAATGCCTCCAGTGTTGGAGGGCTCACCACCTCTCGAGGTAATTGGTTCCATTGTTGTACTGCTCTAACAGTTTCCTGATATTCAGCCAAATTCTGGCTTCCTGTAATTTGAGCCCATTATTACGTGTCCTGCACTCTGAGATGATTGAGAACGGATCCTGCCCCCCCCTCTGTAGGACTACCTTTTAAGTACAGTGGTGCCTCGCACAACGGGCGCCTCGTAGAGCGATGAATTCGCTTTGCGACCCGCCGATCAGCTGTTCCGTGGCTTCAAAATGGCCGCCGGAAGAGCCGAAAGGGGCCAGGGTGCAGCATTTTCACACCCTTGTTAAGTTTACCAAGGGCGCGAAAACGCTGCGCCCCGGCCCCTTTCGGCTCTTCCGGCGGCCATTTTGGACCCGCCGGACAGCTGATGGCAGCCATTTTGGCGCCCTCGTTGTGCGAGGGGAGGGCGCGAAAATGGCTGCCAGCCCCTGGGAAACATCGCACAACGGTGAGTATTCTATGGCATTGGAATGCATTAAACGCTGTTTAATGTGTTACAATGCCTTTTTGTGTTCCGTAGTGCGATGTTTCCCACAGCGAAGGTTAATCCAGAACGGATTAACCTCGCTGTGCGGGGCACCACTGTATTTGAAAAGTGCTATCAGATCTCTTCTCAGTCTTCTTTTCTCAAGGCTAAACACACCCAGTTCATTTAGTTTTTCCTCCTAGGGCTTGGTTTCCAGTCCCTTAACCATCCTTGTTGCCTTCCTCTGTCATCTCCCGGGAACTGCTGACCTAGCAACCTTTCGGGTAGTTAAAGAGTCAAAGTCCCCTAAGGCCTTGCACGTCTCCATGTCAACCACAAGTAAGCCTGAAAATCCACTACCTTCTTATTTAAGAAGAGCGAAGTGTCGTTATAGAGCAGTGCAGTTTCTCCAATTTAATTTAGAGGAAGATAGGGAGAAACGATCTCAGAATTCTAGATATCAGAAAGCTTTGATTCTCCACACACCTGGCAGCTGTGAAATTTAAAGGCAGGGGTGGGGGAAGCCCAGAAACCAGACAATTGATTAAAAAGAAAACGAAAATGAAAAAAAAATGGTTTCGAAGATTCACCTGTCATGTCTGCTATTGATTTTCATAAACAGATTGCTAACCAGCCCTTTTTTTTCCTGATCATGTTCCTCAGCTTGTGCGCTGAGGGATCATGACAGCTTCCCAAATTAATTTTTTGCCCGAGAGAAAACCCCACACAAGAAAAACTGAGGCGATAGCGCCAATGCCTCTGAGTCGGCGGTAGCCAGGTGTTCTTATCTGATTGTGCCTGACAGGCGGTAGAATAAGAAGCTGAGTTTGTTGAAAAACCTGATAGGACTATGAATGCATGAGAACATTCCCCAACTGCCACCGTTCTTTACCACAACCACACATGCTTGGACACACACATACACATAGACACAGAGAGAGGGGGAGAGAGGGAAGGAGACCTCACTCATAAATAACAACCTTATAACTGCAGGGCTGGAAGGGACCCTATAGATCATCTAGTCCAGCCCCGTCAAGGAGGCCCAGTGGGGAATTGAACTCCCAACCTTTCAGATGCCTGAACCACTGAGCTATTAATGGACATGTTTTCACTCCAGAGAACGTTACAGGGGAAAAAATTAGAAATTTCTTGTCACCTCGGTGTCACTCGTTACCAGCCCGTTTGAGGGCACAATTCAAAGTGCTGGTCACACCCTCAACTGTTTGGGCCTATGCTCTCTGAAGGATTGTATCTCCACTTCTGAGACTTCCTGGGTTTTGAGAGCTTTAGGGGAAGCCTTTCTCTCTGTCCCATCACCCTCATAGGTGCACGCACATGGAGAATGGCCTTTTTGGTGGCCGCTCCGAAGCTGTGGTTCTCTCCTTCTGGAGAACCTGGGATAGTTCTTCCTTGCTGCCTTTCTGCCCCCAGGGAAAGACCTTGAGATGAAGACAGATATGTGATGGGTCACTGCCTACCAACACTGGGATTTTAATGAGAGAGGTCATACTTTTTACCTTTCTTAATGGCCAAAATCAGGGTTCCGTATTTATGTTTCGCAGAATGGAAATGGCATCACCCACAACAGGCCACCAAAGAATGAATCCCCTGCTGGCTGGATTGCTCAGTGAGTTAGAGCAGTGGTTCCCCAACCTTGGGCCTCCAGATGTTCTTGGACTTCATCTCCCAGAAATCCTGACCAGCAGAGGTGGTAGTGAAGGCTTCTGGGAGTTGCAGTCCAACAACAGCTGGAAGCCCAAGGTTGGGGACCACAGAATTCGAATACTGTACTTGGCTGCAGATCAAGAGTTCGATTCCCCACTGTGCCTTCTAGCAGAAGAGCCAGCCTGTGTAGCCCTGGGCAAAGTGGCACAGATCAAGGGTGTCCCTAGAGGAAGGGAACAGTCAATTATTTCAGAGTACACTACACACATAAAACCCCAGAAAGTGTCCCCGCAAGTCGGAATGAGCTTCTCAGCATGTAATTATTATTATTAATCAGTCCCTGATTTAATTCCTCATTGCACTCTACTTGGGCAGTTTGACCAAGAGTCCACATGGGAATTAGCAGAAATTTGCAGCTGTGAGTCATACTAGTGGTCCCCAACCTTGGACCTCCAGATGTTCTTGGACTACAACTCCCAGAAGCCTTCACCACCACTTCTGCTGGCCAGGATTTCTGGGCGTTGAAGTCCAAGAACATCTGGAGGCTCAAGGTCAGGAACCACTGTGTTATATCATTTCCCTTCAGCTGTCTTACCTATGCAACAAGATGTTGGCTAGTGTGCTTTCAAAATGTTTCTAAGTGGTTGCTGTTGTGTTGTTGCTGTAATACTCAATATGTGTCATTGCTTTCCATTCTTGTAATATGATTATATTTTAGCTGTTTTCTGGCTTTTTAACTTACTTTTGGATTTTTAACTCATTTTGGGGAAAGGCAGATATAAAATGAATGAATTGCAGTTACATCTGAGTAACAAGGGTGTAACTAAGTTACATTTCAAAAGCAGTATAGTCATCACAGATTTATTTTCCAATTACTTTCAAAAGTTACTTTTGTTTCCTGGTTACCTTTCAAGGGAATTTTAGATGCATTCTGATGGGATTTCCCCCTCCCCTCAATTTTCATCACATCTTCTTATCAGTCCTAAAAAGGCAAGGGAAATATTTGATTTGAATTCCTGCACAGAGCACTTGATGGCTTTAATCAATCTCCTCTATTCTATGATTCTATGCTTCCTGACCAGTATTATTATCCATCTGCAATAACAAAATTGGTTACTAGAGGGAGGCAGATAATATTTCCCTATATTTGCACTTTGGATTAGGCATCATTCAGTCTCGAGAGACTAGGGTAACGTGCTCTGTATCGAAGAGTTGGAACAGCGTCTAGTGTGGCTGAGAAAGCCAATTCGAGAGTGACCATCCCTTCCACACTGAAAACAAATCCAATCTGTCCCCTGTCCAGCTCCCTGATTTTGCTGCTTTTGTGACTGCCTCTTTGCCTCGGCCTGCTGGACAAGGGTCTCTTCAAATTGGGAGAGGCCATGATGTCAAGGTTTCCCATCCGTTGAGGTCCATTCCTAAGGCCTTCAGATCCCGCTCGCAGATGTCCTTGTATCACAGATGGGGTCTCCCTCTGGGACGGCTTCTCTGCACTAATTCTCCATACAGGAGATCTTTTGGAATCCGACCATCAGCCATCCTCATGAGAATATTTGCACTATTAGTCCAATATCAGCACAATACAACAATAGCATACAATGCACCAAACAGAATGAAGGCAACAGAGAAGGATAACCTGACTGCCTCAGAGCAATCGATAACTGAAGAGATTACTTTAAAACAATGGTGCTCCAACCTGCGCTGTATACCGTCCCCACCATGTTTTGCCCAGAGTTAAAAAGTCCCAGACAAACAGCAGGGAGGGACGGATAATTCCTGCTGCTTCAGCTTCTTGCTGTGGCAATTTATTTGTGCAGAAAGACAAATAAAAGTTTTCCTCATAATTAGGCCACATCTACAGACTGAAGACCGAATGTGAAGAGAAATGGGGAAATAAGTCCACACACACATACCAAGTTCTCTTCAAGCCTTCAAATATCCTGAATCTCAGTGTTTCATCCTGTATTTCTGATGTTTAAAGAGAGAGAGAGAGAAACCTTCAAGAGTTTTTGGCTATGACACGTATAATAGAAGGAAGAGGAAATATCTCAGCAGAAGATTCTCAATCCTCCAGGTGAGGGAAGTTGAATCATGGCCACTGGACTTCTTTCTTATTAGGTTAAAACATTTCACTACTCATCCAAGTAGCTTCGTCAGTCTGAGGAGAGTTGGTATGAGACCCCTGGGTAGATCCTCCTGATGTCCATCTTCCTTCTTTCCTTCCTTCCCTTAAGGCTTGTGGATATCCAAAACGGGCCTTTAACAAGGAAACGTCCTGACCCAGGAGGACAATGGAACAGTCTGAGACCCAGAGCCGATGAAAGAACCTGGCCATTCCTTACATGGCCGATGTGTCTGAAAAGCTCAGAAAGATTTTTGGTAAACACCACATACCCATGCACCTCAAACCCACAAACCCACAAAGGCAGAGACTCATCCACCCAAAAGACCAGATACTGTATCAAAACACAATAGGAACAATATAGTATATGTAGTCCAATGCAAAGAGGAGTGTTCAGAGCTCTACACTGGAGAAACCAAACAGCCACCAAACAGGAGAACAGCCCAGCACAAGAGGGGCAATGGCTCAGGACCACCATCAGCAGTGTTCCTTCATTTGAAGGACAAAGGACACTCATTTGATGACCAAGATGTACTCATTTTGGACCAAGAAGATAGGTAGTTTGAGAGAGGGGTCAGGGAGGCCATGCTTGTGCATATAGAAAATCCCTCACTCAACAAGGTGGAGGCCTTAGATACAATCCGTCTCTCATTTATCCTGCTGCTCTTTCATCCATCCCCAGAAAGATCAGGGCCACACCCACCAGAAAGACCACTGTTAATGACTGCTAACAACCCATGACAATGGGTGGAGAAGGACTGCAGAAGTGGGATTATCCCTCACCCCCAGCCCTTCATCCTTCTAATGAGCCTATTCAGACCAGGGGGAAGTGAAACCAAGGGAGAAGCTATATCGAGGACCTCCTACCAATTCTCCTCAGACTGAAGAAGCTACTTGGATGAGGAGTAAAGCGTTTCAGCCTAATAAGGAAGAAGTCCAGTTGCCATGACTCAACTTCCAGATATCTCAGCAGATGTTTGCAATGTTCATGAAAAAAGAACATTACCGTTATTGACTAATAAACAAACAAAAAAATCCATAATCAGAGAGACCTTTCACAGCTAAGAAGAAAAGACTTCCGCAGGAAACGGATTCAGCATCATTTCTGGAGGGTGTTTTCTGTTCATCTTCTTGAACCAAAGAGTTGCAGGGGATATTGGTGCAAAGCTAAGATGTGCCAAAATCCATAAGGAAATGCCAGTTCAAAAATCAGAGAGGTCATCAGCTCAAACATCAACATATTAAAATTCCAATGTAAAATGGTATCTTTCCTATTATTATTATTATTATTATTATTATTATTATTATTATTATTATTATTATTATTATTATTATTATTATTATTATTATTATTAGTAGTAGTAGTAGTAGTAGTAGTAGTAGTAGTAGTAGTAGTAGTAGTAGTAATATTAACATTCATATTAACATTCATATTAATATTAGTATTAATATTAATATTAATATTAATATTAATATTAATATTAATTTTATTTTTAGCATTTTTCTGCACCTGCCATCAAGGGTTTTTTTCTCAGCCCAAAGACAATTGGCTCACTTGGTTTCTAGAGGATGCTAAGCAATGTTCTGAGAAACTAGCATCTGAAGCTTTGGATCTCCTGATGCATAATGCAATTCCCAGTGACCTCTCTCCGTTGACTTCAAAGGGGTATCATCTGCCTTAAAGCCCGCAGGCGATCATTTCAAGAGCTGATGTCCCCAGGCTAAAGAGGACCAGCTGACTTTGCCATCATCTTGGCTTTGCACACTTTCCGGCGTCTTCGGTAGCCACAAGGAAAATGCAGTCCTGTGATGAATCAGAGAGAAAAATGACACACGTCACAATATGGCAAAGTCAATGTAAACCGAAGCAGTGTTGACTGGTCCTGTTCAGGGTTCCAATCCATCTGGGTGCCCCTTTCCGTGGCATTCCCATTCCACTCTGCCATCACTACAGATGGGCGTGAACTACGGGTTCAGTGGTTCGTCCCGGACCATTTACTGTCCGAACAGGTGTTTCATGCTTCCAAGCCCCACCTCCTCTGGCAGGTGAGCCACTCAGAGGCCATGCCTGGAGGAGGTGGGGCAGGAGAGCCGGGGGGACTACCTCCAAGTGGGCACCCATCGTAGGAGGTGGGGCTTGGAAAAAACCCAAGCACGTTTTTGAGCAGTAAACGAACCAGAATGAACCAACGAATGGGCGGTTCGTGCCCATCTCTGGCCACAGCTGGAGGTTGCATAGGCATCATGGCTCACTGAACGTTTTCCATTTCTTTGTTCTTTAGAATTACGATTAGAAGAGGATCCAAAACTGCCCAGTGAAAACAAAAAAAAAATGTAAGCATAATCACAGAATATCCTTCCTCCCTCCCTCCCTTCCTAGTAATGATGAGGGAGAAGCGGATAAGGAGGAAACAAAAGAAGGAAAGAAGAAAGTTCCCAGTAATATTTGACTACGATTCTTACACCCTACTTTAAACAAAGATGAAATCTCACCATACACCTTTTGGAGAAAAGAGGTGAAGTAAAACATGATGGGAAGGGTAAGGTTTACAGTGATGTACACTTATAAATTTGCAGGAACTCCGAGGCAAGCCGTAGTTCTTCAGACATCGCTGTGAGAAGAAAACAGAGATTCTTGTAGCAAGAAGAGAAAACATAAGCAAGTTTTTTTTTAAAGGGATAGATTTGTGAGGTTTTATAAATGGTTTTCCTTGATAAGGTGCTCTTTCTAAAAAAAAAAAAAAATTAACATAGTTCAGTTAGAGGGGCTAGTGGGGTGCCAGTGAAAGAGTGTGGTGTAGTAGTTAGGGTGTCGGACTTTATTGCTGGAAGATTTTTGGCCAATTACTAGGAATGGGGTTTTTTCATTCCTTGACACTGAAATGTGGCTTTCCTAGACAAAAAGCCTAAATTAAAAGACTTTGAAGCTTACCTGAGTTGAGTTCTATCTAAACTTTCTGTTGCTGCTCTGGGGCTAGATGGGAGCTTTCTTTTTGAACAGTCTGCTTGATAAACCAGAAAACCTTCCAGTTGCCTGCAAGGTGCGTGTAAGTCTGGCAGAACTCCCAGAATGGGGAATTATGGGATCTGTAGTTCAAGAAATCTGAAAATCCCATTCTTTCCTGTTGCTGCCTCTCACCCTGATGTACAGTACATGATAGGATCGTTACAGGGATAAACAACTGGATAGCTCAGTGGCTTAGGTATCTGGCCACGGAACGAAAGGTTGGGAGTTCGATTCCCCCACTGGGCCTCCTTGGAACCAATGATCCAGCTTGGCAGTTCTAAGATAGTAATTATAATTAAATTATATACAGCACGGAGCACAAGAACCACATGTTCCATGTTACTGAGGAGTGGATCTCAAAAGTGTATTAAGCTACACAGGAATAGCTTATATATAATACTATATATATAGTAGATCCATTAAATTCACAGTCCACACACTTCTATATATACTGTATGTGTGTGTGTGTGTGTGTGTGTGTGTGTGTGTGTGTGTGTGTGTTTAAATTGCCCAGAATGGTGCATTGCACTAATGGGGCAATAAATACATTTAGTTCAAGCGTGATGATTTGTGGAGGTTGGAACGAACTATAGAGTTGGAAACACCCAAGGTCCAGCTAATGCAGGAAATGCACAGCTAAAGAATTCTTAACATCTGGCCATCCAGCCTCCATTTAGAACCAATTCCAATGAAGAAAAGCCCATCATCTTCCAAGGAGGTACATTCTGTTATCATCATCTCCCCCCAGACAGTAATTTCACTGTAGCCAGAACAAGAGTCAACGATCATCCAGATTTCGACACTGCGCGTTTCGGGGAACATTTCAAGATAAATGACTGAGCAGCCCTAGATTTCCCCCAACTAACCACATCATCTAGTAGATCTGCCATCCATCAGCAGAAGCCAACTTATTTATGATCGTGTTTGGGATTCTGTGAGGATCTCTGTGCGTTGGCTGCCTCAGAAGGTGCCCTGCTATAACTTTGGAAATTACTCATCCATTTCCCCCTGAAGGCTATTTTTGTACAATGCAGCTTTTATGGTGCCACTAAAGGTCACATGTTCTTGCGGTTTGGCCTGATGTCGCAGTTTTATTGACAAGGAAAAACAAGGGGGGGGGGAATTGCTGATATGCACCAATGGGAGGTTTAGTACCTATTAAATCAGCAAGGCCATTTTTGCAAAGATTTAGCTATTTGTGATGGTTGGAAACAAGATGATGTCAATGAGTTAGTCGCAGCACAGATTAAGAACCGTTACATTATTTTCCAAGATCTAATGAATTAAGTTTACCAGTCTTTCCCAATGCTGCTCTGTGAATAATTTGAGGATAAAGAACTGGGGTACAGAAGAAATCTTAATAGTTCTGGATGGCTCAGAGGTTTGGGTCTCTGGCTGCAGAGCGAGAGTTTGGAAGTTCAATTCCCCCACTGCGCCTCCTTTGATAGGGGCTGGACTTGATGAACCCTTTCAAGCCTGCAGTTCTAAGGTGATGATGATGATGATGATCATCATCATCATCATCATCATCCATGAGGAACCAAAACAAGCCTGAGACCAAAGCAAAAGATCCAAAATAGAGAGAAGAAGCTTTTAAGGGACATGCTCTGCGTAGGGCTCAACTGTTTATAGATCAAAACATGCTTATCAGAACTTCCAAAGCAACTCAGCATTAGAGATATAAATTGCTGGAATTATTGCACCATCCTATGTTGCCTTTAAGAGGTTTTGACTGGGAGGGACTTTTCTGGACTGGGGTGAATGTCAATCAGTCCAGTAGCAACCAATTGTTCCCTTTCTGTCTCAGATTTTGTAGAGAGACACGCCTCTCTACTCAAGGGTTATTTTCCTACTTTTTTTCCAGTTAGATAATCTGAAGACAGAGCAATGTATTCTGTCAAAGAGTTATGTAGTCAGTTCAATATATTTAGTCAGTCATGAAGCTAGTTAACCAGTAAAGCGCCGTTCATGTAACCAGTTAATATTTTTCTACGGAATGCTGTTTGTTTTTCATCTACGAAGAACTGTGAGTAAAAAGGAACTTTTAATCATTGTTCTCTTACCAGTAAGTGAATTATTCAAATAGTAAGTGCCAGTTGAGGAGAACTAAGTAACAAGGGATAGTGCACTGAGGGGAAGCTTAAAGCTAATTCTGCTCTTTTGGTCCCTGAACTTTTCTCTGCTATGTCATTAGAGGTTTTTAAGCCACAAAATTTCCGTGCTCTGCTGATACAAATCACTACTTTCATTCTCATATTTCAAGTTTGCACATGTAAAAATGTGTTTTGGGTTTTGTTTGTTTGTTTGTCTTTTCTCGGCAGCATTAACACAACATAACAAGACAAAAACTTTATCTGTGTAAAAAAAGAATTGTGGACAATATGGATTTTTGCACAAAACCCCTTCCACACAAACAAAAAGTGCCAATATGTAACACACACATGCATTCAGAATGTCGCTCAGTGGGAAGGAAACTAAAAAAAAAAAATTATTCTCGCTAGTGAAAATAAAATGAGTAAATTTACGTCCCTAGTCTGCATGTGCGGCTATCAGAAGCTATTTCTATACTTCCATCAAAACTCTACCAAATGCAGAGCGGTTATCTTTTAATAAGTAGAATGTATATGGAGGGAAAAGAAGTAAGGAAGACTCCCCACAAACACACCACCGCCAGTTTTCATGAAGGCCTGTGTATCGGATTGCTTCCCTACAATCACTTATCACATTAGTGATTTAATTGTCTTTTCAGAGTGTACCCAATTACGAAATTAGAATCCTTATCTCAGTGTGGCAGCCACCTCCTCCACAGAACCCCATAAAATAGGAACATTGGCTTCAAGGAATATTCCCCCCCCCCCCCCACACACACACACACACCTCTGTTTCCCACCTATCAAAACACTTGCCTTTAAATCAAAGCTAGAAAGGAAAATAATCCAACATTTGGACGAGAGGAAGAAACTGTTTAAGAAGGTGTAGGTTTGGAGTAAGATCAGGTGAGGATCCACTCTTCTCTCTACCGGAGAATCCTTTACATCAGACAGGTTCATAAACCCCTCAACAGCAGCAGAAAGGAAAAGAATTAATCAGAGTTCAGGAGATCACATTTTAAAAAGGAACTTGCTGCCTTTCTCATTACATCTCAGCAGCCAGGTTACTCTTACTTTAGTTGCCGCTCTGTTTAAAGAATGTTGATTGCATT
Organism: Pogona vitticeps; assembly: GCF_051106095.1. Taxonomy (NCBI): domain Eukaryota; kingdom Metazoa; phylum Chordata; class Lepidosauria; order Squamata; family Agamidae; genus Pogona; species Pogona vitticeps. The sequence goes on from NC_135795.1 coordinate 10,250,695, forward strand.
GCTTGTTATCAATGTCCTGAGATTTTTTTACTAAGGGGCCAGAAAAATGTTAGGAAATATTCTCTGGTTCCCTCTAGTGACCAATTCTGATACTGCACCTTGGAAGAGATGGACTGACTTCCAAAAGGAAGCCACCGGCCTGAGTCTGCAAGAACTAAGCAGGGCTGTTGAGGAGAGGACGTCCTGGAGATTGGCTCATGTATAGGGTCAACATAAGCTGGGAGTAAGTTGATGGCAGACAACAACAAACAGACGTTGAAACAAAAGAATATGTATCTTGCCAGTTAGGATTGATAGAAGGATGGCACAAAATGCCCTTAAAAGTACAGTGGTGCCCCGCTTGACGATTACCTCATTAGACGAGGAAATCGCTTTACGATGAAGTTTTTGCAATCGCAAAACAGTGTTTTAATAGGGAAAAACTGCTTTACGACGATCGTTTCCCTGCTTCGGGAACCGATTTTTCGCTTAATGATCGTCGGGTCTTCAAAATGGCTCCCTGCTATGTTTTAGGATGGATTCCTCGCATTACAGGCACCGGAAAATGGCCGCCCTATGGAGGATCTTCGCTGGATGCTGAGGTATTTCGCCCATTGGAACGCATTGAACCGGTTTTCAATGCATTTCAGTGGGCTTTTTCATTTCGCTTGACGAGGATTTCTTTCTACAGTGATTTTGCTGGAACGGATTATCCTCGTCAAGCGAGGCACCACTGTAACTTTTCCAAAGCCCCGGATCGAACTCAGGTTATGAGCAGAGTCTTCACTGCAGTACTGCAGTTTAACCACTGTGTGACAAGACTTTTAGGTGGACACCAACTCCCGGGTGCAGCCTCTTGCCATCCATTTGTATGCATTTCCTCACTCATAGGAATGGGGGTGTTTCATAACACACAAATACTGTCACAGAAATAGACAACATTTAGGTAGGAGTGTCTGCTGAAGCGGTTCCTAATCCGTGTGCTCTTCTTTGAGCACAGACCAAACTGGGGAACCAGACTACTGTTTGACTTATTACCCAGCTCCTTGTAACTGGATGTTTCCAAGCTCTGGAATTAATCTAATTTTTGCCTCATTTTGTCTTTCTCCTCTGCCTCTTTGTCTCCATACAAAGAAAGGAATACGAGAGTGTGTTCTCTGAGCTGTCAGACACTGTCTTTGCACATTGAAGAGGTAAGCCATTAGGGAAATCAATTTCTTCTTTCACAGAGCAACTGCGTGCAGCGCTAGTTTAGCATATCACAAACGGCAAATTGGCCTTCTCCTTTGAGAGGTTCAAGATAGTTGGCGAGAGAGAGTCCAGTTCGTTGCTCTGTTCCTCTCTGAAATGTGTCGGAGTGGCACCAGAAGTTACATCTTACAGGGAATGCTCACCAGCTTCGGAGAGACGTGTCTCATTGAGCTGGGGCAGAGATATTTGTGGTTCAACATGACCCCAAGTCCAGTGATCCCCAACCTGGAGTCCCTAAATGTTCTTGGACTGCCAACAACTCCCAGAAATCATGACCAGGACAGCTGGTGGTGAAGGCTTCTGGGAGTTTTAATCACCTTAATGCAAAAAATAGCCATTACCACCTCCCCAGCCAAGCAGAAAATTCTTTGTTTCCAACAAAGGCCACATTGAGAGGTGTGGGTATGTGCTTCTTTGTCTGAAGAACTGGGTTGTGTTACACTCAATCCACAGCTGCCTAAGCTGTAACCATAAAACAACAACCAGACACTTGGCTGACATCTAAGACATGCCGGGCAAAATCCATCTTGCCATGAACTTCAGGACTTTAAATTTTGGACTGTAAGTTCTTCACACTGGTTAAAAATGTGATGAAGTGGTGTTTTAATCCACGAAAGCTCTTATATTGTTTGTTGATTGTTTAGTGGTCCCTAAAGGTATCACCTATGTTTGTATTTGAATTTTATTTTGTTTGGACCACACAGCTACCCTTTACTTCAACTTAATCATCTTAAACATCTTAGAATTACAGAGCTGGAAGGGACCCTCTAAATCATCAAGTCCAGCCCCTGTCAAGGAGGCATAGAGGGGGAATCAAACCCCCAACCTCTGGCTTTGCAGCCAGATGCCTAAACCACTGAGCTATCCAGCAGGCTGTAGTACAAGAACCTCTGGGGACCCAAACTTGGGAACTGTTAGGGTATTTTAAAAATCACTTCAATTTGCTCCAGCATTTTCAGTGTTAAAAATAATGACATTCAAAAACAAAAACTGAGTGCCTGTTGCTACAGCAAAAGTCGGATATGCCCAAGCAGAAAGAGATTGACAGCTGAAGCCCCAATGAAAACCAACATCTCTTAAGGTTGTGGTGTTGCAGGACACTGGTTGAAGTTTTAGGGCACTGAGATGCTACAAGCCGGGAAAGAAACATCAAGGGAAGCAATGATAGAGGAGAAGGAAGTTTGGTCTTACTGTGCCTGCTAGCTTTAATTCCTGGGTGCCCATCTCTGCCTTTTTTGCAAGCTGGCATCAGAACTCATCAGCTAAGAGAAAAGGTATTTGCACATGCTTGTATGTACACAGTGCATCTCATAGATTTAGGAAGCAGTGAAGAAATCCACATGGTCTCACAGTCTCTCGCACACATGTGCATATTGTTTTGAAGTTTTTACATAAAAGTCCACCCCCCTAGTCATTCTGATTGGGGAGGGGAGGCTGTGAATCCGCTCCCGTTTTTATTCTGGACTTTAAAAGAGCTAACCAAGGTGCTGAACCTCTTTTGGTGAAAGAACTCAGTGATTTGGAGAGCTTCTGTAAAATTCATACTACAATCTGGACTCACTGCTCACGGAAGATGGCAGTCACCTCCTCCAGTCTACCTTCTTTCATATGACAGGTTCCTCCATGTGGCATCATGTAGAGCTGCCCCTGTGGTCTCAGGTGATAGGAAGTTCCTGTTCTCTTAAGCCTAAATAGTAGAGATGGGCAGGAACTGAACCGTGAACCAGAAAAACCAACTGGTTTGTGGTCCGGTTCATGACCCAGTTTGGGGATCCCGTTTTGCCAACAGCGAAATGAAATGCTGAACTTTTTCCCACTCTTCATTTTGCTTTGGCCGCCCCTTTCCACTGCCCCCCATCACCTCCATCAACCTGGCCCCTGCAACCTCTGCTGCTACTATCTGTTCTCCTGCACCTGCCTATCAGCTGGGTGGCGGGTGCATATGCAGTGGCAACAGCCGGCTATGGGAAGCCAGGCCGTTGCTCCTTGAGCATGCGGCCACCGCTCAGTTGATGAGTCTATGAGCAGAGGCAATGGTCCTGCCAGGAGCCTGCCGCTACTTCTGAAGCTCATGGCAGTGGCAGAGGAGACGGAAGTGGCAAGACAAAGAGGCAGGATCAGGTAGACCCCCTAACACAAACCCAAAAAATGACTACGGACCACCATGAGCCACTGAATGGACTACCAGACCACTCTAGCCACCTAGAGTGGTCTGGTTGTCCAGATAGGCAGGGTATAAATTAAATAAATAAATACTGTTTTTCTTACTTGCACCCATCTCTACTAGGAGCCTTGAATTCCCTAAGCCAGTCTCTTGCCAACACATGCATTACACCTTGGTTCCCCCCCCCCGCTAGTTGTATTAGACAATACAGTGGTGCCCCGCATAGCAAGGTTAATCTGTTCCGGATTAACCCTCGCTTTGAGGAAACATTGCTAAACGGGACGCAAAATGCCATTGGAACGCATTAAACTTAGTTTAATGCGTTCCAATGGCTTCTATGCTCACCGTTAAGTGAAGTTTCCTCATAGCGTCACCATTTTCGCACCCTCGGTAAGCGAGGGCAGGGTGCGAAAATGGTTGCGGTGGCCATTTTGGGTCGTCCAGCGGCCATTTTGGAACCGCTTAACAGCTGATTTCCCGGCATCGCAATGCAAAGATCGGTAAGCGAAATGCTTACCGATCTTTGCAATGCGAGTTTTGGCAATAGAGGCCATCGGTAAGCGATCGCATAGCAATCTCAAAAAAGAGATCGCTATGCGATTTCGTCGTTATACGGTACAGAGCTGGTTCCTTTCTTAGACAACCCCTAGAACTCCTCTGAGTACTTGCCTTTACCTCAGCTGGTGGCCATCCTGTCTCGGGGATGAGGGGAACTATACTTCACAAAAGGAGTACCTGTAAGGTTGTTTGTTGATGTGGGATTTAGCCATCCAGTTAGGGAGATGCTAACAATGGGACCTTGTCTTGTCCTTAAGGAAACAACCTATATCAGTGTTTTCCAACCTTGGGCAACCCCAGTGTTCTTGGACTGCAACTCCCAGAAACCAGAGCCAGCACACCTAGTGGTGAAAGCTTCAGGGTGCTGCAGTCCAAGAACACCTGGTGACCCAAGGTTGGGAACCACTGTCCTAAGCCAATCCTACCTCCCAGTTCAATTTGGAAGTCACCAAGAAACCATCTCTGGGTTAAAGGTCTCCATGTCTCCAGCCACCCCACTACTTCCAAACTGGTGTAACCGCTCTGCATTGATGATGGATGCATCCCAAGTTCAAACTACATGGGAGCTGTCCAAGTGCTGAACTCTAATCCCTGCACTCAATTCAGTGCCTTGGCTTCCTTCCCCTAGAGTTCAGACTCAAACCCGGAGCAAATGCACTGCCGCCAGCCTCCATGGGATTAGAGGGCATCTCAGGGCTGCAGAATCCCACCCACCCTTCCTCCAGACTCAGAGAAACCTGGCATCTCGCAAATCCAAGAGGTAATAGACTGTGAAAAGAGGAAATTAAATATTAATGCTTGTACAAATGACAACTCTCATACATTTTCAACAGGCTTTATTTGCTTCCCTCTCTGTCTCCCTCTCCCTCTCTGTCTCCACTCCCCGCCCCACCGTCTTTCTCCTCTTCTGCTATTTGCATTCTCTCCTCGGGAAACACTCAAAGAAGGCTTACCGTCCTGTTCCATAATACAATGATAATAGAATCATCGTTTTATTTCCGTGTCTGTGTGCTGGGGTGTCATGTTGTTTACTTATTTCTTCTTCTTCGTTTTTTTTTTTAAAGGATAGGCAAACTGCTGCTACACGACAACATGAATTTTAATAGAGAGTCACAACGGAACACCAGGAGGCTAAACATTTTAGCAGGTGAATACACAAAGGAGCTGTGCGCTTCGGAGCCTGTGCCGAACCATAGCTTCCTCGTTCCCTCCTAGGAAAGGAGAAAACAAAGACTTAAGGAATAAGCAACCACGTGTTCGGATGCCTCTTTACAACTGATTAAGTGCCACTCAATGTATCCTTCCTTCCCTTCCTTTATTATACTCAGGATCCTAAAGGCAGATCTGGATTTTAACGTTAATATTAGCATTAATATAGTTTCTGCCGGACCATTTTCATGTTATGAAAAGCTTAATGTTCACATTAAGGTCACACTTGTCCTCCTGAGAGTCTGGAAAAGCTAACTTTTGGGCACGTCAGCTCTCAGAGTCTCCCAGCTAGCCTAGGACCTACACAATATTAGGCGGGAGGGAGGTTCGTGTTGTGGCTGATCAATGTACAGTGGTGCCTCGCATAATGAGCGCCCTGTTTAACAACGAATCCGCATAGCAATGCGGATTCTGCGATTGCTTTTGCGATCGCAATGCGATGTTTTTAATGGGGGGAATTCGCATTGCGATGTTTCCCCAACAGCTGATCGCCAGTTCCAAAATGGCTGCCAGAAGAAAAAATGGCCACCTGTAGCGTTTTCACACGGTTTCCTCGCTTACTGAGGCAGCGAAAATGGCAGCCGTATGGAGGATTTTCGCTGAACGGTGAATTTATCCCCCATAGGAACACACTGAATGGGTTTCAATGCGTTCCTGTGGGGTTTTTTGCCCCGTATAGCGACGATTCGGAACGAATTATCGTCGCTATGTGGGGCACCACTGTACACACAATGCACCCTGCTGAGATCTCCTCCCCAGGTACACAATGGACATGCACCTAACCATCCAACTTGATCTAAATGACAACGCGATTCATCAGACTTCTTCCATTGTTCCATGGTCCAGTTTTGATGCTCGTGGCCCCATTGTAGGTGCGTTCAGCAATGGACGGGGTCATCATGCACACTCTGACCAGTCTGTGGCTACACAGCCCCATAGGCAGCAAACTGTGATGCACTGTGCGTTCTGACACCTTCCTGTCTTGGCCAGCATTACATTTTTCATCATTTTGACCTACAGTCGCTCTTCTGTGTGATTGGGTCTGATGGGCTAGCCTTTGCTCCCCACATACATCCATGACCCTTGGGCACCCCATGACTTTGATGCCAGTTCACCGGTTGTCCTTCGTTGCATTTGTGGTAGGGACCACTGAACACCCATTGAGACCTGCCATTTTGGAGATGCCCTGACCCAGCCATCTAACCATCACCATTTGACCCTTGTCAAAGTTAGCTATTTTAACTTGCCCATATTTCCTACTTCCAACACATGAAATTCAAGAACTGACTGTTCACTTGCTGCCTTATATATCCCACCCCTTGACAGGTGCCACTGTAGTGATATAAGCAATGCTATTCACTTCACCTGTCAATGGTGGCAATTCAGTGTATGATTTTATCGACTGTGGCAATTTTCAATAGTTAAAGACCTCCTCCTCCCGTCCCACAGCTCCCACAGCTTCCCCATGATGAACAGTGTTACACAGGAGCCAAAGTTACCTCGGGTCAAAAGTAGGAAATGTTTGATTGCTGGAAAATTTTCCTGGCTAGTGACAGAATCAGTCTTATGTGGTATAATTTACACAGAAGAATTCCAGCCATCTCAGAGAATAAAGGTACTTCCTAAATTTTCAAGACAGAGAGCCAAGTCTGAGGATGAGTAGGGCTGGATAAGGATTGATGCTTTTGTTTAACGTTGGTTTGAAGCCTGGGTTTTCACTTGAGAGATTTGCAGAGAATGGCCCAAATCCTCTTACCCAATTATGCTGGCCTAGCACTGATAGTGTAACATATGGGGTGAGTTGCCCCAAGTTAGCAAATCACTGCAGACATTAGTCACACATTGAATTGTATGACTCAACCTGCAACTTATAATGTCACTGTGATTTTTTTTTAACTTGGGCTGATTGGCAAAATTTACACTACTGGTGTAGCTGTGCAAGAGGGTTTGGGGGCAGTATTTCCTAGATGGCTGCTGTGACGAACACGGGTTCGAAAACACACGTGTAAGCTTGGACAGAGAGCAATCAGGAGTTTGCACATGCTAAAATGAGCTGAAAGAGTCCAATCCAGCCAGCCATGCTACAACACTCCTTCTCACAAGTCTGCCCACATAAGAACACCCTGGTACTCTCAGATATTATTATGAAAAGGTCAAGTGGGCTTTGTAGTCCTTAGACTTAACTTGCACCACTGACAGGACTCTAAGTAAGCTAGGCCGAGGCAGCACTCTCAGATGACCCTATGGCAAGTGTACTGTTCAGGAAACCAAATGAGTTTTATAATCTTTATTTTATTAAAGAAAAAGCATGTTACTAAGCCAAATTAAACCAAAACAAATAAATTAGCATTGTGCTGTTTAGTTACACAGATGTAGTGAGGCAAAGAAAACATGAAAAATAGAAAAGTATTCAAAAACCCAAAAAGCCATTAAAAAGAATAAAACACAGTTCCAGTCCAGGAAATCATTAGTAAACAAAATAATCCAAGTAGGTTATAACAAGGCTATAGTCCTCAGTGATACTATAGAATAAAAATCCCTAAACAAAAGTAAAAATCCATTATATGTCCCATAGTCCTTAGAAAAGAAGAATCCAGTAAATATACCATAGTCCTTACAAAATTACAAGAGCATAGTCCATATGGAGTATTCCAAGAAAAGAAGTCCATAAGGAATATTCCATAGGTAACAGTCCATAGAGAATAGTCCATGCACAGTCCTTAGGAAAATCCCATAAGTCCAAAAGTAATCCAGCAAAGCATAGAAACCAGTCCATGTAGGTAGGCCACCAAACTCTCTCTAAAGACATCAGGGTAAGTCCCAAATGGCTGAAGTGTAGGTCACGAATCACTGAAAGGTCGGTCTTGGAAAGACAATGTCCATAGGTAAAAAGTTCCTTTTTCAAGAGTAACTGGCAAGGGCCTAATGCACCTTCCCACGATGTCATCCAATCAGAGTTCGTTACTAGGCAAACAGTCCTGTTACATCACATGAATTCTTTCTCATACACAGCAGATGTTATTTGGGTTTACGGTGGTTTCTCAAAGAGTCACAACAATTTCCATCTATCTAATCACACAGAGTCCTTTCTCAGGCCTTCAGAATAACATTCTCTCTGCTCGCCTAGAAAACAACTTGTCAGCATAGCACAGATACTATATACAAAGAAACAAAATGGAACCTCTCTGGCTTATTTCTTAATTACAAAACCCATATGCCTTTAAAAGATTTTAACTCAAAAACCCATCTCATCACAAGCCCCCTGAAGATTAACAAAATTCCTAAACAATTTAAGTTTTAATTTTGATAACTGAATAAGATGAGATGTCATAAGTAAGCATTAACAAAATAGAGAAAGATATTAACTTGAACATAAAGTAATACATTTCAAATATGATTCCTAAAATAGCAAAACAATTGATACATAAGAACTATTATAATTACAGTATTTACCATACATGAGAGAAATTTGCGTTAGACACTTCTACTAGTCTGAAAAACAGAAGAACAAACAAGTTAATATACTTATACTTATACACTCTGCATATGCTCAGATAATACTCTAGTCATCAAACAGTAAAATAGTGAAACCAGGGTTAACATCATAATAACTTGACAACCCAATATACTGATATGTAGTAATCATAGTGAAAACACTCTATGTATGCTCAGGAACATTGTCATACAAAATACCAAGAAAACTAAACATCAGAGCTTTAACAATTCTAGCCATTTTCTCCCCTTGCATCTGCACTAAACATTCGAGATAAACAGTGAGGAATTAAAGCCTCCTTTTCAAGTAGATGTTTAGCATCAAAATCATATTTTTGCAATCCGAAATACCACTGCATTAATCTTGGGCTTCGATGTCTCTGTTTCTCTAAGAATGACAAAGCATTTTGGTCTGCTTGAATTGGATCAGGGCTGTAAATTACAAGGTTGTCTACATAGCCAATCACATAACAGAAATCACCCAACAATTCATCAACCAATTTCTGAAAAGTAACATAGGTATTTTCCATTCCAGGTGCTAGTTTTCTGAGTTGGTAAATTCCCTGAGGGCAATTAAATGATGTATAAGGGCGATGTTCCTCTTTAATTAAAATCTGATAAAGCCTTTCAACATTTCCAGACACTAAATTGCCCTTAGACCCTTCTAGATCTATAGGAACAGAAACAGCAGTAAATCCTTCATTGACTGTAATAAAAAGTTTCACCACATCAGTTTCTCCCGGTGAATTCGAGAAGACGTTTTGGGGTTTAGCTAACACAGGCTCCAATATCTGTCCTGGGCCAAATTGATCAATGCCTTCCACGCCTTGGTCCAGAAATGCCACACCCCTGGACACATGTATTGCTGAATTAGCTGTGCTATCAGGTTTGGTCACAAGAGGCCGCTGTTGCAACAAAGTTCCCTCGGGAGTACTCTGCATAGCCTCAGAAACAGTATCAGCATTCTCACCACTTCCTTGGAAAATAGGCTGTTGAAAATAAGTATTGTCCCAAACCTCTGCTTTTCTTTCTAAAGATCTTTCTGAGAAGATTAACTGTGGTACTGGGCCAAATTTTTCAGATATGATTTCCGGTACCTTGAGTAGGCCACCCCCTTGGTATTTTTCTTTACTTCCGAACTGCCATGAATTACATGGGGTCTCTGCCAACCTAACAGGGTCTGCTTTCGCTGTTCCCTCTGGGCTAAGAGAAGGGGGGTTGTTTGAGATCTGACATGCATCAAGATCTGCTGACACAAGTCCTGGCAAACCCATAGTCTCATCCCGAATTATTTCAGAACTTCTCACCTGTCCTATGCTCTGAGTAAGAGCTGAGGTTGGTGCTGAGCTGATTTCCAATGCACTGCATTGGTCGCCCGATGTTAATTTCCTCAAGGACACAGCTTCTCGGGAAACTTTTTCCTGCATTCCTTCCTCTGCGCGCGGTTCCAGGGCCTGTGAATCCTCTGTTTGGACGGACGATGAATCGCTGTCTTCTCTGGAATGCTCCTTAGCATTCCACTGGGCCTCGTTAACTCTTTCCACACAAACATCTTGCATCTCAGGGTTGCTCCCAATTGTTTGGAGCGTCTCGTTGCAGTAATTCCCAAAGGAACCCTGCTGAACTTGGAAAAACCATTGCATCAAGCCAGGTTCTGTGCTAAGAAAACGTTTTAAAAGGATGTTTTCCTGATAAAGCTCACGTATCAGGAAATCTCTTTCCCTAATTTTCTGCTTGGCTTGCTCGAAAAATCCCGAAGCCACTTCTAAGAGTATATCCACGGTTTTAGACTGGTTTTGCTCCTCCATTTCTGCTGGCACTCTAGCCTTGGCTAGGTCAGCAAACAAAACTTCTAATAATAGAAATGAAAATTTAAAAATCTCCTCTGCACTTCTGACCAACTGCTGTCCCTTCTGCTATCCTAAGATAGGCGAGAGAACAAACAGCTGCCAAACCAAAATAAAATTAAAATCTCTTCTGCACTTCTGACCAACTGCTGTCCCTTCGGTGACCCTAAGGTCTGTGAGAGGCCAGACAGCTGCCAAAACCAAAATACTGAAAAATCCAAAAGGAAGAGAAAAGAAAAACTGTGATCACTCTGTGAACCCTAAAGTTACAGAGATGATCAATGTCTGAACTGGGTGCAGATAGATACCCCTAGGGCCAGGTCATCCCGACAGATGCTGAGATCATAGGGCATGACTCTAGGCCAAGCCAGATGCAACTAGGTACTCCTGCCAGATCCTAAGATCGTAGTGGGGAGACCCAGAGCTAGTCTGGAACACGGCCAGGTGCTCCGGCAAATCCTAAGATTATAGGAGTACACTTAGGCCAAAAACAAAAACAAAAAACCTGGATGCAAGTTCCAAAACAATGTAGTCAGAGTCATTTATGTAATCCTAAGATTGTGAAATGACCTGCTCAACTTGGGTGCAAGCACTCCAAAAATAAAGGACATGCATCTTGGAATTTCTTCACTACAACGTTGTAACAACCTGCACATGCCTACTGATTAAATTCAATTGTTTCCTAACAGTTTGCTTGTCCCACTGGGAATCTCTTTCTTAAAAGAGCACCCCAGATTCTAACACACATTACCACAGCCTGAAAATTTAACACTTCTCACCACAGCCTTTAGATCTAACTGCTGGCAAACAGTGTTTCCTAGGAAATTACTGTTTACACCCAGGGAAGCACCTAGCTCCTTGAAGCCTCAGTGTCCCACTGCAATCAAAACTTAGCTTGTGGATCAGAGTCACTCAAGCTGTTAGATAGAACAAAAATTGGTCATCTTGAGGTACTACAAAACCCAGCACGTGGTTCATCGCGCAGCTGCCACCATGTGACGAACACGGGTTCGAAAACACACGTGTAAGCTTGGACAGAGAGCAATCAGGAGTTTGCACATGCTAAAATGAGCTGAAAGAGTCCAATCCAGCCAGCCATGCTACAACACTCCTTCTCACAAGTCTGCCCACATAAGAACACCCTGGTACTCTCAGATATTATTATGAAAAGGTCAAGTGGGCTTTGTAGTCCTTAGACTTAACTTGCACCACTGACAGGACTCTAAGTAAGCTAGGCCAAGGCAGCACTCTCAGATGACCCTATGGCAAGTGTACTGTTCAGGAAACCAAATGAGTTTTATAATCTTTATTTTATTAAAGAAAAAGCATGTTACTAAGCCAAATTAAACCAAAACAAATAAATTAGCATTGTGCTGTTTAGTTACACAGATGTAGTGAGGCAAAGAAAACATGAAAAATAGAAAAGTATTCAAAAACCCAAAAAGCCATTAAAAAGAATAAAACACAGTTCCAGTCCAGGAAATCATTAGTAAACAAAATAATCCAAGTAGGTTATAACAAGGCTATAGTCCTCAGTGATACTATAGAATAAAAATCCCTAAACAAAAGTAAAAATCCATTATATGTCCCATAGTCCTTAGAAAAGAAGAATCCAGTAAATATACCATAGTCCTTACAAAATTACAAGAGCATAGTCCATATGGAGTATTCCAAGAAAAGAAGTCCATAAGGAATATTCCATAGGTAACAGTCCATAGAGAATAGTCCATGCACAGTCCTTAGGAAAATCCCATAAGTCCAAAAGTAATCCAGCAAAGCATAGAAACCAGTCCATGTAGGTAGGCCACCAAACTCTCTCTAAAGACATCAGGGTAAGTCCCAAATGGCTGAAGTGTAGGTCACGAATCACTGAAAGGTCGGTCTTGGAAAGACAATGTCCATAGGTAAAAAGTTCCTTTTTCAAGAGTAACTGGCAAGGGCCTAATGCACCTTCCCACGATGTCATCCAATCAGAGTTCGTTACTAGGCAAACAGTCCTGTTACATCACATGAATTCTTTCTCATACACAGCAGATGTTATTTGGGTTTACGGTGGTTTCTCAAAGAGTCACAACAATTTCCATCTATCTAATCACACAGAGTCCTTTCTCAGGCCTTCAGAATAACATTCTCTCTGCTCGCCTAGAAAACAACTTGTCAGCATAGCACAGATACTATATACAAAGAAACAAAATGGAACCTCTCTGGCTTATTTCTTAATTACAAAACCCATATGCCTTTAAAAGATTTTAACTCAAAAACCCATCTCATCACAGCTGCTTGCCTGATTAGCAAAAGAAAAAGAAAGTGTATTTTCCTTGGCTTTCGCTTTCTTTATTTGCCAAGTTGAGTTTCACTTTGATCATGCCCCCACCCATTATTCTTGCCCTAATAGCAGTTCCAGCCTCCAACTCAATTCTTTCCTCCCCCACCTCTGTGGCCACCTCTGTGGCCTCACAAAGCCCAATCTCATGATATTCTGTTCTTGCCCTGAAATCTCAGGGGATGGGATGTTACTGAGCAGGAAACTTTAGAACAGCAGCCAAGAGATTCCACCTGAAACACACTGAGGGCTAGAAGAAGCCACCTCTCACTGATCCCTCAGATACCATTGGCATGAAAATAATTCATGTACAGGATCCCTATATTCATGAAGGATCCGTACCAAACTCCCTGCCCCCATGGATGTTGAAAAATGCAGATTATAACAAACACTATTATAATAGCAAACACTGCATGGTCTCTATCCCCCTCTAGTGGCCCATTCTGGTTAATGACATAATGGAAATGGATTTCTCTAGCAAATGTTCCACATAGCATGATCTGTGATTCTCTCTAGTGGCCAGTTCTGGTAACTTCATATATATAGAGAGAGGATTTTTTTAAAAAATATTTTTAATATTTTCAGGTCATGGATAAGTCAATCAGTGGATACTGATCCCGCAGTAATTCATATTTCTTGGGGGGGGGGGAATGCAGTGACGGAGCAGAAGAAGCAGCTGGAGAATCAGTTGGTCCAAAGAACATTCTGAATTGAATTAGAGGGAACATTCTGAGTTGAGGTAAAAAGCTCATACTGAGAGATCCTGGAGCGGGATTTTTTTGGATCTAGCTGGAAAGTTTTTTGTTTTGGCTGGGTACAAGGTGTCCTTCTGTTCCTACGTGGTATGGTTCCCATTGCTCGAGCCAAGCTTCCCCCCAAAAGTAGCCCTGCCACTGGGCCAAAAAAGTTGGGATTGGGCCCAGACCAAGGTAATGCTGCTTGACGATTTCTTATACAGTAGTACTTCGGTTTACGAATTTAATGCGTTCTCCGGAATGTTACGTAATGCAAAAAAAATCATAAACCAAAACGTGGCGGCGCTATAAACCTCCAGGCACAATGCATCCTGGAGAAACTTCCTTCGTATTGCAAAAAAACCCATAAACCAAGGCAATATGTTCTATGGATTTCCATTCGTAAACCGAAAATTATGTTAACCAAGGCATTCGTAAACCGAGGTACTACTGTATCTCTTGTTGTCGCCAAAAATTAGCTGGAACTGGACTGTAACACAAGCAGTCCAAAATGGGAGCTACTCACCACCCGATTTCCCCTAAATTTCACCCTAACCAGTGCAAAAACAAAAAAAAAGCTATAGCCATTTGGGGTTCTCACTTCATTGAGTTCACAAATGTAAAAAATTACAGTGGTGCCTCACTTAATGATGATAATCTGTTCCAGGAAAATCGCCGTTAAGTGAAAACATCGTAAAATGAAAATAAAAGCCCTGTTGAAACACATTGAAACCCGTTCAATGCGTTCCAATGGGGTAAAAACTCACCATCCAGCGAAGATCCTCCGTATAGCGGCCATTTTCGCTGCCTGTATAGTGAGGAATCCGTCCCTAAAAAACAACAGGGAGCCATTTTAATTACCCGGTGACCATTTTGAATCCGCCGATCAGCTGTTTAAAAAACATCATTTTGCGAAGAATTGGTTCCCGAAGCAGGGAACCAATCATTGCAAAGCGATATTCCCCCATTTGGACCCTCATTTTGCGATCGCAATTGTTATCGCAAAAAGATCGTCGTAAAGCGGATTCATCATAATGCAGGGCAATCATTAAGCAAGGCACCACTGTATTCCGATTTGGTGTAAAGGGTGTGAATTTCAGAACATAATGTGTAAGACTGGTCCCTCTTATTCATCTATTCATGAAAAGGAAAGGCATAATTTGCATAAAAGGATACACGCTCACAAGAACTGATGTTATTTTATACTATGAATAAATGCATATGAAGATTGATAGGAAGATCCATAATATCCGAGTATCGGCAAACATTCTGGCACCTATTTATGAATTCTCCTGGGGGTTCTTTTCTGCCTTAATGCAAGCTGTTAGAAAGCAAAACCTAACTTGCAAATACTATGGATTCTCTCTCTCTCATTCTCTCTCTCTCTCTGAAACCTTGGAGTGGTAAGACATAAAATCTGTAGCAATTCATGTGTAAATCAGTATTAGTCGGTGTGGGTTGCCTTGATGCTTAATTCTGTAATTTGCATGAATAGAAATTACAGCGGAAGACAGATTTTTCTCAGAGCAACGTAGGAATCGACGAGATTTCGTTGCACTTGGAACTTTATGAAAGGGCAATTGCAATAATAAAACTGTCTTAACATATCCGCCCACCCCCAAAAGGACACAGGACTATTATATTCTGTTTAAATCAAACATCCCTTACGGATCTGGCTGCTTACCTTCCACGTTACGAGCTCCTTTCTTAAGGTCAACCGAGGAGGAAATGAGACGCCTTGTGAATCCCCATTGCACCCAAGGTTGGGGATGTTCTGGAACAGCTATGAGGTCCAGCCGTGTTTTACTGAGAGGTTATCTCCGTGTACACTTCAAAACGGAAGTTTGAGGATGGGCGAGAAGAAGCCGCTCACCCCCCTGCAAGAATTGCTCCTTCCTCTCCCCCCGAAGAAGATGGAATGCCCACTGGTGGAGAAGTTTACATAGGAAGCTGTATTCTACAAGATCGGACTCATGATCCATTTACGTACAGTAGGACTCCCTGATCCACAGGACCATTATCCACTGATTCACTTATCCACGGTCTGAAAATATTAAAAGAAAAATCCTGAAAATTTATATCTCTAATGGTGAAGTTACCAGAACAGGCCACTAAAGGGAGCCAGAGACCATGCCTTTGCTAGAGATCTTGCTACAATGTCATTACCAAAACTTGCCACTAGAAGGAGCCAGAGGCCATGTTATCTATAGCCTTCACTAGAGGTTGTGATAGTCTGTGTTCCAAGCCCCAGCATCTGCAGGGCTTAGAACCAATACCCAGCAGACGTGGGATCCTACTAGACTGTCAGTGGCTCTCCAGTGCTTCTGTCTGGATTCTTTCCCACCTTACCTGGGGTCCTCTGGTAATTTGTGGCCTTAGTGGTCTCCCATCTAAGTACCAACGGGGCCCAATCTTGCTTAGCTTCCTCAGTCAGTCGAGATCAGATATGCTCTGTGTTGTACAGTTTTGAATTTTTGGTTAAATTCCTCTAGCTGTGCTGCAGAACTGCAAAGAGCAAATGCACAGAGCAGAAGAGCTTCAGGTTCTCCAGAACAGGCCACCCCTTTTTCTCATCAACTGTCACTTACAGTCTCAGTAAACCGACTCTGAAACATTTGAAAGAGAAAGGAGAAAAACCATTTTCTTTACTTACGGTTCTGAACAGCTCAAACAGCAAACGAACCAAGCAAGGCTGCCTGCAAGCAACGGGCCTCAACAGACTCATTGATTGCTTGCAATAGACTCTAAAGAGGAGGAACAGCTCTTAGCAGAGAGGCATGGCTGTCTTTGAATTCAGAGGCAAGGAAGGAATGATTGGTTACTGATGGACAGATTGACAGTCACCCCAGCCTAGAAAGGTTCCTCCCAGCCACACTTACTAAAAGGCAGCATGCGAGGTTGTAAAAAAACGCCAAACACCTCCAACACTCTGAAGGTGTGGTTCTGGTGGAGAAAGGAGCCGGTTAGCAGCAAGGCATAGACAAGCTCATGGAAGGGTCCTCACTCAGCCATCTTTCCCTTTGCAGCAGGCAGGAGGGACAGCGTGAATGGAGAAGGCACTTCTCCGATACATCCGTCCATCCATTCCTTTCCCAGTCCTCCAGGCTTGCCCAACCTTGGCCCTCCAGATGTTCTTAGACTACAGCTCCCAGAAGCCTTCACCACCACCTCTGCTGGCCAGGATTTCTGGGAGTTGAAGTCCAAGAACATCTGGAGGGCCAAGGTTGGGGACCACTGAACCAAGCTGACCATTCCAGTTAGACGTCCATGCCTCAGCTACAAACTCACTGCCAGTGCATCCATCCATGAGAGCAATGGGGACAAAACAAACTGGCCCAATTCATCCCTCCTCTTCTTCCCAGCACCTGGACAGAATTGCCTCCTTTTCCAGCTCTCCCCCTACAATTTTATGAGGTCAGATTCAGCAGTGTATAAGGGGTTTTCTTGCCCTCTTCCCCTTTTCGAACGATTAGCATCAAAGACAGTCATGTAATATTTAGCAGGTTTCGCTATCCCCTGGACCGGGTCAAGTTTTAACCCTGCCCCTTCCACCGTCAACACACACATTGTATACGCACACACACAAACACAAACACACACACAAATCAATTGGGCCACTTAAAATTTCTTTCACTTCAAACAAAGGAAAAGGAAAAACTAAAAACAGGGCAAAAAGATTGACCGCAGAGCACTCTCATATTTCCCACAGTCAATACCTAGGTGTGTTGTTGCTGAGGTCGAGTGTTCGGAGTTGGAGAAACGCAAAACAAAATGAAGATGTTGTGGCACCTTAAAGACGAATGGCTATCATTTAATGCAAGCTTTCGTGGACCATGGGCCACTTCTTCAGACCTGTGAGTCAGAATACAGAGGCTACATGGCAGAACCATTCAACCCCAAGGCCCTAAGAGACAGAGGGGGCTTGGCTGCAGTTCACACCTAGGAGTGATCTATCACCCCTGTTTGGTATTCAGTCCTTCTGAAGTCTGTTTTCTGTAAAACAGCAACAGGATTAAAAGAAGCAACCTTTGAACTGCAGGACTGGGTTTCTTGTTGACTTTGAGGCACCAGCACTGGCAGGAAAGAAACATATTCTCCTCTTCTTAGACTCTTCAGCCCAGGTCATAGAGAAGCTCGGATAAGGTCCTCTCTCTCTTTTTTCGGATTCTGTTTCTCATCATTTTAGGATTCTGGGAATTGTGGTTCCCTCCCTGAAAAGAACTGCCCAAAGCACTGTATGTTGTTGTTGTTGTTTAGAAGTATAGTCGTGTCCGACTCTTCGTGACCCCATGGACCAGAACACGCCAGGCCCTCCTGTCTTCCACTGCCTCCCGGAGTTGGGTCAGATTCAGGTTGGTGGCTTCGATGACACTCTCCATCCATCTCGTCCTCTGTCGTCCCTTTCTCCTCTTGCCTTCACACTTTCCTAACATCAAGGTCTTTTCCAGGGAATCCTCTCCTCATGAGATGGCCAAAGTATTGGAGCCTCAGCTTCAGGATCTGTCCTTCCAGTGAGCATTCAGGGTTGATTTCTTTTAGAAAGGATAGGTTTGTTCTCCTTGCAGTCCAGGGGACTCTCAAGAGTCTCCTCCAGCACCACAATTCCAAAGCATCAAAGCGCATATTAAACAAAGGGATACGGGATCTTTCGGAGAGATGATCCCTCCAGAACTCTTAACAGGAAAAAGAAAAACGGTGGATCCAAGTAAGCTCTCTTTTCCCTCCTAGTAAGGAGAGGCAACCTTTTAACAAACGAGCCCGTATTGTTGTGAACTTCCTTCCTTCTGTAGTTCCAAAGTGGGGGGAAGGGACACCAAGGGGAAGGTTTGGGTCATTGACACATTTCTTTAAGCTGAATCAACTAATTAAATGTCACCATTCACAGGAGCTCTCTCTTCTTTAATTGGATAGCAGCCTTCCCTTTCTAAGGAGGCAGAGAAAAAAAAACCAGCCCACTGATAGCTTCATTTGTTAAACCGTAAAGGCCACGGCGCCAAGCCTGGGCAGAGAGGGTGAATTCTTGCCGAGCTGGCAGCGGCAGTAAATCTCAAACAAAATTAGAGAAATGTCATCGTCTGCACTTTGCCTATGGAGATAGCATTTCTATGAAAACAGCAAGGATGTCCTGTTTTGCTGAACCCTCCAATTTGGACATATAGATATTTTTTTTCCCTAACTCCCAGCCTCTTTCTTAACCTTTCTCTCTCCCAGATGCATGAAACCTGAATCTCAATAAGAAGAACAAAAGGTCCAGCTAAATCAGACTGATGGTGCATCTGATCTATGTCTGGAATCACAGAGTTATTTGTTTATTTATTTATTTAACTTATATGCCACCCGCACTACCCAAAGGTCTCCGGACGGCTTACAACAATTATATTGGAAGAGGCCTGTAAGGCCATCAAGTCTAGTCCCCTGCTCACGACAGGAATCGAAATCAAAGCAGACCAGAATACAGTCAAATTTTCTCCTGAATGCCTCCCGTGTTGAAGCGGTCACCACCTGCCGAGATCATGCTTTCTGTTCTCATACTGCTCTAACAGCTAGGAAGTTTTTTCTGACGTTCAGCCGAAATCTGGCTTCCTGTAGCTTGAGCCCCTGATGATGTGTCCCGTACTCTGGGATGATTGAGAACAGATCCTGCCCCTCCTCTGTAGGACTACCTTTCAAGTACAGTGGTGCCTCGCTTTACGATTACCCCACATTACGACGAATCTGCTTTACGAAAATCTTTTTGCGATCGCAATTGTTTTCGCAAAACAATGGTCTAAATGGGTGAATTTTGCTTTGCGATGATCAGTTCCCTGCTTTGGGAACCGATTCTTCACAAAACGATGATTTTTAAACAGCTGACCGGCGGTTTCAAAATGGCCATTGAGTAATTGAAATGGCTCCCCGCTGTGTTTAGGGACGGATTCCTCGCTATACAGGCACAAAAAATGGCCGCTGTATGGAGGATCTTCACTGGATGGTGTGTTTTAACCCCTTTGGAACACACTGAAAGGTTTTCAATGAGTTTCAATGGGGTTTTATTTTCGCTTTACAATGTTTTCGCTTAACGGCCATTTTCCTGGAATGGATTATCGCCGTTAAGCGAGGCACCACTGTATATGAAAAGTGCTATCCTATCTAAAGAGAAAGTGAGGAGGAATTAAAGAACCTCTTAATAAGGGTGAAAGAGGAGAGCACAAAAAATGGTCTGAAGCTCAACATCAAAAAAACTAAGATCATGGCCACTGGTCCCATTACCTCCTGGCAAATAGAAAGGAGGCAATGACAGATTTTACTTTCTTGGGCTCCATGTTCAATGCAGATGGTGACTTGAGACACGAAATTAAAAGATGCCTGCTTCTTGGGAGGAAAGCGATGACAAACCTAGACAGCATCTTAAAAGAGACCACACCTTGCCGACAAAGGTCTTCATAGTCAAAGCTATGGTTTTTCCGGTAGTGATGTATGAAAGCGAGAGCTGGACCATAAAGAAGGCTGACCGCCAAAGAATGGATGCTTTTGGATTGTGGTGCTAGAGGAGACTGCTGAGAGTCCCCTGGACTGCAAAGAGAACAAACATATCCATTTCGAAGGAAATCCACCCTGAGTGCTCACTGGGAGGACAGATCCTGAAGCTGAGGCTCCAATACTTTGGCCATCTCATGAGAAGAGAAGACTCCTTGGAAAAGACTTTGATGTTGGGAAAGTGTGAAGGCAAGAGAAGGGGACGACAGAGGATGAGACGGTTGGACAGTGTCATTGAAGCTACCAACATGAATGTGACCCAACTCCGGGAGGCAGTGGAAGACAGGAGGGCCTGGCGTGCTCTGGTCCATGGAGTCACAAAGAGTCAGACACAACTTAACAACTAAACAACAATCCTATCTATCTGCCCTGCATCTTCCTTCCCAGTCTCTGTGTTTAATCTCTGCTTGTATCTCTTTGGTTTGTTTGTTTGTGTATGTGTGTTTGTGTGCTTGTAAAGGCAGGATAAAAGTGGTCCCTCCCTCATGCTTTTTTTTCTTTTTCTTTTTTTCTTTAAAGCACATTTTCCACATGGCATGCAACACTGGCACGCATTTCTCTCTCTCCAAGGGAAAGCATGCTTGAGCTGCACTTTTACGTACATTTGTTTTTTTCTGTGCATGCTTTTCAGGTGTGCATATTTTACAGCCCATGTCTGCAGCCATCTGGTCATGTCTGGATTCCCGAATATAAAATGTTATCTACATCTGGAGAAGTTACAGAAAATTTACAGGCCATGCCGGTTGGGGGGGGGCGGTTGGTATTGTCCAAAAATGTTATCTTTGCCGAATTCTGGGCCAAGGTAGTGTCAACTGGGGAAAATCCACATTAAAAGTCCACCGGAGTGAATTTATCACACTTATCTATTCCTGTCCAGCACCTTGTTTACCATAGCAAATTAGTGAGTTATGAGATGATTCCAGGAAACACTGAATAATGCTATGATAGAGGTATCATCCTCTCTTGAATTTGTGTGATAGAGATGTCCTCGGAATTTTGCTCCTCAATAATATTCAGACACATCCTGGTGGATGTGGTGCCAGGTCAGAAGAACCAACTTATAGTGACGTCATAGGGCTTTCACGATAAATGGGGTATTTAAGGATTGGCTTTACCAGCTTCATCCACCCATCCCAGTCAGTTTCCATGGAGGACCAGGGATTTGAACTCTGGTTTCCGGACCCCCAGTCCAGCACTTTGTCCACTAGACCAGACTGGGTGTCCACACCATTCTGGTGGTATTTAGCAATTATTTGTTGGCTCGTTTCATTTTTATGCCACCTTTCTCCCATGAAAGAGACCCAAATTACTTAAAAACAAGGAAACGAAAAACACCATAAGTTTTTTACATTAAAAGCCAATTAAACATATCATAATCTCATTAGTCTGGCAGTTAGGAAAACACATTAAAAACACCTTAAGTCTACAAACAGTAATCAAATCATAATATGCAGCCTCTGGAAATGAAAAAGATTGCCCAAACCAGCTGCTAAAAGTCTGGTTTAAAAAAAGGAGATCTTGACCAGCCTCCTGAAAGACATGGCTGATGGATCAAGATGGACCTATTTTCTACTTTGGCTTTTTTTTTAAGGATGCAGTGCTATGGTCCATAAGAACTGTATAGAGTAGACCATGTCTCCCATCTGAAAAGCAGAGATTCATGGTTGGGGGCCAACTTTTCAACTGGTAATCTTTAAACCCGATGCTCTCCAATATCAGAATTACAGCTTTTGGGAAGTCTAGGAGTTGTACCCAGTGTATGCCCTTCAACAAGAGAGCACAGTCCTCTTCCTACCAGATTCAATGGGATTGAATTTCTTCTTGGCCAACGTGTTCTTTTGATTTGAATAGAGGGGTCGCAACTAAACCGAGCTGGATCGACGGACTGCAACTAGGGGTGGGGGTTGCTCAACCATCAGAAATGCCCTGAATGTTCACCCACTTGGTTTATGAAGGTGAAACTCATGGGTTGTTGGAGTCACAAACTTAGCAGGCTGGTGGGCTTTGTGGTGATCACCAGACAATTAGGATAGCAAAGAGTCTCTTAGAAATAGAGGTTAAAGAAGTCAGCCACACACACAGGGATGTCCGCCAACACTGCTCCTGGTGGGCAACTAGTCAAGGAAGCAAAATGAGAAGACTGATCTCTGCCCAAAGAATTCTGTCCTGCTCCCAGGAGGACTGTGCTTTTATTAACATTATTTATTTATTTGATTTATTTGATTTATTTGATTTATACCCCGCCTATCTGGACCGATGGACCATTACAAGCTCACAGATAGCGACATGATACACATAGGACAATGGTTACATCATGCCTTTAGGACTGGCCTAAGGAAAGGCAATTAAGCAAGCTCTCTATCACCTATGGGAAAGAGGAAAAATGATGGTAACTCCCCATCTCAGAAGCACTATGACATCATCCAGGAGAGTTTTCTCTACACTGAAGAATCAGCCAACAGCTTAGCAACTTTAGGGAGAAGCGTTCCCCCACAATGGGTGGAATAAGATCCAAAAGAATGTCTCACATGACCTTGCTTGCTCATACGGGATTCACTTTTCCATCCTTTGGGGGCCACTTCAAAACAGGACACATTGCTTTTCACTTCTTCTAAGGAAAATGCATCCCAGCCAATCAGGGATCATGTGACAAATACGAGAAAAACCACAATGTTATGGAGCTTTTCGGATTTGGCGATATGAAAATGTCATAAAGCGGGGTGCAAGAGAAGGCATATGCCCTTAATGAGAAAGTCCCATGTCCTGAATGGGATGAGAAATTTGCCTCCTTTTCTAATAACAACGAAAAAACTAAAGTGGAGGTGCATCTCACTACTGCAGAACACTTTTTTGACCCCACCACCATCGCGAGCATCCCGAAAACTGCATGCGATTCAAAATATTCAGCCTGTCATTTTCTTCTTACATGGCAAATAATTAAAATGCCAAGCAATGCATAGGCAATCATAGTTCGGATTGTAGAAAAAGGAACTTTGTACCCTACTTTTGTTGCTTGGAAGAAATCCACCTGGTTTTCTTTTTTCCCTTTCCATGTCCTCTTGTTTGTTTGTTTGTTTCCTTATTGTCTTGTTGATTTGCAGGAATCTTAGAGCTAGGAAGGACCCTGCGGATCATCAAGTCCAGTCAGAGAGACACAGTGGGGGACCAAATTCTCAGTTTGCTGGCGAGGCATGAAAAGGAGAGAATAAAATTGCTTTCAAGACCATCAATGTTTTGAAAACAATTTCATTAACTGTGAAACCATCCCTGATGGTCCACGTCTAGGAGTAACTGGCGTTCTAAAGATATCGGAACAGAAAAGAAAAACCCACAAAATAACAACATCAACAACACAGCAAGAGACACAAATATTGTAGGACCTTCAAGACTAACTGGCAAATTTCAATGTGAGCTTTGATGGATCAAATCCACTTCCTCAGACATGACATTTCAAAGATAATCCAAGCATGCTCGGTCTTGTTTCTCCTGCTTCTAAAATAAATCTCAAGCTGATGCATATAAGTGCTACGAAATGGGGTTCTTGGGGTATTTTGACTTGTTTCATGGGTAGCTTTATGGCTGATCACAGAGGACATTAAAAGGCCTTGAATACACCTTGATAAAGCGGTGTGTCTTCTAATTCTTGCTCTTTACACCTCTTTGACCCTCTGTAAAGTATGGTTTAGAGAGTAAGAAATGAGGGTGAGGATCCTTTGGGATGGGTCGTGTGGAAATATGTGATCCTCTAGGTCTGCAATTCCAACCCCCAAAGCCAGCAATGGCAGTAGTGAAGGATACAGGGAGCTCCAGTCCTGAGACACAAGGATGACAGGGCCGGCCCTAACATTAGGCGAAACGAGGCAGCCACCTCAGCCAGCAGGTGCTGAATGGTGTGGTGAGGTAAAAAAAATGTGAGGACCTTGCTTATTCCTTCTGTTAGAGTATAAAACTTGCTTGTTCATTTATGCTTTTATTTGTTACATTTATACCCCCGAGCTGAGGGTAGCATACTGGAATGCCTCCTTACCCCCTCGAGGCTCAAAACAAGCTTGTGAGGAAGGCTGGGCTGAAAGAGTGTGACTAACCCAAGATAAACGAATTTCATTTCTGAGCGGGGATTTGAACCTGCAGCCTGGCACTCTAATCCTTATGTCACACTGGCTCACTCCAAGCAACATACCCTCAGTCCCTTTATCCGAACCAGCTGCCCATGGGGACAGTGGAAGGCGTTATTTTATATAACCAGTGGCAGTGCAGAAGTAAAATTCCACTTCCTGTCTCGTCAGCTTCTCTAGGTGGAATAGTGGTACTGTAGTGCCAACGTCCTTTGCTTAGGGAGAAGAAAAATCCCGGACTTCTTGTGTCTAGTATAATGCTCTTAAGAAGATGGGCACCATGGATTATTGTCACTTACCTTAAGAGACAACAACTGCATCTTGAAAGTAGATGTTGCACACCGCAAAGGAGCACATTCACAGCTTGGGGATGTTCTTGGTTCCATTGTTGTCCTCGGAGGTTTGAAGTGATCTCTGTGGAGAAAACCACAGCTTTGGTTAGTACCCATATGAATGCTAACAAGGCTGATTGTTGAAGCCTACTTCATCGTTAACAATGGGACAGTGTCATCCTCAACAGCAACGTAGGAGGAGAGTTGAAGGGGGACAGGGAAGCTGTGTGGCAAACGCAACTCTGTCATCCAACACAGTGGTCCCCAACCTTGGACCTCCAGATGTTCTTGGACATCAACTCCCAGAAATCCTGGCCAGCAGAGGTGGTGGTGGTGAAGGCTTCTGGGAATTGTAGTCCAAGAACATCCGGAGGCCCAAGGTTGGAGACCACGGCTCCAACAGAAGGAAACATCTCAAGAATTCATGAGGAAGACACAAAAAGCTACCAAACATGGCCCCAACATCTCCTGCCTCAGTCAGTTGCCTCACCTTGCCTCACAGCATGGCCGGCTCTTCTCATCACATCATATTTGTATCCACTCTCTAGCTTTGGTTTCCCTCTCTCATTTTTGCATCACAGCTTTGAATCAAGAGAACTTAATCCCACTGAACATGGCTACAGTACTTCTGAGCAATCTGCTTCTCTCTAAAGGTTACACTTGTCTTCACCGTTGCAAAAATCTAGATTGTGTGGTATGAAATTATAAACCGATTAAGTCTATGAGGGTAGCTGTCTTTCCTTTGTCACGGATCCACCTCTCCAGATTATTTAATGATCCGATTTGGAAATATAACGTGTTCAGTACATGTCTTTCCCATTCAACGTGCAGCAGCTGGAGAAATAACGCGCAAGTTTCTTTTGATTGAATCAATATAAAGGTTAATGCCTTCCTGGGGGAACTTTGGTCATGTTATCCATGGGATAAATGAATCTGAACTAGAGTATGACTTTCCCACATTAGTTTTCTGGCTGTTTTTAATTAGAGCAATGAAATGAATAGTTAAAAGTAGCCACAGGGATCACTTCAGGTGAAATTGTACAATATTTTATTCCAAATCAAAGATGAGGCTGTTTGGATGAAGTGTACTTTGCTTTTGATTATGCTCTCTCTCTTCTCCCACAGAAACCCCCAAAGCAAAGGGTTTTGCCTTGTCAGTCTGACTCACTCGGATTTTGGCTTCTTGGTAATAATCATGCACTGTGTTAGTGCTCCCAAATATTCCCATCCAATTGGCCTTTTGAACAACTAGGGGGCAAAATAGAATTAACCATGAGATGACATTCATTCCCACCCCAATGTATCCAGTGTTCCATCATCACCAAAATGCGCTCTTCTCTTTGCAGGTGGAACAATAGAACATGTTGTTTTGATGATGGGAAGACAACAACGCAGAAAGCCCAGTTTGGGACGATATAATGTCACCACCATTTTCCCAGTGGCCATGAGCTCATGGCTAGAAGTTCCCCTTTCTGAATCAGTCAATCAGTTCATCAATCACTCTATCTGAATACTAATTTCCTGTTTGCTGTAAGCAGTTGACAGCAACGGCAAAATTAAACACACTCCAAAGAAAGCTGACCGCTGAAGAATGGATGCTTTTGAATTGTGGTGCTGGAGGAGGCTCTTGAGAATCCCCTGGACTGCAAGGAGAAAAAACCTATCCATTTTGAAGGAAATCAACCCTGAGTGCTCACTGGAAGGACAGATCCTGAAGCTGAGGCTCCAGTACTTTGGCCATCTCGTGAGAAGAGAAGACTCCTTGGAAAAGACCTTCATGTTAGGAAAGTGTGAAGGCAAGAGGAGAAGGGGACGACAGAGGATGAGATGGTTGGACAGTGTCATCGAAGCGACCAACATGAATTTGACCCAACTCCGGGAGTCAGTGGAAGACAGGAGGGCCTGGTGTGCTCTGGTCCATGGGATCACGGAGAGTCAGACACGACTAAACAACAATTCATATCCAAGAAAAATAAGAATAATTTCTTCAGATCTGCATAATTTCAGGGTGTGATCACACAGGGAAATGGACTGCGCTTTGGACCACTTGTGGAACGGTCTGGCAGCAACTGTTTCCCAGCAACCACATGACATATGAGGAAATGCACTCCAAGCTGGCCCCTGATCGGTACCCAAGATGGGCCTTTTTGATCCAGCTATAGGGCCGTTCCTTTGGGGCACCAAACTGGAGCGATTCCCCAACAGACAGGAGGGTAATTTTAAGGCACATCGCTCACTGCAAAGTAACCCTTTCTGGTGTGCTCAGATATGTACCTTCTGATGGTACCCCCATTCTCATGAAATTAAGTGGGGCATGTATTTTCTAAATATATAAATTAAATAAATTAAGGATATGGATTAAGAATTACCTGGCTAGATTAAACAAAGCAAAACACATTTGACTTTTGCTAGTGAGCATCAGTAGGTGAATTATAGCCCTTTGACAAGTGAGCCCAGTTTCTGTGCTAACTGGTTCACTGCTTCAGAGTCAGGATGTACTATAGTTAAGGTTAGTCTTATTATTCCAAATTTTATCCTTCACAAAATATATATACAGTGGTGCCCCGCATAGCGACGATAATCCGTTCCGGAAAAATCGTCGCTATACGGCTTCGTCGCTATGCGGAACAAAGAAGCCCATAGGAATGCATTAAAACCCATTTAATGCATTCCTATGGGCAAAAAACTCACCTTAAAGCGAAAATCCTCCATGTGGCCGCCATTTTCACTGCCCAGTAAGTGAGGAATGGGCGCGAAAATACAGCAGGCAGCCATTTTATTTACCCAGCGGCCATTTTGGAACCACCGATCAGCTGTTCTAAAAACATCGCTATGCGAAACGCTTACCGATCATCGCAAAGCAATATTTTACCATTTAAAATATCGCAATGTGATCGCAAAAATGATCGCAAAAAACACATCGCTATGCGGCTTCGTCGTTAAACGAAGTGCTCGTTATGTGGGGCACCACTGTATTTGCATTCTTTCTTATCTGTTTGCATTTTTTCTGCACATGTTTGTGGCCTTTTTGTTCTCATAGAGCTTGATTTCAGCTTCCCAGTTCTTTTCCAAATGAAGATCTGTTCCTCTCCGATGTCTTGGTGTTGACCAAGAACAATTGGAAGCCTGTTGGCTTCATCCTTTAATGTAAAAAATGCATGCTCCTGTTCTGGATTTCCATCAATGTGGGTATAACTGCAGAAATGGTAGTCGCAAATGGTTTATAATTAAGGAGTTGCTGCTCTCATTCCTGGTCACATGCCAGTTGTGCAACTTGGTATATGACCAGGAATGTGAGCAGCAACCCATCAATTAGTGGGTTTTCATTGCCATGTACATAGTACACAGTTATATGTACTTTGATGTACTTGGTCAATGATTTTGAAGACAGGAAGTTAGGTTTCACAGAAATGTAATGCACTTCCTATGCTCATTTGTAAGCTATGCCAGTGAGCCCACATGGGTGATTGGAGGAGTCAATGCATACCTAAGTATCCCAAATTTGCTTAGGTGGCACCAACCTCTGTAACCTAGCAGAGCCTGCATCTCCACTGATAAACCAGCTACCCTGTGAAGGAGAAATTCATACAAGAAAAGTAAGTTAGTGTGCTAAATAATTTAGTTTTTAGTGCTTAATGTTAGCTGTTTTCTTTTTAAGCATCCCCTAAAACACCTGTTTTAATATGCCACCCCCATTGAGCTCCTTCATAAATATTTATGCCAAACCATATCAAAAATTAAAGGTCTTAATTAAAACATCATTGATATTTTATGGCAATAAATGTATTCATTTAAATAAAAAGGAAGCATTTAGCATAATATATGCAGAGCAGTCATTATGGGTGTCGTTGGCTGAGGCTTGCAACACAAGTAAGCTAAACAGACAGACACACAATCCGTACCAACTGTTCCCTCGGAAAAGTCTTAGGGAAATCAGCACATATTCAAAAACAACGAGAGAAGAAAGAGATGTTGTGGTTCTCTCTTAACAATTTTCACGAGTCCACCGCTACAGATCTAGGACAAATTCTCAATCTAAGGTTTAACGAGCGCATCTCGGTTTGCACCACTGAGACTGTTCATGAGGCTGTTAAAATCTGTGGTCTTAAACCTAATCCAACTGGGTGGAGGGGCACAAATCGCCTCAGCCTTTCATCTTTCTTTTCCTTTTCTTAAGAAAAAGCAAATTTTAGAAGATGTATTCGCAAAGGCCTTCACGGCCGGGATCTAATGGTTGTTGTGGGTTTTTCAGGGCTCTTTGGCTGTGTTCTGACCAGCTAACAACACCCATCAATCACAGTGACAGATAACCTCTCCCCCCCCTTATCACAACAAAAACATACTGATCACCCTATCTCCTTAAAAAAAAGACAAAAGCCATCCCCACAGCTATAAATACTATCCAACAAACACCAACAGAGCACGGACAGAGTTCCTACTCCAGTCCTCTGAAGACGCCGGCCACAGAGACTGGCGAAACGTCAGGAAGAACAACCTTCAGAACATGGCCAAAGAGCCCGAAAAACCCAGAACAATCAAATTTTAGAAGAGCTTGATATACAATGTGTCTGATCTGTCAGGTTCGCGCACCTCTGCAGGATCTATCATGTCTCCATGTGAACATGAAAAGGCTTAGATAGCCATAGACGAAGAGATTATACATGTGCCAGTGGTAGAAAGTGCCCACTCTGCTTGATGGGTGAGAAAAGCAAATAGGAATTGGGGGGGAGAGAAGGTCAACATCCACACCTATTTACATACACATAGACAGAAGCAGGAAGGCCCATGTTCGTTCGAACATTTTCATTCTCTCTGCAACCCATCTTCTCTCAAATTAGAAGTCTTTGTACGTGCTGATACCCTTTTCTTCCTCCACTCCATCTTACCCTTCTCTCAGATATTCAGGAACAATGGGAAGCTGAGATTTTGACAGGTGGGCAACAGTACTTGAGGAGCCTCTGCCTCTGGTATAGAGGCAGGCTGGCCAGCAAATAGCCTGAACTTATTGAATCATAAAATAATTGAATTGGACAAAGCCTGTAAAATCATCAGGTCCAGCCCCCTGCTCAATGCTGGAATGCAAGTCAAAGCAAGATCCGACAGATGGTTGTCCAATTTTCTCTTGAATGCCTCCAGTGTTGGAACGTGAGATGGGACAGCACTGCCCTTTCCCCTAATGGGCCAGCCATCAGTGTCATCTCCCCCTCCTCAGGACCCACAGACTGGGAGAAGAGATTAGAGAAGTTTCAGAGAAGAGGGACCTAAAATTCCTATAGTCCTCCAGTCGGCATCACAAAATCCGTGTCTCCTGGAGCAGTGGTCCCCTACCTGGATTGCTCCAGATGTTCTTCAACTACAACTCTCAGAAGCCTCCAACGCTAACGGTGGAGAACATCATCTAGGGATCCAAAGTTGGGAACTACTGTGCTGAAGGACTCTGGGAATTCTAGGTCAAAAGAAAAAAGAGTAACCTCTCCATGACCTGTTCTGGATGAACACAAGGAGCGTCTTAGCATCCTCGTCTTTGAAAATCCAGACAAGTGGACAGATTTCTTTGGAGTTTGATGTTCCTTTCAGCATTCAAGAGATGGAGCATTTCAAATACTTCTGAGTAATCTACTTGAGGCTTCAAGATTTCTGAAGCAGCGTCAAAGGCTTTCCCATCTTAAAAGGAAATTATTATTCATCCAGTGAGTGAATGATACACCAATGGCGTAGAGTTTTGAATGCAGGTAATTCTCAAGAAGCCACATGACATTCGTCCCCATCTTTTTCCTCCTCCAAGCACGACACAGGGATGTTAAATTGATGGCCTAGAATGCCAGATTGCTTTTCGAAAAATGGGTTTTTTTTTTCCAGACAAAGGTCTACATGGGAACGAGGGTTGAGCTTCCTCTGCAGAAATTCAAAACCAGCTCTTTAGAAACAGAAGCCCTACTCCGACGACAAACGGGGAACAAGATTTCTCTTTTATTTAAATGCGTTCTATTTTTGAAAGTTACATGAGAGAGCACTTTTGTGAGGGAAATTGGTTCTGAATAATTTAGCTTGGTAGATGATAACCTTTCAGCTGGCTTGGCTTTGGGTATATAGAGAGATGTAATGGGGAAGACACGAAACGGGAAAAAACCTTTAGCCTTTGTCCATCCACATGAGTTCTGACCTGGTGAAATGGCTAGGATAACTGAATGGAAAAATGAAAACTAATTAGGCTCAAAGGTGCTATGAGACCTTGGGGTTTTCCTGAACTGATTGGCTAATCAGACACCTGTTTGGGAATAATGCCCACAAGCGTTGGTTGGCACCCTCCATGGCAACGTAGTATACGTCTTGGCAGGGAACTGCCACAAGGGTTAAAAAGTCAGCGTGGGGATTGGCTGTCACCCACCAACTGGCGTGACTTGCTCTACAACACCATGTGCCTACACTGATTTCTTCATTTGTGACAATTTGCTACTGCAAGTTACACCGATCGGATTATGCCAGCGTATAAAAGCAACAGGATTTGTTTGATGTCCTGGGTAATGAAGTGCAGAAGAGAGCGACTAAAATGATGACTGGGCTGGGGCACCTCCTTTATGAGGAACGGCTACAGCGTTTGGGTCTCTTTAGTCTAAAGAAAAGGCGTCGGAGGGAGGGACATGATTGAGATCTTTGAGATGCATAAAATCATGCAGGGGATGGATAAAGTGAATAGGAAGCTCTTTTCCCTCTCATGCAATACCAGAACCAGGGGACATCCACTCCAATTGAGAACAGACAAAAGAAACGATCTCTTGACCCAGCTTGTTAGTCTGTGGAACTCCTTGCCACAGGATGTGGGGGTGGCCTCTGGCCAAGATGCCTTTAAAAGGTGACTGGACAGGTTCCTGGTGGAAAAATCCATCACAGGTTACAAGCCATGATGGGGATGTACAATCTCCAGGCTTCAAAGGAAGGTACCACCAATTGCCAGATGCAGGGGAGGGGGATCAGGAGACAGGTCTCTAATGGTCTCGTGGGCTCCCAGAGGCATCTGGTGGGGCCACGGTGAGATACAAGGATGCTGGACTAGAGGGGCCCTTGGCCTGATCCAGCAGGGCTCTTCTTAGGTTGACTGAGGTTGGGGGCTAGGATACGAAGGGGGCAGGGTTGTTGCAAAGACAAAAGGGAGTGCGAATGAGATGGAACAGAAGCGGGAGAAGAATGTACGCCATCATGAACTCCTTGGAAAAAATGGCATACAAATTTAATGAGTGGGAACAGACAGACGAGATGGTAGGACATTATCTGTCTAGTCTAATGCCACAATATTCTCAAGCTTCTCCCATTCAAGACTGGCCATGGTTTAGAAGGGAGGAGGTGCTACTCTGGGGCCTTGCTAGGCAGAGGAGTTTACCCTAGTGGATTCCATTGATGCATGAGAATGGTTATAGCAACAACAACAATAGAAGAAGAACAATAACAACAGGAACAGCATACGTACTGCATGGATATTTCACAGGTGCTAAGTTTTTTTGGTTAAACTTGTGTCTGTTCTATTGTACTAGTCAATGCTTTTATAATTTTGATTGACTGTGCCTAGTGTTCTTGTATAATCATAATCATCTCCTGCCAACCTAGCAGTATGAAAGCATGTCAACATGTGAGTAGATAAATAGGTACCACCACGGTGGGAAGGTAGCAGTGTTTTGTGTTTAGTCGCGCTGGCCATGTGACCACGGAAACTGTCTCTGGACACACACTGGCTCTACGGCTTGAAGACGGGGATGAGCACTGTGCCCTAGAGTCGGACATGACTGGACTAAATGTCAAGGGGAACCTTTACCTTAATCATAATCATAACAACAACCTTAGAACTGCAGAGCTAGAAAGGACCCTATGGATCACTGAGTCCAGCCGCTGTCAAGGAGGCACAGTGGAGATTCGAAGTCCAAACCTCTGGTTCCACAACCAGATAACTAAACCTCTGAGCTATCCAGCAGTTCTAGTCCAAGAACATCTGGGGACCGAAGGCTGGGAACTGCTGGTCAAGTCTGGGTCTGTGCAACTTGCCCAAGGCCACATAGGCTGCCTTTTCCTTCCCCTTGGAGGCACCGTGGAGAACTGAACTCCCAACCTCTGGCTCCACAGCCAGATGTCTAAGCCACTGAGCTATCCCCAGCAGTTGATATCATGGTAATTCCCCTGTTCTTCAGGGAAATGCAGACCTAACAGCAACCTGGGCCATTTGAGCTTCTCAAGGCTTCTTCCCCTTGCTGGGACAACGTCTCTCTTTCTGGGGCAGGGTGCTGACCAAGGTGCTGAATGACTAGTTCCATTGACCTTAAGGGGCCTCTGCTGCAGGTGGCTTTCCCTGGACATCAAGCCACGTCTGATCAGTGACCGACCAGATGGCTTTTAAAAGGATTAGACAAACAGATGGAGACTATCAAGGACTACCAATTGCAGTCCCTCAGTATAAACTGCTTATACATGACTCTGAATAATAGGAGCTGAGATCAGTCAGTGGAAGAAGACCTTTATGGCCTCCCTTCTCAGAGCCATCCAGCTGACAACTGCGGATACAGAGTAGTGGATTAGAGGTATCTCTGGTCAGGCAAAGCTGTGTTTGAGTGTTTCTACTTTAAATGTCCAAGGGAACCCATCCCATCACCTTACATCTATTTAATCAGAAGCCATTCTCATTCCTGGCTACCCACCTGTGTTACCCGGACAGTGGTCATTAAGCTATCGTGGTGAAAAAAACCAAAAAGGATTTCACCAAATTGAAGAGCATAACCTGGCACAAGGTTGCAGACAACAGGAATCAAGGCCCAGTCACACGCTTGCAGGGAAACGCACTTCAGAAGGAGGCCTGCTTTGAAACTGACCTTCAGCTTTCGCCCGCCGTTCGGCTACGATGCACGAAAGTCCTCCTAGCCTCCTTTTATACAACGCGCAGCCCCTTCTCTGTTTCATGTGCAAATCATCGTCCCTTGCTAGCTTCCACTGCCTTTCTTTTCTGAGCCTTCGCCAAAAGCACTGACATTCCCGTTCATCTTTAAAACAGAGACTACTTTATTTATACTCTTTTTGGATTTAAGAGGATCCCAGCTGGGCCAGGGTGTGGGTTGAAGTAATCTTGCTAAGCATAACTTTCCCCCAACCCCTTGAAGATTAGACTGACTGACTTACTTACTCTTTCCTCCTTCCTTCCTAATCATAGAAACATAGATTAATGGAGTTGGAAGGCTATTGAGTCCAACCCAGTTGAATGCAGCAATCCAAGTCAAAGCAGTTCTGACAGATTCTTGTCCAATTTTCTCTTGAATGCCTCCAGGTAATGGTTCCGTTGTTGTACTGCTCTAACAGTTAAGACTTTTTTTTCCTGATTCAGCCTAAACCTGACTTCCATTTGCCAAAGGGGTAAGAGGGTGTTCTGTTTTTGTGCGTGTTGTTCAAAAAAAGACAACAGAGAGCAGGCAAAAACAAACCCAAACCAGAGAGAAGTAGGCAGAGGTGCATCCGATGGCTGCAAAGATGTATGGCCAATTGCAACAGAAAGGGTTGCTTTAACACGGATCCAGACTGCAATCGGTTTTCCAGTATGATCACACCCTGTGCGTGCCCATACTGCGCAGAATCTGGAGACGTTATTTCCTTGGAAACACAGCTTCCAGAAACTCCCAGTCCAGGCGGGCCCACTGTCCATGGAGTCCCATAAAAGCACCTTTACAAAACCTAAGGAAGAGGCCCTTCTTCATGGGAAGAAATGAGCTCCATGCATCTTCGGCTGCTCACATCATTTTGGTAGAGAGCGAGGCATCTGAAAGTAAACATCCCCTGCTGTTCCTTGGAAATGGCAAGTGTAAAACCCCAGCTGGGGATCACATGCTCTTTGAACCGCGCTCGCCTCGGCTGCAGTGGGGTGTAAATTCTGCTTGCTTACAGCTTTAGAGGCCAACAGATTGTACCTGGGGTGGTGGCCCGCACATTTCCTGGCTATGAAGATAATGGCTGGTTTTCCTGCAGATGCAAATGCTTCTCGGAGGAGTGGCACAGCATGGGTGGAAGATCGCAAAAGAAGAAGAACAGGTTGTAGAACAGGTTTTTAACTGATTCCTGGAGGAAAGTCTCATTGGGGTCTGAGGAATGCCGACCTCGGTTGGGTTCTCTCTCGTGTTGTTTTCGCAGTCCTCTCTGTTTGAATACGAGCGCCAGAGTGAAGCAGGCAGAAAAGGACGTGGGACTGAATCGGAATGAGTTTGGGGGGGAAAAAAGACTACAGAGTAAAACAACAGGCAGTGATGCCGCCAACAGTTATAAACACCAACATTTGGGAAAGTAACTTTCTAGAACGGTGCCCATGAAGGCTCGGGTACCTTGGCTCCAAACACATTGCTGACTACTGCCCAATGAAGAATGCTTGGGATAACTAAAAGTGGATATTTGTATGGGAGATCCATGTGCGCCATTTATTTCCGGAACTCAACACACGTTCTTGACTGCAAGTCTCTTTAATTCTATCCTTGAGATTCTATTGTTTAGCATGGTGAATTGCAGTAGAGTAAGAATCTGTAGGGAAATGGTGAGCCACAGAATCATGGAACCCTTGAGTTGGAAGGGGTCTATAAGGTCCCCAAGCCCAACCACCTGGTCAATGCAGAAATACAAATCAAAACCGATCCGACAGATGGGTGGCCAATTTTCTCTTGAATCCCTCCAGCATTGGAGCGCTCACCACCTCCCAAGGTGATTGGTTCCATTGTTGTACTGCTCAAACAATTAAGGCATTCTTCCTGTTATTCAGCTGAAATTTGGATTTCTGTAGCTTGAGCCCATTATTACATGCCCTGAACTTTTGGACGATCAAGATAGAGAGGGGCACGAATCAGAAGATTTGTGATTTGTTTTGATTTGTGATTCGTAAAGGTTGGTGAATCACAAATTATGAATTTACTTTTTTTTCTGATGAATCTATGCATGGATCTGTCAATTCATTTTTAACAGCCCCGTAAGAACCCAGAGACACCAAATTCATAGGGAAGCTTTCCCTGACTCTTCTCTAAAATCCTTGCAAATCTGGTGAAGTTTGGATTTCAGATATCCATGTTATGGATAACTGAAATGGGGCCCCCAGGAAAGTGCCCTTTAGCAGCTGGCTTGGGGAAACCCAATCTTCACCAAATTTGGAGGGTTTGTAGAGAACAGTCATGGGAAGCTCCTCTGAAATTTTGGTCTCTCTAGGCGCCTGGTGGGAAATCTCCTGGAGGGGTGCTATTTGTTGGTGCATATTTCAGTCTTTCCTTGATTTCCAGGTCATCCTTATTGCCCTCCTCTGAAGATTTTCCAGTTTGCATCCGTCTAATGTGTCCAGAACTGGACACAGTACTCTAAATGCACCCTAACCAGTGTCAAATAGAAAGGGAAGAGTATTAGTAGCATTACTGAGCCAGGTATCCCCCATCTTGTAACTGTGCATTTGGTCAGCTGCTCCATTGATTCAAATGGGTCTAGTCAAGCAAGGAAGGACAGATCCTGAAGCTGAGGCTCCAATACTTTGGCCATCTCATGAGTAGAGAAGACTCCCTGGAAAAGACCCTGATGTTGGGGAAGTGTGAAGGCAAGAGGAGAAGAGGACGACAGAGGATGAGATGTTTGGACAGTGTCATCGAAGCAACCAACATGAATTTGACCCAACTCCAGGAGGCAGTGGAAGATAGGAGGGCCTGGCGTGCTCTGGTCCATGGGGTCATGAAGAGTCGGACAAGACTTAATGACTAAACAACAAAAATCAACCAAAATATCTAATTTACAGCAGTGGTCCCCAACCTTGGGCCTCCAGATGTTCTTGGACTTCAGCTCCCAGAAATCCTGGCCAGCAGAGGTGGTGGTGAAGGCTTCTGGGAGCTGTAGTCCAAGAACATCTGGAGGCCCAAGGTTGGGGACCACTGAGCTACAGCATCTTTCTCACGAAGTTCTCGGGCTGTTTATAACGAACATTTAAAGGTGAGCCCACCAGCCTGAAGCCTGCTCAGCCATTCCTTACGTTGCTACCCTACACGCTTGGGCCAATGTAAAGTCACACCCGGCTTCTCATCATCTGCCGAATATTGGTTGAACAGAAGCTGAACTCAGCTGAGAATTTCAGCTGAAGTATGTGCATCTCCCCAACCCGAGAATAGGGGATGAAATTACACCCTTTTCTTGGTCAGGCAGCTGAGCCGACACAGCTATCTTCCCACTGTCTCCTCGCTCCCAGCTGTCTCCTCACAGAGCTGGGATATAAAGTTACTATCTGCACAATCCAGTGGAGTGCCTTTATTAACTCCCCAGGTTTTGTTTTGTTTTTTGAGATCCTGTTTTTCTGGCACTAAGCTGAAACTTTAGAAAACATCTCAGCTGCTCCCTGCTGCCCTCACCAAATGCTTAAGGAAACAACCGGGCATTGTGCTTCAGATGACAGCTGAGTGAGTACACGTTTTGCTAAAGACAAGCAGAGAGAGGAAAGGACAGAAGGCGAGGGGAGAAAGAAAGGAGAGGAGAAGGCCTGGAAGAACACATTACTAACCAAAGACTGCAGGCGAAATGCTGAGCTATTTACACAGGAGTAGCTACTCTGAAAAGGTGCCATTGTATAAACCAAGAAAACCGATGTTATTTGTTTCAGGAAATCTTTTCAGAAACCGTACAGAAAATGATTTCTAAACTTTCCAGCAGAAGCCCTTAAGATTGGTTTCTATGTGTGCAGTTTGTTCAACCATTATAGAGAAGAAACATGAACCGGTGACTCTCCAAGTAAGGGAAGGAAGAAGTGGGAAACAGCCTCAGGGAGAGGAGAAGGAAGGAAGTTTATCAACCTGCATGTAGACCTAGAGGAAAAAAAGAGCACAAAAGTTTTTTTTTCTTTCCCCTCCTGCATTTCAGATCATTTACTGTATGTTTTGAAACACGGAGATGGAGGTAAAAGTTAGGTTTAGTTATGCTATGCTTTCCATCAATAAATAAGCTGATGGGTGTGAGATAGGCTTCAGTATGCAGTTAATTCTAGATTTATTGTGTAGTGGCAACACAGAGAATCAACCCAGCATTCAGATAGTTGCATTTTCAAAAGACCCCATTGGACAAAACCCTATTGTGCAACCACACAGATGCAGCTTGGTGGCAGGGGTTTTAAAAGGACCTCAGAGAACTGCGGAGAATTAATAAGTCACTCCAGATGGGAAAAACTTGAGAACAACACACCAAAATACATTTTAAAATGTGAAAAAAAAAAGTGGTGCCTCGCTAGATGATGATAATCCGTTCCACTGAAATCACTGCTTAGCGAAATCATTGTCTAGCGAAAAGCATTTCCCCATTGGAATGCATTGAATCCTGTTTAATGCATTCCAATGGGGAAAGCCGTATTGCAAACCGCCGATCAGCTGTTAAATAGCTGTCTTGCGAAGCTTAGATCCAGAAAACACCCGTTTTGCGAGCGCGGAGGGAGCTGTCAAAATCGCCGTCTAGCGAAAATCGGTTTGCAAAGCAGGGACCAAACATTGTCCAGCGAAATTCCCCCATAGGAATCACTGTTTTGCAAATCACTATAGCGATCGCAAAAAGTCAATGTCTAGCGAAAAAACTGCCATGCGGGGTAACTGTCTAGTAAGGCGCCTCTGTATTTCTTAAAGGTCATTAAAGATAATTGACTATGGAAGAATGTGAACAAACAAAATACATTAAAAATGGATTTCCCCCCCCCCCAAAAAAAAACCATTAAAGTTATTTGATTGTGGAAATTGGTTGCATCAGTTCTTAACCAAGGGAGGAAAAAAATCACATGGTGCGTTCTTGTATGACCACTCATTGTTATTATTTACATCCAATGCAGTCTTTAAAATGGCTTTTGCTTGAAAAAGGAGGGAAATGAATGGCGCAGGTTGTGTGTGTCTTAAGAAACAGTTTAAGAGGAATCATCAGAACGAAAAGGGCTGAGGGTTTATTGCCTCTTTAAGGCGCTCAGCTTTGCATAACAATGAAAAACTGTGCACCCCTCTGTATGTTTTTTTTCAAATGGCCCTTTTAGCATAATGCAAAATACTTCAATAGGTTCCTTTTAATATATATGATAATGAGCTTATAGGCAGGGCAGGGGGAAAAATTACAAGCCAAGCAAACAGATGTCTTGTCAACAAGATTTAGAATTTAGACTCATTGGGGCCTTTTAAAGAAACAGACTTAGTGTGACATAAAACTGAAGCGTATTATAATATTTCAAACTCACACTGTTGGATGTGACACTTTTGCCTCATTAAAATGAAGAATGACACCACCGCAGAGGCAGCCCCGTTTCCCGGGCTTTGTATTGGGAGTTCAAAGGCTGTCTCCAGCAAATTGCTCCAAAGGGACAGAATAGAAAGCACCTTGAACGCCGCACCGCATACAGTTAATGCGAGCCCTTTTCGAACATTGCCGACGTGGCCCAGTGGTGGCCGGAGAAATAATAAGTGACTGCAGTTCCTTCTGCGCTGTCTCCTGGAATGGGTTCATTCTCCCTCTGAGTGGTGCTGGGTCTTCCACCCAGCCCTGAGCCACCCCACACCCTTGGGCGAGGGCTCAGAATGCCATCTGATCACCAGTTAATCCATTCTGTGGTCTTCTCTGGCACTCTTTTGCTGCGTGTGCCTCCTGCACTACTGTTGAATCAGGACACTGCTGGATGATGGGGTCTCCGCGGAGCCGGAGATCATGGAATCCTAGAAAAGGGGAGTTGGAAGGGCCCTAGGAGGCCATCCAGTCCAACCCCCCTGCTCAAGGCAGGAATACCATCCACGCAGATCTGCCAGGTGATGATCCACGTTTTTCTTGCAGGCCTCCAGAGTTGGATCACTCACCTAGGTAACTGGTTGCACTGTCGTACTGCTCTAACAGTTAGGAAGTTTTTTCCTGACATTCTGCCAAAATCTGTCTTCCTTTGAGTCTCATGGTGGCGTGTCCTGCCCTCTGGGAGGATCGAGAACATGTCCTACCCCTCCTCTGGAGGACCGCCTTTCAAGGATTTGACGATGGAGGTGATGCTAGTAGGCTGAAAATAGGACCCTCTGTGCCATCCTCCTTTGGCCACGAGGACTTCCACCTAGACCCTGGTGCAGGAGTTTTGAACATAGACATAGTTTACACCCCTGGCGACACAGAGGACTGGGGCTATCTCCTCCTCAACCAGCTTTGCCCCCTCCTGCTGCCTAAGTCTGTTGAGTCCTCTATGTATGAACTTGAATCCTCTTCTTGATGCTCCTCCTTTATTCCTGGCTCCACTTCCAAGATCCACTCCCTTTCACAGGTGGATTGCATCCTCTCCTTTCTTCTTGCTCCCATATGTTGGTTGCCCTCTCATGTCTGTGCCCTCCCAAGGCCCAAGAGCTGTGGTTTCTGCCTGGCCCTCCAGAAACTGCAGGGCAAGGGAGAACAGCTTACAAGAGGCACTTATACGGACCTCTCCAAATGACCTGCGGCTATGTTTAGTGTTGCAGGCAAATCAGGGAACACAGGGTCTAACTGTTAGGACCTTTTCAGGTCATGAGGTCAAGGTATTCTCTACGCCTGACAATAGGGTGGCTACTAACACATTGCCAAAAAGAGAAGACAGCTGTTTGGATGTGTTAATTTAGATGTACAGATGGAGAAGATGAAGTCAAGATCTCATAGGATTTCTAGATCTAAACTGAATAGATCAGTTCAGGACAGGGCATGTTGGAGATTGTTCACTTATAGGGTCACCATAAGTCAGAGGTGATTTGACAGCACGTAACAACAACAAACGTATCTAAAGGTGGAAATGACTTTTAGCATTTAGCACCTCTGCTTCATAGGGTGAACAGTGACCCATTGACCTGCTTAATTACTGAGTCTGCCATCCAGGATGGGCAGCATCAACGTTCCACTTCCCCCCACCTTAGGGTCCTCCGCTAAGAAACTCCAGTATACCAAAAAAAATTAGATCTGACCCTGCATCAATGCAAGACTTGGTTGACTTTATGGGTTGTGCTGGGTTATTAAGGGAGATACATTGGCAGTTTTAACAGCTAGGTAAATGTTATGGACAAGCATTTAAAATTAATGGAGAGGTTTCCTGCCTAAGGATTCTTACATTAGAGTATAAATCCAGGACTTGGCATTCAATAGCCAGCTTTTGTTGGCATCAGCCATTGGAGGGAAAGGGTTGAAAAAAAAAACCACACGGTCTATGAAAGCCAATGTCCATCTCTAATGATCCTTAGCCACAGGATGGGGCCAGATTTGCATTGGGGTGTCCTGCAAATGGGAGAGCAGCCATTGGCCAGCACACTGGTGGTGCATTTGACAAGTGACATCTGGAGCAGCCAGGGCACAAAACGTGCCCGTCTCTCCTGGACAGGACACTGGTGGGAAGTGGAGGCACCAGGCATAGGGCAAGACACAAGGGCAGGATGCAGGTGGGCCCTGTTGGATGTGGCTGTGATGGAGGGCAGCCACACAGCTCACAACATGGAAGAGGCTCTGGGGGACACATTGCAGCCGGGGAGCCTAGCTACCGAAATGTCTCTTTGTCACAGACAATGGGGCAAACATGGGGCAGCACTGCAGGCTGGGAAGGTGAAAGGGATGTGGGGTGTGACCCACAGAGATCTTGACAAGCCTTTGGATCCGAGTCCTGAGTCATTAGGATCAAGTACAGTGGTGCCTCGCATAGCGACGATAATCCATGCAGCAAAAATCGCTGCAAAGCTATTTCGTCGCTATGCGATATTAAAAAGCCCAGAGGAATGCATTGAAACCCCTTCAGTGCGTTCCTATGGGCTTAAAACTCACCTTAAAGCGAAAATCCTCCATATGGTGGCCATTTTCGCTGCCCAGTAAGCAAGGAATCCATCCCAGAAAACAGCGGGCAGCCTTTTTTTTTTTTAACCCGGCGGCCATTTTGGAACCGCCAATCAGCTGTTAAAAAATCATCACTATGCGATGATCGGTAAGCGAAACAGGGTACCGATCATCGCAAAGCGATTTTTCCTTATTTAAAACATTGCAATGCGATCGCAAAAGCAATCGCAAAATCCTCATCACTATGCGATTTCATCATTAAACAGGGCGCCCGTTAAGCAAGGCACCACTGTACTAAGTTCCAAGCCAGAGTCCAGGTCTTCGGTACCAAGTCCCTATTAAAAAGAAGCTTTTTTTACCCAAGAAAAAAAAGGAAGAGGTGGGTCATTTCCGAGTCTCAAGTCAAGTCCAAGTCATTGGAGGGGGGGAACCCAAGTGGAGTTTAATCGAGTCACCGATGTGTCTTAAGTCTGACTTGAGAGCCAGTCCCGTAACTCAAATCCCCCAACCCTGATGGCCCACACTCACAACTCACAAAGTGCTTTGCAGAGTATGGAAGACACATATTTGAATGGGGCAGAAAGGTGGCAGATCAGCTTCTCCGTCGTGTCCGGGGTGGGAAGCTCCTGCAGCAGAAGCAAGAAAAATCAGGATTGCCACTTCACCAGAATAGGGCAACTCGATGGAAAAGTACAGGAGGAGCAAAGGACACGCCACGATTTGGCACGGGAGACTTCTCTTGATGTGGCTGCTCCTCTGTGCAGAGAAAAATGGGACATCATGAGTCAAGCGGTCTATGTCCTCCAAAGCACTGAGAGTGCCGTCCTTAGCTAGGAGTTCCCAACATCCCAGGGCTTAGTTGGTGTGATGGAGGGCATAATGAAGGGACAGTCTAATTGGATGGGGAGGGTTTCCAAAGAGGGAGAATTATAGAATCATCGTAGGGTTGAGAGGGACCTTAGAGGTCTTCTAGTCCAACCCCCTGCCCAAGGCAGGACTTAGCATGTTTCTGGACTAAGGTGCAGGCCCTGGTCAGCAACCTAAAGGACCTGCTCCATGACAAGTTTCCCTCATTGTGGAAGAAGGCGTATGTTCTGGCAGCCCTCTTGGGTCTTCAAATTAAGTGGCAGGAAACGGATATTACACAGCAGTGGATAGGGGCAAGACCAGCTAGCTTTCCATCACATGGAGCAGCAGCAAGCGGAAAAAATTCCAGCTAACATCGAGGGGTCACACAGAGCAGGAAGAAACTGGACATGTTCGCGGCACCCCAAACAACATCCGTTGCACTCTAGAGTCCATGTCCCTCACAGGGGCAACAACAAGCCAAGCTTTCTGGGACACTGTTCTTGACAAACCTGGCAGGGGCCTGTCCTTCAGAGACACCACCTTAGAGGTGCATGCGAGATCCTAGCACCCCAAAGACAACAAAAACCCATCCTTAGTAAGCCCCCTGCCCTAACATCTTTCATACCCTTCCTGGTCTACTGAATCACAGGACGTGGTCTGTTGAATTCCAACGCTCCTGCAACATTTCCATCGTGTGTAGCCAGGGTAGGAGATCCCCTTTCTATTCTCCAAAAGCCATTGTGAAGAAAATTCCTTTGAGGACGGATTGGTTTTCAACAGCACGCAAAGCTTTCCGAAGGGGCCCCATTCAGAACCATTGCAGGGGAGGGAAAATCTCTCTATTCAGCAGGTTTTAGATTTTTTTTTCCTAAGCATTTTTTCGCAGCCAATTGTCCCAGGCGATAAAAGCCACACAATCAAATGAGTCCAGGGGAGATTGAATAGAATTTATCTGCTGTCTCAAGAGGGCAATGTTCACCCTCCCTCTCCTTGGTGGTACCGTTCAACTCCATCTTGGCGGCTGCGTGAGATTAATTCCTCGCTGTGCTTAAGATTGGTGGAGGAACATTGTTTGATCAAGCCCTTTAAATAAAGTTTTCGATCTCAAAGCTATGGCAGGAGATTATGGCTTCACATAGAAGGCACCGAAAAGCCAATGGTCGCTTCCCAATAATTTGATGGCAGTTTCTCTGTAATCGTTCTGCAATACTAATAGGAAAGTTGGGTGCGATTCCTGATTGTTGACACTTGGGCAATTGATCAATGGACAGCCTGACTGATGGATACTCAATTTATTGATCAGCTGCTTGCCTGCGATGTTTATCCCATTAAACTGCTCCTGGGCGGTTTCAAGCCTACGGTTCTTAAATAGGAACAACAATTCTGGAAAGCTGTATTTTGATGAAAAGCAAAACCGCCCATTTCTTGCATCAAGAAATACTTTCGGGAATAGTGCAGAAAGGGGGAGACCCACAAACTTGCTTATAGAAACCCGGGAACTGCCTTACGTACATGAAGGCATGCTTGAAAAGAGTCTCAAAACATCTGCAAAAACTGATGGGTTAAAAAGTCAAGGCCGTCTCTGCCTTCACCTTCGGTTGATCATTTTAAAAGACATGAT
This sequence comes from Pogona vitticeps, assembly GCF_051106095.1. Classification (NCBI taxonomy): domain Eukaryota; kingdom Metazoa; phylum Chordata; class Lepidosauria; order Squamata; family Agamidae; genus Pogona; species Pogona vitticeps. The sequence continues at coordinate 10,294,488 of NC_135795.1, forward strand.
GCAACAGGAAAAGGCCGGTGGTGGAGAGCGAAGGAAGACCAGAAACTCCACACTCAAGTTCTCAGTTTTCATGAGGTGCCTCTGCTTCATGGGATTCGACACTTGTAAATAGTCAGCAAGGGCCAAAAGGACAGCTAATGTGTTGTGGTTAGAGTGTCATTCCATATCCCCATCAGACTTTTAGGCGTCGTTCAGTCTCGAGAGACTATGGTATCGTGCTCGGTATGGAGGACTTGGAACAGCATTTAGTGTGGCTGAGAAGGCCAATTTGAGAGCGACCATCCCTTCCACACTGAAGAAAAATACAATCTGTCCCTTGTCCAGCTCCCTGGTTTTGCTGGTTTCAGGACTGCCTCTTTGCCTCGGCCTGCTGTACAAGGGTCTCTTCAAATTGGGAGACCATGAAGCACCGCCCGCTCCAAGCTGAACGCTCAGATGTCAGGGTTCCCCATCTGTTGAGGTCCATTGCTAAGGCCTTCAGATCCCGCTTGCAGATCTCCTTGTAACGCAGCTGTGGTCTCCCTCTGGGGCGCTTTCCCTACACTAATTCTCCATACAGGAGATCTTTTGGAATCCGACCACCAGCCATTCTCACAACATGCCCAAGCCAATGTAGATGTCGCTGTTTCGGTTATGTATACATGCTAAAAATTCCAGCTCGTTCCAGGACTACTCTACTTGGAACTTTGTCCTGCCAAGTGATACCAAAAATGCGTCGGAGGCAACGCATATGGAAGGTGTTCAGCTTCCTCTCCTGCCATGCACAAAGGGTCCAGGACTCACTGCAGTACAGGAGAGCGCTCAGGACACAGACTCTATATATGAACTGCAGATGGGCACAAACTGCCATTAGTTTGTTTTTTCAGCCAAACAGGTGTTTGGCACTTCCCAGGCCCACCTCCTCTGACAGGTGCCCACTCAGAAGCAGCGCTCTGACTTGCCTGACCCACCCCCTCCGGGCACCACCTCCGAGTGGTGAAACCCAACAACAACAACCTGGCATGAACGCTTCATGCCCACTTCTACTCCGAATCTTACTGGCTAACCTTGAGTTATTCTCTTTCATTCAGCCTCTCATGCCTCACAGGATTGTTGTAGTGGAAAAGAGGACAGCCATATATACTAGCCAGATACCTAAACCACTGGCTAGCTCAGCAATTTAGTTATCTGACTGCAGAGACGGAAGCTGGGAGTTCGATTCCCCAATGGTGCCTCCTAGGAGAAGAGCCAGCCTGGGTGGCCTTGGGCCAGCTGCACCATCCCAGGGTTCCCCCTAGAGGAAGGGAAGGGGAAACCATTTCTGAATATTCTCTACCTGGAAAACCCTGAAAACGGTCACCATAATTCAAAATTGACTTAATGGCACATCATCATCATCATGATGCAGTTTAGCATACACTTTTTGCCAGTAGTTTTCCCAATCTAACACGTTTTTACAATATTTTGCACACTTCTGTCTACGTCGTCGTCATCGTTTAGTCGTGTCCGACTCTTCGTGACCCCATGGACCAGAGCACGCCAGGCCCTCCTATCTTCCACTGCCTCCTGGAGTTGTGTCAAATTCATGTTGGTTGCTTCGCAGACACTGTCCAGCCATCTCGTCCTCGGTCATCCCCTTCTCCTCTTGCCATCACACTTTCCTAACATCAAGGTCTTTTCCAAGGAGTCTTCTCTTCTCATGAGATGGCCAAAGTACTGGAGCCTCAGCTTCAGGATCCATCCTTGCAGTGAGCACTCAGGGTTGATTTCCTTTAGAATTGATAGGTTTGTTCTCCTTGCAGTCCAGGGGACTCTCGAGAGCCTCCTCCAGTACCACAATTCAAAGGCATCAATTCTTCGGCGGTCTGCTTTCTTTATGGTCCAGCTCTCCCTTCTGTCTACAGTTTCCCCTAATAAATATGTCTCGGACATGCCTTTGAGAACTCCCCCTGCCAAATCCAGAGAAGTGTGAATTCCAAAGGATTACACATATTCCGTCGAAAGTGCAAAATTCAGGAAACTGTGCCCATTTTGTCCCCCTCCCTTGCGTTATGCAAAGATCACAGCCTGAGACAGAATTGTCAAAAGCCGTTCCATTTAAAGGAACGAACTAGTCTAAGAAACAGCGCGGTGTCACCCAAATAAGCTGGTAACCTGAAATGAATAGCATCCCCATGTTGGGTCTCCCACAAAACCTAATAAAAACCAGTTTCACTCCAGTGCATCTCACTGCACCGCCTCCGTGGAGGTTCAGATTTCTATTTGGGATTATAGCTACATCAAGCATAGACTGAAATCAGCCAAAAGGTTCCCTTTTCTATGCGTGAACAATGCAAAAAATCATAACCCCTTCTTGGAGGGGCTGGTAGCTATTTCCATTCAGGCAGTGACGCGACGAACAAATCATCAGTTTACCCAGAAATGAAAAGGCTCCACTGTTATTAATAAAACAGAATAGACCATTAGATTTTAATGTGCTCTCCCCACAGCTCATATTCTCAGCCGGTCCATGGCATTTTAGAGTGAGCCGAACACTCCAAAGACACATATAGTAACATTTCCCCCCCCTTCCATTCGCTTAGTGAAAGATTCGGCTAGAGGTTGGGAAGCATAGAAAGGGACACCGAGAGGTCATCTAGTCCAACCGGCTGCTGACGAAGGAAATCTACAGCTTGAAGCATCCTTGGCAGATGACCCTCAAACCTCTAGTCTCCACTGCTGCTACTGTTAGGAACATTCAAATATATGACTAGAATCACTTTCTTTTATAATTTGATTCCATTCAAGCCTTATTCTCTAAACCAGTGGTTCCCAACCTTGAGTCTCCAGATGTCTACAGTTCCCAGAAATCCTAGCCAGCACAGCTAGTGATGGACATCTGGAGACCCAAGGTCGGGAACCAGGTCTCTGGCTGCAGAACTAGAGGTTGGGTGTTCAATTCCTCCGCACGCTTCCTTGTCAGGGGGCTCGGCTTGATGATCTACAGGGTCCCATCCAGCTCTGCAATTCTAAGATTGTTATTGTTGTTGATTTTGTTGTTGTTAAAGAGAAAACAGCTGGCTCCATTTCCCCTTTAGTAGCCTTTCAGATGTGTGACAACGTCCAATGTCGCCTTCCGTCTTGTCCAGGCTAAACATACCCAACTCCCTTCACCGTTGTTCACAAGCTTGGTTTCCAGACCCTTCGCCATCTTTCTTCATCTTGCTTGGACAAGTTTTGGCTTGTCAATAACCTTCCTGAACTACAGCTTCCCCATCAAACCTCCATTGATCCTCGACTTAATTGCCTCCAGCAAAGGAGATACTGTTGTGCCCCAAAGGATTACATCCCATTGACAAATACTTCATACCATCAAAGTTTCTCCTACGGCTAAATCCAACCAGAGTTGCAACTAAAATAGATTCTTTGACATGGCCAAGGCATCTGATTGTACCTACTTCATAGCAACTATTAAAATAAAATTTAAAGAGAATCTAGTGACAACCTGCTTTCTCGAAAGCTTCTACTGATCTGCTCTATCCATTAGGATGCGTCACTGGAAACCAAGACTAGGGTCACCCAAATTTTTGTATTCCCGATCATCATGTACGGGCGTGAAAGCTGGACAGTAAAGAAAGGTGACAAGAAAAAGAAATGATTCATTTGAAAGGTGGTGCTGGAGGAGAGCTTTGCGGATACCCTGAACCACCAGAAAGACAAACAAGTGGGTTCTAGAACAAATCATGCCTGAACTATATCTAGAGGCAGGAATGTTGAAACTAAAGCTTTGGCATATCATGAGGATTCTCTGGAAAAGACAATAATGTGGGAAAAGATGGAAGGCAACAGGAAAAGAGGAAGGCCAAGCAGGAGATGGACTGACTCCCTCAAGGAAGCCAGAGGCTTGGGTTTGCAAGAGCTAAGCAGCACAGTTGAGGATGGGACATTTTGGAGATCAACCATTCATGGGGTTGCTGGAATTTGTAGACAACGTGACAGCACATAACTACAACAAACAGAGAAATATTATCTCATCTATGTAACTTTTAGATTAGGCGTCCTTCAGTCTCAAGAGACCATGGTAATGTCCTCTGACTAGAGGACTTGGAACAGCGTCTAGTGTGTCTGAGAAGGCCAATTCAAGAGTGACCATCCCTTCCACAATGAAGGCAAATCCAATCTGTCCCCTGTCCAGCTCCTTGGTTTTGCTGGTTTTGGGATGGCCTCTTTGCTTCAGCCTGCTGGACAAGGGTCTCTTCAAATTGGGAGAGGCCATGATGCAACGCCTGCCTCCAGGCTGAACGCTCAGATGTCAGGGTTCCCCATCTGTTGAGGTCCATCCCTAAGGCCTTCAGATCCTGCTTGCAGATGTCCTTGTATTACAACTGGGGTCTCCCTCTGGGGTGCTTTCCTTGCATTAATTCTCCATACAGGAGATCTTTTGGAATCCAGCCATCAGCCATTCTCACAACATGCCCAAGCCAATGTAGATGTCGCTGTTTCAGGAATGTATACACACTCTATTTGGAACTTTGTTCTGCCAGGTGATCTAAAAAATGAGTCAGAGACAATGCACCGCAACAGATCTTCATATATTATAAGAGAACTGCCATCTCTCCCCTTAGTTGATGGAAGGGCTTCACAGCCATTCCTGATAAGGCTTGATTCCAGACCCTCTTCTTCATCCTATATGATTCGCATAGATGTAAGCTGACAGGCCACCTTTCTAGATGAAATATCCACTCAAGATGGCTGAAAGAGATATTATGAGGAAACAAAATCTGTCTGTGAATAAGAGAAAATCTTGTAGAGCTCAGTGGTTTAGAGCACAGTGCCGCAGAGTGAAAAGTTGGGTGTTCAAAACCTCACTGTGCCTGGGTTCACTTGAAAACATCTGAAGCAGTGGGGAATACTGAAGATAAGGCAGAGTGGTTTAACTAAATATTTACATGGCTTGGGCTCCTGAAGTTCCCAATGCTAACTTTCTAACTAATTGTGAAATGCCCTAATAAATCTAGTAGCAGCTGGAGCTGGCCAATGAGGTCTTTGAGCTCATGCATTTATTTTATGTTTTTGTGATCTTCAAAAGTTTTCTTATTTAAATAGATTTCCCCCACAAAAAAAGGAAAGCTCATAGGATTTACTGAAATCAACCTGATTAGGCATCAGATGCCTGTGGGGTGGAAGACTGTGTCATCCTCCAGACACAGCTGGGATGGTGTCTCTAGCATCCTTCACCACTTGCAATGTTCATTGAGTCTCATGTGGATTTAGGAAGACAGAAAGAAGTTAGGATAGCATTTTTCAAGTACAGTGGTGCCCTGCAAGACAATGTTAATCTGTTCCATTGAAATTGCTTTTTAGCGAAAACATCGTCTTGCGAAAAGCATTTCCCCATTGGAATGCATTGAAATATGTTTTAATGCATTCCAGTGGAGAAAATAGTCATCGTTGTGCGAAGATCGGCAATAGGGAAGCCATTTTAAATCACTGTCTTGCAAAGCATCGGCCCCAAAAACACCTGTTTTGCGAAGATCACCCATAGGGAAGCCATTTTGTGAAGCCGCCGATCAGCTGTTAAAATAATCGTCTTGTGAAGCATCGATACCGGGAAAAAAACCATCTTGCGAAGCATGGACCGAAACATCGTATAGCGAAAATCGCCCATAGATGGCCTTATAGACCCCTTCCAGCTCAGTTATTCTGTAATTCTATGATTCTATTACTCTCCACCTGCTCCCTCCATGCACATTAAACAGACTTCTGGTTTTTGACAGAGTATTTTCTCTTCAAATGATCTTTCTTTTTGCTTCCTTCCCCATTGTTGTTCTTCCGTCTCAAGAGCAGACAATGACCATCGATTAGAAACCCTTTCCATCATCATGTCTCAATGGCACACAAGCGGTTCTGTTGTTCAAGAGCCCAAGACAAACAAGGCAAAAGGAGAGCTACATCTGAACAAAAAAAGCAGAATGATCTCATGGGGGCTGGGGGTGTCTTCCAATTCTAAAGCAAGTCAATGACGCTAGTGCTTTGGGCACGCAAACAAAAGCTGCTGGCTCCACGAATTGAAACTAATGGCAATTAACAACCCACACAGAGAGGCGAGGTAAGAAATCACAAACAGTATTTATCCGTGCCAGAGTCCAGGCTGTACACAGTTGTCTTCAACAGCAGGGAGCAAAGGCACCAGGATCTAACCAACAGCACAGAGGGCCAAGCCCAAACTCGCACACAGACCAACTAGCCAGGATACGAGCACCGGAACTTGAATCAGGCTGCAGGAATCAGAACACGAAGCCAGAAAAGGAATGCCAGGAGATGAGAACAGGACCATAAACTGGAGCAGAAACACCACCGCCAAAGACCTAGGCTGCTCAAGGAGCCTTTAGAAGAGAGAGAGTCCTTCCTTAAGTGGACCTCAGGAGAGCCTTGGGCAGCTGCTGCTCCTGCAGGGTTTGATCCTGCAAACACTGGGCTCTTCCTAGGACCAAGTTGTCCCCGATCTGGCATCTGCCAGGGCGGTGGTGCAGGGGAAGCCCTACCACACCCAGATCTTGACAATCATTTCAGCCAGGTAGACCAGGGGGAGAGGTATTCATAATCTCTGGGACATCCTGATTCAAAGATGGAGCTGCAAAGAGGAATGAAGGTGAGCTTGTCAGTTTACCCTTCACCTCCAAAGTCAAGATTTTCACGACAAAGTTTGAGAAGGCATATACCTAGTAGTTTGCCACCAACCTTCTCCTTAGTTTCTAAGGAAAGGAGAATCGGAGAAGCTCCCAGATGCCAGAAATAACAGGAGAGTCAAAAGGTTAACTTAACTTTTCTAGCAGCTGGACATCATATAAAACATAGGTGTGGAATTCTGGTCGAGGTTGATTTTATTTCATTCATTCATTGGTTCATTCATTCATTTCTATATCACCTTTCTCCTAGTTGAGCGACCGGAGGCAAATTATGAAAAAGCAAATTGACTAAAAGCATAATCAGTTATGGCGTGGTGGCGCTGTGGGCTAAACCGCAGAACCCTGTACTGCAGGGTCAGAAGACCAGCAGTCGTAAGATCGAATCCACGCGACGGAGTGAGCGCCCATCGTTTGTCCTAGCTCCCACCAACCTAGCGGTTCGAAAGCATGCAAATGCAAGTAGATCAATAGGGACCACCTCGGTGGGAAGGTAACAGCATTCCGTGTCTAAGCCGCACTGGCCATGTGACCACGGAAGATTGTCTTCGGACAAACGCTGGCTCTATGGCTTGGAAACGGGGATGAGCACCGCCCCCTAGAGTTGAACACGACTGGACAAAAATTGTCAAGGGGAACCTTTACCTTTACCTATAATCAGTTATAACACCAAACAAGTAAACATATAACAGTTAAGACTGTTAACAAGCACCTTGAAACACACATAAGCACACATAAAATAATAACAGTGTCCAAGTCATAGGATTAAAAACTGCACTGGCTTAGGTATATAGCTGCTGATCCAGAGGTTGGGAGTCTGAATCCTGCCCCAGCCACTCCCCATGCCTTCCAGGAGAAGAGCCAGCCTGGGTGGCCTTGGGCAAGCTGCACAGTCCAAGCCTCCCCCTAGAGAAAGGGAAGGGTAAATGACTTCTGTGTATTCTGTACATGGAAAACCCTGAAAAGGGTCACCAGAAGTTAGAATTAGCTTGACAGCACATGATGTTGTTATTAATTAGTTGTTTTAAAACTGTCTTGTTTAAAATGGTCTCTGGCAGAAGGACAAGAGAGAAGGGGCCAACAGATGCATTGCCTAAGCATCTTGGCATGATAAATTCTGTGAAAGAATTCTGTGAAAGAATTCTGTGAAAGAATTCATTGACTTCCTCAAGGAATTTTAGCTCCAGTGCAAAGGTTTAGGGTTAATAGGGTGGGGGGCTGAGACTGAGGCTACATCCATCCATCCATCCATCCATCCATCCATCCATCCATCCATCCATCCATCCATCCATCCATCCATCCATCCATCTATCTATCTATCTATCCATCTATCCATCTATCTATCTATCTATCTATCTATCTATCTATCTATCTATCTATCTATCTATCTATCTATCTATCTATCTATCTATCTATCTCTGTCCGTCCGTCCGTCCGTCCGTCCGTCCGTCCCTCATTGCAACTATTCCACCAGCCATTTTGCAGAGCTGTTGAGCAAAAAAGTTCTGGAATATTATCCTTTTTCTTCGTTCTCTCACACGGTTTAAGTTAGATAACTTTCCTGAAATATTATTACGCCATTGGGCATGTGTGTCCATGTGTGTGTGTAACTGTGGGAGGATTATTATTTGCAGGCTTTGATTAGATACATCACACAATTAATTATAGTATATGCAACCTGAATATATAACCAGTAGATAACCAATCACATTTTCTCCCTTTCATAGCATTTATTTTTTAACTGGAAATCTGAAAACACACCGGTTCTGTCATTAAGCCAGGGGTGGAGCGGGTCAGAACAGATCTTAAACAGTGCAGAAAAATCAAAAATAAGTGTCCAAGAATGAATGGAAGATGTCTGTTTGGAGAAGTGATTTCAAATTTGGGTTGCCAACATCATCGGGGTGGGGGCATCTCAAACACTATCCTATGCTGCATGGTTGGAATTTTACACCCCATAATCAAGACCCGAGAGGTCTGCCAATTCCCTCTCCAAACAGACTTGGCACCAACATCTACCATCAATTTTTGGACTCTCGTCTACAATTTTTCTTCACTATCCACGAAGTGGTGGTGCTTAGTTTGATGAAGTGGCAACTTTGAAAGCCTGCAATTTGTTTGATTTTCATCACCCGCTCTTACGTCTGTGTAATCTTAAGGACCACATTGCCTTTTCCTAATTCTTTGTTAGGTCTAGAAAGGGGAAACACACACCAGGATGGCTAACTGGTATGAACCATTTCCAAGGTCTGCTATAAACACTTACAGCAGAAGGTGTGCGAGGAGAGAAAAATGCCCAGGCAATATGTGAGAATTAACCTCCACTCACCAGTTCAAATCCACTTTCCAGAATGACCATAATAAGGCAGTTGAGAAAATGAATACATCCAGCCAGAGAAGGCAACCCTGCTTTCAGTGCATGCCAACCTTCAAATTTGCTCAGTGGGAGCCCAGCCTCCTGCTGTGATGCCATGTGGGCTTCGCTGTCTCACCAGCTCTTCTGTCAAGACGAGGAGGGAGGAAAGAGCAACCGACGTGGCTGGAAAGCTTACATCATGCGGAGAATGCTGCTTGTCTGCTGGAGCAGTCTAAAAACAAACATCACCTCCAAATGCCAAGAAGGGTTTTGACTGGAAAGAAGATGTCTAGAAGGAAAAATGGGTAAACCACCTTGGAGTACTCTGTGTCTACTAAACCTTGTAAAGGGTTGTCATGAGCTAGAATGGACTTGACAGCACACAAGAAAACAAGGAGAAGCTTGGGAGAGTAGTTGGGACATCAAAGAGCAGAGGCAAGCTGAAGACCGGTGACAGTAGTGTTGGAGAACCTATGGGGTGGGTGTCACCATTCCTTATGCCATCAATTCAGAGGGAAATCCATCTCCATTGGACTCATCCTACATAGCGTAGCGGGACTGCACACGCTCTGCATGGAGAAGATCCAGGTTCAGGCTATAAAAGTTTGTCTGAAACCCATTGCTGGTCAATGTCAACAAACCTAGACTAGATACACCACCAGCTTGGCTTATGATACAAAGCCACTTCATAGACTCATAAAATCGTTGAGTTAGAAGGGGGCTGTAAGGCCATGGAGTCCAACTCCCTGCTCAATGCAAGAATCCAAAACAAAGCAGATCGGACATATGATTGTCCGATTTTCTTTTGATTGCCCTCATCATTGGAGCGCTCAATACCTCCTGAGGTCCTTGGTTTCTCTGCTAAGAATTTTTTTTCCTGATATTCAACCGAAATCTGGCTTGCTGTAACTTGAGCCCATTGTTGCGTGTCCTGCACTCTGAGTTGATTGATAACACATCCTGCCCCTCCCCTCCTTTTCAAGTATTTGAAAAGTGCTATCATATCTCCCTTTAGTCTTTTCTCAAAGCTAAGCATGCCCAGTTCTATTAATCTTTTTGTGTCGGAGAGTAAATACACAGCAGTACAGCAGTAATCTTAACTTGTGGATTCAGCCCTTTGAACCTTGGAACCAGAAAACACTTCCTCCCTTTGTAAAGGAATCACATCCACACTTCTAAGAAAATAAGAAAGCTTCAGTTTATTAGAGAAATACTCTTGTGATAAGAAAGGTGATAGAAGTCCTAATTCTCACTAACTAAGGAGGACAGGTCAAGAGTAATCGCCACCCCTTTCATCTCTGGACAGTAAAGATGTCTACTCATTAGAGCAGTGGTTCCCAACCTTAGATCCCCAGATGTTCTTGGACTAAACCTCCCCAAAGCTTTCATTGCTGGCTGTGTTGGCCAGGATTTCTGACAGTTGTTGTCCAAGAACATCTGGAGACCCAAGTTTGGGAACTACTGCCTTAGAAAGTCCAGAGAAAGGTGTCAGAAGGAAGGAGGTGAAATCAGCAACCCTAAGAAAAGCAATGGGGTCAAACGGTGGTCAACCCAAGTCAGAAAAGGTCATGTACAGTGGACGAAACTCAAGGAGGTCCTTCCCCTCTCTCTACTCTTCACTGGACAAAGATTTAGAGCAGGGGTCATCAACCCCCGGTCCGCGGCCCGGTGCTGGTCCATGGGTTAGCTGGAACTGGGCCACGGACACAGATCTCCGCGCCCCCCGCATGAGGGGGCATGTTGTGCTTGCTGGTGGGCATGTGGCCTTCATGCTAACCCCTTTCCCAGAGCCCCTTGCAGGAGAGCAGTGCCCCTTCCCTGTGGGGAAGCCACCGTGGGGCAGCCAGCCTGGGAAGCGCCCCGATGCACGGCTTTGCTTCTTTGCTTGCTTGCTCCCCACCCTCTAGCCAGCTAACAAGCAGCCACTCTCCTTCCCCCACCCTTGCCTGCCTGTGTCCTCCTTCATCTGCAAGAAGCCGGGACTTGGAGCTACTTGCGGGGGGGGGCAGCGGGAGGGACGGCAATAGCCGAAGACAGAAGGGGGAGAGAGATGGAGCAACTTTGAAGACAGGCTGAGTGGGCACGCAGAGGAAGCGCTGCCTCGGGAGGCAAGAGTTGCAAAGTAGCTCCATCTCTCCCCCCCCTTCTGGCTTGACATGCTCACCAGTAAACGGGGGGTGCCCCACCCCCCAACCAGTCCATGCATGGAGCACACACACCCCAAACGGTCCACAGACCGAAAAAGGTTGGGGACCGCTGATTTAGAGTACATCTTCCAAAATATAAGATGAGTTCCACGCAGTAACTTCCACCACAACGAGGTGATGTCATTATGACTACAGTTACCTGGCTTCCTTAATGTCTTTGCCATGTTCAAACAAGAACGGTCTAGCAGTAGAACTGGTACATTTTATGGGCTGGGTGCACTCGCTCGCCTACCAGGATTAAACCCGAGGCAATCCAGAGTGAGTTTTAGAACATGGCAAAGATTTGAAGGTCTGACGCTTTATCCGAGTGTCACACTGGCTCCCTCCTTGTTTCCTTTGCTCAACATGAACAGGAATTTTGAAATGGAGGGGGGGGAGTGTAAAATGAGAAAAGGACTTCATACTTCATCAGAACCGTGGCCAGAAGGAGCCAAGGCAAAGTGAAGGGGATCTGACATAATTCTTATCCATTTGGGCATTCCCATACACACACACACCCAGTCAGCTGGAAAGGGGCAAGTAATTTCTAAGCATTCCTATTGAGGAATACGCCTCAATGATGCAGCTTTCACACACGGAAAGCACTACCTAATTCTGTGCAAGTTTATTCAGAATTACCCCGGTGATCATCACAATCCATTGATATTTTTTTTGGCAGCATGCCATTGTTAGGCTGTAGATGGAGGGTAGTACTGCTTAATGGTCATTCTCTCCTGTAAAGGGGGGGGGAAGCTCATTAAGGAAAAGACAGGGAGAATCCAGACATTTCCCCAATCTGTTGTCAAAGGTCTCCACAAAAAACTCCCTTGCCAAGTTTGCTGAATATAGCTTTCCTGTTGTGGTACAACCCTGAACAACCCTACTCAGAAGTAAGAGCTATTGGGTTCAATGGCTTTTACTCTCAGGAAGGGTTGCTTACAGAACTGAAGCATATTTAGCAGCTCCATGTATGTAATGCCATCTCTTTCTTGAAGGTTTCATTTCCTAGTTGGGTTTTTACACATGAGAAGTTTACGAACCATTGCCTTTTTTTTAAACTAAACATGCTCTCGGTCAATGTCAAGTATCATTAATAAATTAACTCCAGTTATCCCAGAGGGTCTCCAGGCCCAAATCCTGCCCATTTGACTAACTCCAATTGATCTGGGAAAGTCTGGTCTTGTTATCAAAGCCAGCACAATGGAACCCCACCTGTGCTTCATTTGCTAATTACTAATATAATGCCCCGAAAACCCATCCATGCATCTACATAAATCTGGTAATCGTCTTGCAAATTACCATATTTCCTGTAATAGATTCTCCCCCTTCGATCAAGCCAGCGAGGGGATAAATATTTTATGAGTGAGTTTCATGCAGCATTTTCTCCGACTACACTAACAGTTCTTTATTAGCAATTCAAGAGAGCATTTCCAATTTTTCCCCCCTTATTCCTCGCCTTTTCCCCGAGCCTGAACTTCAGCAACTTTGCTAGAAGTGACAGATGATTTATTCGCTCAGCTAGCAGCTGTAGGAATGGCTCATTAACTGTTATTGATACTACACCACTTCCCAATACAATACATCTGGACGTTCCCTTAAGTTATTAAGAAGTTTTCCTACTTCCTTTTCCCACTTAAAGGCCTCGGTTACTGTTTCTTTTATCAATACATTTAGAAAAAAAATCAACTGAAGTGATAATGATGAGGAAAGTGGAGGATTTCAGATTTTTATTCATAGCTTATACTAGGTGCAAATAACTAGTTTTCTTGATGTTCTTGTTTCCAGGTTTTACACACAATCAATTACAGAATATCGATCCACAGACTGCCACTCAGGTTGATTCTAAGTGGGAGAAGCTATTAGGGGAAATATGGTAATTCAGGACACAAATCTATGTAAAGCCATAGGTGGATTGGGGGGGGCATTATATTGGTATTTAAGAAATTATTTCCTTTACCCAAGACTGAAGGGAGAACTGAGCCTGATTATAACTAAGGGCATGCACTGTTTTCAGATAAATGTGTAAAACCAGAGTAGATCAGGGTATTGGTGCAATTCTAGAGTGATTATGGGATGGAGCAAAGAGCATCTGGTCACCCACAGAACAGAGCAACAGCCCTATCCAGCATTTGTGAGGTTAAAAGTAGAGATGAACATGAACGGAACTACAAAGGGGGGGGGATGAACCAGGTTGGTTTGTGATTTTGTTCATGCAACCCAAAAGGAAGTGTCAAACTTCACACGCCCACCTGCTTCCGCCATCGTCTCCCTACCTGGTGTTGTTGCTGCTACCTCCTCCATCACCACCCCCCGCTGCCATCTCCTCATTGAGCCTTCCAGCTCTATCCAGCATTCATAGGGTTCAAAGACTTCAACCCAAGTCTTTAAAATCTCCCTTGGACACTCCACGGAGGGTCAAGAGAGACCCTTCTCCTAGTTCGTTTCGTGGGGTATACGTCCCTATCTCTTGCATCCGTTTCACCAGCTCTTCTGCACAGATGTAGGGTGAATGAAAAGATTTGCCTCTTTATCCCTAGACAGGAAGTACATTCTAAGTCCTCTTCTTTCTTATACATCTTAGTTCACTAAACGATCTCCGGCTAGGATTGAGTGTATGCGTGACTGTGGATGAATGGCTGCATTCCTGTTGTACGGGCTTTGACTGACTAGGTCAGAATTAATGGGGTGACTACATAGGCTGTTTAGCCCATTGTCTGGAGTGCAGCAGAGACAGGCTGGTACACTCTAAACAATGGGGATCATACAACATATTTGCTAGAGCGCACCACCCTACACCCCACCCCAGAGCATATCTACCTGCAAGTTTTTGGTCCCTATCAAGGGTGTATTTCCCTTGCCTTAGATAGTTAAGAAATCACCTGCCAATGGTAGCTTTGGGTGGAGACCCTTTAGGAGACAGCAGAGAAAAGCTTTAAAAAATTTTTAAATAACTGATTTTAATCAACTTTGAATTCATCCCAGAAACAGATTGGCAGCCAGTGGAGTTGCTGTAACAGGGGCGTTATATGATCCCTGTGGCCAGTCAGCCCTCTGGCTGCTATGCTTTGGACCCAGTAAAGCAGGGGTGTCCAACCTTTCACCTCCCCTGGGCCACATTAGAAGATGAAAATTTGGCTTGGGCGGCACATAAATTTGGTTTGGGCCGCATGGGGGTGCAGCCCTAGCCATCCTCCGCAGATGCGCTCCAAGCGCGCTTCCCGGCAGCTGCAATCTCAGACAGCAGAGGCTGCCAGCTTCAACTCCGGTGGCTTTATGGGGCCGGGAGGGAGTCCACCTATTGACGGGGACACAATGCAGTCACACATCCCCCCCTCCCCTCCCACTCCTTCGTTCCTTCCCTCTCCCCCCCCACCGTTGTGACATGCCCCGGCTGCATTCCGGCCGCAAGCGCCAGCAGTGTAACTTGAAACTTTGGAATTTCTTTAAAAATAAAAAATTGCACTGGGCCGCATTACGAGCCGACCTGGGCCGCATGCAGCCCACGGGCCACAGGTTGGACAAGCCTGCAGTAAAGTTTCCTGACAGTTTCCCTTGGCAGCCTTACGTAAAGCGAGTTACAGTCATCCAGCCGGAATGTAGCAAGGGCCTGTGTCACCGTGGCCAATCAGAGCTCTCCAGGAATGGGTGCTGGCAATGCCCTAGTTTTAATTGTGCAAGTGCACTCCTCGCTTAGATCTCTAAGTGAACAAACCCAGTTTGCCGTTTCCAGCATTGAAACCTGCATCCCGTTACCTAAGCAATGATACTCTAGCAACTGCAGAAAGTGTGGCTGGAAGCATCATATTGCTGAATAAAGGTGATGTGGATTGCCATTGCAGTTCACCTGCCATCAAATTCCTTCCAGCTTGTGACTTCCAAAAGGCCCCATCACTAACAGCCCGGCTCCAGCTCTTACAGACTCAAGGCCACGGGTTTCTTTATGGTGTCAAATCACATTAGGTCTTCCTCTATTCCTGTTGCCTTCGACTTTTCCTAGCACGATTGTCTTTCCCAGGGAGCCTTGTCTTCTCCTGGTATGCCCCAAACACACTTGAAACCTCCAGTGACGTTAACAAAGACTGCTTTTCTGTTGGACCCCAGCAATGAGTAACGTAAAAGGTTATCCTTAAAAGTAATATTCTAAGCGCTGAGGTGTAGGACTACACCATTGCGCCCCCCCAAGTGTGCAAAACCTCAACCTCACTGGAATCAAGATCTCTGGACATCGAAAGCGCCTTGTGCCTTACAGGAGCTGTCACCTACGTAGCGGACCCAGAGAGAGAGAGAGAGAGAGTTTTGGTTGCTGGTCTTGGAACGGTTTCTTGCTTCAGTACTTATTTACTGCACAACCTTAAAGCATTTGTAAACTGCCAAAATAGATTTTACAAAGCAAGCTGTTTTGACCCTCGAGTCTCCCAGACTGCAAGACTAATACATTCATTCCCCCAAAATGCATTCTTTGTGGCAGGCTGCGAAGCTGGGATGCGCACGTCTTGATAGCATGAAATACTGGCGCTGGCTTGCTCCCAAGGACCAGAGGCTCAGGCTTGGCTGCAGCACATGTGTATAACTTAAACAGATAATTCATGTTGCCCAAGAACTATGGGTCTTAATTTAAACCAGGGCTCTGATGTATAACCTGGTGGATGTTAACATCAGAGGACAAAAAGAGGCCTGGGGAAAAGGATAAAATAATAACATTGACACCGTGGGTACTGAAAAAGTCAGTATTCACCACTTCTGTGATATTCCCCAACATTTCCTTACATTTTTTCTAATGGAAATACTCCAATGAGTAAAGTATGTTAACGTAACACTCAGTGGAGCAGTTTCTAATGTCAAGGAGACATATTCAAACATACTCATACTTTCATCATCATTTTGTCCCTATAAGCAGTTCTCATTATGATGCTTTCTCCCTGCATCTTTTTCTAGTCCTGGCTGCACATAAAGGCTCAAATCCTGGTACACTGTTTATGCAAGAAGGGCCAGGTTTGGAGGCAAATGGTGAAACCGTGAATTCTCTATGGGCATTCTCTGTTGCTTGCCAAGTTGCCCAACTCGCTATGTGGACAGATCATGCCTAGGGAGATTGCTTAACATATAGCAATTTGCCTCCAAAAACTGCATTGCATAGCAGTGCAACAGGATTTCAGCCACTGTGTTTTTCTTTGGGTTGCAAAATACTGCGAGGCAGAGTCCATCTTATGCTCAGATGAAGCCATGACAATGTTTGCTTATGTGTAATGTTTAGAAGTGGTCCTTCTGTCTTCTTTATGTTCTCTGTCTTTTTGTTTAGTCATTAAGTCGTGTCTGACTCTTTGTGACCCCATGGACCAGAGCACACCAGGCCCTCCTGTCTTCCACTGCCTCCCGGAGTTTGGTCAAAATCATGTTGGTCGCTTCGGTGACACTGTCCAACCATCTCATCCTCTGTCGTCCCCCTTCTCCTCCTGCCTTCACACTTTCCCAACATCAGGGTCTTTTCCAGGGAGTCTTCTCTTCTCATCAGATGGCCAAAGTGTTGGAGCCACAGCTTCAGGATCTGTCCTTCCAGTGAACACTGAGGGTTGATTTCCTTCAGAACAGATAGGTTTGTTCTCTTTGCAATCCAGGGGACTCTCAAAAGTCTTCTCCAGCACCACTATTCAAAAGCATCAATTCTTCAGTGATCAGCCTTCTTTATGGTCAAGCTCTCACTTCCATACATCGCTACTGGAAAAACCATAGCTTTGACTATGCAGACCTTTGTCGGTAAGCTGGTGTCTCTGCTTGTTAAGATGCTGTCTAGGTTTGTCATTGCTTTCCTCCCAAGAAGCAGGCATCTTTTAATTTCGGAGCTGCTGTCACCATCTGCAGTGATCATGGAGCCCAAGAAAGTAAAATCGGTCACTGCCTCCATCTCTTCCCCTTCTGTTTGCCAGGAGGTGATGGACCAGTGGCCATGATCTTAGTTTTTTTTTGATGTCTCTGTCTCTACCTTAAACTAACTCACTTGCCTTTTTTCAACCAACTTCACCTACATCAGCACAATTTCATTCTTTTCTATATCATACAGGTTGTACGCCCATGTTTCCCACTTACTTTGATACATTGGTACACAATACAGGTTTTCTGTATCATACAAGTTTTATAAATCCGTATATCAGGTTACTGCTTACTGGCAGAAAACAGCAATGACTTGAAACTATTTTGAGCGAAAGTGAAAGAGGGAATTGCCATAGCAGGACTGCACTTGAACATTAAGAAGAACGAAATCAGACTACAGAAGAACTAAAGAATTTGAGCATTGACAGTGAAGAAATTGAAATAGTTTTGTATATGTTAGTTCAATCGTGAATCCTTCGTAATGGAGACTACAGTCAAGAAATCAGAATAAATCAGACTCAGAAGGGGAGCAATGAAGGAATTGGAAAAGATTAGAGATGATGACAAATGAAAAAAAAATTGTTTTGATCTGTTATTCATCAAGGTTAACAGATCAATGAATACAAATATGCAAATATTCTCTGACGAATGAACGGATCGATCCGTTGATTCATCTGCACTTTAAACAGCTATAACACTGGCCCCCAACCACCTAGAGACACCAAGGAAGGTTCTTCAGACACTTTTCTACAACTTCTGACAGTTTGGTGAACATTGGATCACGGACCCTCAAGTTATATAGTCACAAAGAGGATCCCCCATGAAAGCTCCCTCCAAGTACTTAGAGAACCCAGAATTACAACAGAGCATCCTATGTCTTTCGCCAACACGCCTGCCAACTTTGGTGAAGACTGGATATCGGACATCCGAGTTATTCACCCACAAATTGGGTGCCCCCAGGAGAGTTTACCACAGGGCACAGAAGCCCATTCTGCCTAGCAGATGCCGACCAACTGATCAGAAGCCGATAGGCAGCCACCCACCCACCCCCACAGTTAGTCACCCCAACAGCCTACCCCCACACCCCCTTCATTTCCCTATCTTAGCCCCAACCCCACTCCCACTGACACCCCCTTACCTTAATAGCTGCTGCCGAGGTCTCCATCAGGCCTTCACAGCCACGGTGTGTAAAAAGGGAGAGTGGCTGCCCTTTGCAAAGATGATGGCTGTGGCTTCATTTTAGGGTAGGGAAGCTGCAGCTGTCCCAGCTGCCCTTTGCAAAGATGGCAGCTACAGGTTCCCTACCCTAAATGAAGCTGCAGCCACCATCTTTGCAAAGGGCAGCCAGTCTCCATTTTTACATGCATGGCTGTGAGGCCAGAAGACCTCTGCAGCAGCGATTAAGATAAGAGTGTGTTGGGGGGGTGGGGGATGGCGGCATGGGGCCTAAGGTAGGGAAAGGAAGGGGGTGGGGGATAGGCTGTAGTATTGGGTGGCTGTGTGGGGTAGTGGCTGCATTTCTGCAACCGATCAGTGGCCAGTAGGCAGAATGTGGTGTTTTTAAATATGAAGGACGAATAAAAACGGGTAAATATTTGTCCCTTCATATTCGTGAGAGTCACTGGAACCCACAAATACAGATCAATGAATATTTAACGAATTGGCTATATTCGTCGGAAAAAACGACCCGTTTTTATATTCATCCCCATCTCCAGAAAAGATCATCAAGAGTAAGGATGGGTCACTAGACATCAAGATCATCCAGATTTCCCAGCTGAAACTTGCACCACTGATGTTAACCCTGGTAAACATAACTAACTGAAAACCAGCCAATCTCTGTCCTAACCCCAGTACAGAATCAGTTTTTGTATAGCCTACGGCTCGAATATAGCCTTCTATGCATCCTATGGATTAATCAGCTCATCTCTGCAGGTTTGCCAGTGTATTGCATAAGCCGTTTTCCAAACAGGACTTTGAAATAAAGCAATCCTCTAAACAAATACACAGGACTTTAACCTTACATGACCTGCAGAAATGCCTGGATTACCTAAGGTTTGTGCCAACGACCTTGAAAGTTTGTGACCAGTGGTATGAATATAGAATCATAGAATAATGGAGTTGAAAGGGGTCTGTAAGGCTATCGAGTCCAACCCACTGCTTGATGCGGGATCCACATCACAGCAGATCTGACAGATGGCTCTCCAATTTTCCTTTGAATGCTTCCAGCATTAGAGTGCTCGCCACTTCCCAAAGTCACTGGTTCCATTGTCGCACAGCTCTAAATGTTAAGATGTTTTTCCTGATATTCAACCAAAATCTGGGTTTCTCTAACTTGAGCCAATCTCTGGCTCCACAGCCAGACACCTAAACCACTGAGCCATCCACATCCAGTGAGAGCTGAACCATCAAGAAGAAGGCTCACCACCAAAGAATTGATGCTTTTGAATTGTGGTGCTGGAGGAGACTCTTGAGAGTCCCCTGGACTGCCAGGAGAACAAACCTATCAATTCTAAAGGAAATCAACCCTGAGTGCTCACTGGAAGGACAGATCCTGAAGCTGAGGCTCCAATACTTTGGCCATCTCATGAGAAGAGAAGACTCCCTGGAAAAGACGCTGATGTTGGGAAAGTGTGAAGGCAGGAGGAGAAGAGGACGACAGATGATGAGATGGTTGGACAGTGTCATCAAAGCTACCAACATGAATTTGACGAAACTCCAGAAGGCAGTGGAAGACAGGAGGGCTTGGCGTGCTCTGGTCCATGGGGTCACCAAGAGTCGGACACGACTAAATGACTAAACAATGACGACATGTCTAAGATAGTGAGTGAAATCAGGGGATCTCATTTACCAAACTTCAGACGAACCTGTCATGGAAGGCCTACATTTTAAGTCTGAATCTACGTGAATTCCACCGTTCAATGTGACTCTGGGGGAATCAAAATTTTCCCATTCGATGAATGAGACTTAAACATGAGACTCTCTGAAAAATCGGAGTCCTTTCCCTTGGAAAAAATATATGTTCCTACTTGATCCCCACCCAACGCAATGTTCAAGACATTTCTTCCTTCGGATAATAAAGAAAATAAACAAATAAAAAGAGGGCCGAAGGGTGATTTCCCCCCCCCATGCACCTTTCACATTTACACCTATTTGACCATAGATTTTTATATACGTCTGCAGAAAATAAGCAGGAAATAATAAATGACATTCTTGATATATCACCAGTGCTTGGGTCTCACCCAGGAGGTAGACAACAAGGCTATATTTAAATATGCTGATGAAATCCAATCTTCCTCAGGCCTCGGCAAGATTAAATTGTAGCCCTGGCACATGCCCCAAAGAATCGTACCTCTGTTCCATGTCCTTGGGAGGAGCGGGGAACACAAGGACTGGAAGAAAAGAAAAGATGTGGGCCAGGATTTTAAATGAGCTCTGAAGTCAAGATCTGATCCCTTCCGTGCTCAGAAACTGGACATCATCTGCAGTGTGGTGCATCATTGAAGCATTATGTCTGTCAAATCATGGAACTGTAGAGTATGATTGGCATGGGAGGGGTGTTTAATTGGGGATTTGAAGCGTTGTCTTTCCTTCCAGAAGAGAAGAGTCTCAGAGCTGTCTGCTTTAGGTACCCATATGGATCCTCTAAGGCAGTGGTCCCCAACTTTGGGCCTCCAGATGTTCTTGGACTACAACTCCCAGAAGCCTTCACCACCAGCCATACTGGCCAAGATTTCTGGGAGTTGAAGTCCAAGAACATCTGGAGGCCCAAGGTTGGGGAACTATGGCTCTAAACTGATCTGGAGGCCAGGTGGGGCTTCCAATAGATCAGAGTGATTTGTGTCTCATGACTCGGGCCCCAGATTCAGATAGATCTGCAAGCCTTCAATTGGCTTGTGTTGTTATTGTTCATGTTGTTGCTGTTGCTTTTCCTGTTGTTGCTGCTGTTGTCATGTGCCATTCCTACTCTGTGGAATTCAGTTAACGTAGTGTGTGGCATTTTTTAAAATTATTCCTTTGTTGTCTCTCAACATGGCTGTGCAAGAACTCATATTTAATTCAAAGGAAAGATCTGTGTGTGTTTTAATTTCAAAATAAGATATGGGAATGGTGAACATCCGATGAACATTTGTTGTTGTTATGGGCTGTCAAGTTGATTCTGACTGATGGCAAACCTATGAATGAACAATCTCCCAAATGCCCTGTTTTCAACAGCCCTGCTCAGCTCTTCTAGACTCGAGCCTGTGGTTTCTTTAAGGAGTCGGTCCATCTCATATTTGGTCTCCCTCTTTTCCTGTTGCCTTCCACCTTTCCCAACATTTTCCAGAGAATCTTCCTTCTCACGATGTTCTCTAAGTAAGACAGCCTCAGCGTCAACATTTTTGCCTCCCGAGAATAGTTCAAGCTTGATTTGATCTAGGACCCACTTGTTCATTTTTCTGGCAGTCCGGGCCATCCACAAAGTTCTCTTTCTGCACTGATCCATGTGAACGTTAGTGATACCATACAACCTTGGGTCCCTATTCTTGAACTAAAACTTCCAGAAGCCTTAGCCACTAGCTGTGCCAGCCAGGATTTTTGGGAGTTGTAGTTCCAGAACATCTGGAGACCTAAGGTTGGGAACCACTGCCATAGACCCTAAAGCAGTGATCCCCAACCTTGGGCCTCCAGATGTTCTTGGACTACAACTCCCAGAAACCTTCACCACCACCTCTGCTGGCCAGGATTTCTGGGAGTTGAAGTCCAAGAACATCTGGAAGCCCAAGGTTGGGGACCACTGCCCTAAAGAGTAAAGAATAAACCTTCCAAATTTCAGACAGCTAGCCTCAGGGGTGTTGCTGATTGAGCACCTTTAAAGCTGCAGTTTGAAAAAGGGAAAGGAAAGGAAAACAATAGACCTATTCATGATCTGGACCCAAATTGATCCGTAAATTCACTTCACTTTGCTTTGAAACCATATCTGGCTTTTCCGCTCCAACCCAGATTTCACACAAAACAATCCAGAGCAGGCTGGCTCAATATTTCAGGATTTGTCCAAATACACTGCACACTCCTAGCTTCCTCACAATCAACAAACACAAGGCAATCCTTGCCCAATAGGCTTGGAAGGTCTCTGAGCTCTGACTGAAGTCTTGTGAAATTGCTCTGTTCCCTGACTTTATGCATTTCTCCCCAAAACTAAAGTGTGTTAGCATGTATTTTCCCCAGCAATACACATTCTCTCCACTTGCATCTTTAAACTGTGTGCACAGATTTGTACCTGTTTGTTTCACCTGAGACACCTCACACGTAGCTTAAATATGAGAATTCCTTAAGCAAGATGCTTCTCTCGGCAATGAAACCTTCTTCCATCCTCCCCCAGTTCATTCACAGTTGGGGAAAACGTCTGAAAATGAATTCCCCAAATGCTGGGGGAAACATTTGGGGCATTCATTTGGTTCTAGCAAAAAGGTTGTCCATAAAGTAACTTTCTGGACTTCTGTTCCAGGCGCCAGTACAAATTCCTGGCTGTTTTCTGCAGTCCGCCCAATTTCACGTCATAATATTTCTTTTCTAACGGAGGAAATGCTGCAGGACACCTCTGCAGTATTGATCAATGGAGGCAGAAAGCTACAGTAATTGGCTAGAACTGTGGTGCTATATTCTCTCTCTCTCTCTCTCTCTCTCTCTCTCTCTCTCTCTCTCCCCAATATAGGGCTAACATGGCACTTCTATTATGAACAGTGTTGTTTGCTTTCTGAATCACAGAAGGTATTTGATTGGCCTTGCACTGAAAATCTGGTCCTGCCTATGAAACTGCAAGGAAGTGGTCTCTCTCTCTCTCTCTCTCTCTCTCTCTCTCTCTGTGTGTGTGTGTGTGTGTGTGTGTGTAAAAGAATGATATTGGCCACAATCTTATTGTGTAAGGGAAATCATGTATCTGTGGATCAAGGGCGCCCTCTATGTGCAGTTGCATCTTGAGTGCAATCAGCTGATCGCACTGGCCAATGGTAGTATAATAAACCCCAGAAAGCTTCAGGCCCAATTCAAGTCAACACCTTTGCCTGCTCCATGTGTCTCCAGAATTGAAGATGTCGTGTAGCTGTTCACTCCAGATCATTTGCATTTCTCTGTTCTCTCAAAGACAGGGGTGTATTTTTCCCCCATGGAGATCCAGAAAACACATTGTTATCATCACAGACCCAGACAAGGATTGGGTCTGAGTGTTAGCTTTTTTTTTCCTGGAGCCTTTCTGCGCACTCTTATGGAGGCAGAGTCCAGGGAACCAGTGCACATCCTTAAGGGAAATCACAACGAAATAAATACACAGATAGGTATCCTCTTAAAGAAGTTACTTTGCATCCTCTCGCTGTTTCACAGCAAGGTTATATTGAGATCTCTCGACATGAGAAGAAAGCATTTGGGAAACGCCACTGGCTCTTCATTAGAATAAAATGTCAATACACAGAAAACCCACTAATGTGAAACAGCCAAAAACCTTTAGTTAGAAAGATTGGGTTGTGAGGGGGGAGAGATCTTTTATTTGAAACCCCTGCCTCCATTACATTTAACCACCAAGGGTTTTTTCCCATTTGTGAAATGAATACTAATTGTGCAAGCCAAGCTTTCTGGATTAAATTAACATATAATGCATAAGGTAAAGGTAAAGGTTCCCCTTGACATTTTAGTCAGTTGTATTCGACTCTAGGGGGCGATGCTCATCCCCATTTCCAAGCCGTAGAGCCAGCGTTTGTCCGAAGACAGTTTCCGTGGTCACGTGGCCAGCGTGACTTAGACCCGGAACGCTGTTTCCCTTCCCAGTGAGATCAGCTGACTGCACTCAAGATGCAACTGCATATAGAGGGCGCCCTTGAGCCACAGATACATGATTTCCCTTACACAATAAGATTGTGTACCTATTTATCTACTCGCATTTACATGCTTTCGAACTGCTAGGTTGGCGAGGAGCTGGGACAAAGCGATGGGAGCTCACTCCATCGCGTGGATTCAATCTTACGACTGGTGGTCTTCTGACCCTGCAGCACTCACAGGCTTCTGCGGTTTAGCCCGCAGTGCCACCACATCCCCATAATGCATAAGAGGTTAAGCTAAAAACTGGTCCGTGTAGCCATTTCAGAAGACCTTATGGGGGCTTTGAAGGCTAAATAAATGCCTTAGACCAGCCTTCTCAACTTTTTTTGGCCATGGCCTTTTGGAGGGGGGACTCTACTCAAGCTCCAGGGACACCCCATCAAACCAGGAAAGCTTTTGACTGTGTGCAAACAAGGATACAACCCAACCAGATGAATCTGTGCCCCCCCTTCAAATGCACCAAGCTCCCTTTGAGAGTGCCCCCCCATTGAGAATGGCCACCTTAGAACAGCTTTTATCAACCTCCTGCTTCATCTCCCTGAATCCCTAGCCACCATGCCCATGAGCAACCAGCTCGTAAATGCTGCATGTCTCATATAGCTGTGGGCAACCTTTGTTCCTTCACCTGTTATTGTTGTCTGCTGTCAAATCATTTCCAACGTATGGTGAGCCTATGAGTTATTTACCTCCCAAAGGTCCTGTCTGCTCAGACCTGGCAAACGAAAGTCTGCAGCTGCCTTTATTGAGTCAACCTATTGTGTGTCAATACATCCTCTATTTCCCCCCCCCACTGCCTTTCTCTTTCCTTAGCATTATTGGCTAGAATTCTGGTCAATATTTATTCATGAGGAATGCCAACAGTGGAAGCGGCCATGGTGTTCACATAAAGTGCCGGTTGTGAGACTGGTCAGGTGTATCATCTTCTGTGGTTGGGGCTTTACTGGAGAAGTTATTGCACTGAATCTTTTATGTCTTGCTTAGAGATGAGCATGAACCATCAGATTGGCTGTTCATGCCAGTTTGTTTCTCAAACAGGCAGGTGTTCAAAGTCCCACCTCTTCTGGCAGGTGTCCAATCAGAGGCAATGGTCTGGCTTCCCTGCTCTGCCTCCTCCAGACCCTGAATGTATGCTCGCTAGAGGAAGTGAGGCTTTTAAATGCCGAACACCTGTTTGGCCAAGAAATGAACCAGCACAAACCATCAAATCTATCAATCAAAACCAACCAACAGACCGACCAACCAACTGACCAACCATCCAACCTGCCAGCCAACCAACCAGCCAACCAGCCAGCCAGCCAGCCAGCCAGCCAGCCAGCCAACCAACCAACCAACCAACCAACCAACCAACCAACCAACCAACCAACCAACCAACCAACCAACCAACCAACCAACCAACCAACCAACCAACCAACCATTCAGTCATTCAATCTGCCTCTGTTTCCAAGGCTATTTTGGGGCAGTAAGCGTTGGAGTCTAAAAACCACTGACTGTCCAATTGTTGTCCAACCACAAATGCCATAAAGTGCCACCCTTAGCCAGATTGGTAGAAGGGCTGAGAGCCTCCCAACTCACTGAAACATGCACATATGTCCCTTGATTTGCCCAGAGTTGTGGTCAACGGGAAATGTTCAGTCCTAAGGATTAGTTCATTGGCTCTTCTTGAAACAGACATGGCTCAGACTGATGAATGTTCCAAGGAGGCAAACGTGGGCATAATTTGCCCATGGTCAAAACCACAAACCAAAGCACACCCAATGCACGCTCACTGGTGAGGAACATTATTCACTGTGCCCTTCAAACATCCTTCACCAGTAGGCGAGGACCTCTGCAACCACCATGATATCCTGTATTGAAATAAAAGGAGGGAGTCTTGCATGAATTTGTCTAGTTAGATTCTCTCTCTGCAAACTAAAAGCAGAGAGAGTAACTATGTTCAGTAACTATATTCAGTAACTATGTTGAATGCCAATCAAATGTGCAACACGTATATCTATGAGCTCTTTATGTGCTGTCACATTTTTTTATTGTCACCCACACTTCTTTTCTGAACCAGAACCATGTTGGAATGATGCAAATGCTTAACTCTGAAGAAGTCATGCCCTTATAATGTTCCAGCACATGCAGGAACAAACCTTCTCAACGTCCCCCTAGTTTTTGTCTGACATTTCAATGGTTCCGTGAGCTTATTCTGATGCAAAAGTATAGATTGTGTGCCAAAATTTTTATGTAGCTCATAACTCAAAAGACACACATTTCACCAGCTAATCATAACTACATTATTTTTAGATTACCTCGACACATGGCCTAAACAAATAGCTGCTAAATGAAATTAAGAAGCTGAGGACCTGGAGAGATAATATTTGCACATTCTGTATTTATGTTTGCTTCTCTCCCTTCCCCACCACAGTACCCCTTATAATAAAAATAATTGTGTACTGACCTATGGACACAGTTTTCAGGGTTTTCAGGGCGTAAGAGTACTCAGAAGCTATTTACCATTCCCTTCTTCTGGAGCACTCTGGAAGCTTCACAGTAATCATAACAACACCGATGCACTGATTTGCCATATTTTCAGTTCATATTTTTATGAATCAGGGCTGTGTACCAATTTTGATAAAAGGTAAAGGTTCCCCTTGACAATTTTTGTCCAGTCGTGTTTGACTCTAGGAGGCGGTGCTCATCCCCGTTTCCAAGCCATAGAGCCAGCGTTTTGTCCGAAGACAATCTTCCGTGGTCACATGGCCAGTGCGACTTAGACACGGAACGCTATTACCTCCCCACTGAGGTGGTCCCTATTTATCTACTTGCATTTGCATGCTTTCGAACCGCTAGGTTGGCGGGAGCTGGGACAAGTGACGGGAGCTCACTCCATCACGTGGATTCGATCTTATGACTGCTTGGTCTTCTGAACCTGCAGCACAGGCTTCTGCGGTTTAGCCCGCAGTGCCACCACGTCCCTGAAGCCCAAATTAAAAATCAGATCAGATCCAACGATTGGATGGCGTCACGGGTAGATGCTTTTAGGGAAAGATGCTGTGGCAAGTAGCAAGGTCCTTACGAAGTTCTCGCATCCAAAGGAAACGAAATTCTGCAGCATTTCTATCTCAAATCTCCTGTACCATTAACAACCACTGCTTTTATTTACTTCACTGATGTGGTCCCACTGTTGACACATCGTCCTTGAAGGAGCCAACGGCAGCCATTTCCGGTTACGACAGAAAGTAAAAGATTGGACCAATCAACCCATGTCTTTCTTGGACAGGAAGTGGAGAACTGGACTTGAAAGACATCCAGAGTAGGGGAAAAACTTCTTCTGACCTCTGGTCACCCTTTCCTTTTCAGCCAATAAGGATGAAGCTTATTCCCATTTCAGAACCCGACAGAAGCTTAGCTTTCTTGGTCCCAGCTGTCTTCTCCTTCTTTTTAACAGAAGAGAAAGAGACTGTGATTATTTTTAATGGCGTCTTTCATGTATTGACCCCCCGGAACCCCATCGGCAATTTGAAAGTTGTCAAACGCCTGTCGTTCCTCTGAGCAGCAGATCTTGCTTTGAAGGCGACTGCCTTTAAGATGTTTAAAGTACACTCTTAGCATCTCCCGAGATAACGCTGAATTGCAGCTTTGTAAATAAAGTCTCAATACCGCCAGGTTGATAGCAATAATGATAATAATACAAAAAAAGCTTCTTCTTGACAAAGCCAGCGCTGTTCCTCATGTTCCAGATGGTGGTGTGTTTTATGGGTAGCTGAAGGGGAGAGCTTTTGAATTTTATATATATGGGTAATCCATCCTCATTATTCAAGTATTATGCATTGTTTCATC
The DNA here is from genome assembly GCF_051106095.1 of Pogona vitticeps. Lineage (NCBI taxonomy): Eukaryota > Metazoa > Chordata > Lepidosauria > Squamata > Agamidae > Pogona > Pogona vitticeps. The sequence continues at coordinate 10,322,213 of NC_135795.1, forward strand.
TACTCCGAAACAGGCTCCTTGGAATATTCCCACTGCAGCCCAGGGTTCAGAAACAAGGAGGAATCTTCAAGGTTAAAATAACTCTGTTTTGCTGATGTCTCTGTTTTCTTTGCTTGGGCTCCCTATAGGCCCAAACCTGTCACCCCTCAAAAGTTTTCCAATTACAGCATTCTTATCCCACAAATAGACCTTTGGAACTGTGGGGAAGGAAAAAGGGGACAGACGCTCCGACGATTCCTCTGGTGTCTTTCGCTACATGCGGTCATGTTCCAAATCACGATAAAATATACATGTAGGCAATGAGATGAAGGGAAAGTCGACAGTGTTCAATTCCAAGGCTCTCGGTTTGCTTGAGAAAGGCAGAAGCTAAGGGCGAGGGAAGGACTTTCATCACAGGGTCTTGTATTTTGTCCTGGTGTTTTGCTATTTCCGTTTTAATCCATTTCATTAGCTCATTAAACATAAAGGTAAAAGCAATCTTACGCAAGTTTACTTCTCATTCTGCATAGCACGTTGGAACGGCAGAGTGCAATTAAATGGAAACGCCATCGAATTAGATGCAGCATAAAAGGCGTGCATAAAAAGGTAGCAGAGGCCCATTAAAAGTCCTTTAAAATGATTTTATTTGTTATCAAAAGTGAATGAGAAGAAGTAGAAAAAAATACTACAGTAGGTCCCCTGTATCGGGGGGATTAGTATCCACAGTTTCATTTATCCCATGGTTTGCCTCTTTGTGGCCTTTGTCCCACCCCCTTGTATGTTGTATATAGGGTTCCCTAATATCTGCTGTTTCAGGCATCCAGGATAGATAGTGGAACTGACCCCCCACAGATACGGGAGCTGTTCAGTAATATCAAGCAACAAAATGTGTTGTCTGTGGGAATGAACCTCCCCAGATTTTCCAGGTTGGGAGATTTCTGGTCTCCATCTGAGACCCAAGAATGGACTCCAAAATCTGAGTCTTATGATGAAAGCTGGGGATCCGGCCATCTTAGGAGTGGCGGGGGAAGAGAGGACACCCATAGCTTTCTCCTTGTGTTTCTGCTACACCTACCTTTAGTCTGGATTCTCACACCCACACGAAACCTGTTCTTCCATACGACTCACCCACAAGCCATCTGTGTATATATGATACTTCACCTTTGATGCTATTTGTGGGAGGAAGACTAACTTCTTCCCAGCGAACTGCTCTGGTGCTTCTCACGAGCATATTAGAAAAAGGCACAATCAGCATCACTTTCGCCCTGGAAATAAGGGCACCCTAGAGTTTACGCAGGAAGAGGTCACGATTTAGCCGATAACCTCTGTAAAACAAATCCTGGACCCATATTTCACCAATTTATCAGGTGAAATAAGCTGAGGAGGATTGATGAAGGGGCACTGTGGTGATGTCAATGGAGTCAAGCTTGTCACCTGTGGGCACATGATTTTTTTTTTTAAGCCAATGAAAGGACGACAAGAAAAGGGGTCCTCTCTCTATGCCTGTGGAGGCGGTCAGACCAAGAGAAGAGCCCCCCACCAAAGATCTCAACAACTGGACAGGCTGCGATGGGTCCACTTGTGGCCACCATCTTGTTTTCTCTCCAAAACGCCCCAACTTTTAAACACAAAGTTCAAAAGAAAGGTGCAGATTTTTGCCCTTGGTTTCAGCTCCAGCTCTTCCACAGAACCAGACCTTGAAGCTCTCAAGAGTTGACATCAAGCCCGCAACTCAAAACCAGAAAAGCAAAATAGCGGGTTTCGAGATTTGACCTTGCTTTCGTTGAAGGATTCTTCTTCCCCTACCCCGCCATCACAGAACTTCCTCGCTACACAGTTCGGCATTCTGCCACGGGAAATAAATATTTAGGCATATCCGCAGACACAGATCCTGCCATTATAATACCCTGAAAGAAACATAAACATATAAACACTTCGCAACGGGAAAGAAAGGCCTGGAGAGCGTGAAGGAGCTGCGATCACCATGGAAACGTGCCACGCCACCCAAGAGTCTTGTAATTTCTCACCGTCTCTCTCCCTTGCGACAACCTATATTTTGAATTATTTCTCTGGATTTTTATTGAAACGCATTTGAATATACATCAAATGTTGGTGCAGAAGTCTTGAGGGAGGGAAAAGACATAACAATATGCCTGGGGAACCACAGAAATTCCCTCAGAGTTCAGCGGGTGCCCAGAGAGCAGAAATTACTCCTGGTGCTATCACAAGGGCCTGCCCACATGATCTCAGGATCTGACCCTAAAAATGAGAGGCTGCTGACCTAGCTATGGGCAAAACAAGGCAGACCCATGCTACGGACAGGGCACGGGCCTGCCAATTTTAAAAGTTTTCTTTTCTTTTGTTGTGCAGTAGAACCTCCATATCCACGGCATCAGTATCTGCTGATTGACTTATCCACAGTCTGAAAATATTAAAAATATTGAAAGAGGAAAAAAATCTGGAAATGTATATTTCTAATGATGAAGTTACCAGAACTGGCCACTAGAGGAAGCCAGAGACCACACTATGTATAGCATTCACTATTCTTACAGAGTTCAATATAAACCACATTTTTCAGCATCCACGGAGGGGGCATGGAATTGATCCCCTGCAGATAGATACCGGGGGGGGGGGGCGCAACCCTACTTTTAAAAATCTTTGTATTATTGTTTCCCTTGAGACCTGGAACTAGGAACCTGGAGACCTACCAAAAAATTTCATATATATATATGAAATTTTTTGGTAGGTCTCCAGGTTTCATATATATGAAAAATATATATTCCACCCAGGAGCCACACAAAGTTCAGCCTTTTTAGCGTCAGATGGGAAAACATTTTGAACTGAGGGGTGAGATTAGCATTTGAAAGAATCTGAGGACTTGCCAAAATGCTCACATTTCCAAATGCTTCAAAATTGGATTAAGGAGATGAAAGTTTGTTTTATTGTGATTCTGTGGCTTCTCTGGCATCAAGTTCTGGAGAGAGGAGAAGACGGAAAGCCAGGCATGGAATGAGATATAAAATTATCATTATAGATAATGAGGTACAAAACCTCCAGGCAGTCAAAAGATTTCATTTATATCTGCGCTGTCAAATTACAGGGCGGGGCAGGAAAATATGTTAAATGAATGGCCCTCTGTCAATAACATGATTTAACTGGAATTTAACCATCTCTTTTCTTAGGCTTGGTTTTTTTCCCCCCTTCGTTAGGGATCAGTTCATGTACAAGTCAAAAAAAGGAAAGGAAAACAGCACTGAAACAACCCAAAAATATTTGTAAGCAGCCAGAAAATTTGGATAGCTAACTGTTCAGTGGAGGAGGGAGAAAGGCAGAAAGAGAGAGAGAGAGAGCAGAAGGGAGAGGTCAAAGTTCAGCATGGCAGAGATATGGTTAATTGACTACAACTCTCAGTATTCTCACCATTGCCTGTGTTGTCTAGGACCCATGGATGTTGTAGTCGAATTAAAAGTTGACCAAGCTGAACTGACTCTCCCATTCCTGCTCAACCTACATGTTTAGTTATCCTCAGCAAGGACCTAACTACAGTGGTGCCCCGCATAGCGAGGTTAATCCGTTCCGGATTAACCCTCGCTATACGGAATCATCGCTAAACGGGTAGGGGAAACGTACCTTGCTTACTTACCCGTTCAGCGAGGATTCCCCTTGCCGGCAGCCATTTTCGCGCCCTCGCTAAGCGAGGGCAGGGCACGAAAACGGCTGCCGGCAGCCATTTCTGGGCTTCCGGCGGCCATTTTGGAACCGCCGATCAGCTGTTCAGCGGCTCCAAAATGGCCGCCGCAATACCCGATCTTCGCAATGCGGGTTTTCCCCATTGCGAAGATCGGGTATATTTCCGTATAGCGATCCCGAAAAAGGGATCGCTATACGGAAACATCGCTGTACGGTGCACTCGTTAAGCGAGGCACCACTGTATTCTCTTATTTCTTCTGGATCATCTTGTTAGCATTTATGATTACATTTTAATTTTACTAGTTCGTCACCTTGGAAAAAATCTGTTATTACTGGAAGTCATGATAATAGTAACCATAATAGACCAAAGGTATCACCAGAACAAATCCTTTTAGTCTAGCAGCAAATTCATTCACTGGGTGAATGGATTCCAGTGGAGTTCAAACAGCACCGGGGAGGGCCAAAATCAGCAAAGCAAAAAATGAGCCCAGAGGGCCTTAAACGGACTTGGTAAATCTAGAACCCTGAACGCCTGCTAAGGCAGGAAGCTTGAGAGTGGAAGGGGCGGGATGGCCATCCTGGAAGAGCAGAACATGGCCGGGATTCCGAAAAACAACAAAACTGCACTGCCGAATTTTGTTTCCAATCGCACTGCAGATATTGTTGTTGTTGTTATGCGCTGTCATACAGCAACCCTAGGAAGGAGCCATCTCCCAAATATCCCGTCCTCAGCTGCCCTGCTCAGTTCTTTCAAACTCAAGTCTATGGCTTCCTCGAGGGAGTCAGCCCATCTCATATTTGGCCTCCCTCTTTTCCTGCTGCCTTCCACTTTTCCCAGCATTATTGTCTTTCCCAGAGAAGCTGGGTTTTGCTGAGTGGAGCTTTGGGATCACCTAGGCTAGGACTTTATCATCCGGTTGGCAGCAGGGTTATACTCCACCTTACTAAATGAGACCATGGGGCCACCCGGGCCAGTTTTGTCAGATGGGACTGGCAGTGACTAGCCAGGATCTCAAGAAAGGATCCTACCTCCATAGACTAACTGGGCCCAACCTTATGCAGCTTCCAAAATAAACCAGGACTGGTGTATTCAGGGTCGTAGGTGATTTATGAAAGTCATGGAGATAATCCAAAAGACCCCTTCTTTCTCCCCTCACCAGACAGGCTTTTAGGGAGAACATCTTTCCAAAAAAAAAGTACACTGTTTTCACAAATTTCTCCCTGAACGGCTCCTGGGAACGAAGCATTTTGACCGAAACGTGGTGATTCCCCAGAAAATGTGAGATGACGGTGAAGCTTATGAACTGAATCTGATGCGGTGGTTCCACTTCAATGCTTTTAATGAATCCTGGGAAGAATTCTCTCCCTCCCTCCCTCCCTCCCTCCCTCACACACACACACACACACACACACACACACACACCTTCTTATAATGTGCAGCTGAATGACATGGCTGTGGAAAGCAGGAGGAGAAGAGGACAGCCTCAAGCTTCCTTCCCTCCCTCATTTCCCTCCCTACTCCAGAGGAAAGGAATCTCCCCCCCCCCTTTTCTAAGGCAAGAGTAAATCCATCACAAACCAAAATATGAGACAAGGTGCAACAGAAGATTTCAACCCGCTACAGTGTGCATCACAACTAAACAACAAATTTACAATTTCCTCCATCTCCATCTTTTGCTGTCTTCTACCTGAAAGAGTTAGTAGATTTGGGTGCACTCTTATGAAACCAGAATATCCTTCTCTCTCCCTGGCAGTGCTAGCATTTATTTTATTTTATTTTATTCCCCATTGTTCTCCTTAAAAGGGTCCCTGGGTGGCTTACCTCGGTAGACAACAATGTTCAAATGCTAAAAACCGCAAGCATGCAAATATTACAAAGAATAACATTTTTTAAAGAAAAAGCCACACTGAAACAGTAAACAAAACGAACACCGAAAGCAACAAGGCGCAGCAATTTGTTAAGATATTGCTGTGCCCCTCTCAGATAGCCTGGTTACGAAGAAAAAACACCTTCCTGAAGCTAAGGACTTCACCTGCTTGTGGAAAGAGAGCAAAGTGGGGGCCAGCCTGGCCTCTAGTGGGAGGGAGTTCCACAGCTTGGGAGCAGCGACCAAGAAGGCCCTCTCCCGTGCCCCCACCAAACCTATCTGTGATGATCCTTGCTAGTCTCATTCTTCTGCGTGAAAATGAGAAACTGCAAGATCCTTCTGCCACAAGATGGTGAGACGGCATAAGGGAGCGCTTTCATCCGCAAGAACAATTTTGCACACATTGTATAAAGCCCATTAATTGCTTAAATTTTGCAAAACTAGCAGGGACACGGCCTCATTGCACTTCCCCCCGAAAAACATCAGAAGCATCAGGTGGGGTGTTTGTATTTTTTCAATCAATCAGCCAGTTCTTTTGCACTTTCTCTAGGTGTGTATGCACAAAGAGCAAACAACACCCATTGGCCTTAACTCTTGGCTGCCCTAATGATAATAATGCGCCATCACGTTAATTCTGACTTCTGGTGACCCTTTTCCAGATCTCCCAGGTAGAGACCATTCAGAAGTGGTTTATCATTCTCTTCCTGGGTTGCCCTGGGACTCTGCAGCTTGCCCAAGGCCACACAGGCTGGCTCTACTCACAGGAGGCGCCGTGGGGAATCAAACCCCCAACTTCTGGCTCTTCAACCAGGTTCCTCAACCTTTCTCTCGGTCCTGCCACCTTCACAGGTATGTTTGATGAGGACATAGGAAAGGGCCTTCTCTGTGGCTGCTCCCAGACTCTGGAACTCCCTCCCACACGAGGCCAGTCTGGCCCCATCTTTGCTGTCCTTCTGCAAAAAGGCAAAGACCTTTCTCTTCAGGAAGGCTTTTCCTGAGTGATCATCTGCCTGAGTGGAGTTTTTTTAATGGATGGTTGTACTTTACTACTTTGAATGTGTTTTGGTGTAACTTAGGTAGCCCTCTTGAGAGTCCCCTGGACTGCAAGGAGAACAAACCTATCAATTCTGAAGGAAATCAACCCTGAATGCTCAGTGCAGGGGCAGATCCTGAAGCTGAGGCTCCAATACTTTGGCCATCTCATGAGAAGAGAAGACTCCCTGGAAAAGACCCTGATGTTGGGAAAGTGTGAAGGCAAGAGGAGAAGGGGACAACAGTGGAGGAGATGGTTGGACAGGGTCATCGAAGTGACCAACATGACTTTAACCCAACTTGTGGAAGACAGGATGGCCTGGCATGCTCTGATCCATGGGGTCACGAACAGTCAGACACAACTTGACGACTAAACAACAACAAAAGGTAGCATTACAAGATCACAAACAAATCTCATCTGGCCCACTTAGTGCAATCTTCAGCTGTCACCAAAGGAAAAAAAACAATCTACAAAGCAGAGTGATATAGGGATGAATCCTGCCTTCCCTTAGCTTCGGAAGGCATCTATGAGTAACTAAGGCTTCCAGCCGATGTAGCTCCTCTCTCTCGGGGAGAGGTGGGATTATATATCTTACACCTCCTGAAAGGTGATTTCATGCTTCAAGAAGTAAAGTAAGTTTGGGTCTTGACAATATAAATGCAGATGGCTCCCCTAATGATTGACACCAGAGGTCGCCGGAGAGGCGCTTCGTTCTGGCTCCCAGTCGATCAGGCAGCCGTGCGAATTAACGGCTGTTTGGGAATTAGGAAGTCAAAGTTTTGACAGGCCCGCCTTCCGCCTTGTCTCACTGATGGGGCGAGCAACCAGCGTGAGGTTAGATCCTTTCCAGTCAATTATCTCTTCTAATAGATAGCATGAAAGCCAGTTGACAATCTCAGGCATGCAAACAGAGACGCACTACGGCAAAAAAACCCGTGATTATTGACTAATGTGGAGCTACAGCCTCAACAGCGCAGAGAGCTGTTAATTTCTCAGGGACGTCCGCAATGGCATACGGGCCAATGAAAACTGCCCATCACGGAAGAAGAGTGACCTTTTAATTCAAATATTTCTGAGAGTGCTCAAAGATACTTCATCAGTCTTTGTTAGCACACTAGAACTCGTGACCTTTGCAGAAACCGGTGCATTAGAACAAAACTGCAGTATAATATGAACAATTCCCATTTATGTTCACCCTGGACAAATATTCAGATGAGTGCAACAGAGTGTTCCACTGTCCTTTTAAAAGCAAAGTGTGCTGCTTATACGCTGCCCCGTAGTCATAAAGCACTCGCTCAGTGATTTATAATTTTAATGATGCAGGCTACACTTTGCCCTCCCCTCCCAATTGAGCTGGGTGTTCAATTTACTAACCTCAAGCTAACCACCTGAGTCCAGAATCAAATTCAGGTCATCAGCAGAGTCCTTACTGCAGTACTGCAGTTTAGTCATTTCGCTGCAAGGCTCCTTTAAGGGAAGACGTGAGCTCTAGCTAGTTTTAGAAAGTTCTTAAAAATCATGAGCTGGGCAAAGGTCCCATCCATTATCATGGGGTGCCCATATTTATCGGCATCCTATGAGATACACTCCTGTCCTAAAATTGCTCCCATGCCTTACAGGTTCCATTCCTCCGCTTGGCTTGGCTTGACTTACGGCAACAACATAGCGAAGGAAACTCCTGCAGGCATTTTAATATTGCTTTCATATTTCAGATGATATTCCTAAATGGATCCTTAAAAGCAAAAAAAGACGTTTTATGGTGCCATAATGGAGAAAGCTGAGCCACAGATTGTAAATTCATGTGCTATGCGTCTCCTGGTAGACTCCCTTGGAAAGGAGTGAAGGCCATGCGCGTTCGGTTTGCAGAGGTTCTGGACCGTCCCCTCTTGAACATCAGGTTTAGCAGAGTTGATCTCAACTTACGGAAGGGCCGGGGTCTTGCAAAATAAGATTTCTGTTCTTATCATGTCAATAATGTGAAAATCAGTTGATGGGAACGACTCAGTCTTTCACATGAAAAAAAAAACTCTCTGTGCATCAAGCCAAGCCTTTGAAAGCCATGATGCTAACGTTGCTTAAGCAGAAACTTTGGGAGGCTGATTAAGAGGATGCAAAAGCACTACAGATTTCTCTGGCTTGCTCCCAAGCATTTGACATGCCAAACTTGCACTTACAGTGGTGCCCCGCATAGTGACGATAATCCATTCCGGAAAAATCATCGCTATACGGATTCGTCGCTATGTGGAACAAAGAAGCCCATAGGAATCCATTAAAACACGTTTAATGCGTTCCTATGGGCAAAAAACTCAATGTTATGCGAAAATCCTCCATGCGGCCACCATTTTTGCTGCCCAGTATGCGAGGAAACTGCGCGAAAACACAGCGGGTGGCCATTTTGTTTACCTGGCGGCCATTTTGGAACCACCGATCAGCTGTTTAAAAAACATCGCTATGCGATAATCGGTAAGCGAAACGTTTACCGATCATCGCAAAGTGATTTTTGGCCATTTAAAATATCGCAATGCGATCGCTTTTGCAATCGCAAAAAACACATCGCTATGCGGATTTGTCGTTAAATGACTCGCTCGTTATGTGGGGCACCACTGTATTTTCTGGTGTTACAGCCATTCCCTGTGTAGCAAAAAGCAACCATGTCTGCTTACAGGAGGGAGAGACTAGCTGGAGTACGTGAATTCAAACTTTCGCAGAGATACAATCAAAGGTTCCGGGTGGGCTGGGAGGAATCCGGTGGAAGAAAGCCTGGAAAACCTGAACTAGAAGGTAATTAACTTTAATAGTTACCTTCTAGTTCTCTTTGAAAGTAGTGCTCTTATCACCTATTGGTCAATTTTATTCATTCATTCATTTATTTTGGTAATGAGGGATGTTAGCATTGGAGAAGGCATGAACTGCCAGTTCGTGCCGGTTCGTTTTTCGGCCAAACAGATGTTTGGTGATTGCTGCCAGCCCTGCCTCCTCTGGCAGGCGCCTACTCAGAGGCAGCGCTCAGAGGAGGCGGGACAGGGAAGCCAGGGTGATGCCTCTGAGTGGGCGCCCACCAAAGGAGGTGGAGCTCGGAAGCACCAAACACCTGTTTAGCTGAAAAAAACGAACCGGCACGAACCGATGAGCTGGCAGTTCGCGCCCATCTCTAGTTAGCATTGTTGTTAAATGAGACGAAAATAGACCAGTGGGATGGAAGGTGGAAGATCCGATGTCAAAGAGGGGGTGTGTGAGATCCACTTTGAAAAACTAGTATCTCCTCACCAGAGCCAGGATCTTTACCCTCCCATCTATGAAGCCTTGCTGTCTATACAGCAAACGAAGAAATGGAAAGGAAAAGAAAGGGAAAATGAATTAAAACAATTTTTTTTAAAAAAATCCCAGCACATCTCCCTCAAAAAACATTGTGCCATTGTTTCCTGTGTACAAGGAATCTTGCCAATTGGGCTGTAATTCCGTTATAGGCATAATAGATAAATGGTAGTGTTAGCAAACATTTTTATATAAGCCACTCGGGGATCGTTTGGCAGAAAGTCAAGGAAGCACTCACCGGTACTGTTGTTGTTGTTTTTTTAAAAGGTGGGGAGCAAGAGGAGCAAAATACATTCTCCCGCCCTGAGGGGGATCCTTGCAAAAACGTGATGTTTGCACTTTGTCGGCTGTTGTGTCTTGCATGTGTCTTCAAAAGGCAGGCGATGCTGCCTCCTTTGGCGCATCATGATGGGAAAAAAAAAGGTTTCCCACCTAAATGAATGTTTGCATCGAAACATTATGGAAGGGGTTGATATTATTGCCATTGCTGTTACAAGAGCCAAGCTGCCTTTCCACCTCAGTGGGCATGACCCTGGATCACCTTCAAGGCAAGATGCAACCCTTTCTCTTTTACTGGGTCAGATCCTTGGCCCATCTGACCCAGTACTGTCTATGCTGCCTGGCAGTCATGGTTCTCCAGAGATTCAAATACAGTGGTGCCTCGCTTAACGATTACCTCGTTAAACGATGAAACCGCTATATGATGACTGTTTTGCTATCGCTTTTGTGATCGCAAAACGATGTTTTAATAGGCAAAATTCGCTTCCCAACTATTGGTTCCCTGCTTCGGGAACCGATTCTTCGCTAGATGATTTTTTTAAAACAGCTGATCGGTGACTTCAAAATGGCCACCCACTGTGTAAAATGGCTCCCCATGTTTTTGGATGGATTCCTTGCTTTACAGGCACCGAAAATGGCCACCCCTATGGAGGATTTTCGCTGAGTTATTCAGCCCATTGGAATGCATTGAACAGGTTTTCAATGCATTTCAATGGGATTTTTTATTTTGCTTAACGAGGATTTCGCTCTACAGCGATTTCGCTGGAACGGATTATCCTCGTTAAGCGAGGCACCACTGTAGGTTTTTTTTTCCTTTTTCTCTCCATGAAGATCCCTGATTCAGCCATGATGTGCCCTTTGGATGTTTTGGAGGGCAAATCCCATAATTCTCCCTTCTAGGAGTCCCAGCTGGAGAATCCAGACCTCACAGACACCAAATTTATGTTCACCTGGAAAAAAGGTACAGCTTATCAGGCCTTGGATAAGCCTAGCTTCCTGTTTGAAAAGAAAGTTGTTCAGTGGCTGCTAGGGAACTTCCTTTTCAAACAGGAAGTTAGGCCTATCCAATTCTCAAAGCCTACCAGCTTCTGTCCAGGTGAGCACAATTTTGGAGTTTGTAAGGTTTCGGTCCTGCAGGTGGTCTTCCATCCCTTTACTCGCCACTCCCGACCCTGCTTAGTTTCCACAATCAGACAAAACTGGTCATGTTCAAAATGATGTATGGATCAATTTCATGTTTTCCCCATCCAACCGATGGGGGAAAAAACACAAAATTTGGTATAACACCTCCTAACTGAAATGAAAACCTTCTGCATCCTTACTTCTCCTCTGCCTTAGAAGGTTGAGGGCACCCAGAAGGGAGAAACCTCTTCTGATCATTTCATGGGGAGGCTGAAAGTGACAGCAAATTTTCCCATCTGTATCTCTCTTTAATTCTCTCTCTCTAGCCTGCAAGACTTTTGCACTCCATTTTTCCTTTAATGTCTCTCTTTTAACAGCACTAAACACATGAAAGCATGTAAACAGAGAGCGTCATAAATGACCTGACATGAATCTTCATCAAGAGAAGGATACAAGCATCATCCTGCATCTCAGCTCAGAGTTTTAATTAAAAGCACCAGTTTCCAACAACCACTGGCTTGGAACTGCATATAAATACAGCCAAAGGGATTTTCTTTGGACGATGACGTGCAGTCTTGCCTTTGGTACTCTGTAATCTTCCTTGATTGAAAGTCAGGATGAATACAGGTTTAGAAACATCCATCCTCTCAAAGCAAAAGAAAGAAGATTGGAACTGTGTATAGCATTAGCACTAATACACACAGGCAGTTAATATGAATTAAAGTCATTTATCAGCCTTCTCATTTGCTGGCTGAAGGTACACAGCGGATGGTTTTCAGATCTCTTGGGAACACTGGTTGGGCAACCACAACGTTGTGTGGTGTTCTTGCCACACACTGCATTCAATGGGGCCCAATGAACTTTTTCCAGTAGCGATGTATGGAAGTGAGAGCTGGACCATAAAGAAGGCTGACTGCTGAAGAATGGATGCTTTTGAATTGTGGTGCTGGAGGAGGCTCTTGAGAGTCCCCTGGACTGCAAAGAGAACAAACCTATCCCTTCTAAAGGAAATCAATCCTGAGTGCTCTCTGGAACGACAGATCCTGAAGCTGAGGCTCCAATACTTTGGTCATCTCATGAGAAGAGAAGACTCCCTGGGAAAGACCCTGATGTTAGGAAAGTGTGAAGGCAAGAGGAGAAGGGGACGACAGAGGAAGAGATGGTTAGACAGTGTCACCGAAGCCACCAACATGAATTTGACCCAACACCGGGAGGCAGTGGAAGACAGGAGCGTCTGGTGTGCTCTGGTCCATGGGGTCACGAAGAGTCGAACATGACTTAATGACTAAACAACAACAATGAACTCATCCAGGTATTACTGGCCTACCAAGAATATTGGGAGATGTGTTCCAGAAACATCTGGAAGGCCACACATTGTGCAATCATGTTGGTAGCTGGGTGGCAACCAACATGAGAGAAGAGCTAGATATAGCACATGATTTTTATTTTATTTATTTATTTATTTGATATATTTTAATCCTGCCTTTCTGCTTGAAAGGATCTGAGGTGGCATTGCTGTTGGACTCTATTATTGTCTGAACTGATGGCTGCCACAGTGACAGTCACAATCATCTGATCAAACACAGGCCTAGCCAGGAGACCTTGCAATTGATTTGTTCTATTATTGCACCTTTCTAGATGACATCAGGCCTCAACTATCTCTGGAGGCAGCAATGTTGAAACTGGGGCTGTCCTAACTTGGGCACATCGTCAGAAGGCAAGATTCTCTGGAAAGGACAATAATGCTGGGAAAAGTTGAAGACAGCAGGAAAAGAGGAAGACAAAATACAAGATGGACTCACTGCCTAAAGGAAGCCACAGGGTTGAGTTTCCAAGAGCTAAGCAGGGCAGCTGAGGCCACGATGTTTTGGAGGTCACTTATAGACAACAATTACAGTGGGGTCTCTACTTAAGAACTTAATCCGTATTGGAAGGTGGTTCTCAAGTTGAAAAGTTCTTATGTTGAATCTGCATTTCCCATAGGAATGCATTGAAAACCATTTAATCCGTATCTGCCCTTTTCCGTCCATAGAAACTACAGTGGAACCTCTACTTAAGAACTTAATCCGTTTTGGAATGGTGTTCTTAAGTTGAAACGTTCTTAAGTTGAAGCAAAATTTCCCATAGGAATGGACTGAAAACCAATTAATCCGTTCTGGCTGTTTTTTTGTTATGTAGAGGTGCGTTCGTACATTGAAGCATTAGTTCCCATAGGAACTAATGCAAAGCTGGTTAATACGTACTCTACCACTAGGGGGAGAATTTTTTTTAACCTAAGATGACCTAAGGTTAAAAAAAGAGCAGGAAAGTTTTTTTTCCTGTTCTTATCTTGGATTTCTGTTCTCAAGTAGAAGCAAAATTTAGCAAATGGAGCTGTTCTTAAGTTGGATTGTTCTTAAGTAGAGACGTTCTTAAGTAGAGACCCCACTGTAACGTTCATAGGATGTTCTTCATTCCCACATCTTATTCAGAGATTTTTTTTTTAAAAAAAAAGACACATAAAGCTTTCCTCGGTTAAAATATGTGGTCTTGCACAGCCACATTGAAAGACAACAAAGGGATAATTTCTTTTCAAACAATACAACAGACTAAGTCAACTGAATTCCACAGAGTACGAACGACTGAGCCAGAGGCAATATACTGAGTTGACGTGTGCTCTTTTTAATTTCCTCTTCCACGCTCAGAAACCTCTCTAACTTTTGAGAAAACAAATTAACCAAGCTAGCAGCAACAGCTTATGATTTTTCCCATCAGTATTCTCTCAACCTCTGATGGTCGGAAGTCTCACACCCTCAGAATCCGTTCAGAAATCCTTCTTGGCCAACATCGATCACGGAATCATAGAGCTGAAAGAATCGAGTGGCAGCATAAGCACCTCTATGGGTATTTGTTGGAACTTTTGGATAGCTGAATGCTTTGGGTCTCTAGCTTTGAAGGTTGGGAGTTCGATTCTCCACTGTGCCTCCTTGACAAGGGTTGGACTTAATGATCCATAGGGTCCCTTCTAGCCCTGCAGTTCTAAGGTTCAAAGATTATTATGGGTAGACAAATCTTGCTTTCTCCCACCTTCAGATTTTTTTAAAAAAAAAACATAACTTTTTACCACCAGCATTTTGCTGGTTTGTGCTCGTTCATTTATTGGCTGAACAGGTGTTTCGCACTTCAAAGCCCTGCCTCCTCTGGCAGATGTCCACTCTGGGGCAGTGTCTGGAGGAGGCAGGGCAGGAAAGCCAGGTTGCTGCCTCTAAGTGGGCTCCTGCGGAAGGAGGCGAGATTCTGAAGTGCTGAACTCATGTTTGGCCAATAAACAAACTGGCAAGAACTGTTGAACCCATCTCTAAATACAGTGGTGCCTCTCATAGCGAGGTTAATCCGTTCCGGATTAACCCTCGCTATGTGAAAACATCGCTGAACGGATCAAGAAAACCCATTGGAACGCATTAAACATCGTTTAATGCGTTCCAAATGGGCCGAAAACTCACCATTCAGTGATGTTTTCCTATGGCCGGCAGCCATTTTCGCGCCCTCCACTCGCTTACTGAGGGAGAGAAAATGTTGCGTGCGGCCATTTCGGGGCTTCCGGCGGCCATTTTGGAGCCGCCAAACAGCTGATCTGTGGGTCGCAAAGCGAAGGTCGGTAAGTAAAATGCTTACCGACCTTCGCTATGCGAGTTTCACCCATTGGGGCCATCACTTTGCGATCGCAGTTGCGATCGAAAAAACCCCTCGCTATGCGGATTCGTCATTCTACGGTGCGCTCGTTAAGCGAGGCACCACTGTACTATATATTGCATGGTTTCTGGGTCCCTCTACAGGCCAGTTCTGGTAAATACACCCTGGAAATATGTATAAATATTTATGTGTATTTCTGGGTTGTTTTATTCAATATTTTCAGGCAAAGGATAAGTGAATCAGCAGATACTGATACCATGGACAGAGGGATCCTACTGTACTGGAGTGAAGACTCGGAGGTCTCTTCCCCTTTAGTCTATCTATTTCAAAAGCAATTGATGGGTTTCCCCTGAGTCACTCTCTTCTGTTTCATACAGACATCAGCAATGAGTTAATTTTCATTCTACATTTGACTCCAAGGTTTGAACTCCCGTTTTCTGAAAGCCAGGAGGTATGGGTGACTCCCATGGGCATGCATAGCTTTCCAGAGTTTTAAAATTGCAACTCAGAAAGGACAGGTTTCTAAAGAACAGAATAGAACATTTTGCAAATAAAACATAGCTGAGGGTAGTAGAAAGGACATTTGGAATGTGTTAGCGCTGAAACTAAAAAATCTTTAAGCATGCTAGGACTATTTTAGCTCTCGCTGTGTGTGTCTCTCTCTTTTTTGTCTGCCATACATTGCTCTTTTTTTGCATTCAAGATCTATAGTTCTATAATTGTTTTTCAATCACTTAATGGATTTTTAATGAGTAGTGTGGTTTAATTGCTTTTTATATTGCAGAGTTTTGAAATTTTGTTTAACTCCTCTTAGCTGCACAGCAGAAGTGCAGGGGCTCATCACGAATTAGCCTCAAGTTCCCACGTTTAGTCCACCCCTTTTTCTCATCACTGGCTTTTGCAGTCTCAGTGACTCACTCTGAGACATAAGTAAGAGAAAGAGTAAAAGGTTTCAATTACTTACAGCTGAACACGAAGAAAACATGGCTGCTTGCAACTCAGACTGATTGACTCCAATAGGCAAAGGAGAAGGGGGGAAGCTCTTAGCAGAGAGGCATGGGTCTCTTTGAATTGGAATTGGAAGCAGAAAAGGAACAATTTGTTAGTGCTGGATAGACTGGCAGTCACACCAGCCCAAAAAGGTATCTCCAAGCCACACCTACTAGAGGCAGCATGCGAGGTTTCAATACAGTGGGGTCTCTACTTAAGAACGTCTCTACTTAAGAACAATCCAACTTAAGAACAGCTCCATTTGCTAAATTTTGCTTCTACTTGAGAACAGAAATCCAAGATAAGAACAGGAAAAAAAACCTTTCCTGCTCTTTTTTTAACCTTAGGTCATCTTAGGTTAAAAAAAATTCTCCCCCTAGTGGTAGAGTACGTATTAACCAGCTTTGCATTAGTTCCTATGGGAACTAATGCTTCAATGTACGAACACACCTCTACATAACAAAAAAACAGCCAGAACGGATTAATTGGTTTTCAGTCCATTCCTATGGGAAATTTTGCTTCAACTTAAGAACGTTTCAACTTAAGAACACCATTCCAAAATGGATTAAGTTCTTAAGTAGAAGTTCCACTGTAGTTTCTATGGACGGAAAAGAGCAGATACGGATTAAATGGTTTTCAATGCATTCCTATGGGAAATGCAGATTCAACATAAGAACTTTTCAACTTGAGAACCACCTTCCAATACGGATTAAGTTCTTAAGTAGAGACCCCACTGTAACTTCAACATTGTAATAAATAAATAAGCTCTGTCTGCTTCTTACAAGCAGTTCAATGGAGGGACCCAGCATATATCTTCAAGGAGACTTCACAGAACTTGCTAAGGAGCAAAAATTGAACGTCTTCTGCCTTTCCTCTTGGTTATACTCAGAAAACACTACATCAAATGCTGAAGCTGGAGACAGACATTTCAGTTGTATGTGCTTTCAGCTTTTACTTTTTCTAATGTCTATCTTTTAACTCTATTATATAAAATTGATTCTCACCCACCCATCTTGGTGGAACTGTTTTTTTCTACTCTAAAAGCCAACAAAACAAGTTCATCCAGAAAGGTAAATTTCATCTCCCCCCCCTTAAAAAAAAACCACCAATTTTTGAAAGTCAGAACAGCAGTTCTTATTGATTGGTTGATTCTGCAGTTCAAAAAAAATATTTGCTTTCATTTAGTTTAAAGAGCAGAAGAATGGTGTGGCAAACAGGAGCCATCTTCCCTTAGGGTAGCTGCTCTGGCTTGGGCATCAACCGAAATAAGGTATTAAAAGAAATGAAAGTGGCCCACGAGGTCTGACATTTGGGTTCTGCTGTACGATGGTTTTAAAATGCCAAGGGGAAATGGTCGTACATTTCTGACCCTTGTAACAATCCATTCATATCCAGGGGATTACAGTGAATTTCCTTCGTTGCGTTTGTATAACCTCAAATATTATTTATGATTCTCTGCTGGGGAAGAAGAAGAAGTCAAAGGTGCTAGAAGAGGAATCTTAGAACTTCAGAGCTGGAAGGGACCCTGCGGATCATCCAGTCCAGCCCCTGTCAAGCAGGCCCCCGTGGGGGAATCGAACGCCCAACCCCGATACCTAAACCGCTGAACTATCCAGCAGTTCAAGAAAGGATCGTGTGTGTGATGAGTGACGTCTCTCAGCATTGACATGCACAGCTAGGGACAGAATGAATTTACCTTCGGTAAAGAAGTAACATCTGCAAAAAATTGTTTGCAGAAACAAAACCTGCTTTACCTTCTGGAATTTAGGGGGGCATGTACCCCCTGAGAGACTTCCTGCAGGTCTTCAGGCCAATCCAGAGTCACCCAAACTAAAGAAAGAAAGCCTTAAGTAAAAATTATCTTAAAATACCTATTCCTGTTTCCAAGCAAGACAAGCTTTGCTCGGGGGTGGGGGGTGGGGATTCTCTCTGTCCCGCCCGCCCGCCATGCCTTTCGGGCCAAATAGAGCCTATGTAAGGTGCAGGGGGTAAAGATATTTAGTCCCTGAGATGCCAGACTTGCTAACTTTATCGTTTAAGGCTCACATCTATATTGAACTGAGTTTATTCCCCTTTTTTAAAAAAAAGATGAGTGTGAATAGAACATATTCTTTGTGATTTGTCCTAATATGTTGTGTTGATTCAGTCTGTGGAAATGCAAATTTCAACCTAAGCTGGGGACAAATTCAGGGTATTCTTCTCATCCAGCCTGGAGAGCTTTCCTCCTCCCACAACATCTGTAGTTGCCCTTGAGCAAGATACACTTCCTTGCAGAGTGTATAACAAGCTAGGGAAAACAGGGGATAGGAGCAGTAGTCGAGCACTTTTGATGGAGGAAACTGAACATAAGAAGGAAAAGAGCAGGTTAACCCTCACTCATCGATCTTCACTCTCTTCTGGTGGAAACCCCTACGTTGAAGCAGATAAGATTGAAGACTTATGCAGCTTCTTTCCATTACAGTGGGGTCTTGACTTGAGAACTTAATCCATATTGGAAGGCAGTTCTCAATTCAAAAAGGTCTCAGGACAAATCTGCATTTCCCATAGGAATGCATTGAAAACCATTTGATCCGTATCTGCTCTTTTCCGTCCATAGAAACTAATGGGAAGCTGCTATTCCGCCTTCGACCACTAGAGGGGGATATTTTGTTTCTTTTTTTCTCAGGTCAAGAAAGGTTCAGGGAAGGCAGGGAAAACACAGTCCAGGCAGGACAGTGGACCCTTGACTTAAAGAATTAATCCGTATTGGAATAGTGGCTGCAGGTCAAAAAGTCTGTAGGTCAAGTCTCCATTGAGCTACAGTGCATTGAAAACCGATTAATCCCGTAACAGGCCATTTTTGTTCCATTTTGGTTTTTTTTTCTGGTCTGTAAGTCAAATCTCAGTCTGCAAGTCAAATCTAAATTTTGCGGCCAGAGAAGTCTGTAACTCAAAAAGTCTGTAAGTCAAGCCGTCTGTAAGTCAAGGGTCCACTGTATTGGAAACCAGCATGTAAACCCTTGCTTGTTTCATCTTGCGTGCATGGAGGAGAGACTGGAAATATCTTTTCCTTATAACGTTCCATGGCCCTCTTGACCAGGTAAAAGAGCATGAAGGGAAATGACGTTTGGTGCAAATTTGCAAAATTTGCAAAAAGTTTGCAGATTACACAAATGGCACTTCAATGCAATTTGTGCAAAACAGCTGGGTTTGTTGTTTCGTTGTGTGGCCTTTTTGAAACCCAAAGCAACTGAAGTGTGTGAGATGCATCCTTTTTTCAACCATCTGCCAGATGTTCTCTCATTGCTCTGTGTGTGCACATTGCTTCACCAAAAGACACAGTTTTGCCCAGGAGCAGATTGGGCAAATTGTGGGGGAGGGGGATAGTTTATTTGTCTATATTATTTAAAATCTTTTTACCCTGCCTTTTTCCTCAAAGAGGACCCAAGGTGGCTGACATCACTAAAAGACAAGATTTAAAGCTGAAAACACTAAATATCCAAATATTTGAAAAGATCAAAACAAATGGCACACGAAGTGTGAGACCTGAAAATTCCTTGCGAAGGTCTCTTGCGGCAGCCACAATGGATATGAACAGATGTGGGAGTGAACCACAAAAAAATGGTGGTTCGCGGTTTGTGGCTATCCAAACTATTTTAAAAGAAAAGAACTGTGAACCAGTTTTTTTTTTAAGTTAATGGTTTGGGTCGGTTCAGGTTCGTCAATTTTGACAAACTCAGACCGACCTGAAACAACAAACGAGCAATTTTTAATGAACTTCCCGGTTGATTTTTTTTTAGTTCGTGCTCATCTCTAGAACTGAGCTAGTATTCTTTGCATCGTATGGTGAACACTGATTTTTCAGAATTCCAGATTTCATGGAGAGTCTTCACACATAATGCAGGCTCTTGTGTTTGGTCTGTTACTGTCCATGTGACGAGAATAATGATGGAGGAAGAAGCATTTCACCCGTTCTGTTTCTTCATATAGTAACCTGTGTGTCTAAGTGTGTGCGCGCCATCAAAATTAATTCTAACTTTTAGCACCCCATTTTCAGTGGTTTCCAGATAGACGATATGCAGAGGTGGTTTACCTTTTTCCTTTTTTGGAGGGGGGTGCCCTGGGACTGTGCAGCTTACCCAAGGCCACCCAGGCTGGCTCTTCTCCCGAGAAGCACAGTGGGGGGAATCGAACTCCCAACCTCTGGCTCCACAAATGCCTAAACCGCTGAGCTATCCAGCCATTTTTACCCCACCCTCAGTGTCTGAACAGGTCTTGAGATTCCTCAAGAGCAAGACTCAGAAAATGGTGGCCATCACTGATAGGAAGGAAAGTCCAGAGCACAGAGTGCTGTCCTCTGAAGAGGCCAGCCACAGAGACTGGGGAAACGTTAGGAAGGACAACCTTCAGAACACTGCCAAAGAGCCCGAAAAACCCACAACAGCCAAAAGTCCTAGCTGTTTCCATGTTCAGCTACAGCACATGTTTTCCAGCTGAACGGAGGGGAAAGGCAGAGGAGGGCAAGAGAAAAGCAAACGTTGTGGGAAAGCTTTGCACTCAAGCCACCATGAAGGACAAAAAAAGTGCTACAACTGATGGTGTTTTGGTGCTCTGTGCCACGGAGAAGCAGAGGTAAGTATGCTGGAGGTTTTGTGTTTGTGTGATGTGTGTGTCTTTCTTCTGCCCCCCCCCCTCACCTCCTGTCTTTCCCCCTAAGTGATCTTGAAGTGAAATGAGATTGATGCCGCATACATTATGCAAAAGTGGACGGATTGATTTTGTAGGTCACACACTTCCCAAAGACCCATTAGGGGGCTTCCTTTAAATAATTAAGCACGCCACTCTGCCAAGCTAATCTGCAGCGCTGTGCCTGTCTGACGCAAAATCGCTGCCACCCCTAATTGCGCGAGAGCCAGCCAAAGCCATTCCTCAAAGTTTGCTTTCCGACGAAGAAGACGGATTTCTGCAACGCGCTTGCAACCTGCGCTGGTGACCTTCGAACAACCAAAGACAAAAAAAATTGCACTTTTTGAACAGCCTTATGACATCAGCCTTTAGAAGAGGGTCAGAAGAGGAGTGCTGGTTGCTGGACTACAACATCCATCATACCTGGCCACAGGTCCTGTTGTTTGGGGCTGATGGGCCCTGGAGTCTAACCTGAGCTTCACCCGTTGCTCAACCCTGCTTTCAGTCTTTAAAATTATTTTCCCTTGTCCTTCTCATGTGGATGCTCATGATTGCAGCTTGATGATGATGGTGATGATTTTTTTCCCTCTGTGAGCTCTACTCACTACATGTGGCTTTCTTGCTTTATCCCCACAACAGCCCTGCGTTGTAGGCCAGGCAGCTAGAGAGTGACCAGTTCAAGGTCATGGATTTCATTTCAAAAGTACGGTCTAGAACCCAGATCTATTCCACTGATATTCTTGCTCCAGGAACTCAACATTGTCGTCCCTAGTCACCTGCACCTTCAAATTGCCATCAAGTTTCTAGTCCTTATGACCATGCTACTTATCCCGAACATGTGAGCTGCTGAAATCATAATATTAATGAACTCTTGGGGCTGGCATGGAGATGTCGTGATGAGCAGACCACTTGAAGTGTTAGGCTTGATTGTAATTAATAGCCATCAAGGGAAGGAAGAATGATTTGTGTACAATGCCTTGTGTGGCAGGTTCTCACACCTCCAGGGTCTCAATTTAGACATCTCCCATCCAGCACTGCTGCTTGCTATCTCTTGAACGTATGAGTTGCTCATTGCACCCTACATTTCCTTCTGGGAGCTCCAAATGGGGTCCATGGCTCTCCTCCATCCTACAGCAGCCCTGCAAAGTAGACTAGATTGAGAGGATGCCCAGCGTGAGGTCACCCATTGAGTTCAAGCCTTAGTGGGGATCAAATGTAGATTTCTCACTTTCCAGCCCACCACTCCAACTTGAACATCCTGCCTGCTTTCATTGGGCACCGCAGAGCTGTGATTTTCATCAGGAAAATAGCAGGGGAGGAAAGGATTGACCCTCCTCTCCTGTGCCCCCAACCCAGACAAAATCTCCTAGCGCCACAATGACCCTGAGATCTTGAGAAGCTGGTGACTCTGATGTGGTGGGCCAGGGAATCTACCCCGGGTTTTAGTATGAACTTTACAGGATTACATGCATTGCTGAACCCTATCCCCAAAAAAGGTTCAGGACCTTGGATAGCTGCTTTAAACTTTGGACTAAAAGCCTGCACGGGGTCACTGCCTTTGTGACATCAGACCTTTGCCCCATCATCTCTGGTGGCTATTAATAATTTCAAACAAACCACAGTATTTCCATTTGATGCAGCGTGGGTCACATCTAGCACGGTCCTCAGTCATGAGAGGGGGGAAAGGAGCAGAGGGAACACTTCAGAGACCAGACCTCAGTGTTGTTCTTTGACCTTTAAACTTGGTCCTCTGAAACCAAGTTTAATGATGCAAAAAATAAACCGTTTATGCAAAGCTGCTCAGTTGGCACAGTGTAAAAAGGTTATACTCTTTAGCTTTCGGAAAACCAGTAGATCCCAACCTTGGATCCCCAGCCATGCTTGGACTACAACTCCCAGAAACCCTGGTCAGCGCACAGCGAGTGGTGAAGACTTCTGAGAGCTTTAGATCGAGAACACCTGGCTTGCCCGAGGCTGGGAACCACGGATCTAACTGACCTCAAAAAAAATATTCTTTGGTCAATAACGGTGGTCAGTTACAGTTCAAGAACACCGAGGGAAACAAGGTTGGGAACCACTGTCCTAAACGTAGGATAGAATACATGGGATTCTTTGTAGAATTAGAAAACATTTCCCCTTTTCTTGGTGGGGGGGCGACTATAATCATGGAATCATAAAGCAAAAAATCATAGAAAAATTTAATGGGAAGGAGCCTATAAGGCCACCGATTCCAACCCCCCAGTCAAGGCAAGGATCCGAATCAAAGCAGATCTGACAGATGTTTGTTGAATTTTCTCTTGAATGTCTCCAGTGCTGGAGCGCTTATCACCTCCCCCTGAGGTAACTGGTTCCATTGTCGTACTGCCCTAACAGTTATGAAGTTTTTTTTCCTGATATTCAGCCTAATTCTGACTTCTTGTACCTTGAAGCCATTTCTATGGGCCCTGCACTCTGGGATGATTGAGATAAGATCCCTTCTATGTAGGAATACATTTCAAGTATTTGAAAAATGCTATCAGATCTCCCTTCCATCTTCTTTTCTCGAGGCTAAACATGCCGAGTTCTTTCAATCTTTCCTCACAGAGCTTGGATTCCAGCCCTCTCATCAATCTTGTTGCCCTTCTCTGAACTTGCTCCAGTTTGTTGGCATCCTTTTTGAAGTGCGGTGTCCAGAATTGGACACGGTGCACTAGATGAGGCCTAACCAGTGCTGAATAGAGGGGGGGGCAGTACCTCGCAGAATCTTGAGACTAAACTTCTATTAATGCATCCTAAAATAGCATTGGCCTTTTTTGCAGCCACATCACACTGCTGGCTCACATTCAACTTTTGATCTACAATAATTCCAAGATTCTTCTCACTTGTAGTATTACAGAGCCAAGTATCCTCCGTCTTCCAATGTCTTCCCAGCAGGGTGGGTTATGGGAGTTGTGGTTCCAAAGTCTTTTCCCTTCTGCCATTATTGTATACACAAAAGCCACTGCAGGGTTTTCGCCCTCTCTGTTTGCACAGAAAGAGCACACACACAAACACACATGGTAGAGCAAAAGTCCTCCAACACAGTCACTGTGAGCCTTTCCTCATTAAGGGAAACAACTGTTCAAGTCTCCCTGGGCATAACTAAAGACAAAACAAAGACAGATGGTTTGCCTTCAAGTATTTGAACTGGGAATCAGCAGCTTCCACTCTCTCGTTCTTTTTAAAGATCCTTAGCTGAACGACAGCAAGCAAGCAAGAGTTTGCCCCCAAAAGGGGGAGGCAACTCTTCTCCTGAACATCATCCATTGATTTCTCCAAACCGATTCAAGTCCATGTAGACTCACCAGACCCCTTGCATTGATTGCAACTGGAATGGACAAGCATCAGGCTTAAGGGACCTTATGTGAGCTTTTTATTATTATAAACTTCAACATCCTTTACCAGAAACCTGGATCAAAAGATGCCTTTCACTCATAAAACAAATTAAAGTTCAAGAGGTTTGGTTTGGTTTGACTAGGAGAACTAAATGGAGCTCACCATCCTTCTAACCAAAAACACAATCCATTCTTGGTTTTGGCTGGAACTTAGGGAGTGCCTGTAAAGTTCAGACAAAAAATTCTGGCGAGATTCAACATGGTTTAGGCATCTGGCTGCAGAGCCAGATGTTGGGAGTTTGATTTCCCCACTCTGCCTCTGTGACAGAGGCTGAACTCAATGATCCACAGGGGCCTTTCCACCTCTGCAGTTCTAAGATGATTATGAGATAACATCCCTACAAAACCATGCTGGTCAGTTTCCACCAATCCTTGGTGGAAACTGACTGGGAAACAGAAAACTGACCATGGAACAGGAAAAAGCTACTTGTTGCTGGCAACGTTAAGTAACCTGGAGTTGGAAATCCTTCCAACCTATCTGTAGCATCAGATCCCCATATCTGGGTGGTCAGAAGGTGAGAAAGAAGCCAGAATCAGCCTTAGTGGTCCCAAATAATTCTGGTTCCGTCCATTTCTTCTTGGTCTCAATCAATGTCATTGCAGTACAACTCCTTAATGCCTATCATCTAAACCAGTGGTTCCAGCCTTGGGTCTCCAGAGGTTCTTGGACTACAACTCCCACAAATCCTAGCCACCACAGCTGGTGGTGAAGGATTCTGGGAGCTTTAGACCAAGAACACCTGGGTTATCCAAGGCTTGGAATATTCTTTGGTTGGTAAGACATCATGCATCCTCCTCCTATTTGTATGTATTTATGCATCAGAATTTTTGTCATGCCTTTCCTTCCCAAACTGGGAGTTCACAATTTTATTTTCTTTCAACCCCAAGGCCCAGAATCTTCCCTCCTCGCTAGCACGACCGGAGGCCAGGCTGGCTGGCGGATGATGGAACTTGTTGTCCTGAAAGGCCACTTTCCGGAGCTTATGGAAATGTCACACGAGGCTGTTGTGTTGCTCAAGGTGGAACTGGAGCTGTATAGAGCAGCAAGGAGCAGAGCCAAGCGTCAAGAGTTCAAATCCTCGCTGTGAAGCTGGGAGAGGGGCTGGCCAAGATGGCCTTCAGAGCCTTCCGAGTTGAGTGCCCAGCTGTCTGGATGGCCCCAAGCAACCAACGTAGTTGTCCCAGAGAGTCCTTAGAAGAAGAGATCGGTGAACCACTTCTGAGCACTTTATACTCGGAAAACTCTACGAGGGAGGGCTTAATGGCAGATAAAAATTACAATTATTAGAAGGAATGGAGCATGCAAGCTGAGACTCTGCTATTCAAACGGCGGTTCAACTGTGAGATCTAAATCAAACTAAAGCGGCTTCTGTTTTCTTTTTTGCTGCTCAGCTCAAACAGGGCTGCTTCTGTATGTGATTCCTGTACAACTCCAAATCACCCCTGTCGTTCCTGCCAATGATAATAAGATTAAAAGATTAATATATAAAAAGCATTGAGCCGGGCTTGAAAGAAATGAGGTCGTTGTGCTGTATCGCTTCTTACAACCTTGTAACGATGTTCTGATGTCCTTTTCGGCATCTTTGAGGCTGTACAAACTTTATTTCTTTCTCCCAAAGAAGAGAAGAAATTAATCAATAGGGTAGCTTCCTTTTTCATTCAAATGCTCCCTGTTCAGACACTGATAGAAAGTAGGCTTCTGCACTCTCTCCAGACAACTGTGCGTAAACAAACCGAATCGGGGACGTTTCATTGTTTTTTTTGAGGGTGGAGCGGAGTCCAGAGGCATTAACGGCATCAGCCCTTCACAGATCCCTCGTATTAAATTCTGTATTCATGCTTCCCAATTCAAAGTAGGGAAAGAGAATGGAAAACACTGGAAGACAAAGTATGCTGTTTATCTTAGAAAGGAACCTGCCTTCCCTTTCCTGCTACAAAGTCATCGGTTAACTTGCAGAAGTCATGCGGTGGCACCAGCATTAATTTCAGATGTAGGAAAGGAGAAAGGCAGGGACAGAAATAAAGGAGAAGAGAAGAGGTTGCCTGCATTGCCCTTTTAAGAAAGACGCAGAAAGGAGGGAGCCCATTGCCCTTTTAAGCTCCCTCCTTCACTCCCTTGCTAGTGACTGCTTAAGGAAGCCACTTGGGGAAAGAGTGGGAAACAGAGAGATAATAATAAATTACAGCACCCAGCTCTGCAAACAGCTTCTGGTGCCCTTTTTGGTACTAAAAAGGTAAAGGTTTCCCTTGACATTTAGTCCAGTCATGTCCTACGCTAGGGGGCGGTGCTCATCCCCATCTCCAAACCGTAGAGCCAGCGTTTGTGCGAAGACAGTTTCCATGGTCATGTGGTCAGTGTAACTAGACACAGAATGCTGTTACCTTCCCACTGAGGTGGTACCTATTTATCTACTCACATTTTAACATGCTTTCGAACTGCTAGGTTGGCAGGAGCTGGAACAAGCGACGGGAGCTCACTCCGTCACGTGGATTTGATCTTCTGACCTTGCAATCCAGAGGCTTCTGTGGTTTAACCCGCAGAGCCACCACATCCCATCTTTTTGGTACTAGCACCATTCATTCTATGACTTCACCATGACATCTGCAGAAGTCAGGTATTCAGAGAGTACTGAAAACACACACTTACCTTTGTGAATCTGGGATGGTTCTGAATGTCTCCAAGATAGGTCAGTCTCAATCTGTGCTTCATTCAGTCATGAAGCAATTAGGAAGGCATCCGCACCTCCTTAATAAAATGCTTCTTCAATGAGGAGTCTATGAGAGCATTAAAAAGAGGTGGTGCTGAGGAGTTACATCCTAGAGCTCCTAGCACCCACATCCACAGCATGCCTGGCGGATCTGGGATTGATAACACCCTAACATCTGGCCAGAGGTCTATCAAACCCAGCCTCTTGCTTCCAGTAAGGTCTAGCTAGATGCACTTGGGAATCACAGAGTTAACAAGGAACTTGCACGTTTTCAAATCCTGCTCCCCCTTGCCCACGCTCAATGCAATCACAGCATCCTTGACAGACAGAACTGTTGTTTGACCGCAACCTCTGAACCAACTTAGATCTTCTATTTTCTTTAGATATCGAGAGATAGTGATCAACCATGGATCTTCTCTGCTTCAGGCTAAACATATCCAGTTCTTTCAGCTGCTCCTCACAGTCAGCCTCAATGAGTTATCTTTCTTTGAAGCGAAACAGGAACAGCGACAACAGTGTTGTGACAATTGAGCTTTGCCCAGGACCAAAGATTTTGCTGCTCAACACAATGGACAAGACAACACCACCTTCTTAGGCCACATGTTATTGCTAACTGGACTAGCAAGTCAGTGAGACAGTAGCCCTCCACCTCGTTAGCTCAAGGGGCGCAGGAAAGGCAATGTGGCACAAGCAACTCTACAATCTAGCACAGTGGTCCCCAACCTTGGGCCTCCAGATGTTCTTGGACTTCAACTCCCAGAAATCCTGGCCAACAGAGGTGGTGGTGGTGAAGGCTTCTGGGAGTTGTAGTCCAAGAACATCTGGAGGCCCAAGGTTGGGGACCACTGATCTAGCAGATGGGAATGGTAAGGAACAGCTAGGAGGGTTCATGCTCCACAGCATTTGCTGAATCAGGCGGTTGCCTCATTCCGCCTAAGGGCAGGGCCAGCCCTGGGACTGCTTTTCCTCGGAAGGTCCTCTAGTCCCATTTTGGTTGTACATTGGCTATAAGCCAGAGAAGACGATGCCGAGACCCTTCAAATTTTGCTGGATTACAACTCCTGTCATCTCTTGCCACTGTTTTTGATGGGAGTGTTAGTCCAACAGCATTAGTAGAGACACCCAGTTCCCCTCCTCCACACTACGTTTTCCACTCCACCACTCTTCCAAGGCTAAAGAATCATGTGATGTGGGAGAAAACTCTGCCAAGTGTTTGTTTTGGCTGCATCTCCCTGAAAGCCACAATCATTGTCACCAGCGGTCAGATGGCCTAAGAGTTTCTGTGAGTTGTGCTTGTTGACTGGAAGATTCTGGCAGTTGTAGTCCAGAAAAGTAACTTGTCCAAGGTTTGCTGTGGAAACAAGTCTTTGCGCCTGTTAGCTGACCGGATAGCTCAGTGGTTTAGGTATCTGGCTGTGGATCAAGAGGGTTGGGAGTTTGATTCCTCCTCCTGTACCTCCTCAGAGTAGAACTAGCCTGGGTGGCCTTGAGCAGGCTGCACAGTTCCAAGGCGCCCCCAGAAGAAAGGAATGATAGCTGGCTGGATAGCTTGGTGGTTTAGGTACCTGCGTTGGGAGTTTGATTCTCTGCTGTGCCTCCTGCAAGTAGAACCAGCCTAGGTTGCCTTGGGCAAGCTGCACAGTCTCCAGGATGACCCCTAGAGGAAGGGAAGGGTAAAGCACTTCTGAGTACTTTCTACCTGGAAAACCTGGGAAAGGGTGTCTGTAAGTCAGAGTTGACTTGACAGCACATCATGATGAGGATGAGGATGATGACAATGATGACGACAATTATGATGATGACAATGATGATGATGATGACCAATGATGATGCCCTCAAAAACTAATGACCCCCAAACCTAGAGCCCCAGATATTCTTGGGTTCCACTACCAGATGCTTTGACCATGGGTAGTGGTGACTAAAGCTTCTGGGAATTGTAATCCAAGAACATCTGAAGCCTTCGGTCTGGAGATTCCCTTGCTTCATATTGCTGAAGTGGAAATGGACACAGAAGGCTCACTTTCTTTCCCCCTCCTCTTCAATATGATATCTTTGCCTCTTCCAATCACCGCACCTTCCACTTGTGATTTTCTTCTTCTTCTTCTTCTTGCGATACAGCTATAGATCTTTCTCTGCAAATTGCACACCCCATTTAACTTTAGAAGGTGTTTTCATTCCGAGACTTGTTTGTATGTCAGGCCAGAAAAAGACCTACAGCAAATTGCAGGGACCGATTCTCGTCTGGAACATATCTGCTCGGCTGCGCGGGCTTGAAAAGGAGCACTGCTAATTTGCCCGGCGAGAATCCGGGACCTAAGTAGCAATTTATGGCAGGAAAGCTCTTCCCTGGCTATAGAAAAGAAGGGAAATAGATTTCCTCTTTCACATACCTGCTGCGGGAGGCATAAGCCACTCAGCGGTGATTCTGGAAAGAGCCAGACAGACTATCATTTCAACCGAGCACACAGAGATCTTTCAAAAGCCAAATTGTACGGCCTCTCCCCCCCTGAACCCCCCCACCCAGCGCCTGACACCTTTCCATTTTGGAATCGGATGGCTTGCAGTGCTAGTTATAAGTGACCAATCACTTTCTCAAACATGCCCAGCTGCGAAAAGTCATCTACATTCACCTTCCCAGGAATACATGTTCTATTTTTAAGGAGGAAACGAGCAGGGGCACAAGTCAATGTGAATTTTCCTGCTCATATCCTTTTTTCAAAAAGAAGCAGCAGCTCACGTCTCTGTTTAAGGGGGGGGGTAGCTTTTTAGTTGCAAGAGTTTTGAATTTCTGGTTAAATTCCTCTAACTGTTCAGCAGAAGTGCAGGGATCCACAGAGTTAAGTTCCTTAGAGTAGGCCATTCCTTTTTGGTCCTCACCTGCGCACTTAACCGTCTCAATAACTGACACGTGAAGTAGAAAGAATAAAAACTGTTTTCTTTACTTACAGATCAAACAGCAAGCAAACAAAACGTGGCTGCCGGCAGCAACAGGCCTCAAGAGACTCACTGCCTGCTTCTAACTAAGAGAGGAGAAAAATAGCAGAACAGAGAGGTGGGGCTCTCTTTGAATGAGGGAGGGAACAACTGGATAGAGCTGGATAAATTGACAGTCACCCCAACCCAGAAAGGTCCTTCTCAGCCAAACCTAGTAAAGGCAGCATGCGAGGTTGCAATAACTCCAACCTCTTCTCCTTCTCTCTGAACTCCATTGAGGGATACATCCCCAGCAGTGAAGTGCCCAGTTCATAGTTTCAGGTGAGAATTCTTCTAGGTTGGGTTGATTCACAGCCAGTCCACTTTCATTTGGGCCAAAGGAAATTCAAAATTCATACATCGTGGAATTGCTCTTCTACTCTACCTCTTGGCCACAGCGTGAATCCCCAACTAAAGTATCTCTGATCCACAATCTCCAGCCATCTAAATATGGCTTTAAAACCTGCTGCGACAGAGAAGTCTCTACATTCTGGAGCAAACAGTCATACTGTTGAATGCCTCCTGCCATAAGGAAGTTTTTCCCAATGTTCAGTCCAAATCTCCTGTCCTATAATGTAAATCCACTGGTTTGGGATCCACCCCACTGCTGATGCAGAAAACAAGCTTGTTTTACCTTCCCTGTGACAGCCTTCCAAATATCTTTTCTAGTTAAGAGTTATTAATGATAACTGCTTTAGCTGAGATCTTTTTAAATGGCTCTGTTGTGACATCATAATTGATTCATTTATGTTTTGCTGATTGAAACCCTGTTGCTTTGAGTAGCTAGGCACAACAAGACAAGTTATCAGGAAGCCTGATGTAACTTGCACAGGTGTAAAATAATACTGAGGGCCAGGACAGGATCCTGCAGCCTCCCACTTGTCATTTCTATCCAGGATGAGAATCATAATATGCTCCATGGGCGGTGTCTGTCAACCAATGAAAAATTCACCTTCCCTTAATTTGAATAATAATAGCATGGGGGCCCTTGCTGAAATCAAGATATACAACATCCACCAAATGCCCATGATCTACTATACTTGTAAGTGTATTTGAGAGACAGATTAGTCTGGCATTACTTGCTAACCCACTGGTTCCTAGCCTTGGACTAAAACTCCCATAAGTCTTTGGCCAGGATTTCAGAGAGTTGTAGTCTAAGAACATCTGGAGAACCAAGATGGGCTAAACAGGCAATCCAATCATTCATGGCCCTTACTCAGCGGGGGAATCGAACCCCCAGCCTCTGGCTCCCCAACCGGAGACCTCAACCATTGAGCTATCCAGCAGTTCCAAGTGGCTGCAGAAAGAGGGGAGAATGCATTTTAAAATACTGTCCCTCCCCCAGGGATGTTAGCACGTCTTTGGTACCAAGTGCCCCATCCTCGGAGTCCCTATTCAAAATAAGCTCCCCCCCCCATAACAAAAGGAAGGGGTGGGTGATTTCTGAGCATCAAGTTGAGTCTTAGTCATTGAAGAAGCTCCCCACAAGTTGAGTCTGAATTGATTCGCTGGTCCTGCCACTCAAGACTTCATCCCTGGCCTCTCTCACACACACACACAACTGCCTTTCTCTCCACAAAATTCTGCTTGGAGAGGTTCGACGTTGAGTCGTGTCTGACTGTTCGTGACCCCATGGACCAGAGCACGCCAGGCCCTCCTGTCTTCCACTGCCTCCCGGAGTTGGGTCAAATTCATGTTGGTCGCTTCGCTGACACTGTCCAATCATCTCATGGTTCATCTCCGTAGAAGAAATATTCTGGACCCAGTACGCCTGCACCAGAGAGACAGAGAGAGAGAGAATACAGAGGGTCAGCTTACAATTGAATGGCTGCCTAGTCTGAAAACGGTCCAATCTCCCCGCTGTTCAACTCCAGTTCATCAACCAGAGAGCACCAGCGCCCTATTTGCTAACACATTTTCCTGGACGCCGCTCGGCTGTTGTTTCAGCTGAGAAGCCTGCCGCGCGGCTCGCTCGCTGACTGTCACCAAACAGATTGAGACGCCTTGGTTCAAAGGCTTTGAAAAAATACCCACTGTCGTTGCCAGACTTGCTCAGATGCTACGTGCTCGGATGGGCTGCGAATATATTTGCAGCCAAGCATTTGCACTCTGTAAAAAAAACTTTGCGGATTAATCCACAGCAAACCCCAACTGCCGTGGCTGCACTGGACTTTTATAACCATCCCTTGTTCGCCAGTGTTTGAAAGAAGACTTAGAGGCCTCTTGAGAGATACATGAAAGGCCTAGCTTCCTGATAAGAAAGGATGGTGCAAAATTGCCCCAAGCAAGGTCAGAGACAGGCCATTCAGACTATTAAATAGGCCTTTCTCCAGGCGAGTGAAAATTACATGTCTGTAGCTGCAGGTTCATCAGGTGGAACTCCCAGAATGGAGAATTCTGAGAGGGAATCTTAGAGCCGCAGATCTGGAAGAGACCTTTGTTGAAAAAGGCACACACCAATTACTGTAAAATCAGCTTCCCACAACCTGGCAATGAAAACAAGTTGTAAATTACTAAATCTTTGAAAATAACTTATTAGTAATTAATTCCTTTTTCTAATGACAAAAATGTAATTACACTATTGGGCAATTACAGTGGTGCCTCGCTTAACGACGTTAATTTGTTCCAGCGAAATCGCTGTAGAGCGAAAACATCGTAAAGCAAAAATAAAAAACCCATTGAAACTCATTAAAACCCAGTTAATGTACTCCAATGGGCTAAAAATTCACCGTCCAGTGAAGATCCTTCATATGGCAGCCATTTTTGGTGCCTGTATAGCGAGGAATCCGTCCCTAAGCACAGCGGGGAGCCATTTTGAGCACCCGGCTGCCATTTTCAAAACCTGACGATCAGCTGTTTTGATCATCATAATGCGAAGAATCGGTTCCGGAAGCAGGGAA
Source organism: Pogona vitticeps (assembly GCF_051106095.1). NCBI lineage: Eukaryota > Metazoa > Chordata > Lepidosauria > Squamata > Agamidae > Pogona > Pogona vitticeps. Next base: position 10,354,820 of record NC_135795.1, read on the forward strand.
CCAATCTTCGCAAAGCGGGAAAAAAATGTAAAACATTGTTTTGCAATCACAATTGCGATCGCAAAAACATCGTTGTGAAGCGGATTCATCGTAATGTGGGGTAATCGTTAAGTGGGGCACGACTGTATTTTTTAACTCTTTTTGCAGTGGACTTCTCCCTTTGTATGTTGCTATTACAGGGATACCCAGTGTAGTGGATAGAGTGATGAGCTACAACTCAAAGAGGCCTGGGTTCGAATCGCCACTCAACTATGGAAGCTCGCTGGGGGGGGAATAGAACTGGGTAAAGCCACTCCTTAAATATCTCACTTACCTTGAAAGCCCTATTGGGGTCATTATAAATTGGTTTGAAATTAATGGCACATAATATATCATAATATTGTATTGGGACATGACCTTACTAAGTGGTGGCTTGGGTTAGATGGAGAATGTGAAAAATATAATCAGGGAATGTTGTGAAAAACTTTGGGGGATTTACCATTTAGTAACTTTAGTTACTTGTTGAACAGCTTGCACCAAAGTACCACTTTGTGGCACCATATAATTAGGACAATCTGTTAGAGAAGTACGTAGCTGAAAGTATCATTAAGTGTCTGATTAATTTAGTTCACACACACACACACACACACACACACACACACACACACAAACTTACTTTTTAAAAGTGAGTTTCCAACAATACACTGTATTTCTCCTCTTTGCCCCACTGTGCAAGATTATTAAGCTTAATTGGATTCCTCTGGACACAACCCATTTCTCAAAATTTCTTGCAATTACACAATGCCCATAGCTCATTTATTTTTTGTTTCCTGGTGATTAACATTTAAGACACTGAAAAATGCTGTGTGTCCCTTTCTCCCCGCCCCATCTCATCACTAAGTCTTTCTTTCTCCTATCACTCACCCTGCTTTCCTTAGCTCCATCTATTCACAACAAATTCAACAGTCGTGGAGAAGTTTAAAAGAAAAAAGAAGTGTATCACCGTTGTCTTCATCAACCAGAATCCAAAGGATGGTTCTCCAACAAGCCTCATTGAATCAATGGGATTTAAATAAGCCTTGACTTTGGTGAACCTGCTTTCACAGGGGTGACAACTCTGTGCCAGGTTTTAGCCCAGACTTAGCATGAGCTATCCAAGGTGCTGAAACACCCCATTCCCAAACTATGTTCAGGACCTTGGACAGTTCCTTCAAACTATGGGCTAAAACCTAGGGTGGCTTCACCACTCCTGTGAAATTAGGATCGCTGACCTCCAGTGCTTGACTCTCTATTCAATCACTGATTCAATAGGTCTACTCTGGTTGGGACCAACAACTGGAATAAGGTTTTAGTTTGTGGTTGTTGTTGTTTAACCATTTAGTCATGTCCGACTCTTCGTGACCCCTCCTGTCTTCTGCCTCCTGGAGTTGGTTCAAATTCATGTTGATCGTTTTGATGACACCGTCCAACCATCTCATCCTCTGTCGTCCCCTTCTCCTCTTGCCTTCACACTTTCCCAACATCAGGGTCTTTTCTAGGGAGTCTTCTCTTCTCATGAGATGGCCAAAGTATTGGAGCCTCAGCTTCAGGATCTGTCCTTCCAGTGAGCACTCAGGGTTGATTTCCTTTAGAATGGATACTTCTGATCTCCTTGCAGTACATGGGACTCTCAAGAATCTCCTCCAGCACCACGATTCAAAAGCACCAATTCTTCAGCTGTCAGCCTTCTTTATGGTCCAGCTCTCACTTCTCAAACCATAGCTTTGACTATGCAGACCTTTGTTGGCAAAGTGATGTCTCTGCTTTTTAAGATGATGTTTAGGTTTGTCATTGTTTTCCTCCCAAGAAGCAGGTGTCTTTTAATTTCGGGGCTGCTGTCACCATCTGCAGTGATCATGGAGCCCAAGAAAGTGAGGTTTTAGTTAATCCCAGCATATACACAGACATAATCTCATGCTGACGCATTGTGTTCATGATGACATAAGTGACTCCTTTCTTTTCTAATTTATGCCATCATGACAATCCTGCATGGTGCTCTGGCAGAGAAACAAGTTTACCCAGTGCGTTCCATGTGGACCAGAATATAAATTCCACATCTTGGTCCAAAGTTGTAACCACACAACACTGGACCACTGCGGTGCATGGATAGGAAACCTAGAGTTGGCTTCTTGCATAGCAAATCAGAATCCATCCACTGAATCACCAATGTCATATAGTAAAAAAGATTTAAGAAAAAGAGGAAGGCTTTTAAATCCAGGCTAAATTTGTTTGATAATTAGAACTACCTTTCTTTGCATTGGCTTCTGTAATACCTTAAGGTTGCATCCTCGCAGGATAATGGCCACTAACAGTAGAGCACATTGCATATTAAAAATGCACTATCAAAATGACTAATAGCAACTATAATGGATTTCTTCTTTCCTTGCAAAAAAAGCAGAGCTCTGTTTAATAAGGGCGTTCTTTAGTGCTGCTTCATTAATATATCAAATAAAAATGCAGGCTCATTTTAATTGGCTTGGTACAATAAAATAACAAAGTACTGCCTACAGGATTGCATGAGAAGGGGAGGACCAAGGGAAACTCCGAGGGCTAGAAAAACACACAATCTAAAAGGGAAAGCTGTCTGTTTTGTTCTGTTAACACCTCCAATGAGGGGGTGCTTGAAACGGAACAAAAGATCACAATATTAAGGCAGGTGACTGTCGACCAAGGGTGAAGGATTATAATCAATTGTTGGCTTCCATGTACAGTCGTGCCCTGCTTAATGATTACCCTGCATTATGACAAATCCGCTTCACGACGATGCTTTTGCGATCGCAAAACAATGTTTTAAATGGGGTTTTTTTGCTTTGCGAAGATCGGTTCCCTGCTTCGGGAACCGATTCTTCACATTATGATGATCAAAACAGCTGATCGTCGGGTTTTCAGAATGGCCACTGGGTGCTCAAAATGGCTCCCTGCTGTGCTTAGAGACGGATTCCTCACTATACAGGCACCAAAAATGGCCACCATATGTAGGATCTTCGCTGGATGGTGAGTTCTTAGCCCATTGTAATGCATTAACGGGTTTTTAATGCGTTTCAATGGTTTTTTTATTTTTGCTTTACGACGTTTTCGCTCTACAGCGATTTCGCTGGAACGAATTAACGTTGTTAAGCGAGGCACCACTGTATAAGAAAAATCAGGTATTTACAGTAACAACTCTTTTTTCCTTGCTTTTCTCTCTATCTTTCCTTTCAAGTATGGTAAATTGCCTTGACCTTTAAAGAACTTCCTTAGGACAATATAATTTGAGAACTGCAGAGCTGGATCACCCAGTTCAGTCCCTGCCAAGGAGACCCACTAGGGAATCAAATCCCCAACTTCTGCCTCCACAGCCAGAGTCCTAAGCCACCGAGCTATCTAGGATGCTTGAACTGTCCCCTTGAGTAAGGGAGCCTTTGCTCCGCAGGTAATTTTGCTCATCTTTCTGTAGACAGTGACCATACACAATGCTTCTAGCAAAGATCAAGAGGTTCATAAGCCTTTCCTAGTTATTAGACCTTCTTCCCTCTGCTCTCCTTACACACATCTCTCTCCAGCTGAAGCATCTCGGTGTCAACAAAGCAAAAAAGGATGGATGGTGTAGGAGACTGTGTTATGCATTTCAAAGCACAGGGATTTCAAAGGGAGAGCCCCCACCGCTAACCATTGTAGAGATCCATGCTGGATTTTCGCAAGGCATCTGTATTTAATCACAAGCAAGTTCAAAAAGAAGCAAGCCACCATGTGGTGTGCGAGAACATGCCATTAACACAAAAGTATCCGGGAGACAAATTGCACACTTTATGATTAAAAGGCAAGGACTTTGCTCATGTAAATTCTAAGCGCTATGCTTACAAATAGAAAAGGGATTCATTTTGCATTTCATTTTGGTTTTGAAGGGGGAAGAAGAGAATGTCTTACAGGTGGAAAGATGGGGAAATTGGCCAGATGGTATGTACAGTAGTGGCAAAATTCTCACTTGTTACTCATATGACCTTAACTTGATTCTCAACCAGTGTAACTTACTTTCAAAGAAATTCTTTATCTGATTGTTCCCCATTTCCCATAGAACATATAAACAGGCTACCTTTTAAAAAAAGCCTTAGAAATGTGGATTTTCCCCCAGATTACTAAGAACCTCTAAGATCAAGAGGATGGCGAACAAAGAAGTGCTAACGTGAATGAATAAGGCTGAATAAATTATTTGTTTAAAAAATGAAAAGGCAGAAAGCTGGACTACTGCACTTCTTTGGCGAAAAATGAAAAGGGGGTGGTAATTGCTGATTGTCTAAAGCAAATTAAATGGGGAAAGAGCAAAAATGAGACAAGTGCCTTGGCTGGAAAAACATTAGTGAATTAATTGGAAACAATGTTTCTAATTAATTAACAATAATTGATTAATTAATCAGTCATTGTTAAGGTTTTTTTAATTTAATAATTTTAAGATTTAATAATTGTTAAGATTGGGGTGGACAACTTCGGAAGGTTCGTGGGACCAACTTGACCTTCCCAAGGTGACATCAAAAATAATCACCAAGGTCAGAATAGAGAGGATGTTTAGGGGTCTTGGAACAGTTTGTTGTTGTTTTGTGGCACACACATCTCTGTACCCTTTCAGAAAAGGAACTCCCTGAGACCTTAAGAGCAAGATCCAGGAGACTGATCCTCTTCCTCATCCCAGCCATCTGACATTGTTGCTTCCTTCCTACTATTCATCAGGCTAGGGCTCACATAACACCGAGTTTGATTCCTCTTCTTGAGAGGGGCTGGACTCTATGGTTTCCTTCCACCACTGGCTCCGCAGCCTGAAGCCTAAACCACGGAGCCATCCAAAGAAATAATTGACTTTTCTATAGCTGGAAAAACGGTTGGGTTAACAATCTCACTCCATGGCAGAAAACACATGGTAGCGCTTGTAACGGGCAGCCAAAACATCACCTGTCCGTCACAGCTGGGCAGTGAGTCATCAGCCAATGGTGTGACGGAGGGTGGAACTTAAGGGGAGGAGCTAGTATAAAAGGGGGGGTGAAGCGTGTGGGGGGGAGATAGAGTTTGAGATAAGAGCTTGTGCTGAGGGTTAAAAGTGAATGTTAGTTATAGTGAGTGAGAGAGCCTGTCAGTGTGAAATAGTCTGTGTGAGCCAGTGATTTATTTACGGTGATTGACTTATTGATTCTTTACCAGTGATTTACTATTTTTATTTCCTGTAATCAATAAACCAGTTTTTGTTTTTCAAAGTTACACTTGTCCTTTGCTTGATTTTCAAGGATAAGTTGGTGGCAGCAGAGTTTAAAGTGAAGTAGCAACCACTCTTTGAGGTTTGAGGGTGGCTGTTACAGCGCTATTCTTGTAGCACTTGGAAAAGACCCTAACATTGGGAAAGTGTGAAGGCAAGAGGAGAAGGGGACGACAGAGGATGAGATGGTTGGACAGTGTCATCGAAGCTTCCAGAATGAATTTGACCCAACTCTGGGAGGCAGTGGAAGACAGGAGGGCCTGGCGTGCTCTGGCCCATGGGGTCAAGAAGAGTCAGACACGACTTAATGACTAAACAACAACAAATTCTTGTAGCAATAGTGGAAATGTTTTAATAGGAAGGACGGGTTAAAGGAGGGGGGCAAGAAAAGAGGGCAGGCAAACTCCACTCCGGCTGCGTGGTGCCGACCTCTCCTCTCGGCATTGAGAGGAAATCAGTCTATTGATCAAATATCGGAGCTGCAGATGGGGACATCCATGGCCCACGGCCAACTGTTTAAGGAAGCACCTGGTCATGCAGTTCATGATGCATTAATGGCCTCTATCTCCGTGAAAGAGAGAGAGACCCTGCCGGAATGTCTCGCTACAGCACTTTAGCCAGCCCAGCCTACGGCTGTGGAGCAGAAGCAGGCAAAATTGCTGCAGTGGGCAGTTTGTTATCAGAGGATGGCATTCAACAGCTCAACACTAAGACAGGTTTTATGTGCAGCCATCATTTTGTGCTGACACAGTGCTCAAGGGTGGGTCATTTAATTAGACAGTGTGCTTCTTTCATCTCTCTCTCTCTCTCTCTCTTTAAAAATCACGGCAAGGATAATTAAGCCGTTACATCATGAAAGCCTTAGCTTAGGGTTTAAGGAAAAGCATGGCAAAATAGGCAACAGGTGACCATCTCTGACTCATCTTTTCATGGAGATGGAAGGGCTACAGCTACAGTGGTGCCTCGCTTTACGATTGCCCTGTTTAACGACGAAACCGCATTACAATGAACTTTTTGCGATTGCAAAACGATGTTTCCTATGGGGGAATTTCGCTTTGCGACGATCAGTTCCCTGCTTCGGGAACCGATTCTTCACAAAACGATGGTTTTCCAACAGCTGATCGGTGGTTTCAAAATGGCCGCCATGTAAACAAAATGGCACCCCGCTGTTTTCTGGGATGGATTCCTTGCTTCACAGGCAGCGAAAATGGCCGCTCTATGGAGGATCTTCGCTGGACGGTGAGTTTCAAGCCCTTTGGAATGCATTAAACGGGTTTTAATGCATTTCAATGGTTTTTTCTTTTCGCATTACGACGTTTTCATTCTACAGCGATTTCGCTGGAACGAATTAACGTCGTAATGCGAGGCACCACTGTACTTCTTAATCCTTCCAAGCCCTGACTATATCCAGATCTGCTGAGCCTGAAAAAGGAGGCCACTGCCTTTAGAACTATGTCCCAGGAGCCCACCAGGAGAATAAGAAACAGTCTGATGTAGGGATGAAAAAACTGGACTAGAATCTGAGACTGGTGGGAAGCCTGCAGTCCTAGGAGTGAATCCAGCCCTTCTGGCATCGCCTTGGGGCATCTCTTCTGGACTAGACTCAACCAATTCTCCAGGGCTCAATCATGGGCATCTATTTGGTGGTTTCCTAGCTTTGGTTACAGTTTTTCTCAACCCGAAAGGAGAAGATGTCCCTCTTAAAGCTTTGTTACAGACAGCAAAGAAGCTTTAAATCAAAACATGCTAATATCCTGGATACCACATTTTTACCAACAAACTGGTACAAGCTCAGAAGAGGGTAACAAGGATGATCAAGAGACTGGAATCCAAGCCCGATGAAGAAAGACTGAAAGAACTGGACGATTTGATAGGCAATGATTCCAGAATTCCAACTTTTTCATCATGGCTTCAACTTGAAAAACGGTACCTTTTTCTCCTCGAAGACTTAAGTTGAGCCTATTTAAATGGATGAAAGTATCTCACAGATATGCTAATTTGATTAACCAGAAAAAAAAAATCTGTCAAACGATCGCTGAGGTGAAATTGCTTCTCCATGAGAAATAATACTATCTCGTCACTCAATTCCCAAAAACGAGACAAAATTTTACCTCATGATAGCCAACAAACCTCACCGTGTAGCAAAGGTTGGTGGTGTTCACAGTCCGTATCTTTGCAAAGCTGTTCAAAAAGTCTTGAAATCAGTGACTTGAATATAAAATTCACAATTTTGACTGATTCATTTAAGGTGTGCTTTAGTTTTTATAAAATTCACAATTTTGACTCATTCATTTAAGATGTGCTTAATTTTTCTGTTATCTTCTTGGTAACTAGAGCTTCCTTATGTATGCAGCAATGGTACAAAGTTGCCGACAGTATGATTTCCTTAATCTGTGCTACAAGTCCAGTAAGCTTTCCCAACATTGCTCATGCCCCGTCTGCTAATTGCAACACATTTCAACCAATCCATGTCATGAGCTGTTATAAACCCATTTAAGTTGTTAAATACTTCTTCAGCAGTAGTGTATAGAGATGAGCAGTATATCTTAAAAAACATTTCCCTCATGCTCATACCTGGCATAGCACAAAACCCACAACAACCACAGTACGATTGCTTTGTTTGTTATGTCCGTGCTTTTGTCTCATTGCGGTGAAAGATGCAAGACATGCCAATTCTTTCTAATACAGTGGTGTCTCGCTAGACGGTGATAATCCGTTCCACTGAAATAGCTGTTTAGCTAAATCATTGTCTAGCGAAAAGCATTTCCCCTTTGGAATGCATTGAAACCTGTTTAATGCATTCCAATGGGGAAGAATCGTCGGTGTCTAGCGAAGATCGGCCATAGGAAAGCCGCTTTGCGAACCGCCAATCAGCTGTCTTGTGAAGCTTAGGACCCGAAAACACCCGTTTTGCAAGCGCGGAGGGAGCTGTCAAAATCGTTGTCTAACGAAAATTGGTTTGCGAAGCAGGGACCAACCATTGTCCAGCGAAATTCCCCCATAGGAATCACTGCTTTGCGAATCGCTATAGCGATCGCAAAAAGTCAATGTCTAGCAAAAAAAAAAACCCGTCATGCGGGGTAACTGTCTAGCGAGGCACCACTGTAATTGTTTCTTGATATTGGCTGACAAACTGTCAATTTGCTTCTTAACTGTGCTTTTATCAGGGAAAGAAGGAAATAATCTGGAGAGCAGTAATAGCTGATTTTGTAAAGACTATCTAGACCTCTTTTCCTCTGTAGTAGTCTACACAAGTTCTGTCATGCAGATTTCTCTTTGACTCTATCTTTGTATGTGGTCCTGTGTTGGCAATGGAAGCAGAAAGTAGCACCTTATAAAGTGGTGCTTATATGAAATAACACGCAACTCTGTGAGATGTGTAAAATGAAATTAAAAACTTCAGAGTATGCCTGAAGCCCCCAATTCATTTTGGAAGGCAGTTGGGGGGGTGCTCTGGAAAGTGTACCAGTTTGGTCCAGAGCAATCTGCTGCCTATCCGATGTGACTTGTGTTTTAGTCCGAACTTTAGAAAGTGATGAACCCTCTTCCCAAAATAAGGTCAGCAGGTTGACCACGACCACCACAATATGGCCGTCAACAAGCTTCCACTTTCTCAGAGCATAAACATGACAGAGAATGTTATTTCTTCCACTCTCTCAAGAAAAGGAACTTTCTTATTTTTACTGATCTGTGTCAGCCTGCTTTTCTGCCTGCTTCCAACTGAACAGCAGGGTAAAATGCTTGAAAGGAATAAGTAATAATCATGTACCTCCAAGTCAATTCTGACTTGCGTTGACCTTTTTCAGAGTTTTCCAAGTAGAGAATACTCAGAAGTGGTCCAGCATTCCCTTCTTCTTGAGAGTGCCTTTAATCAATGGATCTATTTAAAGCAGATGATTAAGAAGGTAAACAACAACGAAATACCTTTTAATCGGTGTGCAGTTTCAGTTGTTACACAGAAGTATGCTGGAACCTTCGTCTGCTCGAAAGACAGTATAGTCGAACAGCCTTCCTTTAGAAAGACTAACTTTGGATCAATAGTAAAATATAATGGCTTTATCCATCATTAATACTTCTGTCTAAGCTCCTATCTCAGAAGTATCTGGTTTATTACCAAGGAGATGGATCACTTTATCTTGATCTGCCATTCTTATCACACCCGGCACAATCTATTTCATTCTTAATAATTTTTTTTCTCCCTGCTACCAGAAGCTTGTCATACATCTTGCTATTAGAATTTCAGCGCTAACTCAACACGGATTGGATGGTGATACATTCTGAGCGTCAGGCACGCCAGTCCTGTCATGTCAGTATTTTGACTGAAATGACAGTGGAGGAAACATGGCTGATGTAGGCACTGTATGCAATTGTTTTCTCAGACCAGCCATTCCCAGAGGGCCATAGGGTCCCCTGGTGGACCTGGGACCTTTGAAAGAGGCCACAGATATGAAGCAATTCTTCACACACTATCTTGTAAGATTTCCTATGGTAGTAGGCATCCTTCAGTCTCGAGAGACTATGGTAACATGCTCTGTATGGAACAGCGTCTAGTGTGGCTGAGAAGGCCAATTCGAGAGTGACCATCCCTTCCACACTGAAGACAAATACAGTGTCCCCTGTCCAGCTCCCTGGATTTGCTGCTTTCATGACTGCCTCTTTGCCTCGGCCTGCTGGACAAGGGTCTTTTCAAATTGGGAGAGGCCCTGATGCACCACCTGCCTCCAGGCTGAATGCTCAGATGTCAAGGTTTCCCATCTGTTGAGGTCCATTCCTAAGGCCTTCAGATCCCACTTGCAGATCTCCTTGTATCGCAGCCGTGGTCTCCCTCTGGGGCGATTTCCCTGCACTCATTTCTCCATACAGGAGATCTTTTGGAATCCGACCATCAGCCATTCTCACAACATGCCTGAGCCAACGTAGACTTTGCTGTTTCAGTAATGTATACATGCTAAAAATTCCAGCTCGTTCTAGGACTACTCTACTTGGAACCTTGTCCTGCCAGGTGATACCAAAAATGCATCGGAGACAATGCATATGGAATGTCTTCAGCTTCCTCTCCTGCCGTGCACAAAGGGTCCAGGACTCACTGCAGTACAAGAGTGTATTCAGGACACAGGATCTATAGATCTGGATTTTGGTGTATGCCAACGTTTCCTATACAACTCTAGATAAGGCCTAACCAGTACTGAACAGAGGGAGACTTGTACTGATAGTCTCAAAATCCTGCAAGGGACTAGCGTCCCTCCATTGAGCACTAGTTAGGCCTCACCTTGAGTCCTGTCTCCCATTCTGGACACCACACTTCAAGAAAGATGCCAGCAAACTGGAGCAACAAGGATGATCAAGGGACTGGAAACCAAGCCCTTCAATGAAAGACTAAAAGGACTGGATATGTTTAGCCTTGAGAAAAGAAGACTGAGGGGAGATAGGATAGCACTTTTCAAATACTTGAAAGGTAGTCATACCTTTCAAGTATTTGAAAAGGGGCAGGATCTGTTCTCAATCAACCTAGAATGCAGGACATGTCATAATGGGCTCCAAGCTACAGGAAGTCAGATTTAAGCTGAATATCAGGGAAAACTTCTTAACTGTTAGAGCAGTACAACAATGGAACCAGTTACCTCAGGGGGAGGTGATAAGCGCTCCAGCACTGGAGACATTCAAGAGAAAATTCAACAAACATCTGTCAGATCTGCTTTGATTTGGATTCCTGCCTTGACCCGGCAGTTGGATTCAGTGGTATTACAGGATCCTTCCAACTCCATTATTCTATGATTCTATAATTCTATGACTTATAAGATCCTGTTTCGGCCTATATTTCTTTCATGCTGTCTGTCTGTGGCCAATAAAGGTTGAGAATGGCTGCCATAGAACAAACAAGCAGAGACGTGTGCACACACCTTGAGAGCTCTCCTCTGTGCCTTCAATATCCTGATGTAACAGTAGGATGGAAATACAGTTGTGCCCCACATAGCGATGATAATCCGTGCAGCAAAAATCATTGCTATACGGATTCGTTGCTATGCAAAATAAAAAAGCCCATAGGAATGCATTAAAACCCATTTAATGCGTTCCTATGGGCAAAAAAACTCACCTTTAAGAGAAAATCCTCCATACGGCCACCATTTTCGCTGCCCGGTAAGCGAGAAATGGGTGCAAAAACACAGTGGGCGGCCATTTTTTTTTACCCGGCAGCCATTTTTACCCGCCGATCAGCTGTTGGGAAAACATCGCTATGAGAAAATCGGTAAGCGAAACAGCTTACTGATCATTGCAAAGCGATTTATCCCATTAAAAACATCGCAATGCGATCACAAAAATGATCGCAAAGACTTAATCGCTATGCGGATTCATTGTTAAACGTGGTGCCCGTTAAGCGAGGCACCACTGTATAAATCTTGCCCAGAATCCTGTTGTTTACAATATTGTGTAAGGGCAATCTGAGAAGCGGTAGGAGGCCATGTGGTGGCTGCCCACCATGTGCTCAGCCAGCCCCTGGTTGTGCAACCAACTGCACAACCAGCAACGTGATCAGATGAATAGCCAACTGACAGCAAACGCCACTTGTGTGATTGCTCTTGACACATAGTTTTACCAGCAGGATTTCAACTCGGGCGTTTGGTGTCAGAATTCACACTGTAGATATGTGTGATGAACCTTGTGGAACTTCAAAGGTTGCCACACTTCATTAGATGCAGACTTTCAGGCCCTACTGTATACATCTTTGTGAAAGTTAGATAAAAATTTGTTTATCTTAACTGTCGTTCATGGAGATTATTGTGAGACAGTGTTGGTATTAATGTTGCTATCTGTTCGTTTATTTTTAATATTATGCCATCATCACCATCACCATCTTGGAACTGCAGAGCTGGAAAGGACACTATGGATCATCAAGACCATCCTCTGGCGAGAACGCCCAGTGGAGGAATCAAACTCCCAACCTCTGGCTCCACATCCAGATGCCTAAACCACTGAGCTGTCCAGCAGTTCATTACTCCATTGAGCTTTTAACTCTGAATATATTGTTTTAATTAACAGAGAGCTGTGCTGAGTCTCTCTACGGAAAGAAAGTCAGAATTACAATAAAAGAAAAAATCAGACTTTTAAAAATCAAAACTGTACTCTTCGGGTTGTATGGTGTTTTCCATTCCCAGTCATGTATCATGGGTTAGCTGTAGGTTTGGGGTTTACTGTAAATTTTTACACCACCTGAACTCACCAGGAATTGCTGTACCCCCCTCCCCCGCATGAGATCAAACTGTTGATAACCAGATTGTACCACTTGTGTTTCTTGCCATCAGATAGGTAGGTAACCTGTTTTTTACCCCCAAATCCTAGCCTTAAAAGCTGTTATATCACTGTTACCTTTCTGGTGAAGATGTAAATAAAAATGACCAGTGTAACACCGTTGAAGGTGGCATGACAATGCCAAAGGCATTGGTACCAGATAGACAAGGGGAAGAAGAATCAAGAAACGCTGTATGTTCAACCAACCACTTCATCTCTGGAGGTGGCTGCTTTCATTCAATATCTAACCAAAAGCTGACTGTCATGAAGAGAATATTGCAGGCAAGGATGGATGGATGGATGGATGGATGGATGGATGGATGGATGGATGGATGGATGGATGGATGGATGGATGGATGGATGGATGGATGGATGGATGGGTGGATGGATGGATGGATGGATGGATGGATGGATGGATGGATGGATGGATGGGTGGGTGGATGGATGGATGGATGGATGGATGGATGGATGGATGGATGGATGGATGGATGGACAGAAGGACGGATGGACAGACATTCTAAGTTGCAGTTTTTAAAAAATAGTTTACATGGCTGAAATGGACATTCCATGTCTTAAAATGTTCATCAGCATGCCTTGCACCTCCTCAAAAGACCATGGTCAGAAACTAATTTAGCACATTTCAAGACACTTTGAGCAAAATACAGATACAGTGGTGCCTCGCTTAGCGATGTTAATCCGTGCAGAAAAAATCACTGCTAAGCGATAACATCACTAAGCAAAAATAAAAAGCCCATAGAAACGCATTAAAACGTGATTAATGCGTTCCTATGGGCTAAAAACTCACCTTTAAGCAAAGATCCTCCATAGGGGCGGCCATTTTCGGTGCCTCTTAAGCGAGGAAACACAGCATGTGGCCATTTTGTTTACCCGGTGGCCATTTTGAAACCGCCGATCAGCTGTGCGAAAATGAAGGCTTTGTGATGATCGCTTCCCTGCGATCATCGCAAAGCGAAATTTCCCCATAGGGACCATCGCAAAGCGATAGCTTTTGCAATGGCAAAAAGTCCATCACAAAGAGATTTCATTGCTATACGGAGCGATCGCTATGCGAGGCACCACTGTAGCTTGAGATGGAAGGAAATGGTGGTTACCATCTCATTCTTGCTCTGGAGAGGAAGAGATTAGCCAATATTCAGAAAACGACCTGAGTATGTTAAGAGAAGACAGGTCAGATCAAGACAAGAACCGGAGACCCAAAGAGACTTCCTCGCGTTCCTATTGGCAAGCCTGCCTACAAAATTGCACGACTAAAAGAAAGGCATGCCAAACAAACCAACAAAAACCCATGTGCAAATTGCCCCAGTTGACTTCGAGAAAATTCACAAGGAACTGAACTTCATCTACTGAGTTGTATGACCCAGTGTGCAACTGATAACATCCCATGGTGATTTTGTTACTTGGGAAAATTCATCTCCAAGGCTTATACGATTTGCACAGCTTGAACAGCTCCTTTAAAATTTAGATGAACACTTAACACACGTTCAGCAACCCACTGAAATCAGAGCCCTTCACCTCCCCTAACCACTGCGCCACACTACCCTCAAACATTGTGAGGTTTGCCCTCCTATTGTTTACCTTTCTGGAAACAATCAATGCTTTCCTAAAGGGTGGTCTCTTCCTCATCAGTCATCTCCATGTTGCTAGCTTATCATATAAAGAGATGACAGGTGTTTCAGTGTTCCACAATGGTGGCCAACCCGTTTGCGATAGGACTCCCTAGAGGATTTAATTCCTGCACCTTTGAAGTTGACGCAAACGAAACCCCCTTGATTCCACACACCTTTCAGAAAAAAAGTCCAATCTGTGTTTGTAAAGAGCTTTGAAGGTAGCTGTCGCTCCTTCTCATCGGTGTACAAATGTACGATAAGAGACACACTTGAGTATCTTTTTAAAACTTGTTTGAGAAGGTTATAAGATCAATAAGGAGAATGTCAGTGCCTATGAGGCAATTTAATTGGATTTTTTTTCTCTGGAAACACTTGAGGGGGCAAAAAAAAAAACCACACACGCACGCACTCTATGATTTAATACAAATGAAGAGCTGATGGAATTTGGAAGGGGGAAAAGAGAACAGAACATTTGAGAGAAGAGTTTGAGGCATGGTATAATTATCGCAGCTGGGTTTTAGCAACGAAATGGGTAGCAGACACATATGGAGAATAGAAGATGAGAATATCTTCCTTGCTCCAGGCGGAAATGCTTTGTTCGTTGTGACACTGCAGTATCGTTGATTGCACTGTTCAGCATTGCACAAAACAACTATGCCTGGCAGGGGTTCACAGCCTGGAGAAAATGCTTTTCTAGGCTGGGCTCTGAGGATCCTGGAGTGACCATGGTTACTGGTCATGCTGACTTGGAGATTCCAGAGTCAATTTATGTTCCAAATCCCTGCTCTTCCCATTCCCCTGCATGAGATGTTGCATTGCCTGGAGTCCGAAGACCTGTCGTCACCATCGTCTCCTCTTCTGCCCCCTGGAATTTCTTTCTTTCTTTTAATGTTAAGAATGGGGAAATTGGTCCTCAAGAGATTCTCAGGATGTGATCTCTCGTTCTCGAGGGCAGTGGATATTCCAGGAAGCCAGAACAGTCACTTCCCACAAACAGCATCTCTCATAACAGAAAATAGACTAGAAAGCTTTCCAGAGCACCTACCCAACAGTTGGAAGGGCATTTCAGAGTGAGGGCACTCTTAACCTCATCTAATACTTCATATTCTGAAGCTCAACATCAAAAAAATCAAGATCATGGCCACTGGTCCCATCACCTCCTGGCAAATAGAAGGGAAGGATATGGAGGCAGTGACAGATTTTACTTTCTTGGGCTCCATGATCACTGCAGATGGAGACAGCAGCCACGAAATTAAAAGACACCTGCTTCTTGGGAGGAAAGCTATGACAAACCTAGACAGCACTCTAAAAAGCAGAGACATCACTTTGCCAACAAAAGTCCGCATAGTCAAAGCTATGTTTTTTTTCCTGTACTGATGTATGGAAGTGAGAGCTGGACCATAAAGAAAGTTGACCGCCGAATAATTGGCGCTTTTGAAAGGTGGTGCTTGAAGAGGCTCTTGAGACTCCCCTGGACTGCAAAGAGAACAAACCTATCCATTTTGAAGGAAATCAACCCTGAGTGCTCACTGGAAGGACAGATTCTGAAGCTGAGGCTCCAATACTTTGGCCATCTCATGAGAAGAGAAGACTCCCTGGAAAAGATCCTGATGTTGGGAAAGTGTGAAGGCAAGAGGAGAAGGGGACGGCAGAGGATGAGATGGCTGGACAGTGTCATCAAAGCGACCAACATGAATTTGACCCAACTCCGGGAGGCAGTGGAAGACAGGAGGGCCTGGCATGCTCTGGTCCATGGGGTCACGAAGAGCCGGACACGACTAAACAACTCAACAACAACAACAACAACACTTCATAGAATCCTAGGAAGGAGTTGTAATAGGGCAAGGAGTAGAGGACATGGCTATTCCTAATTAGAAAGGCTGGGGTATTAGGAAGAAGAATAGAATCAACTGCTTAAGAGGGCAGTAGACTGTCCTTCACTGGAGAGTTTTAAGCAGATGTTGGATGGTCACCTATCAGCATGCTTCAGCTGTAGATTCCCTGACTAGCAGGAGACTGGACTTAATGACCCTCACAGTCCTTTCTAGATATATGATGTCATGAATGTCAGGGGTCCAGCATCAAAAGCATTGTGGGCTACATCTGGCTCGCAAGCCATATCTACCCCATAGGTTGCCACAGGCCCGTAGACTATGTACGATCCCTGCCCTACCAGATACAGTCCGTTAAGAAAGCACAGAACCACTGTAGCTCATTGTGTTGGATCAACTGGTTATGAACCCAAGACCTGTGAGCTCAAATCCTCACTGTGCCTCCCAGGACAGCTGCCAGCTGAAAACATCTGGACTGTGCATGGCGGATGGAGTTAGATGCCCTGGCACGTGTATGGCTTTGGCCAACAGCTCCATGGTTGCTGCCCGATGGGAGGTGTGGTAAACCATTTCTGAGTACTTCATAGCTAGAAAATCTTGAGGAGTCACCCTAAGCGAGACTCAAATTATTGGCACACCGTTGCTACTATTATGTTCTGAGATCTGTGTCCGTCCGTTTCGGAAAAACCACAACAAACCAATTTATTTTTATCTTCACTTGGGGCTCAAATACTACTGCTACGGTAAACCGCAGCACCATGGTGATGTTTGCCCTCAATTTAGATCTTTCCCAAGTCTTTCCCAACCCCACCTCATCGGTTAAGTCAGAAGTGACAAAAAGTGACAAGTAAATTACACTGCATTTTTCTCCCGCGATCTTTGCTCGACGTGGTGCTAATTGTGCATCCTGCCGTTTCGCTGTCTGCTTTTATTTTATTTTATTTTATTTTCCAAAGGAAGCAATTAAGGCCATGGTTAACACTGTATGTTTTCATTTCTGTTCGTTTATCTAAATTAGATTATGGCTGCACTGCACCTGACGAGGAAAATCAGTTAGGTCCCCGTAAGAACAATGCCGGAATTGAAGCTGGCAGAACCCTACTGAAGAGGAAAACAAAATGCCGGAGGCCCTCTCTCAAGAGAATCCCTTTTACCAGTTGCCTTCCATGGATACAATAAACCAGCCATGCCCAACAGGAGGCATCTTCCAGAAGTGTTCGACTACAGGCTCACAACGCATGTCATCCACAACACATCTGAAGGGAATCAGACTAGTAAACCCACGAAGAGGTTGCTAGATGCGATAGGTCTTAAATAAGTTATTTTACAGATCCCAGAATCCCCCTGTCATCAGGAATTGGGGATTGATATTCCAAAAAAGGAAGGTGGTGGTGCTGTGGGTTAAACTGCAGAAGCCTCTGTGCTGCAAGGTCAGAAGACCAGCAGTCGTAAGATCAAATCCATGCAACGGCGTGAGCTCCCATCGCTTGTCCCAGCTCCCGCCAACCTAATGGTTTGAAAGCATGCAAAATGCGAGTAGATAAATAGGTACCACCTCAGTGGGAAGGTAAACGGCATTCTGTGTCTAGTCACACTGGCCACGTGACCATGGAGGATTGTCTGCGGACAAACGCTAGCTCTATGGGTTGGAAACGGAGATGAGCAGCGTCACCTAGAATCGGACATGACTGGACAAATTGTCAAGGGGAACCTTTACCTTTTTATTCCAAAAAGGCAACTATCGAAACCCTAAGTAGAAGCAAATCTACAGGAGAAGATTTTGTGCAGATCTTGTAGAAATGGATTTTTGGGGGGATTACATCACTCCAAATCTTAGCCCTGCTGGCTGGACATTTGCAGGTGTCATCACTAAAAGGGACTTATTGAAGCTTTGGGAAGTCTATTGTTCATGCTCTGACATAGACAGAGGACCACCTCTAGTACTCCATACAGAGGTGATCAAGTTTGGAAGGCCCCCGTGCATGACCTAGAATGGTGGTTCCCAACCTTAGGTCCCAAGATGCTCTTGGAATACAATTCCCAGAAATCCTGGCCAGCACAGGTCATGTTGAAGGCTTCTGGGAGATGCAGTCCAAGAACAGCCGGGTTACCCAAGGTTGGGAACCACTGACCTAGACCACTGATGATCCAGAACTCTACTTCCACATCTGTGAGTGTTATGTGCCATCAACATTACGCAGTCCAAATAGAAGTGAGCTCATAGGATTTCCAAACTACAGTATATGAAATGTTTAAGGAACAGTTTGATCATTGCTGCCGCATATCCCTGGCACATCTTTCCTAATCAAATACTGACTTCTCCAAACAGTAACTGAAGCACAACCCACAACGGCACCCAACTCTAAAACTTCCCTTTCTTCTGTTTATCTTTCAGGTTACTTCGATCAAGTCTGGTTGACCTCAGCCGTTCGGCTGTTTACCCAGAAGGATCCTTCAAGGAGGAGATGACAGAACACTTTATGAAAGAGACATTGTCATCATTGAAAAGTATTTGTCACAGACAAAAAAAACACAGACATAAACATCTTCAGGAATCAGTATCAGCCATTACGTTCCATTCCTTCCGTCTGAGCTTCTTCCACACACAAAAAAAGCACAGACCAGAAGACGCCGACTAATCCTGCTTACAATGCACCAGAAACTTCTATTCTTCTCTTTTTCTTCTCTGCCTTTGTCCTAATACTGCATGCTAATTGGGAGCTGTGTCTTAACCTAAAACAATGTGGGCAAGAAGCATGCATTTCTTCTACAAGAGGATTAGAACTTCTGGGCATCATCACAGGGCCCTCATCTCCTTACCGCAGAAAAACTAATCCCGTTGTAAACAAGATGCATGGTCCCAACACATCTGGTTTTAAAGATAAATTAAGGCTCCTCGTTGTGGATTAAGAACAAGTATTTGTCCAAACTGGCTGGAAAAGCATGACCTAAAAAAGTAACTTTTCCAGGTTACAGGTAGAAGACATATTGTCTCATTTCTTTGCCTTTCCATTCCTTTCCTTTCCTTTTTTTTCTTGTTAGTCTCATGATTGCATGTTTATTGTCCATGATTCAACTGGGAGAAAATTGGAAGGCTCTGAGGTTTAGCTGCACCCAAGCTTCTGTTTGTGCCCCAGTGCTAGCTGGGAGTTTTCTTTCTGGACAGGAAGCTAGGCCTAGCTAAGCCTCAAAACCTTCTAGTTTAGGCCTTTTTTATATACAGTGGTGCCTCACATAACGGGCTCCCCGTTTAACGATGAATCCGCATAGCGACGATGTTTTTGCGATTGCTTTTGCGATCGCATAACGATGTTTCCTATGGGGAAAAATCGCTTTGCGATGATCGGTAAGCTGTTTCGCTTACCGATTTTCGCATAGCGATGATTTTTCCCCAGCTGATCGGCGGTTCCAAAATGACCACCGGGTAAAACAGGGACGGATTCCTCACTTACCGGGCAGCTAAAATGGCTGCCGTATGGAGGATTTTCGTTTAAAAGGTAAGTTTTAAGCCCATAGGAACGCATTGAAGGGGTTTCAATGCATTCCTTTGGGCTTTTTAATTTTGCATAGCGACGAATCCATATAGCAACAATTTTTGCTGCACGGATTATTGTCGCTATGCGGGGCACCACTGTGTTGGGTCATATCATCTTTCCCAAAATGACAAGTTCTAGAGCTTGGAAATTTTGCTTTCTAAACTCCGAGGATCGCCCTGGCTAATTTGGTTAGTGACATTGCTGAGTGGGGGGATTCTGGAGCTTGTAGTACCACAAGTAGCTTCTCCGAGATCTGGGTCCAACATTTAGAGGGACTTGGCACTCTGGCCTCACCATCTCTCAGCTGGGTGCAACATCACCCTTACAGCCTATCTGAACCAGAAGCCAAATGTCCATAACACACACTTCATTGCTACCGTTGTACATAAAATCACAAACCCCCAGGAACACACCCTGCTTTCCAGCTGCACAGAGCTGGAAAGGCCGAGCTGTTTCCAGGCATGCAGTGAAAGTGCTGTTAAGGGGAGGCTGTTTATACATTGCACCGCCAAGTTAAAGAGTCCCTACGGCTCTGTAATTACCTTGTGTTTTTTTCCCCTCACAGGATGGCCAGATGTTGAATGAAAACACAAACATTCCATCGTGTCTATTTCCATCTTGGCACCACTCCAGGAGTGGCAAAACATGACAATGTTCAATGCTGGCCTCAGTGAAAAGTCAATGAGTTTGCTTCCAGGGAAAAAAGGTGACACATCCTCCACCATCAATGGCTTTGTGTATGCCAATTATTTTCTACCCTCTCCCCGTCTCCCTCTCCTAACACAAATCTATCAAAGGCTTCCCATTTTCCTTTGGATTTCTCCTAAGATTTTGGAGACCCAGATTGTCCAGCCTTGGAAATACACATTAGAGATTTAGCATCATTCTTTTCTCCGTTTCAACCTAATTTTGTACAAGGCATAGTCCATGGGCTATTTCTTGCAGCTCTCCATTCCATTAGTTTGTTTCCCATCTGATGTTATTATGTGCCATCAAATTGCATCCAACCCACATCAACCCTATGAATTGAGTGACCTCCAAAATGACCTGTCATTAAAAAGCCCTGCTCAGCTCTTGGAAGCTCAAGTCTGTAGCTCCTGTTATTGGATCAGTCCATCTCATATTCCATTGTCTTCTTTTCCTGCTGCCTTCAACTTTTCCTAGCATTATTGTGTTTTCAGAAAGTCTTATCTTTTCATGATGTGTCCAAAGTACAACAGCCTTAATTTTGTAAATACAGTGGTGCCTCACTTAACGGGCGCTCCGTTAAGCAACGAAACCGCATAGCGATGAACTTTTTGCGATTGCAAAAGCGATTGCTTTGCGATGTTCCCTATTGGGGAATTTCACTTTGCGATGATCGGTTCCCTGTTTCGCTTACCAATCATCGCAAAGCGATGATTTTTAACAGCTGATCGGCGGTTTCAAAATGGCCACCGGGTAAACAAAATGGCTTCCTGCTGTTTTCTGGGATGGATTCTTCACTTTAGAGGCACCGAAAATGGCAGCGCTGTGGAGGATCTTCGCTTAAAGGTTAGTTTTAAGCCCATAGGAACACATTGAAGGGGTTTCAATGCATTTCTATGGGCTTTTAAAAATCACATAGCAACGAAATTGCTTAGCAGCAATTTTTGCTGCACGGATTAATGTCGCTATGCGAGGCACCACTGTATTTTGCTTTTAGAGAGAGTGATTTGATCTATGAGGACCCACTTGTTTGTTTTTCTGGCAATCCAGAGTATCTGAAAAGCTCTCCTCCAGCACCATATTTATAGTAAATATTTTTCCTCACAGTCCAGTTTTCACATCTGTACATAGTAAATGGAAATTCAGTCATGTGGATGACCTTGGCCATGTCCTCCGAGAACACATTCTTACATCTAAGGATCATTTTAGTTCCTTCGTTGCTGCTCTTCTGAGTCTTACCTTTCTGATTTCATGGCTGCAGTCTTCCTTTGACTCACACAATCTATACACGCGCCCATTTCGAAATGCCTCTGTTCCGAGTTCTGAAAATCCTACAAAAAATGGCAATCTTAATATCCTTCTGAATCCCTCAAGGAGGAAGATGCAGTGTTTTCTCAATGGGCTTTATGCTTTTTGACATATCTTCCTTGATTTAATGGGGGGGAAGGCATTTCAAGTGGTAAGGATAAGATTTTTCCCCTTTAACCTCTCTCCCCAGCTAAAACAGATTGGGGGAGAACATTTATTATTATTATTATTATTATTATTATTATTATTATTATTATTATTATTATTATTATTATTATTATTATTATTATTATTATTATTATTATTATTATTATTATTATTATTATTATTATTATTATTATTATTATTATCATCATCATCATCATCATCATCATCATCATCATCATCATTATCATTATTATTATCATCATCATCATCATCATTATCATTATTATTATCATCATCATCATCATCATCATCATCATCAACCACAACAACAAGAACAACAACGTGGTGATAATGAGCCATTCAGGTTTTCCAGATAGAGAACACTCAGAAGTGGTTTGCCTTTCCCTTCCTCTAGGGACTGTTGCAGCTGGCCCAAGGCTACACAGGCTGACCTTTCTTCTGGAATGTATATGAGGGGAGAGAGAAATAAGTGAGATGTGGAAGTGTCCATAAATGGTCACTGAGCAGGTCTGGAAAGTTATGTTATGTTTGATGGGTCAAGTCCATAAAGGCACTTTGATAGCTCAAGAAGACTAGAAATGGAGGATATTCATGTTCATAAACGAATACGAATATCCTGCCCCAGCTGGACCAAACGAGGGTCAAGACCCCTGGACTGGCCCATCAGCCCACATATTCTGGCACCACAAAGATCCCACTTTTCCCACAAATGGCACCCTGAGGTTCCCTGTCTCTCTACTCAGCTGAGTGGATGGTCCAGTCCCTCATTAGGTCCGGATGGGACAAGAATATTCGTATTCGTTTACAAATCAAGAGGAACTGTCCTGGTAGTTACTATTTGTTGTCCATTTCTGTTGACCGACAGCTTGCAACTTCATTTAGAAAGTATAAAAAGAATCGCCGCTTTCTCTTTTGGACAGAAACTCTTTACACGTACACTGTGTGTGTTTTCCCACACAGGCTGGCTCTATATGTAGGGGGCCCAGTGGAGGAATCAAACTCCCAGCCTTTACCTCCGCAGCCAGATGCCTAAACTACTGAGCTATTCAGTCAGCCGTATGCCCCCTAAAAGTCAGAACAGGGCTTGATGAAAGGGGGGGGAATTGGCATTTAAGGGAAGACTGCACAGGCATGCAGAGTTGAGGGGAGGGTTGAGGTCACACTATGCCCATCCCTGTGTTAGGCAAAGTGGTAATATATGGTGTCTTAAAAGTTAAAATTGAGGCCTCTCATTTCATGGAAAGAGCAAACACCATTTTGTTTTCCTTTTTAATGCAACCAATCGTCAATTCCCAACTAAAGTTGGAGGAGAGAGATTTCCTGGGCTTCTCACCATCCACAGCACATATTTTCCTTCTAAGAAGTAATACTACAGGAAGGCCAAGAAAAATAAGACATTCTCTTAACACTGGAGAGAAAGTGGCAAGAAAGAAACAAGAGGTCTCTGTCTGCTTACTTATTTCTCTTGGTAGAGAAAACGTTGGGGAATCAATCTTGTGACATTGGCCAGTCACTATCACTCAACGTAACTGACTCCACTGTTGTGAATACAAAAGGTGTGAGGAAGAAAACTTTTCTTTTTTAAAAATGAGTGAGGTGTTGTAAGTTTGTGTTGTTGTTGTTTTAATGCAAGTATTTTCTTCTGATTCCTCTATTGCTTAGTTAGTGCTTCATTGGTTTTTTGTTTTGTTTAAATTTTGGCTTGCAGATTCACTGCAAGCTGCTCCGGGACAGTTTTCACTGAAAAGTGATCTATACACATTTTCTTTAAACATGCAATAATAAATTAACCAAGCACACCAACTAAACATACAACTACACATGCTGGATGTTCTGGAGCAAGTTTGTGCAAAAAAAAAAAATTGCACTGATTTGTTTATTTGTTTGCACAGGTGCTTGTTATGTGCTGTCAAGTTGCCCCTGACTGACGGTGGGTCTATGAATAAGCAATCTACAAAATGTCCTGTCCTCAACTGTTCAAGTCTGTGGCTTCCTTTAGGGAGTCAGTCCATTTCGTAATTAGTCTTTCTCTGTTCCTGTTGTCTTCAGCTTTTCCCAGCATTATGGGCTTTTCCAGAGAATCTTGCCTTCTCATGATGTGCCCAAAGTAGGACAGCCTTAGTTTCAATATTTTTGCCTCCAGAGCGAGTTCAGGCTTGATTTGATTTAGGACCCACTTGTTTCTGTCCATCCATGGTAACCAACAAAGCTGTTGTCCAAGACCCCATTTCAAAAGAATCATTCCCCCCCCGTAACCTTTCTTAACTGTTCTTCTTTCACATAAGTTGATCAGAAACATAAGACTGCTAGCATGCAAATAAAAAGCACCAAAACCTCTCAGAATCTCCCCCAGCTGGAAGAAAACTTTCAAAAATTTTCATTCTCACCTTCTAAGATGAAAATAAGCCAAGATTTGCATTCCTAGAGAAGAACAAGAGGACCAACGGGCTATATAATATCTGTCCGCAAAACGGGCCACTTTGAGCATAAGAGGTTTAGAACACTTATCTCTACCAGTGATAACAAAAGCACTAACTACTAACCACTCTTTGCTTTCAATTTTTCCCCATTGAGGTACTTTTCGTGGCAATACCCAAAACCCAACAATGCAAGCAGCGTTTTCTCATAATTGGAACAATTTTCAGCACCAATTTCCGAGCCATTGCACACAAGCGGAATGCTCTCTCCTGACTCTTCCCCCCACACACACGAAAACAGAGGCTCATCTTGGAAACTGTCATGGAATGAGAGAAAAAGGGGCAGCTGCTCTTATCTGGACAGCCAGATGTTGAAAGAAGAGGGAAACCAGACAGAATGAAGAAATGTTAGCTCCTGGGCGTGCTGTGTCTTTGTTTAAAAAAAAAAAATAGGGCTCTCGCCTTGGGTGGCAGGTGATTAATACCATAATGACATTCCCAGCAGAAAGATATAACCTTTCTGGGTACAACTCAAAGTGCTTGTTTTCACCTAAAAAGCCCTAAAGTGTTTGGGCCCAAGCTATCTCAAGGACCACATCTCCCCTTCTGAGCCTGCCCAGGTGTTAAGATCATCAGGGGAATCCTTTCTTATGGTCCCGCCGCCCTCACAGGTGTATCTGGTGGGGACACAGGAGAGGGCCTTTTCTGTCGCTGCTCCCAGATTCTGGAACTCCCTCCCACAGGAGGCCAGGCTGGCCCTATCCTTGTTGGGATAAAGGGGAGGAGCTAATGTATGTTGTCTTAACTCTTCTGAGGAAACGGGAAGGAAGGAAGGAAGGAAGGAAGGAAGGAAGGAAGGAAGGAAGGAAGGAAGGAAGGAAGGAAGGAAGGAAGGAAGGAAGGAAGGAAGGAAGGAAGGAAGGAAGGAAGATACTAGTCAGAACAACTATCCCTTGAAGTGAATGCTCATCCCACCCATATCTTCCAATCCACGGTGTTACAGATGGCCACCCCAAATTCACTATTAGGAACTGGGCCTTCTCAGTGGTGGCCACCATATTATGGAACACTCTTCCCATGCAAGTCCTTGGCTTCAGGGGGGAAAAAAATAAAGACCTGGCTCTTTACTCCAGCTTTTCATACTTTTGCCCCTGTTTGATTAACTTTTTTTGTCTTGTCTCTCTAATTTTTGATGCCCCCGGTTTTATAGACTTTATAGGCTGGTGGTTTGGTTTACCGCCATCTTGTATCTTAGTATCGAATTTAGGCTGGGTGGGTTTGGTGTGGTTTCTCGCTTAGCGTTTTATTTGCCCTCATTATTGAATTTTAGTTTATGTTTGTCAGTGTTCGCATGATAACCTGCCCGGAGCAGTGGCTCGGCCACTAGCTGGGTGGGGTAAAAACTGAACTAAATAAACTGAGAAAGAGAGGAAACAGCAAAACTCTGTATACCAAATGTCACTAGCGATAAACACCAAGAGAGTTTTGCCATGTGTTTGACATACAGAACATCAAGGCTCTCGATAATAGCATTATAAAGTATCATGGAAGAAAGACGACATTAGGAATTTAAGAACAGGGGTGGGAGAAACACATATTTATTGACAGTCAGGTGTTTTTCCCCCCACCCCCTCCAACATAACATAATGAAAAGCATTGAGACCAAACTGCTCAAGCACCCTTCTCGGCAAATACATGATAAATCAGCAGCACCCTAAGGCGCCGTGTTTATATCGACACTTAAATTTAAAATAAGAACACTCCGTCTTCGTTGCAAGGAACAGAGATTCAATTACTTCGAGCTTTACAGTCTGCATAATATACAGCAGAATGCTCCATTTTGTCCCCAAGGTATCTCTCACTTGCAGGACATTTAAATCACGCAGCGAACAAAACAAATTAAAAAGGCACCTGAAGGAAGGAGGGGGGTAAGAAAATTAGTCCTTTATCTTTCATATGACTTGTGAGAATTAGAAGCACCTTCCATAAATACTCCGTATCTCTCCACCTGAGACATATTGCCCTCCCTACTCTCCTTTTTTTTTTTTTGTCTCTCTAAGAGAAAGGCAGGAAACTTTTTTTTTTTAAATTGCACAAGCGGTGTGATCGCAATACCCTTGTTTGCAGTCTAGGTGAAACCCACGCTAAAGGAGAGGGAGGTGCCAAATGACATTGCAAATAGAACACCTTCCGTTTGGAAATGCATGGAAAGGACAGACAGCCGTCGGTAGGAACTGAATTCGAGACGTCCCCACGAGGACCCCCTATCTGTGGGATCCGTATCTGCTGATTCACTTATCCACTGCCTGAAAATACCAAATAAACCCTCACAGGAATTATATTTATACAGTGGTGCCTCGCTTAACGAGTGCACCGTTTAACGACGAATCCGCATAGCGACCCGTTTTTTGGGGTCGCTAATGCGATCGCATTGCGATGTTTAGATAGGCTGATCGGCAGTTCCAAAATGGCCGCTGGGTGCAGAAAATGGCCGCCCGCACCATTTTTGCGCCCTGCCCTCGCTTACCGGGCAGAGAAAATGGCGGCCGGATCCAGGATTCTTCGCTTACCGGTGAGTTTTTCCCTGATGCATTTCTATGGGTTTTCCCCGCCCGGATAGCGAAGAATCCGGATAGCGACGTTAATCCTGGAACGGATTAACGTCGCTATGCGGGGTACCACTGTACATAGTTCAATGGTGTATTTACCAGAACCGGCCACTAGATGGTGCCAAAGACCATGCAATGCATAGTGTTCCATACTTCCACGTATTTCAGCATCCGTGGTGGATGTGGCTTAGAACGGATCCCCCACGAATACCATTGGTCTCACTGCACTTACACACACTGGGGCATGTCAAACGGCATACCTCACAGTGGCAAATCACTCCTTATTAAAAAGTCAGTGATTATATTCCTCTTTGTGCAACAAAGGATGCAAGCATTGACATCATAGCCAGTGGCAATTAACTTCTGCAATTTACGCCTGTTTGATTTACATCGGGCTACGTTGAGTGTAGCAGGTTTCTGCCCATTGCTTCTGAGTTCTGCCAGATGTTCTAACCTGGTATGAGGCAGTCACAGTAATTGCAAAGGATCAAAAACTAGAGAGAGTGAGACAGAGATACCATTTGGGGGACTAGTTCAATAGCTCTGACCCAGCCCGAAATATCAAAGCAAGGAGCTAAGGCTTACTTTTGTTTGGGGGGGTAAAAGTGAAGGCCACAATGCACTGCTCATGGCTGGGCATTCACATATTTTCCTCCATAAAACATAATAGGGTATGCCCAGTGTGATGTAATGGACAGAATGATGGAGGCCTGAGTTCAAATCCCTCCTTGGCCATGAAAACTCATTAGGAGGAAGTGATGGTAAATGTCTCTTTGAACATCTCACATACCTTGAAAACTCTTTCAGAACTGCCATAAGCCAGAAGTGACATGACAGTATATCAAAAAGCTCAAAGCAGCCCCAAATTGATTTTGAGGGGTGTTCTCTAGGTCTAGTTAATACTACAAATATTGAAAAAAAAATTAAAGTTGCTTGAAATTTAAATTTTAAAGTACAGTGGACCATT
The DNA here is from genome assembly GCF_051106095.1 of Pogona vitticeps. NCBI lineage: Eukaryota > Metazoa > Chordata > Lepidosauria > Squamata > Agamidae > Pogona > Pogona vitticeps. Next base: position 10,382,498 of record NC_135795.1, read on the forward strand.
GACTTACAGACGGCTTGACTTACAGACTTTTTGAGTTACAGACGTCTCTGGCCGCAAAATTTAGGTTTGACTTGCAGCCTGAGAATTAACTTACAGACCAGAAAAAAACCAAAATGGAACAAAAACGGCCTGTTACAGGATTAATCGGTTTTCAATGCACTGTAGGTCAATGGAGACTTGACCTACAGACTTTTTGACTTGAGAACCGCCTTCCAATACGGATTAAGTTCTCAAGTCAAGACCCCACTGTAAATGTGTAGGAAACCATTTTAAGCATTGAAAATGACACCAGTTTTTTTTATGAATAATCCACCGATGGTGGTGAAGTTCACTTGCTTCTCAGTAAATTCGCCCCGCTTTGAAGCTTGTAGGTTCTCCACACGGAGCTTACCCAGAATGCTATGAAAACTTCTCTTCATGACGAGACAACAATGAACTTAAGTGGAACTTCAGCTACCCAACTGGTATATCCTGGCACATTAAATCTCTCTTTTACATCAGGCCCAGAATAGTGCCTTGTACTACGAAATCTACAAAAGTCTGAAGTAGGACGGCCCTAAAAATGAGCCTGAAGGCCTCCAAGATGGGTGATTTGAACCCAGGTCTCCTGAGGCCTAGTCAAAACAACAACAACACACCTCTATCCACTACACCACTGTGGGTCTCGTTGTGTCTGATGCAAAGGAAAACAGAGGCAGTTTTTATGTGCCAACAGGATAATGCTTTGTTTAGGGAAACGGTACTGGGGAGAAAGTTGTAAAAAAGGTGATTTTTTTTAAGGGGTGGTCATTTTAAAAAGTGGATGTACTTTAGCCCAGTGACAGTCCAATGAGGAAGAGGCTGCAGTGAAATGGTTTCATTCATCTTCCAAGGTTTATACACCAAGCGTCCTGGGAAGTTGCAAGAGAGCTTCAAGTTGATAATTGCTGATTTATGAACCCCATCTTTGATGAGCAGGTAGAGGTGTGTGTGTGCGTTTTCTGGGCCAACAAGATTTATAGGATGTATCCAGGCCACAGCATTTAACTAAGAGAAGATTAGATGGGGCTGCTTTTTTTTCCAATGAGCTTACAATCCGCCGCCACACAGAAGATTCCCGCAGATAGAATCTATCTATTTTGTCGGCCACGATTATAGACATCTCATGGATTATATGTCATAAAGGAGAGTCCACAATGCCATTAAATAAATGAGCTCTGCTAGAGATTGGCCGGTAGGGGTGACCTCTAGCCCATTGTGTTACAGTGAAGTATGCGGTCGTGGAGCCGACAAAAAGTTAATGTTCATAAAGGGAAACAATTTCATTGAAAAAAATTAAAAAGCAGGCAGGTAAGAATGACCGAGAAAAAAGGGCCATCACGCGCAGAACGAAACCGAGGGTGAAGGAAAAGAATGAGTTCATTGTTGATGTTTCTCCTGATGAATAGCTAACCCTTCCATCTCCCCTGGAAGAAAAGGAGGCCACATTAAATGACAGAATTGAGGAGACAACGATATAGCACAGTTGTTCCCAACCTTGGCTGATCCAGATGTTCTTGGACTAAAACTCCCAGATGCCTTCATCACTTAACTGCGCTGGCCAGGATTTCTGGGAGTTGTAGTGCAAGAACATCTGGATTAACCAAGGTTGGGACCCCCCAGGACAGCAGGGGTGTGGAAGTTCCTGTTTCCAAGTTTATAAGCAGGAAGTGTGAATGGGATTGTATAGGGCTTGCTGAATAAGTATTGGTTCTGAGCCACAAGTCATGTGACAGTGTCAAGAAAGCCCCTCCAGAGCTTGGAAGACAAGGTTTAAATAATAAAGTTCAATATTAAGGATCAGGAAACTAACTCATTGCTATTAATGTTTAACACTGAGAACATGCAACTCATTAAACTGCCATTTTTAACAAGGAATAATTTAACCACTAGTATGTGTGTTCAGTGCAGACATCAGATGACACTGAATAATCACCGTGTCCAAAGGGAAAACGGTGTATCGCCTTTTTTTCAAAATCAAGTTTAGAGTAAATGGCCCATTTCCTGTCTTGTAAATTCATTTAGACTATAACAACAAAAAGGCTTGATCAACGTAGCCAAAAGTTAGTCGTATTTCTAGAGCACCTCTCAGGCACTAAGTCCATCATCCACAACCACCTGGAGTTCCAAAGCAGAGAAATATGGCCACCCCCAGTTCCATTTTCTCAGGATAAAATTATGCGAGGCTTTAACTGAAAGGGTACATTTTGTTAGAAGCTTGCTCTGACATTCAAGGGTCTACTGAGCTATTCCCCAAAGGACCCAAGTCAGTTCAAAAGGACTGTCCAGCAATATCTTTTAAAAATAATTTTGGTTTCACTGACTCATGGATATGGTTCAAAAAAATAAAATCATTTGGAACAAAAACACACACCAGCCGACCCTGTGCAAGATCAAGCTACGGTGATAGCCATGGTGCTTCCCCTAAGGATCTTAAGATGCTTTCAAAAGAAGGCTCCGTCTACTGCTAGGGTCCTGGTTGAACAGTCCATCCCATGAATGGGTACAAATGCCATTGTTTGAAGGAAGCAGAAAATGGAATATTTGATCAGTGGACATGAGCAAGCAAACAGCAAAGCTTGGTGAATGGACAAATGTGGATTGGGGTGCAAGTGGGTTAAACCGCAGAAGCCTCTGTGTTGCAAGGTCAGAAGACCAAGCGGTCATAAGATCGAATCCATGCGACGGAGTGAGCTCCCGTCGCTTGTTCCAGCTCCTCGCCAACCTAGCTGTTCGAAAGCATGTAAAAATGCGAGTAGATAAATAGGAACCACCTCAGTGGGAAGGTAATGGCGTTCTGTGTCTAGTTGTGCTGGCTACATGACCACAGAAACTGTCTACGGACAAAACGCTTGCTCTATGGCTTGGAAATGGGGATGAGCACCACAGCCTAGAGACAGACATGACTGGACTAAATGTCAAGGGGAACCTTTACCTGACCACTACAAGTGAATCCAGGTTACCTCTTCATCATCTGTTTCATTTTTCTTTCCTGTCTCTCAGCATCCTGTTGGTCAGCATGCACACATGCATGGACAGTCCATTTATTGCTTCTGCCATTGTTATTGCGATTTTCCCCTTTTAGGGTCCCCCTGATCGGTTGTTCGTTGTTCTACATAAACTGAGATTTTACACAATCTTGCATATACTTTTCCTCTCACTAACTCTAGGTTACAGAGAGCAGTTTTAGAGGAAGGAATTCTTTCACTGGTGGAAAGATCCGATTGTCACCGGAGCTGTCTTTTTCTACCTCCTGTAATTTTCAGCTTTTATTTCCATTTGAAAATACAGTGGCTCATTCACAAAGATCTTAGCAAGTCACGTCTTTAGAACATGAATGCATTTCAGGCTTCAAGGAAGGACTGTACCCAACATCATCATAGTCTGAACAGGAGTCACCTCATTTGAGGTCCAATCCTGTCTGCATGATGGGGAGAAGCACTGAACTTAAAGCACTGAGAGAGACAGAGAGATTTGGTCATTGCATGTTTATCTGCACCGCTGAAATCCTACATACTTCTGCTTAATGAGTTCACATCAGGATATCCTATTAAGCCTCAACTCCAGAATGCTTGATCTGAAAAAAAGAAAGAGGGAGGGAAAAAACCCCTCTCCCTTGATCCTTTAATCCAATTGACTCTTCTTTCACTATATAAAACCCTTAGTGTTCATTGGGCACCATTTATATTACCAGCTTCAGCAAGACTTGTTTCCAGCTTTTCCGTTTTAACAACGGCAGGGAAAACAATCTATTTGCAAAAATCTCTTCCAGTCAGGTGATGCGGAAGATTCCCCCTTTGCTGTCTTTGTGAAATGAGATCTGTGCTTTGTACAGCCAGGCGTGAACTATTAAGGACGAGCTATGTGTGAATCATGGTTTCCTATGAGCGACGTTTAATACCTGGGGATTTCCTATACCCTGGGGAGTTGGGAGACTGCGGGGAGAAATATAATGAATAGCACTCGTTCGATAATCCCTGAAGGACTGTCATGGAGCAGGAGGAAAAATCAGTCTCCTCTGTTTGTCAAGGGTCAGGAGGGCTGGATCTCATGGGCTTGCATTAAAACAAGGTAGATTTCATCTGAACATTTGAATAAATGTTCTCATGATAAGAGGAATCATCTAAGAGGAGAAATCAACGCCATCCCGCTCTGTGGAGACCTTGAAAGAGAAACCAGATAGCCACCTCTTGAACACAGTCCAGTTTCAGGGGTGGCTGGAGACCTCTTTTTCAGGAGATGCTGTGGATCTGACCCAGCTTGTCACCTGCACTTTATAGGAGGTGCTCTCCGAGGTGCTGAAATATGTCCTCAAAACAGAATTGGCACCTTTGGTGGCTCTTGAAGCATAAAGATTAAACCTTGAAAGCATCCAGAGTTCCCTACCACAAACTGGGGTCAACAGATGCTATGGTCTGAGTCCGGATTTGGTCTACAAGGCCTCCTCCACCGGCATGATTCTATTATCTAGGCTAGAGGTAACAATTTCATGGGGACACAAGTGTCTTTCTCACAACATCCAGACCCACTGCTAGCCTTCCGCACCTAGGAAAACCTAGCAATAATTCAAAGTTCATTTCCATTTTGAAGAACAATTTTTTTAACTTTTTGAAAAAGGAGTGGTCCCCCCCCCCCCAGTGAAATCAATACGAGTTCTAGACAATTCTGGAAGGTTACAGGAACTACAAAAAAAAATCAGATGTGAGGGGGATTCCCTCACTTGATCCAAAAAGTAATATGGGGCTCCTGAGTCAATGTAATGGGGTTTTCATAACAGGGTTATTTTTTAATTAGGAAGAACAATGACAACCAACATCATCAACTTTCCTGTCCATTCTGATTTTTGCTAAAATCCTCAGTTGATATATTATTATGAACTAAACAGTTTGTAAGGCAAGCGGTTCTGAAAATGACATGATCTGGGCAATTCAGATCCATTAGCTTTACAAAAGACCTGCCCCTGGCAGAAAAGAAACCTGCTAGTACATTCTTTCTTGCGGCTGATCTACACATCTGTCTCCATTCTGGGGATCCTTTTTTTGGGGACTGCAGTGAACGTCATGTGTTGTATAATACAAAATGTACCGCTACATCACAAGACCAAGGACAGCTGTGATGCCTGGTTATAGGTCCCCTTTATACGATAATGGTAAGCATATTTGCTAAGTATGTGGTGGGAGGGGCTGAGAGAGGAGCATGCAATGTAAGAGTGCTTCTGATTGGCTGGGATAAATCAGGGGCATGGAGGGTTGGTGAGGTTTGGGGAGCAGTCTGAAGGGAGTTAGAGAGGGAAAAGGGTGACACAGAGAGTGGAGAATTGTACTGCTTGGATTTAAAGCTTAGGCATAAATTACATCCCTTCGATGCTATTATTTTCATTTATTTCACTGACTTATACAGTGGTGCCCCACATAATGAGCGATTAGTTTAACAACGAATCCGCATAGCGATGAGGTTTTTGTGATCGCAAAAGCGATCGCATAACGATGTCTTCAATGGCTAAAAATTGCTTTGCGATGATCGGTAAGTGAAACGCTTACCGATTATCACATAACGATGTTTAAAAAACAGCTGATTGGCGGTTCCAAAATGGCTGCTGGAAAAAATGGCCACCTGCAGCATTTTTGTGCCCTTTCCTCGCATACCGGGCAGCGAAAATGGCGGCCGCATGGAGGATTTTCGCTTTAAGGTGAGTTTTTTGCCCATAGGAACGCATTGAAGGGGTTTCAATGCGTTCCTATGGGCTTTTTTGCCCCACATAGCGACGAATCCGTATAGCAACGATTTTTTTGGAACGGATTATCGTCGCTATGCAGGGCACCACTGTATACTGCCCCATGAGTGGGAAGCAGTATTCCTAACAGTTAGTCAATAAGATCAGACAGACAAAAGGAGAAAAGTAAAAATCATAAAGATAAGGTCAGATCATAAACTTTGTTACCTGGATGGCACAACATTTTATTAATTTAATAAAAATCTTATTCAATTCATTATGGAGCTTAGCACCTGAGGATTGGTTAGGCGGAGGGTATTATAAGAGCTTGAGTGAAAGGGCAAATAAACCCATGTAAGTGCACCTAAAGGTTAAAATAACAACCACGTGCTATCAAGTCAATTCTGATTGATGGGGACCCTTTTCTGGGTTTTCCAGGTAGGGAGTACTCAGAAACAGTTGACCGTTTCCCTTTTTCCAGAGGCACCCTGGGATGGCGCAGCTTGCCCAAGGCCACCCAGGCTGGCTCGTCTGGGAGGAACAGGGGAGAATGGAATTCCCAAATTGGATTCCTAAACCACTGAGCGATCCAGCCAGCAGCTCAAGGCTGGTGGCAGTGAAAGAAGCACAAAGGAAATAAATGAATATTACAGAAGAAAACATGTTGATTCTGTTCGTAATCTAAAGAAGCCGTTACGTCAACGGCCAAGGGTCAAAACAAAGGGGTTTTTGGCCTCTGTGTATCAGAGGGGGGGTAAGATAACCGGTTTATTTTTTAAATCATTGCCTGTTTCTCCTTGATGTCGGACCTTCCGTGGGCCAAAGCGGGACTCTACCGCCAAAGTGTATCACTTACCCAGTTACTGGGGAGGTTTGCCTCTGGACACGGAGCTGGATCTGTATTCGGTTCCCAGTTTTGGGTCATTTTATCAATCCTTGACGGATTCTCTTTCTTGAAACAGAGCTGGAAGCTCTCTCCCTTCTTTGGTGTCACGGGCCAAATAAGCTTGACAAGAAAGGTCTGCAAACTATTTTGCCACCTTGTACACTCTGTACTTCCCATCCATTCCTCAAGAGACCCCCAAAAAAAGCCTAACGCTTTAGGAGATGATTTATAAAGAGGAACCAGAAAACAAACCTCCACAGAGCAATCCTGCTGTCAAAGTTCAAGATATCGCAAGCAGCCTCTCGCCCTGGGCAAGGGCACCAGGACCCCGGATCGAGTCCAAAGACACTTACTGCACAGCTGGCTGTGACCAAGGAAAGGTGGGAGCACCGGGCTGGGAGCCACGTCGCAGAATTCGGACGATGGAGCCAGAACATGGCGCTGAGATGCAGGAGACCAGCAGAAGCAAGCAGGGAGCAAGGCAGGAACACTGGAGTCCAGACACAAAGATGCCAAAGGCAAGCGCAGGGACTCGGGAGCAGCAAAGCACAGCCAAGGACCTTTGTTGCTAAGGGAAGTTCTGTAAGGGAGGACCACTCCTTAAATAGGCCTTCCCTCCAGGTTTCAGGTGAGTCTCATGAGTGGCCCAGCAGCTGCTACACCTGCCAACACCTGGCCTTTCCTGGGTCAGGCTGGCCCTGATCCTGAAGCTACTAGGGCGGTATGGGCCAGATCCTGACACCTGCCTTTAGGATTCAAATGAAACCTCCGGCAATACCCTGTCAGAGGAACATCACTATAGGTACCCCCTTGGAAGGCCAGGAATAAGAAAAGAAAAGAAAGAAAAAATGAAGAGAAGCAGAAGGCAGCAGCCGTGTGTAGGTTTTTTGGTAAACATCTGGCTCTGCAACTCAGTCACCTCTGGAAGGAGATGTTGTATTTCTGAAGTGGCTTCATAATGAGGAAAACATAAACGAGTAGGACACCTGTATCTCCAGAGGATCAATTCCAAGCCTTCCCATGGATACTGAAAAACGCAGATTATAGTACAGTGGTGCTAAAAACAGCAGGGGGCCATTTTGACAGCAGGTGGCCATTTTGAAAACCGCCGATCAGCTGTTGAAAAAACATCGTTTAGCAAAAAATCGGTTCCCAAAGCAGGGAACCAATCATCGCTAAGCGAAAAAAACCCCATTCAAACATCATTTTGTGATCACTTTTGCGATCACAAAAACATCATTGTGAAGTGGATTCATAATTAAACGGGGTAATTGTCAAGCAGGCCACGACTGTAAATGCTATTTTCATAGTGAAGACTATACATAGCTTGGTTTCTGGCTCCCTCTAAGGACCAGTTCATGAAACTTCACCTTTAGAAATATATATTTCTAGGATATTTTTTTTAATATTTTAAATATTTTCAGCCTGTGGATAAGTGAATCAGTGGATACTGATCCCGTGGATAAGGCAGCTCTGGTGTAATTCCACTTCCTAATAATAGCAGATGTGAGGAAAGCGGCAATCACAGGGAAAACAGTAACAAAGCATGGAATTAAAAATGACATATTGAACCCTCTCCCAAAGGATACATGAACCATGAGGTTCAGCAGTGGGGGCTGGAGAGTGAGGGGAGCATCCCTTGTTCTGGTTGCTAATAGAAAAGATAATTTCTAACTCTGCATAGTTTTTTTATAAGGGCTAACCCAGGGCCTAAGCACACCTGCCAAAAAACCCCCAGTTATAACTATTCTTTCCTGTTGTACTGATACATTTATTTTCATGACCAAGTGGTATATATACCAACTGAAGCATCCCCATTGTTTTTAACTGAATTGATTCATTGAACCATTATAGCAGGCTACACTGCTCTTAATTTCATATCTATTCATTTTTTTTTACTGTTTCCTCGGGCAATCAGGCCCTCTCCTGTTCTTTTTTTAGATAACAACAGTGCAATAAGAAAGATCCAAGCTTTTCCTCCTCCCCTTTTTCCTTCCCTCCTTTACTCACTTTACCCAATGCTTTTGCAAGGGTTTAAAAAAGAGAGAAGAGAAACAGGAAATGCCTCTAAGCCCTATTTCAAAGGGGGGAAGCTGTCGCCTTCAAGCTGTCTCCTCTATTCTTGTTATCAGCAGAAGCCATTACTTAACTATCTAAGGCCGCGGTTCCCAACCTTGAGCCTCCAGATGTTCTTGGACTGCAACTCCCAGAAGCTTTCACCACCACCTCTGCTGGCCAGGATTTCTGGGAGTTGAAGTCCAAGAACATCTAGCGGCCCAAGGCTGGGAACCACTGATCTAAGGGATCACCTGTCTCAGTATTAGCCAATTTGTCAATATACCTTTAAAAGGAAAAAAAAAATAAGGGAACAAGCACAGAGGCCATTAAGTGGCCACACCACCCAGAAACCCGATCCCTTTGCAAAGGAAATTAATTGACATGTACTGGTTGAAGTTCTGTTAGAAGCTCTGCCAACTAATCAGAAAACCAGCTATGCTGGTGGGGGGATTCTGGGAACAGTAATCCATCACTTCCAGAAGGCACGAGGCTGGGGGACACTGGTTCACAGTGGTTTACAGGGAAAGGGAGTCTTGGCCAAAGGGGAAGGAGGCTGAAGGCATACTGCAACGTCTTGTTACAGCATGAATGTGATGAGTCGCCTTCAACCCCTATGCTGCAAGAAAGGTGGTGCAGAAATGAAATAAATCAATAAATACCAACATGAATCAAACAGGGACAAATTGGAAATGATACAACATGGAAATTGTAACTAAAGATGGAAGAGAAGGTTACATGCTGTGAGAGTTAAATAAGAGAAATTTGTTGTTGTTGTTGTTGTTGTTGTTGTTGTTGTTGTTGTTGTTGTTGTTGTTGTTGTTATTATTACAACTCTATTCCATAAAACTTTGACCACAGACTTTATTCATCATGCTCATGCGCCCATACATATGGCATTTCAAATAGCATTTTAAAAGTTCTCATCCAGGGTCTTCCAGTTTAGGTGGAGGGCCTCCCTTCCCAGCATATTTTCTTGAAGCCTAAATGTTTATTTGTTATGGTGGCAATCATCAGACCATGGAAGGAAAGGACTTGAAGGGCGGGGTGTGGAAAGGAGTCACCAGAGAGCGGCTGTTCCTCTCGCCGCTTTGCAGGGGATTAAGCAGGATTAGAGAACATTGCTACAAAGTCCTATCACTCCAACCCTATTTTTCTCGGGCACATGGTGTTGTGCTCGGCTGAATCCATTATTTCCCATTGTCATTTCTCTCACTGAAATGTTTAAGTCAGTTTTATTCCCTGTGTAATTATCCTTCTTCACTCCTTCTTCCAAGTGCCTCCAGATGGTTCAGGCATGGGTCATCACCGGCCTCCTGGGTCTTCTGAGTGTCGGAGAGACGCCATTACATTGAGATTAAACCAAGGATGGCCCAATATAATTTCTTGCCTGAGGAAAAGAGGGACACCTTTCTCATCCCAGACACAAAAGATGACTAGACCAGAAAGTTTGAATTACTCCCCCATGTCACCTTGAATGTTTGAACTCAGAGTTTAAGCTGGGTTGACCTGTGTAGTAACTGAATGGAAGAGCAAGGATCCTCCCAGTAGGGCTACGGCAGAATCCTGCCCAGAACGCTGGAGAGATGCTGATCGTTGAAGTTGACAACACTGAGCTAAGTGAACTGAGAATCGGGCACAGGATACAGCAGCTGTTTACAGTGGTGCCTTGCTTAACGAGCGCACCGTATAACGATGAATCCGCATAGCGATCCCGTTTTTGGGATCGCTAATGCGGAGGCATAGCGTCGGCCCCAATGGGCAAAACTCACATAGCGAAGATCGGTAAGCGTTTCACTTACCGATCTTCGCTTTGCGACGCCCGCAGATCAGCTGTTCGGCGGTTTCAAAATGGCTTACGAGGGCGCGAAAATGGCTGCCGGACCCTGGAAACTTCGCTAAATGGTGAGTTTTATGCCCGTTTCATTTAGTGAAGTTTTCACATAGCAAAGGTTAATCCGGAATGGATTAACCTCGCTATGCGGGGAACCACTTGTACATTTTTTAACACTGATAACTGGGTAGCATTTTTGCCACACTTGAAAGCAGCAGGATCACTTAGAAAACCTAAGACACACACATGTCTCCTTCAACAGTTTGCTGTCACCTCCTAGCATTAGCTACACAAGGCAACTGTTGCAGAGTTTGGGATTTGGGGCAAAGTCCGCTAGCTGCACAGTAAAAGTTTAGAGGTTTAGAGGGCAGAATTAGCTTCAAGTTCTTCAGAGCAGTCCACACCCCCTTTTTTTTCCTCAGCAACTGGCATTCACAGTCTGCAAACTCACTCTGAGTCATTGTTAAGAGAAATTTTTAAAAAGGTTTTAATTTACTTATAGTTGAACAGGTCAAAAACAGCATACTGAACAAACATCACGGCTTCTCAGCAACAGGCCTCAACAGAGTACCTTGACGGCCTCCAGCAGATTCGGGACTACACACTAACTGCCAGCAGACTGGAAAAGAGGGGGAAAGACACAGAGTAGAGAAGTGAAGCTCTCTTTGAAATTAAAAGCAGGGAAAGAACAATAAGTGACTGCTGGGTTGATTGACAGTCACCCTAACCCAGAAAGGAGCCTCCAAGCCACACCCACTAAAGGTAGCATGCGAGGTTGAAATAACTCCAACAGCGCACACCTATTAAATCAATGCAATTTTCACAATCGGTGACCCACCACTGAAAAAGATGGTTCGATAGATCGACTGTGTTTGGAACTAGTAATAAGATCTAGGACTATAAATCCTCACTTGTTTCATTCTCACCTCCATGAAGAAACTGCAGAATTCTTCCCTAGCCTGCAGGAGGCCAAGTTGTTCCCTCTCTGTCTCCATTAGAGGGTTTTTGTACTGATGAGAAGGATTTTGCGTATGTGTGTGAATAATGCAAATTGCTCAGAACAGCAGCTGCTGCTGCCTTGTTGAGCAGGCTTTTAAGTTCTGGGAGCATCGGATGGGTTGTTTGTATCTTTTTTTAAAAAAATATATAGACAACCAAAAAAAGAAAAAGAAAAAAGAAATAACTCCAACAGCAACTGCCCTATTCTGCCTAACGATAGGGCTGGTCCCATGAATGGGCTCATATCTTGTTACCATGTAAAACCCTCCATGATCCTTGCACATAGAGAATCAGTGAGCCAGTTCACACCCTGACTTGTACAAGGTCCCAAATTCATTCAAAATGAAATAAGCAGTGATTTGAGGTGTTTGTTTTAAAGTGTGAATGTTAAACTGACTTCCCCAAAACGGTTCCTCCTTTCCATCATCAGTGTGGCCGTCAGTTACCACAACATCTTCTCCAGACCTCGGAGCCCTCACTGTTTTGGACTACAGCTCCCAGGATCCCTCAATGTCTGATTTTGAGAGGAGAGAGATTTCCCATGTAATCCTAAAAGCAGTTGTGAATCACACAACTGTTTGTTTGGTTAGGTGGCTCTTTCTGAATTCTAGTCCCCATATTGGAAAACAGGAGCACCTATGGAATTTGGTTGGGTTGGATGACTGAATAATCCTTTCAGATCATTCTTGATAGGAAGCTGCCAAAACTCTTAAGCCTCTCCATAAATTTGACTGCTCAATACCCTTCCACCCCCTTTGAAGTTCTGTGGGAGACAGTGAAACTAACAGACCTATTCTTTCCTAATCAGGGAGCAAATAATAGGAAGAAACCCTTCTCTGCCAGAGACATCAGAGAATTGCTGCCAGTCAGAGTCAAGCATAGAGAATTAGATGAACCAATAATCTACTCTGGCCCAAGCAGAATGGCTGAGTGTCTAGTTTTACACCCAACCGTCTTCTTTTTCTTTCTGCTTCCCTCCTTGCCTCCCTCCCTCCCTCCTTTCAAGTACTTCAGATCTGAAGGGCTCTCCTGTTGAAAGTCTGTTGAAAGGAAGGATTAGAAACGTGAAGTTGTCCATCCACAGCTAGCAACACCGTGGTCAGAAGCTAGGAACCCCATAAAGGTAAAGGTAAATGTTCCCCTTGACAATTTTTGTCCAGTCGTGTTCGACTCTAGGGGGCGGTGCTCATCCCCGTTTCCAAGCCATGGAGCCAGCGTTTTGTCCGAAGACAATCTTCCGTGGTCACGTGGCCAGTGCGACTTAGACACGGAACGCTGTTACCTTCCCACTGAGGTGGTCCCTATTTATCTACTCACATTTACATGCTTTCGAACTGCTAGGTTGGCGGGAGCTGGGACAAGTGATGGGCGCTCACTCCGTCGCGTGGATTTGATCTTACAACTGCTGGTCTTCTGACCCTGCAGCACAGGCTTCTGCGGTTTAGCCCGCAGTGCCACCACGTCCCCTATAGGAATCCAATAGTGCAGAGATTAAATTGCAGCACTGCTGTCAAGCCTCTGCTCCCAACCTGAGTTCAATGTTGGCTGATTTAGGTAGCCAGCTCAAGCTTCATTCAGCCTTCCTTCCTTCCAAAGTTGGAAAAATGAGCTTGCTGGAGGGCAAATTGTTATTTGCCTAATTATGCTGTAGAGCACCTAGGAAGTGTTCCAAGCCCTATGGGGGCAGGATGCAAGTAAAAACAAAAACACCACAACAAGAACACATCACCCAGTCACACTCTTCCCCCATTAGTGAGCTGTCCTGTAATTCTGTTTACAAATGTAGAAGAGGTGATTCCTTTATTTAAACCACTAAAAAAAAAATTAAACATTCGGCGCAAGCTCGAGTGAACAAACTCAGACAGATTGCAAAACTAATTCCTAACTTCGTACCTCGACAAGGCATGAAAATTTATGCAAAATCGGGGTCTCTCTTTTTTTGTCTTCTTTTTCCAAATGACGGAAACTCTGCTCTTCGGTAACGCTGGACGCAATGTCAAGATCACTGGCAGTGTTGCTTGTGTGATGTTAACCGCCCCCCCCCGTTCCCGCCCCTCAAAGTGTGTGGTTAAGATAGATTTAGCTCCATCTCAAGGGAACAGAGGAGGTGTTTATCCATTCCCTTGAAGCCCTGTCCAAGACCCGCGATGATATGTGGCATGCCTTGAGATCAAAGCCTGGACCCGGGTGCACCTTCAGCTGGGGCCTCATGAAAAGAGCAGTCTGTTAATTCATGCTGAAGGCGGTGAAGGCTCACAGACACTGGGGCTTTTGTTTCAATCCTGCGGTTTTGCAAAGCAAAGAGCCTCTCCTTCCAAACCAGAACCTGGGAGGGATGAAGAGTTATGGGGAGGGCGAAAGAAACCCTCAAGAAAGTGAACAAACCATCTCCAACCATCTCTTGCGCCAGGTTCAGAAACCGGGTTTGATCCCATATTTCCATAATATCCCAGCCATCAGAGGCACACACCTTTCTGGCTGAGAGTTTCCGAGATCTGTCACCGACAGACATCCAGTGTCTCCATCTTTTTCTTCCCATCGCTTTTGTGGGGACCGGCTCTGTCCTGTGAGACTGGGTGAAACCCTGCTTGAAAACAGGTGGTCATTCTCTCCAAGGCTGTTGGCAAGCCTGGGGCCCAAAGCCGAGTCCGACTTTTTGGTACCAAGTCTCGAGCCCCACATCCAATTCCCTATTAAAAACAAGCTTTTTTTTCTGCAGAAAAAGGGCTTGGTGGGTGCGTGCTGAGCCACAAGTCGAGACGGAGCCATTGAAAAACAAAAACTTAAGTCCATGTCCAAGTTGCGGGTACAACTTGAATCTGACTCAACCGCAAGTTGGCCAACTCCAGTTCCCATTCCTGGTTCTTTCCTTGCCACTGGTCAGTCCACATTTTAGGGTGAAAAAATTGGCTTTTCTGGACCACAGCTGCTAGAACCTACTAGCCAACTTGAGACTTGTAGCCAAAAATCTACATTTCTTTTGGAAATTCTGCTCTCTGTCTCTCTCCCTCTTTGTCTCTTTCTCCCTCTCTGTGCAGGGAATCTCCTCAATGATTAAATGGCCTCCTTCCATTGCCAAGGAAAAGCTGTGGCAATTATTCAGATTTGACAACAAACACTGATTTAGAAAAGCACTACCTGGAGCTCCCGCCACTTGACAAAGTACTATTCAAAACAACACCCCCAAGAGTATTAATCAGATTCCCCATCTAGTATCATATATAATCAGGTAATAAGACATGACACGGCCCCCCATGTTGGCCTTGCGGTTGTCTCTCGCCCGAGGCTTATTTTCATCCTAAATAAAGCTTTATAGGCTACAGAAATAAGTAAATATAGGGTTCTCGTTGCTATGGAAATTCACCGAAGGAAACAAGGCACCCCTTGTACATTTAGGTGTGGTGCAAAAGGAGCTTCTCGTACCACTGGGGATGGCTAGAATCATTTTAGTTGAAAACCACTTTCAACCTTCCGTTTTGAGAGGATTAGTGTCCATGTGAAAAACACTGGCTAAATTCCCCATTCTTGTAAGCATAAGCTCTTTTGAGTTGAGGAGAGTCCTCGACAATTAATGTTTAAGGCTTGCAAGATGCTTGGCCTCCAGTGTGAGAGAAATATAAGGACTGCCCCCCCTTTTTAAAAATTTCTTGAGGTCTCAACAGCTTGTGCTAGAAGCCTCTGCTCAAAACTGGCGTTCTTTCCCTTTGAAAAGCAAAGACTGACTTTCTCAAACAAGACTGGTCACTAGGGGGAACTAGAGAGCAAGGGTGAAACTAGGTGGACTAATCTACCTCAGTGATTCTCAACCCTGGGTCCCCAGACGTTCTTCGACTAAAGCTCCAGAAGCCTTCACCACTAGCTGTGCTGGCTGGGGTTTCTGGGAGTTACAGTCCAAGAACATCTGGGGACCCAAGGTTGGGAACCCTTGGGACAGCAGGATGGTAGGGCTGTGATAGCTCTTGTGTCCATGTTTATAAGCAGGAAGTGTGAATGGGATTTGATAGGTAGGGAGGTAGGTAGGAAGGAAGGAAGGAAGGAATTTCAAAGAGTTACTACTGGATTAGCAACACTTAGAAATGCACAACTTCCTTTCCCTTCTCCTCTGTGAGCAAGTGGCTAGGAAATTTTCCATTTCTCAAAATCTTTAAGCAGCTTCAGCAAATGGACAGCCAAGGGGCATCTCAATGATCACACGTGGTGGAACTGAACCAAATTGGAGCTATCTACTGGCACAAAACAAAGCAGCATCCCCAGGCAGGGACCCCAAAAAGTATGGGTAGATATCAGTCAGGAGCAGGCTGGTTTGTGATGGCACCTATGTCATGTGGACATCAGAAAATGGAGCAAATGGCCCACCCACAACTCAGACCAAACCGTGGGACAAAAGCCGATTTGATCACACATTGATTATCCTCAATTTTTCTGTTCTGCTGGCAAGAATAGGAGTACAGGTTAATGATAATTCAAAAAATTGTTTCTTGTTGTTATGTGATCAGAAAAATAATAAAAGACAACCCACCAGTGAAAAAAAAGAATCAGTAGGACAATGATTTCATTTTAACGCGTCATATTATAAGCTTCCTGTACACTTCCTAGTTAGGTCTTAGTGTTCCTGGTGATCTATATAAAAACAGAATTAAAATCAGAAAAAGAAAAATATCAAAAATAACCAATATGAAATATGTACAGTGACAATTTACAAATCTTTGCTTTTTCAAAAAACATCAGATAGCAGCAAAAATCTGGTGCCTGAACGACAAGCAAGTGTGTGACAATCAGATCTCTCATAGCAGGGGATTCTTGATGTGTTTCCATTTCTTTTCTTTTGGCAGATATATGAGAATGTTAGTGACCCATAACCTTCTTATATTTACTGTATAGGAATTTTGGTTATTCCTTTTAGTTAGCAGAGTATGAGGTAAGAAACCACAGCAAAAGTGAAATGTGGAGAGATCAGCTCAGTCTCACTAAGCTCCCCTCCCTTGGCTACTTTTGCACACAAACTGGCACTCTGCATGATGAAGTCACTCTGGAAATATTTAAGATAGAAAATGATATAGTTACTTACAGTTACCATCTGTAGTTACAGTCAGAAGGGAAAAGAAGGGGAATAATCAGAGTCTTCAGCATGTGGAAAACCTTCCATTCTTGTTGTTTGGAGGAAGGTCAAAGGAGGGAAGAGGCTATCAACAACAACAACAACACAATGGGAGCAAGCAAACAAACAGGAAGAGAAAATGGGGGTTCCCTGAAATAACAGAGGCAAGAAAAGAGCTTTGCAACTGACAAGGTGACAAAGGGCAATCACATTAGGTCATAAAGCTCCCTCCCACTGATCCTCAGTGTCAGTGCATGCGAGATTGCTATTATCCCAACAATACTGATATATCAGCAGCCAGATTCTATTAATACCATAACAGAGCCAAGTTTCATTTGCACTGGTTCAATGTCAACATATGTTTCACCTGTTCAAGGTTTCCTATAAATCCTATGCTGTCCTGGGGCTATTTACTTCTCAGCAGCTGCAAAATCCACAAAGTGCCAGAAAGAGTCAGGGAGTTGAATTATATTTATAAGGCTATATACTAGTCAAATTTGGGCAGTCTGATCCATGCAGGAATATCCTATTTGGAGCCCTGTTCCAAGAAAAAAACTCAATTATTCACTTGCTTTGCACTCATGATAAATTTTCAAGACCTATGGCCATCACACTGAGCTACTGCTTCCCAGACTGAGAGAGCAGGGAGGGAGCACAGAAATTTCAATGGGCACAAGACTGTGAGACTTTGCCATAAATGTATCAACTCAAACAAATGTCTGATAGATTTCTGATGCAAAACTGTGCTTCCTTTTCGTTTGAACCAATATTTACCCTGTTTCATGTTTACTTTTCGCTTAAATTAGCTAAAAGTATTCAATTAGGAATTATCTTAATTTATCTTTAAATTAGGTACTGGATTTTTTTTTTTTTTTTTGGTTAAAAGTGGGTTGACAATGGCAAAGAAAGATGGGTAGGGGAAGGGTTCCTCAAAGTTTGGTGAACCGGTTGGAAATGAGGCTGAAAAGTTCTGGAGGTTGGCAGCAGGAAATTGATTGATCTAGTCTTCCTCAACATATCTGGTGCCTATCCCAGAAGGGTCAGAATATAATTCCCATCATCCTGAGCCAACCAGGCATGGCTGGACTGAGTTGATAGTCATATCTCACATACCTTTCAAGGCAATCAATGAAGGCATACATCTTTGGCCCCCAGCAGCCCTATGCAGTTGATAGATGCAGTCCTAATACAGTGATCTGACACCTGGCATATCCACTAACTTAGAGATGTGGGAACAAATTCCTCCATCTCCATCTGCCCTCACTTCTCTAAATACCACCTACCTTTCCGTTCTCTTCCTCATTTTGTAACCAGATTTTGTTTTTCTTACGCATGGAAATTCAAAGACATTTTGCATTTCCATGTAGAAATTTCTTCCTTGTTAGCATTTCATATCATGTGTGCAATTCTATATATATAAAATTTCCCCATTGGCTGAAGCAGGTTTATGCTTAATTTTTTTCCATATGCATCTTGTTTGCATTTGAATTTATACAACACACATACATATTCTTGGGCTTTGCGCATATTTAATTCCCCTCAAAAGCAGAGCGAGCCTTGTATGGATTTTCCGAGAGAAGGCGAGCCTTGTCTTGTCTTAGTAAGTGGGAAGCAGACTCTTTGCTCTCTGCTCAGCAACAGTGGTGGGGTTAATACACCAAGAGCATCTGGAAGCTGTCACTTTGATGTTCTGCAACTCCTCAGCACACCCATCGTAGTGGCACTGAGGGTAGAGGTTCTCCGAACAAGCCACTCCAGAGACAGATGTCAGTGCCATGAGGGTTAGTGACTCCAGTTTTGTAGGGGTGGCGAATCCGGGTTTTAATCTGACTTTTAAAGGCACTGTCCAAGCGGCAGAACCCATTTGGGGTGGGTTCGGCCACTTGGCAGCTCTCCAAGGTCCTGAACCCATTTCAGGACCTTGGAGAGCTGCCATTCAGTTTAGATTGAAACTCAGAGCAGATACACCAGCTCTGTGAACTCAGAGCCACCTTTCCATTGTGTGGACAGTTGTGGGTCTTTCATGGGCAAATGGCAGTCACATCAGGCTTTCCTGACCCATGGAGAGAGCCCCTTCTGTCCCACGTATATGCTGTGAAGGGTGCAGGCACTTGTTCTTGGTGTTCCCAATAACTGTGAGAGCCCAACAATGACAACCTGGTAGGTAGCTTTCTTCCCACTGCTTCCCTGTACTTTATCTGCTAAGCATTTATGAGCCTTAAATGATGGAGCGATTCTAAAATTCCCAGACAGTACAAGGCTAATTACTGTTATTGCCATGCATTATTCAACAGGAAATATACAATTAGTTCCTTATGTTCAATTCGGCGTTCGCATTAGCATTGGCTTATCATAAAATATAATTATGTGGAACTGTAAATATGTCTTCTCTCTCTGTCTGCGGGCGTCTGGCATTCTCCCCCTTCCCTTTGCCCGCCGGAGAAAAAGAAGATATTCTAGAAGGAGCGTATCTGCCATTTTGAAACGGGAGGCACCGTTCAAGGAACTTCAAGCAGCAGGAAAGCTCCCCAGACCACTGTCGTTCTGCATGTTGAGAACAGCACAAAAGTCAGAATATTTTTTTCTTCTGTAAACTTCACATTCCCTGTGTTTCCAAAATCAGGGTGAGGCGTCCCATTCTCTTTGCACCCAAAATTGCACCCATGGAGTAGAAGGGCTGCACTGGTGTGATTAAGGGACAAAAAAAGAAAAAGACTGGTGTAAATCCTTTCCTCACCAGGAGATGGCAAGACTCCCTCCCTCTGCTTTCTTATTGAGAGGCCAGCCTTGGTCGTCTTCATTTCTTTTGAACCTGACTCTTCCCCCCCACCACTACCACCACTTATGAAATTTATTTTTAAACGGGGCGGAATTCAAAAGGGCAGTAACAAATCCAACAGGGTTCAGCAGGCCCACGCCCAAGCTGGAGTTGAGGCATTTAATCCTGGCATGGGGCACGGATGAAACAGGAACCTTCGTGGTGAGAGGCTGCTGGTGGGAACCGCACCCACATTGCGGGCCATGAAGGCTTAGGTTTCCATGTGAGCAAGGCTTGTTTTCATGGAGGCTCTTTACTGCTATGGAAGTCCTACTCATGAGAAGCCTGCCCAAGAGTCTTGCACTCCCTTTATGGGTCTCATAAAGGTAAAAGTAAAGGTTCCCCTTGACAATTTTTGTCCAGTTGTGTTCGACTCTAGGGGGCAGTGCTCATCCCTGTTTCCAAGCCATAGAGCCAGCGTTTTATCCGAAGACAATCTTCCGTGGTCACATGGCCAGTGCGACTTAGACACGGAACGCTGTTACCTTCCCACCGAGGTGGTCCCTATTTATCTACTTGCATTTGCATGCTTTCGAACCGCTAGGTTGGCGGGAGCTGGGACAAGCGACGGGCGCTCACTCCATTGCGTGGATTCGATCTTCCGACTGCTTGGTCTTCTGACCCTGCAGCACAGGCTTCTGCGGTTTAGCCTGCAGCGCAACCACGTGTGCGCTGGGGTGTGAAAAATCTGTGGGTCTCATGCCTGGGCCTTATTCCCCTCTATCCTTAGAGCCTGAGGACAGGATCCAGATCCTCATCTGACTACAGACTGTCCCACTGCGGTATTGTGGGTCCCAGAACCACATAAGATCTCGGGACTAAGAGACTCCTTGGGATTTTCCCAACTTGGAGGCTGATATGGTAAAGATCAACACACCACAAAATATCTAGAAGGTCTCTGTTTTCCTGTGCCCGTTCTATACATTGTGAGAGAATGGGAGAAAATTAGCCAGCTCCATCCGGTCAGAATCCTGACACCCTGGTGAGGTCGAATTTTACATCTGGATCCCAGCTGTTCCTTTTCTATTTAAAACTTTCCGGAATAGTTCTTAAATTTACATTGGCAAATTTGCATTGGTGTCTATTAGCATATGCATATATTAGGCAAATCTGTAACCTCATTTGGCCTGTTTTTGAATGACACGCCTCCCTTTTTTGGATGGCAAGAAGTGCAGGACGGGGGTGTGAAAAATCTCTCCCACCTCCTGATTTGGTTGTGTTACTTCACACAGCACCTGCATTTTTCCAAAAATGTCATTTTGTGACTGGTTTTTTTTTTGGTTTGTTTTTTGGTTCTTCCACTGAAATTTACGTGGCTTGACATGCTTCTGCGATGTATACATCTATTTTTTTGCATTTTCTCCAGCGTACATATTTTCCCCCTGCGGACTAAAGCAAGCTTGTTAAAAAAAATATTTCCAATTGCTCTCATTTGAGTTCTTTGCATTTTTAAATGTGTACGTTGTGTGGCACATTTTAGTCCTCTGTCTCCCTTTAACCCTACAAATATGCAAATTCTCACAGTTTGTTTCTTCCCACAATAAGTCACAGGCAGTGGGAGAACAATTTCTACCTTGAGGCTGCAAAATCCAATTCTTTTCCATTTCTTTTCCCATCCTAGGGTATGATAAGCAGGACTGCTGGATAGCTCAGTGCTTTAGGCATCTGGCTTCAGAGCCAGAAGTTGGGAGTTTGATTCCCCCATGGTGCCTCCTTGACAAGGGATGGACATGATGATCTATAGGATCCCTTCCAGCTCCACAGTTCTAAGATTAAATCAATCTGTCTGTCTGTCTCTCCTGTTATCCCTTTCCACCTCAGAGAGAGCAAGTGATGGTGCTAGGAGACCCTGTCAAGAGGCGTCCCTCAGCAATTTGCAATAATACTTTGCCTCAGTACCAGATGCCCCATTTTCTTTCACTGCCATGTCAACAGCTCCTCACTGGTCACTAATTTCTACAGCACAAGGTACACAATTGTGGAAGGATTTCAGGGGCAACAGGGTGAATAGCTATGCTCTGAGTTTGCAGCAAAACCAACCTAGTCCTGCGGCCCCTTAAAGACATGCACTTCTTCTTCAGGAACTGCTTTTAGGGAACCACATCCTTGTCCTGGAAGAAAGAGGGGCATGCATCTGATGAAGTGGACCCCAGTCCACAAAAGCCCATGCCATGGAAATCCTATGAGTCTTTAAAATGCCACTGGACTTTTCATTGTGGAAGAAAGCTTTCTCCTTCGGGGCTTAATATTCTGCTCAGGGTATGGTAATTATTTCCTCAATAGGAAGCCTTCTACAATAGTCATTAGCATAATTCCTGTCTCCATGGAGACAGGGCTTTCTTGATAGTAATTCACTCCTGGAAAGGTAAGAGGAACAGAGAGTGGAAAACTCCAATTACGTTTCCCTCTTGCACACAGCTCTTAATATTCCTGCTCTCCTGCTGAACCTGAGGAGGAATATTCTTGACATTCTAGGAGTGATTCAGCAAGAGGACAAGCTGAGGGACTAAGTGGTCATCCAGAAGGTCCGTGCTGGGTATCCGTTTGGTAGAGCTGGTCTAGAAATGTCGACACGGCGTTCAGCCCAAAAGCCTTTCCTCACAGATAGTGCTCTAGAAAGAAGCAGAATGGTTTGCTGATTGGTTAGCCTGATGGTTGGTTTCCTGATTGGCTCTAAGAAGAAGCAGAATGTGATGCCATCAAATCTGATGCCATCAAATAATGACCTCCACCAAAGCAATTTTGTACCAAGGAGGGAGGGAATGATCGTGGGCTAAAGGTCTTAAGAGGCATCAGGAGATGAGAGCTGGCTACTGAACAGCCGTTCACACCCCTTGTCCAGGTAGGCTAAAAAAAGAGATTACTTCATCTGGGGCCTCAAAAAGATTCTGCCTAGGCTGGTGATGAAGCATGTCTTGCGTCTTTAAAATATGGAATCCACACACATACCCCATAAATAGACCACATAGCAATTCAGAAAATGAATGATTTCTCCACAGTTAGCACCGATTAGATTAGGCATCCTTCAGTCTTGAGAGACTATGGCAACGTGCTCTGTATGGAGGGCTTGGAACAGTGTCTAGTGTGGCTGAGGAGGCCAATTCGAGAGTGACCATCCCTTCCACACTGAAGACAAATACAATCTGTCCCCTGTCCAGCTCCCTGATTTTGCTGCTTTCAGGATGGCCTCTTTGTCTCGGCTAGTTAGCACAAGAAGCTTGTATTATGCTTCAACCCCCATATCTGTGGGGATTGGTTCCACAATCTGCTGTGGACGCATGAAACCACATGCAGAGAGTTGGACAAAGGCCACAGCGAGCACCCCTGCATGCCTCTTCACTAGGATACAATAAGTACTTATAAGAACAGGTTGTTTTATTGGAACAACACCATCTCTTGAAAAGCCAACAGGGCTTAGCAGCGAACCTATGAACGTCGAAGGTATCCAGGAGCTAACTCTACTCCCAAACAGTCCAAAACATCAAAAACAGGTCTACAATAGCGCTTTACTGGAAGGGGTGGAGCCCCAGTTGTGCTGGAACTCCAAATGTGGAGTGTCATAAAAAGGGTGCTGGATGCGCTGGCTTGGGCTCCTTCTCCATAGTGGCCACTGGTGGCATCTGCTCTATACATGTGGTACTCTCCCTTGGAGGCACAGTCAGAGTCAGAGATGCAAGAGGACTGGCCTCGGGTAGGTGAACTGGGAGTTCTTTGCTGAGAGGCCAGTTGCCCCTGCTGCTTCCTCTACCAGCCTTCTCGCCTTGTGTCACCTTGCCTCACCACAGAGTAGGCGGGATGCTTCCTCGAGAAGCATCAAGAACTCCTCCAATACCCTGTGTCGGGATCTCAGTGATGGTTTCCCAGCCAGCCTCCAAGCGCTCCAGTACCACCAGCCTCCCCTGGCCCTCAGACACCTCCCAATGGACCACAGCCCTCCTCCTCCTCCTCCATCTTGTTCTCCTCCTTAAACCCTCGGTCTGCCGTGGCTACACATGTGACCTCCAAGGCCTCAGCCTCGTTTGCATCGCCCACGCCCCCGTCTCCAGGGAGTTACAGGTTGGACATCTC
The DNA here is from genome assembly GCF_051106095.1 of Pogona vitticeps. Taxonomy (NCBI): domain Eukaryota; kingdom Metazoa; phylum Chordata; class Lepidosauria; order Squamata; family Agamidae; genus Pogona; species Pogona vitticeps. The sequence goes on from NC_135795.1 coordinate 10,405,987, forward strand.
GCCCTGTCTCTCGGGGGAAGTGGAGAGCCCCCTCCACTGTCCCGCAGTAGCCTTATGGGTTTTATATAGAGCCATGTCAAACTGTGGATAAATGAAACGTGCAGATCAATGCTGTGGAAACGAGGGTCCTGGTGTATCTGTAAAATAGCTCATGGGTTCATAATATCATTAAGGTACACAAACAGGTGACATCGCTACACAAAAGTGTGGTTGTGTCTTCTCCAGTTGTGGAGAAGCCTGTTCACTTTCTGGATTGCCATTTAAAGTCTTAGTGAGTGCTGGATTGCAGGCATTTGAGGAAAACTTCCCCTCACTGAGTTTTGTGTTTCTGATTCCTTTGAAGCCGGTGATCAATGTGACGCTAGTGATGATGAGAACTTGGAAAAGTTACCTTTTTTAAGGGAAGGAGCTCCCAGAATCTACCCAGTCAGTGGTCATTTATTCCACAATTCAGCCAAGGAGCTGAATTTTGCCCCCCCCCCAATTTTTTTAAATGACCCCCCCTCTTGTTGTTTTTCTGTGTACTTGATTTCAATAGTGGCCTTCATCCTTCCATTTTATTTCTAACTCTCAATGCACACCAAGACTGTGATGACACTGGAAATTCAGAAGGATCACACGAGTAGGAGACGTGGTCCTCTGCATCTGGTTGAGAAGATAGGAGGGAAGAACTATTCCAAGGAAGATACTTGGCGGAACGCCTACTCCCACCAAGATCTACCCGTGTCACTCATGCGAGCCAGGAGGTGAGGCTGAGGAGCCTAATGCCGAGGGAGGCCCGGAAGGAAAAGACAAGAAATCGGGCCTTCTCAGCGGTGACTCCTCGCCTCTGGAACAATCTCCCTCCTGAGATTTGCGCGGCTCCCTTGCTGGGTATCCTTAAAAATCAATTAAAAACATGGATGTTTCGGCAGGCCTTCCCTACAGTCAGTTTCTGATCCTTTCCTTTCTTCTTCTGCCCATCGTTTGCTCCATCTTGCTGAATTGTCTTCTATTACGTAAAAACTGTTTTATATATATATATGTATATATATTTGTGCGTTTTATGCTGTGGTCTTAACCGACCAGATAGGCGGGATATAAATAAAATAAATAAATAATAATAATAATATTGCAGAGTTTGGAATTTATGTTACAATTCCTTTTGCTATGCAGCAGAAGTACAGAGATTCACAGAGGAGAATAGCTTCAAGTTCCCCAGGCAGTCCACCCCTTTCTCATTAACTGGCACTGAGTGTTTCAATCACTCATTCTGGGACATTTATAGAAGAAAGAATAAAAATGTTTCATTACTTACAGTTGCAAACGGATCAGCAGCAAACAAGAGCCAACTGGCTTCCAACAGACTAAAGAGAGGAGAGGAGGAGCTCTCTTTGAATTCAGAGGCAGGAAGGAATGTGATGGGTTGGTGATGGATAGATTGACAGTCCCCTCACCCAGAAAGGGTGCCTCCCACCCAAACAAACTGCAGACAACATGCAAGGTTGCAAAAACTCCAGCAGTAATTTGGTCATGGGTAACTTCAGCCTATGATGGGTTAGCTCCCATTTGCTATCATGGATCCGCTTCCAACGGAGATTGGCATTTGTTACAGACTCTTGCAAATTCATACCTGCTCTGTTTTTGCGCTTCTCAAAGCCCACCATGTCTCTTTCAGCTCCCAGCCTGTCACAATGCAAAGAGGACAATCTCAAGCCAGTCATTCTCTCAGCCTGGCCTACCTCCAAGGCTCGTTGTGAATGTTAAAAGAGAAGGTGAACATATCTGCCTCCTTTTGTTGTCTTGAGGAGGAAAGCTGGGATGAAAAAATGGTAAGACGATGGTAACTTTCTCCTTAATTGGAAGATATCTTCAGAGAAAACGAATAAAAAGTGTGGACTTCTTGGACTATGCATCGTATTGCCCCTAGCCAAGAGAGCCATTGCTAAGAAATGCTGGGAATTAGAGTCCCAAAACATCTGAATGTCTGCATTTTACTCAGGATGGGAGGTTTTGCAGAAAAACAAAGACCTCCATTTCATCCCCACGCCTCATAATCCACTGTGGCAAAATTTCTTCTGAATTCTTTCATGAATTAAAGAAGAAACATTTATTTTGCTCACTAAGTCGCCGTCTTAAAAGCCTGAAATTTATAAATATATATCTACTGGGCCATGTTGCTTAGTTAATTTGACTCTGTCCATATCTCCTAATTTGCTCTGAGTTTGAAAAGGTAATTAAAACATTCGTGTGTCTTTATTCTGTAAGGGCTGTTTAATGGATACATCAGCACCATGTGGATGTTTCTGGTTTTTAACCTAGCAGCTGTTTACGATTTCTTAAAATAATTGTTTCTTAAAATAATTGTTGAAATGCCACAATGCCGTATTGAAGGCAAAAGAGGGTGCCATGGAATGTCGACAAACATTATAGCCGGTGAGAGGCTGGGCTGTTCGAGTGGAAAGGACATTGTTTCTTGGATGGGAGCCCCAGATCATCCTGTGAACCCAAACAAGCCTTCTGAGGATCCCCAGGAGGCTATCTACTTTCCCCATGATAGCACATGTTCATACAGTAGGACAGTAGAATCCGCAAGGGATCGGTTCCAACCCCCCCAAAGAAAAAAAACATGGCAGTATTGAACACTATACATTTTATGGTCTCTGGCTCCCTTTAGTAGCCAGTTTGGGTAAATACACCATATCTATAAATACTATTCTAAATATGTATTTCTGAGTTTTTTCATTAAGTATTTTCATTGCAATAGATCCGCGGATACCGGATCCTGCAGATAGTGAGATCCTAATGCATTTTCCCAGTTTTTATAGCATCCCCACCCCCACCATTCTAAAAAGTTGCAGGGGTTCTCCTAAGGCAGACCTGGGCAAAATGTGGCCCTCCATATGATGCTGAACTGCAACTCCCAAGCAATCCTAGCCCACACAGCCAATAGTGAGGAGTGTTGGGATTTTCAGTTCAGCAATATCTGGAGGGCCGCACTTTGCCCAGGTCTGTCCTAAGGCAGTCATTCCTGATTTTGGATTTCTGGGGTGTTCTTGGACTACAAGTCCCAGAAGCCTTCACCACTGTGCTGGCCAGGATTTCTGGGAGCTGTAGTCCAAGAACACCTGGCAACCCAAGGCTGAGAACCACCGTCCTAAGGCAACGTGATTGGCATTAAGGGGTTTTATATCCAAACCTCTGAGCATACTCTGCCTTAACATATAATGTCATCTGAGTTTTGCTCTGGTATAAACAATTCTACTTATTATACAGACATTCACATGATACACCCTCTGTTCCAATTTGGATTGGGAGGTATATGTTTTGCTGTTGTTGTTTTCATTTACACAGGTATATTTGTCTTAATCATCTATTGCATTTCTTCCTCTGAGGTTTGTAATAATGACCCTCACAGTCTGGTAGATGTCATGGTTCATTAGAAAGTTCCGTGTTTGTTTGCTCTTGCTAGGAAGGAAAGCAGGAAGAAGGTGCGTGTGCAGAGATAGGAGATGTATATATCTTAGCTTATTACGACCACCCAAATTGTAATTCTGTAATTGTGCTCAGCCAACTCATTTTACCAGTAAAACACAGCATTTTTATGCAGACTAAGGGATTTATGTATTTGTGCCGTGAGGGATTAAAATCACTTGAGTTCATAGACCAATTCTCATGCGATCATGGAACTGGTTTTCGCATTCTGCCAGCAATCAGTCACACAATTAGTTTTGCAACCACAGAATAATTGGATCGGCAACAGGCAAAATTCTTCCCATCACTAGGGATAAGCCTTTCAGATTTTTTGGACTACAAATACCATAACTTCCTTTTTGGGGAGTCCCACCTGCAGGACTCAGACCTTGTAGACACCTAAGTTGTGCTCACCTTGGATAGGCCTAACTTCCTGTTTGAAAAAGATGCTTCCTTTTCAAACAGGAAGTTAGGCCTAACCAAGATCCAAAAGCCAGCTAGGCCTTCTGCTTATCACTATTTAAAATATTTATACCCCATCTTTCTCCTCCAGAGGACCCAGAGGCAGTTTACAATATTAAAACATTCTCTCCATTTTCGACTCCTTTTTAACTTGTATGGGGTAGCGAAACCATTTTAACTTTCCTCATTAAAATGTGTCAACCTCTTTGTGCACCTTTCCCCCTAATGTGCGCACTTATTCATCCATTTCATTTAAGTAGACATGTTTCTACGTAATTGACTATAGCGAGTTTGTGCATGTTTTCAATCGCATGCATTTATCCATTTACCTTTCAAACAACATGCATTATTTCAGCACGCCTTTCTTTCCTCAAAACACTCAGATTGCTAGCCAAATGTGCAAGTCTCAGAGAAGAGACAAAAAACATTATTTTTGTTGATTCCATGGAACATTACGGGTCCTTTTCTTTCCCTGGTATCGCTCTAAATGCCATACACATGGAGCGCTGGCACCTCTTTCAATTTTCCTCTTAGCATTTCAAATTTCCTCTTTGCATTAGCTCTTAAAGCATTTTAAGACCTTCCTCCTCCCCCCCCCCCGAAGATGGAGGAAAATGTTTTTCTTCCCCTCTGGCCCAACCGACCAACATTTTCCCTCCTGTTCCTCACAGAGTCTGAAACGCACTTAGCTTTTGTGTTTCGCACACGCCATTGTTGGCAACACTTTGGACTCCTTTGGAAATGGGATTTGATTGTTAATTGCCGCCATCACAAACAGCGCAAGAACAAGCAGCATTTCATTTTTGAGCAAATAACAATGACGGACGACGACAAGAAGCCACTGTTGACAAACACAGGTGACCGGTCAGCTTTTAAGAAACACAACTGTTTTTTCAGCTTCTTGTTTGAAGCAGGAGTGAGGGGGTGGTGGGTATTTTTGCTTCAGTCCAGCATCGTAGAGAGACGGTAAAGGTAAAGGTTCCCCTTGACAATTTTTGTCCAGTCGTGTTCGACTCTAGGGGGCGGCGCTCATCCCCGTTTCCAAGCCATAGAGCCAGCGTTTTGTCTGAAGACAATCTTCCGTGGTCACATGGCCAGTGCGACTTAGACACGGAACGCTGTTACCTTCCCACTGAGGTGGTCCCTATTGATCTACTTGCATTTGCATGCTTTCGAACTGCTAGGTTGGCGGGAGCTGGGACAAGCGACGGGCGCTCACTCCGTCGCGTGGATTCGAACTTACGACTGCTGGTCTTCTGACCCTGCAGCACAAGCTTCTGCGGTTTAGCCCACAGCGCCACCACGTCCCCTTTAGAGAGATGACAAAGGGTCAAATAAAGTCACCTCGCAACCTTTGGCGCAGCCAAAGATGCAGCCTGTGGAAAGGCCAATGATTTATTGTCTTCGCCATGTTTCTTTATATCATCTTGCTACAGAATCACAACGCTCAGGGATGGTTTATTTGGTCTAAATTTAGTTATTCACACATCACCTCTCAAAACTCTCCCGTCTTGTTTCCGGGCGGAGAAACTAGAGGGGAAAGAACCATTTCGCCTAATTTCCCCACAGGAAACTCTTTGCTTGTTTCTTAAGCCCTGGAAATCACTCATGGCGGCAGATGCAGCAGTTGTCGCTGTCATTCCTGTGGTGGTGGTTGTGATTCCCTCATCAAGTTACCTCTGACCCATGGTAACCCTATAGATGAGGGACCTCCAAATTTTCCTCTTAAGAACACTGTCCCACTCTTACAACCTCAAGACTATGGCTTCCTTCATCGACTCTATCCATCACATTTGGTATTCCTCTTATCCTGCTGCTTCAAACTTTTCCTCTTACAGATTTGTTTTCTCATGCTTTGCCCAAAGTACTTCAGCCTCAGCTTTGTCATTTTTCTTTCTAACAAGAGTTTGGGCTTGATTTGACCTCGGACCCGCTTGTCTGGCTTCCCGGCAGTCCAGGGCATCCATAAAGCTCTTTTCCAGCAGATTTTGAATGAATCGAGTTTTCCCCCCTGCTGAGTTTCATCACTGCGAACAGGTATGAGCCTGTCAGGGAAACCAATCCCATCAGCCGGCCATCATCCTCTCTTACTAATCTGGACTTCTAGCAGGGCCATCCAAGATGGAATGATCAAAGCTGAGACACCAGATTTGGGATTAATGGCCACATCATCACCATATCTTCGTTGTCAGGGTTTTTAAAAGCAGATTTTCCAACTGAAACATCGGCCCCATCAGATCCCTCTCATCCCCAAAAAGGCAAACAGAAGTTCTTCTGGCTGAATGGTTGCTTTAGTGTCTGCTAAGCGCAGCTGCATCTTCTACTCCCGCCTTCTCCAGTTGCCAACATGGCGGCCCATCAAGCCCGCCAACAAGACGGTGGCTTGAACTGGTCCATTTTACACCACAGTGAGGTGGGCCTGCAAGTTTTCTGTGCTGAAGACAGCAAAGAAAATGAGCTTCTGGCCAAGAAGAAGTGGTTTAGTATAGTTCAGGAGGTTTGATTCATGTATGGAAACATGGCATCTCCTAATCCTTATGTAAATTGACTTACCTGGCACTGCCTCTTATTTAAGTTCTTCCTGCTTCTTGGGAGGAAAGCGATGACAAATCTAGACAGCATCTTAAAAAGCAGAGACATTACCTTGCCAACTAAAGTCCACATAGTCAAAGCTATGGTTTTTCCAGTAGCGATGTATGGAAGTGAGAGCTGGACCATAAAGAAAGCTGACAACCGAAGAATTGATGCTTTTGATTTGTGGTGCTGGAGGAGGCTCTTGAGAGTCCCCTGGACTGCAAGGAGAACAAACCTATCCGTTCTGAAGGAAATCAACCCTGAGTGCTCACTGGAAGGACAGATCCTGAAGCTCAGGCTCCAATACTTTGGCCATCTCATGAGAAGATAAGACTCCCTGGAAAAGCCCCTGATGTTGGGAAAGTGTGAAGGCAAGAGGAGAAGGGGATGACAGAGGATGAGATGGTTGGACAGTGTTATCGAAGCTACCAACATGGATTTGATCAAACTCCAGGAGGAAATGGAAGTCAGGAGGGCCTGGTGTGCTCTGGTCCATGGAGTCATGAAGAGCTGGACATGACTTAATGACTAAAGAACAACAAAAACTGATACTCAGCACCTATCTATTCTCTCTCTCTCTCTCTCTCTCTCTCTCTGTCCAGTCACCCAATATTTGGCTGCACTTGCTTTCCCCAACTGCACATTTATCTCCAACCAACCGTACACTAAAAAATACCCTGCCTTTTCCCTAGCAAAACTCCAGAAAGTGTGGGTAAGGAATATAAAGCAACATTCTCTTGTCATGCAAACCGCAATTTGCCGGTGTTTTGCAAGTTAACAAAAGGCCCCTGCTCCTTCCATCACGTCTTGCATACGTGCCGTTGTCTGAATTTGCTCTCCTCTCTCCAGTTCCCAACAGCTATTTCTTTCCCATAATAGACACCTTGAGCCCAAGACAGCTTCTGCCTTGTGAGATATTAGACTGTTGTAGATGAGGTGGAAATTAAACTGCAGGAGAAAGTAGACCTTGGACATAGAAATTAGGGTGCCAACCTTGGGCTGATTCATTGGTTAACCATCTAGTGCGACCGAAGTGACTTTAAAAAAAATCACCTGTTAATTTTGGAAACAAAAGTTTTCTTGTGCTCTGTAAGAAACATGGGGATAGGGGATAATTTTGCCATGTTCTGAGAGGCTCACACCACTACAATGCAGAAGTACAGAGGTTCAGAAAAGAGAACAGCTTCAAGGACTTCAGATAGTACTCACCTTTGTCATTAACTGGCACTTAAGGTCCCACTCTGAGACATTTGTGGGAAAGAAGAAAAATATTTCATTACTTATGGTTGTGAACAGATCAACAGCCAACATTGACCTAAAGAGAGGGAAAGGAACACTCAACAGAGAGGCGGGGCTCCCTCTTAATTCAAAGGTAGGAAGGAATGATTGGTTAGTGCTGGATAGATTGACAGTCACCCCAGCCCAGAAAGCTCCCTCCCAGTCAGTCAAACCGTAGGCAGCATGTGAGGTTGTGAAATCCCAACAGGAATGCTCTCATGGATGCAGCTGTGGCCCTACGGATGTATTTATACAATATAATCTGACACCTCTGGGTGGTGATCCTTTCTTATCGTGTTTTTGAAGACCTGACTTTTCTGAGGCCTACGGTGGATCCAAGAGGGATAGATCAGAGATACATTGTTTTGTTCACTTTGTGACACAACTGCCTATTTGTCTGGAAACAAATGGAATGGAAATTTCTCGCCAGGAGAATTCCCCGAGCATACTTAAAACACAGCCGCTTGGCTGCATCCGTAATTGAGCTCCGCTTCAAAGTAGCTTTAGTATAGCAACCTTATTTCTTCCTCATCATCAAAATGACCAACATAATGTTTATTTTATAAGAAAGAATTGCTAAGCAGGAAGGGGAGGAACAGCAAGGTAACCAAGCTCCAGAAGATAATACAGTATTCCTCCCTTGAAGATTAGAACTCTAATAGCAACCTCATTGTTTATGGGATTTGAATTCCGTAGCAGTTGCTACCTCATTACTCTGTTAGATCCTTCGTGTGGGTGCACGCACACGCACACACAAACACACACACTTATCTTTCCTCCCACCACACACACGCACCTCCCCACATCTTTATTTTCTCACATCTATGCATTCCAATCTTAAATCTATGGAGAAAATATGAATAGGCTTAAACTAAATTTTAATTAGTGTATAGTTTGATTTTTTTTTAAAAAAAATGTTTAGCTTATGTTTTAAATTCTATACTTTTTAATATTGCCATGCACCTCGGGTCCCATTACTGGGAGAAAGGCACCATAGAAATAAAAGTAGACATAGGGATGAATTTTAAAAAAGAATCACGAAATTCGTAAGAAATTGCTGATTTCTCGAATATTCATCCCTTCCTATTCATCAGTTCCAGAGACCCTGACGAATACAGAGGGACAAACATTTACCCATTTTTATTCATCCCCTAGGTAGAGAGGGAAGAGCCGGCTGCCAGAATGGCGACTTCCATTCGGGAAGCCTAGACTTCACTCTGTCTATGGCCTTCCCTCTCTGCTTATGGGCCGGCCAAACAGCTGATCGGTGGGCCCAGAGGCTTCCCTTCACTGCTCTAAGGGAAGCTGCAGTTGCCCCGAAGGGAAGCCACCGCCTCCACCACCATCTTTGCAAAGATGGTGGGCAGCAACAGTAGCAGAGATTGTGGGCAGAGGCCGTGGCAGCGCAGGTGGTAAAGGTGGAGGCAGACAAGGTAAGGAGGCAACAGGGGCAGTGGAAAGTGGGGGCCGTCTGCAGGGCAGGGGCTCAACTTTTCTTTCTTTCTTTCTTTCTTTCTTTCTTTCTTTCTTTCTTTCTTTCTTTTAGATGCCCATGGGCTGTCTTAAAAAAAGAGACCCGACAAACCAATTCGTGGTTTGTCGATCAACGAGGGGGATATTCGTGGTTTGTCAATCTTGACGAACCACGAACCACGACGAACTGCCATTTTGGTTGTTCCTTCCCATTTCTAAATAAAACAAACAAAATACAAACAATTAAATAACAAAACTTGGCAAAACATGTAAGAAGGCAGGAACGTTTTTAGACATGCACATTTCCCCTCTATACTTCTCTGTTGTAACCATTGTGTACCAGGATTTATTTTTTAAAAAAAAAATCACACACACTTCCTCTTCTTCTTTTGCACTTGTTATTTTTTTTTTTTTTTTTTTTTTTTTTTGGATTTTGAAATTCAAAAAAAGAAGCAGTGATTTTAGCAAACAAGCTGTTTCCCTGGCAAATTTTTAGGCTCTCACTCCTAATATCCAGGAGTACGCCCAAGTTGCAAACTTGAGTTGTTAAAGGCAGTATAACCCCATCTAACACTGTCTTACCTCTGTCTTACCGCTGACCAGGTGCAACTCTGTCTTGCCAGGATTTTAGCTTCCAGGTTTTTGCCTTCATCCAGTCCATGGCAGAGATCAGGCGCCGGTTTTGAGCCAAGACAGCTCCCTTGGAAAGGGCAGTTAAAATTGACCATCATCTGCATATTGGTGAGAGGGCAACCCAAGTCAAAACTGGTATCTGTAGAACCCCCGATTCATTCCAGGGCCATCTCAACTTCATTGGGCATCAGTCTGTTCACGCTCTGTGTAAAACAGCCTGCCTCCATTCCCTGGCGACGTATACTCACCAGATGGTTCATTTTCCAACTGGGAAGTCTGCTCCATAAACCAACAACAGCTTTCCCAGGTGAAAGATTGTGTTTACTGTTTGGTGACATAATGAGGCTGAATTATGTGCAAACAGCCAACCACTGAAGGGCTTGGGTAGTTGCAGGGAGAAGGTGGGATGCATGTGCTTATTTATTTAGGTCTATGATGTGCCTTCTGGCTGGCTGGATAGCTTAGTGGTTTAGGCATCTGGTTGCAGAGCCAGAAACTGGGAGTTTGATCCCCCCACTGTGGCTCTCGGGAGAAAAGCCAACCGGTGTAGCCTTGGGCCAGCTGGACAGTCCCAGGGCACCTCCAGAAGAAGGGAAGGCTAAACCTCTTCTGAATATCCTTGACCTGAAAAACCCTAAAAAGGCCCCCTCTTATTGGGGAACTCTGGGTCTGTGCATGTTGCCCAAGGCTACTCAGGTAGCAAGGCACATCATCCCATCAGCTGCACACCCTACAAGTGTCCCGGCCAGCCCTTCTGTGAGGAAAGACAGTGTGGATTTGAACTCCAGACCCAAACTCGGTGCTCCAACCCGCTGAACTATATCAGTTTTGAAAGAAAGAGGGGAAGCATCATCCAAAAAGAGGCATGTTCGGCAATAAATTTGCACATCTTAATTTAAATTGAAGTACCCGGTATAGGGGATAGAGCGATGGACTAGAGGCTTGGGTTCGAATCCACGTTCAGCTATGGAAACTCACTGGGAATGTGGAATTGGTAAAGGTAAAGGTAAAGGTTCCCCTTGACAACTTTTGTCCAGTTGTGTTCGACTCTAGGGGGCGGTGCTCATCCCCGTTTCCAAGCCATAGAGCCAGCGTTTTGTCCGAAGACAATCTTCCGTGGTCACATGGCCAGTGCGACTTAGACACAGAACGCTGTTACCTTCCCACCGAGGTGGTCCCTATTGATCTACTCGCATCTGCATGCTTTCGAACCGCTAGGTTGGCAGGCGCTGGGACAAGCGACGGGCGCTCACTCCGTTGCGTGGATTCGATCTTACAACTGTTTGGTCTTCTGACCCTGCAGCACAGGCTTCTGCGGTTTAGCCCGCAGCACCACCACGTCATAAAGCCACTCCTTAAATATCTCACTTATCTTCAAAGCCCTCTTAGGGTTGGTATAAGTTGGCCCGTAACAACAATGATTTCAGCTACACTAGACTTCCTCTTTCCAGCCAGGCTGCCACAAGACCATTGAGAAGGACGAAATCTCCATTGAAAGTCCAGACTGAGACCCACCCTAACATCCACCTATATAAAGATGACTTTCTAAGGCCAGGCCCTGCTGTTAAACAGTATCAAGCAATGGCCTTAAGCAGCAGACAAGGTGACAAGAGAGACTACAGCATGTTGTGTGGCCTTCTGCTCCACCCCAAGCTCCCCTGTGCCCTTCAGGTGTGGTGGCCTTCAGCTCACTCCATCTAGCATTGAAGGACATATCAACCACCAGTCCAGTAAGTTTTTCTAGGTAAAATAATGGCCTCCAGCAGCCATTTGGGTGGTGTTTTTTTTTTGTCCCAGCCCTGCTCCCTGTATAGAGACCTCTGCTCTGATGAATGAAGTATCAATGGAGTTCTGAACCTGTGTCTAGGTAATGTCCATCTCAAGATATCTCATGTATGCTAGAGGTGGGGTCCCTTTAGTTCTCCGTTTCCAGAAAACCCTGCTGACACGGCCAGCGGCAAGGGGTTACAAAAATGGTTGCTCAAATCATCTGGAGAACTGAAATCGCCTCCAAAATTAATTGGAGCAGTCAGTGAGTTAGTTGACTTAGTTAAATTTAACTGAAAAATTACTACCCATTGGAAATTGCTCAATTTTATTGGAAGGAAGGAAATCTGCCTAGATTTTGTTTCATTTCTTCAAATCCTTCCTAACATCCTGTTCTATCAGGTTGCAAAAAAAATGTTGGTTTTCTTCCCCAGTTGGAAATGTATGCGCATTTTCCTAAGCATGGACATTGATCGATGCGCTTCCACGAAGGCCTCCAAATTTCCTCTCACCTGACTGGAGCCAGTTTGTGCTTCTTTTTCAGCGGCACACCTTTTAGCTCTCTGCATTTTGAAAGAGTATGACTGATTTCGTCCCTGAATTTAGTCCTCTCTGAGACACACAGAAACCTCCCAATGATGCGCACCTCGGTCAGGCAAGGTCCTAAACCCCACCTACAGGACGTCAAAAGGTGCAAAACTGAAAATTTGGGCAAAGAGCTCAAACCACTTAAATTATCTCCCATTATAATAATCTTATACATAATCTTGGAATGGCAGAGTTACTGAGTCCAGTCCCTGTCAAGGAGGCCCAGTGGGGGATTCAAACTCCCCACCTCTGGCTCCACAGCCAGATACCTGAACCACTGAACTATACAGGAGTTTGTGCCACTGATTTTAATTTGGAAAGTGTGCAGAGACGGAGTTTCTTTCCCCCCTCCTGGCTACAGTTTCCCAAATCTCCCACCAGTAGGGCTGCTGGTCATGCTAAACCTTTGTGGGGAGTGGAGGGATTTGGGTCATTGCACTCCAAAATTGTAACTTCCTGTATCTCCCCTTATAATTCCACCCCGCCACCTCTTCTCTGAGATCTTCAAAGGATGGTCTGTCCATCTGTCTCACCACCATCACAGGCCCATTTGAGGAGGACTCAAGAGAGGACATTTTTGGCGGCTGCTCCCACGCTACGGAATTCCTTCCCACACGAGACTGCTTGCGGCAACAGGGCTCAACAAACTGCAGACTGCCAGCAGGCAACCGTGGGGAGGGAGGGACAGAGCAGAGAGGCAGGGAAGAATGATTGGCTAGTGCGGTACAGATTGACAGTCAGCCCAGCCCAGGAAGGTCCCTCCCTTTCTGGGTTACTAAAGGCAGCATGCAAGGTTGCCAAAAACTCCCAACGGATTTTGCTCTGTTTTCCATGCACCTGAGAAGGTGTGCGTGGAAATAAATCATGGGGAGATGAAGGCCATTCTATAAACCCACCTGCTGTGTGCTGTGACACTGACCCAAGCCGACGGAAACAGCTGCCTGGAAATATGCAAGCGATGAGACACGGAGGTAATTTAGGCAAAAGAAACAAAACCGCCCTGGGAAAGCAGGTGGATTAAACCTCACTTTCTTCCGCTCAAACAAATAAGCTCGCTGTTTCCCAAAAGGAAGCCCAGTGCTATGGCAATGCAGCGATTTTTTTTTTAAAAAGTTAAATCATGCCATAATATGATGGTAATGAGATTCTCGGGGGTAAAAATCATTATGTCTCTGTCAGGTGGTAATAAAACGGAGTATTTTTCTCCACCCTTGGCTCGCTCGGAAGGTATGCAGTTCTGCCAGTCCTCATTACATCTTGATGGAAACAAAACCCATTAGCAATAGGTGCTGTAGATTTTAATGAGGGAGACATGCCAGAAAGTAATCCGGGTCACTGGTAATGAAACCGTTACACCGAGCTGAAACTGATAAAAATCTAATTATGCCCCATATCAATGGACGGCTTCAGAAATGTTGATCGGCTCCTCCCCACCACCGCTTCGAGAACGCACCGGGCATTTCCGCTTAAGTGGGTCTCCATAATTAGGAGGTAAAGAAGGTGGTCGCGTGTGTGGAATAGAATGAGAGGCAGGGAGGGATGTACTTCAAACCTGCAATAATCTTAACGGGATTGCATCTCTTTGTGGGAAATATATATGTGTATGTGTGTGAATGCAAGGACTTTGATCCCCGTCAAAATGCAGAATACGTACACCCATGAGCCAAAGAAAGAACACAAGCTGTAGTTCTCACTGCATCTGATCAAACAGGAAGTCTATTTTGGGGGTCACTACCATGCTGAGTCTTACACGGTGATGTAGAGATAACAAGTTGAAATGCGGCTCCTCGCCATACTAAACCCCACCATCACCTCTCCTTCCTCCAGAGTTCAAAACTGCAGGCAGTTGGGTTAATCCACGTAAACCAACCCACTTTTCATCTCCAGTGCAGGTCTTTTGTCAGGCTAATGGGTCTTAATTGCCTGCTCAAGACCAAGCCACTTGCCCATCCTCACAAGAGCTGCGTACACAGATTCATTCCCATGCGCTTACAGGCTGTGGTTCAGAGCTTTGAATTCCTCACGTGGAAGTGTGAGGGGCTTCCATGAGTTTGACTCTGTCCATGGCCACCCCTGCAGCCCCCTCCCCTATTTCAAGTGCGATCCTTGAAGAGGGCTCCTGGCTCTGGGGTAGAGCAACAGGCTTCAGGTCTTCAGCCAAAAGGGGTGGGGGAGGGCTACCAGTCTTGATGGTCTGCAGGTCCTAGGTGGCATCATCACTGGTGATCGAGGCCAGCGCCTGCGCATCAAGGCCAGCTCTGGGAATGGAAGTCGGCCCACTGTCTCTGCACATACACTTGTGTTCCCCCCCTCAGCTTACCTTCCAGGTCTGCTTGCCTCTGTGCATGCGCCAGCCTATCAGTTGGACGGCGCATGCGCTGCCCAAGCCTTTGGATCCAAGTCCCGAGTCCCAAGCCTTGGAGGGACAGGACAAACAATTCGAGACTTGAGGTTTGGAACTTGGGACTCAGACCCAACGACTCCAATTTGAACTTGACACTCAGACCCGAAAACTTGTCAACCTCCCCGGCTCTGATACAGAAACTTCCTTCTTGTTCTGGATAGTTTAGAACTCTGGCTCCAGAGCCAGAGGCTGGGTGTTCGATTCCCCCCCCCCCCCCCACACACACACACAATGCCTGCTTGACAAGGGCTGGACTGGATGACTCATAAGGTCCCTTCCAGCTCCACAGTTCTACGATCGTTAGATTGGTCTGAGTCTTTTTTCTTTCTCCGCCCATGTGTGCATGGCATGCTCTCCTTCTTTCATCTTTTTGTATATGGATATTTTAAAAAAGATCTCCTCTCCTGTCCCAGTAAGACAGGTCCCCCCCCCATGCACCCCTGTGTAGTAATCGTTCTCTAACTTTGGGTTGCATCCAAACTCTTATTGGAAGAGTCTACAGTGGTGCCCCGCATAACAGGCGCCACGTTTAACGACGAATCTGCATAGTGATGAGTGACAATGTTTTAAATGGTAAAACATCGCTTTGCGATGATCGGTAAGCTGTTTCGCTTACCGATTTTCGCATAGCGATGTTTTTTAAATAGCTGGTCGGCGGTTCCAAAATGGCCACCAGGTAAAAAAAATGGCTGGTGCAACTTGAGTCCAACTGTTTAGGCAGGCCTTCCCCCTTCCAATTAATTCCTAATTATCCTTTCTTTCCTTTTCTGTTACAATATACCCTCTTTCTTGCCATCCTTGGGAAAAAAAATTATTTCTTTTTATTTATGCAAATTATGTTATGTGGTATGTTATATGTCTAATTGTTTTAGACATGAATGAATGAATGAATGAATGAATGAATGAATGAATGAATGAATAAATAAATAAATAAATAAATAAATAAATAAATAAATAAATAAATAAATGCTTTGCCTTGTTTTAAACCAATGGATCCCAGTGTTGGGCTCCTAGCTTTTCCTGGACTAAAACTCCCAGAAGCTTTCAATCACTAGCTGTGCTGGCCAAGGTTTCTGGGAGTTGTAGTCCGAGAATATCTGGGCACCCAAGGTTGGGAAGCATTGTTTTAAATTAAAGCTGAATGTTTAGGAGTAATTAAGAGCAATTTTAAGAGCAATTATACGAACACACATTACACTCACAAACTGCTATAATCCCTTTAGGAGACCCTTGACCACCCAAACCTAAGGGGACAATCGTCACGGTAGCTTCCCAAAATCTTCAGAACTCTCTCGGTGGCTTTCAGACTGCAAACAAGAAAAGAAAGATGAAATGATTGTGTGAAGTATTATATACAATACAGCGATCATTAAAATTATATTTGAAACCAGAAAGAAAGCTAAAGCCACCTCCACAGTTTGCATGGTTTTTAAATAACACATCTATCATCTTCCCTGCTCTGTTTTACAGAATAATTGTTCTACATTTTGAAAACAGCCCCAGGTGGGGAGAGGGCTTTGCTTTTCTAGCTCTTAAAAGCCACTTGCCACGTCCACGTTGACACGGGGGGACCTCAATTAAAAAGTTGCGGCAGCTGGTCGTCCGGGCCCATCAAAGCTTTTCGACGTGTTCTTGACCCGGCTTTCAAAGTGCCTGATGGAGCAATGGTGGCGCTTCCCGAGATCTTGCTGAACGAGCCGATTTGATCCATTAACGCCAACGTCTTACAAATACCATCGAGCAGCACAGGAGAGACAAGAATTAATGTGCCCAAGAAAAGCTAAGCACCTGCCGGAGCCCCTTGTCCTTCCCAGATAACAGACCCAAGCTCTCCTTAATAAAACCAACGGGGCTGGAGCCGATGGAAGCTGGAATGTGTGTGTGTGTAGACTTCTGATTGATTGATGATGGAGGGGGCTCTGACAGCGACTCGGCAGCCAGGGATAAATATCCTATCTCCCCAAGGAAAGCCGCCATCAAGCATGGCTTGATTCTTCGGGCCCCTTACCCCGCCAACTCTATCAAGTTAATGTCACCTCTAAAAATAATAAATGCCGGCCCCGTGACCCCTTTCTCGCTCACTCTCCGCTTCCCCACCACCATCGCCACCAAGAGGTTATGGACTCATTTGCCTGGCAGCTGCTTATGATACCGCAAAGTCTAACCCCGGGTTAAATGGATCATTTTGATGCAAGTTCTGACAAAACTCTCTGTGTGCAAAATATCAGGTTTCATTTGGCTTTCTTACTGAACGGATGAAAAAGGCTGAGAAGGGTACAGCCGTTCGGTCATTCGTTCGTTCGTTCTTATATTATTTATACTCACCTTTCTGTCCACGGGGGAGCCAAGGCAGCTTATAGCAGCTAAAACCATACAGCTTTATGCCAGCGTTAACCAGTTGGCCAGTGTTTGAGGATAACAGGAGATGGAAGCCAACGGGAGCTGGGAAACATTATTGCAGAGCATTGAGTTGATGGGTAAAATTACAGACTCACAGAGGAGAATGACCTGAAGTTCCCCAGAAAGTCCATGGCTTTCTCATTAACCGGCACTTCAAGTCTTAGTAAGACATTTGTAGGAGAAATAATAATTTCTGACTCCTGTCCTCTGAAGATGCCGGCCACAGAGACTGGCAAAACATTAGGAAGAAAAAACCTTAAGAACACAGCCAAGCAGCCCGGGAAACCCACAACAGCCAAAGAATAAAAACATTTCATTACTTACAGTTGTGAACAGATCAACAGCAAACAAAACCGACGGACACTGCTTCTAATGGACTAAAGCAGAGGGGGAAAGCATGCAGCAGGGAGGCGGGGCTCTCTTTGAATAAAGAGGTGGGACGGAATGATTGGTTAGTGCTGGATAAATTGACAGTCACTTCAGCCCAGAAAAGTCCCTCCCAGCAAGCCTATTAAGCTGTAAAAACTCTTAGCAAAAGTTACCATAGCTTTAAAGCTGGAAAGGAAATTTTGAATGTGCTATAACATACACAGTGGTGCCCCACTAGACGCTTACCCCACATGACGTCGAAATCGCTTGACGATGATTCCAATGGGGGAAATCCACTTTACGTTGATTAGGAGCCTGTTTTTTTCCGGCTCTGCAAAATGGCTTCCCTCCCTTCTCAAAATGGTTGCTTTCTGGTTCAGCAAAATGGCTTCCCTCCCTTCTCAAAATGGCTTCTTTCTGGATGGAAGCTTCGCATTACAGTGATTTTTAACAGCTGATTGGCGGTTCCGTATGGGCAATCTTTGCTGGACAATGAGGTATTTCCCCCATTGGAACGCATTGACCGGTTTTCAATGCATTTCAATGGTTTTTTTTACTTTTGCTTGACGACGATTTCGCTTAACAGCAATATTGCTGGAACGCATTATCGTCGTCAAGCGGGGCACCACTGTATGCCTGACAGCCCAAGAAATACTTATGGCTCTTACGTGATATAAGAAGTTACGGCAATCAGAGAAACAGGCAAGGTTTAGACCAGCTGGGTTGGCAGGGGATGTTGTATTCATGGTGCATAAACAGACCTTCAAGCAGCTGTAAGAACACATTCCCAAGCTCCATTTAATGCTCAAGGTAGGTGATGGGATCCATGGAATGTTCATGTCAACCATGAACAGCTGAACACGTACACAGTGGCATGACTGAAGTCCTTTTCTGAGGTTCAGCAAAAGATCAGCAGGCGCACGATATCTGTCCTATGGTCCCCTGTGGTTGTGTCTCTATGTGTGGGCGATGACCGTTACGAAGAGACAGTTGGCTGCAGTTGAAGGTTCCTGAAATATCTCGGTTTCTCATCATATCGGAATGGTTCCAAGAGACGATGCTCCTTTGACAGTAGAGAAGCGTAGCGTGGCCGTTTTGGATTCAATTTCAGATTAAACCCGTTTTTGACACTGGAAGAAAGGGAGAGAAGAAAACCAACTACCACCTGCTCTTTTCCGACCAGAACTAGCACCATCAGGAGGAAAAGAGATGCAGGGAGTCCCTGTCCATCATCTTGCCTGGGACCAAACATCTATTTCACTTCTCCTTTTATAACTGTTAGAGCAAGACGACAATGGACCAATGACCTTGGAAGGTGGTGAGGGATCCAACACCGGAAATGCTCAAGAGAAAAATTGGACAAACCCTCTGCCAGATCTACTTTGGCTTGGATTCCTGCCTTGAGCAGGGGGTTGGGTTTGATCGTTGCTGCAATGACCTTTCCCAATAACAAAAAAAAAAAAAAACACAACAAGAGAGAAACTCACTACTTTAGACCGTTACTGCAACTTTGGGTTATTTTTAATTATTAAAGGATAAGGCCTCATGCAATTGTGGAACAAGAAAATGCTCTTGTTAAAGGACCTTTCCCTGCGTTGTGGGCATAGAGATGGCAACGAGGTGGGGTGGAAAGAGTGTGAAGTTGGCTAACTAGCAGCTTTTCAGTTTCTGGTCCTTCAGACCTAAACTGTAACTAGATGTTAGGTTCCTTTTCAGAAATGGGAAAGCGAAGACTAACTTTTTCTGAAAGGTTCGCTAGAACAGCCACTGCCCTCTAACTTGCCATCTTCAGACCACAGCAGTAATTAATTCTTTTTTTAGAAGTTGCATTTCACGTTCTTCTTATGACGTGGCCGTTTCCCCTGCATGCTTTCTCTCTTTACTTTGTACTTTTAAAAACCGCTTTCAGCACCTCAGCAGAAAGCCAGGATTATAACCGGAATGGAAGCCATCAACGAATCCGTGTATCAAGTTGCCCTCTGCTTGCCCCTTTGGTGCCCTTGAGCCTTCCGCATTGGCTATATGCCAACTTTGTTCCTGCTGTGAGAACCAGCTGTGGTATTACTTGAGGCCGTTTGCTCCATCAGCATGCATAATTGGGGGCGGGCGGGGAGGGAGCAAAAGCTTGGGAAAGAACTAAATAGAAACGTAAGAGGCATATGCACGCATGAAGGGCAAGGATCACCCAACACGTGCACAAGTAAACAGATACCGTCGTGCCCCGCTGGGCGATTACCCCGCTCTATGACTAATCCGCATTACGTCGACGTTTTTGTGATCGCTTTTGCAATCGCAAAACGATGTTTTGAATGGGGAAATTTCGCTTCACGTTGATCGGTTCCCTGTTTCGGGAACCGATTTTTCGCTTTACGGCGATCAGCAAACAGCTGATCGCCGGGTTTCAAAATGGCCGCCAGCTTTCAAAATGGCCCCCTGCTGTTTTCTATGATGGATTCCTCACTATACAGGCACCGAAAATGGCTGCCGTATGGAGGATCTTCACTGTACGAGCATTGGAACGCATTAACTGGGTTTTAATGTGTTTCAATGGTTTTTTTTAAAAAAAATTCGTTTGACGATGTTTTTGCTATACAGCGATTTCACTGGAACAAATTAACATCGTCAAGTGAAGAACCACTGTATGTACACACAAGACTGGCACAATCCGAGTCATGTGTGATCCGGAGGGGGGGAGCAGCGGGTGATTATGTGTTTGAGGAGAAAGTGAGCCAACCATGAGATCCAGATTTAATTCTGGATTTCGAAGGAGCTGCCCATGGTGCTGAAACTCTTTGTAAGGCTTGAAATAAAACCTAGCCATGATTTCATGCCCCCTGCACATACAGTGGGGTCTTGACTTAAGAATGGCTTGAGTTAAGAACATTTTGACTTAAGAACCACTCTCATAGGAAAATATTGACTTAAGTACTTAGATTTGAGTTAAGAACTGAAAAAAACCCACGTGGGAGGCAGGGAAAGTGCAAAATGTGAATTTTCAGTTAACTGTTGGCCAGTGAAAAGGGTGCCTGTCTGCTTCCTCACTCCTCCCAGCGTTTAGAGAGTGGATTGGGAGTCTTCAGACTGCC
Source organism: Pogona vitticeps (assembly GCF_051106095.1). Classification (NCBI taxonomy): domain Eukaryota; kingdom Metazoa; phylum Chordata; class Lepidosauria; order Squamata; family Agamidae; genus Pogona; species Pogona vitticeps. Next base: position 10,426,474 of record NC_135795.1, read on the forward strand.
TGGTACTGCCTGGACTGTATTTTCCCTGCCTTCCCTGAACCTTTCTTGACCTAAGAAAAAAAGAAACAAAATATCCCCCCTCTAGTGGTTGAAGGCGGAATAGCAGCTTCCCATTAGTTTCTATGGACAGAAAAGAGCAGATACGGATCAAATGGTTTTCAATGCATTCCTATGGGAAATGCAGATTTGACTTGAGAACTTTTTGACTTGAGAACCGCCTTCCAATACGGATTAAGTTCTCAAGTCAAGACCCCACTGTATCGGCTGCCTTTGGTCTTGAGAAGAAGAGCCCCCAACAGAATCTAGAGTGACTGCCTCCACATCTGGCAGTCAAAACACTACAGATGCAAGGAAACAGACAGTTCTATCTTCTGTCTCTTTAGCATTAAGTATAGCTTCAGCCTCCGGCACCAGATTCAAAGAGATGAAATTTCATCAGCCTAGTTTTGACCTGCTGGATAGCTCAGTGGTTTAGGTCTCTGGCTGTGGAGCCAGAGGTTGGGAGTTGGATTCCCTGATGAGCATCCTTTACAGCAGTGGTTCCCCAACCTTGGGCCTCCAGATGTTCTTGGACCTCAACTCCCAGAAATCGTGGCCAGCAGAGGTGGTGCTGAAGGCTTCTGGGAGTTGTAGTCCAAGAACATCTGGAGGTTGGGGACCACTGCTTTACAGGGCTTAGACTCAATGATCCATAGGGCCCCTTCCAGCTCTGCAGTTCTAAGACGGTGGTGGTGGTGGGAATCCATGATCCTTTAGATGAGGCTGTACTACAGCTACCATCATTCCTCACAGTTGCCCCAACTTGCTAGAAATTGTATTCCAACAACATCTGGAAGATCACACACAATATAGTTCTTTTAGCTCTTGTAAGACACAGAGAATTTTCTTCTAGAGAAGCAACATAGGTGTAAAAATGTTCCACCAGGAAGTCGTATCACTGGCCCTTTAAAAACAAAGAAATGTAAAGTGTATCCACTTGAAAATCAGCTTTGGAAGTAGACCTCTTCTTCCCCAATCGTGATTACAATTAATCTTTTATTGCTTGGCAGACTTCAGGTCCTCTTCACTGAGTACCTAATAATCTCTTGCTCTGTATCTGGCAATTCACAAAGAGCCCAATTACTTTGGGGAGATATCGAATTAGGTACCAGAAAATGACTGAAAACATTCAGTCCGAGAAACATGATTTCACTGGGGAACAGTGAAATTCCGTCTGAAAGGCTCTGCTTTTAAATGCAGGCAAAATGCAATTAGCAAAATAAAACACACACACACAACATCACACCCAGCTTGCCAATGTTATTGTTTTACAGACTCTGTTCCATGCATTTGCAAGTGACATTTCTTAGGAGAGGAAGATCAGAGATAATCTTTTCCTCTGTTCCCTGCTGCAGAAATTTCCAGAGTGGGCGTGGAGCCCTATTAAGCTTGCTTTAGGAAAACCAGAAATCTTGTGCAGCTTTTAAAGAGGATTAGGTTTGAACCTTTCCTTTCATGGACAACACCTATTTTACCGTCTCCCAAACTGCATCTAATGAAGTGGGCTGTGGGTTTATAAAAGCGGAGCCAGAGGCTGGAAATTCGATTCCCCCACTGGGCCTCTTTGACAGAGGCTGGACTTGATGATCTATAGGGTCCCTTCCAGCTCTGCAGTTCTGAGACTATTATCACAAGAGGAAATGGTGTAAAGGAAAAATAAATAGTTGCTCACACACAGATGAGATTTAAAAGACATTCTGATTATAAACCATGTTGATGAGAACACACTCCGGAATGGGTGTGAACTAGAACCATCAACCAGGATTGTTCAAGCACTTTCCAGGGCCATGTTCTCCCTCTTGTACATGCGCGTATTCAAACCAAATGGCCTAGGTTCCCCTTGACAATTTGTCCAATCTTGTCCGATTCTAGAGCACAGTGCTCCTCCCCATTTCCAAGCTGCAGAGCCAGCGTTTGTCCATAGAGTTTCTGTGGTCATGTGGCCAGCACGACTAAACACGGAACGCCGTGACCTTCCCACCGAGGTGGTACCTATTTATCTACTCGCATTTACATGCTTTCAAACTGCTAGGTTGGCAGGAGCAGGGACAAGCGACGGGAGCTCACCCCGTCACGTAGATTCGATCTTACAACTGCTTGGTCTTCTAACCTTGCAGCACAGAGGCTTCTGCGGTTTAACCTGCAGCACTACCACGTCCCAATGGCCTAGGACAGTAGAAAAACATGGCTTTCGGAAAGGTCTACATTTCATGAGCAAGGAAGACGGTGGTTATAGCAGACCTTGGAGGTCTACCAGTCCCATCCGGGATGGACCCAAAAGGGGATAATGGGAGTATGAGCAGTACATTAGCCTCTGGGAGGTCATAGGTCTTCCATCTTTGGGGTAAAGGCTGATTTTAAGCCAAGGGACACAACCTGAGAACCAGGGTGGCACAGGCTGTAGAGGAGAGGGAAATCCTTCTCTTATTCTTCCAGATGTACCTCAGAGGGTTGTAGCACAGATGAGGAGCAGGAGAGCCATAAAGGAAAAATGGGATGCAAATGTGTAAATAAAAAGGAAGTTTGGAGAAGCTTTGCTCAGTAACCCGTTTCCAAAGTTTCCTGAGAAACTTCCAGAGACCTTGAAAGCAGTTGAGACACTTCATTGTATGGCATGGAGAAAGGTCCACTGATCCTGAAGGGCTACCAGATGTACACCCTCTGCGAGAGGCAGAGTCTTCTCAGGGAAAGGTCCGCCCACATTCTCAGGCCTCATCTTACAGCCCGCACTCAAGTGCAATAAAATGCCAGGTTTCTGCAGCCGAGACACCATGGCTGTCTCTCAAAGCAAATGCTGTCTGATCACCTGATGTTAAATTCAGCATGGACCACGTGCAGCACACGCGCACGCGCGCATACACACACACACACACACACACACACACACACACACACACAGAGTACTCTTGGGTCACCAATATCCTCTCAGAAGTGTATATGCATTTTGAACAAAAATTAATTTGGCTCAAAAAAGTACAGTGGTGCCTCGCATAGCGACGTTAATCGGTGCAGCAAAAATCGCTGCAAAGCAATTTTGTTGCTATGTGATTTTAAAAAGTCCATAGGAATGCATTAAAAGGCATTTAATGAGTTCCTGTGGGCTTAAAACTCACCTTAAAGCAAAAATCCTCCATACGGCGGCCATTTTCACTGCCCGGTAAGTGAAAACACAGCGGGCGGCCATTTTGCAACTGCCGATAAGCTGTTAGAAAATCATCACTTTGCAATAATCGATAAGCGAAACAGGGTACTGATCATCGCAAAGCGATTTTTCCCCATTTAAAACATCGCAATGTGATTGCAAAACATCATCGCTATGTGGTTTCGTCATTAAACGGGGTACCCGTTAAGCGAGGCACCACTGTACTCTTGTGCTCTCGTCAAGGAGGGGAGGGAGATGCCCCCAAGCACCTCCCATACACATCAAAAAGTTTTCTAATTTGTTGTTGTTGTTGCTTGTAGCACTATGGGGCGGTATATAAGTCCAATGAATAAATAAATAAAATAAATAAAAATGGCCACTAAAAAGCCAAAGGAGGCTTTTTCCCCCCTACATTTTTCTTAGAAGAAATATGGAGATTGCAGGATGAACTGAGGAATGGGGCTATTCTGCAGCAATGTGCCCAGTGAAAACATTAATTTTTTGTTTCATTTTTGAGTCCTTGGGGTGGTGGTTTTTTAATTGTTCTTGTACATAGGTCCCTTAATTTAACACAGAAGGCACTGTCACTTTCAGGTGTTCCAATTCGGAATTTCCCCCATTTATGTTTTCTGTTGCTTTTCCAAAAAAGCCCTAACAAATCTTGATTTAAAAAAAGCAGAGGTAAGGCAACACAGCATCAATCTACTCCACAAGCAGGAAACAATACACTCAACCACCACCACCACCAAACAGAACAGCCCCCCTCCCTCCCACCCCCATGAAAATATATACTCATAACAGAATGAATGCACTGTCAATTAACCAATTTTTAAAAATCAAACAGCAACAGCAGCACACATGGCCCCCTCTCTCAAGGGGCGTGAGGACAAGAAAAGCAAGTGAGCAAATAAAGGTGAAAAATGCAATCAAAGCATAGACACCCCAAACCGAGATGACTAGAAAATGGTAAGATTTCTCTCCTGCTTACCTCTTGGCTCTTCCCTTCTCTTCTGTTCTTTGAGTCCAGCAACAGGCAGGCAGCAAAAATAATCCAGGTAAAGAAAGGACCAAAGGGGTGTGTGTGTTGAATCCCCAAAGATATCAGGAGGTATTTTTTTTAAAAAAATCCATGCTGGCACAGTCAGGCAACCCAAGATTGAGGGTATCAGGAGCTCACTCACCGCAAGAAAGAAGCGAAACAAGGAAAAACCAAGCACATCCTCTGCTTTCCAACCAATTCAAACCCTTTTACAGCACCCCCTCCTCCTAGAACTGTTCTAAGTGGCTCCTAACAGTAGCCCTCGTGATGCTGCCAGATGAAAAATTTCCTGGGCTATTTGACACACGAGGGGTGAAGGAAAGGTTGAACAAAAAAGAGAGTCTCATTTGTCACCCCTCGCCTTTGATGAAACACAAAAGTCCCATCTCCACCCTTTAAACAAACTCACAAGAGAACTAGGATTTTTTTTCAAGTAAAGATGAGTACATAAAATCTGGGAACGTACTATTTAGGAACAAATTTGCAGGAACTCAACTAGCATCATAACAGGAGAGGCAGGAAGCCTCTATCAGACAAACATTTCACCCAACAGCTATCACAATCCATTACAGTTGGCCTTCCTGGCTGAGGTTTTAGAGGGCCAAAGGTTGGCTGCCTTCTTACACAACTGCCGGATAGCTCAGTGGTTTAGGGATTTGGCTGTGGAAATAGAAATTGGGAGTTCAATTCCCCACTGTTCATCCTGGGCAGGGGCTCAGCTTGATGATCCACAGGGTCCCGTCGAGCCCCTGCAGTTCTAAGATAAGGATTTTTATTATTCTTATTCTTATAAACACTGTGGCTACAGCATGATCCACTGCTACGTGTCTACACCCTCTCTGAACTAATTATTCAAATGTTAATTATCCAGCAAGCATATGATGTTCCAGACCTTGTTTGAAGAAGCACAAATGGCTAACAAATTAATTTATTGCACCAGGCTCTCGGGCTGTACGGTTTCTTGTTCGCAAGTTGATTTAATATCAGCTCTCCAAAGAGAAACGCAGAACTGAATTACGATAAGGATACAGAGATGCAGGACTCAGAACAACTCTGAGCAGCCCACCATCCCTCTATTTGTTCTGGATGCTTTTCCTGTTCCCTTTTTGGCCACTGCTGCTGGAAGTCCATTACAGGGAAATAAGCACCACTAAAGCATTTTAGAAAATATTTATTTTGTCCAAAAAAGGTTCACTCTGTACAAATTTGAACTGCGACATTCTCAACACAGTGAGGTTTATAAAAATGGCTAACGCGGACCCAAATAAAAGCGATTCCTTTTTTTTTTCCTTTTTCCTTTCTTAAATTACAAAGGTAAACACTACAAAACGGTTTCTCAACAAGCTGCTTAATGATATATATTTAAATGTGTCAAATCTCAAAAAGAAAACAAAAATGAGGGGGAACACCACCAATTTATCATATATACTCTTTGATTTGCGCTGCGTTGGTTCCATCCGAATACCTTCTCTTAATGGAAGTTAAATTTGCTTTTATGGTTTTCCTTTTATGTATGAGTCACTCAACAAGACTGCGGCAACAGGTCCATTCTGAACTGTACAATGTTCTGGCAGGATAAAACTAGCACAATTCCAATTTTTTTTCTTCTTCTTCACCTAACAACCTAAAAAAAATGGAGGGAGGCAGGGGATGATTTTTCTATACATGTCATTAAAAAAATTCTGTACAAACTTCACTTTAATGGATGTCTATTTTTGACTGAGTCAAAAGGGTACTTAAGCATATTTTGTACCAATATGAAGAAAACACTTAAAAAAAAAAGAGTTCACATAGTAAGATCCAGAAAGCAGGGATACAACTTTCTTTACAATGTTTTTTAAAGGGATTACATATAGGAAATGGGAAAATCTGAATCTCTTTAAAGTTATCTTTGTTCGCACTTGCAGCCGCCACCTTTTTTCTTGAATGGGATCACTGCTGAATAAGCATGCAAAATGACTCGAGAGGGTTTTGCTGAGAACGGCAGCACTTCTGTAAACAGGATCACACCAAAAACAGTCAAGAAAGTGGGGATCGAGACAGATGAACTGTCAAGGAGGCAAGGAGCAAACTTGAAAAAAGAACAACAACAACAAAAACAAAAACAAAAACTCAACCATTCTTCTTCCATATTTGCTGTCTTCTTGACTACAGCGCTAGAGCGTCACAGCGCTACATCAGAGCCACGGGTGCCAGGCGGGATCCATGCGGCAGAGGTTGTCGAGGGAATTTGCCGCGGCGACCAGGGTGTTGACTTTGCTCTCTCCTCCTTCAAACTGTGCCAGGTTATGCAGGCGAGTCATGATGGCGGTAACAGCTTTCTGAACCAGCGAAACCAGCTGCTGGCTGTCCATGTTCTCGGGCTGTCCAGCTGCCGAAAGCGGGGAGGACGTGTCCTCCTGGGTTTTCTTGTGCCAAGCAATTATTTCATCGCGTAGCACCGTCTTCAGGATCCCGTCAACCTGCAGGTTGGAGAGGAGAGGAAGGGAGTAGGGGAGGAAAAAAAAGAGAGAGAGATAATTATGTTTAACTAGAAGGAACTGTCAAGGGGATTATGGATTTAACAAAATGGGAATGAAAGTACACCATGGCACCTTGACCCTTCTGCATAAATCGAGGGGGGGGGGGAGGATATGCTGGCAAGTTCAAACCACTGCAAAAAGCTGTGTTTATTTAAAGCCATTTAAAAAACCCTTTGCAATATTTGTTTTTAATTATTGTTATTGTTGGAGTAATAGGCAACTACAAAGTATCATTGCATCATCATCCATGCCATTCTTATTCTTTATTTATTTAGAATATTTTGCCCCGCCCCTTCTCCTAAGAAAGGATGTTCTACATAATTAAAAACACAATATGAAAAGTTAAAAACAATATTCAAATATTGTTCAAATATTTAAGAAGTTTTAAAAGTTAGGTAAAAGCAATACTAAAAACCAGATTCAGAAGCTACAAAATATAAAACCTCCTGTTTATTGTCTCCTAGATAACCACTCAGGGAAAGCTTGCCTGAAGAGAAAGGTCTTTGCCTGCTTGCAGAAGGACAGCAACAATGGGGCCAGGCTGGCCTCCAGTGGGAGGGAGTTCCAAAGTCTGGGACCAATGACAGAGAAGCCCTCTCCTGTGTCCCCATCAATCATATAAAATTATTACCATCATTATTTCATTGGGTTAACCAGCAACTATGAAGTATGTTCCTCATCACTTAGAAGTATTATTTCCCTTTGGGAGAATTGAACTTTTTTGATATACCCGTGTATTCTCCTTAAAAAGGAGATTTCTCCTTAAAAATGACATTTATGATTGTTTACAAGTGGTAAGAGTTTAATTTTAAGGTTCTTTTTTTAAAAAAGCAGGTGGGTGAACAGTGTAGAATAGCTTTCCCACATACAGTAAACACTAAGACAGGTTTCTGGAACTATTGTCCAAAAAAACTGGTAACATCTGGAAGCTCTGCACTGCATAAATGATACATCTGTAAAATGTCACTGGGTCTCTTCATGCCTTCAGGATCTCCCCGTCTTGTTCCGCTACACCTAACCCACTCCTTAGCCCTTTCATTTCATATGTCCGTAAGTTTATGTGTGCAAAGACGGATGTTTGTGTCCCATAAGCATAGACACCACGTTGCAAGGTATTCTCCAAGGTGGTATCTTTCAGATGTTTTAGACAGCAAATATTCCCATCCCCATCTCCTGGGAACCCTGTCTGGAGCTGATGGGAGCTGTAGTTCAAAACATCTGGAAAAGCAGCCCCCCAGACGGCTGCCAATGTATAGTCTCAGAATTCCAGAGCACCCAGGTGTTTGGGGGGGTCAAAACATCTGGAGGATCAAAGGCTCAAAGCCGGGGCTTAGAGAACTTAGGCTGCCTCTTCAGAAGGTGCTGGATTCCAATTCCCATAATCCCCTGCTTGACAGGCCATGGGTGAGGGATGAGAAGAGCAGTGGCTCCTCTTAATTAGGCAAGGAACAAGTTCTTCGGACCTGGCTGGCAGAAGAACAATCAAAATACAACCTCTTCAGATGTTAGCAGATGATTAACTCCCGTCCTCCCTAGAAAGTACAGTCAATGGCAAGGAATGCTGGGATTTGAAGTCCAATAGTATTTAGAAGGTCGCAGGGGCCTCTAAGGCCATGGTGTCCACCCGCCTGCTCAAGGCAGGAAAGCAAATCTGACAGAGGATTGTCCAATTTTCTCTTGAATGCCTTGAGAAAGGCTGGACGAACACATGCATAAGTGTTTTTATCAACAGCATTATTATGGAGGCTTTGCACTCAGTTGGGGGAGCCGGTACCCAAGGCTTATATATTTTAATCCTCTCCACTCCCTTCCCCCCTTTACTTCTGCTTCCATTTAAAAAGTTAAGGAAGGATTTATCAAAACTGCAGAGGCACAGTCTTAAGATGCCTAATTATGAAACTCACACAACGCACCGTGTGCTGGGCTTTTCATGCAGGAGGCGGCGACTGCCAGCCGCCACCCAGCTGAGCGACGTTTCCTCCTGGGGAAATCTCACAATTTAAAAGAAAAATCAGCCCTGTTCTTTGAGGGAAGTGCCCCCTGCCAAGAGCGGGAGTCCATCAAAGCTCCCGCTGTATCTCTTGGCTTCCTAACAAGCTGCCAAGATAGATTCCTCTTTGCGGCATTCTTCCGAGAGAACTCAGTAAGGCTGCATTTGTCATTCGCATCCCCCCCCCTTGGCTGCAAAACCCAGCATTTGCTGGAACCGAACGACAACCACCGAGGCATATTGATTCCAACCCAATGGGCTGTCGGACTGCAATTCTGCCTGAGAAGCTGGGCTGAAAAGGCCTCTGCTGGACAGTTTATAGATCGGCCGTTTGGACAACGGAAGTTAAATCGTTCCCTGATGGTCTGGAAAATTCTTTCGGGAGAGGGTAGAAAGAGAGAAGGCTTGGGTCTGGAGGGGCTTCCACTTGGTACAGAATCCACTGCACTGATTTCTGTGATGGTGGCAGGCGAGAGGCACTTGTCTGTGGCCCGTGGACTGAGCAAGGGGGAAACACCACCTCAGAATTTAGCAGAACATCCCCACTTCCTCTGGTCACCGAGTACTCCAGTCTGCACCATCATGCCTGGAGCACTGGAGACCTGGGTTCAAATCCCCAATGGATCATCAAACTTGCTGGGCAAGCTTGGGTCAGCATTCTTAGCCTGACCTACTTCACAGGGTTGCTGTGAAGCAAAAATGGGAGAGGAGCTTCAAGCACCTCTGCCTTCGGCCCACTGGAGAAAAAGGCAGGATATAAAGACAACTGATAAACAAGTACCGTATTTTTCCATGTATAAGACTATACTTTTGTCTAAAATCTTTAGACTAAAATTGAGAGTCATACACGGAAGCTGAGGCAAGAACAAACACAAGTGGAGGGGAAAGCAGGGATCAAAGCGATCCTGCAGGGCTTTGATCCCTTTCCCCCTACACTTGCTAAGCCCCACTTAGATTTGTTAATTTGGGGTTAGAAAAGTGGGGGGGCCTCTTATACGCGGGGGTGTCTTATACACAGAAAAATACGGTATATAAGTATCGAGCAGCACAGTATGGATTTCTTCAGCCGTCTGGTCTGTCAGCAGGCGCGAGAGAAGAGGATGGCAACTGGTGGCTCTCCAGATTAATATTCAAGTCTACTTTATTAATGGCTCAATATGGGGGGGGGGGTGTGAAATCAGCAGAAACAGCAAGAAGAAGAGGAAGAAGAAGAAGAAGAAAAAGGAGAAGAAAGAGAATAGGAAGAAGGTTTAATGGAATTATTTTGCACTGAAGCATCCGCCAGAAGCTTACCTTAAAGTTTGGTTGGGCAAAACAGCGTGCGACAGCAATCATTGAGGCGGTGAGCGGACCAGAGACCCCAATGGTGGTCAGGAACTCGGAAATGTTCGGCGTGAGTCGGAACGGGACAGGGCGATTGGCGTCGAGATCTCCTGTGGCATCGTTGATATCAAACCGGAAATACGCCACGTTTAGTTTGCCAGTATCCTAATTGTTTTAAAGAAAAAAATATATATATCTATATATCTCTATATATGCAATTCTGAGTGGGTGTACAACTTTATACAAAAGCCAAAGCCTCCCTTTAATGTTTTTCCTTGGGCTCAATGCATTAAACTGGAATAGAATGTAAAGCAGCTTCCAGAAGCAGTTCAGCTTCACTGGCCTCCAGCTCAGGCAATACCTCTTAAGAGCAACAAATGATTGACAAGAAGGTACCCGGCAAGGTATCAATCTTGAATAATGGACTTTGCGTTGGTGCGAGTAGAGATCAGGGGCAGAGAAAAATAGATCCACTTGAATGTCAACTCTGAACGTACCCAAGGATGTCTGTGTGTGCTTCGAATAAGGGGTTGGAGGGTAAATGTAACATTTAGATCTCACATCTCCACCTTAGGTCCTTTCTAATGTAAGACTGTACATTTCAGAACCATTTGCATTCAAATCTATTGTGAGGTTTATGCTCTGACAGTGCAAGGCGATGTGAGATAACTAATCCATTTTATGAAGGGTGGGTCATTCATATTACATTTGGAATCACCGCTTTCTAATGAATAAATATGGATGAGAGCTTAGAACGGCCTTCCTACAGATGCTGTGGAATCTAATTTCCATCAGCCCCGGCCAGCATGGTCAGGAGTTCTGGGAGTTGTAGTCCAAGACACATCTGGATGATGCGTTAAAACCAGTGAAAACCAGGTCTGAATGCCAAATCGCCAGGAGCTGGGTGTCATTCCCTATCTCTCTGCTTGGTCTACCTCCCAGGATTTTGGTGAAAATAAAACTGGCAGGGGTGGACTTGGGGAGAACCTTGAAATCCACTCTCGGGAAACCCAAAACAGTCATCGTATAGTGGTTTCTTCATTTAACGAGGCAATCATTAAGCGAGGCACCACTGTATATTATTTGCCAGCTATCACCATGCAGGCCAACACGGGTGAAAAAGCAGAATGTATTCTTTGTAACAGCTAAATTTGTGCGGGGTTTTCTGATTACGAGGACCCGCTCAATGTGATTTCAGTCCGGTGGGGTCACCCAGGGTTGACCCATGCGACAGTGCGACCCAGCCCCAACCCTGCGCACCTGGGCGATCTGCAGCATCTCCGGGTTCAGCCTGTTCAGATGGAAGACAAACTCTGCAAAGCCGATCAGGGCCAGCTGGATGGTGAACATCTTCCGAAATGTCCAATAATCCATGGCGTTGGGGAAGGTGTGCAGCGCCCACTCCTTCAGCATGCTCCGGGGCACCATATTGCTTTGCACCTCTTTCAGGATATCACGGAGAACCTGGAAGGAAGAGGGAGAAGAGCTGTGAGAAAAGGGGGGATTTCTCTCGGGCAGAAACAGGGAAACTCATATGTGTGTGTGTCTGTGTGTGTGTGTGTGTGTGTGAGAGAGAGAGAGAGAGAGAGAGAGAATGGGGAACAGGACCCAAAACTGTGGTGTGTTTCAGTGTTTTCGGAAGGGGAAATAACAAGAGCTGGGAAAACACCAGAAAAGTGTAAAAGGGGGTGCTGATCATCTGTCTAGGGAGCCTTAGGAGGCCAGATCGGGGACAAGGGGGTTCCAGAGAGGCCTACCCTGGCTTGAAAGCTTTGGGGCGAGGTAAAGACCAGCAGTATTTTAAATACAATGTACCGCTATCAAATTATACCATTGAGGCAGATCTACAACAGAAGGAGGCTGGTGGCTTCTAAGGCCATTTGGGGGGGGGGGGTCGGTCTTCCATCATTCCCTTTTGATGAAGTTAGAGGAGAAGGAAGAAGAAAAACGGTGTCTCCAGAAAACACAATCCTCCTTTGCAACAGAAATGTGAAGTACGCCTCCTTTCGCCTTAGCCGACAAATCGATCCGGGTGGAAAACGAAAGGAACATCTGATCATTTCTAGTGTTTCGGGGATCCGGGAAGGTCCGGTGAGTCCCCGGACCTTGCAAAGCGGCCCATTTCTAAACATCCACATGGCACCAGGAATGTCTTTCCTGCCCTGCATCAATTCTTGCAAGTGTCGAACCCCTTGGGAGACGGTCCCGGCTTTTCCCAACCTACGGAATACTCAGGTACAAATGGGACCAGCTTCCAGTGCCTGGTTAATGCAATGCTGCCACACACTGCGCATCCGAGTTATGCCTCCCATGTAAACATCTGTGAACTACCTCCGTATTTAATTACTACAGCATGGACTGGCCTAATTAATTAGATAGAGAAATAAATAGGGGACCTGCTCCGGTGCACTAGAAAAAAAAATGATAATCACACTTGCTTAAATTAAATTACTCAGGGAGACTCAATTCTCGCTACCTGACGGGGAGGGCCTCAAAACATGTAGTACAGAGAATTTATAAAGAGGATATTGTCCATACCTACTCATTTGAAATAAATCTACAAAATTAAAAATGTTTATTAAACCTTAACTCAAATACACCTGGAATCTACAAACTACATGGCAAATGGACCCATGAACACTTTCATGCATTAAAGGGACACCAAAAGTTTCTGTGAAAGACTGACTATCTTCACTTCAATCTTTTAAAAAACATCATTTGCAATAACACTCATTCGACGGTAAGTTCTCCCCAGTTCTCCGTTGACCTACTGAAATGATCCCCTACCATCATAAATGCAGAGAGGCCCCAAACCAAATGAGAGAGCTGCTCCAAGAGACTTCAAATGTAATGGAACTGAAAGGGAGTATTTTGTCATAAAAGACAAGCAAGAGAGAGAGGATGGAGGATGAGAGGAAGGAGAGACAGAGGAGGGAGAGGAAAGCAGAGAGATGGAGGGAGGGAGAGAGAGAGATGGAGAGAGAGGTTGATGGAGGGAGATATATGCCTTATACATATACATGATGATGATGCATATATATTTACACACACACATACATACATGCATATATACGATACATATATACGTATGTATACATATATATATATATTTACTTATTTTTATTATATTTTACTTAATATTAACATTTAATATATTTTCAACCCATTAATATAATAATTTTACGATTACCACATTAATATTATGTCCTCATTTTTACTATTATTAATTTAATTACCATATTACTTTATTTTACCATTATTATTATCATATTTTACTACAACATCATATTATTTACCACATAAATACATATACATTATCATATATACATACCATACTATATTTTATTTTTAATACATTATATGCTCCATTTTGTCCATATTTACTTATTTTTATCATATACGCTCTATGTCCATATATTTATATTTATGCATATACATATATATATTTAACCTATTTTTTACATATATTTACTACATTATTGATTACATTTACTTTTTACTTACATTTACTTACTTTATCATTATTTACTATTGATGCACACATATTTACTTACAGAGAGAGAGAGAGGGAGAGAGAGGGAGAGAGAGAGAGAAAGTGAGGGAAAGAGAGGGAGGGAGGGAGGAGGGAGAGAGAAAGAGAGAGAGAAAGGGAGAGAGAAAGAAGGAGGGAAGAGAGAGGAGGGAGGGAGAGAGAGAGAGGGAGAGGGAGGGAGGGAGAGAGGGAGGGAGAGACAGAGAGGGAGAGAGGGACTGAGGGGAGGGAGGGAGGGAGGGAGGGAGGAAGAGAGAGGGAGAGAGAGAGAAAAGCAGGGAAAGAGAGAGAGGGAGGAGGGAGAGATGGAGAGAGGGAAAGAGAGGGAGGGAGGGAGGGAGGGAGAGAGGGAGGGAGGGAGGGAAGAGGGGGAAGAGGAGAGGGAGGGAGTGAGGGAAAGAGAGAGAGAGAGGGAGGGAGAGAGAGAGAGAGCGAGGGAGAAAGAGAGGAGGGAGAGAGGGAGAGAGAAAGTGAGGGAATGAGAGGGAGGCAGGGAGGGAGAGACAGAGAGGGAGAGAGGGACTGAGGGAGAGAGAGGGAGGGAGAGGGAGGGAGGGTAGAGGGAGGGAGGGAGAGGAGGGAGGAGGGAGAGAGAGGGAGGGAGGGAGGGGGAAAGAGAGAGGGAGGGAGAGAGAGAGAGAGAGAGGGAGGGAGAGAGGGAGAGAGAAAGTGAGGGAAAGAGATAGAGAGAGAGGGAGAGAGAAGTGAGGGAATGAGAGGGAGGCAGGGAGGGAGGAGGGAGAGACAGAGAGGGAGAGAGGGACTGAGGGGAGAGAGAGAGGGAGGGAGAGGGAGGGAGAGAGAAAGTGAGGGAATGAGAGGGAGGGAGGGAGAAAGATGGAGGGAAAGAGAGAGGGGGAGGGAGGGAGAGGGAGGGAGGGAGGGAAAGAGGGTGAGAGGGAGGGAGAGAAAGAGAGAGAGAGATAGAGAGAGAGGGAGAGAGAAGTGAGGGAAAGAGAGGGAGGGAGGGAGAGAGGGAGAGAGAAGTGAGGGAATGAGAGGGAGGGAGGGATTGGTCATTTCATTATTACATTTTATTTCATTTTATTATTTTTTATTTCATTTTACTATCATTACATTAATTTTATTACACATTATTACACATTACGTTCAATTTCATTATTTTTAATTTTATTTTATTTTACATTATTCTTACTATCATTATTACTTTATTTCATTTCATTACATTTCATTTGATTTTTTTAAATTACACATTTTATGATTATTTTTGATACATTAACGTTGATACGATGATGCATTCCATTACTATTATTATTTTACATTACTTTACATTATTATTATTTTAATGATGCCATTAATAATATTTGATTTTAATTTCATTTCAATACATTTTATTACAATTTCATTTTTTTCATTACATTTTATTTTATTACGTTCATTATTATTCAAATCCATTATTACGTCTCATTTTATTATTATTAGCTTTCATTTTATTTTTTACCATTTTATCATGTCATTCTATTTTATCATTTTATTTTATTTTATTATATTTTATTATTATTATTCCATTTTTTATTACATTTACTATTATTTTTATTTCATTTTATTTATTTTATTATTATTCATTTTTAATTACATTTTATCATTTTAATTTTTATTATTTTTCTATTTTATTATATTTTATCCGATTATGTTATTATTACTATTATTTCATTTCATTTAATTTCATTACATTATTACATTTCATTTAATTATTATTATTACATTATTTTATCAAATATACCATTCTATTATTACATTATTATAATACATGAATCCATTATCATTAAATTTTATTTTATTATTTCCATTTTATATTATTTGATGATGATGACATAAATTCTATCATACTAATACTTCTATTTATTTTATTTTATTTGATTACATATTTAATCGATTATTACATTTTATCATCATTTCATTTTGGAAAGAGGGAGGGAGAGAAAGAGAGAGAGAGGGAGGGAGAGAGAAAGTGAGGGAGAGAGAAAGTGAGTGAAAGAGAGGGAGGGAGGGAGGGAGGGAGAGAGAAAGTGAGGGAAAGAGGGAGGGAGGGAGGGAGGGAGAGAGAAAGTGAGGGAAAGAGAGGGGGAAGGAGGGAGAGACAGAGAGGGAGAGAGGGACTGAGGGGAGAGAGAGGGAGGGAGAGGGAGGGAGGGAGAGAGAGAGGGAGAGAGAGAAAGTGAGGGAAAGAGAGAGAGGGAGGGGAGAGAGTGTGAGGGAAAGAGGGGGAAAGAGAGAGGGAGGGAGAGAAAGAGAGAGAGGAAGAGAGAAAGTGAGGGAAAGAGAGAGAGGGAGGGAGGGAGGGAGGGAGGGACAGAGGGACTGAGGGAGGGAGGGAGAGAGAGGGAGGGAGGGAAAGAGGGGGAAAGAGAGAGGGAGGGAGAGAAAGAGAGAGAGAGAGAGGGAGAGAGAAAGTGAGGGAAAGAGAGGGAGGGAGGGAGAGAGGGAGAGAGAGAGAAAGTGAGGGAACGAGAGGGAGGGAGGGAGGGAGGGAGAGACAGAGAGGGAGAGAGGGACTGAGGAGAGAGAGAGGGAGGGAGAGGGAGGGAGGGAGAGAGGGACTGAGGGGAGAGAGGGAGGGAGAGAGAGGGAGGGAGGGAGGGAGAGAGAGTGTGTGGGGGAAAGAGAGAGGGAGGGAGAGAAAGAGAGAGAGAGGGAGAGAGAAAGTGAGGGAAAGAGAGAGAGGGAGGGAGGGAGGGAGGGAGAGAGGGACTGAGGGAAAGAGAGAGAGGGAGGGAGAGGGAGGGAGGGATAGAGAGGTAGGGAGAGAGGGAGAGAGAGTGTGTGAGGGAAAGAGGGGGAAAGAGAGAGGGAGGGAGAGAAAGAGAGAGGGGGGAGGGAGGGAGAGAGTGTGAGGGAAAGAGGGGGAAAGAGAGAGGGAGGGAGAGAAAGAGAGAGAGGAAGAGAGAAAGTGAGGGAAAGAGAGAGGGAGGGAGGGAGGGAGAGGGAGGGAGGGAGGAGAGAGAGGGAGGGAGGGAAAGAGGGGGAAAGAGAGAGGGAGGGAGAGAAAGAGAAAGAGAGAGGGAGAGAGAGAGGGAAGAGAGAAGAGTGAGGGAAGAGAGGGAGGGAGGAGAGGGAGAGAGGAGAAGTGAGGGAATGAGAGGGAGGGAGGGAGGAGGGAGAGACAGGAGGGAGAGAGGGATGAGGGAGGGAGAGGGAGGGAGAGGGGAGGGAGGAGGGTGGGAGGGAGGGGGAGGGGAGGGAGGGAGAGAGGGAGGGTGGGAGAGGGGGAAGAGAGAGGGAGGGAGAGAGGGAGAGAGAGGTGGGAGAGGAATGAGGGGAAGAGAGAGGAGGGAGGGAGAGAGAGTGAGGGAAGAGAGAGGGAGGGAGGAGAGGTGGGGAGGGAGGGAGGGAGAGAGAGGGAGGGGGAGGGAGAGGAGGGAGGGGAGAGAGAGAGAGAGAGGGAAGGGAGGAGGGAGGGAGGAGGAGGGAGAGGAGGGAATGAGGGAGGGAGGGAGTGAGGGAGAGGGGGAGGGAGGGAGGGAGAGAGGGAGTGAGGGAGAGAGAGTGAGGAGGTGAGGGAGGGAGGAGAGGTGAGTGAAGAGGGTGGGAAGAGAGGGTGAGGGGGAGAGGTGGAGGAAAGAGGAGAGAGGGAGAGGGAAGAGGGAGAGAGAGAGAGAGTGGGAAGAGAGAGGGAGGGAGGGAGGGAGGGAGGGGAGTGAGGGAAAGAGGGGGAAAGAGAGAGGGAAGGAAAGAAAAAGAGAGAGAGAGAGAGCGCCTCCAAATGCGTTCGTCACAGATCCAGCACCTGGTGGCTGGCCTGGGTCCCCTCGCGCCTGGACAGTCGCCAGTCGGTCGTAGTAGCGTGAAATCGGGCTGTCGTGCTCAATGCCCTTCTTGGTGCAGCGCTGCTTGTAGATCTCCACGAGGGGAGAGAGAGGAGGGGTTGTCTTCCACCAGGCGCATCTGCGGAGAGACGGCCACCACTCGGGGTACTGGGGACGGGAGGAGGGAGAGAAAGAGCGGTTGAATACAATGTCTGAAGAAACACAGCTGACAAGCCCCAAATATATTTCCTCCTTTCCTAGGACATCTCTCTAGCAATCAAGCCTTCACAGGTATCCATAGGCCAATGGTTCCCAATCTTGGGTCCCCAGGTGTTCTTGGACTACGACTCCCAGAAATCCTGGCCCGTACAGCTGGTGGTGAAGGCTTCTGGGAGTTTTAGTCCATGAACATCTGGGAGCCATTGCCATAGGGTTCTTCCTACATCCTTGGCTATGGCTTGCCTACTGTCTTCTGTCATGCCAAGACCTCCTGGTCCCTTGGATCTGGACTCTTGACAGTGGGATCAACCTTCCCTCCCAAGATCTGTGAACACTTGGTCAGGCTTGGAAGGGCTAAAAGGGAAGGTGAGCAAAAACTTAGGCAAAAAGGCTTTAGTCCAGAGGGGGAATGTGCAAAAATGAATGAATGAATGAATGAATGAATGAATGAATGAATGAATGAATGAATGAATGAATGAATGAATGCATGCATGCATGCATACGTACTGCATACATGATGAGAAGGACGTAAATTATGGAAAATGCACATGAATTTCCATACAGGAAGGAAAAAATATATAACATTGCAACCAAGATGGGATGGGAAGGTAGGTGAGATTTAGAGAAACACAGAGAATATTCAGAGCTTTTCATGTCACTCTGCAATTAGGCAATTTTAGACCAAGACTAAGGAACTTTGGGCCTCCAGATGTTTTCAACCACACAGCCGCCAGAGCATCTTCCCTTGGTCTGGTTTTGTTCTTCTCTTTCTTCAAGGTGAAAAGCTGGGGAAACAGGCCTGTGACAAGCCAAAGTTGCAGCTTCAGATGTCACGACAACTCATGGTTTGAACAAGCCAAAATCCAAACACCTACATCCAAAAGCAAGGTTCCGATGGTGACTTGTTTCTAGTTACTGAAACATGGCTTGTAGAGAGAAGTGGGTTTCAACTTATCACCCAACAAAGGTTCAACAGACCACACCACGGCTTGCCATCATCTGTGAATGTACTCATTCATTATCGACACTCAAAGAGTTCACCAGAGCTTCATGGCTTTTCTGGCAACTGAATTTACAAATCACATGACATCAAGTCAAGTCTGACTTATGGCATCCCTGTGCATGAGCCGTCTCCAAAATAACCTGTCCACAATGGCCCTGCTTAGCTCTTGTAAAGTCAAGCCTGTGGCTTCCTTTAGGGAGTCAGCCCATCTTGTGCTAAGTCATCCTCTTTTCCTGCTGCCTTCCATCTTTCCCACCATTATTGTCTTTTCCAGAGAATCCTGCCTTCTCATGATGTGCCCAAAGGAGGACAGCCTCAATGTTTTTGCCTACAGAGATAGTTCAGGTTTGGTTTGATCTACTCCTGGGTATCTACATTGCTCTCCTCCAGCACCACATTTCAAACAAATTCCTTTTTTTTCAGCTTTCTTCATTGTCCAGCTTTCACACCCATACATGGAGATCAGACATACAAGACTGTGGATGATCTTGGTCTCTAGTGACACATCCTTACACCTGATGGATATTTTCGAATTCCTTCATTGCTGTCCTATCCTTCTTCTGCCTTCTTGGCTGCCATCTCTATTTCGACTAGATGACTAAACTACGGTGTACAAAAACCTTGAACTATTTCAGTTTCTTTAAGGTCAATCAAGTGGGACGTGGTGGCGCTGCGGGTTAAACCGCAGAAGCCTCTGTGCTGTAAGGTCTGTAGATCTTCGGCTGTAAGATCGAATCCACGTGACGGAGTGAGCTCCCATCACTTGTCCCAGCTCCCGCCAGCCTAGCGGTTCGAAAGCATGCAAATGTGAGTAGATAAATAGGGACCACCTCGATGGGAAGGTAACAGCGTTCCGTGTCTAAGTCGCACTGGCCATGGGACCACGGAAGATTGTCTTCGGACAAACGCTGGCTCTATGGCTTGGAAACGGGGATGAGAACCGCCTCCTAGAATCGGACACGACTGGACAAAAATTGTCAAGGGGAACCTTTACCTTTAAGGTCAACCAAATGAGGGAGGGTCCCTATGAAAAGCATGTGCTTCCTCATGGAGCTACAGAGATCTAAAAACAGAAAATCCTGTTTTAGATCATAGCTCAAGAATCTCATTGACAATAGAGAAAAAAAAAGGAAGGTAATTTTCCAAAGGTTTCTTTCAAACAACAGGCTTGCTAACTATGTCATTTGGTCAACAACTGAAAGGAAGAGGCGTTGAGAGATTAATCCCTGTAAGCAAAACAATGTGGTGGCTGCTAAATTAGCATGCAGATATCAGTTCTCCCAGGGCTGTGATGATGATTGAGTGAAGTGCATTGAGTGCCACTCTCCACCTCTCTCAGCACCTTCGAGAGCTATGTTGTGAACGAGAACTCGCCAGAAAGCACGGCTTGTTTTTTTTTACGAGACACCAGTGCTCGCAAAGGCATTTCTGAGTGAGGAATTGCACAGCCCTTAAAGGAAGGAAGACAGACCACTGAGTGTGTATGTCCCCCCCCCCACCCACCCGCTGCTACGCCGTGCCATCTGGAAACCCGGAAACCCATGGCCCCTTCGTTCCCTTTTATGTAAGAGACAAGCATAATTTTTGTTCAGATAAGAATCCACCGACTGCTGACATGCCTGCTTGATCCGATTAAGCCATGAAACACAGTTTCTCATTCCAAATATGGGAAGAAGAAGGGGAAAAATGCAGCCCAATGCTGGCTCAAAATTATAGGAGGCTAGGAAGAAGAGCAGCAGCTAGAGCGAAAAGGCCTAGCCAACAGTGCGGAAGAGACCTTCAACAGCAAAGTCATTTCGGGATTGCCGACGTTCTGCTGGGCTGCTTTTAACTCAGCTTTACAAGGGGGTGCTGATAAGTATTGAGCCTTTCCCAGAAAAAAAATGAGCTAGGAAGCTGTAACTGCCAGACTATTCTACCTATTCCGCCAGGAAGTTAATGCACTTGCAACATCTGCCCTGCAGCTTCTTAAGGCCCTGCAAATAAAATCCTTCCAACTGCTGGTGTAACCACTCATTTGTGGAATTAGTTGTCTACAGAACAACATCCTTAAGAGAACAGCATTCTTAACAGCAAACCGGTCAACATCTCCAACAAAGGAGACTCTGACACCTTCCAAAGATGAGCAGGTGCCAATGGACCTACAGAGTGGAATGACAGTCGTGCCCCGCTTAACGATTACCCCGTATAACGATGAATCCACTTCACAACAATGTTTTTGCGATTGCAATTGCGATCGCAAAACGATGTTTTAATGGGGTTTTTTTGCTTTGCGACGATCGGTTCCCTGCTTCAGGAACCAATTCTTCGCATTATGACGATCAAAACAGCTGATTGTTGGGTTTTCAAAATGTCCGCCGGCTGCTGAAAATGGCTTCCCGCTGTTTTTAGGAGGCATTTTTCGCATAACAGGCACCCGAAAATGTATGGAGGATCCTTGCTGGATGAGCAGGTATTCAGCCCACTGGAACGCATTGAACGGTTTTCAATGCATTTCAATTTTTTTTCGCTTGACGACATTTTCACTCTACAGTGATTTTGCTGGAACGAATTAACGTCATCAAGCAAGGCACCACTGTAGTGTCAAGTTTCCCCAGAGTAGACCACCCCCTTATTCCTTAGTTTTTCTCAACTGGCGCTTACGGTTTCCATAATTCACTCAGAAGCACTGGTAGGAGAAAAGAATAAAATGTTCCATTTCCTCAAAGTTTTCCATAGATTAAAACAAACAGTATTCGGAATGAATAAAAAATTAACTCCTTATGTGAAAACAGCTGAACTGGTTAACCAGCTTCACAATCAGCAACATGGGTTGCTGGACTGACTACATGGATCTAAGTCTCCACACACTGGCTAACTGAAAAAAAATGCAGGAAAAGCATTCTTGAGAGGTGTGGCTCTCTTCGAAATCTGGGGCAGAAACGGAGCAACAAATACTGGATTGACTGATGCTCATCCCAGCCCAGAGAGGTCCCTTCCACCTCTCAAAGCCAGTGCCTGAAAGTTGCCAACAATTCCAACAAAATCTGCAGAACTACTTCTTGGGGCTTTGGTTCCGGATCCTGTCCCCTTTTGGTCACCCTCGTTTGGACTCATCCCAGGTTTTAATTAGACTTCTTGAAACATTGGGGACGACGATAGTATGCCAGGGACGGTCCGCCCAAAGCCGAACAGAGAGGGACCCGAGCTCGGAGGCAGCCGGTCACGGGGGATAAAGCCAACTTGGAGGGAAAAACCCTTTCCTTGCCTGCGGAAGGACTCGGGAAAAGCAGGCCAACCTGAGGTTCTCAATGGTTGTTCTGGGTTTTTCGGGCTCTTTGGCCATGTTCTGAAGGTTGTTCTTCCTGACGTTTCGCCAGTCTCTGTGGCCGGCATCTTCAGAGGACAGCAACCTGTGCTTTCTGAAGATGCCGGCCACAGAGACTGGTGAAATGTCAGGAAGAACAACCTTCAGAACACGGCCAAAGAGCCCGAAAAACCCAGAACAACCATTAGATCCCGGCCGTGAAAGCCTTCGCAAATATACTGAGGTCCTCAGCTTGGTAGCAGCAACAGAGAAGGCCGTCCCTTGTCTCCTCGCCAAGCTGGAACGAATATGATTTAAATCCAATCGGTTTAAAAGCTGTGGGTTGGAACTTTTTTAAAAATGATTTTCTAACAATTTAAATTTTAAAAATAGATTTTTTTAAAAAAAAATTAATCATTTTTTAAAAAATCATCGCTTGGTATCCACCTTTGCCCAAATGCCACCCGCGACAGTGGTAGGACCAAGAGAAAGGCTTTCTTTGAGGATTTCAAAAGCCGAGTGGGCTCAGAAAGGGAGATGCATGCTTTCGTGGAGCTTGGATCCAAGCGATGCAGGGCTTTGTAAGTCAAAACCAGCACTCCGACCGGGTCCCAGAAACAGACCAACAACCAACAGAGCTGTTATAAGGGGTGGTGTGTGTGTGTTCATGTGCTCCCTGTAACTAGCTCCAGTTGCCGTATTTTTCCGTGCACAGTGGTGCCTTGCTTGACGAGGATAATTTGTTCCCTCGAAATCGCTGTTAAGCGAAATCCTTGTCAAGCAAAACGAAAAAGCCCATTGAAATGCACTGAAACTGGTTCAATGCGTTCCAGTGCGCTAAATACCTCAGCATCCAGTGAAGATCCTCCACAGGGCAGCCATTTTGAGTGCCTGTAAAGCGAGGAATCCATCATGAAAACACAGCGGGGAGCCATTTTGCACAGTGGGTGGCCATTTTAGAGCCGCTGATCAGCTGTTTCAAAATAATCATTTAGCGAAAAATCGGTTCCCGAAGCGGAACCGATCATCGTTAAGCGAATTTTTACCATTAAAACATCGTTTTGCGATCACAAAAGCAATCCCAAAACCTTCATCGTCAAGCGGTTTCATCATTTAATGAGGTAATCATTAAGCGAGGCACCACTGTATGATACTTTTTCCTAAAATAGAGTAAAAATTGAGGGTCATCTTATACACGGAAGTAAGGGGGAGGGATCAAAGGGCTGTAGGACCGCTGCCCTTTGATGGTGCAGCCCTTTCATCGCTGCTTTGCTTATAGTAGGAATGAAGTAGACAACCCCCCCCCTTTTCTTATTTGGGGTTGAAAAAGTGGAGTTTGTCTTCTACATCGGGTCGTCTTATACACGGAAAAATACTGGCTGCGGCGTTTTGGATCTGCTGAAGTTTCCGGACAAAAGCAGCCCCACTTACAGCACGTTAAAACAATCCGTTACAGCAGTCTGATGTTCTTTTAAAAGGTGTGGCTCAATTATAAGGAATCCTAGCAATTTCTCAGCTAGAGCTGCCTAGCCCCCTTCTCCAAAGACTGCAGAGTATTCCAAGAACTTCCACCTAAAGAGAAATCACGGAATTCCTGAGAAATGACTCACAGCGCTCCGGACAGCATTAAACGGATACATCGATGCAGTGTCGCTCCACGTGCCGCCCGCTATTGGCGCACTCACCTGTGAAAAACAGATGTCTCTTGGTGGTTTCCTTCCTCTTCTCCAAACAGGGGTTCAGGAGGCGAAGGAGCTGTAAAACACGCTCTTCTCGGCGGGACTCGGTCAGGCAAGCATCGTTCATGACGAGATACGGGTAAATCTTCCCATTATGGCCTCGGATATAGAGTCTTCTGGCAGCAGTGTTATGCTTTTGTACTATCTCCACTCTGGGCATAAATCTATTAAGAAGAGAGAGAGAGAGAGAGAGAGAGAGATAAATACACCTGACTTTTCAAAGCTTAAAGTTTCATTTCTCTCCTCAAAGATGAAAGCTAATTTTTTTAAAAAGGGGGATTGAAATGCCGTACTTAACGCTAACAAAGGGAAGCATATTAGTGACCGCGCTGCTGCTCAGACCAACACTCCCATTATGAATTTTCATAACGACGCAACCTTTTAAGCAGCTATTTTCCCCCCCTTCTGTTATGCTGCTCAGCCAAGATTCAGTATGAAAAGCTTCCACAGGTGTGTGTGTATCACTCTCTCTTTGGTCTTCTTCAAATTGAACAACAAAAGTTCCTTGGTTTTGAACACAAAAACGGCGTGGAACACAGAAAATGGTGTAGAACGGGTTCCAATTTTTGTCCTGCTCGCAATGAACCCACATGAGGGTGTCTCATGGGTGTGTAAGCACAAAGCTGAAGAACTTTGGAATTTGAAGCTTTTTGGAACTCCAAAGAGCCAATCTTAGTATACCTTAAAAGGTGAGGGAATCAAGTGGAGGCACATCCTTGTTTAAATGGATTTAATGACATTCTTTAAAACCTGCCGTCCTCAAAACTGAGAGCCATCGTATGCAGCAGCAAGAGTGTTGACTCAGGAAAACTGGATTTAAACCCTCGAAAAAACTCACAGGGTAAAGTGGGGTCAGTAACCTCCATCTCAGCTTGACCTCCCTCAGAGGGTTGATGTTAATGAGGAGGCGGAGAAAATAAATGAAGTAACAGACAAATGCCTGTGGACAGCCATGTGCTCAACAAGACCCAAAAAATCACAAAGGGATATTTTAGACCAAAGATGAGAAAGCAGGCCTTCTCAGTGGTGGCCCCTCCTCTGTGGAATAAGCTTCTACCTGACGTGCCGGAGAAGCCATCCCTGGTGATTTTTAGGAAACCACTAAAGACAGAACTTTATAAAGCAGCCTCCAAGAACATATCCCAAGGGTTTCTTCTGTTTCCTTGACTCCCCACACAGCCAACCACCCGGGGAGACTTCCTGTCCTGCCTCCTTGCCAGAATGGTCGGCTACTCAGGGAGGCGGGGAAGTGCCGGTCGGGCTCCTTCCCAGAGTGATGTGATGATGACAACGAAGAACCTGAGCACTAGTGAGTGGACCGGCTGGTTCTGGAGGGGGGGGGGAGAGGGAGTGTGGTGTCATGATTCGTATCCATATCCCCAGGAATACGAATACAAAGAGCCCACATCTAGTCTACTGCAATGGACTAGCAACTGGATTTAGTCTCACTCGGCACCTGTAACTAGTTGTAACTAGAACTACTCCACCACAGAGAACATCCGAAGGATGGCTACCTTTCCACAAACTCTACTTTACCTTGCAATCTTGATGTAATAATGCGTCGGTTTTGGCATCAGGAATTCCCCAGGAATTTCGACTTCAGCTGTTTGGGCAGAGAAGTTGCTCAGAAAGCGGCATTTTTCCTCGATGAGGAAGAACTTGGGAAGCTGTTTGGTCTTCGCCTCGAGGATTTTGATCCATTTCTTCAGCTTCGAGATCAGATTGTGAAGCTTCATGGAGCCTGGCACGCTGAAGTCAAAATCTAACGATTGAAGGAATACGTGTTTTTTTAAAAAAAAACAGTAATAATAAAATAACAGAAACACTGCTGGTGAAAAACAGGAATTATGCAGCTACCCAAATCGTTGTGGTGAAAAAAGTTAAGCGTAACTAAGGTCCACCGGCTGCCAATCCATTTCTGGGCACAATTCAGAGTGCTGATTCTAACCTATAAAGCCCTAGATGGCTTGGGTCCAAGTTACCTCAAGGATTGTGTCACCCTTTGTGAGCCTGCTTGAGTGTTAAGATCATCAGGAGAGACATTTCTCTAGGCCCCACCCTTTCACTGATGGGTTGGGGGGGGCGGGAGAGGGCCTTCTCTGTGGCTGCTCCCAGACTTTGGAACTCCCTCCCACAAGAGGCCCAGCTGGCCCCCTCTTGGCTGTCCTTCCACAAGCAGGCAAGACCTTTCTCTTCAGGCAAGCTTTCCCCGAATGACCGTCTGCCTGCATGGGGTCCTCAAAGGGAGGGTTGTACCTTCCTGCTTTGAATGTGTTTTCGGTGTTGCTTTTATTTTTACTGCTTTTGAGGGGCATTGTTTGTTTTATCTCTTTTTTTTAACTATTTGCATACTTACCGTTTTTAGCTTTAAAGATTGTCTTTTAAGGAGGAAGACAGTGTAAAAACATTTAAAATAACATGATAATAAACTATGTTTGATGTCAACATCCTGCATGGTTAGATATATCAAACTGCATTCCTCCCTGTCCAGCTAAAATTTAAAAAGGAGGAGCTGCAACAACAGTAACATGAAGGGAATCTGGGAAAACGATTATTGGGTAATTTAAAATTATTATAGCTATTTGATTTCAACCTAACACAAACATTACCAAGCCAAGCCATGTATAAAACAGATGAGCCTTGTTGGCTAAAGGTGATTAAAAATGATCTGTTCCCATTTACACAGAACTAAAACGGCAGAGATTAAGCATTAAATCTGCTTGTTTCATCATTTATTCCAACATCATGTGGGCACTATTTTCTTATCAGGCAATGCTTGCACCTGATTTTTTTTTTTGAAAAATACCGTATTTTTCACTCCATAAGACGCACCTTTCCATAAGACGCACCAATTTTTCAGAAGAAGAAAACAGGAAAATATAATCTGTTTTCTTCGCTCCATAAGAGGCACAGACTTTCCACCCCCGTTTTGTGGGGAAAAAGTGCATCTTATGGTGTGAAAAATACGGTAATAATATTATGAGCTTCTCATCCCACACTAAGGTAATAAATTCTGATAACTGCTTCATCAGTGGCTTAGTGGTAAATTTATAATTATCGGTGCTCATGATGACAGTTCTTTTAGCCAGCCCCTTCCACAAGGAGAGTCCAAAAAGTGCAGTAATCCAGACTGGTCCAGGAGCAGGTCTTTTGTAAAGTGAATGGCTCTTAATTGTCCATTCAAGACCAAACTGCCTTCAAATACTTTGTAGCACAAGAGGATATTGCATTAAACTCTGTTCCTGGGAAAACCCATGTCTCTCCAAGCCATTTTTAAAATGGCAGCTGATCTTGGTGTGTATGTGTTGTGTGTGTGAACATGGAAGCCTCACAGAGTCAAAAACTTTCTGAATAAAACCATTACTCAGAAAGGTTTTGACTCTGTGAAGCCTGGCATCAGTACAATCCTGCGTATCTCCCACTGGCCTGAGGTAAAAATGAAGCTGGATTTGGATCATCCCACAACTCTCAGGTAGGACCCAAATGTGATCTGGGCAGCTATCCATGGAGAGCAGCTGCAGTTCCAAATGAAAACTAATTGAAAAAAAATTCTTACACATGAAAGCAGACCCGGGATCAAGTAGAGATGTATGCCCTTTCCCCAATTCCCCAGGTACTTCACATATATTGCACCTTTTTGATGCAGTGTTTGGCTTGTACGAAGGCTGATAAGTTGCACTAAAGATGGCCCATTCCATCACTTAGGACTTGGTGAGTCCATTGACTCAAATGAGCTTACTCTTGCTGTGATTCACTACACCGAGGCCAGTTGTAACTAGAGTTGGCCCATTTGAATCAATGGAACTTAGGCGTTGACGGAGCAAATCTCAATGAGGCTAAGCCACAGGATTTCAGGCAATAACCCTTTAGAGCAATGGTCCCCAACCTTGGGCCTCCAGGTGTTCTTAGACTACAACTCCCAGAATCCTTCACCACCACCTCTGCTGGCCAGGATTTCTGGGAGATGAAGACCAAAGGTTGGGTATCACTGCTTCAGAGGAAGACCTTTAAGAGGGAGATGGCCTCTGAAAAAGATCCAATTGCTAAATGAGGAGGCAGGGTGGAAAGAAAGCCAACTGACTGTTTTGGAAGGAATTGTTGTTTAGTCATTGAGCTGTGTCCGACTCTTCGTGACCCCATGGACCAGAGCAAGCCAGGTCCTCCTGTCTTCCACTGCCTCCCGGAGTTGGGTCAAATTCATGTTGGTCACTTCGATGACACTGTCCATCCATCTCGTCCTCTGTCGTCCCTTTCTCCTCTTGCCTTCACACTTTCCCAACATCAGGGTCTTTTCCAGGGAATCTTCTCTTCTCATGAGATGGCCAAAGTATTGGAGCCACAGCTTCAGGATCTGTACTTCCAGTGAGCACTCAGGGCTGATTTCTTTCAAAATGGATAGATTTGTTTTCTTTGCAGTCCAGGGGACTCTCAAAAGACTCCTCCAGCACCACAGTTCAAAAGCATCAATTCTTCGGCGGTCCGCCTTCTTTATGGTCCAGCTCTCACTTCCATACATCGCTTCTGGAAAAACCATAGCTTTGACTATACGGACCTTTGTTTGCAAGGTGATGTCTCTGCTTTTTAAGATGCTCTCAAGGTTTGTCATCGCTTTCTTCTCATGAAGCAGGCATTTTTAAATTTCACGGCTGCTGTCACCATCTGCAGTGATCATGGAGCGCAAGAAGGTAAACTCTGTCACTGCCTCCATATCTTCCCCTTCTGTTTGCCAGGAGGTGATTGGACCAGTGGCCATTATCTTAGTTTTTCTGATGTTGAGTTTCAGACCATTTTTTCCACTCTCCTCTTTCACTCTCATTAAGAGGTTCTTTAATTCCCCCTCACTTTCTGCCATCAGAGTGGCATCATCTGCATATCTGAGGTTGTTGATATTTATTCCGGCAATTTTAATTCCGGCTTGGGATTCCTCCAGTCCTGCCTTTCGCATGATGTATTCTGTATATAAGTTAATTGTGAAAGGAGAAGAGTGGGGAAAACCAGAACTGGAGGACAGATGGAATGGATTGGCTGAAATCCTCAAGAGAGAATGTTCTGAAACCTACAATCCTTATACTGTCCTTTCCTCAATAAAACACCAACTTCTACATGCCAAACGGTGACATATAAAAATAATTTACAAGCAATCTCTGTAAGCAACCATTTCAAAGTGTACTGGAGTCTTCAAAACATTAAGATTTTTATTTAAGGTTCCACTGTGCTCAAACACATTCCCAGCCATTTGAGTGAAAAAACGCTCCATCCCCCATTCAAAACGTCCCTCGCCGTCTTTTGAGCACTTTCCCAAAAAGTTAGGTTAGAGCAATTTCTGCATTCCCTATAAATCCAAGGGGGATTCGTTTGATATGACTTATGGGGGGGAAGGAGACAGAAATATTCCACAGAGACTCAGCTGTTCATATACAGGTGTCTACTTGAATCTTCAAATGAACCTTTAAAATGTCTATTAGACATCATCAAAAGAGATCCAGGCTAGATCCAGCCCAGAGGGATTGGAAGGGGTGAAATCAATGGGTTGCACTGATTTCGGGATCCCAGTCACGTGACCTCCAGGAACTCTCTTGAGAGCAAAGATCACAGAGAAACAGGAAAGCCATCAGAATGCTGGATGAGGCTCGGAAGGATTTAAGTTCAAACTCTCTTTGGCCACAAAGCTGATGGGGTGACCTTTGGGTCTGTCACTATCTGCCCTCCTCATGGGTCAGGAGGATAAAAGCAGGGATGATGGATGATGATGTACACCACCTTGAACTCTTGGGAAGAAAGGCAAAACATAAAGCCAGCAGACATCTGAAGGATAAGGAGGTGTTGAACCGAATCGGTAGATGCGGGGCCCACATTGATGATGTTGTGCCCATTTGGTTAAATGAATTTATTAAGAAAAATGGCCATCATCTGCCATCTGGAACACTGCTTCAGGGCTACAGACTCACGGAACAATGTAGTTGGAAGGGCCCTACAAGGCTATCAAGTCCAACCCCCTGCTCAAGGCAGGAATACAAATCAAAGGGTATCTGCCAGGTGGTTGTCTAAGTTTCTCTTGAAGGCTTCCAGCGTTGGAGCACTCACGACTTCCCAAGGTCATTGGTTCCACTGTTACACCGTTCTAATGGTTAGGAAGCTTTTCTGGACATTTGGCTTCCTGTAACTTGAGTCCACTGTTGCATATCCGGCACTCTGGAATGATCGAGAACAGATCCTGCCCCTCCTCTGTAGGACAGCCTTTCAAGGATTTGAAAAGTGTTATCCTATCTCCCCCCCTCAGTCTTCTTCCTTCAAGGCTAAACATGCCCAGTTCTTTCAGTCTTTCCTCATAAGGCTTGTTTTCCAGCCCCCTGATCATCCTTGTTGCCCTCCTCTGAACGTGTTTCAATTTGTGAGCATCCTTCTTGAAGTGTGGCATCCAGAACTGGACACAACACTCAAGGTGAGGCCTAACCAGTGCTGAATAGAGGGGGACCAGCATCTTGCGGGATTTGGAAACTATACTTCTCTTGATGCAGCCTAAAATAGCATTGGCCTTTTTTGATGCCACATCACCCTGTTGGCTCATATTTAGCTTGTGATGATTCTATGATGATTCCAAGGTCCTTCTTGCTCAGAGTATTGCTGAGCCAGGGATCCCCCATCCTTGCAATCAAGTCAATTCTGACCTATGGTGACTCTTTTAACAGTTTTCCAGGTACAGAGTATGCAGAAGTGGTTTACATCCCCCTCTCTTTTTTCTGGGGGTATCCCTGGGACGGTGCAGCTGGCCCAAAGCTACTCAGGCGGGCTTTTCTCCCAGTGGGGAATCAAAACTCCCAAACCCTGGCTCTGAATCCAGATATCTAAACCACTGAACTATCCAGCCAGAAGGACAATTCGTAATAATTTTGTCGTAAAAAAATTAAAAATAAATTATTTTTAAAAACACACACACACCAAACTAAATTTTTTTTTCCAGAGTTGTGATCAAGACTGAAAATGACTGCCAGCCCCTCATGGCAGGTCATATTGGATCTTCATGCGGCCGGCTCCTTTTAGACCAACCGCATCGACAGGGTTATAAAAATCCGATTATAATTCCAAGCCTACCCCCTAGTGAACAATCGGAGTAAATCACTCGGATGGGGAAAAGAAGAGAAGCAGAACAGAAGTGTAAGGCAGGCCACCGTTTGCCTCCAAGGGCTCTCTGAAGCTCCGGGGAAATGAAGTCACCAAATGGAAAGTACAGTATTCTCACTAATGATATGCAAATAATTTAAGCAAGAATATTCAGCAGTGTTAATTAAAAAAAATAACCACGGATTCAAGCCATTCATTTGACCATAGGAGATATCTCCAGTTGCTGAAAATATCTATTTTAGACTGGTTTTCCCCCCTTTGTGTTTGGCTTCTCAGTAGCAGATGGGAATGACAGAATGCGTGCAATTAATTAGCTGTCTTTCTTCGCATTACAGGAGATCCCGTACAAAGCGGGTCTGAGTAAATCCAGACTCTAGAAAAGGCCAAGAATTACAAGCAATATGAATGGCATGGTGTGGCTTCCTTGCTTTTAAGACAGCTTAATTAGGGAGGAAAGGAAATCTCTTTGATATCAATCCCAATTTAAAAAAAAACACCAACTCTTATGGCCTGCACTGCTTTAAGGGCTATAGAATGGAAAAGAGGATGATTTTTTTTTTTAATATAAAGAACCGACTTAGTGAATTTCCTCTGCAGGAAGAGTGGTGGGGCAGGGAGAGAGAGTTGGATTAAGACTTCATTATTGCACAGAAGTAGCCGTGGCCAGTTATTAAAGGAAAGAATGAAATGGATTAGAAAGTTCACTAACTATATACGGCAACCTTCTCCAATAGGAAGCATCTCCAGATGCAGGAGACTATGAACATCATCCTCCGCAGAATTGGAAGGTACGGCTGGTTGAGGAAGGCTCATATGAACTATCTGGGTCTCCAGATGTTCTTGGACTAAAACTCCCAGAAGCCTTCCCCACTAGCTGTGCTGGCCAGGATTCCTGGAAGTTGAAGTCCAAGAACATCTTAGAATCTAAGGTTGGAAACCACTTTGATACATCTGATGCTCATAAGTTATGTGACTACATTTCCCAGAATCCAGCAGTTTTCACAACTAGTAACAAAGAACCGTCTAGGAGTCCTTCAACCTCCAACTGCCTTGCTCCTTCCAACCTTGGAAGCAACCTCTGACTGCTTGAGGCAGGAGGACACCTCACCTGCTCCTCTTGTTTGCGCTGCCAGCTGTTCTTCCTTGATTGGTTAAGAGGAGGGGGATCTGCTCATGGGCCCAAATCGGAGAGGAGCAGGTGCCATCCAAAAGGATGAAGGCTTTGAGAAGAGGGGACGTGGTGGCGCTGCGGGCTAAACCGCAGAAGCCTCTGTGCTGCAGGGTCAGAAGACCAGCAGTCGTAAGATCGAATCCACGCGACGGAGTGAGCTCCCGTCGCTTGTCCCAGCTCCTGCCAACCTAGCAGTTTGAAAGCATGCAAATGCGAGTAGATAAATAGGTACCACCTCGGTGGGAAGGTAAAATGGTGTTCCCCAGTCACGCTGGCCACGTGATAACAGAAAGTGTCCTCGGACAAGCACTGGCTCTACGGCTTGAAAACGGGATGAGTGGCGCCCCCTAGAGTCGGACACGACTGGACTAAAAATGTCAAGGGGAACCTTTACCTTTAACACTTCCCAGAGATGTTAGATAGGGTACCTCCCTCCCTACTGAGGTTGCACAGTTACCTGTAGGGGCCTCTGGAGATGGAAGCCAGCACAGACAATAAGAGGCTTCATTATGCTCCTAATGAGTTGGCCACATGTGAGAGAAGCAACTCAGCCCCTCTAACCCACCACATTGTCCTAATTTTCTTTAAGACACCCCCCCCCCGGAAATCAGGATGTTCTGAAGTCCTTTTCTATCCCATTTTAGTTGCAACAGGGAATGCAAACGTAGAAAAGAAGACTTAGAGATGACAGGCCAAGCTCTCCCTCGTTCTGCACCTCACTCCTTCCCTAGAACATCTCCCGCCAACCTACAGAACTCTGCCTGGCTGCCTGAACCAAGGTTAAACTTAATTTGGACACATAAAAGTAGATTAAGTCTTCCCAATGAGTTGCTCTATTTTAGAAAATATCTCCTTTTACAGTGGTGCCTCGCTTGACGAGGATAATCCATTCCAGTGAAATCGCTGTAGAGTGAAATCCTCGTCAAGCGAAATTAAAAAGCCCATTGAAATGCATTGAAAAGCGTTCAGTGCATTCCAATGGGCAAAATACCTGCTTGTCCAGCAAAGATCCTCCACAGGGCGGCCATTTTCGGGTGCCTGTGCAGCAAAAAATGCCTCCTAAAAACAGTGGGGAGCCATTTTGAGCAGCCGACAGCCATTTTGAAAACCTGACGATCAGCTGCTTTGATTGTCGTAATGCGAAGAATCGGTTCCCGAAGCAGGGAACGGATCGTTGGAAAGTGGATTTTGCCCATTAAAACATAGTTTTGCAATCACGGATTTGTCGTCAAGTGGGGTAATCGTTAAGCGGGGCACCACTGTACAGTACTTTAGTTGTACCTGCTGAGGTGGGAATACAAGTCTCCAGAGGGAAGAAAGAAGTCTTAAAGCAAACAAGGAAGAACCAAGAAAGCATAAAACACACCAAGCACAGAAAACCAGAATACTTGCGTCATGCAATGGGAAACCAAGTACAGATCACTACAGCTGAAGGTAAAATAAATACTGTACAGTGTTTCCCCGAAAATAAGACAGGGTCTTATATTAAATTTTGCTCCAAAAATTGCATTAGGGCTTATTTTCAGGGGATGTTTTATTTTTTTCATGTACAACAATCTACATTTAAGTAAAATCATGTCATCATCTTTTGGCTGCTGCCCAATGGTGGAGTGTGGGGCTTCACTTAACTGGGGCTTATTTTGGGGGGGGGGTAGGGCTTATATTACAAGCACCCTGAAAAATCATACTAGGGCTTATTTTCAGGTTAGGTCTTATTTTCAGGAAAACAGGGTAGGAAAAATTCAGGAAGGAGAGGAGTTTACTGACTTGACAAACGGAGTTTGGATATAACATCATTATTTAGATGTGCTACATCCCAAGTCTGAATAACCATGACAACGTCTTATATTCAGGAGGAGGAGGAGGACGAAGCACATCAAAAACAGAGTCGGAAATGTATGTAAGGGGGGGGGAAACGCCTTGAGAAACTCAGAAATTGTGGGGGGTCAGTTTCAGTGAGTGATAAAGTTTAAACTGCCTCTGGCCAGAATCCTTGTATTTACGTAATGGCAGTATAAATCAAATGACATAAACCACACCAGCACAATGCCGTTAATCAATGAGTTGTTGCTTCCTTTCCTCACCGGGCACCAACTTGGCAGGGGGACCAGCAATGCAAGCGTGAATTCTTTTAACTAGCAGCAATTCACCCATTGAGATTTATTCCCACCACTTGACTTGACACTAGTTTCGGTAAGCAAAATGAGAGTCAAGCGTGATGTAATGGATTCAAATCCCTGCTCAGCTATGGAAACTCTCTGGCTAAAACCACACGTTGAATATTTCACACACCTTTAAAAATCCCATTAGGGCATGGATGGCGAACCTATGGCACGCGTGCCACAGCTGGCACACAGAGCCATAAGTCGCCATAGAGAAATACTTATGCATCCTCCAATCCCGGATTTCGGCACTCCCCTCTGCTGGTGCAATGGTCCAGCGGAGGGGTGCAATG
Source organism: Pogona vitticeps (assembly GCF_051106095.1). Lineage (NCBI taxonomy): Eukaryota > Metazoa > Chordata > Lepidosauria > Squamata > Agamidae > Pogona > Pogona vitticeps. The sequence continues at coordinate 10,460,823 of NC_135795.1, forward strand.
GCAACCATTACCGGTCTAGCCCAATGGGGGACTGGAGGACCAGTAAGTATTTATTACTGCCTATGGGGGGGGGGGGGGAAACCAAGCATTTAACCCTTGCAATGCAGGAGCAGTTGTGTGTTTTTTTAAAAAAAACAAAAACCTCAGCATTTGGGTTTTAATTACAGTACAGTATTGGCACTTTGAAATAAATAAGTTGATTTTGTGTAGCAGTTTGGGCACTTGGGCTCAAAAAGGTTCACCATCAATGCATTAGGGTGACTATAAGTCAGATATGATCTGAAGGCACATAAATTCAGAATTGCGGCCACTGATTTTTTAAATTTTTTTAAAGGTGCACAGAGATCCAAACCATGCAAGGATAGGACCCCAGTCAGGACAAAAAGACCACACAAATTAAGGATTCTTCCTCAGCTGTAGACCACTATGGTAATTAACTTTGGCATTAATTCAGCAGCATAGAGTCTATTGCTACTGCAAATTAATCAAACACTTATTTTCTGAAAAATGTATTAAATCCCAAGACTCCAAAAGGCAAGTATATTAAGCAACTTAAATGCAATCCTTTCCTTCCACTCTTCCTCTTTAATTCAAAGCCCAAGTTTAACAGATTGAAGCAACCTCATCATTCACTCACTAAAACAGGGATTTTAATCCTGAAACTACTTGGACCTAAATCATAACAGAACAATAAAAATGTTCCAAATCTACAAAAAGATACCGGAAAGTTTCCCAAAAGTAGACAATCCTTTTAGTATCTTCATTGCTTTAACGGGTTTTATCTCAGAAGTTGAGAGGTATTGGTTCTGTTCGTTTGAACATGAGGTACGAAGTTCATACAAATGAAATGTAGTCCATTTTGCATATGGTGCCAACACATGCAAAACACACACACAGTGGTGTCCAACTTTGGCCCTACAGATGTTCTTGGACTACAACTCCCAGAAGCCTTCACCACCACCTCTGCTGGCCAGGAGTTGAAGTCCAAGAACATCTGGAGGGCCAAGGTTGGGGACCACTGCATCTAGATGCCTTCTTCCAGCTGGGGAAGAAAGAGAACTAGGGATGTGCAGGGATCTCCTGAGGAAATCTGAAGGCCAGTATGGGGCTTCCAAATGAATCTCAATTCAGACAGCTAACTTCAGGCATCTCTGGACTCAGAAACTTTAAAGTTTGCATTAAAAAAGATAAAAAAGGAGATTTGTACCCTTCTGATTTCCATTGCAATCTAGACAAAAATTGATCCGACTGGCTTAGCTTTGCTCAGGAATCAAATCCGGCAATTCTGCCTCAACCCAGATCTGATCCTAATCGGTCTGAATCGGGTCGATTTCTTTAATATCCACAACACAGCCCACCTTCAGACTGAAGTCGTTGCACAACACAGCTTCCTTTCATTTCAAAGGGCTCACTCTGCTGATTCTGGCCAGGATCCAATGGCGTATTTCACAATTGCCTGCCAGGAGAAGCAAAGATTTCCATGCCCTCGCATGGAGGCCAGGAACCAGCTCAGCAAGCGCGTCTCAACTTTCCACAACTGGTTCTCACAGGACGCGTGTCAAACCGCCCGGGGGGAAAAGTGGGACCATCGGTTCTTGCTAAAGCAGCAGGATCCGCTGGAACTGTACGACTGGATCCTGCCCAACACTTTTTAGATCAGCATTTCCATTTTTGGCAGTAAGCATTTGGCTTGGGCTGCTGCTGCCATGGCTGAGCTTGAGCGCCAGATGGTGATTTTGGCAAATGAAACGGACATTTGATAAACGAGCTGGCTAATGAAATCAAAGAGTAAGCCCTGAGTCCACATTCTAAAACACAGTATTCTTTGAAACCTTCCAGATTCTTTTCCATCCAAGAAAATTAGCCGAGCTTCTGGAGTACACAGTCAATACGTATCGGCAGAAGCTGTGACGGGACCCTTCGGAATTTCCCGGCAAGGATGAGTGAACAAAATCTGCCACTTACAATAGAATCATAGAATCAGAAAGTTGTAAGAGACCTCTATAAAGTCATTGTGTCCAACCCCCTGCCCAGTGCAGGAAAAAAACCAAAGGGTATCTACCAGGTGGTTCCCTAAATTTCTCTTGAATGCCTCCAGTGCACTGGAGCACTCATCATTTCTCGGGGTAACTGGTTCCACTGTCATACTGCTCTGTTAGGAAGTTTTTCCTGACATTCAACTGAAATCTGGCTTCCTGTAACTTGAGCCCATTGTTGTGTGCTCTGAACTCTGGGATGATTGAGAACAGATCCTGCCCCTCCTCTGTATGACAGTGTTTCAAGTACAGCGGTGCCTCGCTTGACGAGGATAATCCATTCCGGCAAAATCGCTGTTAAGCGATATCCTCGTCAAGTGAAATAAAAAATCCCATTGAAAAGCATTGAAAACCTGTTCAATGCGTTCCAATGGGCTGAATAACTCACCGTCCAGCGAAGATCCTCCATAGGCCGGCCATTTTCAGCTCCCTGTCTTGCGAAAAACCATTCCTAAACACAACGGGGAGCCATTCTGTACACCCAGCGGCTGTTTTCAAACCCAACGATCAGATGTTTTTGATCATCGTAATGCAAAGAATCGGTTCCCAAAGCAGGGAACCGATCGTCGCAAAGTGAAAAACACTATTCAAACATCATTTTGCGATCGCAAAAACTTCATCGTTAAGCGATTTCCTTGTCTAACGAGGTAATTGTCAAGCGGGGCACCACTGTATTTGAAAAGTCCTATCATATCTCCCCTCAGTCTTCTTTTCTCAAGAGAATGATGTTCTTTGCTAACAGCAGCCATTTGACTTTGATCCACCATGGATGGCAGGCTATCATCATTCCAAATGGCACCCTTGGTTTAAAAAAGGAACAAAAACAAGAATACCATCATGTGAACACAATAAAAAAAATAGACCAAAATTAAATCTGTCCAAGATCAGACTGATCTTGAACATGTACAAGTTAAACATTGATATTCACTTATATAAATACCCACACACAAATGAACATTTGACCTCTTTACTATCAGAAAGTGTAGAGAGAGAGAGAGAGAGAGAGAGAGAGCTGGGGATAGATTAAGAAATGATTCTGTGGGCTGCCCCTCACTGGGTAGGGGAATCAAATGAGCCTATTTCAGAACTCAGCTGGATTCATTGTGCAACCTGAATCCCATCGAGTTTGGGGAGGAGGAGAATTACCTCTAAGAACAATGTACTTTTGCAAAACTTCCTTGTTCAACAGAGTTTTAGAATCAACGTCCATCATGTCCTCCTTTTATAGAATATGCCCCCGTCTAAGAGGACAGACGGAAGCTGAGATGACACAAGAGAGCTACTTGTTAGGACTCCGACACTAATGTACTGCTGATCCATAAATAATGGAAAGCAACAGTGGTTAATAGAAAGTGAACAGTAATGGCACTAAGCCTTCCAAACAGTCTTTTCAAAAGGCCGAGAGTAGCTATCGCCCTATCCAGCTCAAATGGGGAAAATTCACCCAAGTAATTTCATGATCATCCTGTATCCACCTTTCAATTACGTCATCTCTGCAGATGCTAGTTTGAGCGGAAACATCCACGTTACTGTTCAGTTGCTGAATTTCAAGAGACTTATTCCTGTCCCATTTTAACCATAAACCTGGGGTGTCAGGAAATTATGGATACCCCAGTGTGCTGTATTGTATAGAGTGAGGAACTAGGATTCAAATCCCCGCTCGGCCATGGAAACTCCCTGGAAGTGTGGCACTGGTAGAACCACGCCTTAAATATCATACTTGTCTTGAAAGCTTTATTAAGGTCGCTATCATTTGATTCCAGTTTGATGGCACATAACAGTAACCAGGAAATTACTTTCTTATCCACAAATGGTTTCTTATAATTCTGTTTTCTAAGCACTTAACGTATTCAAGTCTTTTGTCAAGTAACCACCCAGAAAAAGTGTTCTTAAGGTCATTTCACAACATTTCACAGTAGATGTATTAACTTATCTGATGACTGAAACTTCCGTCACTCACTATGCTGTTGTGCCCAATTATTCCTGAATACAGTAGTGCCCCGCATAGCAACGATAATCCGTTCCAAAAAAATTGTCGCTATATGGATTCGTCGCTATGCGGGACAAAAAAGCCCATAGGAACGCATTGAAACCTCTTCAATGCGTTCCTATGGGCAAAAAACTCACCTTAAAGCGAAAATCCTCCATGCGGCCACCATTTTCGCTGCCCGGTATGCGAGGAAAGGGCGCAAAAACGCTGCGGGTGGCCATTTATTTTTCCGGCAGCCACTTTGGAACCACCAATCAGCTGTTTTTTAAACATCGTTATGCAATAATCGGTAAGCGAAACGCTTACCGATCATCACAAAGCGATTTTTAGCCATTGAAAACATTAAAACCTCATCGCTATGCAGATTTGTCGTTAAATGAATTGCTCGTTATGCGGGGCACCACTGTACTCTGCAACGTTGGCCCGCAGCAGAAAGGGTTAGGTTCGGATAGAAACCAGTTTCTCAGCTTTGATGAGGAGCAGCAACGAATGCCAGGTTTACCTGTAACTTGCCTCCTCTTCTTCCACACTGGCAAGGATTTCAAAAGATTTTACTTTTCAACTAAACACAGTTCTTGCAACATCAAATTGTGACTACTTCAAACTGTGGTCAGTGGGGGGGGGAGGAATATATGAAAGCATGGTTTAATCTTGGCTTGTTTTTGCAAATCGTACTGTGTGACAGGGTAATGACTTTCCAGAGATTGGTGAAGTATAACTGCCATCATGCCCTGCCAATGTCCAGGCTGCTGGAAACTGGAGTCCAACATCATCTCAAGGTCTACAAGTTCCCCAGCCCTGCTATAGACAAGCCACCACTTCCAGTATTTAGATGTCACAGGAAACAGCTGTAAGGGGAAGCGAAAATTGTTCAGTTTCCTTTTCTCAGATAGGAACCATGAGAAAAATCAAGCTTGGGGCTTGTTTTAATAGGAAGGAATCCGAGTACAGTGGTGCCTCGCATAGCGACGATAATCCGTGCAGCAAAAATCGCCGAAAAGCGATTTCGTCGCTATGTGAAAATAAAAAGCCCATAGGAATGCATTAAAACCCATTTAATGCGTTCCTATGGGCTTAAAACTCACCTTTAAGCAGAAATCCTCCATACGGCAGCCATTTTCGCTGCCCAGTAAGCGAGGAATCGGCACGAAAACACAGCGGGCGGCCATTTTTTTTACCCGGCAGCCATTTTGGAACCGCCAATCAGCTGTTGGAAAATCATCACTATGTGATAATCGGTAAGCGAAACAGCATACCGATCATCGCAAAGCGATTTTTTCCCATTTAAAACATCGCAATGCGATCACAAAATCTTCATCGCTATGCGATTTCGTCATTAAACAGCGCGCCCGTTAAGCGAGGCACCACTGTACTCTCTTACGTGTGAATCCTTCTAATTCTGGACTGATACTTAATATTGCTTAACTCTTTTCTTAAAGAAGCAGCAACCGTTCTTTTGGATAAGAATTTAGGGTGGAAAAAAACATTTCCACAATCCATTTTCAAGGATTCAGAATGCAGTTAAAATGAATAAAAATCAGCATGGGAGAAAGTCTGCCTCCACTCCATCCTGAACCCTTCAAACTGAAGTAATCATCTACAAAGCCAGCTCAATGTGACAACAGAATGGGGCAGGGCAAGATACTGAATTAACCTCTTTGCATATTAATTTTTGTCGCCGTTGGAATGCCTGATTAGAGCTACTGCCTTTTAACCCCATGGTTCCCAACCTTGGGTTTCCAGATGTTTTTAGACTACAACTCCCAGAAACCCTGGCCAGCACAGCGAGTGGCGAAGGCTTCCGGGAGTTGCAGTCCAAGAACACCTGGTTTCAGCCCAATGAGCCTGCCCCCTAGTGGTCAACACGGAGCATGCCCAGGAGCCGGGGTACGAGAGATAGGTTGAATGGCGAGCGAGCCCCTAACGCCCTAAGGAGGACTCACCCGTTGTGAACTGTCCTTTCAGTTTCTGAAAGACAGGATCTTGAGCCGTCGCCTGGGCCCTCCTGGCTAGTGACTCCGAAGCGGCGCTGGAAAACATGGTGGAAACGTTGGAGACGTTCTCCAGGCCGACGCCAAAGGTGCTGACCAGCTTCTTGACAAAATTCAGCGTGTGGGGGGTGATCTTGGCATCCGAAACGGCCCCGCTTTTCTCAAAGGCGACCGAGTAACACTTGGCAAGGCCTTGCTGCAGCTGCCGGAGGACCTAACGCCGTAAAACACAGACACACAGAGAGGACAAGAGAGGCCTTTTAAGGAGGAACAAAATACGCACGCTGTGCTCCATGGATTCCTGCAGAGATTCATGTCGCCCTGCCCAACCCTGGGGACTTTGCATGCGCAGCACAACCCCATCGCGTTTGGGCAGAGATGTATTTTTCATCACATTTAGCATTAATATTAATTGTGTGTCTATATGCAAGGAATTGCTTTCTCTCAAATCAGAGGTGATATTCCTTCTTCACATGGATGGCTCTCTAGCTTAATAGGAAGGAAAACTCCAACACGTAGAAGAGGACGGGATGGGCAAAGAGGATGGGTGGTGTTTTAAAATCCCCATATTACATGTCTCCCTTCAAGAAGGCTGGGGCTGGGGCACTGGACCCCCGTGTAGGTCGAAACTGAGGTTTAACTCTAAATCCCACCCCCAAAATCCATGCATAACTCTTAAGACCCCCCTACAAAGCATAAACAGTTGATTAACACAGTGGCCTTCAACCTTGGGCTTCCAGATGTTCTTGGACTTCAACTCCCAGAAATCCTGGCCAGCCGAGGTGGTGGTGAAGGCTTCTGGGAGTTGTGGTCCAAGAACATCTGGCGGCCAAAGATCAGGGACCACTGGATTAACACACAGAGAAAGAACCACTCTCTCTGTCGGGGTGCTCCTCCATAACATTGACAATCCTTTCCATACAGTACCGTGTGTAATGAGCCTTAAAGGTCCTTACGAACCCCTGATCTCGAGGCTAGAGATGTATCTGGGGCCAAGGAGACCAATTTGACGCCTTCTGTGTTGAACTCGTAGGGTTCTGGGTGGCCAAGGGCACAGTATTTATTGAATATTTATGTATTTATTTCTTTATTGGGATTTCTTTATTGGAATACAGTGGCGCCTCGTTTAACGAGCGCCCCGTTTAACAACAAATCCGCATAGTGATGTGGATTTTGCGATTGCAAAACGGATTGCATTGCGATGCTTTAAATGGCAAAACATTGCATTGCGATGATCGGTAAGCGTTTCGCTTACCGATTTTCGCATTGCGATATTTAGAAAACAGCTGATCAGTGGTTCCAAAATGGCCGCTGGGTAAACAAAATGGCCACCCGCAGCGTTTTCGCGCAGTTTCCTCACTTACCGGGCAGCGAAAATGGCGGCCGGATGGAGGATTTCCGCATAGCGGTGAGTTTTTTCCCCATAGAAACGCATTAAACGTGTTTTAATGTGTTCCTATGGGGTTTTTTTTGCCCCGCATAGCGAGGAATCTGGATAGCGACGATTTTTTTGGAATGAACCATCATCGCTATGCGGGGCACCACTGTATTCATTTGTTTCTTGGGGGGGAAATTCCATGTACCTCCCAAATCAGGCTGCTCAGACCTGTGCAACTCAAGGGAGAGGTGGAATTGAAAAAATACCTCCTCGTGCCAGTTCTCCCGGAACCAGACCATCTGATCCACAATCCCCTCGAGGGAAGAGAGAAGCGTGGGGTGCAGTTCGCGCTGCATGTGCATGATCCGGCTGCAGCGCCACATGGGAGCCGTGGCTCGGATTGGGCCCGGATCCGAAGCCGAATGGGACTGGCTCCCCACGGAACTTGGCTGCTGCTGCCCAGAATCTGAGAGAGAGAGAACATGATGAACGAGGAACATGAATACTTTAAAGCACTCCACAGCCTGGAAAGTAAGTTGCCATTTCACTGAACATCAGAAAAGAAATTGCAATCTTGTTGCACATTACAGACACGTTATTAGCACAATCGTTTACAGGCGCAACTGGTTGCAACAAGGCCCTTTTTTTGCTTCAGTTTTAATATAATTCTTGGAGAAAAGGTTTCCAAGTAGATTTCGAGCTGGGAAAAAAACATAACTAGCTTTATGCTTCTGTCGAAATGCCTGATGCTTACCGTGTTTCCCCAAAAATAAGACATGGTCTTATATTAATTTTTGCTCCAAAAAAACACACATTAGGGCTTATTTTCAGGGGATGTTTTATTTTTTCATGGACAACCATCTACATTTATTCAAATGCAGTCATCTTCTGGTTGCTGCACAAGGGTGGAGGGCGGGGGGCTTTCACTTAACTGGGGCTTATTTTTGGAGTAGGGCTTATATTAGGAGCATGCTGAAAAATCCTACTAGGGCTTATTTTCAGCGTATGTCTTATTTTCGGGGAAACAGGGTACCATAAAACTGGTGTGCCACCGACAGCGAAAGTGTATTTCCAAAATGAACTATCCAAGCAGGCTTTCCTTTCATAAAATCTCATGACCAGACTAGACTCTAAATTGACATTAACCAGAACGGTCATTTCCCTGAAGGACTGTCCATAAAGAAGACAGTCCTACTGTAACCTATGTAAAAAAAGAAAGAAAGTAAGACAAAGCTGTCCTTCACACAAAAGGGGAAAGACCAAAATAACTCCACAATAGGGAGGGAAATGTTTCCAGAAGATGCTAAACCTCCTTCGTTTTGTGTCTGTGTGTTTCAATGTGAACGGCAGGAGAAACGTTAGCGCTCCACTCTTAAGGCAACAGGAGAACCAAAGAAGGCTCGTTGAAATGACAACCGTTATGTTCCCACTGATGTAGAATTTAGGAAAGAATGATGATAATTATTAACTTTATCCCTATATCTCCAGCGTGTGTTGAATTACAGGCAAAAGTATTTGAGATCAGATCCAAAACAAGCTAACATGGGGGGGGGGGCATCAGAGAAGTCAGAAACTACCCCAGTCTTTAAAGCTATTAAGTTGTGTTCAATATTAAACAGAAATCCACATCCTTCCCCTGCCTCCTCCAGCAGGCACCCACTAAGAGCCAGCGTCCCGGGCTTCCCTCCCCTGCCTCCTCCGGCAGGCACCCACTAAGAGCCAGCGTCCCGGGCTTCCCTCCCCTGCCTCCTCTGGCAGGCACCCACTAAGAAGCAGCGTTCCGGGCTTCCCTCCCCTGCCTCCTCCGGCAGGCACCCACTAAGAAGCAGCGTCCCGGGCTTCCTTCCCCTGCCTCCTCTGAGTAGGCACCCACTGGAAGAGGCAGGGGATGGAAGCCAGAACACCCAAGAAACATCAGTGCATCCAAAGAGCGAGCCATTACGAACTTTTGGTTCATGCCCATCTCTCTAAACAACAGCTATGATTTAGCCAAGGTCTGTTTGATGATACTGTCAGATTTGTAAAGTGCTTTTTACAAGCACAAGTGAGTTCAACAAGGACTCTGCCTGTTAGCTGACCTTAAAGGACCCCACAGCTCATGTGAATGGCTAATCTGAGAACAGGCCACTCAGGACAAGAAGTTTGGGAGCTTACCGCTTTTATAGCGCTCACGTTGTTCGATCTTCAGGGTCAAATAGAGGGTCCGGATAGGAAAGTAGACCGCTTGAGGGTAGACTCGCCCGACCTATTTAGTGATAGAACACCCACACAGAAATCAGTGGTTTTAAGAGAAGTGTCATGATTCCTGATGTTTTCCTTTCCTCTCTTCTCCTATTGTTTGCCTTCCATCTTGTTGAATTTGTTTATTATGCAATAATCCTTTTTATATTTATCTGTGTATTTTATGTTGTAAGCCGCCTAGAGTGGTCATAATTGACCAGATAGGCGGGATATTAAATGAATGAATGAATGAATGAATGAATGAATGAATGAATGAATGAATGAATGAATGAATGAATGAATGAATGAATGAATGAATGAATGAATGAATGAATGAATGAATGAATGAATGATCTGGTAAACCCCCCAACTGGTTTACGCCTAAACTTTCCTATATGAAACCTATTCCTTGGCAATTAAGGACGATGGCTGAAGTTGAGCCAAACTTCCTGTGCGCATCTCAAGCTCCAACCACATCTGGCCAAAGATGGTCTGCTTATCTTGAACATTTTAATTACTCTTTGATTTTGCCTGTATTTCACGTGCATCCATGACTTTGAATTAGGCAACCCTCTGATAAGAATAAAGAAAGAAACCCCCTCTAAAAAAAAAAAGCCTTGTACAGAATGAGTGAATTCCGGGACACACTCTGACCCCACGGGAATGTTGACTTCCTGATGTTGCTGGGTTGTAACTCCCAGAAGGCCTCACTATTTATTCCGATGCTTAGGGCTGATGGGAGCTGCAGTTCCATTCTGGAGAATGGCACTTTCTCTATGCCCAGTTTATGTCCTATTTAATATACTAAGGCTGCTATACAGTTACCTGGTGCCAGAAGCAGGACAGAAGCATGGGGTGTGGGGGATGCACACAATGTGTTTTTTTCTCTCTCTCTTGCTCCCCCCTCCCCAATTGGGGCCGGATCCAGAGAAAGGCTTAACATAATATAACTCCAAAAGGGGTGCATTTCTCCTCGACTGCCATGTCAAGAGACCCTGACCAAGATTCTATCAGGCTCCTTTGTAAGCCGAGCATCTGCATAATGAGAGTGCAGGCCAAAGACTTTAAAAGCCTCACTGATGCAGAGACACAAGACGACACAATTTAGTCTTTAAATAAGACCACAATTCCCAACGAGCCAAGCACTGCCTGTGAGCTGGGCCCATTAGAGCGTAACCTTACTCCACAAAACTGCCGCACTCAGGATGAAAAACGGCTGTTTAATGGGATGGGGTGTCCCTTTTACCAAGCGGAGGTTTCTCGGCTCCTCCAGAAGGCAAACTGCTGAACACACACGAAGGCACCCCCCCCCCTTTAGCCTTTAAATCTATCGGTTTCGGTGTCTATTAAAGGAAGGAAACCATCTATCGGCTCAGATTGCACAAGGAAAGACAGATGATCAGCTGTGGGGAGAGTTCTTCTTTAACATCCTTTCCCCCCCTTAATAGACACAAACACACACACACGCCTTGAGCAGCTATACGAGGATGCAGGCTACAGCTTTAATGGTCTGCAATGAATTAAGTTCCATCTGCATTAAGCCACCTGAGATCAGTGGAAATTGTGCAGTTGAAATACACCTAGAGCAAGCCAACAGAAGAGAGTGCTTTGTCCCTGTCTCTTGCGCACTGAAATTAGAGGTGTATATGCTCAGATCTCTGGCTGCAGAGCCAGAAGCTGAGAGTTCGATTCCCCGTCCCCCCCCCCAGTTGCCTGGGGCTGGACTTGATGATCCAGAGGGTCCATTCCAGCGCTGCAGTTCCGGGATTATTAGAATGGCTGGATAGCCCAGTGGTTTCGGCATCTGGCTGCGGAGACAGAGCTGGGGAGTTTGATTCCCCCACTGGGCCTTGCTTGACAGGGGTTGGACTGGATGATCTCTAAGGCCCCTTCCAGCTCTGCAGTTCTAACAGGATGATGATATTTGTGGTTCCGGAGGAACAGCACCCAGATCACTGTGGGAGGCGAACTCAAAAAACACAAACATCCACATCTTCCATTGAACTGTTCCTTTTAAAGAAGAGACTAGCTATTTAGGGAAGTAACGGGACTGGCTTGCCTGCATCGTCTCTCTGTTCTTTTCTGAACCAGACTGAATTTTTTGGTACTACTGGATCAAGCCCTTAAGGGTTTGGGACCCCGCTCCTTCTTGAAGTATCTTCTCCAATGAACTTCTGCCTGTGCCACCCAATCCTCCCAGGCCGTACTCTTGCAAGAGAGTCCTACCAAGAGAGGCAAAAAAAGACCTCCGCTAGGCGATGCCTCCATCATTGTGGAACGGGCTTCTGTTCAGAGATCTACCTGGCCTCCTCCCACCCAATTTTGGAGAGGATGCTAAAGATCGAACTTTTAAAAGAAGCATTTAAGCGACAACCCTCTTTCTGCAACAGTTGTGGATTTGCGTCACCTGTTCTGCCATCATTTGGGTTTGTGCCCCCCCCAAAAAAAGGTGTGGCGCTTAAAGCACTCTCTGAGTGGTTTACATTTTAATTATGCAAGCGACACATTGCTCCCCACCTCTCCCTGCCACCAGCAAGCTGGGTATTCATTCTGCCAACCTCGCGAGCCTGGAAGGCTGAGTGAACCTGGAGCCGGCTACCTGGGATTGAACCCAGGTTGTGATCAGAGTTTCAGCTGCAGTCCTGCAGTTTAACCACTGCACCGCGAGGATATCTTGGGTTTAATTTTTGCTGGTGTCGGTGATGTTGGTTTATTGGAAGGCGTTCCGCTTGGGAGGGTTGATTTTCTAATCTTTATTGTCAACCGCCCAGAGTGGTGTGCGTCACAAAGTCGGGTGGTATATAAGTATCAAAAATAAATAAAGAAACGGAGACCGCCGTCCCAATCCAGTGAAAGCAAACCATGCTTCAGGTATCCTTAAAATAAACAGCCTTAAGATGATCACGGCTAAGGGACACCCCTATTTCCAGGAAGCCAGATGTGCCTGGCATTCCCTGGCTTGTCGTACCGGAATGCCAAGCAGTAAAGCATACGGCGCAACATCCGTCGCTTTATCATGTCCACGGATGCCAGCTGTAGCACAACTTGCACAGAAGGGAGAGCACATTATGGCCCTAACGTCTAATCCAAACAGACTACAGGAAATGTTTCTAGCTGGCTGTTGGATTTCTTTTTCCGTCCTCCCACAATCCAGCCTTAGAGGGGGGGGGGGGGGAATGTTTACAGCCCTTCTACAGCGCAGCACTTCTAGAAGCAGAACCTGAATGAGAACAATCATCTGACCATTCAGCAGCAGCACGCCACCGCTGAATCAAGCCTTCCTTTGGTGATCTTGGAAACCGGCTGGATAGCTTAGGCTTCTGGGTACAGAGACAAAGATGGCAAGTTCGAATCCCCGCTGTGCCTCCTGTGAGCAGAGCCAGCCTGGGTAGCCTTGGGCCAGCTGCACAGTCCCAGAGTGCCTCCAGTGGAAGGGAATGGTAATGCACCTCTGAGTCTTCTCTACCTGGAAAACCCTGGAAAGTGTGGCCATAGTTCAGAATTGACCAGATGGCACACAGTTATTATTATTTAAAACTGGCTGAATAGCTTAAGTATCTGGCTATAGAGCCGGAGGTTGGGAGTTCAATTCCCTACTGTGGCTCCTGGGAGAAGAGCCAGCCTGGGTAGCCTTGGGCCAGCTGCACCGTCCCAGGGATGTGCCAAGGAGAAGGGAATGGCAAAGGACTTCTGAGTACTCCTCCAGCTAGAAAACCCTGAAAAAAGTCATAAGTTAGAACTGACTTGACAGCACACTGCTATTATTTTGTGATTGTGGAGAGCATGCAACTGAGTCATCCAGTGTGGCAAAATCGCAAAAGGAAGGCATCCATTTGAGGCCATCTGCCACTGCCGATGGCGTCCTCCTCATTGCACAGTCACTATTGTGGAACAGGATCCCACCCATAGCTTCCCACTCACCTTTTCAGAAAGTGTATCTGTTCACAAACACATACGAAACAAGGATCCAGACACAGCGCTTGGCACAGTAATTCTAAATTACAAGAGCCAGAATCCCCATCCAGCATGGTCTGTGGGGGCATTCTGGGAACTGTAGTCCAACTGGCTCTGTCCATGGGTCCCTCTCCCCTCCCCCCCCCAATCTACGGCGGTAAGGCCAACGCACCTGACTAATAAGGTTCAACAGGAGTTTGCCCTCTGACCCAACCAGGCAGGTTAACAGCTGCGGGATCCACGCCAGCCACTGGATTGGAGGGACGCCAATGCAGTATTTGTCAATGGCATCCGCCAGGGTGTTCTTGTCGTCGTCAAAACTCAGCAGCCAGAGGACCTGAAAGCAAAAAGGAGAGCAGGAGTCACTAGCATCACATCCTGGGCAGAAAGAACACTGGGAAAATAAAGGTCTCCATGTCATACACAGAGTGCCGCATCTACCTGCTGCCAAGACTGTAGCAGTGACAGAAGCCAGACCCCACTCCACCCGACTTTTTACATTTTAACACAGAGACGTATTACTGAGTCAGACCCCTGGACCACTGGGTCCAAGGCCAACCACTCTGTTAGGCAGTGGCGTTCCAGGGGTTCAGGTAGGATCTCCGGCCAAGGTACTAACAAGACTCAACCGTGCTCATCGTTTGAAATCAGGTGGGATCAGGTAGGGTCAAGGTAGTAAATGCAACACTAAAACACATTAAAAGCAGTAAGGTACAACTATCCATTTAAAAAACCCACTCAGGCAACCCTTCATTCAGGGAAAGCCTGCCTGAAGAGAAAGGTCTTTGCCTGCCTGCAGAAGGACAGCAAAGATGTGGCCAGCCGAACTTCCAGTGGGAGGGAGTTCCAGAGTCTGGGAGCAGCCACAGAGAAGCCCCTTTCCTGTGTCCCCCTTCCGTAAGTGACCTCTCACCAGGTCCTAACCTATGGAAAGAGAACTTCTTAATCCACTGGCAAACTCTAGCAGGCAACACGAGATGTCTAGATCCTGGAAACATTAACATTTCTAGACTCCAAATCCTAAAAGCTGCACTTTTCTTCCTTTCTGCCTACAAATCCCAAACTACTGCAGTTGTCCTTTTTGTGATGGCTGCTCCCAGGATGACGTAACGCTGTCTGGAGAATTCTGGGAACTGTAGTTCCCAAAAAGTAGTATTTCCAAGCACTTATAAGTAATGTAGCCTATCTACCTGTACCGATGCGACTGTTGCCAAGGCATGCCCTTTAAATTAGCTTTGGAGATTCCAAACTTCAGACCCCAACCCCGTCACACAAAGGAGGGGCACATGGACCCCATCCAGATGTTGCTGGGACAGCCGGCACAGTCAACTGGGAGAGACAGTTAAGAGCTGTGCTCCCGTCACAACACTCGCTGGCCCACGTATTCCCTATTCACACTTTATGCTGTGGATCTAAATCAAGATGTATGTAAAGCTGATCAAAAGGCATATCCTGGCCCATAACATCAAAGGTCTTTGGACAGGATCACCTTAGGATATTCTATTGGAACCGTAAGGACATATTCTACACAGTAGCACACACCGTAGCAGGAAGATTCATTTCCTGTGTTTACAAGCTATGAATGTTTTACACAATGTTTGCACAACCTGATATGAAACAGCTGCAGGGTTGAAATTGGCTTCCTAGCGAAACCGGCAGAGTGGTGCTTTCTCAAACACGGGCGCAAAGAGGCAAGAAAACTGGATTTTCGTCTTGACTCGTTTTACAGAGCCACAAAAACACATTCCTAAGTATGTCCGATTTGAAACCCTCGCAATGCTGAAGAACGCCCTTCGAATTGGTTTGGCGACTCGTCAAAAGGACTCTGGAGCATTAAATACAAGGCAGTACGACAGTCCTTTGTGAAGAATTAGTGTGGGGGGGGGGGGTTGGAATCACATCAACTTAAAAAAAAATTGGATTTAAGTGGGAGCTCAACCACAGCACAGGCACCAGCAGCCAGAATCTATTATTAACTTTTCATCTCAAGACAGTACAGTGTGCGAGAGAGATGTTTCTAGACATGTTTAGACTTTTTTCAAATGGAAAGCACAGTAATAACTGTAATGAACTTCTCATTCGGGTAAATGAATCGCCAGTGTTGTATGGGAAGCAGAGTCTTGGACTGGGGCTCAGAAGCTTCAGGTGCAGCCGAGAAACTCACTAGAGTGTTCCTGGGCCATTCCCTCCATCTGCCACATCTCACAAGGCTGCTGGAACAACAGCAGCAGCAGCGTATATACTGGCTGTTGTGGGTTTTTCAGGCTCTTAGGCCGTGTTCTGAAGGTTGTTCTTCCTAACATTTCACCAGTCTCTGTGGCCGGCCTCTTCAGAGGACAGTACTCTGTGCTCTGGTGTAGTTGGCTTGGGAGTGGAGTATTTATGACTGTGAGATCAGCTTTTGTCCTTTTCAGGAGATGGGTGATTATGGTGATCAGTGTGTTTTGTTGTGGATGTATGTACATTTTGTTGTGGGTGTATGTTGTGGGTGTATGTACAATACACCCGCAACAAAAACACACTGATCTACCATATCACCCATCTCCTGAGAAGGACAAAAGCTGATCCAACAGCTATAAATACTCAACTCCCAAACAAACTGCACCAGAGCACAGAGTGCTACTCCTGTCCTTTGAAGATGCTGGCCACAGAGACTGGCAAAACATCAGGAAGAACAATCTTCAGAACACGGCCAAGGAGTCCGAAAAACCCACAACAACCATTAGATCATGAAAGAGCCCCCACACACACATACACACACACACACACACACACACACACACACACACACACACACACACACACACACAAACACAAACACACACACACACAGAGGGAACAATAAGGCTGTCCTCACACTGCAGCAGCACAAGAGAAATGGGATTCTTTAAGAGACAGAGAGTGACGGAAGGAGAAAGTGATCAGGAATCCACATATATTCACATAGAGAAATTATACTATGACTCTGGAACTCCCTCCCACGGGATGCCCGGCAGGCCCCATCTTTGCTGTCCTTCTGCAAGCAGGCAAAGACATTTCTCTTCAGGCAAGGCTTCCATCTTGGACTGAGTGTGATTTTTAGATGGATTGTTATGCATTAACTTTTTTTTAAGTACTACTACTCTTTTCCATAAAGAAGGCCGACCACCGAAGAACTGATGCTTTTGAATTGTGGTGCTGGAGGAGGCTCTTGAGAGTCCCCTGGACTGCAAGGAGATCAAACCTATCAATTCTGAAAGAAATCAAGCCTGAGTGCTCACTGGAAGGACAGATCCTGAAGCTGAGGCTCCAATACTTTGGCCATCTCATGAGAAGAGAGGACTCCCTGGAAAAGACCTTAATGTTGGGAAAGAGTGAAGGCAAGAGGAGAAGGGGACGACCGAGGATGTGATGGCTGGACAGTGTCATCGAAGCGATCAACATGAATCTGACCAAACTCTGGGAGGCAGTGGAAGACAGGAGGGCCTGGCATGCTCTGGTCCATGGGGTCATGAAGAGTCGGACATGACTAAACGACTAAACAACAACAACAACAACGATTTTTCATTTCTCAGATTGGTATTTGTTTCTTCCTTTTCAATATTCGTATACTTCCTCTTTTTAGCTTTCATGTTATACTTTAATAATATAAGTTGAGTCTTTATACTCACTGTTTTCAGCTTTAAATATTGGCTTTCAGCGTTCGTAGCTTTAAATATTAGCTTTCAGTGATGTAAACCACCACTGTATACTCCTTGTTTTCAACTTCAAATATTGTCTTTCTACAATTAAGCCACCTTGCATCGTTTTTCATGAGAAAGGTGGGGTAAAAATATTTTAAATAAAATAATCATTTTAAAAAAGGGAAAGCTGTCAAGACGGATGGGACATGGAAGCCACTGGCTACCCATCTGCCCTCCTCATGAACATACCGGTTGCTTTCTTGCACGGCCAACAGCTGCCAGCAGCTTGCTCTCCCCAGTGCTAAACCCAAACCAACTTCAGCTAAGAGCAAAGTGTTTATTGGGGAACCTTTCAAAAGGAATCCTTTTCTCTTGCGTGACTGAGGACCCCAAAACGGAGCCCGCCAAGGCAGCCACGTCTGCGCTTTGCCCAACACCGTCTCGGAATGAAAGACACATTCGTCCCCGTGAACTCTAATGAACTTTGCCGGAACGCAAGAGGCCGGTGGTCTGTGCAAGAATTACGCTGACTTCCCTTGACAGCCGGGCTTGGCATTTAATGCTTATGCTTTCCAACATTTGCCGAAGCCTCCAGCCTAGTGTTCAAAATGCGCACAACATGCGCTGTATCCGTGTCCTTGTCACAACAGCCCACATCCAGAAGGAGAATCTGTATGTCAGGCAAAAAAACGCAGCAGCTTTGATCTATTGCTCTGCAGACGCATAAACACACACACACGCAAGGGAGAAACACGCCTTCGCACCAACATGTCCCTCCCGATGCTGCTCACCTTTGCTAAATATTTCCTGGATTTGCTCTCATTCTGATGGCGGCAGGCGTGCAGGTAGCAAGTGATCGCCGAGACCCCGAGATGCAGCTGGCGCTCCTTCACAAAGATGTTTTCCAGGTAATCACCCCACATCGCCCAGGCTTTCACGAGGACATCATGCATCTGGACGGCCGCGGAGAAAGCTTTGTTGGCTTCTTCGGACCTGGAGAATGAGGGAAGGGGATCGAAAGGTCACAGCACTTCAGTCGGCGCAAACAGACTCGAAGCGAACAAAACAGAGCCATCAAGGCTTTTAGGAAGAAGTCATAAAAGCATCTATCTCTGTGATGCAAATGGAAATGCACGCTTCTTCCTTTTCTTAAAAATGCATTGTTTGTATTTTATTTTCTATTGGTATTTTTCTAATTTCTAGATGCATCAGGAAAAACATTACCCACAAGGAGAATTCATTCATAAATCAATTAAAAGAACAAGGTGCTTCATAAATGGTTAAATGTAAACCTAACAGGTTCAAAACATTCTTCCATGTGTTTTTATATGGAAAGCTATTATTTTTAATTATTTTTTAACATTTGAAATCATTTCTTGTTTTTAGCTCTCTCTTTTTTTTTTAATGATGTAAGCTGCTGTGGGTCCTTTTATGGAAAGATGCAGGGTAAAAAATGTTTTAAATAAATAACATAAATAAATAAAAAAAGTTTACAACTGCAATGTATATCCAGTGGCTCTCAAGATTTGCCTTGCATAGCCCTGAAAGCCATCAGCCATTTCTCTTGACAGTACAGCCGGGGAGCAGCGAATAAAGTGCTTTGGGTTGGCTTCTCAGATTGCGGCTTTCGTGTTGCTAATAAGCAGCAGAGAAAGTGCTACCTGAGTACGGCCGACCTCTTCCAACCCTCCCAGCAATACTGAAAAATGTGGATTATAGCAAACTCTACTACTGATATCTATACATATCATGGTCTCTGGCTCCTTCTAGTGGCCAGTTCTTGTAACTTCACCTTTAGAAATATAGATTTCTAACATTCTTCTTTTTAATATTTCAGACCATGAATAAGTCCATTAGCAGATACCGATCCTGCAGATACGAGGGTCCTACTGTAGTGCATTTCTGTGCGAGTGTTGTGTTCCTGAATTCCGTAGGGCACCTTGAAATGTGTTAATCAAGGCCGGTATGCAATTACAGTGGTGCCTCACTTAACGGGCGCCCCGTTTAACGACGAATCCACATAGCAATTAAGTTTTTGCAATCGTTTTTTCGATCGCATTGCAATGTTTTTAATGGGAAAATATCGCTTTGCGACGATTGGTAAGCTGTTTCGCTTACCGATTTTCGCATAGCGATGTTTTCCCAACAGCTGATCGGCGGTTCCAAAATGGCTGCCGGGTTAAAAAAACCGGCCGCCCGCTGTGTTTTCGCACCCATTCCTCGCTTACCGGGCAGCGAAAATGGTGGCCGTATGGAGGATTTTCGCTTTAAGGTGAGTTTTTTGCCCATAGGAACGCATTAAACGGGTTTTAATGCATTCCTACGGGCTTTTTTATTTTGCATAGTTACGAATCCGTATAGCGATGATTTTTGCTGCACGGATTATCGTCGCTATGCGGGGCACCACTGTACTTGAACAAAAAGGTAGGATCGTAGATGAAATACATTCACACTTTTCACTGCTTGACATGGACCACGATTCTGATGCAGATCTTCTGCAGTTCACTGAGCATCTACGCATCTCTCCCTTCTAAGCAAGAGGCTAAAACAGACATCAGTCATTCCATCTCGGCAGAGAAACGGGAAGCAGGAAACGTTGTGTGCCCTCTTCCTTCCCATCCATGCAGCCCCTCTCAGTTTTCATTAAGTTTCAACCAGCCACCTAACCTGCAACTACAGCCTACAGCCATAAAAAAATTGATGGGACCCAGAGAAAGACATGGCAAATGGAAAATAACCTTATCTGTCAAATAGCTTATTAAACAGCTAATTAGCCTGGGAATTACTCAGCCCCCTCTTCATCTCCCCCCGCCCGCAACAGCTTTCTCTGTCCTAGGCTGGCACAGTACGGCACCTTATTAAGCAAGGAGAAGGCAGCTAATGACCTTGCCTTATTACTGTTTTTCTTCTGCTAAGAACGGCTTTGGTCTTTATCCTTCCCACTTCTCCGCTGCCTCTTTTTGAGTTATTCAGCACAGCCACCAGCACGAACACCTCCCAGAACGGACCTCCCTTCCAGCTGCCTCGCAGGTCGGCCAAGCAGAAGGCAGGAGGAAAATCTGTCCATTGGGCAAGTGATCTTAGGGGTCTCAGGCCAGGTAACAACTAGGAAAGGTTCACACATCAACCCACCTTTGACATCCATTCTGAATACACAAAATGGGAAGAACTGGCTCTACTATAAAGCTTGGATATGGACAAGAGGATAGCGAAAGCTAGCTCTGGAAGACCATCTTCTGTGCAAATCATGGACAGGAGATCTGTAGTTATTTAACCTACCCGTCTTCATGAAAAAGGGTGAAAAAAAACTTTCTGAACCAGGACCTGCAGTTATACCTTCTCTGCTAAATTAATTACCTCTCCCCTATTAAAATTCACTCTAGGTTTCCTCTGGAGAGGAGCTTGATCACATCTGCCGTCAGCAACTGTGAAGCTGAGGAAGATCTATTTTGACAGCAGAGAGATTTTTTCTCTCTCTCTCTCTCCTTTTTTGGCCTCAGAAGTGGCTCCACCAGAATGGCAGCGAACATCCTCATCAGACCATTCGCCGTACTTTGCCTCAAGTTCAGTCTGGAATGATTCTGATAAGCTTAGCTCATAGACCACGGCAAGAGTCAACCCTTACGGCTAGTATGAGCAGGTGCGTTTCTGCACTCAAGAGGAAATGAGATCCTTCGTGGCGAGAGTAATCCACTATTACAGATCCAAAGGAAAGCCCACCTCACTCTTACATTCCTGATCTATACATCATGATGGGTAAAACAAGATTTAAGCAGCCCATCTTCTTTTGTATATGCTTTTAAAAAAGAAGTTATTACTTCTGAAGCTTCCATTTTGCAATAAAATGCAACTTTTGCAGGAAATAAAGCTCATTCTTCTAAATCTCTATTTGATCTCAGTCTCATTTTTTAAATCTCTGATAAAGGAGACCACAGAGACGTCTGTTTAATGCCCAGAAATCAAACAATAGATTTAGATTTGGTAGGATTGCGGTATCTATACTGAAAAATGCGGAAGTACAGTATTGAATACTATACATTGCATGGTCTCCGGCTCCTTCTAGTGGCCTGTTCTGGTAAATACACTCTGGAAATATCTATAAATATGTATTTCTGAGGGTTTTTTATTTAGTTTTTCAGGCAGCAGATGAACAGCAGATATTGATTCTGCAGATAAAGGGGTCCTACAGTAATCATATGTTTGTCCACTCTTTATCTATCTATCTATCTATCTATCTATCTATCTATCTATCTATCTATCTATCTATCTATCTATCTATCTATCTATCTATCTATCTATCTATCTATCTATCTATCTATCTATCTATCTATCTATCTATCTATCTATCTATCTATCTATCTATCTCCCCGTACATTTTGTAAGCATTAAACAACCACTAAATCACATCCTACCAACGTGATTCTCAACAACAGCCTTGCAAACCTGGGTCTCACCCTTAATCCTTACCCAAAATATTGAAATCCTTCTTACAAACACATCCAATTTCCCAACCCAGTCACCATCCCCCTCCCCCAAACTGGCTTCCAGTCCTTTTGCCCTAGACAACCTCCTTCCACTGGGCGTCCTCTAGGCATTTTTGGATCAAAACTCCTGTAACCACAAGGCTATGCCGTCTGGAGCCGATGAGCGTTCCGGTGCAAAAACAGGTGGAGATTCAGTTGCCAGAAAATAACTATTGCTTTAATTTCCAGGAAGGATCTTGCCCTAGCTATAACAGAGAACTGCACTGGTGGTAGGTAATGAAGTGAGGCAATGGGGGGGGGGGAAGATCTCTGTTTATTGGATTTATTTGCTATTTCAGCACAGTCCGTGTTCAAGTCTGGAAAGGGGAGAAAAACAAATCATTTTGAAAGATCCATGTCCCTGGTTACTTGCTTTCATGCAATGCACGTGGGGAAACACAGCAACACAGTGGGTGACAAAACCCATTCTTCCTACAGGGCTGCATAGGGGGTAGATGATTACTACTACTACCCAGACGGGAACAATCGTTTCTATGGTCTTATTTCCTTCTTTGCTTAAGGCCTGACTTGCGCCATTCCCAGCTGCGCCTTCCCACCCTCCTCTCTTCCCGCCTTTACATACTTGTTGATCTGCGCTAGGAACATCCCCTTCAGTGCATAGAACTCGGCAGTCATCTCCTTGGTAAAATACTTCAGGTTTGTCGATTCAATCACCTCCAGGCCCTGTTGAACAGAGGGTTGCATAGCCGGGTTTGTAAAATATTCATCACAGCTAGATCAAAAAGTTAAACTCCCATCCCGCCCCCAAATCCACAAATCAGGATTTCTTAAGTTTCTTTTATATGTTTCCAAATGTAACAGAGAGGTAGACCACAGCACAAATAATTTGTTCTTGCTTAGAATGATTTCCCCCCCCCCACAAACAAGCAATGAATTTTTTGCTGATCAAGTTGCCATCACAGTGGCATTCCACTCTCGCACACACAAACCATGGGAATTAGATTTGGCTCGTTCCGATTATCTGAACAGAAACCTCCGAGGCCGTCCCACTGTATTCTGCAGAACTTCCCAGTAAGTCCATTTAGGAGTGCAGTCTTAACATCTCTAGAACACGAGATCAAGTTTGCAAGGATACTGACTAAAAGCAAGATGGTACAGACCAGACCTGTGAGCGCTCTGTACTATAAATGTCAAAAAAGAAAAAAAAAGAAAAAAGAAAAAGGGGGAAAAAAGAGAAAAATGTCGTGGCATCTCAAAGACTAACTGTTACATTTTAATGTGACCGTTTGTATACAAGTCCACTTCCTCAGATATAATAAGAGAGAAATACAACACAGTACATAAAGGGACGTGGTGGCGCTGCAGGTTAAACCGCAGAAGCCTCTATGCTGCAAGGTCAGAAGACCAGCAGTTGTAAGATCGAATCCACGCGATGGAGCGAGCTCCCATCACTTGTCCCAGCTCCTGCCAACCTAGCAGTTCAAAAGCATGTAAAAATGTGAGTAGAGAAAAAGGTACCACCTCAGTGGGAAGGTAATGGTATTCCCACCAAGTCTAGTCACGCTGGCCACGTGACCACGGAAACGGTCTTCAGACAAACGCTGGCTCTATGGGTTGGAAACGGAGATGAGCAATGCCGTCTAGAGTCGGACACGTCTGGACAAATCGTCAAGGGGAACCTTTACCTTACATATTTATACATGGCATCAAAATACATATTGTGGTTGGTTGGTTGGTTAACAAGTCAACGGGTATCTACTGGGTTTTCCCAAAAATAAGACAGGGTTTTATATTAATTTTTGCTCCAAAAATGCATTAGGGCTTATTTCCAGGGGATGTTTTATTTTTTTCATGTACAACCATCTACATTGATTCAAATACAGTCATGTCATCTTCTGGTTGCTGCACAAGGGTGGAAAGTGGGGTTTCAGTTAACTGGGGCTTCTTTTTGGGGGTACGGTTTATATTACGAGCATCCTGAAAAAAATCATACTAGGGCTTATTTTCAGGTTGGGTCTTATTTTCGGGGAAACAGGGCAACTGGTATAATATACTGGTATATTCCATTGGAACTTGTGCTGTAAGTATTCCGACTCAGTGGCATATACCTGTATATCAAAGAGGCTATCACCCCACTGTTAAACACCCATTGGCTTCCCATCCATCCATCCATCCATCCATCCATCCATCCATCCATCCATCCATCCATCCATCCATCCATCCATCCATCCATCCCACCATCCAACCATCCAACCATCCCACCATCCATCCATTCTTCCATCCATCCATCCATCCATCCATCCATCCATCCATCCATCCATCCATCCATCCATCCATCCATCCATCCATCCATCCATTCTTCCATCCATCCATCCATCCATTCTTCCATCCATCCATCCATCCATCCATCCATCCATCCATCCAACCAACCAACCAACCAACCAACCAACCAACCAACCAACCAACCAACCAACCAACCAACCAACCAACCAACCAACCAACCAACCAACCAACCAAGACCTCTGTATTTTGATGCCATATATTCACATTTACCATGTTCTCTCTCTCTCTCCTCTTATGTCTGAGGAATTGGACTTGTCCATGAAAGCACACATTAGAATATAACAGTTAGTCTCTAAGGTGTCATCATGTTTTTTCTTTTTTATTTGTCCTTTTATTTTATTTTTTTATGTTTTGTTTTGACCTATAATGCCTGCACAGATTAACGCAGCTACTTTTTCTACAGCAAAGTAAAATAGAAAAACCGTCACCTTCCGTCCAAATTATATGCAAGGGAAACTAAATTGAGGATTGATGGATTACCAGGGGCCCACCTTGTCCTGCAGCACTGGGCGTGGACCATTTATTTCAAAGAGAGGCGTACCCCCCATGCCCTTTGGTATTATTTACTCTCAAAGCAATGCAATGACATGAAGCCACCAAAAAATATGAAAGCCCAGGAACACAGGTGTATTGCTTTGAAAAAGGCATTCTTTTGAACTAGAGCTCTTTGAAGACCCTACCCATTGGGTAGGCTTGACTGAATTAGCCTGGAAGCTGTTGCTTAACAAAGTAACTTCTCCAAGCTTCTCATAGATGGGAACAGCACAGAGGGCTCCAAATCATGATAGCGCCATCATCACCTCCAGGATAAAAAGACAGAGGACTCAATAGGAGATGAGCCACACGGTGCTCTTCCACTCAATAACCTCTGTGTGGGCTTCTCAGAGGCATCTGGTTAGCCACTTAACAGGCAACCACAGCTTGAGAAAGTTCCTTTTTTGGACTACCAGAACCTCCTAGTCAGGTTTCTAGACTAAAGCTCCTAATATGCCCCAGCTAGCACGGGTAGCTGTAAGGTAAAGGTTCCCCTTGACATTCAGTCCAGTCGTGTTCTACTCTAGCGCACAGTGCTCATCCCCATCTCCAAGCCATAGAGCCAGCATTTGTCCGAAGACAATCTTCCGGGGTCACATGGCCAGCATGACTAGACACGGAACGCCATTACCTTCCCACCAAGGTGGTCCCTATTTATCTACTTGCATTTTTACATGCTTTCAAACTGCTAGGTTGGCAGGAGCTAGGACAAGCGACGGGCGCTCACTCTGTTGCGTGGATTCGATCTTATGGCTGCTGGTCTTCTGACCTTGCAGCACAGAGGCTTCTGCGGTTTAAACTGCAGTGCCACCAGCCCCCCCTCAAAAAGTAACTTTACACACTCTGCGCACACAGTAAGGAAGAGTTCAAGAGGAAAACCAAACTAGGCAATCCATTCCTTTTATTTTAAAAATGCCTTCAGGCACGTAGGAGAGTTACCTGCATGCACTCGTTTTTGCCCATGACTCCAGCCAGTTGGAGGTAGCATTTCACCTGCTGGCGAATCTTCTGGAAGCAATCCACGATGGGCACCGTGGGGATGGTGTGAATGCGGCTCAGGATGTCCAGCGCCACGTTGACCAGCCCTTGTTTCCGGGCTATTTTCCCATACTGGATGATGGCTGACGCTGAAGCATGCACGCCAAGCATGGCATTGTTGGAGCTGGGATCATGTTGAGAGCTGTTCTCGTACGCGCTTACAATGGCTGGGAAAGACGGAGAGAAAGCCAAAGTCTGATGTGGAAAGCAGCCACGAGATAAATCTACACATCTCTATTGTTTTTTATTTAGACCCTGCTTTTCTTCCACACAAGAACTTACTCACGTGATGCATATCCGAGATTCCCAAACCTGCTTTACGTCAGTAAGAATACTGGATCTGGTGCCTTTTAGACTACAGTGGTGCCTCGCTTAACGGGCACCCCGTTTAACGACGAAATCGCATAGTGATGAAGATTTTGCGATCGCTTTGCGATGTTCCCTATGGGGAAAAATCGCTTTGCGATGATCGGCACCCTTTTTCGCTTACCGAATATTGCAAAGTGATGATTTTCCCCCAGCTGATCGGCGGTTCCAAAATTGCTGGTGGGTAAAAACAAATGGCCGCCCGCTGTGTTTAGGGACGGATTCGTCGCTTACCAGGCAGCAAAAATGGCCACCGTATGGAGGATCTTCGCTTAAAGGTCAGTTTTAAGCCCATAGGAACACATTGAAGGGGTTTCAATGCATTCCTATGGGCTTTTTAAAATCACATAGCGACGAAATCGCTTTGCAGCGATTTTTGCTGCACCGATTAACATCGCTATGCGAGGCACCACTGTATATGCTCAAGGATGATCTCAGTGTTTTATTAATTTTTGTCATGTAAAATGTTGCCAACGCTGGATGTTTCTCTTATCTGTTAAGGATTACCTTGTTGACTCAACCATTTTCCTGATTGTTAATGTTGCCACTTGCCCCTGTTTTTTAATGAACTGTTTTAATGGGTCTTACTGCCTAAAATTGTTTTTAGTCATTTGTTGTTGCTATTTTTGTATTGCTTTAAATCACTCTGAAATTTAAAAAAAAAAAAAACAGCACACAATCCTGAGGAGAAGGAGACTCTTAGCACTGCAGAACTAGAAGGGACCCTCTAAATCATGGAGTTCAGTCCCTGTCAAGGAGGCATAAGTAGGGAATCAAACTTTCAACCCTCTGGCTCTGCAGTAAGATCACTTAAACCACCAAGCTATCCAGCAGTTAAGGAGGAAGAGGAGAAGGAGATCCCTCAATTATCTTGATCTTATAAAGCTCCTCCTTTGGATGCTCCTACTGTAAAGCGAGTATAAAACTAACAATCAAGTTTGGGGGCTTTGGGAAGGGAACCCAGCATGTTCAGTCTATGAGATTTTCTCGTTTTTCCAAAGCAATTCTGCACTTTTCTCAAAATGTACCCATTTCTATCAGCTATTCTCCCCCAGGAAATGTGTGCGCCCCTTGCTGTGATATACTCTTGGTTGTGTACAATTCCGTGTACTACCAGAACATATTGATATGTTACTTTATGGATGAACGTTGACTCTAAAGGCTGGGGAAAGGCGTTGTCTAGACCACTGGTTCTTAACCTTGGGTTACTCAGGAGTTTTGGACTGCAACTCCCAGAAGCCTTCACCACCAACTGTGCTGGCTGGGGGTTCTGGGAGTTGCAGTTCAAAAACATCCGAGTAACAAAGGTTAAGAACCACTGGTCTAGACGTTGCCTAGAGGGGCGGGGTAAAAATTGAATGAATGAATGAATGAATGAATGAATAAATAAATAAATAAATAAATAAATAAAAATAAATAAATAAATAAATAAATAAAATATACATGCATGCTTCTCTCCGTTGGGATTTGAACCCAACCCATGTCTCATCTAGTCCTAACTTGGAACTCCCATTTATGGAATACAATCTTTAAAAGATGCCTCCCTGAGGCCACACTGAGCCACTTTAAATTTACAAATTGAAATTTACCCAGGAGCTCTTGAATGACTTGTGTTTAAGCTGCATTAGCCCTTATTCTGTTCAAAACTGCACCTATCACCAACTCATCCACCCCACCTTGGTTATAACCACTTAAACATGTATTCTGTTTTAGTCTCTGAAACATACAGATGCAAAGTCCTGAAGGGAAACCTAAATTCTAACTGCTATCTCAAGGCAGAGTAGACCTACGGAATCAACGAGATTCACTCAACAGTTGACGTGACGTTCAACAGGTTTTCTCCAGATGGAAGTAGACGCTGGATTTAGGACAACGTCATCTACTCTGGCAAAAGAATATGAAAGAGAGCCACGCACTTCCCTTGTTTGCTTGGGAAATGGGGCTTGGGACACCCCTATCAGTTTTTTTTCTCTAGAAAACTGTATTCCAGGCTCGGCTGTCCTCACCTTGGTAATGATGTTGCCTCCACATGAAAATGCTGCTCCAGTGGGATAAGTCGTCCGACACAATCGGCAGCCTGTTCCTCCAAGTCTTAACCACTGTTTTCATGTCATGCAGGCTGTTATTCCTCCCGAGACTGGCCGGCTGCAAGCCTGCGTTTATTTGGGCCGCTTCTTGAAGCTCAATGATCTGCTGTGCCGCCTAGGAGGAGGATTGAAGGTTGATATGAAATTGGAGCACATTCATCCTTCTTTGCCCACTGGAGGAAAGTCGCTCTTAAAACAAGTACTGTACCAACAGCAGGACAAGCCAACTGGGTTCTTTCGCCCAGTGAAGGACGCTGCAGTCAAAGTCAAAATAAAGTTAGCTTTTCTGCTAGCAATGACGTAACACACTACGTCGTCCACCCTCTTCTAAATTCCCAAATAAGGACAACCGTTCTGTTCAGAAACAGTTTGTGGGCAGCAGGGTGGAGCTAGACCTACTTGGGTTTCAAAGCCTTCCAGTTCAGGCCTTCACACCAGGTGAGCTACATTTAGGTACAGTGGTGCCCCGCAAGACGATGTTAATCCGTTCCATTGAAATCGCTGTTTAGCGAAAACATCGTCTTGCGAAAAGTGTTTCCCCATTGGAATGCATTGAAATCCGTTTAATGCGTTCCAATCGGGAAAATAGTCGTCGTTCTGCGAAGATCGCCCACAGGGAAGCCATTTTGTGAAGTGCCAATCAGCTGTTTAAATCGCTGTCTTGCGAAGCATCGGTCCCGAAAACACCCATTTTGCGAAGATCACCCCTAGGGAAGCCATTTTGCAAAGCCACCGATCAGCTGTTTAAATCGTCATCTTGCAAATCATTGATCCCCTGAAAAAAAAGTCTTGCAAAGCACAGACCGAAACATCACCCAGCGAAAATCGGCCATAGGAAACACTGTTTTGCGAAGCGCAATGGCGATCGCAAAAACTCGTCACCATGCGGATTTGTCATTTTGCGGGGTAATCGTCTAGCGGGGCACCACTGTATCTGTAAGGTGTCCAGGAGGCAGTGGAAGACAGGAGGGCCTGGCGTACTCTGGTCCATAGGGTCACAAAGAGTCGGACACGACTTAACGACTAAACAACAACAAGGGGTCCATCTGTGAGGGAGAGCACCCAGAATGGAGGATGATGGATCTGTAGTCCTCCCCAAAATTCCTATCACTATTATGGGATAAACGTCTCAGACTATACAAAGGCTGTCCTACCTAGAGCATACCATTCTGCTGAACACACAGTTTAGCTAACTGATGAGTAGGCAAGTCAGTGCCCTACACTATTTTCAAACTACATCTCCCATCAGCCTGCCCCCTGGTGAGAGATTGTTGGAGTTGCAACTCAACCGCATAAGATGGACGCTGTGCCATGAACGTATCAGCACACTGGCAAGGAGCTTGA
Organism: Pogona vitticeps; assembly: GCF_051106095.1. Taxonomy (NCBI): domain Eukaryota; kingdom Metazoa; phylum Chordata; class Lepidosauria; order Squamata; family Agamidae; genus Pogona; species Pogona vitticeps. The sequence continues at coordinate 10,490,250 of NC_135795.1, forward strand.
TAGCTGTAACACAGTCACATTAAGATCATTAGCCGGTTAACCGGAAGACAATATACCGTATTTTTTGCTCCATAAGACACACTTTTTTCCCTCCAAAATGTGGGGAGGAATGTCCGTACGTCTTATGGACCGAAGGCAGCAATTTCGTCGCCACTGGCCCCATGGGGGGGAGCGTCACAAGGTGAGCCTTCCAGGACCCTTGCGAGGCTGCCCCACCCACCCCCACGGGGCCAATGCCGGCGAAATCGCCAGCTTCCAGGTGGGGGAAACGTCGCAAGGGTCCTCAAAGCTCACTCAGACCCTTGCAACACTCCTCCCACCCCCGCACAGGCCAGCACCGGCAAAATCACCAGTTTCTAGGAGTGTTTTGAGGCTTCCCAAGCCTCAAAACACTCCCAGAAGCTGGTGATTTTACCCCCCCTGGCCCCGTGGGGGGGTAGGTGGGAGCGTGGCAAGGGTCCAAGGGAGCCTCCCAGGACCCTTGCTACGCTCCCCCCACCCCCCACCCCTCCACAGGGCTAGCCCTGGTGAAATAGCCAGGTTCTGGGAGTGTTTGGAAGCTTGATAAGCCTCCAAACACTCTCAGAAGCTGGCGATTCTACCCCCTCTGGCCCAGTGGGGGGGGGGAGCGTGGCAAGGTTCTGAGGAAGCCTCCCAGGACCTTTGCCACACTCCCCGCCCCCTGCACAGGGCCATCACCGGCAAAATCGCCAGTTTCTGGGAGTCTTTTGAGGCTTGGGAAGCCTCTGAAGAGTCCCAGAAGGTGGCGATTTTGCCCCCTCTGACCCCCGAGGGGGGCAGGGTGAGTCTCTAAAGCATCCTGGAACACACCCTAGGACCCTTTGGAGGCTCACCCTGCCCCCCCCGCTGGGCCGGGGGGGGAATCGCCAGCTTCTGGGACTCTTCTGAAGCTTCCCAAGCCTCAAGTCCCAGAAGCTGGCGATTTCGCCCCCTAAGACCCCCGGGGGGGCAGGGCGAGCCTCCAAAGGGTCCTAGGATGTGTTCCATAAGATGGACCTCTCCATAAGGCTCATCAATTTTTAGGAGAAAACAAATTATTTTTTTCCTGTTTTCTTCTCCTAAAAATTTGGTGCGTCTTGTGGAAAGGTGCATCTTATGGAGCGAAAAATATGGTAAATGACGCATCCCAAACTCCGCACCGGTTAACTTCAAACTACAGTGGTGCCTCGCTTAACAGGTGCTCCGTTTAGCTACAAAACCACATAGCGACGAATTTTTGCGATCACAAAAGCGATCGCTTTGCGATGTTCTCTATGGGTGAATTTCGCTTTGCGATGATCGGTTCCCTGTTTCGCTTACCGATCATCACAAACCAATTTTTTAACAGCTGATTGGCGGTTTCAAAATGGCCACCCGCTGTTTTCTGGGGACGGATTCCTCGCTTTAGAGGCACCGAAAATGGCGGCCATATGGAGGATTTTCGCTTTAAGGTGAGTTTTAAGCCCATAGGAACGCATTGAAGGGGTTTCAATGCATTTCTATGGGCTTTTTAAAATCGCATAGCGACGAAATCGCTTAGCAGCGATTTTTGCTGCACGGATTAACATTGCTATGCGAGGCATCACTGTACTCTTCCTGAACATGCATTCTGCATTGGGGACAGAAGAGAAAGCAGGAGCATTTTCAAAGCTGCCACAGAAAGGGGAACCGAGTAAAGTTTAAGTAAGCTCTGAGATGCTTACAAACTTTACCCAAATTTAAATCCTTGGCAGAGAACTGAACCGAAGCAAACCATTCACAAGCTACTTCCTGAGAGATAAACACTTGCGTTAGCTATTAATCAACTAACTAAGATAACTGTCTCTCAACCAGAAATAAAAAAAAGTCAAGTCTATGCTTGCAGGCAAATCTGTAGAAACAAAATAAATTAAACAATGTAATATTCTCTCTCTTCCCACCCCGGCCCATAATCGCCACCGTATCAGCTCTCACAATAGCTTCACCTTCATCCTTCTCCCATTCATCATGTAAATTTAATTTTCTAGCAGGTATTTAATCACTCCCTATCTGATGGAGGAAAAAGTAATTACTGCTGAGTAGCTTCATTGCTGCGTTGGTAACTTTGTCGTTCGAGGCCTATTTCAGCCATTTTTGACAAGGAGGATATAAATCAGGAGGGGCAGGCCGGGCGGCTACAGCGGCCAACGTTTTGCACCCAAGACTCTTTGGGGGCCACACAGAATGCCAACAATAGGGAAAGTGTGGAATTTAAAACCAGAAGAGGCCCACAAGTCAAATGTTGGAATTTGGTGGTGTTCAACAGCCCAAGAGGGCCCCTGTGATCCATTTCGAAGGTGAATTACTACCCCAGGAGTTGTGGTTCATTGGGGGGGGCAGATTTTTAAAGACAGGGCTGAAGGATGATGCAAGCAACCCACGGGGGCTGCACTATGCCCACTGTGATATATACCAAGATTTTAAAATTGGTTGCGAGCAAATTAGTTCAACCTTGGCTAAAATCCTATTACAGTGGTGCCCCGCATGACGACGATAATCCATTCTGTTAAAATCTCTGTACAGCAAAATCGTCGTAATGCGGAAAAAAACCCCACTGGAATGCATTGAAAACCGGTTAATGTGTTCCAGTGGGGAAACACCTCATTGTCCAGCGAAGATCGCCCATAGAGAATCGCCGATCAGCGATTTCGTCGTTCAGCGGGGTAAGCAGCTAGCGGGGCACCACTGTACTTATGTAGCATATGAGAGCAAGCCCACTGGATCGGTGGAGATTGGGTGAGTCAACTCCTCCACAAATTCCATTGACTTAATGGGCCTTCTTCCAGATGTGACTTACTACGCTATGCAACAGGACTGCAGCCACAACTTTTTGGAAATAAGTTATATTTTGAATGGCAAACATAAATGGCACCCTTTGAGTAACAGGGAGAGGTGGATAAGAACACACAAGAAAAAGAAATTTCCACACATCTGCTCCAGGAAATGGAGCCTCCCGCTTATTAATCCTCTTAGCCCCTTTAGAGATGACTATTTCACTTAAGAGGAATGAGGGGAAGGGATTTATGCATTAAACCAGGAGAAGACCATAGGAGCTGCTTCTTCCCCAAGCCAGTATACAGATGTTTAAAGCCTAGCATACAAACGGGAATAGGGAAATACCCCTTCCCGTTCCCTTTCCACTACCCAAATCTCCCCTCAGAAGGCAACGCTTTTAATTTTTGAGACACAGCACCCAAACCTGCCCTCCCCCCGGACAGCCATCACTCTCCGCCTCACGAATGAACGAAGGTGCTCCATTAAACCACAGTGGCAAAGAGCTGCTGATAAACCTATCGTCTTCAAATCCTTTCAAATAAATGTTCCGCTTCATTTCCATATCTTGCTCTCTGCTCAGCTCCTGGAGGCAAACCTAGAAACAAACCTTGGTGGAGATAGCTGCATTTTAATTTGTAAAGAACCCTGGAGTACCAGAGGGAGGGGAAGATACTCAAAGATACTCTCCCTCCATGCTTCCTCCCATCTCCTCTTTGCTTTGGGATTACTACAACGAAGGACGGGAGGAAAAGCGCAGCAAGGCCGATCTCTCTCTCTCTCTCTCTCTGCCTTACCTGGAGAAGGGGAGTGTGGACGTGCGACACCACCTGGGGCAGCCTCCGCCACTCACGAATCGCCAAGCCACTGGCCATCTCCACCAGGCGCTCAATGAAGTTCAGCTGTTGTTCTTCAGGATGGCAGATGGCCAAGTAGCCCCGGTACATATTGACCTTCCACGCCATCTCTTTGGGGCAACTCAGCTCCACCTTGGAGGCAAACAGGTTCCAGTTAATTAAGAGACACCACTTCCAACACTAAAATTTTTTAACAAAAGAAAGGGCAACCGGGTTCACAAGTCATGGGAAAACACTGCTAACTTGTTTCCCAAAGATTCAAGTCATAAGACAGGAGATTTCAACTAAACATTAGAGATAATGCTATACAGTGGTGCCTCGCTTGACGATTACCTCGTTAGACAAGGAAACTGCTTGACGATTAGTTTTTTGTGATCGCTATTGCGATTGCTAAGCGATGATTCAATGGTTTTTTTTCCGTTTTACGACAATCGGTTCCTTGCTTCGGGAACTGATTTTTCACTTAACGACGATCAAAAACAGCTGATCGTTGGGTTTCAAAATGGCCGCCCGCTGTGCTTTAGGATGGATTCCTCGCATTACAGGCACCGGAAAATGTCCACCCTATGGAGGATCTTCGCTGGACACTGAGGTATTTCGCCCATTGGAATGCATTGAACCGGTTTTCAATGCATTTCAATAGGCTTGTCATTTCGCTTGACAAAGATTTTGCTTAACAGCGATTTGAACGGAACGAATTATCCTCGTCAAGCGAGGCACCACTGTAACAGTAAGAGCCGGTCAACAGTGGAGTGGACTGTCTTTGAAGATGGTGGTCCTAAATTCATGGAGGTTTTAAACCCATCAGTCAAGGATGTGTTAGCTGAAGATTCCCTACATGGGCAGGGGGTTGGATGTCGTGAGCCTTGGGGTCTGTTCCAGCTCTACAGTTCTTATGATTCTGTAAAGGGAAACTCTGCTTTGTGCTGACTGTAATGAAGAACGTGATTTAGAACCACTTGTTCGCTTTCATCCTCCATGTGCTCAGAACTCAGTGATGGACACCTACTATCCGGGCTGCAACTTACCTCGTAAGGGAGAGCATCAGCTCCTAATTATGACTTGCTAACAGGCTAGCAACAAATTACACCTAACACCAATGGTGGACTGAAAAACCAGTCCAATCCTCCTCCCATCAAGCCAATCAAGATTTGCGGGTAGGATGAAGTTCGGGGACGGAGATCCTAGATCCAAATGCTAGTCCCAACAACTAATTTAACTGCTGAATAACAAGCCAACATTTCTGTAAAACTCCACCGATTTAATGGGTCTTCTCTAATTGAGTCTAGCATTCGGATATTGGCCATTAAAGAAGATCTTGGTTGCGCAGTCCCAGGGCATCCCCAGAAGAAGGGAATGGGAAAACACCTCTGAATATTCTGAAAAACCATGAAAACGGTTGCCATAAGTCCAAATTAATTTAATGGCACATAATGATGATGAATGACACAAACCCTGGATTGTACGCTATGGCTGAATTCCATGTGTGTATACACCCGTGCTATGAAGATATACACCACATAATTTATTAGATTTACCTGTTTACTGAGATTTCAAGATACCCTTTAAATAACAGTCCTCATAGCCATATTTTTTTTTCATTAAACATCTTGGACAAGCTTAACCTAAAACAGAAGTCTGATACGCTGGGCTTACTGCTTTTAATTAGTTTAGATATTCTGGACCTTGTTTTGGGGAAGAAAAACCACCCAATGCAGCAGACAAAAAGAGCCAACAATTACGGTTACTAAAATACCTTTTCCCGTGCATCAGCTGAGTGGAAACTGAGGTTATACAAGAAAACAACAAAGACTGAAGTGACCCCCTTTCAGACGGAGAGATCTGCTACAGTGGATTAACAGTAGATAAATAGGGACCACCTCGGTGGGAAGGTAAACAGCGTTCCGTGTCTAAATCACACTGGCCATGTGACCACGGAAAGATTGTCTTCGGACAAAACGCTGGCTCTATGGCTTGAAGAGCGGGATGAGCACTGCCCCCTAGAGTCGGACATGACTGGACAAAAATTGTCAAGGGGAACCTTTACCTTTAAGTCCCTGGATGCAATTTTGTAGATAAGATAGCTTTTAGTGTTTTATCTGTTTATTCAATTGTATTTTAATCAGATTTATAGTTTGTTTTTAATGTATAACTTATATTTTTAATTCTACTCTCTTTAATACTGTGAGCCACGCTGGGTCCCTTTACTGGGAGAAAGGTCAACAGCCAGGCAATCAATCAATCAATCAATCAATCAATCAATCAATCAATCAATCAATCAATCAATCAATCAATCAATCAATCAATCAATCAACCAACCAACCAACCAACCAACCAATCAATCAATCTAAAGTCTGAACTGTTTTAACACTTCAGAAGTGATAAATCCCTCTTATTATGGGAGGCATCTGACATCCAGCACCCAGAAAATTTGATCCTCAATTTTAATTCAAACTTAAATAAAGCTAAAAGTTGATTCTTTCCAGAATCTCACATTTGCTAGCTTCTAATGTGGGATGAAAAGCAATGCCTGCTTCCTCATCTATTCAACAACTCCCATGGTGGATATATATTTTATAACACTGTTTTTAAGCCTGAGCCAAGATGGAACCATGTATTAACCGTGTATTTCATTAGCTAGCTGGATAGCTCAGTGAGTTGGGTGTCTGGCAGTGGAGCCAGAGGTTGGGAGTTTGCTTCCCCCACTGGGCCTCCTGGGAGTAGAACCAGTCTGTGTAGCCTTGGGCAAGCTGCACAGCCCTGGGGCTCCCCCTAGAGGAAGGGAATGAATGGTACCCCATTTCTGAGTATCCCCTACCTGGAAAACCCTGAAAGGGGTCACCATAAGTCAGAATTGACATCATGATGATGATGATGATGATGATGATGATGATGATGATGATGATGATGATGATGATGATGATGATGAACCCTATTCCATTATTTAAAGCAAATTCTTTTTTTACGACATAATTTGCAAGATCACAAAGCGCAACAGTAGTCTGGATGAATACAAATGTTTCCCAATGAACTGCTGGACAGTTCAGTGGTTTTAAGCATCCGGCTATGGAGCCAGAGGTTGGGAGTTCGAATTCCCACTGGCCCTCCAGGAGAGAGGCTGGATTCGATGATCTATATACAGTCCCTTCCAGCTCTGCAGTTCAAAGCTTATTATATTATCGTCTCCTAAAATGGTCATCCAATGTTTTAATCCCTAAATGTTAATGAGATTTTAAAAAGCCTTCTTTGCCATGATTTGGGAACACTGGCATCAAACTGCTGGTCAATTTTTCTCTCTCTGTGTCCTGAGTTCTCTCTTTTAAAAGGAGCAGTCAAAAGCTACCCCCAAATGCTGTGTTTTATTCTAGGAGCTGCTCTGAATCACATTAATATACTGTATACCACTTTAATACACCTCTAGCAAAAGAGCATAGCTGCATAGCTACTACTCAGCCAAATATGCCCCTAACATCCTTGTATTTATGAATGCGGCTCCTGGCACATTTAAAATAAAACCTCGACAAACGTGACAAAAATCCCAGCAACTAGATTTGCAGCTCCACTATTTTCCTTATAGTTCATTAGTCAAGGCGTCGTTATTGAAAAATCTCTGGTACAAACCGCCACTCGCCAGAGCGCCTCCCCGCCGTCACAGGTGACTGTCACGTCCGTTCAGCCTGCAAGCCTTTGCCAGGAGAAGCTGTCAGACGCAATCAATTCACTTGGCTGCAACTCAGGGCTTCAACGCTACCCCATAATTTATTCTTTATTACACAGCCGCAGGAAGACCAGGAGAGAAAGGGGGGGGATCCTCCCACCCCACCCCCGATAAACGTGCACACGCACATGCTTATTATAAAATGATCACATAATTATGTAAAGGATCGGGCTCCCTTAGGTGAGGCACAGGACTGAGCTACAGAGCTTTAAAATTCCAAACAAATAGGAATTTGCAAGACAAGTTTTTTTTTTATGTTGTCGCTCTTCAAGGAAGGCGTCCAGGAGGTGAGATGGGGAGGGCCGTATTATTTGCCCCCAAGCAGCCCATGGCTCACAGGGGCTTGATGAAGTTCCTGTTTATTTTTTGTATACAGTGGTGCCTCGCTTTACGATTTCCCCGCATTACGACAAAACTGCTTAACGACAATCTTTTTGCGATCGCAAAATGATGGTCTGAATGGGGGAATTTCGCTTTGCGATGATCGGTTCCCTGCTTCAGGAACCAATTCTTCACAAAACAATGATTTTTAAACAGCTGATCGTCGGTATCAAAATGGCCACCGGGTAACTAAAATGGCTCCCCGCTGTGTTTAGGGATGGATTCCTTGCTATACAGGCAGTGAAAATGGCCGCCGTATGGAGGATCTTCGCTGGACGGCGAGTTATTGCCCCATTGGAACGCATTGAACAGGTTTCAATGCATTTCAATGGGGTTTTTATTTTCATTTTACGATATTTTCGCTTAATGGCGATTTTCCTGGAATGGAGTATCGTTGTTAAGCGAGGCACCACTGTACCTACGTACAAAACCCTCCAAAATCCCCTTTCTCTCCTGCTGCATCTTAATATTTTACATCTTGGATTTTTACATATTTGTTGGTTTTATTGTTTTTAAATTTTGTAAAGCTGCCCGGAGTAGACCCAGTCTAGATAGGCGGGGTATACATCTAATAAAATAAATAAAAAATAAATTAAATGCACTGCACAATGGGGGAGTGGTAGCATTTAAAGGGCGGATTTTCTTTTTAAAACCAGGTCCAAACTACCCACACCTCTCATTTACCTGCAGCGCTGTGCCATGAAGGTGAAGAGGAGGCGTCCTGTTTTAAAAGGAAAACACCACTTTGAAAGATTCCACCTTTGTGGGCTACAAACCCCCCAAAATCATGCAGGGGTGAGCGCTGGCAAGGGGCCCTTACTGCCCCCCCAAAGGCCAGCCTCTCTCTACATAAGAGGTGGCAATCCACACAATCAAACCTCAGTTTTTAAGGACACACACACACAAAATTACTTTTCCTGACAACAGTCTGAAGTTTCGATCCCCCATTAAAAAATTCAGAAAGGCTCTTCTCTTGAAACCCTTTTTTTATCATGAGGTGTTTACTTCAATCAGCTCTTTTCACAGCTGAATGAGAAAGATAGCCGGCGTGATTCATAGGCTTAGTCAAGCTTTTATTATTATTTTTATTATTATTAATCCAAAATCGTTCTTCGGGAATATAACCAACACTAAAGACACAGAATTGTTTTGACCTCCTTTGTCAGTGTTATATATATATATAATGCAGTAACGGGGCACTGTCAGTTAAGAGTCTCACTTATTTCTCACCAAAAACTTAGCTACATATACAGGAAAAAAAGTTGTGGAACTGATTTTAATGGAACAGCTACACAGACCTAAATATAGTCCCCAGCATCCCCTCAATCACAAAAGACCAAATACAGTGGTGCCTCGCTTAACGATTGCTTCGTACAACGAAAAATTCACTTAACGATGGCTTTTTCAGAGCGATTTTGTGCTTCACTTAACGATTTTCCCTATGGGCGGTTTTCGCTTAACGATTTTGGGACCATGCTTCACTTAACGATGACAGTTTTAGGTCCCCTTGTTTCGCTTAACTTTTTTTTACAGCCCCGTTTTTGCTATTTTTAAAATATTCTAAAATGTTTAAAAATGTTTGAAATGCTTGGAATCGCTAGTGCACCTAATAAAACCTTCGTTAACTTAATTTGGCTTTGTTCTGAGTCTTTTTGAATTTTTTGTGAATTTTTTTCTCCCATTGAAATGGGCTTCAATGCATTTCAATGGGTTTCGCTTAACGTTTTTTCCTATGGGGATTTTCGCTTAAGGATGGTAATCCGTTCCAATTGGAACGGATTATCCGGTTTTCAATGCATCTCTATGGGAAATGGTGTTTCGCTTAACGATGTTTTCACATAGCAATGTTTTTTTTGGAACCAATTAAAATCGTTAAGCGAGGCACCACTGTATATATTTTGAAATTGTCCCCAAAAATCATTGTGCACCTTCTGGGACTCTGTGTGTGGGGGGGGAATTCTGCTACATTTTGATAGCTTCCCTTCACCTCTGCCCCATTCCTTTTTTAAAAATAAACATGTGCAGATAAAGTGCACACACAAACACGTAAGCGAGCCCTGTGACACAGTGGTTAAATTGCAGTACTCCAGTCAAGATTCTGCTCATGTTTGAGTTTGATCCTCATTCTGCTCATGTTTGAGTTTGATCCTCATTGGATCAGGTAGCCTGACTCCGACTTTCATTCTTCTGAGGTTGGTAAGCTGAGAACCCAGCTCAAAGGATGGTTTAAATGGAAGTTTTTCGTTTAACTATGATCGGTTCCCTGCTTCGGGAACCGAATTTCGCTTTACGATGATCAGCAAACAGCTGATCGTCGGGTTTCAAAATGGCCACCGGTTGAAGAAAATGCCCCCCCCCGCTGTTTTCTAGGACAGATTCCTCGCTTTACAGGCACCGAAAATGGCCGCCTTATGGAGGATCTTCACTGGACGAGCAGGTATTCAGCCCAATGGAACGCATTGAACGGTTTTAAATGCGTTTCAATGGGCTTTTTAATTTTTATTTTTGCTCTACAGCGATTTCGCTGGAACGAATTAACATCGTCAAGCGAGGCACCACTGTACTTCAATATCACTGAGTGATTTATAATTTCCATTTAACATATTTGGATGGAAATAAGACTTTCACATTACCCTGGGGGCTTGAGTGATTTTTTTAAAAAAAACTTTTAGACAACATCTCCCGGAATCCACCAGCCAGTATCTCAGTGGCTATAATGAGAGAGGAATTTGCAAAAAATTTGCAAAAAATGCAGATTCTCAGTAACCTATTTTGTCTTCACTGAGGTTAGCAAAATTGGAGTTCATCTCCTCCTCTTGTTCCTCTGACTGCAACTCCTGATGCCTCAGGGACTGCAGCGATTCTGTTATGCTTTCATTCCTTCCCTTTTGAAAAAAAATTCCCCAAGAGCTGGCTGGCCTCCCCAGACAAAGGACAGTGAGCGATTAACAGCGGAGTGACTTGCCTGAGCTAAATTTGCAGACGCTCAATCAGCATATTCTTTCCCTGGAAGAAACCACTAAAAACATCAGCAACAAAAACCTGAGGGTCTCTCAGGAATAAACTTTTACGACCAGGAAAGCCAGCTGGCTGGCTCCCTTCACGAGTAATTCCAGCCACACACACCATAAACACCCAGTTTTCACCCGATAAGCCTTTGCAGGGTTGCCACAGAAGGACTGGACTCTGTATTATCAAGGTTGAAAGAAGATTGCCCCGTTTACCACCACAAAAGACACTCACCTGCACCAGGGCTTCTTTCATGGCTGTCCAGTTGGAGACCCGCCATGCACATTCCAGCACGAGGTAGGGGTTGATATGGCCCTTTGACTGGCCGTACTCGGTCAGCGCTTCCCACTGGTTTAACTCTTTAGAGCACCTTGGGAAAAGAAAATATAACAGCAACCCCATTGGTTAGGGAAATGCAACTTTAAGTATTTCAGGGGTTTAGGTATTTAGCTATGGAGCCAGAGGTTGGGAGTTCGATTGCCCTCTTTGACAGGGGCAGCACACGATGATCCAGAAGGTCCCTTCCAGCTCTGCCATTCTAAGATTAGTATTATAATATTATTACTGTATTTTTCTGTGTTTAAGACGCCCCATGTATAAGACATCCCCCACTTTTCTAATTCGAACTTAAGAAATCTAAGTGGGGCTTCGCAAGTGTAGGGGGAAAGGGACCAAAGTGCTGCAGGATCGCTTTGATCCCTGCTTTCCCCTCCACTTGTTTTTGTTCTCTCCTCAGATCGCTTTGATCCCTGCTTTCCCCTCATTTGTTTTTGTTCTCTCCTCAACCTACTTCTGTGTATAAGACGACCCTCAATTTTTCGTCTAAAGATTTTAGACAAAAGTATAGTCTTTTACACAGAAAAATACAGTGTTATTCCTTACAGTCAAACACACAAAGGCTGGCTGTTGTAGCCAAATTCTACTTGACACCTTTCACATGATTTAAAAAAACAAACAAACCCTCCCAGCATGCCAGTGTGGAGTAAATTTTGATTTATTTATTTCTTTAAATAGCTTTGGGAAATATAAGACTCTGTAACTTATATATATTAGTCCTGACATGGAAGCATTCACTTACTTTGAAAGGGAAATAGGAAGTTATCTTAAAGCTGTACGCTAAATTTTAAAGCAGCACACAGTCCAGAATGAACAATAAAAGAACAACAGTCTAGTCTGAGAAGGGCTTTTAAATGGATCATTGTGCCTTGTTGCTTTCAAATGTCTTCTTGCCGTTGATTTTTTATTACCATTTTTAGTGTCACATATTGTTTGATTCCTTTTAAATATCTGTAAATGCACTGTGTTTAACTTTCAAATATTGTCTTTTAATGATGTGAGCTGCCTGGGGGTTGGAGGAGAAAGGCACAGTAAAAAAATATTTTAAATACATAAATTATTTGTAAGCTTCCTAGAGTAGTGCTTGGAACTAAATCAGGCAGTATATAAGCAAACTGAAACAAAGTACGAAAGTTTGACTTGAAGCTTTACCAAGCAAAAAGAACGGGATGAGATTTCTTCCTTTACCAGTTTTAATCAGAACTAGAGATGGGTATGAACCACCAGTTTGTGCTCATTCGCTTCTTAGCTGAACAGGTGTACAGCACTTCAAAGCACCGCCTCCTCCTGTGGACATCCACTCAGAGGCATTACTTGGAGGAGGCGAGGTAGAGAAGCCAGGGTTTTGCCTCTGAGGGGCCGCCTGCCAGAGGAGGCGGGGCTGGGAAGAGCCAAACTCCTGTTCAGCTGAGAAATGAGCCACTGTTTCAGCGGTTTGTGCCCATCTCTAATCTGAACTACTGTATTTTTCCATGTATAAGATGCCCCCATGTATAAGACACCCCCCACTTTTCTAACCCAAAATTAAGAAATCTAAGTGGGGCTTAGCAAGTGGAGGGGAAAAGGGATCAAAGCGCTGCAGGATTGCTTTGATCCCTGCTTTCTCCCATGGGGTTTAGCAAAAGGAGGGGGGAAAGGATCAAAGCAATCCCGCAACTGCACGATCATTTTGATCCCTTTCCCCCTTATAGAGCCACAGGATTGCTTTTGATTCTTTGTCCCCTCGTTTTGATAAAACCCATGGGACTTAGCAAGCAGAGGGGAAAGCAGGGATCAAAGTGATCATGCAGTGCTTTGATCCTTGCTTTACTTTTGCTAAGGCTTAGCAAGTGGAGGGGAAAGCAGGGATCAAAGACCTGCAAGAACAATTTGATCCCTGCTTTCCGCTCCACTTGCTTTTGTATTCTCCTCAGATTACTTCCATGTATAAGACGAGCCTCAATTTTAGTCTAAATTTTTTTAGACAAAAGTATAGTCTTATACAAGGAAAATATGTTAATTTTTTTTCTGCTGATGTCTGCTCCCTAACAGCTTGAATCCAGAATCCAGTGGTATCTGAGCCACTGCTTTTTTCTGCCTATGGCTCCGCCCACCACTACAACGTCAACGCAATAACTTCTTCCGAAATTAAATTTAGGATGAAAGAAGGCTCTCCCGCTTTGATTTCGCATCCCCCAAACTTAGGAGTGAACTGAATTAATCCACCTACCGGATCCAGTGGTCCTCCCAGAGCTGATACTCCGGGAAAATGGCTGGAGAAGCGTTACTTCTCTCATGTTCTTTCTTTGCTTTCTCCATTGCTTTTTCATAGGTTTCCTGAGCCTTGAAGAAATGGAAGGACACTTCTTTGGTCACTCGGTCCGACAAAAAGAGACGGGCGCTTAAACAGATGCTTCACCAGTCATTCCACACTTTGGAGCTGGGGATCGGGGGTGGGTAAAATGTGCCCGTGGGAGACATCTGCCCCTGACCACCACAGGTGAAAATGCACGCCCCACTGGCATCCCTCCCCACTGGATTTGCACATCTGGGTACCAGCCAGCCCAGCAACCAGGTATTGGGCTTTCTTGTAATAGTGAACTATTCGTTCACTAACTGCTGTTAGTGAACTAACATGCCTGAAGGCAGGCAGATTGGCCTGGTTATCCCAGTCACACAACACATTTACATCCTTCTGTCAAAATCCCTGTTCTTGTTGCAGTTCTGATTGTTCCACTGACCATGCTGCCCAGAGGATTCTGACACCCATAACTGGAAAAGTAACTTTTTCCAGGCTCTGGACATGCACAGAGCAATGGAGGGGTGTTTGGAGTGAAAAAGCCAGAGCAATGCGGTAGCCCCACAACAAGCTGCTGCTGAAGGCAATAGGAGGAAAGACTGAGAGAACTGGGCATACTTAGTCTTGAGAAAAGAAGACTGAGGGGAGGCAGGACAGCTCTTTTCAAATACAGTGGTGCCCCGCATAGCGAGGTTAATCCATTCCGGATTAACCTTCGCTATGGGGAAACATCGCTAAACGGAACGGAAAAGCCCATTCCAAATGGGCTCAAAACTCACCGTTCTGCGATGTTTCCTCATGTTCCGGTGGCTATTTTGGGTGTTCCGGCGGCCATTTTGGGTGTTCTGGTGGCCATTTTGGAACCGCCGAACAGCTGTCCCCCCATCGCAATGCGATAAAACATCGCTATGCGATCGCATTAGCGATCGCAAAATCCGCATCGCTATGCGGATTCATCGTTAAACAGTGTGCTCGTTATGCGAGGCACCACTGTACTTGAAAGGTAGTTAAATATAGGAGAGGCAGGATCTGCTCTTGATCATCCCAAAGTGCAGGACGCGTAATAATGGGCTCAAGCGACAGGAAAAACTTCTTAACTGTTACAGCAGTATGACAATGGAACTAATTACCTCTGGAGGTGGTGAACGCTCCAACACTGGAGGCATTCAAGAGAAAATTGGACCACCACCTGTCAGATCTGCTTTGATTTGGAGCCCTGCCTTGAGCAGGAAGTTGGACTAGATGGCCTTATCAGCCCCTTCCAACTCCATGATTCTATGGTATAGACAGCCCTGGTTGTTGGAGGTGCGGAGAGCATCTCCCAACAGACAGATCATCTCAAGAAGCCAGGATCTTGTACATCTTCCAAAGAAGAATCGGAAGCAAGAAACAAACCTTCTCAATTTAAAATTATGTTTCTGATGGGCAAAAGGTGACCGTCCGAGCCCAAAACAACTAAGGCGCACATCCCAGAAGGGTTAAAATACCTTCAAGCTTGTTTGGTGCATTCCACTTCAGTGGCAGTTAAGGACCACAACATCATCGGTCAGATTGATATTCAAACATTGCCCGTGTGTGTGTGTGTGCAAAGGCCCCTAAGCTGTAACAAGCTATTTACATTGTTAGGTGCAAACAGTATAGAACACAGCAGAAATAATCCCAGGGGCTTCTGGTGAGCATCTAAGCTTGCAAAAAAGCCTTTAATTAAATTTGAGGATGCCCTGCTCAGATGTCAGCCGGGACCGGGGAACAGGCATCATCAAGGTTACCAGCATCGGACAGAAGAGTGCTTCTTTTCCCAGCGCTCCCCAAATTTATATGCCTCATTTCAGTCTAATATACTACCTGTTCGAAGAAGCCATGCTGCTCGTAAGCTATAGCCGTTGCCGTCTCTGGGAATTTACAACGCTTCTGCCACAAGCCGGCCCACATGTCCTCCTCCTGTAACAAGGCGTACAGCTCGGCCAGCGAATCGAGAATTTCCTGCGCAGGAGGAGGAGGAATGGCAGAAATAGAACACAATGTGATATTCCAGCGGCACAAAACCTCCCGGGAACAGCAAAGGACGAAAATCGGCAACAAACATTTCATGCAGTAAGGCGGCAATGTGGAAAGGTCAGAACTAGCCGGCTGGAAAGCTCCATGGTTTAGGTCTCTGGCTGCAAGAGCCAGAGGTTGGGAGTTTGAATCCCGACAGAAGAGCCAACCGGTGTAGCCTTGGGCCAGCTGCACCGTCCCAAGGTTGCCCCCTAGAGGAAGGGAATGGGAAACCACTTTTGAGTATTCTCTACCTGGAAAACCCTGAAAACGGTCACAGTAAGTCAGAACTGACTTATCAACATATTATTATTATTATTAGGATTATTTTGGGGGGCAGTTTGCCCAAGCTTGTGGGCCAGGATCTAACCATGTATTTCCACTGGACTGCACTGATTCTTGTACAGCAGTCTGTTTTGCCCTCTTCCACACCTTGCAAGCCCTACTCTGGAGGGCTGGGAAGCCTTTTGGAGCAGGCTTTAGGGGCCATGGAGGGAGGCTGCTGGAAACGAGGAGCTGCCACCTGCAATTCCACAAACAATGGATTTTAAAGGACGCTACTGGATTTTGGCCTGTCTTCTGGAGGTGACGTCCCGGAGCCTGCGTGGCAAGACCTTCCACAAGGGAATTCCTTACGGAATTCCTGGAACAACAATAAATAGCTTTTATTTACAGTCATACCAACCAAAGAATAAAGATTTTTTTTTAAAGGAACAAATTATGGAGGCAGGGCAGAAAAAATGAAACAATGATAGTTCTTTGGGGAAAACGATGAAAACTGAGTCCTATTCACCACTTCTGAATTAAATTTTAAAAACTAATGATCGGTTAACTTGGTTATACACCATCCGACGACATTTAGAAACTGTGGCATTTGTTCAGAAATAAAAACATTGGCTCAGACCCAAACAACTAATAATAAAATCTCCTGGGCTCCAACTGGAGATCATTTTTTATTTTAGAAGAGAGCAAAGTCTAAAATTCAACCTTTATCGGAGCACTAACATATATATCTGAAAAAGCAAGCCTTCAAATCGTGTGGGACTATTCATCAGGATGGCACCGCAAAGCTGGAGTTTGGAAGAGAAACAGAAAAAAATCTAAACAAAAAATAAATTTTTAAAAAAATAATCCCATCTAGACAATGAAGCTCCAGCCTCTCTCTCAACATATAAAGAAATGTTAATCACCCAATAAACTTTCCATTATTGTTTTGCTTTTTTGGAACTATATGGCTTCCTCAGAGCAAATGCACTCAAAGGGTGGTGAGTTACACATTGCCTCGTCCCCCAATAAAAACTGTGACAGACAATGCTTAAGAGATAGTTTATACCTCCAAAAAACTGTGGGAGTAATAACTTAGCTGCGTGCAAAACCTTTTGTAAATCTGCCCTCCACAGCTTTCCGAAAGGAGACAGTTCTACTGTACCAAAGAAATCACATTTCTCGATTTAGAAACAACCAAGAATCTTAAGAGACAGACAGCTATCAGAAACAGAATGGGGCATTAGAGTGACCTACAGCTGTACCAGCCTTTCCCACATGGGTGCTCTCAAGACTGGTCAGCCTACAACTTCGACCCTAACTGGGGAGGCTGAGCGACACTACAGTGCTGCCTCACTTGACGAGGATAATCTGTGCCGTTGAAATCGCTGTTAAGCGAAATCCTCATCAAGCGAAATTAAAAAGCCCATTAGAATGCATTAGAAACTGGCTAATACGTTCTAATGGACGAAATACCTCATCGTAAAGCGAAGATCCTCCATAGGGCGGCCATTTTCCAGTGCCTGTCTTGCGAAAAATGCCTCCTAAAAACAGCGGGGAGGGGAATTTTGAGAGCCAACGGCTATTTTGAAAACCGCCAATCAGCTGTTGAAAAAACATCATTTAGCGAAAAATCGGTTCCCGAAGCAGGGAACCGATCATCGCTAAGCAAAAAAACCCCATTCAAACATCGCAAAAACATCATTGTGAAGAGGATTCATCGTTAAAAGGGGTAATCGTCAAGCGGGGCATGACTGTACTGTCATTCATAAACTTCACAAGAACCTGATTTCATTAAGGCTTACAAACAGACCAAACTCGTCCAATACGTCTAGTCAGCAGACACTTTGGTGGGATCGTTGTACCCAAAAGGCATTAGAGGCTGACATGCCAGGGCCCACCTCCACAGTATATTGACAGGGTGGCGTAGGAGGCATGCAGGAAGAGAAGAGGAAACAACACTGGAGGCTCATACAAGTCCCACATTATCACAGCTCTCTATTATTGGTGCATCCAACCCATGGCTTGTCTTCTGCTTACTAGACAGGCGCCTAACTAGCCCCAAGTAGAACAGACTCATTGAATCAATGAGATTTATGTAAGCACTGACATATCAGCAGCTCATTCTGTGCCCAGGACTCAACTGTGATTTACTACATGGGGGTCACCAACTGAAACATGGGGAAGCTGCTGTTTTGAGAGAGAGAGGCCCATTGCTCACGGGTCATGTGCCCCCATCATGTGACTTAACAAGCAACAGGCATTCTCTATGAACAGCTGCTTGCTGTTGTGACTGACAACCCATGCACAATTGTTGTTGTTCAGTCCTTTAGTCGCGTCCGACTCTTCGTGACCCCATGGACCAGAGCACGCCAGGCCCTCCTGTCTTCCACTGCCTCCTGGAGTTGGGTCAAATTCAGGTTGGTTGTTTCGATGACCCTGTCCAACCATGCACAATAAGTATCAGTAAAATTCTGGGATATTCGCAAGTCTTTGGTACAAAGTCCCTTTTTTCCCCAGAAAAAAAGGGAGGGGTGGGTGGGTTCCGAGTCACGAGTCAAGTGCGAGCTACGGGGGGGGGGGGATCGAGTCAAGTCACCGCTGTGACTTAAATCCAACTTGACAGCGAGTCCCAAACTTAGTAAGATTACATCCAATGGACTTAAAATTAAGTTGGAACTAGCCACTGGATTTAGGCCACAGCTGGCAGGGAAAGAGCATCTTTTCATCCAAAGCACAGAGAAAATTGAAATCACTTTCTTTTCGTCTCCCTGTTTCTCCACCATAGAATGATGGGAGTTACTATTAATACAACAGTCTGTACAGATCTGAGCTGGAAACAGGACCCAAGAAAGAAAAAGCAACTGTGCATACATGCATTATTTGCTCAGCAGGTTTATTTATATTTTTAAAAAGAAAGCGACGGTGCCTAATGCAAGCCTTGCGCCCTACCTGCTGCGGAGGAGTTATGCTTTCCTGCTCATAAAACTCTGTGGTCTGTTTGGGCTTAATCTGAAGGCTGAGACCTTTCTCGAAGGCTTGGTGCTCCAGCATCAGCGTCGAGCGGAACCAGAGATTGTGAGTTTTCCCCAGGTATTTGAGCACGCAGGGCCGGATGGGGATGGGGGGGACGCACTGGGACATGGCTTCCACAAAGCAGTTGAGCGCGCTCGGCTGGCAGTCGCGCTGCACCTGGTGGCTCCCGCTGCACAAGAAAGGGCTGATCTCCCCTGCTAGAGCCTGGAAGGGGTGGAGGGGAGAGGAAAAAGACCATCACGCAAAGGCTAAAAGCTTAGGAATCCACGCAACTCCATCGCGACTCTGTTAATGCATGCAGTCAACTCCAGCGCTCTCGAAGAGCAAGGACGTGGAACACTCATACTTCCTGTCTTCAAAATACCCAACCTGGCAGGCTCATTTAATAGACCCTGAAGCTTCTTCTCTCCACCGAGAACTGGCAGGTGGCTATGGTCAAGGGTAGGTGAAAGGAACGTTGGGATCAGGTCGGTTGAAGAATACAACAAGGCGGTGGCTCATTAATTCCAGAAAGTGGGGAGCTACCCTACACAGCCATAGAACCTCCTGCATGACTCCTCTGCAATGAGTTTGTTGCCTCTGCATGAGTTTGTTGCCTATCAGACTCCGTGTGTGTCTGTACAAAAGTGAGTGAGCAAATAAGTGTGCATTTGTGTCACGGCTCCACCCAGCATTCTTTTTTCCTCTCTTCTGTCCCGCCATCGACCCCAATGGCCACCATCTGCCACCAGGACCACACAGTCTTGTCTGATCTTAGGAAAAGACCCAATTCATTTCCAGAAGTTTGGGAGGGAACATTTCGGTTCCTCGAAGTCCGATTCTGAACTACAGTGGACCCTTGACTTACAGACGGCTTGACTTACAGACTTTTTGAGTTACAGACTTCTCTGGCCGCAAAATTTAGGTTTGACTTGCAGACTGAGATTTGACTTACAGACCAGAAAAAAACCAAAATGGAACAAAAACGGCCTGTTACGGGATTAATCGGTTTTCAATGCACTGTAGGTCAATGGAGACTTGACTTACAGACTTTTTGACTTAAGAACCGCCTTCCAATACGGATTAAGTTCTCAAGTCAAGACCCCACTGTATGTGTAGGGAAAGCGCTCCTTCCTCCTCTAGTCTCACATTGTGGAGGACCGACCGTCAACTGCAAAGAGCCTGATCATCGTTTGGAGACAACACACATGCCTTGTTTGGATGCAGCAACCTTATTAAAACCAGAAGCAGCTACTTGAATCCTGAGTGTGTGAGGGAAGAAGGAGAGTAAGCCAAAGGAAAATTATTCCTAAGCTCAGATAGGGTTGCAACGTTTAAATTATTTTTATGGAAGATTGAATGGTTCTTCCTAGAGGATTCATGATGCAGAATCCTTAACGTACTTAACATAACCTAATAATGGAGTGGGTGTTTCTTCCAGAAGTAATGTTTTAACTGAATCTGCCAATTCAGACCATTGCACAGACTCAAGAGCTAAATGAACGCCATCAACCCACAGTTCTTGAAGTGACTGTTCTGATATACTGTCTCTTTCTAAGGAAGTTTGAACCATCTCCTTTTCTCTGAAGTTTAAAGGATATTCTTTCTGCAAATCATTAATACACAGAGTAAGGGGCTATAAAAGATTTGTGCTTCAAAATTAAGGCAGTGAAATGTTTCTGAAATTCACATTACTGTTCCACATCCCCCCTCCAACCAGTTTAGTTTTTTAAAAATTGCACTCACATGTTGCTGTCTATCCGACAAGATTTTCCACAATCTGGAGAACAGCTGGATCCAGGTTTTCTCAGCTAAGGGCGTGGAAATGTGACACAGCTGGACAAACGCACTCAGCAACGCACCAGTCTTCAAATAAAATAACCCAAGTTAGTGCAATGAACAACAAACGGTCTCCTTTATCACTAAAACCGCTATTCAAGTCACAGAAACTTAAGCAGTGATCCCCATCTCACATTTAGCGATACAACTTATGGACCTACACAGCACGTTTAAAGAAATATAACTAATGTGATCTATCTTTTTCCTAATGCGAGCTATCTTTTAACCTCTCTCAGGAAGACATCAAGCCTCAAAGTCTGATGGGTTTAGGGGTTCAATAAAAACCAGTCTTTTTACTTTAGCTCTCTCTACTTATGAAGAGTCTGGACCTCTCGCATACTGGCATGATTGTGTTTTTAATGGAAGTGCGCACCATTTCTCTATGTCTATTTCTTTAAAAGGTTCATAGATCACACCACTCAGGGCCGTTTGTGCGTATAAGAACAAAGGATCAATAAAATCACAACTTTTATGGTAAATATAAACACGCCAACAGAAAAGATACCCACGTTTTAAAGTATTAAGATGGTAAGAGGCAGCAGTAAAGCTTAAATAGTAGAACTAAAACCCAAGATTCTTTTCGCATTTATGGACAACAAGCTTCAACTGCAGAAGCGAAAACTATGATCTAACATTTTTGTTGCTTTAAACCTCTGAGAAGTAGTGCCAAAAAATAAAAGGACAATCATAACAATAACTACAATAACATATAAATAAAACAATACAAATAATAGTACAGAAGGACCCCCCATATCAGTGAGGGATCCCCCCTGCAGATGCTGTAAAAGGCAGATTATAGTGAACACTATTATAAGAGCAAATGCTATACATAGCACAATCTCTGGCTTGCTCTTATGGCCAGTTCTCGTAATTTCATCATTAAAAATATACTTTGGGGGGATTATTATTGTAATATTTTTAATATTTTCAGACCGCAGATAAAGCAATCAGCAGATACTGGTCCCGCCGATAAGGGAGTCCTACTGTAGCTGAAGTCACCGTCACCTAAAAGTGAGGCATCAACAAACTAACCTTCACTTCTCGCAGAGAATCAAGGAATTTATCATGGCGGTTGGTCAGCATGTGCAGCTGGTTTCCAATGTCCTTTTCAGAAAGATCTTTGGTTTTAGGGGTGCTCGTCTGATCCCCCGGAGCCAGCTCAATGTCTATCTCCACATCCTGGAAAAAAAAATTTTAAGGGAGGAGAAATTGGGCGGGGAGAGAAAGGAGACGTTTTTGCCGTTATTCACCAGGTACCCAAAATGTCCCGATGGGGAATCAAGGTGTCAGTTTTTTTAATGCTAACTGCTGCTGGACACCATTTTCCAGGCATGCCAATGGAGGGTAAAAGTCAAGTTTCACTTGACATTTAGTCCAGTCGTGTCCGACTCTAGGGTGCGGTACTCATCCCTGTTTCCAAGCCGTAGAGCCAGCGTTTGTCTGTAGACAATTTCCGTGGTCACGTGGCCAGCGCGACTAGACACGGAACGCCGTTACTGTCCCACCGAGGTGGTACCTATTTATCTACTCGCATTTGCATGCTTTCAAACTGCTAGGTTGGCAGGAGCTGGGACAAGCGACGGGAGCTCACTCTGTCGCATAGATTCGATCTTATGACTGCTGGTCTTCTGACCCTGCAGCACAGGCTTCTGCGGTTTAACCCGCAGCACCACCACGTCCCTAAGGATGCCAATGGAAGGTCGCAAGAAAGATTAGGGAGTGAGTGAGTGAGGAGCTGTCACCGTGCTCGCTCTGTCTATGTGAGCCACACAACGATTCTGTCTTGCATTTTTTTGAGCTGTAGGTTTTGCTGGTGCATGGCGAGCTATGAAGCAACCTTTCAAGGAACATTGGTGAGCCTTCAGTTCACAAAGGCCGGCAAGGAGGGGGCACTGCCGTCTTCTCAAGGGGCCCACGTGGAAGACAACAGTTTTGTCCAAGATGCCTCACAGGGTCTCGGTTCATGCTTTAATCTCATTATTTCTGAAGAAGTTTCCCAGGGAAAGGTTAGAAGATTGGAAACCCCTGCCCAAGTCTTGGGGAGAGAGGGTTGTAGTGAAAACAAAAGAAAGAATGGAGATAGTATTTTAAGATCTTGTTTTGGGAAGGGCCGCCAGTGAAATAGCAAACCTCCGGGCTCCGGAGGCATGAGATTCAAACATGGGCACTTCTCTTCGATGGGCATTTCCAACGGTTCAGTGGTTTAGGTTTCTGGCTGTGGAGCCAGAGGTTGGGAGTTCGATACTCCACTATGCTTCTTGACAGAGGCTGGACTCAATGATTCAGAGGGTCCCCTCCAGCTAGGCAATTCTAAGATTATTATTATTATCTCACATTTTGTAGCTGTGTTGACTACAAGTTAGGGACCAATGAAAATCTGGGGAGTCTGGATTGGAAGCTACTGGTCAAAGGCAGTAAAGCCTGATGCTACTGGAATACAACTCCTATCATCTGGGACCACTAGCTATGCCGGGGGGGGGGATAATGGACACTGTAGAAAAACAGTATCTGATGCTGAGATACTAATATGTAGATTTGATTTTTTGCTCTCAGTGCAAGAGGACCTCGATTCAGTTTTCAGAGAAAACTCTACACACTGGCAAACAGCTCATGTCTTTTCAGGGTTTGAGTGTGTCAGCTCAGCTGGCCGGGGGTCTGCCTGGCAAACAGAAAGCTCTTTCACTCTTTAATCCACAGCTAAAAGGATTCAATCACTGGGACTGGGAAAGATCTCTGCCTAAGATTTCCAGGAATTATCAAAGCAGGTAATAGAGAGCAAAGCAAGCCTCAGCCTAAGGCTAACCTGTGTAGCCTGGCATGCCACATTTCATCATGCAGGGTGGGAGAGGGGGTTTATATTGCTATCCAAGAAAGGAGTTACCTCTTCCTTCGATTCACTGTTTTCTCTCTCTCTTGGCTCTTGCTTGACGTGCGTCACCATCGCAAAGGCCGCCCTATCGTGACTGTCTGCCAGGTTGATCACGTTCGTGATGGACGGGAGCATGGCACCTTGGCAGCTGGTCCCAATCGTCGTGTTCCTCTCGCATACAGCCAAAAGGAGCTAAGGGCGTTTAAGAAGACGGTTTTCATCGCAAGTTCTCCTAATTTCAGCTTGAATAATTACTGCACGCCTGGTTTTACTACTGTGTGTAAATGGCTTTTTGTGCAGATGTGCGGCTGAACATCTCTCGTGATGGCTTGAGGAGTGACACAGGGCTGTGAGATCCTTCTCGTCTCCCCCAGCACACATCCCCTCCCTTATCTTACTTTGTTGGTTTTAAATGGGACGCCTAGAGCAATGCTGAACTTGCATCTTACAACGAAGGCACACCAAGCCCAACCTAAGGATCAGTCTGGTCATGAAAGAGAGGACAGAATACAGTGGTGCCCCGCACAGCGACGATAATCCGTTCTGGAAAAATCGTCGCTATGTGGAATCGTCGCTATACGAAACAAAAAAGCCCATAGGAATGCATTAAAACATGTTTAATGTGTTCCTATGGGCAAAAAACTCACCATACAGCGAAAATACTCCATACGACCGCCATTTTCACTGCCCGGTAAGTGAGGAATCGGCATGAAAACACAGCGGGTGGCCATTTTTTTTACCCAGCGGCCATTTTGGAACCACCGATCAGCTGTTCTAAAACCATCGCAAAGCGATTTTTCCCTATTTAAAACATTGCAATGCGATCGCTTTTGCGATCGCAAAAACTTAATCACTACGCGGATTCGTCGTTAAACAAAGCGCTTGTTATGCAGGGCGCCACTGTATGTGCTTGACAGTGTTCAAGGAACTCACAAGCCTGGAAGCCCACAGACCTGAATCAAGCTAATGTCAACATGGAGAAAATGGTGCTGGCAAACCCCTGGAAGGTCTTTACTACATTCACCATGGGGTTCTACTATCCCTAAGACTGGGTTTTGAATACCTAGCCAGGTCGTTCAACATCTGGATGAGAGAACTTTAGGGCCCCCAGATGTTCAATCCCTAGACGTCCCAGCCATCATTTCAGATGAGGAGGAGTTACAGTCCAAAACACCAGAAAGTCACCATCCCCTGATCTCTGCCCTGCACAAATCCAGCTGCAGCATGGTGACCTTCCTCATCTTTGAAAATAGCCACTTCTGTTTTGGTTGGGAAAGTGTGAAATGTCCAGGCATTGAATAAAAGAAGCTCGGGTTGCGCACATGAGTCTCCCCTGCCTTCTTCCTGACACGGCACTCAGCACAGTCTGGGCAGCCTTCACTTTGTCTGTGAACTAACCAGAGTTTGCCATGTCACCCAAACTCAAGGGATGACAGCTAGGTCAAGCTGCCATTAAAAAGAGGGTCACCGCCATAAACCATGGCTTGGTTTCTGCCGGTCTGAACTAGCATCTGATTCCTAATTTGAAATGAACTAGAAATCACAGCGAACTCTGTCTAGTCTTAAAAGGGAAGTGGATGCTTCCGTTCTCTCCTTCAAAGCTATAGTGAAAAAGGCATGCTCTGTTCATACAGCGGGGTGGGTGGGGGAGATCTCAGATTCAACATCCCCATCTATTCCTTGGGGTGGGGGATCTGAGGCTCTCCAGATCACTTCCCCGCAACGCCAACCTTTGTGGGTTTGCCACTTCCTAGCCAACCTTTAGCCCCTTATTTGAAACAGCATCTCCTATGTTTGCCACTGGCCAGTGGGAGCTTTGCCCTACAATATGCTAGGAACCAGGCCTTTTCAGTGGTGGCCACAACACTCATCCTCGCTCGTGGATATTCTCCAACCTCCTGGCTTTCAGGAAAGTGGGTTAAATTTGAGCTCTTTCAAGAGGCTTTTGGAAACATCCTGCCTCTGTGAGAAATATATCAACCCACGACGTGTAAATTTTATCTGGCTTAGCTCCTGACCTATGGAGGTTTCTGTTAATATTAGATCTTCTCCTTGGTCGGGTGGGTGGGTGGGGACTTTGAATTGTTGTACACCAACAATCTTCAACAATCAATCAATCAATCAATCAATCAATCAATCAATCAATCAATCAATCAATCAATCAATCAATGTACCTACCTACCTACCTACCCTACCCCACCCCTTTTACCTTTGGTTAGTCCTATAACAGGAAGGTGTACCTCCCCCAAGATTTCAGTGAAACCGAATTTGGCTTTTGGCGAACCCCCCCCCTCCACATTTGCCCACCCTCAACACAACATATTTGAAAAGGCCTTTTACAGAATAGGAAGAATTCTTTCCAGGAATTCTAATATGTTTCCAGACCACTACCAGCCATTTCTCTCTTCTCCTTTCCAACCTAAAATACACAGTTTTAAGAATTACAGTTTCTAAAAAAGCCATTCATCTCTTGAAAGGAAAAGTTTCAGAAGTAGAATGTTTTTATAGATCTGGCTCAACCCCCTTCAGGGCTTTGTGTACCGATTCTTTGGCGAGGTAGGGGGTAGCCGGCGACATAAAAGTAATTGCTTCTCATTCCGTTTCCTTGTT
This sequence comes from Pogona vitticeps, assembly GCF_051106095.1. NCBI lineage: Eukaryota > Metazoa > Chordata > Lepidosauria > Squamata > Agamidae > Pogona > Pogona vitticeps. Next base: position 10,516,253 of record NC_135795.1, read on the forward strand.
TAGTGCTTAAGTGATTGTTTAGTATTCACACAGCAAGCACTTACGTTATGTATTGCCTGCACGTTATTTTATCTTCAATCAGGAAGTGCTTTGTATTCCTGTAAGCTTTAACCTTCCGCCTTATTAACTTGATTTATCCTTCACTGTTCAACACAGATGCCTGTGTTACAGTGAATCCATGAAAGGCAGGGGGGTTGTCAAAGAAAAATCAAAACGAAAGGCATGTTGTGCGTATAGTATCCAAGATTCATCAACAATAACTCTGACTGGCTAGTAACTGCCCACTTTAAGTGGCCTGTCTATTTGTGTACAGGTACCAAATGCATTCTGAATGGTCAACATTTACTAGAATGTACAGTCATGCCCGCTTAACGATTACCGTGCATTGTGATGAATCCGCTTCACAACAATGTTTGTGCGATCGCAACTGCGACCGCAAAACGATGTTTTAAATGGGGTTTTTTCGCTTTGCGAAGATCGGTTCCCTGCTTCAGGAACCGATTCTTCGCATTATGACAATCAAAACAGCTGATCATTGGGTTTTCAAAATGGCCACCAGGTGCTCAAAATGGCTCCCCGCTGTGCTTAGGGACGGATTCCTCGCTATACAGGCACTGAAAATGGTCACCTTATGGAGAATCTTCACTGGACAATGAGTTTTTAGCCCATTGGAACACATTAACCGGGTTTTAATGCATTTCAATGGGTTTTTTATTTTCGCTTTATGACGTTTTCGCTCTACAGCGATTTCGCTGGAATGAATTAACGTTGTTAAGCGAGGCACCACTATACACAGACCTCGACCAGTTCCCTCCATGAAATAAAGCCCTACGAGAAAAGACTGGAAGAACTGGGCACTGTTTAGCCTTGAGGAAAGAAGACTGATGGGGAGATAGGATAACACTTTTCAAATACTTGAAGGATTGTCATCCAGAGGAGGGGGCAGGATCTGTTCTCCATCATCCCAGAGGGCAGGACACATAACAATGGGTTAAAGTTACAGGAGGACAGATTCAGACAGACTATCAGGAAAAACTTCCTAACTGTTAGAGCAGTATGACAATGGAACCCATGGCCTTGGGAGGTGGTAAGCTCTCCAAGGCTGGAGACATTCAACAGAAAATTGGACCACCATGTCTCAGATCTGCCTTGAGCAGGGGGTTGGACTGGATGGCCTTACAGGCCCCTTCCAACTCCATTATTCTAAGAGTCTACGATTCATGAACAGGGTGAAATAAAAGAGATTTTTCAACAAAATATTGTACTGTCACCCACAAATTGACAAACCTGCGCTCTGTGTTCTGCTTTTTTCCTGCACCTTCTTTGCCACCTCCTCCTCCTCCCTCCACTGTTTCACCTTTTCCAGTTCCACGATGTCTTTTTTGAGGTGCGGCGACCAGAACTGTACACAATACTCCAGGTGCGGCCCTATCAGTGTTTTGTACAAGGGCATTTTCATGTTGGCTGTTTGATTTTCCATCCCCTTTTTAATGAGACCTAGCATAGAATTGGCCTTCTTCACTGACGCCGCACACTGGGTTGACCCTTTCATCCAGCTGCCCACCAGCACACCGAGATCTCTTTCCTAATCTGTCATGGGCAGCTCAGAACCCATCAGCTGAAAAGTACATTCCACCACACCCTCAAGACTTTTAAGTTATTAAAAAAAACTCAGCAGAAATTTGGATGATGTGTCTCCCTACCTCAATGCACTGCTTGATCCAGAAGTGGTTTCCCATCGCTTCCCAATTTTGAGAACACGTTATGTACAGCAGGCGCTCGTAGACGCGACGCTTCATGGAATTGTCGAAAACCTCAAAAAATTTGGCTCGGATAAGCGGCTGGGCGCAGCGAAGTCCTGACAGAAAGGCTGGCTCTAGCTTAGCCGTCAGCTCGCTACCCGAAAGGTTTTCATCCCTATGAGAAAATGGAGGGATTTTAAACTGAGAATCTGGAAAGATGCAAGAAGAGGTTCGTAACAAAGGCAAGTCAATATATACCAGCTGGGGGATGAGTTTGGAAGAGAAGAGTTGGAAACCTAATAACTCTTCCATTCACAAATACTTTGCCCTTTGGAAAAACCTCTTAAGTATTGTTTTTACAATAGCCACATGGATCTACTATGGTTCAGAAATAGGCGTGACCCAAAGGTAAAAGATAACAGCAAAGTTCATGCTTTATATACAAAATGCCCAAGGGTTAATCCGCAATGAATCTTTACTTGAAATGATCTGAAGTTATAAAGAACAGAAAGCCTTTGGTTTGAGACCTTATAGAGGGACGTGGTGGCGCTGCGGGTTAAACTGCAGAAGCCTCTGTGCTGCAAGGTCAGAAGACCAAGCAGTTGTAGGATTGAATCCACACAACGGAGTGAGCTCCCGTCGCTTCTGCCAGCTTCTGCCAACCTAGCTGTTCGAAAGCATGTAAAAATGCGAGTAGATCTGAACCTCAAAACCCTCAACGCCTCCAAGTGAGGGTCCTTCTAACTATGAGCTGCACAGCTTTGGCATGCCTGACATGCCCGTGAGCTGGAAATCTGCCCAGTTAAATACTTGTTGTAAAGCGATTAGATTTTTTTTCACCCTATTCGAAAACAGTCCCGTGAAATACAAACAAAGAAAGGGACTTTAAAAAAAATTAAAAATCCGATTTACCCAGCTATTAGGAAATGAAACATTCTGCACTTCTGCAACCCATTATTATTTATGGTACAGACAAATTCTGTCAGTTTTGTATGGAGAGAAAAATGTAATGCAGCATACAGATGGTGCAGGAAATACTTCTTTTCATTTAAAAAGGAGTCTGGTTTAGGATCAGAAGAGGACCACGTACACTTCCTCAAATTGTGAAGAAATTGACTGTTATTTTAGCCCCGTCCCTCCCCTCCAAAACTCCAGATCAGCATTAAAAGATGGATGGTATGTTATTAAGGTCACACATGGGACAAATTATGGACGAGTAAGCTGAACCAGTTGATTAATTGCTATAATTTACCTATAGACGTAGTTAACAAGGTCTAAGAACTGGGCATTTAATTCAAGGTCTTCTGGAAAACGTTTTTCAATGTAGGTCATCATTTTAACCAGCAAAATGGACTTCTCTCGGAGGGTCGGTATCTATTTTGGGGGGAAAAAAAAGAAGAACATAGGTTTGCCCAGTGGAGAAACCAAGGAGAGCCTTCAAACACATGTCCTGACTCTTGTGTGGCTGTTGCAACATCTCTGCCCTCATGTGCAGTGGTAAACGGAATAATATCTAACATCTGACACTCTTCCAGCAAATAGGAATATCTTGAACATTCTAACTTTCCAAAATGCACAGCAGAAAATGTAACCAACTCAGCTTTTGCCACCATGCTGAATCCATTGCGGGTTTTCGTCCAAACTTCAGCTACCTATGGTGCTGAACCTATTTCAGAACCTTGGATAGCTCCTGTTGAGCATGGACAAAAACCCAAAGTGGATTCAATGCCACTGTAAAAACTGGAGCCACCAGCCTCTTGGCAATGACTTTAATCAGTGGTTGAAGTATCTGGGTGAGGAATTATAGGTCGGGAGTCCAATTCCCCACTGGGCCTCCATGAGAGGGGAAGGATGTGATGACCCATAGGGTCCCTTCCAGCTGCACATTTATAATTATTTGTCCTTCTTCTGAAAGGACTTTCATACAGTTCACATCAACCCTTGGAGGGGTTACCTGGTTGGTAGCCAACGAAGAGTTATTTTTCACCCACTCTTCCACTATTTTGACCACAGCACGGAGAATCTTGGTATCATTGGACTTTTCAATGAGTGACGTCAGAATAGCCTGGATGAAATTCTTCCTCATTTCCATGCTCATTACAGCAAGGCGGGTTTTGACCAAATCCAAGCTCAGCATGACCAGTTCGCTCGTCCCAGCTACGGAGGGAATCGAAACACAACTGTGCATGTTATTTGACAACCTATGTGTGTGGGGGTGTGTGTGAATGAATGTTCTCCATTGGTTAGAGACGTTGACCCCTTCCCCAACAAGCAATGGGAACAGCTTTCAATTCAGGGGACCATTTCATAAGCCATAAACCCATTTCTGTGTACGAGGCTCCTAAAAAAAATGCTGTCATAAAGTCATGCAAAATAGCTGCCAAGCACCCGGGAATGGAAATATCGTTTTAAGTATTATCATCTCTCCGTATTGAATTTAAAATTTTTGAAGGGAGGAAAATAAACACACATATTAGATTTCTACTCCGATGAAGACATAGGATGATGGGCGTTTTGATCCAGCACATCTGGAGGAACGCCAAGTTGTAGAAGTCCGGACAAGAAGCTTCCCCATTTTTTGCAATATAGAATAGAGATGGGCAGGAACCCAACGATGAACCAGAAAAACTGATGGATTGGGATTTGCAGTTCAGTTTGCAACTCAGTTTGGGGATCCCATTTCGCTGAAGCAAAACAAAGCACCAAATCCCCCCCCCCCACACCAAAGCACTTTATTTTGCTTCAGCAAAATGAGATCCCCAAACTGGGCCAGCCTCTGCATCCATGCCCGCCACTCAACGGATCCAGGGGGGGGGGGATCAGGCACCTGCGCAGAGGTAGCACCCGATCTCCTAGAAAGGAAGCTGAGCTATGGCAAGGATGTGGAGGCAGTGGCTCAACAGGATCAACTAGCGCCCCCCCCCCCCGACACACAGGGCACAAGACAAAAACTGTACCACAAACCGGTTCAGTTTCCAGCACATTAGTGGTGATTTGGGGTTCGAGGCTATCTGTGAACAACGAACCCTGATGAACCACCATTTTCCAGGCTCATACCCATCTCTAATACAGATCCTTCTTCAGTCCATTTGTTAAGGAGATCGTCTCTAGCTGGCTCTTTTAAACTAAGGTTCTATTTGAAACCCAGTCTCCGGCCTTCCTTATACAGTGGTGCCCCGCATGACGACGATAATCCGTCCCACTTAAATCGCTGTTTAGTGAAATCGTCATCATGCGAAATCCGTTACCCCATTAGAATGCACTGAAACTCGGTTTAATGCATTCCAATAGGGGAAATACCTCGTTGTCCAGCAAAGATTGCCCATAGGGAAGCCATTTTGCAAGCGCCGATCAGCTGTAAAGATGGCTGGCCTGCAAAGCATGGGTCCGGAAAACACAGGGCAGCCATTCTGCAAAGCCGCCGATCATCGTCGTCTTGTGAACCAACGGTTTGCGAAGCACAGACCTAATCGACATCCAGCGAAAATCCCCCATAGGAATGATAGTTTTGCGAATCGCTACAGCAATCGCAAAAAGTCATTGTTATGCGGATTCGTCATTTAGCGGGATCGTCGTCTTGCGAGGTACCACTGTGTAAGGACTGTGTTGCTTCACTAGACTGCAATACGTTTTCTACGAAATCTGCATTTTCGCCCAAGGCAAGATATGGTGACTCCACCATTCTGTCTTCATTATTACCAGTATTACTGGATGTATTGTGATACCCATCTGTCTACTAGTGATGCACCAAGTCTGCGTGGATGCACGCGCACACACCCCAACTATTTTTCACCTACCAAGTCTGATTTAACAGTTCTGGAGAACTCAAGAGCTTGTACAGCTTTGTGCAACTGTCACCAGCTGGGTGGTTAATTTTCAAAAGGAACTCACTATGCTATTCTTTACTTCTCAGCAGAGAGGTGGCTGTTATTGTTATGACTGCGCCAATCACAAATGCAATTCATTGTGTTGAATGGAATTAGCGCCTCGCGTTGATAGCTGCCCAGAAAACCTACAGAAAAATACTCGCTGATTCCATCTGTTGTTCAATTCCAATTATCACACTTTGCAAATATATGTTTGTTGTTATCTGCCATCAAGTCAGAACCAACTTGTAGCAACCCGAAGAGGGCCTTCAAGGTAAGCGAGATATTTAAAGGGTGGTGTTACCAATTCAACTCCCCCATGGCTGAGTCGGGATTTGAACTCAGGTCCCCTGAGTTCTACTCCATCTCTCCATCCACTACAACACACTGTCTTTGTGTAAATATTTGCAAAATAAAGATAAATGACCGAAACAAAGTCATCTTGCTGTTTAATATTAATAAGAGAAAGGCATAAAACTGGAAGAATTTCCATCTATACACTTGCAAAAAAATGACTTAAAATATCCTTTTAAATCAACATTTGAAATTAACTGAAAATTTTACTCATTATACCGTGAAAGGAACTTTGTAAGTACAGTGGTACCTCGACTTGGGAACTTAATCCGTATTGGAATTAAGTTCGTGTGTTGAAAAGTTCGTAAGTCGAGTCAAACTTTCCCATTGGAATGCATTGAAAACCATTTAATACATATCTGCTGTTTTTCCTTCTTATTTCGAGGCGTTGTTCGTAGGTAGAGGCGTTAGTTCCCATAGGAACTAATGCAAAGCCAGTTAATCCGTACTTTACCACTAGGGGTGAATTTTTTTATTTTTTTCTTCTTTTGACCTAAGGTGAACTTAGATCAAAAAAGGACAAGAAAGGTGTAGTTTTTCTTTTTGGTTCACAAGGTCGAAGCCACTTTTTGCAAACGGAGCCGTTCGTAACTCGAATCGTTTGCAAGGAGGGATGTTCGCAAGTCGAGGTACCATTGTACATGACTTTTACTGTAACTTTGTATCTATACTGCTCAGTAACCCAAAAAGTAACTGGCTATAGGTAACTATTTCATGAACAACTAGTTCCTTCTGAGCTCTGGGACTTGTAGATGTTCCCATGAGTTGCCTTCCTCGTGGATTCTGCTTGGTTCTTCCGGACGAATGCAGAACAGCTTGAGTTATTCATTCTAACACTGTTGCCGTTTCTGTTCTCAGGTGCACCAACCCTGACGAGGCTGTGGCAACCACTATGGAATTCAGGGGCTTTGGGGTAGGCTCTCTAAAACTGTGAAATGCAGAGATGACCATACTTGGGGGGGGGGGAGGGTGCAACATTCAAGGAATGAATGGCGCAGTAGAGCAATTACCCGTGTTCGCTTCCGCCGTTCCCGCTTGCGATTGTTGGTTCAGATGCTCCCTCACCATCTTCTGGAGAGACCGCATGAAGACCGAGATCAGTCGGTCGATATAGCTGGGATTGTTGCTGCAGGCAGACTTCAGAATCATCAAAGTTCCTAGAACAGCACAACAGAGCAAAAGAAAACCCGACATTACCCAAGACGTTTCTTTTCGAAAACTGAATCCATTTGTCGCTGTCCGGTTTGGAACAAGCCAATCAAGAGTCCTTTCCTTTTTAAAAACGGCAGCAGATCAAATATCTCACTTTGCCCAAATCAGGACAAATTTACTACTGTCTATAAACCTGATGGGACGTGGTGGCGCTGCGAGTTAAACCGCAGAAGCCTCCGTGCTGCAAGGTCAGAGGACCTGCAGTCGTAAGATCGAATCCACACGATGGAGTGAGCTCCCGTCGCTTGTCCCAGCTCCTGACAACCTAGCGGTTCGAAAGCATGTAAAAATGGGAGTAGATAAACAGGTACCACCTCGGTGGGAAGGTCACAGCATTCCGTGTCTAGTCGCGTTGGCCACGTGACCACGGAAACTGTCTTCGGACAAATGCTGGCTCTACGGCTTGGAAACAGGGATGAGCACCACCCCCTAGAGTTGGACACACAACTGGACTAAATGTCAAGGGGAACCTTTACCTTTATCTATAAACCTGATAAATATATATTTAAAAGGGTAGACCAAGAGAGTCTTGCTCCTCGTACAGGAACATCCCAAATAGGCCGGATGAGGAGGCTAATCCTGAGAGAGGCCCGGAGGGAGAAGATGGGAAACCAGGCCTTCTGGGCGGTTGCTCCTCGGTTGTGGAATGAACTCCCTCCCATAATCTGTCTCGGCCCTTTGCTCGCAATTTTTTAAAAAGTCATTAAAAACCTTGTTATTTGGACAGGCATTCCAAAACGTCAAGACTTGAGGATTCAGCTGGGCTTAGTTAAGCCCACTTGGTCAAGTCTGCCATTTTAAATGTTTTTAACATTTTATGTAAAGGTGGGTTTTCAATGCGTATGATTGCATTGTTTATTTGTATTTTTTGTTATTTTTACTTCCTGTTCTGTTAACTGTCTTTTTATGATGTTGTTTGTTGTAAAACTGCCCAGAGTGGCCTTTGGCCAGATGGGCAGTATAAAAAAAATGAAATGAAATGAAATGAAATGGAATGGAATGGAATGGAATGGAATGGAATGGAATGGAATGGAATGAATGAATGAATGAATGAATGAATGAATGAATGAATGAATGAATGAATGAATGATACATTAAAACTGATTAGAAAAAGGAAGTTGTAGACTGATGAAAACACATTCTGAAATTCACATAGACAAAACAGGACCAGTGTATAACAAAACTCTCCAACAAATTTCTCTCCTACTCTTAATGTAATCCAACTTTACTTAATTTAATTCTGTACAGCTAACACACAAGCGAGGTGGGGGGACCTATAAAGCCATCTGCACCACATACCCCTCCGCGTTCAACCTGAGGACTCCCATCCACTCCTACTTCCCCACCCACAGAACTCAATGGTCTAAAGGCTGGGGTAGAGCAGTTGAGCGTCTGGGACTAGAAATCAAGGGTGCCAGCTCAAATCCCCTCTAAGACATAGTGAGTGAAGTTGGGTCACTCAGCCTTTCGGCTTGATCCACCTCACAGGGATGTTGCTCTGAGACTAAGGCAGGGACAGGAAGAAGCAAGTGCGCTATTTGGAGCTGAATAGATGAAAAGTAGGACATCAAGTAGAGTAGCTGCTGGATAGCTCAGTGGTTTAGGCAACTGGCTGCAGAGCCCGAGGCTTGGGAGTTGGATTCCCCCACTGTGCCTTCTTGGCAAAGGCTGGACTCAACAATTCATAGGGTCTGCGATTCTAAGATTATTATTAACTAACACACTCGCCCTAACCGGTGTCATTGCAAAAGACTAAATGCAATTGCCTTTTTCTATACCTACAGGTACTCAAAATATCGGCCTTGAACCTGAAAAATGGCCAGACAGAGTGGCAGACGTACAGAGCAATGCTTGCCCTCCAATCTGCTCTAACTAGAATGGCAGCGCAATCCAAACACAGTCCTTTAATCTCCCTATCTTTTGCTATCCAGACAGATAGCTCAATACTGTGTTTCTCCGAAAATAAGACAGGGTCTTATATTAATTTTTGCTCCAAAAAAAATGCATTGGGACTTATTTTCAGGGGGTGTTTCATTTTACAGTCGTGTCATCTTCTGGTTGCTGCACAATGATGGAGGGCAGGGTTTCACTTAACTAGGGCTTATTTTTGGGGTAGGGCTTATATTATGAGCATCCTGAAAATCCAACTAGGGATTATTTTCAGGTTAGGTCTCATTTTCGGGGAAACGGGGTAATTCTACAGAAATTCCACTAACTGGTTGAGACATTCCACTCTGAGTAGTCAAGGGAATAAGTAACTTACTGTACTTCATTTTCCCAAGGCCTCTCTCTCTCTCGCCTCCCTTTTCATCAAGGGTGCGTGACACTGGTGTATTCTTTATGAGTCTGCAGCCCGGTTACTTTGGAAAGGGAAGGAGAGGACCTTCAGTAATACTGTATACGAACTCAAGAATAAAAGGTTTCAGGGGGGGTGATGAGGCCACGAGGCTCTATATAACCTTGGAGTATTCTGAGCTCATGATAAAAAGAAGGATTTCTCTCCCCGCAACTTTGGTCAATGGTGTTCTACAGCACACCCTGACACCTGACAAATAGCCAATTCCCAAAGTGAAATTACAGCTGTCTACACAGATCGCAGCCCGGGATGGTGAAGGACATTTGCCATTTAAAGCAGGCAGCGCTCCAAACCAACGCAATCTCTGGCCCGGCGTTATTGACAGAAGCAATTCCGTGGCCAAGCTGGAGAAGGACCCCACTTGCCAAACGGTCTCATCATCTCAACGCATCGGCAGTACCCACACGGCCTCCGCTCTGGACAGATCTAAAGAGGAAACGCCATCCCTCGGCTTCTTTAATCAAAAGTTAATATGTGAATGAAAGCCGAGATTACGGAAGATCTGAAGGAAGGGAGGCAAGACTCCCATAATTGCCTCTGGAACAAGTTTATTGTACCGGAAATAAAAGCACAGAAAATGTATGGAGGTTATAGACAGTTGGCAACAGAGGTCCCTCCGCTGGCACACATGCCTTTATTTTGACATCGAAGTACATCCTGTACTCTCTACGACGCGGTGGACAATTTTGCCAACTTTTTGGCATCCTCTCCTATAACTGTTTTAGGTCCGTAAGGCACCCTACACAAAAATCCATTCTGAAAAAAAAATTAAAACTGTGATTTTAAAAATGGAAATCAGATTTTAAAAACATTTATTAGTGAAGGAGCTGCGTGACACTCCCCCATCAATTCTGTTAACATATGGAAGAGGGTGGATCCCATAATACAAGTCGCTCATAAGCTACTAAGGCTCTGGTTTACGTTTTAGGTTGATGAGGGATCAGAAAAAGCACTTAAAAGGGGGGGGGGAGGGAACCACCACACTCTGATTATGCAGCGCCCTTCCTTCCTTAACCTTACTGAGCTTTCAAAAGACATCAAAACTGAATTATATTGTCGGGGTTTTGAACTTTTTGTTTTCTTTCAAGAGCTCTGGTTAACAACAACAAAAACCCTACCGACAAATCATTTTAATTAATAAAGAACAATCATCATAAATTTTATTTCTTATTTATTACGGTCGAATAAAAATAAATTATTTAGATAAAATCACATAATATCAGATAATTGTGGGAGGCGTTGTGCAAGACTTGTCACCATCCATGAGTCGTCCGGCTCTTTTAAAACATAGCAATGAAGACAGAAGTTCTATGTTAACCAACAGAACTGAAGGGTATAAAAGTTTACAAAACATCACACCAAACACATCATATCAACACAGCAAAGTTTCCGCCATGTGTGACTTGCTGAAACAGCGGGCATCTCCAAGAAGGCACCGGGGTGAAAATGAACCACCAGCTGGGATGGATGTGTCACATTAAGACTCAAAACGTTCAACTCAACCTTAAAGGTAATCCGATGAAACTGGCTGAGTCACATAAACACAATCTGATCTAACTTCATAGGGTTTCTGTGACAATAAAGGTGCAAATAAAAGGTACAGATGGAAGCTGCTGGTTGCATTCCCAGGGCATGGGGTCAACTTATAGGACTGGGTGCATGCCCAGGAACACAACTGGCACCTCGTGAAAGTGTGGCAATCTTCCACCCCAACTTAAAGCATCAATAGGATTCTGGCATTCTCTCAGCTCAAGGTGGTCAACGGACGACACCCTTTTCGACCCCACACAAACGACGTGACGGCCCAGGAAACTTACCAAAAAGTTGAGAAGGGTTGGCATTTGTGGCTTTTTCATAATTGGTAAGCCCTTCGTAAATAACTTTCCCGACAGCAGCGTAGAGACACTCCAGCTCTTCATATTTAGAGGCAACGCTTGAAGTACCTAGACAAAAGGCAAACCATCAGGAAGGCCAGACAGATTACTTGATAGGCATCCAAATCTTATTGCTTTTCGTTCAAGCTGGAAGACAGCTGACATGGGGCAGAAGCCACGACGCCAGGATATTACACTGTTTGTAATATGCTGCTATACCCTTTCTTATTGAGTTTCTTTAACAGGTCAAGCAAGGGCTGCTGTCTACCTTTCCGATCTGAAATGCTTTGTATCTACTCAAACAATGCAAGATTTATGAAGACGCTTGGCTTCCAGTGAGAACACTGAACATTTAGTTGCAACAACTTCAGAAACAAGCGCTACGCATCTCTTCCGAAGCTAACACACACACACACACACACCCCCGGTTAAACACAAAGAGGCTTACTTTCAAGTAAGCGATGCTAGACTTCAGTCTTAGGGCTCAGAATGTCCCGCCGAATTAATAGGACTCTTTAAGTCAACACTTCTATAAGTCCCACTGATCCAATGGGTCTACTCGGGACTAATCACTGGGCTTAACTCTCAATCTCCTTTCTTCCTCTTCCCACTTACTTCCCGTTACTTAAAGCCTGTCTTTACACCCAATTTCCCTTCCTTGTCTTATTAAAACAGCCATGTTCAACAACTGAGAAACGGCACCTTCAAAGCAGAAAAATGGTAATTGCAAAAGACATTAAATTTATGACACGCATTTCTTGAGCCAAAGTAATAACTGACACAGGTTATTAAGTTTTTATGCCACTGGATAATGATGTATTTCTCGTGATTACTTATTTCAACTTTTCTTTTAATTGGGGTGGAAAGTGCAAGCTCAAAAACTCATCTGTGAAAAAAAAAACAGCACAAATGAGACGGATGCGCATACGGAGATATAACGTCCTCTCTGAAATGGGCAGCGTATCTCAAAACTGGGTGGTGGTGGTGGTGGAGGTATTCCAGTAAGAGTGTCCATACCAGGGTAGGGACTCATGCGTCACAACTCATTGTGGAATCCAGCTCAAGTTACACTGATGACTTGACTTGAATTCAACTTGGGTATTTTTTGGGAACACTCGAACTCGACTCATTACTGGCACCCATGTTTCCGAATCACATTTTCGACTCCCTATTCGGGATGCGCCTCCCTATCTGCTCCTGCCACTGCTGCAGCACCCCCTCCACGAAGGCAGCAAGCCTGGCTTCCTTTTCAGGTTGCTGCCTCCACCTGCGCAGCCAGCTGATAGGCTGGCGCCTGCGCAGAAGCGGGCTCTGGGAAGGGAAGTCCGCCTGCTGCCTGTACGCATGCGCATGCGCCCACCCGGCTTCCCTTCCAGGCCTCCTGTCCCTATGCATGCACCACTCCCGGGGGCAGGGCAAATGACTCGAGACTCTTTGGGACTCGGGACGCGGGCCAAAGACTTGCCCACATCCCTGGTCCACGCGAACATACTTGGTTCTGTAGGAAAGTTGCTCATCAAACGGGAAAGCAGGGTGTGGACAGCTCTCAGGACCTTGGTGTTCCCGCATGTCATGCAAGAGGCGATCCCACGCTGCAGAGGTTTGAAGCTGCTCAGAATCGCCGGCGACTGTAGCACGGTCAGGAGGAAGCTGAGCACCTCCAATCCGGTACAGATATTGGCGAAGTTAGCTTGGTTAGGCTGTTCCTGGAGTGAAAGATCAAGGGGAAACACAGAAGGTCTTAAGACAGACACACTTGACACCATAAAAGACTTATTTGTAAAACCATATAGAGTCCCTACAGTCAGAAGAGACACAACTGGAAAAATGACAGATCATCCTCTTAGAACAGCAGAGCTGGAAGGGACCCTATGGATCATCTAGTCCAACCCCTGCCAAGAAGGCCCAGTGGGGGAATCGAACTCCCAAACTCTGTCTCTGCAAAAATGCAGGAACCGATACCCAACAAAAATGGCTGGATAGCGACTCCAGAGGCCCCGATAGGTTTTCTGCTTTTGCATTGAGCCTCGTAAGGAGGTCCTGTTCTGAAGGTGAACCAACCTGCAGGAATGAGAATCTATCTTTTTTTTCACTGGATGAAACCATGGGTGGCTGAGGGGGGTATTAAGAGGCTTGGGGCCACAAATGCGGTGTGGGGGACACTTTGTCCATTAATACTTTAGGGAAATTATGTCCTCTTTTGGAAAAAAACAGCAAGTAAACCTCAAGTCTTGGGTGGGGAGGAAGGGAGGAAGGAACCTTGAGTAATTCATGTTGGGGAATGTCAAAGCTGGCCTTGGATCACTACATTTGCCCATTCCTGGGCCAGACAAAGAAACAGAATGATCTGGGATCAAGCTATATCCTAGGTTCCTAAAGCACAATAAATATCCCAACCAATTCCTTGTGAATATGGCGGTCCCACCATATACAGGCTCGACTGCTAAATAAATAAATCCTAGAAAAGGAAGACTTCTTTCTGGGCATCCAATTTATTGGAACATAAGAAATCAAGAGGATATTCAGAGGAAAAGACTTAATTAATGGCAAAAGGATAAAAAAATCTTTTGGGACTGCAGGGGAAAAAATCTCTTTAAAGAGCCATAGGCAGTTTTGTGAAGCACAAATGTGTCAATTCTCTCTATACGGTGGTCCCTCGCATAACGAGCACACTGTTTAACGATGAATCCACATTGCGATGCGGATTTCCCCATCGCTAATGTGAGGGCATGCTCGCATTGCGATGGGGGAACAGCTGTTCGGCGGTTCTAAAATGGCCACCGGACACCAAAAATGGCCACCGGTACACTCAAACTGGCCACCAGTACACTCAAAATGGCCGCCGGTACACCCAAAATGGCCGCCGGGGACACCCACAATGGCCACCAGAACACAAAAAAAATGGCCGCCGGGGCACCCAAAATGGCCACCGGAACATGGGGAAACATCGGAGAATGGTGAGTTTTGGGCCCATTTGGAACGCATTAAACAAAGTTTAATGCATTCCAATGGGTTTCCCCGTTCTGCTTAACGATGTTTCCCCATAGCGAAGGTTAATCCGGAATGGATTAACCTCGCTATGCGGGGCACCACTGTACTTGGACTCTATTCACAGCATCATTTGGACATCCTATCTGGATCATGACAAAGCAAGGAGAGTTGGACTAAACATGAGGAAGAACTTCCTGATCAGTCTTGAGAACGGAAAGGACCACTTCAGGAGAAACTGGGCTTCACTGAAGGCTTCTAGACAGAGGTTGGATGAACATCTGTTGAGAGATGGCCTTAGCTGTGGATTCCCTGCTTTGCCGAGCAGGTAGACTCAATGGCCCTTGTGGTCCCTTCCAGAGTTACAATTCTCAGATTCTACTGGGCTCCCAATGTGAGCTCCTTTTGCCAAGCCACTCAAAAAAAAAAAAAAAAAACAACCCTCCAACCGGTGCTAGAATAATAGATTTGCATTCAATTATTCAGAACGGGGAAGGGAGGCCAAAGATAATTCTTACAGCACTATGTAATGCTGCTTCATTTGTAAGAAGACAGACAAGGTGCAGAGGAGCTGCTAAGTAATTCAGCTTGATCTTCCCTAGTACTTCAGAACTAAGTGCTGAATTTTAATGGAAGCGCTCTCAAGTTGACTTACAAAGCAAGTCAGAAGACAGCATAGAGAAAGCAGCGAATGTTTGAGAAAAAAGAAATGGAGAAGCATCACTGTTCAGAGAAACAGCAAGGATCTCAAATCAATCTGTAAAACACATACACCCGCAACCTGGTAATAACCTGTAAAAGTAGCTTGCTGTTCAGCTGGTAGCAAAGAGCAAGTACATTCAGAACAGAACATAATACTTGTACAGTGGTGCTTCGCAAGATGAATGTAATTCGTTCCGCGACTAGTGCTGTCTTGCGAAAAAATCGTCTTGCAAAGAGCAGCTTCCCACAGGAGTGCATTGCAATGCATTCCTATGGCAACCTTGCAAAACGAATGATTTTTTTTTTCATCTTGCGAGGCATCAGTCTTGGGAAAAAATCATCTTGGGAAGCATGGCCGTAGAAGAAGCCGTCTTGCGAAGCACCATAGTGATCGCTAAAACCATTCGTCTTGCGGGTTTTTTGCCCCGCGAGGCGTTCGTCTTGCGAGGCACCACTATATTATGGAACAAGCTTTTATGGGCTGCAACACTTCATAACATGCATGACACATTGTCCTGACATCCCGGCATATGGATGGAGGTAGTCAGGTAGGCGCAAACTAAGAGCAGTGGGCTTCAGGAGAAATGAAAGGCAGGATACAAAGGCCAGCTATAAAATAAAATGTCCTCTACATGTCATTCGCTTCTGCACTCACAACATCCCCAGACACAAAATGCATGAACCAGAAACTACACACCAGGAACCAGCATGGTACCTATTACAAGATTAAGACTAGAGAGAACTACTTTCAGATCTCACTTAGCCACAAGACATATTGATTTAATGGCCAAGATCATTTATAAACCAACTCTTATCTATCTGTCTGTCTGTCCTGTCGTGTCCTGTTCTATTCTTATCCCACCTTTCTCCTTAAAAAGGACCCAAGGTGGTTTTACCTTCCTACACCTTACTGCTTTGGATGTGTTTTGGTGTTGCGTATGTTTTTTGTATCATATCTGTTTGATCCTTTTCAGTAATTGTATACTCACCATTGCTAGCATGAAATGCTATCTTTTAACCATGTAAACCACCCTTGGGTCCTTTTAAGAAGAAAGGTGGGGTCAAAATATTTGAAATACATTTAAAAAATGATGAATTCTATCAGAGTGGTCTGGTAGTCCAGATAGGCGGGATACAAATCAAATAAATAAATAAATAAATTAAAAGACAGTATTTAAACAGCGGTGAACGTACAAATACTGAAACAGATCAAACTAATACCATACTTAAAATGTAAAAAAAGCAACACCAGAAACACAATCAAAGCAGTTAGCTAAAACAACCCATTTAAAAATCCCACCCGGGCCGCCAGTCACTACAGTCACCTGGTACAGTCACTTTGCCTGCTTGCGGAAGGACAGCAAAGATGGCGTCAGCCAGTGGGAGGGAGTTCCAGCGACTGGGAGCAGCCACTGAGAAGACCTCTCCCAGGTCCCCAGCAAAAGCATCGGTGAGGATGGTGGGATTGAGAGCAAGGCCCATCCTAACGATCTTAATGCTTGAGCAGGCTATTAAGAGGAGATAATATGGACCCAAGGCGTTTTGGGCTTCAAAGATTAGAATTCCAAATTGTGCCAGAAACGGATCAGCAGCCCGTGGAGCGGTTGTGACAGGGGAGTCATATGTTCCCCCAGGCTCACTCTGCTTGCTCGTTAGCTCAATGGGGACAAGAAACCTAGATTTCCCAGGTACAGGACCCACACCTTTGACTGCCATGCTCCATGGAAGCCACAGCAACCCAACCACACGAGACGGTTGTGAGTGTATCTTTCTTGACAAGAGATGGGCAAGAACTACAGCTGTTCATGCTGGTTCGTTTAGCAATGAGACAGGTGTTTGGCACGTCAAAGCCCCGCCTCCTCTGGTGGGCACCCAATCAGAGGCAGCGCCCTGGTTTCCCTACCCCGCCTCCTCCAGGCCCTGCCTCTGAGTGGGTACCTGCCAGAAGAGGCGGTACTTGAAACCGCCACACACCTGATTGGCTGTTAAACAAACCAGCACAAACCACCGAACCAGAAGTTCATGTCCACTTCTGGTTCTTCTCCATATACTTGCAACTGCTCATACAGTGATGCCTCGCAAGATGAATGCCTTGTGCAATGAAAAACTCGCAAGACGAAACCATTTTACAATTTATTTGGTGACTCGCAAGACGAATTTTTCTATGGCCATGCTTCGCAAGACGAATTTTTTTTCAATGCATTCCTATGGGAAAATTCACAAGATAAAATTTTTGCAATACGAAATGACTCGTGGAACAAATTATTTTCGTCTTGTGAGACATCACTGTATTTTCATGTTCTAATGTTTCACAACTCCCAACTCACTTGCCCTAGCTCTTAAACTAGTGCCTTCCTTGTACATCCTACACACAGGGAGAGACACACATTTCTAAACACGGAAAGAGAGAGAGACACACACACACAGACACAGCTGTTCCAGTGTTTTCGTTGCTGTTGGCAAGGGTTGATATTTAGGAAAGAGGTAAAGAAATATAGCCATCAAAACATTCCTTTTGGATATACAAAATCCTCTTTCCTTACACCATTCATTCACACCATAATTTACAGCCTTAATTTCCTCCACAGGAAGCCATGTTCAAACGAGCCAACGAAATGCAAAAACCAAAAGTGTAATAATGTATACAAGGAAAACACATCGTGGCTAAAAAGAACCATATAAAAACATATCACAGGAGCCAAAACATCCTAAGCTAAATAATGGATTTTTAAATGAGATGTTGGAAAAGAAATATTGGCAGAAACCAGAGAGAGGAAGGAAGTCTAACCTTCCCTAAGGATTCTTAATGGTTAATCTCAGGAGGTATGAAATTGGTGTCTAAAAACCTACTAGGGTTGTGTTGCAAGAAGGCTGCTCATTGCAGCTGGCTAAACACCTTTTCCATCGTCCTTACTACAGCAATTTGGAGGAAAAACACTGGCTGACTTCTAGACATATGAGGAAGCCAGGGTTAGTGAGTGTAGTGGTTAGAGCAACTTCTTTCCTCCACCACCACTTGATGTTCTCTAGATCACTGGTCCCCAACCTTGGGCCTCCAGATGTTCTTGGACTTCATCTCCTAGAAATCCTGGCCAGCAGAGGTGGTGGTGAAGGCTTCTGGGAGTTGTAGTCCAAGAACATCTGGAGGTGCAAGGTTGGGGACCACTGCTCTAGATCACTGGTCCCCAACCTTGGGCCTCCAGATGTTCTTGGACTTTATCTCCTAGAAATCCTGGCCAGCACAGTTGGTGGTGAAGGCTTCTGGGAGTTGTAGTCCAAGAACATCTGGAGGTGCAAGGTTGGGGACCACTGCTCTAGATCACTGGTCCCCAACCTTGGGCCTCCAGATGTTCTTGGACTTCATCTCCTAGAAATCCTGGACAGCAGAGGTGGTGGTGAAGGGTTTTGGGAGTTGTAGTCCAAGAACATCTGGAGGCCCAAGGTTGGGGACCACTGCTCTAGATCACTGGTCCCCAACCTTGGGCCTCCAGATGTTCTTGGACTTCATCTCCCAGAAATCCTGGCCAGCAGAGTTGGTGGTGAAGGCTTCTGGGAGTTGTAGTCCAAGAACATCTGGAGGTGCAAGGTTGGGGACCACTGCTCTAGATCACTGGTCCCCAATCTTGGGCCTCCAGATGTTCTTGGACTTCATCTCCTAGAAATCCTGGACAGCAGAGGTGGTGGTGAAGGGTTTTGGGAGTTGTAGTCCAAGAACATCTGGAGGCCCAAGGTTGGGGACCACTGCTCTAAATGTGTTCTCCGGGTGTATTCCATCGGCCATGCTAGCTGGGAATCACAGGAGTCAGAACCTATCACAAATGGCTGGGAAAGGTTGACTTAGCACCATGGTCCCCCAGATGTTCTTGGACTAAAACTCCCAGAGGAATTAGGAAATCACTAAGTCACTTCCCCCCCCTCCGTGGATCAAAGTGGCCAGTCTAGAAAAAGGAGCAAACTTTGCTCAGCCTGTAAGATCATTGGTTGTTATCAAACCAGCTGAACTTAAAATAAGTTATTTCAGGGTTTTTTGTTTTTGTTTTACAAGAATAAAGGAAGAGCGCTCTTTTTTGCTACTCTGAGCTTCTGGAAGGAAGACCTGGATTAGGAAAAAAAATAAAACAAAATAAAGATCACTCCGATAAATGCTTGAGACGTTAATAGCAGCGGCCAGCTCATCTCAACGAATTCTCTAGGAGCTGTAAAAAGCAACACACACATCAATACCAGCATCCTATCAAGGTTTCAACGCAAAGCCTATCATTCACGCCAAGCATCCATTTCCAATTCTCAGCCACCCGACTTTTTTTCCCCTGCTAATCCTGATGTCAAGAGAAGGGCAGGAGTAATTATTTGAGACTCTAAATCAATTCCATTAAGCCGAACATTTTCCAAGTCGTGACATCAAATTAAATTGGCAATTAAATAGGCTAACATGACACTTCAAGTTCTCTGTGGCAAGCCCTGTGCTGTTTACTTCAGCATCCATACACACACGCATACCGAGAGGGAGCGAGGACGAGAGAGGGAAGGGGGGATTTTCACAGTTTCGAGATGAATCAAGAAGTCTGGAACACCATTGACACCTCATAATGCAGATCAGATCGTTTATTAAGCCCTGGAATTATAACTGCACCTTATTGATGCTCAAGAGTTACATCAGCCTCCAGCCCAACTTACCACCGTCATTAGAAGCTTATCGAACCACTGCAATTTGAGTTCCGATTTAGGCCACATGTCCGGCCGCAAAGCTGTCTTCAGAAGGTTAACGCAGCGCCGAGAAAGCAGTTCTCCCGGGGAACCGGCAGTGTTTGAGTTGTCATTTACCTAGCAATTAAACAAGAATAATTACCAAGTGGCAAGCATTTCTCATCATCATCTTTTAGAACCCATTCATATTTGAATGCCATCATGCCTCCTGCGACAACTGTAACCTCGTTTCGCTTTTCCGAGAACACCCATTAAAGCAAGAAAAGGCATTATTTTTAAGGCAGCCTAGCTAGAGTATTAAAAATTAGTTGAAAAAAAAATCCCAGTACCCAGAATCTCCCAGCTGACCATGGAATTCTGTGAGCCGAACTCTGTCCTCCCTCTACAGATTACAGTGGTGCCTCGCATAGTGACGTTAATCAGTGCAGCAAAAACCACTGCAAAGCGATTTCGTCGCTATGCGATTTTAAAAAGCCCATAGGAATGCATTGAAACCCCTTCAATGTGTTCCTATGGCCTTAAAACTCACCTTAAAGCGAAAATCCTCCATACGTCGGCCATTTTCGCTGCTCGGTGAGCGAGGAAACACAGCAGGTGGCCTTTTTTTTTTACCCGGCGGCCATTTTGGAACCGCCGATCAGCTGTTAGAAAATCATCGCTGTATGATAATCGGTAAGCGAAACAGGGTACCGATCATCGCAAAACGATTTAAACCGAATCATCGCAAAACTGATCATCGCAAAACCATTTAAACCATCGCAATGCGATCGCAAAAGCAATCGCAAAAAGTTCGTCGGTATGCAAATTCGTTGTTAAACGGGGCGCCCGTTAAGCAAGGCACCACTGTATTGAGAACTGCCTTATTGGTCTATCTATATTTGCTGTTTGTTTTTAGTATTCTATACTCCGGTCATGATCAGAGTCTTCAATGCAGTACTGCAGTTTACCCATTGGGCCATGAGACTTGCATCTTAAATAATAAAAAGATACGTTTCATGGCCCAACAGTTAAACTGCAGTACTGCAGTGAAGACTCTGATCAGGACCTGAGTTTAATCCCAGGATCGAGGTTGACTCAATCTTCCATCCTTCCAAGGTCAATAAATTGATTACTCAATTCAGGGGTGGGGGAATGTGTAGCCTGCATAATTAAATTGCAACCCACCGAGAGAGTGCTTTAAGCTCTATGGGGCGGTATAGGAGCAGCACATTTTGCTTTGCTTTTTATTTATGTTACGCTTGTTTCGCTTTGGATGTAAACCAGCCAAGAGGAGTGCTTGCCATTCATTAGTGCATTACACAAGTCAAATCAATCAATCTTCTATCCTGTACTGATCAAAGTGTGATAAAGCAGTCAGCCACCAAATCTGAGTTATGACGTTTGCTTGTTGCAAGGAACACACTGTTAGGATTAGCTGTGGCAGTATTGATTTTATAACCATTTTTAACATACTTGTTTAATTCTTTTTAAATATTTGGACACTCACTGTTCTTAACTTTTAAATGTTATCCATTTAATGACGTTAAGTCGCCTTGGGTCCTCTGGAGGAGAAAGGCGGGATAAAATTATTTCAAATAAATAAATGAATACCGTATTTTTCCACGTATAAGACTATACTTTTGTCTAAAATCTTTAGACAAAAAATTAAGGGTTGTCTTATACACGGAACTAAGCTCAGGAGAGAACAGAAACAAGTGTGGGGGGAAGCAGGGATCAAAGCTATCCTGAAGCACTTTGATCCCTTTCCCCCACACACACACACCCTTGCTAAGCCCCACTTAGATTTCTTAATTTTGGATTAGAAAAGTTGGGGGGGCATCTTATACAGGGGGTGTCTTATACACGGAAAAATACGGTAACTAAATTAACAGTCCCAACTGTTTAGTATTTTGATAATATATCCTAAAGACTATGGCTTGCCCTTAAAGGGAAACAGAAGCTTCTGAACACCGTCCCATGGCTACAAGAGAAGAGGAAAATGTGGAAAGAATCCACAGTTTAACTGAGCTGTGTGAACCGTATACACCAGGAGCTTTAAAAAATCTTTAAAACCAGGAATTCTCAATTTTTGGCACAGCACGAGTTTTGTGACTTCATTTCCCAGAAGCGCCCACCAGCACAGCCAACAGGCAGGGATTCTGCGTGTTCAAATCCAAGGTATCCAGAAGGGCTTTTTCAGTGGTGGCTCCACATTTTTGGAACATATGCCCCCTCTATTAAAACCACCCTGCACTCTATTAAAACCACCCTAAATCATCTGCCATTTTTATCATCAGGGAATACTCCCCCCCCCCCCCCGGTATCCTCTAGTTTTCAATCTTTCATTTTTTATGCCCACTACAAGCTGCTGTGAGGAGCTTACTGTGAAGAGTGAGAGACTGAACATCATCAACAATAATACACCCGCTATGGTCATGCACAATAACATGTCCCCCAGGGGTCTCAAACTTTCTCTTCCCACCACGACCAACCCTAAGCTCCTGTCATCACAAATCCTTCCACTGCAGCTGAAAAACAACTCAGCAGTAGAAGGGGAAATTGGATTTTAATTTGGGGGGTGAGGGGCATAGCATGCAGTTGTTTATTTTTACAGATATGATTTAAAGCACGTTTAATTTAATTGCTATTTAAATCTGCCTGTGCCCCAACATTAGACCTTAATGGCCCTCACCTACCACCACTCCCAGTTCGAACAGGGTCAACTCAAAGGGGATTTATTTAAATGCAGAATCAACCTTCAGCGGTCAATTCAGGGACTTGACTCTGATTCCAGCGGCATTCGGTTTCCAAAGGTCACCATACCTGGCAAGCAATTCTAATGAGGAAGTTGACGACCGTGTCAGTGTGTTGCTTCTCGATGGGTTTTGAAAGCAGGGCATCCGCTCCCGGCAGGGACTGGCTGCGTCCAAATACCTAACAGCAGAAGGACGACCACATCAGCCCTACAGCGCTATATCACTGTCCCCAAACTCGGGGTCGTGGGATATTAAGAGGAAAGAAGGGGGGGGCATGATTCCCAAAGAGAGACAGACAGTCAGAAAAACAGCCTTACAGCACTTATTCCTCCAGTGGCCGTCCTGAACCGCTTCACTTCTTGGCCAGAATCGACCGAGAGTCCTCTTTTCATAGCAGATGAGGCAGAACTGGCTCCTTCGCCACTGACCCCCTGGTCCATATCCGAATCCGGCTGGAGGAAAGGGAACAGAATGTAAGCCGACCTTTCTGGATCAGACCAAAATCTGTGCGAGTCCAAAATTATTTCTCACAGTGGGCCGCCAATGGCTTACAGCAGTGATTCCCAACCTTGGGTCTCCAGAGGGTCTTGGACTACAACTCCCAGAAATCCTGGCCAGCACAGCTGGTGGCGAACGGCTTCTGGGAGCTGCAGTCCAAGAACATCTGGGGGCCCAAGGTCGGGAACCACTGGCAGGACACAAATACCACCGCATCCTCAACCTCACCATCCCCAGCAACTCAACAGATGGGGCCATATTGCCCGTGACGTACAACCGGACTTGTGCTCTCAATGGCCCTAAACTCCAGAAAACAGCTTTGGAGTCTGGAGTTGGTGTAGAAATGCAGAGACTTTTCACAGCAGGTGCCAAATCCACTAAGCCCCCTTACCTGCTGGTCCTTGATGCGTTGCAGTTCCCACTTGATGACCACTTCGGCCAGATCCACTGCCAGCTTCCGTTGCTCGATAGTGACGCTCGGAGTGAAGCCGAGCCGCTGCATGGCGCTCACCATGTGCTGCACCAAATGATGTCTCACTGGATAGTAAACCTGAGGAGAAGCAAAACTCCCCAATGTTAGTCCCCATGTTAATATGTATGTACAATAGGATCCCTAAATCCACAGGGGATCGGTTCCAAGTCCGCGCAGATACTGAAAAAGGTGGATCACTATTTTCATAGTGAACACTACAGATAGCATGGTCTCATGGACAGTTCTGGTAACTTCATTGTTAAATATATGGATTCTTAAAATATTTTTAATATTTTCAGACTGTGGATAAGTGAATCAGCATATACTGATCCTGCAAATAAGGAGGCCCTACTGTACCTTCGAGACATCACCTTGCCAACAAAGGTCCACATAGTCAAAGCTATGATTTTTCCAGTAGTGATGTATGGAAGTGAGAACTGGACCATAAAGAAGGCTGACTGATGAAGAATGGATGCTTTTGAATTGTGGTGCTGGAGGAGACTCTTGAGAGTCCCTTGGACTGCAAGGAGAACAAACCTATCCATTCTGAAGGAAATCAACCCTGAGTGCTCACTGGAAGGACAGATCCTGAAGCTGAGGCTCCAATACTTTGGCCATCTCATGAGAAGAGAAGACTCCTTGGAAAAGACCCTGATGTTGGGAAAGTGTGAAGGCAAGAGGAGAAGGGGATGACAGAGGACGAGATGGTTGGACAGTGTCATCAAAGCAACCAGCATGAATTTGACCCAACTCCGGGAGGCCGTGGAAGACAGGAGGGCTTGGCGTGCTCTGGTCCATGGGGTCACGAAGAGTCAGACATGACTTAATGACTAAACAACAACAACTGTCCCTTCAAGCACACACTGAGAGTTAAAAAAGGAGAAGGCCCTCTCTCCTTTCCTATGATTTACTATAACTAGAAAAAACACCAGAAAGTTAAGTTTTCTTGCTGGGCTTTAGTATTGTTTCAGTACCCTGATGTTCTAATATCTTGATTCCATTTTGTCTGTTCGAATTTTCAGTACTGAAGTATTCATAATTTTATTGACTGCCCTTGTTTATATTTATTTGGGAACAGCCCAACAGCATTGCCTGTTGAGTGGTATTATATCTATTTGGAACTAACAAAAAGAGCTGAAAGGGAGGATCTGTTCTCAATCATCCCGGAGTGCAGGGCATGTAATAATGGGCTCAAGCTACAGGAAGCCAAATTTGGGCTGAATATCAAGAAAACGTCCTGACTGTTAGAGCAGTACGACAATGAAACCAATGACCTCAGGAGCACTCCGGTGCTGGAGGCATTTAAGACAAAATTAGACAACTGTGTGTCAGATTTTTTTATTTGGATTCCTGCACTGCACGTCGACTGACATTTCCCACTGATTTCCAGGGGTCTAACATCAGTTGGTACTGACCACAAGATTTCCACCTCTATTTTCTACACCTTAGGATGGAATCAGAATGCTGGTGTAAAGACACTGCAAGCAACATATTCAAAGGGAGAAACAAGAAATGGTTTTTTGGGGGGGTGTTGACCCAAGAACCTCAGAATTTCGGTTCCCCCCCATACAGGGACATGGCGGTGCTGCAGTCGTAAGAGCGAATCCACGCAACGGAGTGAGCTGCCGCCGCTTGTCCCAGCTCCTGCCAACCATGCCGTTCTAAAGCATGTAAAAATGCGAGTAGATAAATAGGTACCATCTCGGTGGGAAGGTAACAGCGTTCCGTGTCTAGTCGCGCTGGCCACGTGACCACGGAAGATTGTCTTTGGACAAAACGCTGGCTTTATGGCTTGGAAATGGGAATGAGCACCGCGCCCTAGAGTTGGACACGACTGGACTAAATGTCAAGGAGGACCTTTACCTTTACCCCCCTCCTATGTTGATAAAAATATGCCTCATAAGTTGTGATGCTAGGCAGAACAGAAATGGTCTAACCTTTCCTACCCAATTCAAGCTGTACTAAGTATAGGTTGCTGACAGACCTAGTCCATCAATTTTCTTTGAAACCTAAGAGGGACCTGCAATGAAGAAAAAAAAAGGCAAGCCTTCTTGTTTAACTCTAGTATTTCAAGTGCCTCTGGCCAATTGATTACAGAATCTTTTCATCTTAAGTTTGTGATTCGCTCCCGAGTCCACTAATAGGGAAAACCTTTGGGGTATTATTCTGAAATGGCAAAACCAACCGACCGCTCTCATTCACACCGTAAGCCAAATGACTGAGAACACGAAGAAAGAAAGGAGAGCCATTCCCTGGAACAAGGATTGGAACGCAAAAATGACTCCTCTGACCCTCAGGCCATTCAACGCAGGCCATGCTTTACAAAGTACTCTTTCCTGCAATAAATCATTCCAAATTTGATTTGTGTCCCTGCCCTTCGGGAGCACCTACGAGGGCTGCGGCAGCGTGACCTGTTTTGTGCCATGCAAACACTTTTCATGACGTTTCCTGATTTCACAATCATCTGTTGCCATCATTTTACAATTAAAAAAAACAGATCTTAGACATTGTCTTTGAATGAGGCAAGCCATGTGGGTTCTTCTTAAGAAGAAAGGCAAAGAAAAAATATTTCAAATAAATGAAATAAAATAAAATCTTTGATCTGCACAATATCTGATTCACATAATTTGCAGCAAATATCAGAGAATTGGAAAAACAAACAAATCCAGAAGCTTGGTTAGAACCAAAGAATGTATTTGGAGTCACTACAGTGGTGCCTCGCTTAATGATTGCCCCGCATTACGATGAATCCGCTTTACAACAATCATTTTGCGATTGCAAAACGATGGTCTAAATGGGGGAATTTCGCTTAGCGATTATCAGTTCCCTGCTTCGGGAACCGATTTTCACTTTACGACAATCAAAAACAGCTGATCGTCGGGTTTTCAAAATGGCCGCCAGGTGCTTAAAATGGCTCCCCGCTGTGCTTAGGGACGGATTCCTTGCTATACAGGCAGCGAAAATGGCCGCCGCATGGAAGATCTTCGCTGGATGGTGAGATTTTACCTCACTGGAACCCACTGAACAGGTTTCAATGTGTTTCAATGGGGTTTTTAATTTCACTTTACAATGTTTTCGCTTAACAGCGATTTTCCTGGAACGGATTATCATCGTTAAGCGAGGCACCACTGCACTTTCCTTTAGATCATTGCTGACCCACCTCAAGTGAGCGGTGTTATTCTCTATTTTCTCTATATGAAACATTTTAAATCAGGAAACAAAGATGGTCAACTATTTTATTGTATGGATTAAATAAAAGAACCACACGGCGGTCTTCTCTTTTGACTGAACGGATGGAGGAGAGCCACTGAAACAATCGGATTTACAGAAACATAAGCAAATGACTTAATGGCCCGGATCTAGCTCTAGTTAGCTGAACAGTCATCGTTGGGACTAAGCCAGTGGTTCCCAACCTTGGGTGATCCAGATGTTCTTGGACTAAAACTCCCAGAAGCCTTCACCACTCGCTGTGCTGGCCAGGATTTCGCAGAATTGTAGTCCAAGAACATCTGGGGACCCAAGGTTGGGAACCACTGAACTAAGCCCTTGGATTTGGGTCCAATACTGCAGGAACATCTCTCTTTTCCAATTCCACTATTTGGGGAACTCTTGGATTTCAGCTGAGAGGTATTATCTTCATCTCTAAATATATTCTCCGTAGAGAAGTAAATGTGTCGTCCCCCTAATATATCCAAGTGTTCTCTAGCCAATATTCAGATTTTGACCTGGTGTAGGTTTCTCCAGATTTTCCATCTCTCCAAAAATCATTAATGCCTTGAAAATTGATTGGGATAAATTATGTGCACATTTAACTAATTTACAAAATAACATTAAAGAGAGAATTAAAACACATACAACACCCCGTACATGCACATAACCACACATAACATTGTTTTTTAAAAATAATATAATCACAATGCAACTCCAAAACAGCCAGTTCTACCCCATTCATTAAGTTACTGGCTTTGCAGAACAACAGATCTTTTTCAATGGGAAACAACTAAAGTAGTGCGAACTTTTGCACCCCACACCATTGACATACCTCCTAAGAATATGATCAAGTGAGTAAAATACCTTGAAGTGCTGGACGATTAAATGCAAAATATGAACCAGCTGAGGAACTGTATGACCCTCTTCGACTATGATCTTCCTTGTCCAGTGGGTCAACATCTGGTGCCCGTCTTCCATTCGAGCAGGCACGGCTGGCGTGAGGATCGCCATCGCTTGCCTGACGATGGCCCGGGCTTCCATGGCGTGAGCCTTCAAGAGACTATGAAACACCTGGAAAGGAGGAAGACACAGACGGAACAAAAACGTAACGCAGGAAAGTCAAGAGAGGTTTTGAGAATGGATCCGTGACGCTTGGACAGGTCAACGGTCAAAACGCAACCATCATTGTCCATCACAAGAGAAGGTGGTCATCCAGGTATATTTTCACACCTAAGGCCTTCTCAGAGGTCCTTCCATCTCCAGTTCCCCAAACCTCCTCCAAATTCACAACCATCAATCAGCCTTTTAAAAACAAGCTTGCTCGGTAAGTTCGGGGAGCCCAAACTCCCTATCCAGCCATGGCAGAGCAGACATCATTTGCACAGCATCTTTAGCCCCCGTTGCTCCACCGAAAAAAAGGGTGCACAGACTCTTTCTCATCTTCCCACATCCCTAAAAATTCCTCCTTTTCATTTTTGTATTTAAATATTGTCTGCCCCACGCTGCCTCTTGGGACTGCCGCCGAGCTGAGCCGGCATTTCCCATTTGGGTCTATCTACTCACACCCTGGAACGCTTATTTGAACGGAAGCCAAAAACAAAATTACTTTCTCCCAAGCAAGAAGATAAAGGACACGCTAGCTGAAATCCTGTTGCTTAGCACAGCTAGGCGGCAAAGGGAGCAACCCCGCTGAATGGGTGGAGATTTGGGGAGTCAATTCCTCTTCGAAGTGCCACTGATTCAACAGACTTACTCTAGTTGCAACTTACTATGTTAAACAACAAGATTTCAGCCACCACGGTCTCCTTACGTTCACTCTGCTGTTGCTTTTACTGGATGAACTTTCCACTGTGGGTGAACCACGCACAGGAGGGCATGAAAGACGCAGCCACGCACGCATGTAAATAACCGTCTTCCCCGAAAATAAGACCTAATCTGAAAATAAACCCTAGTAGGATTTCTCAGGATGCTCATAATATAAGCCCTACCCAAAAAATAAGCCCTAGTTAAGTGACATCCCGTCCTCTACCCTTGTGCAGCAACCAGAAGATGACACAGCTGTGTTTGAATAAATGTACATGAAAAAATAAAAATAAAACACCCTCTGAAAATAAGCTCTAATGCTTTCTTTGGAGCGAAGATTAATATAAGACCCTGTCTTATTTTCGGGGAAACACAGTAGTACAGTATGGACCATTTTATCCACAGGGACTTTGTTCCAAGCTGCCCCGCAGATGTCGGAAACAGCGGATAAAGGAAGCAGTTACTTCCAGTTCCTCTGGTGTCCGTGCAGGGTTGAGAGAGGAGATTTTAGCCAAGTGTTGCAAACTGGGTTTCCTGCCCTCCTGTTCGCAAGGGAGCCTTTCCTGAAGCAAGCAACTACTATCTCCCTCCCTGCCCCACAAATGAGGCTTTTCCATGTCACCGGAAGCTGCTTGTCACAGCACAAATGTGTTTCTGTAAAGCCACCTTTATATAGCCTAGTCTCTGATTCCATCTAGTGGTCAGTCTTGATAATACACCTTAAGAATGTGTCTGGGGGGATGCTTTTTTATTATTACCTGTAAGACGATCTTCTTGTGAATGGCAAATTTAGCAATGATGTGGGCGAGGAGCAGGTGCCCGCTATACTTGCAGGCCGGGTCGACGCATGCCTTGGACAGCAGGCAAGGCCACGCAAAGGTCATGAGGCGCCGCAGTTTGCTGTTCCGGTTCTTGTTGTTGTCATGGATGTGGTGTGGCGCGTGCTCCACCAGGAGGGTGGCAAACTGCAAGAGGTAGATCCGGAGCGAATCCAGCATGTCCGGCTGCTTCTCTGGATCCAGGACCTGACCCCACAAAGGAGAAAAGGAGATGGGGCTTCAGAGGCGCGGCGCCCAAAAGGCAGTACAGTGGTGTCCCGCATAGCGACGATAATCCATTCCAAAAAAATCGTCGCTATCCGGATTCGTCGCTATGCAGGGCAAAAAAACCCATAGGAATGCATTAAAACATGTTTAATGTGTTCCTAGGGGGGGAAAACTCACCGCTATGCGGAAATCCTCCATACGGCCGCGATTTTCGCCACCTGGTATGCGAGGAAACCGTGCGAAAACGCTGTGGGCAGCCATTTTGTTTACCCGGCAACCATTTTGGAACCACCAATCAGCTGTTTTAAAAACATCGCAATGCGAAAATCGGTAAGCGAAACGCTTACCGATCGTCGCAATGCGATGTTTTGACATTTAAAACATCACAATGGGATCGCTTTTGCGATCGCAAAATCCACATCGCTATGCGGATTTGTCATTAAACGGGGCGCTCGTTAAGCAAGGCACAACTGT
The DNA here is from genome assembly GCF_051106095.1 of Pogona vitticeps. Taxonomy (NCBI): domain Eukaryota; kingdom Metazoa; phylum Chordata; class Lepidosauria; order Squamata; family Agamidae; genus Pogona; species Pogona vitticeps. The sequence goes on from NC_135795.1 coordinate 10,546,292, forward strand.
ATCTCTCTCTTCCAAGCAAAGGCTAGAAGCAGCTGGAGACGGAACCGACCCCCGAAGGGCACGTAACCTGCCTTGCTTTCTGGGCTGGGCTGTTTCGGCTACACACCGGAGTTCTTCCATAAGGCAGCAAAGGGCTCCCAGGTACTGGGATGATTCTGCTCACCCAGGCGAGCCACTCAGATGCACACAGCAGAAGTACCGCAAGGTGTGGAATGTGTGTGGCCTTTCTTATGGTTAGACTACAATTCCCATCATCCCTAGCCGGTCATAGTGAAAGGTGAAGGACAGGAGGGCCTACGACCCAGCAACGTTATCTTGCCCACAGAGTTCAGGCTGGGGGTTTTTATTTCCCTGGGGAACAGGAATCATGACAAACTCTGAGAAGTCTGACAGCCTAGATCTCAACTCTTGGCACAAAACAAACCCTGGACAGCTGCCTATCTTTCAGCCCTTCTCCACCCATGGGCAAGTTAGGCTTAGGCTCTTGCACTGGAACCAAGGGAGCAGAAAAAGAAGAATTTCGAATATTAATATGCCAGAAATGGCTTTCCTCTAATGAGTTCAAAGAGATAAACGTGATTTTATGGCTCCCCAGTCTGCCTCAACCACCACCTGATACAACTAGCCCAAGGTCGCCTCGTGAGCTTCATGATTCCCCCAAGACTGGGGTCAACGATATATCCTCTACACCACCTTAACGTGAAAACATTACACACTTTGGACAAGTCACATCCAATACGTGTTCCTCTGCTTTTTAGGCTGAACTACCCAAACTATCTCTGGAGGCCAAAACATTGAACACTAAGGCTGTTCTACTTTGGGCGCATCACGAGAAGGCAAGATTCTCTGGAAAAGACAATAATGGTGGGAAAACTTGAAGGCAGCAGGAAAGTAGGAAGGCTATGGATAGACTTCCTAAAGGAAGCCATAAGTTTGGATCTACAAGAGCTGAACAGGGCCAGTTGAGGACATTTTGAAGATCATTCATTCATAGGATCGCCGGAAGTTGGAGTTGACCTGACGGCACGTAACAACAAACCTTGGTTATGAACACACTGGTGATGCTTTCGGGGTTATCCCCTTCTGGGTTAGGGGGGCCCAAGAGTTGCTCCCCTTCCCCCTTTTCAAAGCTGTGCAAGAAAGCCGGATTCAGGATGTGTTGCAGAACCTGCAGATCAGAAACGAGGGGAGAAAAATCAGAAACAATAAGAAACATCCATGTACTCCTTCAAAGCACGAGTCACCTGCTATTCTAGCAGAGCTACAAGCACTGAACATAACAGGATCCTGCGGATCCATCGAGAAATTAAGCTTTCTCTGTCAAGATGAGCCCCATTCAAAACAAAGTTTGATGAATTGCCGGCTTCACCACTTCTTGCTCTTCTCTGGGCCTGGCATTTTCGCCAAAGTGGCCTCGCTAATTATCAGTGACATTTAAAGCAAGCAACTTTGGAGGCCTAGGGAAACAAAAAGTTAAATAAATACCAAACTGGTTTCAATTCATTTGCTTACCTTGGCTTTCAGTTCGTCTCCAAAGTTAGGATCCGCAAAGTCAACAAAACGGAAGAAAAGAGCCCGTTTTTGGGGAATGGTGTAATTTTGGGGGATTTCTTCCTCCATGTATTCTTTCAAAAAAGTCATATTGCACAGGAAACGCCCCGTAAAGGCTCGGAGGAGCTGGAAGAGCAACTCAATGTCACCGTAATTTCTCCTGAGGGGGGGGGAATAAAGGGCAAAAAGTTAAGAATCAGCCAGCTAAAACAAAACAGATTTACAAAATACAGTGGTGCCTCGCTTAACGAGCGCCCCATTTAACAATGAATCCACATAGCAATGAGGTTTTTGCGATCGCAAAAGTGATCGCACTGCGATGTTCTAGATAGGCAAACATCGCTTTGCGATGATCGGTAAGCGTTTCGCTTACCAATTATCATATAACGATGTTTTAAAAACAGCTGATCGGCGGTTCCAAAATGGCCGCCGGGGAAAAATGGCCACCCACAGCATTTTCGCGCCCTTTCCTTGCTTACCGGGCAGCGAAAATGGCGGCCGGATGGATGATTTTCGCATAACGGTGAGTTTTAAGCCCATAGGAACGCATTCAAGGGGTTTCAATGCGTTCCTATGGGCTTTTTTGTTTCGGATAGCGACGATTCCAGATAGTGACGATTTATCCGGAACGGATTATCATTGCTATGCAGGGCACTACTGTACTGGCTATACTCCAAGAGGGGCAAAACCAGTTACACCCCAAGGGCCAAGCACCAGAGACATTCTTGGGAGTCGCATTCAAGCAGGAGGCAAACCCCAAAAACACTGCATCATTTTTTACCTTAGGCCTCATTTTAAAAGTCAGCGAACCTCAAGAAAGGCATTTTAAACTACTGAAAGAGGGGGAAGACACACATAAGCTGGGAAGCCACCCAAAGATGGTGTTTTGAGGAACGGGTGTCTGGGGAAGACCAAAGGGCCACACTGGGACCACAAAGGGGGCCAGGTTCAACTCTTGGGATTAAGGATTCTCATTCCTGTACAGTAGGACCCCTGTATCCATCAGTATCCACAGTTTCACTTATTCACCATCTGCAAATATTAATAGAAAAAAATCCAGAAAACCCTATTTTCACATGTATTACCAGAACAAGCCACTGGATGGAGCCAGAGGCCATGCTATGAATACAGGTACTTGTTAATGAGGAGTACACAGCATGTTCCCTAGTGCCATCTTGTGGCCAGTTCTGGCAATGCATATGAAAATATGGTAGTAGGTCTTTCCGGCTGTCTGGCCATGTTCTTGAGGTTTTCTTCCTAACGTTTTGCCAGTCTCTGTGGCCGGCATCTTCAGAGGACAGGAGTCAGAACTCTGTCTGTCGTCTGGTCTGAGTTCTGACTCCTGTCCTCTGAAGATGCCGGCCACAGAGACTGGCGAAACGCTAGGAAGAAAAACCTCAAGAACACGGCCAGACAGCCCAAAAAACCTACAACAACCACCGATGCAAAAAGCACGATTTCTCTCTACATTTTGGTTGGGGCTCTAGGTTACTTTTCATCCTACGTCTCGCTTCTCTGCATGCTTAATTCAGAATCTTGTTACCGTGACCTCCAACGGCAATGTTTGCTACCGGGAGAGCACTGCGTTCATGGATCTACGTACTTGCAATAATTCAGTAAGCAATATGCCAGGAGTTTGGGCTCCTTCCAATTTGTTGCCGCCATGTTCTCTTTCCGGTGCCTTTCCTGAAAAGCTTCGCTGACCCACACTCGCCTGAGTTGGCTGACTAAGGAATGCTGGTTGGCCAGCCAGCATTCATCGTTCTTCACAATGATGCTTATGATCTGTTGGAACGAACACAAAATCATTTGTACGGATGTTCAGTTCTTCAATAGGCTTAAGCGGGTGCATCATTAGGGCCACTTAATGTTCCCTTTCCAGTAATTCCGGGAAGGGGGTGGACAGGTGGGAAGCATTAAGAACCTCCCATCTTTTGAAACCATAAGCGAAGCTGGCCTGTAAAGAAGGGGTGGAAAGAACCAGCAATACCAAGCAAGTACCGAACAATACGTTTCCGAAAGGTCAGATACAAGGAACCAAGGACATGTATTTTTATGTTAATTAAATGTTATTTTTTAAAAAACCCAGAAATTTAGGGACAGCACATTAAAATATTAAATATTACCATTTAATATTAATAAACACAGGATTATTATTAACATTATTCCTTTCTGTCCAATAAAGGCTCCCAAAGCGATGTAGAAAAACAAAAGCAACTCTTTAAAACAGATATAAAATACATCTTTAAAACCAATTTCTGAAAGGCATTTAAAAACAACTTTTCTTTATTAAAGGCTTAAAACTCCGAATTTGGTGCATCTTTTGGCTAAAGGAGTTGTTCCATACACTCGACGCACCTGACTTCTCTCTGTCCAACTCGACTGATGACCACCTTTATTGCATTCTGTATACAGTGGTGCCTCGCTTAACGGGCGCTCCGTTTAGCGACGAAACCGCATAGTGACGAAGATTTTGTGATTACTTTTGCGATCGCTTTGCGATGTTTCCAATGGGTTTTTTCACTTTGCGATGATCGGTCCCCTGTTTTGCTTGCCGATCATCGCAAAGAGATGATTTTTAACAGCTGATTGGCGGTTCCAAAATGGCCGCCGGGTAAACAAAATGGCCGCCCGCTGTGTTGCCTCACTTTAGAGGCACCGAAAATGGCTGCCGCAATGGAGGATTTTCGCTTAAGGTTAGTTTTTAAGCCCACAGGAACGCATTGAAGGGGTTTCAATGCATTTCTATGGGCTTTTTAAAATCGCATAGCGACAAAATCGCATCGCAGCGTTTTTGCTGCACGGATTAACGTCGCTATGCGAGGCACCACTGTATAAGGTCTACCATCAGTTTAAAACGATTCTAAGAACTGATCTGAAAGCCGCTTTTTAAAGACCAAAGGCCCTACAGAGCCGTGGAGTCTTGGCTTATCTGCTGGAAACTCAACAAGGATGGAGTTGCCCCTTCTAATACACTAAAGAGATATTCTCAAACCAAAACAGGGGTGGTTTTGGGGGGCTCAAGAAGGCAGCAAAAAACGAGTTGAAGGAAAATGGTACCTTGATCGCCTGAAACTGGAGATCCAAGCGCATCGTGCTGGTGCTGGGGGAGCCCGGACGGACGGCTGCTTGGGTACCGCCAGGTAACAACAGGGTGATGAAGCGGTTCGGGTTGGCCGCCAGAACGTCACGCAAGGGTTTCGCATCTTTATGCTTCAAAAAACTCTGATGTAAAAGGAATTGAAAAAAAGGCAAATTCTGATGAGGGCATGGGACTCAGCCATAGTTCAATTACAGCCGGACACACGCTAGCACTTCTGCGCTTAAAATCGGGTGCACCGATTCAATGCTCAAATTTAATCATCGTCATCATCATCTTGGAACTGAAGAGCTGGAAGAGACCCTATGGATCATTGGGGCCAGCCCCCTGTCAAGCAGGCACAGTGGGGAAATCGAACTCCCAAACTCTGGCTCCACAGCCAGAGATCTAAACCACTGAGATAGCCAACAGTACTGGATGTTATAATAGTGGCGGAAACAATAAAAATGGCAAACTGTTTCAATGGTGCACATTCTAGTGCCTATGAAACATTGATTCTTTTTTAATCATAATTCTCTCTTAGTCAGTATGGCCCTCAACCACATTGCCTGGAGAATTTGGGGAACCACTGTTCAAAAAAGTAACTTTTCCAATACGTAAGGCCTGCCCCGAACCCACAGTTCCTTCTCTGTACAGCTTCTCACTCTTGCCAGACCCAAGATGTTGTCAAGGCTGACACAAGCACCCATTTGATTGTGTCATTTAACAACCACCAAAGATTCAAATGTTGTGGTGTGCATTACCCAGTATAATCCCCATAATGACCTTGTAAGGTGGAGGGGAGCCCAGCACAGAACTCAGAAGCACAGAAACCCTTAGACAGCACAACCAGCAAGTAAAGCCCTCTGGGAACAAGAACGGGGGAAAAGTTACATTTCCAAACCCTTAAGCAAGACTATCGCCCATCCTACAGAGGGTGGAAACAAGGATAGAAGCAGCTCTCCTGCATTCATCAAGCAAGTTCATAGCAGAGAAGAGACTCAATCCAGAAGCTTACTGACTGATTAGTTTTACCATCTTCAGCCTAATTTCCCCAAATTGCTGTCCTGCAGAGGGACAACACCCACATCTCTCTAGTCAACATCACTGAAGAGGTTGGGATTTCTACTCCAAAGGAACTGGCAGGCATGTGTCTGAGAGAGGCTATGATACCCGCTTGGGACACATCCTGAGAAGATAGGATTCTCTGGAAAAGACCATAATGCTAGGAAAAGTGGAAGGCAGCAGGAAAAGAGGAAGGCCAGGCTTGAGTCTACAAAAAGCTGGACAGGGCTGTTGAAGACAAAATATTTTGGAGATTTATTTATTTTTATTTTATTTATTTTATTTATACCCCGCCTATCTGGTTGGTGAGGACCATGAGATGGCTCATTCGCAGGGTCGTCAGGGGTCAGAAGCAACTTCATGGCACATAATAACACAATGCCAGAAAACCAGTGTAGCCTGGTTTGAGTCGGGACAGACAGATCAAAAAGTCCCTGGTTTGCATCTTCTCGAACACCATGAGAAAAAAAGCAAACTAAACCGCATATTTGAAGTGAAATCCTTGCTAAGCAGTAAGCATAGTTAGGTAAAGGTAAAGGTTGCCCTTGACATTTAGTCCAGTCGTGTCCGACTCTAGGGCGCGGTGCTCATCCCCTTCTCCAAGCCACAGAGCCAGCGTTTTGTCCATAGACAGTTTCCATGGTCACGTGGCCAGCGTGACTAGACACGGAACGCTGTGACCTTCCCACCGAGGTGGTCCCTATTTATCTACTCGCATATTTAAATGCTTTCGAACTGCTAGGTTGGCGGGAGCCTAGTTAGGCAGAGTCAAAGTAATCCTTAATCATTAACGTTGCAAGAAGGCCGGATGGCAGAGGGGAGTTTGTGCTCTGGAAAAACGGGAGTGTATCCCTCAGTGGCTCTCACACTAAACACCTTGATCAAGCTTAAGGGGTCTAAACAGCTGCGTCTCTGCCTCTCCGCCAGCCTGCCGACGGCCTTGATCTCCCTATATAAATGGAATACCAGTTACCATGAACATTCTGCTCCACTGTGGATCATTTAAAGTAGCTTCCATCATAAAGAGCTCCACGGTCTGGGATGGATGGCGCGTCAGAAACTTGATTAACGGCTCTCGGAATGGGCTGCCAGCCTGCGAAAATAAATCACCAGGACGAAAATAAGCTTCATTTAGCATGTGGGCAAAACTCGGGAGTCGCTTGGGGTTGTATTCCTGGGACAAACACTCCTACCGATTAGAAATGCAGGGCTCGGGGCTTCTCCTTCGGCACGGCTGAGTCGACATCATTTTCAAGGAAGAAGGGTTTGAAATTCTGTACATCTCAGGTTCCTGTCTTTCTTTCAAGGCTCGGGATTAGAGATGGACACAAATTGCTGCTTTGGCTGTTCGTGCCAGTCCATTTAGTGGCTGAACAGGTAGGTGTTCGGCGCTCCCCAGGCCTGCCTCCTCCGTTGGGTGCCCACTCAGGGGCAGCATCCCGGCTTCCCTGCCCTACCTCCTCTGGGTGTTGCCTCTGAGTGGGCGCCTGCCAGAGGAGGCAGGCCTGAGAAGCGCCGAATGGCTGTTTGGCGGACAAATGAACTGGCACAAATCGGCAGTTCGTGCCCATCTCTAATCAGGATGTAGATAGTTTATGGGGTGCCCACTCAGAGGCAGCGTCCCTGCTTCCCCGCTGTACCTCCTCCAGGTGTTGCCTCTGAGTGGGCGCCTGCCAGAGGAGGCAGGCCTGGGAAGCGCCGAATGTCTGTTCAGCGGACAAACTGGCACAAATCGGCACTTTGTGCCCATCTCTAATCAGGATGTCGACAGTTTATGTTATTTGCTTCTTAATTTCCTACATGTACCTTACGCCATTCAACATCATCATCCTCTAGAAGAGAGCAGACAGGGGCAAAACAAGCTGACAATTCAAGTGTCATCAAAACAAAAACTTGAGCAATAATTTGGGGGTGTGTGTGTCGATTTGCTTCGTTTTTGCCTTCCAGCAGGGGGGAAAAAAGCACAGAAGCCAGAAAATAAAAAAATATGCATGAAGCAGCTTTCTCCCATCTGGATCCCACCAGGTCCTGGACTAAAGATCCCATCCTCCACAGCCAGCATAGCCAGTGGGAGTTGTAATCCAAGTATTCTATTGAAGGGAATCAAACAGCCCTCACATGTGTTTTTGAGATCATTTTCAAACAAGAGCAGGAAAGTTCTGAGGACCCTTCCCCACGGCCCAGTATGCTACAACTGGTATAGCTAAGGAGTTGGAACTCCCAATGGTTTGGGGTTCAAATTTCCACCGTGGTTCCCAAAATGGGATTGCTGAGATCCCCCAAAGGTGTGATCTGCTTTGGGGATTATGTGCCTTGGGCACCTCGGCAGCCTTCGGACAAGCGGTCTGGTTTCTGCAGCGCTGCCAGAAAGAAGAAACGGCAAACCATTTCCAAGTACTTTATGCCTAGAAAATCCTGGGAAGGATGTCAAATCAATGGAACGTAATTATTCATTAGAGCTTGCCGTAAGCTGCAACATGCCCCCGAAATTGAAACGTCCACTTCCAGTTGCTTAAAAAACAAATCATTTATTGATGAACAAGAGGGGCCAGGGAGGTGAACTTTGTTGGGGGGGGGGGTGGAGAAAGAAAGGCAAGCTTCCCAGAGATTCTGTGAATACAGAATCTGTCTTACTGGGGAAAAAAATTGTTGGTGGTTTTTTTTCCCCAGAAATGAGCGGATTGAGGGACCTCAATGCCAGCCCATACTTCAAAAGCCTGAGAAGATTAACAAAGAAGATTTTTGGTCAGACTGCATGAGACACCAGCTTCCTAACTAGAAGCTTGAGCCTTAAGGGATGTTTCTGATTTTTTTTTCATAGCCCAAAATTCCTACAAATCCCCCAAGCTGCCAATCCGCTCACTTCTAATTGATGATCGATCAGTGGGAAATAAATGAGCTTTGTGTGCAGGCTAAAAGCACAAACAGGGCAGTTTTGAGAGAAAACGTCACTAGACAAATGCCATTTTATCACCTTCTAATTGCAAAAGGGGAATCCCAGTGTGGCATAGTTGATAGATAGATGGAGTCAGACTCTGGAGAACAGAGTTCAAATCCCACTTGGCCATGGAAACCAACTGGGGATGTGGAATTGGTAAAACCACTCCTTAAACGTCTCATTTATAGAATCATAGAATAATTGAGCTGTAAGGGGCCTATAAGGCCATCAAGTCCAACCCTCTGCTCAATGCAGGAATCTAACTCAAAGTACAGTGGTGCCTCGCTTAACGACGATAATCCATTCCGGGAAAATCACCGTTAAGCGAAAACATCGTAAAAAGAAATTAAAAACCCCATTGAAACGCACTGAAACCCGTTCAATGCGTTCCAATGGGGTAAAAACTCACCGTCCAGTGAAGATCCTCCATACGGCGGCCATTTTCGCTGCCTGTATAGCGAGGAATCCGTCCCTAAGCACAGTGGGGAGCCATTTTAAGCACCCGGCGGCCATTCTGAAAACCCAACGATCAGCTGTTTTTGATCCTCGTAAAGCGAAAATCGGTTCCCGAAGCAGGGAACCAATCGTCGCTAAGCGAAATTCCCCCATTTAGACCATCGTCATAAAGTGGATTCGTCATAATGCGGGGCAATTTAAGTGAGGCACCACTGTACTTCTGACAGATTACACCTCCCAGGTTGATTTGTTCTACTGTCGTACCGCTCTAACAGTTCAGAAGTTTCTTCCTGATAAATTCAGCCTAAATCTGGCTTCCTGTAGCTAGAGCCCATTATTACGTCTCCTGCACTCCGGGACGATCAAGAACAGATTCTGCCTTTGAAAGCCCAATTAGGGTCGCTATAAATCCATTCTGACTTGACAGCACAGAACACACATAATTGCAAAGCTCGTTCTTAGGGCCCTTTACCTGGCATTGAAACAATTATGAAGGTGATAAGTTTTTCCAAAGGGGCATTCCACAACTATGGTACCACTGCTAAGAAGACCTATTTCTTGGTCATCCCCCCTTCCCTTAGGAGGGGACCCACAGCTAGACTACTGAAGCTGATCCCAAGGGACAGTACATGTGGCTGCCTCTTCCAAAGGCAGATTCCCTAAATCTACATTAAAATCTTTTGTCAGCTCATTAGACTCCATGAGACCTATCCCCAAACTTATTTTTGAAACAGAAGACAATACGAGCCATCAAACAGAACTGCCCAAGGGATTCAGAGCCATGCCAAATACGATTAAGGCAAATATTACAAAGGGAAGAATGGAAGCAATTAAGGAAATTAAATGTTCCCTTATTACCTCTATCAACATAGCCCGTTCTGTTTTCATGACAACTTCCAGCAAGGGTTTAACGAGCGTCTGAGGCGCGGCCGGGATCAGATGAAACAGGTTTATAATTGCTGAGCAAATCTTCATTTCCTACAGGTAAAACGGAAACATTAGCAAATATCTTTTTTTTTTTTAAGTCAGTGTTCAAACACGACACATTCTAGCTGGAGCCATCTCCCCTCTTCTGGATGGGGGCACAGCTGTCAAACCATGGTAAGGCATTAAACCACAGCTACTTACCCCTGGGCTCTTTTGCTGCATTTTTAAAGTTTTCCTTTTAAAAAAAAAAAGAGGGAATGGCCATCGAGGTACCCAGGAAGTCTAATCCTTGAGGCCACCAAAAGGTGCGTGACTCACAAAGTCGGAACCGGTTGTCAAAAACTTGACTTGTGCAAAAGCGATACAGGAATACATCTGTTCAGCCTTACGGGGGCCAGCATTACGTTTCACCTGTCCCTAGGGACTAGCTACTTCAAAATACATTCCTGCCCCTCTTCACAGTTCCCCTAGAGCAGTGATTCCCAACCTGGGGTAGGACCCCAGGGGTACAAACCAGGACATTTAGGGGTATGCAAAAATATTTATTTATTTATTTAGATTTACACCCCGCCCATCTAGATCAAAGGTCTACTCTGGGCAGCTTATAACCCTGATTATTGACCAGAAAAGTCACATACATTACAGTGGTGCCTCGCTTAACGGGCGCTCCATTTAGCGACGAAACCGCATAGTGACAAAGATTTTGCGACCACTTTTGCGATCGCTTTGCGATGTTTCCAAAGGGGTTTTTCTCTTTGCGATGATCGGTACCCTGTTTCGCTTACTGATCATAGCAAAGGGATGATTTTTAACAGCTGATTGGTGGTTCCAAAATGGCTGCCGGGTAAACAAAATGGCCGCCCGCTGTGCTTTTGCACGGATTCCTCGCTTAAGAGGCAGCGAAAATGGCCGCCGTATGATCTTCGCTTTAAGGTCAGTTTTTAGCCCATAGGAACGCATTAAACAGGTTTTAATGCGTTTCTATGAGCTTTTTAAAAACGCATAGCGACGAAATTGCTTAGCAGCGATTTTTGCTGCACGGATTAACGTCGCTATGCAAGGCACCACTGTATTTATATCAGTGAGGAAACCCCTTGAAAGTTTCTTCCTTCTCTCCCCGCCCACCCTGTGCGTGCCCAGCCAATTGGCTTCTGCTTCAGGACGGCATCTGCTCCTGGTTCCGCCATTAACATGGAAACTTTTGCCTCCTGCTCCTATCCTCTCAACAGCTCTCCGTCTGGGACAAAACTCCTTCCGGATTTTAACCCCTTCACTGGTGTGTTCATGCACGCTGCTGGAAGCAACGAGGAAGCCGCCTGAAGATGAGGGGGCGGAGCGTTTCCCCCTTAGCCCCGCCCTACTAATAGGAACGGTACAATTTATGGAAATGGGCTGCCAAGGGGTACAGAAAAAAGGTTGGGAACCACTGCCGTAGAGAGAGTATGGCTGTTTCTATGTTAATCACACAGACAGTTTCCTGGAAGGAAGTCAAATACCATAAAAAGAAGGGAAAGGATGTGTGCATGCATGAACCCTGCAGAGTAGTTTCCATACGGTAGTTGCATTTCCGGAAGCAAACTCTTTATGGGAACGTTTTCCAACTGCCCTCGAAAATTAGTTTTACGGAAGAGACCTATCACCTCTAACGTTGCTTTTTAAGCCTGTTCCTTTTGGCATGAGCTCCTCAAAGCATTTCACTTCAAAACATCGAGAGGCGACAGCGCCGCACCCCAAATTTCCCAACAAAACAGAAAACAAAAAAGAACATGCTGTAAAAGTCCTTCCACGGGTCACAGTAAAAGGTTACTCATACCACTCCGCCACAGACAAAAAGAATAAGGGGGAAGAAGAAAAAACAACAACATAGGACAAGTCACAGCACTGCACTCAAAGGCACAATGCAGTTTGCCCGGGACGGAACAAATACAACTCGGAACAAACCATAGCAAAAAAAAAAAAAAAAAAAAAAAAAAAAAACACCAGGAAAGACAGAAAGGAAAAAAAGAAAGAAAGAAAGAAAGAACAACTTCTTGGGTGCCTCCACTGGAAAGAAATTCTCACCTCTACCCCTTCCATGGCAGGCTGAACCGAAAGAAAAGCAAAACGAAAAATCACAGCGTGAACAAGAATAACAAACAAAAAAGAAGACACAAATGCAAAGTATGTGTGTGTCTGTGTCTGTGTGTACACACACACATGCCGTGCTTCAGGTTTGCAGTCCGAAACTGGCTTCTAGTAGGTTTGGTTTCTCACCTCAAACTGATAGAACGGAGACAAGGAACGTCTCCCGCACTCGAAAATGCTCTCCTAAGGAATGGGGAGGAAAAACATCTCTTTTTTTGTTTCCTTGCTATTTGTATACACACTGAACATATACAAGTTCCCATATAAAAGGAGGAGGAGGAAGAGGAGGAGGAGGAGAGAGACAACCTGTACACAACAAAGGGGCAAAAGAATACTAGGATTCATTAAGACAATGAAAGCAGATTTCGGTATTATCTTAGGAGACAGATAAGAGGCCATGGAAATGGGGACAACAACAGAAAATCCTTTTGAAGGCTTGACGGAGGAAGAACTGAACCAATCAAGCCGACGATCACCAGATCCACCCATCTCCCGGTGAAAGGTTTCAGGAACATCACTATAAACCTTCTGAGCTAAAACAGAATGCTGACATTTGAAGAGGGAGCGATATTACCAGTGAGGAGACAACAGGCACAATACAGTGGTGCCCCGCATAGTGACGATAATCCATTCTGCAAAAATCGTCACTATACGGATTCGTTGCTATGCGGAACAAAAAAGCCAATAGGAATGCATTAAAACACGTTTAATGTGTGCATTCCTATGGGCAAAAAATTCACCGTTATGCAAAGATCCTCCATACGGCCGCCATTTTCGCTGCCCGGTAAGCGAGGAATGGGCATGAAAACACAGCGGGCGGCCATTTTTTTAACCCGGTGGCCATTTTGGAACCGCCAGTCAGCTGTTCTAAAAACATCGCTATGTGAACATCGGTAAGCGAAACAGCTTACCAATCATCGCAAATTGATGTTTTACCATTTAAAACATCGCAATGCGATCACAAAAACGATCGCAAAAAAATAATCGCTATACGGATTCGTCGTTAAACGAAGCACTCGTTATGCGGGGCACCACTGTATGTGTTTTTTACCACCAGCTGGATAAAAATCAGACCAAGTCATTAGATGCACATGAATGGCTAGAGCAGTGGTTCTTAACCTTTGTTACTCAGGTGTTTTTGAACTGCAACTCCCAGAAACCCCAGCCAGCAGAGCTAATAGTGAAGGCTTCTGGGAGTTGCAGTCCAAAACATCTCAAAGGTTAAGAACCAGTGGGCTAGAGCAGTGGTCTCCAAACTTGGGCCTCTAGATGTTCTTGGACTTCAACTCCCAGAAATCCTGGCCAGCAGAGGTGGTGGTGAAGGCTTCTGGGAGTTGTAGTCCAAGAACATCTGGAGGCCCAAGGTTGGGGACCACTGGGCTAGAGGATGGAAGTGTAGTCTTCTTTAAAAACAAAATATGGACTGGTTTATCAATCTGCCCAAAGAGAAGGGACGCTTTAACAAAATATGTGAAAGATTTATATGATGTCATTGATACATTGCGATGACCTATGGTTTTAAGCAATCAACCAATAAGTTAAAGTATCAGCCACAAAATATGTGTTAGGCCAAAAGAGTTTAGAGTGCATTGCTCCAGGCCTTTCAAGTTCCAGAGTTCAGAAAATTCATTTTGGGGATGACGGAAGGAGTGGCTATGCTGGCTACAGAATTCTGGGAATTTTCATCCAAAAAAAAGTAACTTTTCCAACCCTGCGCCATGAAGTACATTGGGAAACTGTGGTCAATTGGTATTTTTCAGCTGGATTTCTCTCACAGGGTTGCAGAGGCGATAGCTGGAGGGGTTAAACGTCAGGTACAGCACTTTTACTTTAATGAGAAAAAAGGCAGGAGATGGAGTAGAGCAATTTTGCTGTCGAACATTTTTGGATTAACGGAAGGCGTTTCTCTGGATGGACCTCACGTGATGTTTGCCTACTGGTGTCCTGTGAGCATCTCCTTAGTAACGCTTTATGCATCAGCCTCAGTTTTTAAGCCACAAAGCACAGCTTAATTAGGATGTGGAATGCAAGCTTTTGCAGGCCTGCAGATATAAAAGCAAAGAAACGTGTTTTCTCCCAACGGGTAGGGAAGACGACTAATGAGTCCTAGTATGCAAAAGAGTGCAGTGGGGAAGGAGTGCTAAAAGTGAAACTCAGGCCACCCAACAATCGAGTTCTGTTGCTTCCACTTGAACTGCTAATCTCTCCATATTCTTCCAGTCTTCGTCCTCCCCATGTATCCGAAAAACCTCTTCTGGAGATCTTGGAACCCCCCGGGAGCAGTTTTGGGGGCCACGCATGGTTGCAGTGGGAAGAAAAGGAAATCCCAATTCTGCTGGCACAGGATACCAAAGATCACCAGTGAATATCGGCCTTAACATGTTCATGCGGGCAGGCGACATGTCCCCTTGCTCTAGAACAGGACGGTCTTCCTTGGAATGTTAAGGGTTACAAAGGACTCCTAGGGGATATCCCGACTCAAAGCTGCACTGTGCATTACCTTGGAAGGGAAGAAAACCACACCTCCCCAAGGGCAAAGGAAGGTCATCCCGTTGGCTTTGGAGGCTGGTGACTCCAATTCCGCAGGGGCGGTGAATCTGCTCCAGGTTTTAGTCTGAGCTTCAAAGGATCTGAAACACGTCCAATGCTTCAGATAGTTCTTCTCATGTTCAGGTTAAAACCTGGGGCAGATTCAACAGCCCAACAAAATCAGAAGTTGCCAGTCTCTAATACATGAGAACCTATTCTACATACAAAGGAAGAGGAAGATCAGAAGACAGCAGGGAGACATAAATAAGAGTCACCTCATCTGAAAAAGGCGGATGTTGGCCATGGCTGCTACTCAACTCTCCTGCAACTGTGATCCAAGAACTTTCCTAGCTTTAATCCAAAGTGTTACTGTTAACCCTGACAAATGCAGTAGTTTTCAATAGCTATTCTGGCCAAATGAGAAATTTGCTTTGGCTCCTGGCCCCTTTAAGACAAAATATACCGTATTTTTCGCTCCATAAGACGCACCAATTTTTTAGGAGAAGAAAAAGGAAAATATAATGTTTTCTTCGCTCCATAAGACGCACAGACTTTCCACCCCCCCTGTTTTGTGGGGGAAAAGTGTGTCTTATGGTACGAAAAATACGGTACCTTCCAAGAAAGCTCTAACACAGTGGTTCCCAAACTTGGGTAACTCAGATGTTCTTCGACTACAACTGCCAGAAGCCATGGCCACCACAGATGGTGATGAAGGCTTCTGGGAATTGTAGTCCAAGAACACCTGGATTACCCAAGGTTGCGAACCACTGCTCAAAGCTACTTCCCAAGAAGTTAAGACTGCTGTCTGCCAGCCTTGTTGTTATGCCTAGCGGTGAATTATAATCACCCCATGAATCTACAGTTAACATCTAGTAGAGTTTTCCTTTTATGATCATGTACTGCCGAGAGAGAAAACAACACAGCCCACAGAACTAAGCCAGATTGGATTACTATCGGTGATCATTTCCAGGTTATATCTTTCTTGACGCAGTGCGGAAAAATCACTATCAAACTAGTGTTTATGCCGTTCATGGACACTGGTTGGGATCAAATGATGGGCTTTCACAGCAAAGGATCATACTGGTCCAGCTAAAACGGGTGAATCTCAATAATAAAGTGCATCATTGGGTCTCATTCACGATCTGCAATGGTCCTTTACAGCCACTAGAAAACAACTTGAATATCACAGAAGGTATTGACCCACCATCACCACCCCGTCCCTATGACCCAAACAATTAGATCATAATAGGCTAACCTTGCAAATAATAAGCACTACCTCGCCATTTTCAAGAGAGAATGAAATGAAACTCCAGGTCTGGAGGATGTACAGTGGCGCCTCGCAAGACAAAAGTAACTTGTTCCGCAAGTAGTGCTGTCTTGCGAAATTTTCGTCTTGCGAAAAGCGGTTTCCCATAGGAATGCATTGCAACGTATTCCTATGGAAACCTCGCAAGATGAAAATAATTCATTTGTCTTGCGAGGCATCAGTCTTGCAAAAGACATTTGTCTTGCGAAGCACGGCCACAGAAGAAGCCATCTTGAGTGATCACAAAAAACATTCATCTTGTGGGTTTTTCATCCCACGAGGCATTTGTCTTGTGAGGCATCACTGTATAGCTTAAAAAGTCAGATACTTGAGCGCACTATTCATCTTTTTTTCACCACCTAGTTGGCCAATGGGGAAAAACAAGCCCCAAACTTAAGCTCCCATTTCCTGGGTAAAGCCCAAAATAAGAGGTTAATTACGCCTGAAAACCTTTAGTTGCAAGAAGCTGGATGCTCACCAAAAGAAAACTGCAGAGAAGATGCTAATGCTAACCATTACTACTACTACTACTACTACTTACTACTACTATTTATTATTATTATTATTATTATTATTATTATTATTATTATTATTATTATTATTATTATTATTATTATTATTATTATTATTATTATTATTATTATTATTATTATTATTATTATTATTATGCATAAACGTACGGTAGCAATATATCCCATACCAGTCTGGAATGAAAGTCTGACATAAATCAGCCAGTAGAACTCTATATAAAGAGTCCCCCCCCCAAGTTGCTTTCATAAACTAAGTCCTAGGGCTTAGTGTTGCTTTTATATAAGCCATCTATTCAAACAGTCATAGGTATTAAATATAGCAATCAAAAAAATAAAGATGGAGGAGCTTCCACGATGTATAATTTGTCAGGTTGGGCACGGACTCTCTATTAGGTCACAGTGTTCTTTTTAAATATAGATTACTGTTAATGACAGTATTTGTGATTCTAGTTTAATTCAACCCGCTAAGACTAATTGCCAGTGAAATCAATAGCAGTCTAGCCAACAGAGTTTTCATAATGAAGACTTCCAGAGTTCAATCCACCTGACAAAATACACACCCTTGAGTGGCCTCCTTATGTCCTTCAAGGACATGACACCAGTATCACAGGGTGGGTGACAAGAAAACACCAGCCACCAATATCAAGTCTTAGGGCCGTTGACCAAAAGTGTTTCTTTAGTAAATGGCAGCTGAAATCCTATTGCGCAACTCCCCATGCCCAACGGAGATTATGTCATCATTAGCAGCAAGCTAAAAAGGATGAAAAGTGAGTGTAGGATGCAAGTAACTCATACGTAATCTCATGAAGTTGCTACACCCAGAAATCTCCCACAAATATTTTTTATTTTGTCCCTAGAGGTGGGCATAAGCTGTCGATTCGTCGGTTCGTCCTTCAGATGAATGGGCGTTCGGCACTTCCCAGCACTGCCTCCCCCAGTGGGTGCTCTGAGGCAGTGTCCAGAGGAGGTGGGGCAGGAAAGCCGGGATGCGGCCTCTGAGTGAAGGAGGCGGGGCTGGAAAGCTCGGAACACCTGTTCCTCCAAAGGAAAAACCAGCACGAACTGCCGAATCAGTTCGTGCCCATCTCGATCCGCCCCGGCTCACAATATATTCACCACTGGGTGTATGGTGCTGCACAACAGGATTTCAACCTGCATGTCATAAACACACTCTTACAAACAGCTGTCATTAAGTAGATCAGAATCAAAGCAAGCTGTTAACGGTCCCTTTCCTCTGACATTTTACTGAGTTGACCTGGGCATCTCATGCCGCAGAAGGCGACCAGTCGACTTACGTTTCCATCGCTCCTCTGCCCTCCTTTGTGGGTTATGACGACCACCTCCATCCATTTGCGCAGGTGTTGCTGCAAGGAAATCCAAGACTGAGTTACTTCCTACCATCTTCCGACGTCTGCTAGCCAAGAAAGCGGGCATGGTCCGTGCAATTACTGACAATAATTATTGACAACAGTATTTAAGACCATGGTGATATCTTAGTCATTCTGGGTTTAAATTTAGTCATTTTGGTCTTTCTTACTTGAGGAGGCAGGATTGGTTTTTTGTTTGTTTGTTTTTTTGAGGGTGCTGATGGCTTGTATCCAAAAAAGGTTTTATGCCAAATTGTCTTGTGATACCTTAAGGGCTGATGTGTTTTATTTGACATATTTCATTCATGGACTTCAGCCCATGTCCTCAGATGTCATGGAGTTTTGAATCTTTGTCCAAATAACAGCCGCTAAGAAGGTCCTCTACCCTTGTCTTAATCTGTAAGAAATTTGCATGTACGCCTGAATGTAGAACATATTCTAATAAATGTTCCTATCGTAGTTTCAGACCAAGTGACTTCTCCAAATCACTACACGCTAAGCTCACCAGGACCACCATTCTCTCTGCAATCATGTTTTTTTTTTTCTCATGGGACAGATATACCATAAAAAAACAAGGTTGTATCAATATCCCTTCTTGGCCTGTAACCCACCACATCCCGATTGACAACTTCAAGGAAACATTTTGAGCCAGAGAGGAAGCTAATTTCTACTGAAGTTAGTTTTTACAACCTCGCATGCTGCCTTTTAGTAGGTGTGGCTGGGATGACTGTCAATCTATCCAGCACTAACCAATCATTCCTTCCCACCTCTGAAATGAGAGCCCCGCCTCTCTGCTGAGTGTTCTCGTCCCTTCTCTTTCGTGTGTGAAAGGCAGTTGTGGGTTTGCTGTCTATCTGTTCACAACTGTAAGTAATGAAGCATTTTTAGTCGTTCTCCTACAAATGTCATAGAGTGAGTTATTGAGAACTTAAGTGCCAAGTAATGAAAAAAAAAAGGGGTGGGATATCTGGGGAATGTGTAGCTATTATCCTCCGTGAGTCTCTTCACTTGTACTGCATAGCAAAGGAATTCTAACAAGGAATTCGAAACTCTGCAACCATCGCTTCCCGCCACCAAAATTGAAGCCTAACTCGTGTGACCGTCACTGAGCTAGACTGAATGGCTGGAATCCAACTTATTGGAAAACTGTAGGGCGACATGATCAAGGTTTTAAGTATCTACCGCCTCGGTTATCTGGACCAGCGGTTGGGGTAAGGTGGGGCACATGCACGAAGGGGCACTCATGTGGGCATGCGGGCACTCGCATGCATGCACAAAGGGGCAGGGGATGCTCGTGGGGGGCACGTGCGTACTCACACACATGCACAAAGGGGCTGTGCAGGGTAAGTGGGAGATCTTTCTCTGCAGCCCAGTCCAGCCCAGGCTACAGACCCCTGGTCTGGACACCCCCTTCTCTGCAGACCACAAAAAAACAAAAAACAAAAGTAGGCTTCCATCCTCTGTCTGTCGGGGAACAGCCCACCGAGTAATGGGATTTGCTTGTGTTAGAATTCAAACTGTGATAGGAAGGGAACTGAGGATTGGTGGAGAGACAATAGGCTGCTAAATAATAACTAATGGTGTCTGTAATGCCTGTTAGCAGGAATTGGCAGAGAGAAAATATAAACACAGAGAGGGGGGAGATAAGCAGAAGCTGAAGTAGGAGAAACTGTCCTGGACTACAGTAGAGGAATGGCCAAGGAAAAGCCACTGGTTCTACAATAGGGCTGGGGGGGAAATGAAGCCTGCAGGCTATATATGGTTCTCTGAGCCCAAATGCAACAGCCACCACCTTTGGGGCCTCCAGGAGCCCCCCACCACCACATTCACACAAATATGTTTTGTGCATGTCCTCTGGATGCACGGGGCACCCTGGAACCTTCTCGCACACACCGCTCAAAAATTAAAAATTTTTTAAAAATGGCCACTAGAAGGCACCAAGATAACTTTTTCCTTAGAAACCACTTATTTTTCTATGGAAAAAAATGGGGAGGGGAGGTTATGGGAGAAAGTGGTGGTTGGACTCTCTGAGGTCAAGGAATGGGACCGTGCATCAACTAGAGAGATCGCCCGTCCCTCTTCTATAATGTCAAGAGCCAAGACTGCACTTGCAGACTTCTCCTTTCTTATGGGGAGCAGAGCAGTGGGACCTATTGCAAGCCCCCATTCTTGAACAGCTCCTTGCCTGCAGAAACAAGAACAGAGGCCGATGCAAACCCCACTTTCCAGAGCTGTAAACGTTTATCGAAACAGTCCAACCCATCTGTGATTCCTTCTCGTAAAAGGAAAAGAGGCACCCTCCAAGCTGGAGTTCGCTCGCCGTCAAGGAAGGCAAAGCCAGATCTGTTCGACAGCTGTGCGGCTTTCGGTCCAAAACACCCCGTTTCGAGATTCTTACCATCATCTGATCGCAAAACTTATCGTTAAAGGAGTTCGGGAAGAGCCTCGTCACGGAGGTGAGGCGGTTCACCACATTGAGGGTCAGACTTCGGTAGTCCCCCAGCATCATGAGCAAAGGCCTCATGTGCGTGTGGATCTGGTCAACCTCGATCGTAGCCCCTTCCAAAAACTGCAAGGAAACAAAGCAGGCACTGACGTGAGAAGTCTCTGTATTCACGACTTTATCCTAGCTGTGCTTTAGGGCTGCACACTCAATGAACCACGCAGCATGACCCCGCCGACCCTAAGGGCCAAGTTTGTGCAAGTTTCCCCCCCCCTTTCTTTTTGGAGAACAGTAAGAGCTTTAATTCCTCAAAATGCAACTTTTTCCAAACTCTGCACCATTGCAGCTTCTCATAAACGGCTTTTCTAAGCAGTAGAGGAAATCTGCACATCCTGTACTGCAATTTGCCACCAACCTGAGTAAAACAAGCGAAAATAAAGAAGACCTGGGTTGCTTAAAGTGCTCATTTTAGAAAATCATCATCATCTGCCATCAGGGCAATTCTGACTTAGGACGACCCTTTTCAGGGTTTTCCAGGTAGAGGATACTCAGGAGTGGTTTACCCTTCCCTTCCTCTAGGGGGCAACCTTGGGACTGTGCAGCTTGCCCAAGGCCACCCAGGCTGGCTCTACTCGCAGGACCCACAGTGGGGGAATCGAACTCCCAACCTCTGGCTCTGCAGGAAGAGACCAAAAACCACTGAGCTATCCAGACAGCGATATCCTAAACCAATATATCCTAAGAGCCAACTTTCCTCGCCTGGTGCCCTCCAGATGTTTTGGACTGGGCTTCCTAGCGTTCCTCCCAACTGGGAATGCTGCTGCTCAGCATTTATGGGAGCAGAGGGTCCCAGACACTTCTACCAGGGGTTTCCCCGAGAAGGAAACAGTAAGAACGAGCACCTCCCTCGAGGAAAGCAGCTCTCTTCCCTTAGAAGCTGCAACTATAGAGAAAACTGCTGAGTGGGTTCAAGGGCCCAACTGCAGGAGGTAGGGATCAGCCATGAAACCAATGGATCCAAGGGCACAAACCCTCCCCCTGCCAACACTCTGCAGCCTGGAGGGCTCATCCGCTGAGCAGGGAGACTCTCCGTCCCGCCTCCGACAGCAAAGACGTTGTGTCGACTCCTTACCGTAAGCTTTTTTTAGATGCCCAAATCCTATCACCAGGAGTTTGGAAAATTAATATATTTTTTCCAAATACTTTAAGAAGTCTTCAGCTTCATTACCGGGGGGGGGGACCTACACTCATCTCCAAAATGAGGTAAAGGTAAAAGTTTGCCTTGATATTTTTAGTCCAGTCGTGCCCAACTCTAGCACGCGGTGCTCATCCCCGTCTCCAACCCATAGAGCCAGCGTTTGTCCGTAGACAGTTTCCGTGGTCACGTGGCCAGCGCGACTAGACACAGAGCGTTGTTACCTTCCCACCGAGGCAGTCCCTATTTATCTACTCACATTTTTACATACTTTCAAACTGCTAGGTTGTCAGGAGCCGGAACAAAGCGACGGGAGCTCACTCCGTCGCATGGATTCGATCTCATGATGGCTTGACTTCTGACCTTGCAGCCCAGAGGCTTCTGCGGTTTAACCCGCAGCGCCACTACGTCCCCTCTCCAAAATGAACCCCGTACCTATTGTCTGTCCCAATGCCTTTTAAAACTCTCCCTTTCATTCTGAGCTGCATAACAACTAAAGGCAGCCATCAACCGTCCACCTCAGCAGTTTCGGGACTGTCATTAGACACACATTCACGTGCCTTTACAACTTCAAGATCAACAGCCCACTCCTTCAGATTACGGGACCAGTAACAGCACGCCATCGCCAAAGCACCTTAGGGGGGAAAATTGCTCCCAGCTTCTTAGGTGGAGGGACGTGTTTGTGAGACAGTGGGAAAGTTGGTGCCATGAATACGTCAGCCCTCTCTCCCTTCCAAAACACGGGCCCATTAAACCTGCACCGTGCAAACGTGGATCTCGACAGAGCAGCCATTAATTCCAATAGCAACTGAGTTCCCTTGTTCCTTCGGTGGCCCAGAAAAAAAAAAAGAAAGAAACAGTCAATACAAAGGAGCGTTGTTTCAATCAGCGCTACCAACCTTTCTCATGCAAGCCTCTCCGGCCTCCTGCAGTTCATTGTTTGTTGAGTTAAGTGCTTTGAAAAGCGCGGCAATGATTTTCTCCCTGGACTGTGGCAAGTAATTGCAAGCAGCTAAGGCATCTGCAAAAATCAAAGGGAAATTAGGCTTCCTTATTAACTGGGAATCCAAAGCGGAGCGAGAAAGGAGGCTTTGTTTTCCTTTCCAGGCGACAGCGCCTTTGATTTCTTCCAAAAAGCGTCACAGGCTTGGCCAGCAGCAACAGGCAGCCGCGGGAGAAGGGGAAAGAAAGGAGGAAAGGAAAAAAATATAATTTAGCACTTTTATGAGCAGTCCGGGTCCAAAGAACATTTAGAATTCTGGACCGCTGCTGTGCCTGAAGAGAAAAAGAAAACATTCTGAAAAGGGGGGGGAAGGACCTTGAGGTGGATCCAGATTTAAAAGTTACGGACCATTTCTGCTAATAATAAATAATGATTAGGTACTGTCAAGAATTAGGGTGACTTCTTCCAGGATACTCTAGGCATAAAGTACTCAGAAGTGTTCACCAGCTGATCGGTCTCCTACCTACCTACCTACCTACCTGTTTCAACCTACTGTTGTTGTTTAGTCGTTTAGTCATGTCCTACACTTCCTAACCCCATGGACCAGAACACGCCAGGCCCTCCTGTCTTCCACTGCCTCCCGGAGTTTGGTGTCAAAGTCATGTTGGTCGCTTCGATGACACTGTCCAGCCATCTCGTCCTCTGGCATCCCCTTCTCCTCTTGCTTTCACACTTTCCCAACATCAGGGTTTTTTCAAGGGAGTCCTCTCTACTCATCAGATGGCCAAAGTATTGGAGCCTCAGCTTCAGGATCTGTCGTTCCAGAGAGCACTCAGGATTGATTTCCTTCAGAGTGGATGGGTTTGTTCTCCTTGCAGTCCAGGGGACTCTCAAGAGCCTATACAACCTATACCCAACCTATACAGCACCCCATAGTGCTTGGAGAACTCTCTGGGAGGGTTACAACAAGGACCACTCTGCCCCTCCGCTCATTTTACTGACCTCAGAAGGATGGAAGGCTGAGTGAACCTTGAGCTGTCTACCTGAACCTGCTGGGATCAAACTCTGGCCATGAGCAGAGGCTAGACTGCAGGACTGCAGTTTAATCACTGTGCCAAAAGGTTCATTCTGGCCTTATCTTCTGGGGTTGCTCTAGGACTGCATAGCTCTCCCAAGGGCACACAGCCTGCTCTTCTATCAAGAGGTACAGCAGGGAGTTGATCTCTTCGATTTTTAGCTCCACCACCAGATACTCCAACGCACTGAATTATCTACCCAGTTACCAAAGTACTTCACAACCGCCATGGTTGAAACCATCACCAACCGCATCCTCAAGACGTTGGTCTAATTCCAGTTTGAAGCCATCCAGGTTGGCAGCCAGCCCACCGTTGCATCCCATGGTAATGAACTCCAGGGTCTAACTCTGCAAAGGATGTGAAGTAGTTCCTTTGATGTGGCATCAATGCTCCCATCAGTCAGTATCATTGGCTGAAACCCTTGAGGGCAAGGACCTCTTGCAAAGGCCTGCTAGTCAGAGGAGAACCACCGCGGGACAAGATCAAGAAATCATGCATAATAATCATCAGGATCATGTGCCGTCAAGTCAATTCTGACCTATTCAACCTTTTTTTAAGGGCATACTTGGAAGTGGTGTCCCATTCCTTTCTTCTTGTGCAGCTTGCTCAAGCGCTCACAGGCTGGCTCTTCTCACAAGAGGCGCAGTGGGGGAATCGAACTCCCAGCCTCTGGCTCCGTACCCAGAGATCTAAACCACTGAGCTACCTAGCCAGCTATCCATGTCCATATCCGTGTCTCCATATATCTCCAAATCCACATATCTCTATATCTCTATCCATATCTATATTCATGTAATTCAGTCACTGCTTAGCTAGCTGCTCCAGAAGACAAAGACAGCAGCCCATGGGCTTTGTACATAAAGTAACCCTTGAATCATCATGTCCAGAACAGGGAACACAGCGCACCATATTAACTTAGCTCAAGCTCTTGCTGCCAGCAAATAAATTTTAGGAGAGACTTTTTTTCTTTTTCTCTTTGAAGCAGGGTCTAAGAAAGGCGGAAGCCCCCAACCATGTGTCATGGAGAAGAGGGCATGGCCATCTGGGGAAGTCCAGGTGACCAGAGTCTTCGCTTCCGGGGGGGTTGTCAGATTAGAAGTTCTGCTTATTAGAGATGGGCATGAACCCTCGGTTTGGTGATTGGTGCTGGTTCAGCAGACGGCTGGACAGGTTAAGCATTCCACCGCTCAGCACCCCGCCTGCTCCGGCAGGCGCCCATTCCGAATCGGCATCCGGAGGAGGTGGGGAAGGAAAGTTGGAACACGCTGCTTCTGGGTGGGTGACCCCCAGGGGGGGGGCGGGCAAACCTTTTGGCCCTCTGCCCAATCAGCATGAATCGCTGGTTTGTGGCCCTCTCTAATGACCGTTGACATCATTCCGACCCTGCTCAGCCAGATGTTCCAGAAGACAACAGAGCAGCCGATGGGGTTCCACGTATCAACCCCCCCTTAAAAAAAAAACACCATCTTTCAACATCTGCTACCTGAACATATTGCAACTATATTTAAAGTGGTTTGGACTTACTCAATGCTGCGATTCGAAGAGGAACCAGGGAGGGAAGGCTCTTATAGCATGGCAATTTCATCAAGGCACTGTCTTCCGCCTCGCACAAATTCAACAGCTAGAAATAAAGAACCAAAGGGTTTAGCCCTCTAACCATTTTCAGAGGGGCTGGTCCTGTTACCGCCTGGGGGGGCAAATTTCTCCGAGTCCCGAGACTAACTCTGACTTCAAAATTGCTTTGCCAATTATCATCATAAGACACTCCGAAGCAGAACGTATCTCAAAATATTCAGTGTTGCATTTCAAAAGGCTCCCCAATCACTGTCCATTTGTTTCCGTGCAAGTACGTTATTACCGCCTGCCCTGTAATTACTTCGGGCAGTTCGCGTTGATTTAGAGATACATAGAGACAAATTATGAACAATTACGAAAGCCAGCTCATCTGCATCATCCAACCCCCGTTTCCCAACGGACTCTCCTATCAAATGGACCCCATGCCGCCCTTAACAGGGATCATCCCAAATTCCTAGCCGGTCACATTAAAAAAACAAGAATTCTGTTTCATCTTACAGAGACCCTGTTATTAGAAAAATAAAAGACGTTTGATAGGAGCAAGGGGAAAACCCTTTAAGGAAACCTTGGCAAAGATAAAATAGGGATAACTAAGCCAGAAACAGGGGGTGACAGGCAGTACGTAAGATGCACCCCATACTCCTAGTAATCAGATCTGTCCAGTTTTTCCCCACCTCGTTTTGGGGGGGGGATATTTGGAGCTCTTATGGGGTGGAGGGTGTCATTAAGTGAAGAATTCTGCTTTCTTAATTTCTTTTTCTTAATTTTTTTTTCCTTATTAAGAAATGGAGAAAAGAAATCAAGTTTCTTCATTTTTCATTACTGCAGATGGAAGTCCTGGGGGGGGGGCAATAAAAGGATGCCCCAGGGTCCACATAACGGTCGGTTCTAGTATAAACTTTATAATATCCATGTGTTACAAAAGAAGAATGATCACAGCTCACTTCTGTCCCCTGAAAGGCTGTAAGTCTTAGATAAATACAGTGGTGCCTCGCTTTAGGATTGCCCCGCATTACGACGAAACCGCATTACGACGATCTTTTTGCGATAGCAATTGCGATCGCAAAACGATGGTCTGAATGGGGTTTTTTCGCTTTGCGATGATTGGTTCCCTGCTTCGGGAACCAATTCTTCACAAAACGACGATTTTCCTCCAGCTGATTGGCGGTTTCAAAATGGCCGCCGGGTAACTAAAATGGCTCCCCGCTGTTTTCTGGGACAGATTCCTTGCTGCACAGGCACCGAAAATGGCCGCCCTATGGAGGATCTTCGCTGGACAGTGAGTTTCCAGCCCATTGGAACGCACTGAAGGGGTTTCAATGCGTTTCAATGGACTTTTTATTTTCGCATTACGTTTTCGTTCTACAGCGATTTCGCTGGAACGAATTAACATCGTAATGCGAGGCACCACTGCATTCTCAAGATGACACCCAAAGAGTCAAGATTAAGAGCAACAGAGAGAGGGTCATGTAGACCAGTGGTTCCCAACCTCAAGTCTTTAGACTTTTTTTGGACTAAAACTCCCAGAGGTCTTCATCACCAGCTGTGCTGGCCAGTTCTGGGAGTTGTAGTCCAAGAACACCTGGGGACCGAAGCTTCAGAAGCGCTGATTTAGATGCATGCCAGGTACCTCCGTATAGAATACTTTGTGCTCCATCACATTGAGATCCATAGTGAAAAGCCTGGGCTGAAGGGTGGTGCAGAACGTGTTCCCTTCCATCAAACCAATCTGAGCGTTGGCAGGCTGGTGTCTCAGCAGGTGCTTCTTCGGAGGAACCATGTCTTGGAGGACCTAAGAAAGAGACAGCAGAGTTAGGTCAGCTCTGCATAGCTTGAACATCGCCAGCCCAAATTCCACGCCATCCCTATCCACGCGAAAAGTCTCAAAACAAAACAACGCAGGGCCATCGGGGAAAAGACTGGGATCTAACCAATCACCCTTGAACTAGCTGACTTTCTACTTGCAAGGTGTTCCTTGTTGGTGCTGTTGTTACTAGTAAATCATAACCGTCACTTCCACCTATCCCCAAACTCTGAAGACAACAATGGTACATAGCGGTGGTTTCCCAATCTTGGGTCTCCGGATGTTCTTGGGACTCCAACTCTCCAAAATCCTGGCCAGTAAAGCTAGTGGTGAAGGCTTCTGGGAGTTGTAGTTCAAGAACAGCTGGGGACCCAAGGTTGGGAACCACTGGTATAAAGAATTGGAGACAGGCAGTAGTAAGTCTCCATCTGTCCAGGTGAATCTGGATAAAACCACTTCTCAAGCAGATTCCTTAAGTTTCCAGTCTCCATTTAAGGGCTGAAGTATCTCCCATCTCCCTGGCCTTAACATCTGGCCAGGATGATCTCTGAGCTTTTCCCATTCTATTATTCTCACCTCCTGGCAAATAGAAGGGGAAGACATGGAGGTAGTGACAGATTTTACATTCTTGGGCTCCATGATCACTGCAGATGGTGACAGCAGTCACGAAATCAAAAGGCACCTGCTTCTTGGGAGGAAAGCGATAAGAAACCTCAACAGCATCTTAAAAAGCAGAGACATCCCCTTGCCAACAAAAGTCTGAACAGTCAAAGCTATGGTTTTTCCTGTAGCTATGTATGGAAGTGAAAGCTGGACCATAAAGAAGGCTGACCGCGGAAGAACTGATGCTTTTGAATTGTGGTACTGGAGGAGGCTCTTTAGAGTCCCCTGGACTGCAAATGGAACAAACCTATCCATTTTGAAAGAAATCAACCCTCAGTGCTCACTGGAAGGACAGCTCCTGAAGCTGAGGCTCCAATACTATGGCCATCTCATGAGAAGAGAGGACTCCCTGGAAAAGACCCTGATGTTGGGAAAGTGTGAAGGCAAGAGGAGAAGGGGACGACAGAGGATGAAACGGTTGGACAGTGTCACTGAAGCGACCAACATGAATGTGACCCAACTCCGGGAGGCAGTGGAAGACAGGAGGGCCTGGCGTGCTCTGGTCCATGGGGTCACAAAGAGTCGGACACGACTAAACGACTAAACAACAACAAACACACTCAGCCTAAGGAAGAGTTTTGGAGGATTCGAAGCTTTCTTTCTTGAATGCTATTTCAGCAGGGCGGTCAATCTATTTCCCGAGTCTGCTTTTTTCATTATGCGGTTCATTCCGCCAGCTCATGTGGTCACATCCACCAGGCAGGCCTTGGGGAAGGAACAGGGGCCTCACCTCTTTATGTGGCTCCATGATCACGGTGACGCTTTTCCCCGTGACTTGGGCGAGGACTTGCAAAGAGTGCATCGCCTGCTTCCGCACGGTGGAATTTGGAGAGGTCACTTCCCGCACCAAGTCATGGGTCACGTGGTGGAAAGATTTCTCCTGAGCGGTGAGGATGTCTTCCGTCTTCTCCTCATCCTTCAGAGGAGTCGCGCACCGGATCAAGAGCTGCTCGAGGGTGGTTTTGGCCATCGCCACTGCTCCGTTCGAGACCTACGCCAAGGGCAGTTCAATTAGGGACCAGTAACGCAAGGGACTCTCAGTCAACCAGGCTGTCAACCACATCGCAAAGAAAAGGCAGGCTCAAGAACAGATTAAAAGGCTTTGCAGTTCAGCGACAGACCGAATACTGCGCCGATCAATTGCAGTAGCTAAGAATGACTCTGCTATTGATCATTCCCAAGGCACAAGGGCTTCAAAAGCCTCAGCTGTTAAGCCCAAAGTGCTGGAAGCAGAGTTTATTACAAAATTTCATTCAATAAACTTCAGTTCCCATGGAAAATCTTGTTCATCCATCCCCAGAGTGTTCTTCTCGCGCATGTTCCATCACTCTGAAACGCTGCTAAGTAGCCCCCTAAAGTCCCTGGTATTCTACGCAACCTAGTGTTTAGACACACATTTTATCAAAGAGAAAAAAAGCTAGCGCAACACATAATGATTCTGTTCCAAACTTGACTTATGGACCATCCTTGTATCTCTCTGGAAAACAAATCCTTTCTATCCTTGCCTTCAATTATGATGAAGGGATTTGGTGACACAAATATCAGGGTTCCCGTTTCGCCAAAAGGTTGTCAACCACCGTTTAAGGACGTTAAGGGTAGATTTGAATGGGGAGGTCCAGCTCCAAAGCAACTGACCGTACGCCCTAAATCTGTTGGGAACATACCTCTCCGGTGAGGTCCATCATGACAAACAGCAAGGCCTTGAGGAAAGTCTGCTGGTTCTGAAGCACCCAAATGAGAGGCAGCCGCTCCATGAGAAACTTAATCGACACCACGCCGCCCAGCTTGGCGTACCAGGCTTGCTCGTAGCAGCAGGCGCAGAGACGTTCCACGATGTAGGAGAACAACGGGAGCTGGCAAGCCTAGAGTGGAGGAAGAGACCGGCACACATGTGGATCAGCTAGCCAAGGGTACAAGAAGCGGGCACTAGCTGCACGCTTTGGCACATAACCAATCACGTACAGAGTGGGAAACTAGGGGAACCATCAGGTTCACCAGAGAGAGAGAGAGAGAGAGAGAGGCCACTGGAAGAAGAAAATGGCCACACAATGGACAGCCCTTGCCAACCGATTTCTCCAACAAGATGCACTGGGAATGTTAGCTGTACCTAGGTGTGATTCAGGGGACACGTAACCGTGGTCCCTGCATTAGGGAAAAAGCAAGTTACAAATACAAATCAATCAGTGGGCCCCAATCTCGGGTCGCCCGGGTGTTCTCGGACTGCGGCTCCCAAAAAGCCTGGCCGGCACAGCTGGTGGCTAAGGCTTCTGGGAATTGCGCTCCAAGAACGCCCGGGTGACCCAAGGTTGGGGACCACTGAAATAAACCAATCAACGGGACACAAACCTACTTGAGTCAATGGGAGGAATACACTAGGGCAATGCATATACAGTGGTGCCTCGCTTAACGAGCGCACCGTTTAACGAAGAATCCGCATAGCGACCCGTTTTTTGGGGTTGCTAATGTGATTGCATTGCGATATTTAGATAGGCTAAACATCGCATTGCGATAATTTCTGCACCCGGCAACCATTTTGGGAACAGCTGATTGGCGGTTCCAAAATGGCCGCCGGGTGAAGAAAAGGGCCGCCCGCACCATTTTCGCGCCCTGCCCTCGCTTACCGAGGGTGCGAAAATGGCAGCGCTATGGAGAAACTTCGCAGAACGGTGAGTTTAAGAGCCATTCTATGGCATTTTCCGTTCCGTATAGCGATGTTTCCCCATAGCGACGGTTAATCCGGAACGGATTAACCTCGCTATGCGGGGCACCACTGAATCTTGAAATGCATGCGCCTTTCAGAAAATACATTACAAGGAAGGGTTTTAAAAAAGGGGGGGAAGACATGCATGGACCAGGTGAGAACGAGGAAGTCCAAGAATGCAGCTCAAGCTGATGTGCATAGGTCCAGCTTCCTCACCCTTTCCTTTGATCCCAGGATGATGCTGGCAACGTCGTTCATCACTGCTAGCGCCACCTCCCCTATTTTGCAAAGCTCCTTCTCCTCGTAGGCCATGCAGATGGCGATGGCATCAATCAGCACCAAGGGATCCATGCCTTTCGATCCGTTTTCTTCACTATGAAACATGGCGGTGCTAGGCTGGCTCCCAACCTGGTAACATTGAAGCAAGAAAGGGCCTGGAAGAGAGAGAGAGAGAGAAAAACAAAGGGGGGAAAGATAAGCAAACGTAAGATTCTTCAACTAGACAAGATTACACAAGCAAGCCTACTTGTACAGGAAGAAGAATTCACCCACTGACATTTCGGTGCACACTGCTCTTGAACATGGAGGTTCAACGTAGCCATTTATTTTACATTTCCTTATTAGCTTTCTACCCTGCACCATCGCTATCACTGCTAATTCTAAAGCTGCCTAGGTCAATCAGCTGTTACCAAATTAAGGGAAGGGGAAATTCCATAATCCTGCATGGTGCGAAGAAGCACTTTATTCTGCCTGCTGCCTTAAACTTTCTGCCAGACCGTTCCATTAAGCAACGTCACGCCTTTACTGCCTCCCGAGTTCTGGTGGTGTGGTCAGGAAGCATCCTCTTCCTTCATATGCAAAAACTTAACGGGGTTCTATCAAAGGGGCAGAAAATGTCCTGTCCTGAAGCCACATGGTGCACTTAGTATTATTAAAAAAAAAAAACTCTTGGATCGTTATCACTCCAAGCCTCCATAGAACCAACTTCCCTAGCAAACCCTGAAGGGACAAGGAGAAGACACAGGGAGCAGGAAAACATTGGAAGGTGTCAGACCCTTTGCCCATTTAGCTCAACTTTGACAGCAGCAGAAGAGTTTCGGGGAGAACTCACTCCTCGCTCTGCAAGGAAATTGCTGGTGTTCCCCAGTAGTCTCTCATCCAACCGGATCTGACCCTGCTTAGCTTCCAAAACCAGACAAGCTCAATGGGGTTTAACAAGGGAGGGCAGAAAACGAAAGAAGAAGAAAAAGAGAGGAAAGGGTCGGAGCCTGGTGGCCTTGGTTTTGCGAGGGATTGTGAATCCGCTCCAGCTTTTAGTCCTCCCTTCAAAGGCGCCGAACATGTTTTGAGGAGGGGACTCATAACTTTGGATAGTTGCTATAAAGTTTCTACTAAACCCCAGGAAGGATTCGTCACTCTTGCTAGATCGGGAGGCAGCAGCTTTCACGAGTTGTGGCCTGGACTCTTTTCTCTCTGCCTCTACCTCCTTTTGGCTTCCGCTCTAAAGCAACCGATACAGTGCTCTTGAAGATGGAGGCTCAATACAACCATTTCTTTTATAGTTCCTTATTCGCTTCCTGCCCTGCTCCATAGCCATCCCTGCCGTGACACCTTCCTCCTTGAACATGGGTGGTTTGACTAAACTAAAAAAAAAAAACACTGGCCATCCCATCTCACTGCATCCTTCCGGCTTCGCCAACATCCCCGCCTCCCATTACAGCCAGGTAACTTGTATTTAGCAGTCTGATTTTTTTTCTCTCTCTCTCTCCTAAATATGTGCAAGCAGATGGAGCGTGTCTCATTCCAAACGGCGAAGCTATCATTTACTCACCACACTGCTGGGCTACGGCCACCATCGTATAATGACGAATTAAGCTGGCCACAAAGGGAAGCGCGCTGGGGCGTAAATCTTTGATCACGGCCGACATGAAGGCCCCCGTCAAGGCCTGCTCAAAGGTTTTGCGGGCGGGCGTGTCCTGGGCTTTGTACCGGTGGGAGATGATGACGCTGGGAATAGACTTCTCCGTGAAGCTGCAAAGACCAAGGTGAAGCCTGGAGATGCAATCAATTATGGCACTGACGGATCTCAAGACAGTAAACGCCATGTTCTAAACCAAGCCGGGACAATCTTGTCTGTGCATCCAGTGTTGGAGCTAAAAGCACTTGACTGTACAGTGGTGCCCCGCATAACGAGCGCTTCGTTTAACGATGAATCCGCATAGCGATGTGCTTTTTGCGATCATTTTTGCGATCGCATTGCGATGTTTAAAATGGTAAAACATCACTTTGCGATGATCGGTAAGTGTTTCGCTGACCGAACAGCTGATCGGTGGTTCCAAAATGGCCACCGGGTAAATAAAATGGCTGCCCGCAGTGTTTTCGCGCCCTTTCCTCGCTTACTGGGCAGCGAAAATGGCGATCGCATGGAGGATTTTCACAGAACGGTGAGTTTTTTGCCCATAGGAATGCATTAAATGTGTTTTAATGCATTCCTATGGGCTTTTTTGTTCCGCATAGCGACGAATCCGTATAGCGATGATTTTTTTGGAACGGATTATCGTCGCTATGCGGGGCACCACTGTAATTCTGCAGATCTGGGCCAAATTATAAACAATCTTGATGGCTTGTTGGGAAGAAAGGGCGGCAGGCAAAAAAACCTGACACCTCCCCTCCCACATCATAAACCACACTGTGGTTTGTTAATATGTGTATCGTTGCAGGGCATAAACCCACTTCTGCAAACAAGCCATGGTTTGCCAACCCATCAAAACCCATGTTTTATTCTGGCTTGTTCCAAACATGGCCTGTTCTGGGTTTCCTTCCTCAGCTGCCCACTCTTCAAGATATCGGTTGACAAAAGAGGGTAAGAGGAACCCGCATTAGATATGGAGGCACACCATCAGTTGTTTGATCAAACTTGTTGTGCAAACTGAGGTTTAAGGAACAAACCATGATTAACACAAGTTTATAGAAACAGAAGGTGCAAATGAACTTACTGCTAACTGGAAGGTACGGACAGTAACCCATACACTTTCCAAATCCCTCACCTCCTTATTTTCATTTCTTTCCTTCCTAAATTACAAGTAATCGGCCATCCTCAAGAACAAGGCATAATCTACCAAACAGAGGGGTTTTAATGTTTCCTTTCTGCAAAAGAGTCCTCTTACTTGGGATGCGCAAGAAGCTGATACAAAGCATGCTTGTTATCATCCAGGTTCATCATGGCCACCAAGAAGCATTTGATCACCTCCCAGGCCTGCCTCCGATAGTACGGCTCTGTGTTGGCACTCTTCAAGCAGTCCAGAGCCGTTTCGATAGCCTTGAGAGAGAACAGAGGGAGAAAAAGGAAAACATTTTCTTCAGCAGGCACAGACAAAGAGCAGAGCTTCGCGCCGTGCAGAACTCAGGGGAGTCCATGTTATGCACAAGATAGGAGGGCCAATGACTCTCAAAGGGGGTTAGACGCAGGACACGTTGAGTTGGCTTGGCTGGAGTTTAATGATGGCCGTCAGCCTAGTTAATGAAAAGCAGGTCAGGCCTGATTCTTGTAAATGCATTATTGAACAGTCACAAAAGCTTAAGCTTATTAAAAAATAAGTATCCTTCACATCCTCTAGGCAGGAAATAAATAATGCAAGCAGCCAGAGCAAGGAGATCAAAGGTCCATCTGTTCCTTTGGAAGGGAAGCCACGTGGACATCTGGGGCAGGTTCCAGAGCCACCCCATCACACAGCTGAGCACCTGATTAAACAGAACTAGAGAAGGGCACGGACCTCTGGATCATGCCAGTTCGTTTACCAGCTGAACTGGTGTTTGGCGATTTCCAGCCCCATGTCTCCTGGCTGGCACCCACTTGGAGATGGGGCCCCAGCATCACCTCCTCTGGATGGTGTCTCTGAAGGGGCACCTGCCAAAGTCGGGGCTGGGAAGTGCTGAACATCTGCTTGGCAGGTAAACGAATCAGCAATTTGTGCCCATCTCTAGACAAAATTCTTCCATGAAAAATAATTCCTTTCAAAAGATGCAATAGGATTAGAGGCAGTTGCTGGAGACAACGAACAGGAAAGGGACTGTGTATCTGGGCCCCATTTCTAAATTTCATCAAGACATCACACTACTGTGGATGAATAGAATACAGTGGTGCCTCGCTTTATGATTGCCCCGCATTACGACGAATCCGCTTAATGACAATCTTTTTGCGATCGCAAAACGATGGTCTGAATGGGGGAATTTCACTTCGCGATCATCGGTTCCCTGCTTCGGGAACCGATTCTTCACAAAACGATGTTTTTTGAGCAGTTTCAAACTCGCCAGGTGATTAAAATGGCTCCCTGCTGTGTTTAGTGATAAATTCCTCGCTATACAGGCAGCAAAAATGGTCGCCGTATGGAGGATCTTCGCTGGACGGTGAGTTTTTACCCCACTGGAACGCACTGAAAGGGTTTCAATGTGTTTCAATGGGGTTTTTATTTTCATTCTACCATGTTTTCGCTTAACAGCTATTTTCCTGGAACGGATTATCGTCGTTAAGCGAGACATCACTATACAGATGCAGATGAGCCTTTGGTCAAATCCAGCAGAGGCCTTCCTCCATGATCGATATCTTGTAGACAAAACTACAATGTCTTTCTCCCCCGAAACTTGAAAAATCAACGGAGTTAGCACACGCTTTCCCTTAAACCCAACTCTGTGTAGCCCAGGGGTCAACTTCCTGCCTCCCCCAGGGAAAATCCAACAGCCACAAAACCCAACCGACAGGACCACGACCAGCAATCTCCCCGCTTTAAATTGGTCTCTCCCACTCCACGACTCCCCAAGACATCTCCTAGATGAATGGGATGCCTAGATGCCCCCCAAACCCAGAGGCGAGGTCTAGGAGACTTTTTATTGCCCCAAAAGGTCCACGGCATGACCGCATCAGACGACCTCAACCATATAGCCTGGCAGGGCTCCAGTAACAGGATTTAGGTCACACTGTAAGGGTAGTCAAGTGCCACTTTTGAGTAGCTTATAAAAGAATTCAAACTTTCATACGCACATGTACGAAAACACTACACACCAGAGCGTAAGAACTCCATAAATAAAACTCCAGAATGAGACAGTCGGCCTTGAGGCCAACTTAATGACAATTTACAGGAATCTTTTTACGGCAATGATTCCACGAAGCGCCAGAGATCGCCGTGTTCCCAGATGAAGGTGGCCCAATAAAACTTATCATCCCGTCGTCTTTCTCACCGTCTCTCTCCCTCTCTCACACGGGCAAGCCTTCTTCATTCCCCCCCCCCTTTTTTTGGCTCTAAAAGCAAAAAGGCAACTGCCTCCCCTTCAAATAGGACATTGATCAAATGTAGTCCGGCTGCAAAATTCGCTTCAGAACCATGAAATAAGAAATTTCATTGCCTAACGGACTGCAAAAGGAAAATCCAATCATCCATGCTTAAACACTTGATATAAAATTATGTAGATAAAGTGACCTTTGGATCCTGTGGACTCCGCTCCGCCACCACCTCCTTCTCAATTTGGAAAGAAATATCCTTCCACTCTTGAATTCATCTGGCCTCCTGCATCTCTTACCCAACCTTTATTGTGTTTGCCAAAAGGGGGGGAATGAAATGCACACAATGAATTTCCCACAGGCCACTGGGGTGGAACATGTCTCACCAGGAGAGCGAACACAAAAGATGGATTTTCGGTGCCTGCCCTGTGTTCAGATTCTTGAGGTCTACAGATGCGTGACGTACACAGAGATGGCTTCTGAATCAAACTCAAGAAGCCGACAAACACTTTCATTCTGAGCAGGCACACTTGAAAACACTTTGTGTTATGCTTGCGTCATGCTCAGAGCTACGTAGGAATCAAGAAAGGGTAGACGGATTTGCCTTTGCCAACTTTCTGGCAAGAGCAAAAAAATAAAAATAAAATAAAATGCAGAAAACTTGCCAGGCCGCAACATATTACAGTGGTGCCCTGCACAACGAGCGATTTGTTTAACAATGAATCCGCATAGCGATGTTTTTTTGTGATTGCTTACCGTTTTGCTTACCGATTTCCACATAGCAATGTTTTAAAAACAGCTGATCGGTGGTTCCAAAATGGCCGCCAAAAAAATGGCCGCCCGCTGTGTTTTCGCGCCCTTTCCTCGCTTACTGGGCAGCGAAAATGGCGGCCATATGGAGGATTTTCACATAACTGTGAGTTTCCAGCCCATAGGGACGTACTGAAGGGGTTTCAATGCATTCCTATGGGCTTTTTCATTTCGGATAGCGACGATTCCGGAGAGCGACAATTTTTCCGGAACGGATTATTGTCGCTATGTGGGGCACCACTGTACTATGTCTTATTTATAAAGCATTACCAGGAAGGCAAAGAAGACATCGACTTAGATCAGTGCTAAGAGGTGGTCGCTTGATGGTGGACAAGGATTCAAGAAATCACAGTTGTGATGTGGACCCAATGCCAACCAGAAAGCACTGTCCATCATATAAATAAACAGGGCATGCTCCACTAGATTAATTTCCACGACAATGTAGGAAACGATCATGGTAGGACCCCCATATCCGCGGGATCGCGTTCCATGGTTTCACTTATCCATGGTCTGAAAATATTAAAAATACGAAAAAGAAAAAAAATCCAGAAAAACTATTTTCACATGTTTTACCAGAACTAGCAACTAGAGGAGAGACCACGCTAGGAATACTCGTTAGCAAAAAATATAGAGCACAGCCTCTGGTGCCCTCTAGTGACCAGTTTTGATTATGCATGTGAAAATAATTTTCTGGGTTTTTTTCCCCTTTTACCATGCTATCTATCTATCTATCTATCTATCTATCTATCTATCTATCTATCTATCTATCTATCTATCTATCTATCTATCTATCTATCTATCTATCTATCTATCTATCTATCTATCTATCTATCTATCTATCCATCCATCCATCCATCCATCCATCCATCCATCCATCCATCCATCCATCCATCCATCCATCCATCCATCCATCCATCCATCCATCCATCCAATATTTATTATTAAACATTACTAAATTTTAATTTATTAAATATGAAATATTAAAATATTTTTAAAAAATCATGAGAATGGCACTGGGAGTCATGGGATGGGGGTGGCATTTAACTCCCCAAAACAGCCACCCACAGGCTGAACCTTCCAACAGCAGCAGTCTTTAGGAATTAAAGACTCCTCAAATTGCCCCAAAAGTAATCAACAAAAGGGATCCCATGGGATCTTGGGGGGAGGAACTGGGGAAAAAATGTTATTTCTAAAAAACCACTGCAGCTGGTGACATCATCCTCCTGATATGGAGCAAGTTATGAAAAGGATCTGGGCCATTATATGTGGTGGTAAGCTCATTTAACTCAGCAGACTTCTTTTGCGAGAAAACATTCGTAGGATAACAACACCAGGGACCCCTTATATTCACGGCAATGGCGGTAGAAGTTTAGAAGGCAGAATAAGAGGAATTTGTTAGCAGGGAAGAGGTAGTCCTCCAGAGGCAGATGGGCTGCAATTCCCATCAGCGCTAGCCAACACAGCCAGCAGCGAAGGATGATGGGAGATGGAATCCATCGAAAGAGCCTAAGACACCCCTTCCATGACTTCCTGGATTTAGGGGTTCAGAAGGGCTGCAACAGAAAGCAGTTCCTTGAGCCTAAGATGCCTACGGTTGGCATGAACATCTGGAAATGTGTGGCTGAACAAACAGCCCACAGCAGGGAGAAAAAAAAAAGCAGACCTCACCTTCTCCATGGGGAGCTGGATGGAGGCTTTGCAGTCGGCGAACTCGGCGGTAATGCTGGGGCCTTGAATCTCGGTCACGACGTACTGCAGCTTTTGAGACTCCTTCAGCATCTTCCGGTTGCTGCCGCCAAACTTGCCCAGCACCCGGTAAGCCACGTGGGAAATGGTCTCGGCAGGATTGCGCAGCGTCCGCCACAAGGCCTTTGGAGGAAGTTTGGAAAACATTCAAGAGTGGGGTTCAGAGACCGTTTGGCTCGCTAAGCGATTGCTTTGGGCGATTCATTTTGCCAATCACCTTCTCTGGGAGGGGGAAACCTTTTTGCACCGCAGGGGACGAACAGGAAGAAACTGCAAATTCCACTAGCATAGGATTAAAATATATGTATAGCCCGAGACCTTGGCCAATATCACATTTTCTGTTTAAAAGCAAATTTCATCCTAATTTATATATACTTCTCCTTTCAACAACATTGGGGGTTGGGGATTCTGGACACCTGTGTCCTTCAAGATCCACGTATAAGGCTTTTAACAATCACAATCGAGTCCCCAAATGCCTTTTAAAAGTTAAGACTGTTTTTAATGTTTATTTGTGTTTCATTATTCAATTGTATTTTATTTAGCACAGACTTTAACTCTTTTTTTTAAACTTATTATGTTTTTAATTCTATTCTTTTTAATACTGTGAGCTGCTTTAGGTCCCCTTCTCAAGAGAAAGGCAGCTTATAAATAAAATGAACAAATAAATAAATTAAATTAAATAGAACTTGTGTGCTCTCCCAAAACGTTACTATGAAGCATAAACAGTTGACTGACACACAGAGAGAACATATGAGTTTACTGTATCGGCCCAGAGGGCTGCTATAGCTGGGCCACCAGCAATAGGGGCCTCGGTAAGCCCACGAATCTCGCCTTTCTCAGGCCACGTCCTCAAGACAAAGAGTAGCACAGCTGAATATTTATTTCTTGAAATATATGCTTATGTACTGCTTCACTGTGGTGCTGGAGGAGACTCTTGAGAGTCTCCAGGACTGCAAGGAGAACAAACCTATCCATTCAGAAAGAAATCAACCCTGAATGCTCACTGGAAGGACAGATCCTGAAGCTGAGGCTCCAATACTTTGGTCATCTCATGAGAAGAGAAGACTCCTTGGAATAAACCTTGATGTTGGGAAGATGTGAAGGCAGGAGGAGAAGGGGACGGCAGAGGACGAGGTGGATGGATAGTGTCATTGAAGCTGCCAACATGAATTTGACCAAACTCCGGGAGGCAGTGGAAGACAGGAGGACCTGGCGTGCTCTGGTCCATGGGGTCACGAAGAGTCAGACACAACTAAACGACTAAACAAAATTGATTTATTGGGGGAAAAATCTGTGCAAAACCAAAACTGTGCTGCTCGAACCCTTGCAATTCAAGGGACAATTAGACACTCTTTCGGCTCTCTGACCTTAAAAAAAAAGGAGAGCAAGCTATACTCTTGATCAAATATGATTAAAAAGAAGATCCTTTCCTTTCCACTGCCTCAGCCCAAAGGCAAAGGTTTGCACATTAATGTTTTTGTCGGATGATTCTCCGGGAGAGCCCTCTGCTTTGCGGATACGCCAAGGCCTGTTTTGTCAAGAGTGGCTTTCAGGCCGCAGCCCCACCCAAGGAGAAGATGACTCGCACGGACGCCCAGCTGCTCAGGTAGCCGAGGGAAGACTGACCTCTAGCGTCTCTGGGTGGCAACTGCCTCGTCTTACCTGCATCAGTTCCGCCCGCACTGGCTGAATGTGGTCGTACAGGAAGTCCGGCTGCAGGTTGTCCACGCACAACTCCAAGGTGCGCAGGCCCTGGCTGACCAGCGTCTGCGAGCCATTTAAGGCCGACACCAAAGGATCCATCAGCATGGGCAGGTAAGGAAGGAGGGAACTGAGGCGCACCGGCACGGTGAGACAAAGCTCGACAAATAAATCCTTCATGTGTTGCTTGTGCAGGCCGCTCTGCAGCATGTTGAGACCTGGAAGGGAGGAGCCGGCGTCGATAAAAACCCTCGCGCCGCCGTCAGCTATCATACCCTTGAACATTTTTACAGACCACCCCCCAACAATAAGAGGCCCACGCGTCAACATACAAATATAAAAGCGAGAAACGGTCCATAGCACCAAAACCAGAAAATCTCTCTTTTTAAATTCCTGTTGTGCATCTTGCTGCTGGAACAGCTCATAGAGGCATCGGGCTCGTAACACAGATGTTGGCAGCCTGAATCCCCACCTTGTGAACAGAGCCAGCCCGGGTGGCCTTGGGCAAGCTGCACCGTCCCAAGGCACCCCAGGAAGAAAGGAAGAGGTAATCCACTGCTCAGTACTTCTGTATCATGAAAACCCCAGAAAGGGTTGATGTAAATTTGGACTCAAGCTGACAGCAGCCAGCTACTGTGGTCAACTCTGAGAATGGCTGATGCCAGCTGATTTGAACAACTAGGCAGGATCAGGTCTAGTTAGCGCTCTGAAGGAAAAACTACTGGAGTCCATAGTAAAACACATGTTCAGTATGCAGAAGAACAGCAGCCAAATCCCCAGCATTTCCAGGCAGGGCTCCAAAAGAAACCTACCTGGAACTCAGGAAAGCTAACGCCACCACTCAAGAGGCAACATAGTGAGGCTGGATGCATCAAAGGATCTAATACATCGTAACATTAAAAGACTTGTTCTGAGACATTCATTGACATAGAAGGAAGTGCACCCATCTCTTATCGTTCTTGTTGGCTGGCTAGCTCAATGAATTAGGTATCTGGCTGCAGAGCCAAAGGTCGGGAGATCAATTCCCCGTTGTGTCTCCTGGGAGAAAAGTCAGCCTAGGTAGCTTTGGGTAAGCTGCACAGTCCCAAGGCAACCCAGGTAGAAGGGAACGGGAAACCATTTTCAAGCAGTCTCCACCTGGAACCCCCAGAAAAGGGCTGCACTCCGTTCTTATTACTGTACTACTCTTTTATCATTCTCCTTACCTTGCAGTAAGTTGGGTAACAAAGGCAGAAATTCCTGATACAGGAGATCGTGGCTGCCCCCGCCAATGGATCGGAAGAGAGCCCGCAGCAGCAAGAAATAGTTGTAGGGCTCCTTAGCCGTCTGGGCGAGCTCCATGGAGCTGTTCACTATCTTGTGTAGGTGCGGCTGTTAAAAACAGAAAAGAAAGGAAGAAAGAAAAAGAATACATTTAACATAAAGGAGGGAGGGAGGAAAGAGAGGTTTTAAAAAGACTCCTTTTAGTTACTTAAACCAGCCAGTTCCCAATGACAAGGTTCTTCTGAGGTCATAGTGGCAGCTTGATGAGACTTGGGAAGTCCACCAGACCAACCCTAAGCCATCCTTGAATGGGGAGACCAGTAGACGGAGCCTCTCTTCTAGCATAGCAGTTCTGGAACGCCGCTCTCCCAAGATGCTTTGCAAAGGCACCGCCAGCTGCAGCCTAGAAAACTACCCAGCAGGATGACATGACAGGACGACATCATTTCAAACTCTCATAACAGAAGGCAAGTCGTATGCATTCATTTGCGTTGGTAGCCCTACCTTGGCACTCCCAAGGAATGTGTGGTAGAGAAAGACACCCAAGGCAGATGGCCAGCGTCTAAGTTAACATTCTCACGCTTTTCCCCCCTGCTGAACATCTAAACGGAAGCAGCACTCTAGCAAACACAAATGGCGGTCCATTCATAACTCAATACCAACCCGACGTACAATGTCCCCAACTCAATGTGTCGTCAAGCCAATTCAGGGCTTCAGAATATATCTGGGTTCT
The DNA here is from genome assembly GCF_051106095.1 of Pogona vitticeps. Classification (NCBI taxonomy): domain Eukaryota; kingdom Metazoa; phylum Chordata; class Lepidosauria; order Squamata; family Agamidae; genus Pogona; species Pogona vitticeps. The sequence goes on from NC_135795.1 coordinate 10,588,092, forward strand.
GATTCTGGATAGGTCCGCAAACCTGGTTCTCCTCACTCTGGGCACTAAACCTGGGTTTCCTTCGTTCAAACTGCTCTGGACCTTTTAATGTATCTGAATCCAAGGCATAGCGCTATTTAATAAATCTACAATGTAGGGAGGGGAAAGGAATTTTTTTAAGATTACATTTATGCATCACTGCCACCTGCAAAAAAAAACAACCTGAAAGCAACATTAAAAAAAAATTTAATATTCCTTACTTCCCTCTGACATTTATAAACCACCCACCACCACACAATGAGTGCACAGCAAAATTCTGGGCAGTGTACATATCAAGTCTTATAAAGCAAACTAACAGCTTACAGTTGCAAACACTCAGGGTGGATTTGATGGAAATCAAATTGATTTAAATCAAAACATTGGACTTTTTTCTACAATTTAATTTTTTAAATCTATTTTTTCAATTTAATTTGTGATTTAAATCAATTTGATTCAACGTGTGTGTTGAATCAAACTGATTTAAATATTTTGCTGATTTTTACCCACACTGCAAACGGTGCTCTCAGGTCTACTACTGCCCCTGTTTCACTTTATACTCTCTCAGAATACAGAATACATCAAATCCAAAGTATGCTCCAAAAGAACGTCATTGTTATTAGTACAATGAAATTCAGATTAAAGTACTCTCACAAAGAAAAATAAAACGTAAAGCTTTCTGCAAACTATTTCAGGGATGGAGGGCAGACAGGCAGCCTCACCCCGGGTAAACCTCTAAAATAATTATGGGTTTTATTAACATCTAAAGGCCTTAGACCTTGCAGCACAATTGGTGCAAAAGAGCTTTCGGTGCTCAAATTAAATTGCCTACCGAAGGCCACACCATCAATTCCCGAGAATCAAATAATTTAACAGGCATGGCGTGGTGATGGGCGGTATATCACACCATTTAAATTGGATTTGCCGTTCGTAAAAGGAAAGTGACCTTGGTTCCAGCAGCTGAAGAAAGGGACACAACGCCCCACGGCAGGGGAGCGCCACCCGCATTTAGCTGGTCTTTACAACACAGGACGTACTTGGGGTGTAATTATTAACCTGTCAATAATCGGGACCATACGAAGAGACAAAGGAAAGCAGAACAGTGGGCTGCGGTTTTTTTAAAGGCAAGTTCTCAGAACTAACCAGGTAATAAAGAAGTCCAGTAAAGAGAAATATAGAGTCTTAATAGACACTCATTGGAATCGGAGCAAACTAGTCACGAAATAAAGGTGTAGTTCAAGTCTTCAGATGGATTTGTGGGGTTCCCCCCCCCCTTTTTCCACCTATTTCAAGAGCAAACCCTACAGTACATTGCAAAACTGGTTTACGTTATAATTTTTTTTTTTCAGATTTCCTAATCGGTAGAATAGCTTCAGCCCTATTGTGTGCCAAATTTCTTCCCGAGCATGATAAGAGGTGTGAAACCGAGATGTAGCCTCTTCTTTTCCTTTTAAAAGGAAGTACGATTGTCAGTGCTTTACTGCACGTCACCCTAATGGCTGGAATATAAACCAAGGCATAACCGAAGATTTGTGGTGTCGTCTGAACGTCTTCTGCCAAGTTCAACTGCCTCTCTGTGAGGGTGTTAACCCCCAGAGAAACCCGGAAAATGGTAACCAGAAACCAGATTCTCTCTGCAGTTGGAATGCTCTCCCGCAGGAAAACTGATAGTCACTCTCCCTTTACATATGTAAAAAGTTCCTAAAAACGGAACTATTCAGAAGCTTGCAGGGAGAATCTCCCCCAAATGCTGGGACATAGGAGGGGGGAGGAGAGGAATAATGTAGTACTGTTGCCTGTGCTGGAAATTTTTTCGCTGCCTGTCGTGGGTTATGATTTATGTCTGGGATAGTCTATGATCTGCACTATTGTATAACATAATTTTAATTATAGCACTTCTCAAATATGTGAAAGGTAGTCCTACAGAGGAGCGGCAGGATCTTTTCTCGGTCATCCCGGAGTGCAGGACACATCATAATGGGCTCAAACGACAGGAGACCAGATTTAGGCTGAATATCAGGAAAAATACTTCTTAACTGTTACAGCAGTATGACAGTGAAATTGACGACCTCGGGAGGTGGCGAGCGCTCCAGCGCTGGAGACATTCAAGAGAAAACTGAACAATCGTCTATCGGAGGTGCTTTGATTTGGATTCCTGCATTGAGCAGGGGGGTGGATTCAATCCCTTCCAACTCAGTTATTCTGATTCCAAAATTTGTGGTACACCACCCAGAGTAGCTAGATGGGTAATGCATTGAGTAAAAAAAGACGCACCAAACCCTACCCCCTACCCCATGCACAAACTAACCCACCATGGTTTAGATGTAACACACCATATTGAGGTTTGTTTGGCTTTCCAGACAGTGTTGCTCCTTAGAACCCATGAGAACCAACCGCTGTAACTTCCTCTTCCCTCCCTTTGCTTTTTTCCTCTTATGTTATGTCTCGTCTTTCCAACATGATTATTATGGAACCGGTTCAAGAGCCTGTTTGAATGGGAAGCCAGCCGAAAGCGCAACCAATCAACGGAATACAGCATTTTTCAAAAGGCATGCTGGATACACGACCAGAAAACCTTCCATTCTGGTTCCTTTTGCAGCCTTACCTTCAGCATCTGTTCGTTCTCTGCGGCAAAGAGGGAAACTGAGCCAAAGACTAACTTGAAGAGTTTGAGGTAGAGGTTGGACAGCTCGACGTTGGAGCCCATTTCGGGCAACCGATCCAGGAGATACTCCACCAAGATTGTAGCAAACAGGGCCGAGGTAGTTGGGTTGGCCAAGAAAGAATTGGCGACAATCTGTCAACAGACCAAGATAAAAACATCGTGTTTTTATTTTTGCATAACTCACCCATCCCAGGACAGAGCCTCAGAGTCACGTTTTGCTGGAGAAGTCACTCCATGCTAGACCTTGTAAGGTCGACATTCTGCAATACAGTGGTGCCCCGCATAGCGACGATAATCCGTTCTGGATAAATCATCGCTATCCAGAATCGTCGCTATCCGAAAGAAAAAAACCCATAGGAACGCACTGAACCCCCTTCAATGCGTTCCTATGGGGGATAAACTCATCGCTATGTGGAAATCCTCCATACGGCCGCCATTTTCGCCGCCCGGTATGCAAGGGAAAGGGCGCGAAAACGCTGCGAGCGGCCATTTTTTCTTCCGGCAGCCATTTTGGAACCGCTTACCGATCATCACAATGCAATGTTTTGCCATTCAAAACATCGCGATGCGATCGCTTTGCGACTGCAAAATCCGCATCGCCATGCGGATTCGTTGTTAAACAGGGCGTCATTATGCGAGGCACCACTGTACTGTCCCCTTGCTTCAGCTGTGATCATTCCCCCAAATTTTAGTCACAAAACACCCAGTTGTTGTTTTTTAAAGAAAAAATCAAAAGCAGCTGGGTGGGGGAGGGAATATCCCAAAAATCTTTTGCATTTTTTGTTGTTGTTGTTCCAGTCAGTAGGAACAAATATACGTGTGTTTTTTCCAGAAACCATGGCACAGTAAATCAGAACCAGCATGTTTTTTTTAATTAGCAGATCCCCAAGGAGTGTGGCCCAGTTAAATTTGAGACACGTAAATTAAACTCTAAAATTAACCCTAATCCCTGATGTTAAGTGACTAAGCGCACGTGTAACACAATTGACACAAGTGTGCTTTTGAGGAAAAAGGCAGAGTAAATATATTTTAATATTTTAAATAAATAGTCAAATATTAAAATTCTTACTGAGGTCACAAAATACTGCTGAATATATACACACAGAGAGAGCAAGAGAGAGACACAGCCCAATATATAAGAGCAAAGAATGCTGCTTACATACTATCCCATAGCACTTAAAGTATTCTCTAGCGGTTTACAGTTTAATTAAGCAGGCCACACGCTGCCTCCCCCACCCCACCTCGCTGGGTACTCAATTTACCAACCTCATAAGGATGGAAGGCTGAGTGAACCTTGAGCCATCTACCTGGGATTAAACCCAGGGTCACGAGCAGAGTTTCGGCTGCAGTACTGCAGTCTAACCATTGCTCCACAAGGCTCCAACATTCAGCTCAAGTTCCTGGATACAACGAGCCCACATGGAAACATTTTTAAAGTGCTCTAGAATGCTCATCATACAACCAACCACTCACACCATTAACACAGAGAGGCGATTCGTATTCTCAAATCACTAAGTCCGTTTAAAGCTGTATTCAAGAAACTCTTTTTATTGAGATTTCTTTTCCCCTAGCACCCTGCTGCAAGCCTTTTAAAGGATAAGGTTAGGTATATACCAAATAGTCCCACAATGCCTATGTTCATGTCTAGCATCAGGAATTAGGTAACCAGCCCATTTGGGTGCAGAATGTTGATCTTTTCACTTATTTTATTTACATTTTTTCTTTCCACAGTCTAAATCACAGGCATAGAATCCAACTCCAACCTCAACCAACTCTTAAAATCCAAAGGTATTATAGATATTATTGTGGTAGATTTTTCGGGCTGTTCGGCCGAGTTCTGGAGGCCAAACCTCCAGCCTGAAAAACCTACAACAACCATCGGATCCCAGCCGTAAAAGCCTTCAAGAACATATTATAGAGATTGTCTTTGTTAGAATTTATTAAGCCCAAGGCACCAAGTTCAGGAACGGCTATTGTCACTGTCGAGTGCACAGAAGGTACTACCTGAAGGGCATAGTTCTTAGAGATTCTTTCCACCATGTAAGGAACTGTTGTCTGAAAGATTTCTTTAAATGTCAAAGGGTTCATCATTGTGAAGACGCCAGCAAAATGCTCTAAGACCTCCTTCTCCTCCTTCATCCTGACCGTCTGACAATTCGCAACTCGGATGTACGTCTGGCCATTTCCAGCTATTTGAACCTATGACGAGAGACATTGGACAGAACCAGCGTCAGCTTTATTTTATTTCCGCTCGGATCAGCTTTCTCTCAACATATCGAGAAGTCCCTTTAAAACACAGCTCTGCAAGGAGAGGGTAGGTAATCCTAAAGCAAAGAAAAACCTCCAAAGCAAAACAGGTAAAGGACACAGGCAAAAGAGAGACCAATAAAAGCAAAACATCGGTTAGGATACGTACCTGATAAATATCCAAAGCCTGCATTGCATATTTGACCAGTTTAATATAAATCTGTGTCTCTTTAGGCTGTAGCTGTTTGTTGGGAATGAACTGAGCTTCTGCAGAAACAAAAATGGAAAACAGAAGGGAACACGTCATAGAACAATGAGTTAGTGTAACAACATTTTATCAATTTATTTCAGAATTGGGCAGGCCTATTATTATTTGTTAAATGTGCACACCATCTTTCTCTTACTCAAAGTAACCCAATGATTTAGGAAGGCTTCTGATGACAAAAGCTATCTCGGAAAACACAGCCTCCCTTCTCTCAGACTCCAGTGAGAATTTTCTAAAATAACGCCTGCGATGAGAACGGAATTGTCTATCTCAGTGATGCTCAATGTTGGATCCCCCAGGTGTTCTTGGACTGCAGCTCCCAGAAGCCCCCAGCCAGCACAGCCACTGGTGAAGGCTTCTGGGAAATGCAGTCCAAGAACACCTGGGTGACCCAACATTGGGAATCATGGATCAATCTGAACACAAGGGCCAACATTCAGCTGAAGTTCTCTGGACACCATTAGCTGACATGGAATCATTTTTCACATGCTGTGGGATGCCCCTCACACAACCAACGACTCACACAATCAACTGCACAACGAAAGGAAAAACTGGTGCAGGACAGAGCAGAGAACAGCTCATACTGCTGGAATGATTGTTAGACAACTAACACAAACCAATAGGATTCTAGCCGAAGAATTGTTTCAGTAAATTGTTTGCCCCCATGGGTAATTCTGTATATTTATCACGCCAACTGATCCTATGCATATTTAAAATAGCTGAGCAATCAAGCTGAAAGCCAAATGCCTAATTGCCAGGGCCGGCTCTACCATAAGACACAATGAACCAGTCACCTCAGCCAAACAATGCTAGGAGAAATAGAGGCAACAGCTCCATCCAAAGGACTATGGCTATTCTAATCAGCCGGAGGCCAAAACATTCTGCTGGCAATAAGCTGCATTTCCTAAGAGACATACAGGATTCCCCATCATAATTCCACTGCTAGGTAAAGGTAAAGATTCCCCTTAACATTTAGTCCAATCGTGTCCGACTCTAGGGCGTGGTGCTCATCCCCGTCCCCAAGTCATAGAGCCAGCATTTCTCCAAAGACAGTTTCGGTGGTCACGTGGCCAGCGTGACTAGACATGGAACGCTGTGACCTTCCCACCAGGGTGGTACCTATTTATCTACTCGCATTTTTACATGCTTTCGAACGGCTCGGTTGGCAGGAGCTAGGACAAGCAACGGGGGGAGCTCACTCCGCCACGTGGATTCAAACTGCTGATCTTTCAACCTATACTGCTAGAGCATATCCCAAAAGCATCCTTTCGTATTTCAACTCAGGCAACTACATGTAATGAAAGGGCAACATCAATCCGTTCAACGACAATAAGTGCCTTGAATCAGGGTGGATATTTGATTGAAACCCTCCTTCAAACCGATTTTTTAATTTTAAAAATCAGATTTTTAAAAAATGATTTAAATTTTTAAAATTTTGATTTAAAAAAAAATTAAGCAGTGATTTGGACCAATTTGATTTATTTAAAAAAAAGGAGGAAGGAGTCTAGTTCATTACGACATTACCCCCAGGTGCTTTGCACGAAGTGATGCCCCACGTAATCGTCTTGACGCCGCAGACCAAGGTCTTGACCAGGCTCCGGCAATCGGTGACCTGGAACGTCTGCTTGTCCTCTTTTTCCTTCTCTCCTTGTTTCTCGAAGACGGGCCCCGAAGGTGGGGCCACGGGAGTGGTGGGGGCAGGGGACGGCACAGGGACCGGAGCCCCACCGCTTCCGGCAGGTACCCCAGGCAAAGCCACTTCTGCCACCCCAAGCTCGGACTGAGGCTTGCACTTCTTAAAGATGATGGAAAGCTGATAGCGGGCAATGGTGTGGAATTTCAGGACAAACACCTGGAGCACCAAAAAAAAAACAGCGAAGAACACAACTAAGATCAGAACAGCCACAAAATATCTCACAATCTTTTTCCTCCTATGAGGAAAGACAGAAAGAACTAGGCATGTTTAGCCTTGAGAAAAGAAGACAGAGGGGTGTGATAGGATAAAACTTTTCAAATCCTTGAAAGGCTGTCATACAGAGGAGGGGCAGGATCTGTTCTCGATCATCCCAGAGTGCAGGACATGCAACAATGGGCTCAAGTTACAGGAAGCCAGATTTCAACTGAATATCAGGAAAAACTTCCTAACTGTTAGAGCAGTACAACAATGGCACCATTGACCTCAAGAGGTGGTGAGCGCTCCACCACTGGAGGCATTCAAGAGAAACTTAAGGCAACCACCTGGCAGATCTCCTTTGATCTGTATTCCTGCATCGAACAGGGGGTTGGTCTTGATGGGCTTATAGCAGTGTTCCCCAACCTTGGGGCTCCAGATGTTCTTGGACTACAACTCCCAGAAGCCTTCACCACCATCTCTGCTGGCTAGGATTTTTGGAAGTCCAAGAACATCTGGAGGTCCAAGGTTGAGGACCACTGGCTTATAGAATCCTTCCAACATCTCTATTTGATGATTCTATGATTCAACATTTACTGGATTAGCTATCTTCACACCCTACCTTCAATGACTCCAAGCTGGCATTTGTAGTTCCTTCCTCCCTATTTCATGGTAGGGTCAGACTGAGAATGGCTGGCTCAAGATCCCACAGACCTTTCAGGACAGAGCAGAGTCTTGAACCTGGTCCTCAAAACTCCCAGTCCAATGCTCTCCCCGCCTCCCCTCCAGCTTTTAATCCAGTTCACGAACAAGATACCCAAACAAGACTGGGATGCAATTACGCAAGAGAAACCAGAGTAAGTTTGGATTGCACACATCTTTCTTAGGTCCTGCAGTTCCATTCGTGGAGACAAACCATGAATTGTCATTTGCCCATGCACAGACCAAGAATGATGGGCAAATCGTAAGGATTATAAAACAGCTTAAACCATCATCTGAGATCTTAGCTTGGTCGATAGTACAGTGGTGCCTCACTTAACGATTACCTCATTAAACGACGAATCCGCTTGACAATGAGGTTTTTGCGATTGCTTTTGTGATCACAAAATGATGTTTTAATGGCCAAAATTTGCTTCCCGACGACCAAATTTGCTTCCCGAAACAGGGAACCGATTCTTCGCATTACGACAATCAAAACAGCTGATTGTCGGGTTTCAAAATGGCCACCCGCTGTGTAAAACGGCTCGCTGCTGTGCTTTAGGACAGATTTTTCGCTGCACAGGCATTGGAAAATGGCCACCCTATGGAGGATCTTCGCTAGACACTGAGGTATTTAGCCCACTGGAACACACTGAGCGGTTTTCAATGCATTTCAATGGGCTTTTTTATTTCGTTTGACAAGGATTTCGCTCTACAGCAATTTCGCTGGAATGAATTATCCTCGTCAAGCGAGGCACCACTGTATCAAGCCGCAGACTGAGAGGCAAGAGCAGCCTATCTCTGCCTCCCACACTGAGGAGAGCAATTACAATACACAACTGAACACTGGAGTGCCAGGCCTGAGTACCACTTGTCCATCGTTTGAATCCCAATGAGGAAGTGGATCCTACTCCAACAAAGCTCACATGGAAAGAAACCTGCTAGATCACAGTCCTATTTACATGTGATCACGTTAAGTGGAAATCGAGTAGGGGTCTCCTGCACACACTCCCTGGTCACAGGCCAGCTATGAAATGAAGAGCATGACCAATCAATCATGTTAAGGACAGCTTGCAGAAAGGAAAAAAAAACAATCTGCAATTGCTTTGATACAGACCATTAGTTATCGGTCTGGTTTTAGCCTTCATCTTGAAGGTGCTATAATAGTTCGGAGTTGCTGCTTTGTTTTCGATAAACGGTGAAAAAGACTATCGTGACCTCTTAGAAAACGGTTTCAGGTTTATTTATATGTCAGTACCATCCTATGTCAATGCCACCTGGCAGGACAAAGTTCCAAATAGAGTAGTCCTAGAACGAGCTGGAATTTTTAGCATGTATACATTACTGAAACAGCAACGTCTACGTTGGCTTGGGCACGTCGCGAGAATGGCTGATGGTCGGATTCCAAAAGATCTCCTGTACGGAGAATTAGTGCAGGGAAATCGCCCCAGAGGGAGACCACAGCTGCGATACAAGGAGATCTGCAAGTGGGATCTGAAGGCCTTAGGGATGGGCCTCAACAGATGGGAAACCCTGACATCTGAGCGTTCAGCCTGGAGGCAGGCGTTGCATCACAGCCTCTCCCAATTTGAAGAGACCCTTGTCCAGCAGGCCGAGGCAAAGAGGCAGCCCCGAAAGCAGCAAAATCAGGGAGCTGGACAGGGGACAGATTGGATTTATCTTCAGCATGGAAGGGATGCTAATTCTTGAATCCGCCTTCTCAGCCAGTCTAGACACTGTTCCAAGCCCTCCATACAGAGCATGTTACCAGTCTCTCAAGACTGAAGGATGCCTAACTAAATGCCATCCTAAAATTCTCAGTATGTTTTAGCAGAGAGGTCCTGTTTTTTAGGTGCAGACAGAACTTTAAGAAGAACCTCAATGAACTTCTGGAGAGCTCAGTGGGGTTAAGTCTCTGGCCGTGCAGCCAGAGGTTGTGAGTTCGATTCCCCACTGGGCCTCCTTGATAGAGGTCAGACTCAATGATCAATAGGGTCCCTTCCAGCTCTACAATTCTGAAGTATTATACCATAATATCCATTTTTTTAGACCAGTACTCCTATAATGGCCTTATAGACTTCTGAGAGCCATAACCTAAAAAACAGCAACTTTTCTAAGCTGCGCCAAGCAGCAAGAATCCCTTTGAATGGCATCCTAATTACAGTGATCCCAGTTAAAGTAGATTCCCCACTTTTACCTCCAACATCCTCATGAGGATGTCTCGGCCATTTCCGTTTTCCTGTTCGCTCTTGGAGCGGATACAGTCCACCAGGTTGAGCAGAAGTTTGCAGGACATGGTCTGGATGCTGCTCGGTAGCGACTCGTCATCAATATTCTTCGCAAACAACTGGACCGCCAGGGAGAGATCATTGAGCGGCAAGTGTTGCCGGACGTGATGCACCAGATCCGCCAACGTGCTGTAGGCAAGGGGCCTAAGGAAAAGACACCGAGAACAAAGGAGACCAGTTACACTAGTGGAATTCTTTCCAGATTGTTCGGCAAGATAAACAGCTTTGTGGATTTAACCTTTTTTTGGGATGAGTCAAGCAGGAACTCGCGGACTGGAAAATCTTCTGCTTTGGTAAGTTTCTGCAGAAAATATTCCAGGCCAGCCGGTATCCTGTTCAATATTGACGCACATACGAGTGTGCAAGTGCTGCCAAAGTCACACAACGGCCTAGCAAGCACCTCATCGAATCATCACAGCAGCTTCCATAAGCACTCAACAGGAGACTGGCCCTCCAAGTTCAGAAAAGCATCAACTACATGCTACTGACCCACTGGAATAAATGCAACATGGGTGGTATGACAGTCAAACATAAACTTCCCACCCTGCAGCAATGATCACTAAGGAAGCAGGCACCCCTGTCTGTTTGTTTTCACCCCACCTTTCTGCTAAGAAAGAACACAAGGTGGCTTACATCATTAAAAACACAGTATCAAAAGCTAGAAATACAGTGGTGCCTTGCTTAACAATTGCCCCGCATTACGACGAAATCACTGTACGATGATCTTTTTGTGATCGCAATTGCGATAAGAAAACAATGGTCTAAATGGGGGAATTTTGCTTAGGGATGATCAGTTCCCTGCTTCGGGGACCGATTTTTGCTTTACGACGATCAAAAACAGCTGATCGTCAGGTTTTCAAAATGGCCACCAGGTGCTTAAAATGGCCCCCTGCTGTGTTTAGGTACGGATTCCTCGCTATACAGGCAGCGAAAATGGCCGCCGTATGGAGGATCTTCACTGGACTGTGAGTTTTTACCTCACTGGAACGCATTGAACGGGTTTCAATGTGTTTCAATGTGGTTTTTAATTTTGTTTTACAATGTTTTCGCTTAACGGCGATTTTCCTGGAATGGATTATCGTCGTTAAGCGAGGCACCACTGTAGTAACTTTAATCAAATATTTTAAAAGAATTAAATAAACGTTATATTAAAAATGGTTCAGCTATCTGACATCAGAGGCAGAGAGGTTGGGAGTTCGATCCCCCCACGGGGCCTCCTGGGAGAAGAGCCAGCCTGGGTGGCCTTGGGCCAGCTGCACCGTCCCAAGGTTGCCCCCTAGAGGAAGAGAAGGGTAAAGCACCTCCGAGTCACTCTCTACCTACAAAACCCTGAAAAGGGTCACCAGGAATTAAGAACTGACTTGACGGCATACTATTATTATTACTATATTAAAAAGGTTAGGAAAAAGCATTATTAGGGGCAGATTTAAAAGCAACATAAAAATACAAAGCCTCCCTTTTTATAACCTCCCCTGGTCCGTCAAGGACAGCAAAGACTGTCCAGCTTCTTCTGATTTACGATGACCTGCTAAAATCAGCACAGTAACAGTTCTCCGTGCCTGCCTTCTAAACTAGGCCAACAGCCACAGCCATGCAGACATGCAGATTCCCCAAAAGTCACCAGATCAGAAATACTGATGCATAAAATTAAAACTGAATAACACAGAGGGAGATCACATGCACGTCTACCCCAAGCACAGCTGTTTTTAAGGCTTCTGACCTGCCAAGCATTCCACCCATACGGTACACCCACGGAGAGAGGTGCAGAACACATCGAAGCTTAGGAACTTGTATTTTTTTATGAACCTCTCTTTGGCACAGGTTAAGCTTCATCTTGAGTACTGTGTCCAGTTCTGGACACCACATTTGAAGAAGGATGCCAACAAACTGGAGCAAGTTCAGAGGAGGGCAACAAGGATGATTAAGGGACTGGAAACCAAGCCCTAGAAGGAAAGACTGAAAGAACTGGGCATGTTTAGCCTTGGGAAAAGAAGACGAAGGGGGAGAGATAGGATAGCACTTTTTAAATACTTGAAAGGTAATCATATAGAGGAGGGGCAGGATCTGTTCTTACTCATTCCAAAGTGCAGAAGACATAATAATGGGCTCAAGGTGGAGGAAGCCAGCTGAATATCAGGAAAAACATCCTAACTGTTAGAGCACTACGACAATGGAACCTATTACCGTGGGAGGCGGTGAGCTCTCCAACACTGGAGGCATTCAAGAGAAAATTGGATCACCCTGTTATATCTACCTTGATTCAGACTCCTGCATTGAGCAGGGGGTTGGACCCGATGGCCTCGTAAGTCCCTACCAATTCCATGATTCTATGAGTATGACCCCAATATTGGCTCCCATTATCCCACGTTTCAAAGAAAGTACCATTTTCAGTTCCAGCTCCATCTATCCATGCACCTCCTTGTCTCATGGAAAAGCGAACCCAGACATGTGCATGCTCTCCCCATCCTGGGGAACCCTGCACATGAGAATCCTCATATCCCTGCAGTTGGGTCTCATAGTCCCAACGTCAAGTAGTGTGATCACCTCATCTAAATCCTTTCCATCCATGAAACATCCCACATGCTGACTACATTAGACATCACACTGGAAAAAAAAAGAGTCAATGAAGGATCCTGTTCCATTGCGCACCTCAGTGTTTCTCGGGCGGTGTATCCAGAACCTATCAGTATAGACTCGTCGAAGAGTTTGTCCATGCATGGAATGAATTCTGTAACAGAACATTAGAAAAGAGCAGAGTCACAGACTTTTTATATATATTCAGGACAAGCCTAACAGCTGCACTTCAGCAAGGATCAGGGGACACACGCCCTCTTCGTTACTGCTAGACTGTAATACTCCCCAGTACTCACTCCCCAGCTATACTGACCAGAAGCTATAGGAAGTGAAATCCAGCTTCAATAGAGGGTCAAAACTGTCACCCTTCGCCTTAGAGAGAAACAACCTCAACATGAGAACTTTAAACATGGGAAACACAGCTTTGACTTCTGTGGCTCCATGGGACCTTAAAAGGCCCTGATTTTCATACCTTGGATACCACTGATGAATCGCACAACCTAGTTCCAAAACAGTTACACTCACAGTTTTAACACTGCTCAAATTAGGTTTGCAGAAAATAGTTTAACAATGAAGAGCATTGACAATTAGGAGTTGCTATTTAGCGAACACCAAACGGTAGATCGTACTCTACCTGTAATCCAAAGGCAAGAGACCTGCTGCCTCTCAGGAGCTTAGAACTACAAAGTCCAAAAGCCCCAATCTGTTGGCCACGAGGTATGGAAGCTGCAGTACAAAACTGCAGGAAGGCATCACATGGCCTGTCCCGGCTGCAATCATCATCCATGCAAATGTTTTACTGCTCCAAAGATGCAAAGCCAGGCTGCTGGATGGATGGCTCAGTGAGTTGCCTACCTGGCTGTGAAGCCAGAGGTCATGGGTTCAATCCCACACTGTGCCTCCCAAAAAAGAAGCCAGCCTGGGTAGCCTTGGGCAAGCTGCACCATCCCAGCGCTCCCCCCCCCCAGAAGAAGGCAATGGTGATCCACTTCAGAGTACCCAATGCATAGTAAATCCTGGGAAAGCTTGCCTTACGCCCATAATCAGTTTAAAATCAGAGTAGCTACGCTGACCTCCAATGTCCAGGAGAAGAAGAATAAAAAAGATATGGAAGTTACATACGGCTCCTCAAATCCGTGGTGAGAATATGCTTGGCTGCGATGAGAAGTTCCTTTCTTAGGTGGGCTGTTTCTGCGGGACAGTTGCATAGTAACTGCAACATGCCTTTGACCATTTGCTGTGAATATTTTGCCACCAATTCCTGGTAAAACAAAAGACATACTGACATTCCAGCTACATTTCTATCCCTTCAAATCCCTCCTGAATAACAGCCTGCATAGAGATGTTCTTTTTTTTTTCTACAACAAAGGAGAGTAGGTAGCGCAACAGATGAGAATGAACTCTAAGACCCATCACCCCTCACCACTGGCTAGGCTGGCAAGGGCTTACGGGAGTCGCCAGTCCAAAAGCATTCAGGCCGCATAGGGAATTATGGGAGTTGTAGTTGGAAAAGGAAAAAACCCCACCAGAAACCTGCATACCTCTATTTTAAGCTATTTATTATTCAACAGTCAATCAAAACTATAAAAACATTGACTGGTATTATATAACAGATACTGTACTAGTTTTAACCAAAAACCTAAATATCTGGTAAATATCAGCGCCGTATGTATGCCATTCCTAATATTGCTATTTTTTTTGTTGCTTTGATTGTGTTGTTTCTAAGATCTGCAACTGCTTATAATACTGTGTGAAATTTCTTGATATTGTTCCCAAAGCTCGAAGGACAATGGCAGCCACTGAGTTATGTTTCATCCACAAGCAGGATGTTTCGATGGCCAGGTCTCTGTATTTTGTTAGTTTTTCCAATTCTTTATGTTCAAATCTAGCATCCCCCAGAATTGCAATGTCAATGATGCGGACATGTCTTCGTTCTATTACTCCTACGTCTGGTGTGTTATGTTCAAGGTGTCTATCCATTTGGATCCAGAAATCTCACAGAATCTTGATGTCATAATTTTTTGACACCTTCTCTACCTGATGTTCCCATGGGTTTTCGGAGGCTGGCGAGTTATATTTTTTGCATAATGACCAGATTATTATTATTAATCTGCTGCCATTTACCCCCATGGGGGAAAAGCAGCTCACAACAATAAAATCACACAATATTAAAAAGTGTAAAATGTGCCTTGTTTAACGACGAAACCGCATAGCGACGATGTTTTTGCAATCGCTTTTGTGATTGCATTGTGATGTTTTAAATAGGGAAAAATTGCTTTGCGATTATCAGTACCATGTTTCGCTTACTGATTATCGCAAAGCGATGATTTTCTAACAGCTAATCGGCGGTTCCAAAATGGCCGCCGGGTAAAAAAAATGGCTGCCCGCTGTGTTTTTGCGCGCTTTCCTCGCTTACCGGGCAGCGAAAATGGCCGCCGTATGGAGGATTTTCACCTTAAGGTAAGTTTTAAGCCCATAGGAACACATTAAATGGGTTTTAATGCATTCCTATGGGCTTTTTAAAATCGCATAGCGATGTTTTCATTCTGCAGCAATTTCTGCGGAATGGATTTACGTCGCTATGCGGGGCACCACTGTATATTAAAAAACAATTAAACACTGGTCAGGGTTCAAAACTCTTTTTAAAAAAACATTTAAGCAATGACTGATCACACTGAGTTGGGGGAGAAAAGGAAAGAAAGCTAAATCATATCGCCTAAATATTTCAAGGTGTGCTTTCAAGACACAGACTTCTGGGGAGAAAGAAGTCACATTTAAGCACCAAGGAATTCTTCTATATGTTCTCAAAATCTCCCTTGAACCGGTTCGTACTCCTTAGGTCATCTTTTCCACCTGAAGCAATTTGCATTTTTCATACATCAGCAGTATCAAGCTACCATTGACCATCAAAAAAAAAAAAAAGTAGAAGCCAACTTCTGTGCACCTCCAACACCCAAACGTTCCAATCAAAAGCATGCACGTCCTGGTCTTAGACCAACTGGAGAAGCAGTGACTGATCACACGGAGTTTTTTAAAAAGGGACAGACCTCCAACAAGAGCTGCCATATGGATCACAAGCACCAGCCAAGCAACAATGGCTCAGGTTGAGAGAGACACCCCCCATCATCACAGCAACCAGCCCATGTAGCCCCCATGTTGCAGAGGCAAGATAAACCATTCGACATCTCCCCTACAAATTGCCTCCACCTCCACAGCTTCTAAAGTACAGTAGTGCCTCGCAAGATGAATTTAATTCGTTCCACGATTAATGTTGTCTTGCGAAAAATTCATCTTGTGAAACGCGTTTTCCCATAGGAATGCAATGAAATCTAATTAATGCGCTCCTATGGGCAAAAAAAGTCAGAACAAAGTCAAATTTGGTTTAAAAAGGGTTTATTAAGTGCTCTTTAAAGCCATACATATTGCGCAGATGATTTAAAAAATGTCAATCAAAAAACTTTAACTTTTTAAACATCATAGAAAAACATTTAAAAATCAGCAAACATGAGGCAGGAACAAAAAAAGGGAAAACATTCGTCTTGCGAAGCACGGCCATAGGAACATTCGTCTTGCAAGTCATCAACCCCATTGCCAAAACCATTCGTCTTGCGAGTTTTTTGTCCTGTGAAGCATCTGTCTTGTGAGGCACCACTGTAAACCTTTAGAAGTAATCCTTAATTAAATAATTCTTAACACAAGCGGCTTCTGATAATTCTCTGCAAAAGGTACCTCAAAAGAAGCAACGGCCACATGAGCCATTCCCAGGGGCTCTGCCAGATGTTTTGGACTAGAATTCCAATCTTCCATGGCTGCTGGCCACGGCTGATGGGCGATACAAATCAATACACATCTGGAGAGGCCTATGTAGTAGAACAGGGTTTCCCAATCTTGGGGTCCCAGATGTTCTTGGACTAAAAGCCCCAGAAGCCTTCACCAATCGCTGTGGTTGGCCAGAATTTCTGGGTGTTGCAGTCCAAGAACATCTGGGGACCCATGATTGGAAACCACTGGCTTGGAAGGTTGTTGTAGGTCCAGTAGGAGGAACATCTGACCCTCCAGAGGCCAGACTGCAATTCCCAGAATTCGTGGCCAGCAGAGCTAATGGAGAGAGATGATGTGACTTGCAGTACAGCAACATCTGGAGGCCAACACCATCTCCACTGCTCTTGTAGAGCAAGATGAGAAAAGAATGCAAGCAGGTAGGGAGCCTCTGGCTTTCTTCTCTCCCGCTTTCTCCCATCACCTTGAGTCCATCCCTGGAAATCCTCCCTTCTGTATTTAACCAGAGAAAGGGCTATGACAATATAGACACCTTTTTACAACATCTTTATATCTGCAAGAATTGCATGCATGCCTGCCTGTAGGCACAAAACATCTTTGACCAAAATGTTCAGTTTTACTGAGCCTCACCTGATAAATTCTTATGATGTAAGCCAAGAACGACAAGGTTTTGATCTGTGCAGCAATGAAGTCAGCATACAGTTCTTTATTGTAAAGTTTATGCTGCCTGAAAATAGAAAACGGATTCAATTATGTCTTTCGGGGAGAAAAGTGATTATGTAACAAAAGTTTAAACGAGGTATAGGCAACCTGAGGACTTCCAGCTGTTTTGGCCTGATGGGGCTCCATCGTTCTTTAAATATTGACGCTACTGGCTATAGATCAATGGTTCCCAACCGTGGAGTCCCAAGTGTTATTGGACTAAAACTCGCAGAATCCTTTATCACTAGCTGTGTTGGTCAGGATTTCTGGGAGTTGTAGTCCAAGAACATCTGGAGACCCAAGGTTGGGAAGCACCACTTTACATGATGAGATCTGTAGTCTAAACCAGAGGTCCCCAACCCCTCATTCTCAGTCCGTGGCCTGAGCTGGACTGGTCCGCAGAGAGAGACCTCCCACCCACCCCCGCACAGCCCGTTTGCGCCAGCACGCCCGTACAAGAGAGCGCTCCTTCACGCATGTGCACGAGCACAGGGGGGTGTCACGCCTTCCCTAGCCGGTCCATGGGGCTAAAAAGGTTGGGGACAATTGGTCTAAACATCTGGAGGGCATCAAGGTGCCTATTCCTTCCATCCACACTCTCCCCCCAAAAGAGGCCTTCCCACTGGAGAAGGACCATAAGAATGGGTCACACATCTGTAAGACAGAGCAGATACAATACGCACCTACCAACAGTTTAACCGGCAGTTCAAAACAAAGAAAAGATATCTCAAGAGAACAGACTGTGGTGCAAGAAAGCGGCTGAAATAAACCAGTGCCTTCAGGTGCATTATTTCTACCCACCCAACTGAGATGAAACCAACCGTAAGAGTTTTGGTGCAATGACTGTAGTTTGCTTAAGAAACTCTCACTACATTCAAGGTCGTTTCTTCCAAATGAAGAGCACCTAAGACTGCAGACTTGGGCAAGTTTTGTAAAATGAATCAATAAATAGAAGTCTAGCAGGAAAGCTATGGAAGCTACTCCTCATAATTTATAATACTACAGATCTAATGGAAGGTGCAATCCCATAATAAAGCGTGGATTACAATTCCCACCCATACCCAAATAACAAAACCAATGGTGAAGAATCATGGGAGTTGATGTCCAAAATACCTGGAGGGCAAACAAGTGGGAAAATCTGTCTGTTTTTTTTTAAATAAGGCTTCTGATGCTCTAAATCTTTTCAGGCAAAGCCAATTTTTTTATCCTAACTGGAGTAGACCCATTATAATGAATGGAATTTCTCACCCAATGCTACAATAAATCCTAACAGCTTCCAGGGGAGGAAAATGTTATTTAAGACTCAGAAGTTACTAATGGATTAGAAAACTGGAATTAAACCTGTGGATCTTTGTGTCTTTTGTCGCAACGGACTAGTAACTAGCAGGCAAAAGTTGTTTCCTGAGTAAATCATTTTCCATTCCTGCCATTGGGAGTTTGCTAACGTGGCTAAGTATCTGCTAAATATATATATATATATATATTGCTCTCTAGCCTTACCTTGCTTGTGTTGAAACTTGTATAATAATAGTGTTCATGATCAAGGGAACAAATTCAGCTACCACATTATGGATGTTCAGTTTATACAACTAAAGAAAGCAAACAGATGAACATGTAAGAGAAAACAACTGAACATTTTGTCTCTACACTACTTTGAGAACACACACAAGGAGTTTAACGCTTTAGGCATCTGAAGTCACATCTACAAACCATCTAGCTTTCAGCTAACAGAAGTACAGCAGTTGGCAAGGGAAAGCAGAGATAATAAAGGCTTAGAAATAATTTCTCACAAGTAGTTCATTCTTGTAACTATGGCATAACTGAGTTACATTAGTTTTTCTTCAGAAGAGATAACTTAACTCCTTTTTGTAATATAAGTAACTTCCTACAATGAAGTTTCTGCTATGTCTACCAATCTGATGTGCATGTCAAGACAACAAAGTGAACCAGAGGAGGGGTGCTTTATACCACCTGCCAGCAACTTGTGGTATTACAATGTATTTTTAACTAAACAGCAATAACTAACCTAGTAATATTAAAGAGCCAGAAAAGTGAAGGGTTATTTTCAAAGTACAGTGGTGCCTCGCAAGACGAATGTAATTCATTCCGTGAGTAGCGCTGTCTTGCGAAATTTTCGTCTTGCGAAAAGCGGTTTCCCATAGGAATGCATTGCAATGCATTCCTATGGGAACCTCGCAAGACGAAAATAATTCATTCATCTCGCGAGGCATCGGTCTTGCGAAAAACATTTGCCTTGCGAAGCACGGCCATAGAAGAAGCCGTCTTGCAAGGCACCACAGCGATCACAAAAACCATTCGTCTTGCGGGTTTTTCATCCCGTGAGGCGTTCGTCTTGTGAGGCACCACTGTACTGTAACTACACTGTTGACAGGCTACTTTGAGGGGCCTTGAAAATATTCACTCATTTTTAAGAGTAACTCGCCCAGTTACATGAGATATTTATGTGAAAAGTTCCCATACTTACCTGATACATGAGAACAACAATAATAGGCAGCTCGGCTAACACTTTCAAAGAGAGAGACCCTCGAGGAATTATGGAATGCTGTCAAAACATAAGCAAACTTCAGACAGAGGCAACGGTAAATGTTTCAAAAACATGATTTTCAAATTTTCCCTGTCGTTCAGATCCGTGGCTAAACATCTCAATGCAGTTTTAAAATTTCACCTGGCATTTACACGTCTCTTTTTATGCTGCTTCTGTAGACTCAATTATGGTAAATACAGTAATTTACTTTTGCTTTGAAAATCGCCTTGAAATTTTGCTTTGTAAATTTCCCCAAGGGAGGGATCTCTAGGCTTGAAGGACCAGGTACCAAAATCTAAAGCCCCAAATTGGTTGTGGTGCATGTCTTTGCCGGTCCCCCTCTTTGGGGACCCCCCCTTGGCACTGATCAGGGTCACACCCGATTTGTTCCAGCACAGAAAGAGCGTAAACAAGAACATTATTTCGAAAATAAAACTGTTGCCTATACGCACCGTTCTCGTTTCACTGTCATCTCGTTCGGGATTTACTTTCACGGCAATCGTGGTGATCATACCGACCATTTCGGGGGTTGGAACTGTATTCTCGGGGATGACCTGAGGGTTCTCGAAATACCGATTCTGTCACACAAAACGAGACAAAACAGAAGCGACCCAGAATGTTAGCATCACGAAGCAGAGTTACAGATTTCAAAAGGATTGGAATTAACACTAATTCAGGGCATTTTAGCTGCACAAGATCAAGGTAGGGGATTTCAAAGTCCATCTGCATTTCACTCATTATCAGGAAAACAACACAAACAGCACCTACCACTACTTTTGGAAGTTCCTTGTAAATCTGTTTAACAAAATCCAAGAAATGGTGTATCTGTGGAAACAAATGAAAAGCAATGAGTACATTTCAGGGAGAAAATAAATTGCAATCTACGTCAGGGGCTTTCTTTCATTAAACAATATTACAAGCAAAGTATTACATTTTAACAGGCTTTTAAAATAATTTACAAATGAATATTAACACAATTCTTCTATATATCACATGTTCTGACATGAATAAAGGGAAAAAAGCAAAAGACAGTGACAGCCAGAATGCCCTATACAGTGGACCCTCGGCTTATGGAATTAATCCGTATTGGAATGGTGGCTGCAGGTCGAAAAGTCTGTAGGTCGAGGTTCCATTGACCTACAATGCATTGAAAACCGATTAATCCGTAACCGGCCGTTTCTGTTCCATTTTGGTTTTTTTCTGGTCTGTAGGTCAAATCTCAGTCTGCAAGTCGATTCTCTGACTGCAAGTCGAACCTAAATTTTGCAGCCAGAGAAGTCTGTAACTCGAAAAGTCTGTAAGTGGAGCCGTCTGTATGTCGAGGGTCCACTGTACTATCTCAGCATATTAAGGGGGCGTAAGAGCCTCCATTTCTTTATTTCAAACTACAGTGCTGCCTCGCATTGTGACGTTAATTCGTTCCAGCAAAATCGCTGTTGAACGAAAACGTCACAATGCAAAATAAAAAAGCCCATAAAAATGCATTAAAATGCGATTAATGCGTTCCTATGGGCTTAAAACTCACCATTCAGCGAAGATCCTCCATAGTGCGGCTATTTCTAGTGCCTCTTAAGCGAGGAATCTGTCCCAGAAAACAGCGGGCGGCCATGTTTTTTCCCGGTGGCCATTTTGAAACCACCAATCAGCTGTGCGAAAATGGTCACTTTGCGATGATCGGTCATCGCAAAGCGAAAATATCCCATAGGGAACATCGCAAAGCGATCGCAAAATGTTCGTCACAAAGCGATTTCATCGCTAAACGGAGCGATTGCTATGCGAAGCACCACTGTATTTAGCTTTCAAGAGCAGGCTTCCATGCGATATTGTACAGATGAAATCCATCCGGGCACATTTCCCCATCTCCTAGCTAACAGCTGCAAACCACTCTCATAAAAACCAAGGGGAGCCCACACAAACGACAGGAGACTAAAATATCATATACATAACACTCTCAGCTTATATGATCCTTCACGGGACGGAATCCTTGAGTGTCTAGAAATCACAATTTGATTTCAATCACAAAACTGGATTTTTTTAATGATTTAAATTTTTAAAAAATCATTTTTAAAAAATTTAAGTCATGTTTTAAATCACAGTTTAAATTGATGTGTGTGTGTTTTTAATTGATTTCTCTTTACCCTGGAAATCAGGCATTCCCCCAAAGGAAAATATGAAGCATGACCAAGAAACTGAAAAGATACGAGCACAATCATACCCTCTATCCATAAAATCGACTGTGCTGATTCTCAAACACCTTAATCTACCATTGTTTCCTACACCTCTCAGAGATTCATTAATGAGATGCCAGCGCTGGCACAGTTCTGCTGCCTTATTTCAACACCAGCCCTCCAAAATCTGAACCAATAAAATTTGATATTTAAAATTTGAAAGAGCAAAGGATCTAAAAAATATCCTAATGAGGACTTGCCTCCAAAATAAGAGTCACTAGTACAAAAGATTAAGAGGCACTGTGACATGACTCAGACTTGATATAAGACACGACTCCGATTTTCAATGATTCGGACTCAATTCGCGAGTTGGAACACACACCCTGCCCCTCCCTTTTTTTTTTCCTGGGGCAAAAAGCTTATTTTCAATAGGGACTCCAACCTGGGCCTTGGTAGCAAAGACTCAGACTCGGACCCAAAGTCAAACCGACATCCATTCCTAAAAGTCTCAGGAAGGGACGTAAGAAAGTAAACTCACCTCTTGTGTGATGGGTGGCCGGAACTGTTTGTGCAGTTCAATAATGATCCTCAAGCAAATAAGCACATTTTCTTCATTTTCAGTCTAAATAGGGGGAAGGAGCAGATGAAGTCATGAGTAAAATCCTGAACACCTTCTAATTAGTTTATGTGAATTAAGTTTACACACTTTACATAATATACAGGAAAGGGTGTCTGCTCCCGGCAAAGGCAGAGATGATCCACTTCTGCGGTGTTTCACAGATGAAGTATGGACAGCAAATAGACAAAATCAGAGTAAATGAGTAATTAATTTAATTAAATAACCACATGCTGTCACATCAGTTCTGTCTCATGGCAACCCTTTTCAGAGTTTTCCAGGTACAGAGTACTCAGAAGTGGTTTACCCTTCCCTTCCACCAGGGGCGCTGTGGGACTGTGCAGCTGGCCCAAGGCTACACAGGCTGGCTCTTCTTCCAGGAGGCACACTGGGGATTTGAACTGCCAACCTCCGCAGCCAGACACCTAAACCACTGAGTTCTCCAGCCAGCAACCAGATATTTAGGACTGCTTATTTAGATCCAAGAATGACAAAATGTCAGGGGTTACAGTCTCCCGTGATATGTCACCCTTCTCACAAATACAGTGGTGCCCCGCATGATGACGATAATCCGTTCCGTGAAAATCGCTGTTTAGCGAAATCATTGTCATGCGAAAACCACTTCCCCATTGGAATGCACTGAAACCCATTTAATGCATTCCAATGGGGGAAATAACTCGTCATTTTGCGAAGATCACCCATGACAACGACATTTTGCAAGCGCCAATCAGCTGTTTTAAGTCACTGTCTTGAAAAAAACAGGCCCGAAAACACCCATTTTGCGAAGATCAAGCTGCCGATCAGCTGTTTTAAATCATTGTCTTGAGAATAAACGGTCCGCGAAGCACGGACCAAATCATCGTCCAGCGAAATTCCCCCATAGAAATCACTGTTTTGCAAAACAAAATGGCAGTCGCAAAATGTCGTCGTCATGCAGATTCATCATTTTGAGGGGTAATCATCTTGCCAGGTACCACTGTACAAGCTTCCAAACCCCTGAGAACCATCCTTCAATCAGCAGTCTACTGCTCATGTACCTGTTTTTTTTACTGCTTCTATTCTAGCTCCAGCTACCCTAACTACTGTACGAACACAGTATGAACAATATTGTTTCAGATGTCCAAAAAGAAAAGGACTGAATAGTTAACAAAGAACCTAAAAGAACATTGGAGAGTCTGAAACAGCAAGTAGAATTGCATACAAGTGCTTAAGAACAATAAAACGTCACAGTGATGTTTAACCAACTTCCCACTGTTTCTAGTTACCCTCCCAATTATGAAATTATAAAGACCGGAAAATCCATGTCAGAACTAATGCTAAAAAAATTCTGAAAAGACAAGAGTACCTCTAGAAATCTGAACATCACGGATAAGATGTTCTTGGTGTGAGGGCGCAGATGTTCATTTGTTGGTATTCGATGGATTATTTCCAGAACTAATTTTCTCAGTTGCTGGGAAAAGGGAAGGAGGAAGGGATTAGAACTTCAAAACAGGAGGCACAATGCAGGATAAAAAGGCATATTCTGTCAAAAACTTCATTTTAAATAAAACATTTGCAGTTAAAAAGCCAACATGAATAAAAACTTCCTTTAAATTTCAGACCGATACACAAACTTCTTGACAACTATATAACATGTCCATTTGTTGAATCAGAAAAGTAGTAATAAAAGGTACTGACTCATATCAAGATATATAAAGAGTGTTAGCAATACAGTTTGCAGAATTATCAGCTGATTTTTTTTCAAAGCACAGAGGAAGGAACCACAGAGAGTCTATTGAATCGGTCTTTGACTTGCATGAGATAGAAATCAGGAGAACACAATGGCTGAAATCCAGCAGCGTAACGTACGCTGCTTAAGGCTGTTATAATCATCCACGGCAGCTTTTCAGAAAAATGTCCCATTCCCCTCAACCAAATGTCCCCAGGCTCCTGTAGAATCCCTTTAACCATCAGAAAGAATTTGGGAGCCACAGGACATGAGAAAGAGACCTTCAATTTCCTACATTCAGCACCATCCCACCAGCAGCGTTTTTCAGTAACTCAAGACTTCCTCCTCCTGTCCTGCAGCACCCAAGGACATCTTAGCCATGAAAATAATTCCACAGGAGCCTCTGAACCTTAAGGGAAGAAATCAGAAATGTTTTATTTCTGAAAAATCACTGCTGCTGATGACATCAAGAAGCCTTGCATAGTGCAAGTGCACAAACAGGATTTCAGCCAAAGTTTTCGAAGTACTACATTTCAATTTTTTAACATTAAAACTCAAAGGGAGATGCAAAAGAATTTGTCTGCAACCTGAAAGACATAATCCAGTTTATTGTTCCACCCCCTCTATAACGACCCCAGAGAAAGATTATTGTCACTTATTATCCAGTCGTTCCCTAACTGCACACTCAAGAAATTAGTATTAAGATTGTCAGAGATGCTCAAAGGAGAGCATGTTTTTAAAACATGCAGTTTAAAAATGTATGTTTCTAAGACATGGATTTTCTTTTTATATCATACGTTGCATATTGAAAAGGCCTATGGCCATAAACAATAAAGTCTTGACTGACTAACACTAAAACTTTAACATTAAAGCATGCTACCGGTGACAGAAAATATAGCTTGTGCAACTGACCGATGAAATTTACAACAGTTTCAGGCTGTCTACCCCACCACAATTTGTTTCCAAAGTATACCTGTGCGGGTTTCTCCTGCAGAAACTGCACTTCTCCGTCTTGAAGAAAGGTGAGAAATCGAGGGATGATGTGCTCCAAAAATGTTGAATACTGGGGAGATGATGTCACATTCTAGTACAAAGAAAACAGAAGCATCTCCGTTTTTGAACATGCAGGCAATGCAGAATTCAAAGTTTTAACTCTTCTGGCATCAGAAAGCTTCACAACTGACCCCTGACAATGAAAGTTAACCCTCCTGTTGCTGCAATCAATTAAAAAGTCTTCAACCAGCTATTTCATGTTAGCACAAATCACAGTTTAAAGGAGTTGTGTCCTTGACAGAAGGCACTCTCTCAGCAAAACTGGAAGTAGGGTGGTCCCCCCCTGCTTTATGCACCCTTTAAACCTGCTAAGAAATCTTCCACAGCAGGTTTCCAAGCAGTGCAAAGAACTTCAACAGAGAGAAAGGAAATCTTGCTATGCTAGAGGATTTGATTCTGGATGTAATACCCATATTCCTAAACTTATTTTGAAAACGCAGCAGCCAACTCGGGGGTCCAGAAGAGGATAAGGAAGGAGAGCGCAAGAGGGCATGGTGTCTAAAACCCAGCTATCATCTCCTCGATCCTATCTTTTAGCTCATACACACATCTCCAATGAGCCTAATTAGACAAAGAGTCCTCAGAGATGGATGATGGAGTTATTCACATTTGTCCTGCTTGAAACCCAGTTCTTCGTATGAGGAACAAAATTCTGATATCCATCTGTGACATCGCAAAGGACCAACTATGGGGAAGGGAAGATATAAAATGGATGATCACAAACTCCTTCTATGGGCTTAAGTAACTTCTTCATTAAATATTGTTTGGGATCCTATCAGAAGTACAAGGTGTGTGTGAAAAGAATCCCAGCCAAAATACGTTTCTGACTTATACAGTGGTGCCTCGCTTGACAACGATAATCCGTTCTGTTGAAATCATTGTTAAGCAAAATCGTCGTCAAGCGAATTTTAAAAAACCCATTGAAATGCATTGAAAACCGTTCAATGCATTCCAATGGGCTAAATACCTGCTCGATTTGCGAAGATCCTCCATAGGGCGGCCATTTTCCGGTGCCTGTAAAGCGAGGAATCCATCCTAAAGCACAGTGGGGAGCCATTTTGCACAGCAGGCAGCCATTTTAGAGCCGTCAATCAGCTGTTTTAGAGCCATCGTCTAGCGAAAAATCGGTTCCCGAAGCAGGGAACCGATCGTCAAGTGAATTTTCCCTATCTAAACATCGTTTTGCGATCGCTATTGAGATCGCAAAAACCTCATAGTAAAGTGGATTCGTTGTTTAACGAGGTAATCGTTAAGCGAGACACCACTGTATTTCAGAGCTTAGAATGTTCCTTTCTGGTAAAATAATTAATGTCATCCTGACAGCCACTGACAACTGGAAAATGGTAGATACCCAGGGGGCATACAGCATCATCCTAATTATGCTGGATGGCTGCAGCGCGTCTTCATATTCATTCAATGGTTCCGAGTTGTCTTAATTCAATTTCAATTCGATTTCAGGCCGCTGTGCTGCATGGCTTAGACCGAGCCATCTTGCCCAAGGGATGAACCACTTTTGGCCAGCCCAGGGACTAAGCTTCGGCCCCAGAACCCTCTAGGAACCACACAGGATGCTACAAATGCAAGTGGATCCAGACGTCTATACCCAGATTGGAAAAACTAGTATTGGGAAGATGTTGAATCATGCAGGCGGGCTTGTGATTGACTTGAACACACTCCTGGAGGTGCTACAAACTGCAATTCACTACACTGATCTAAATTTATACTGTAGGCTTATCACACTGTAAATCAACAGGAACAGCCTAGCCCCCAACAAGAACAGGCTCCTGAATGTCAGACCATCTTTGCAATTAAGTCTGTTTCCACAGTCACTTCCGTGAAAACTTGGGAAATGGTGACCTCCTGATCTTTCGGACTTCAGTTTCCATCAGCCCCAATAGCCTAGTAAACGGGAAAGAATGATGGAACATGGAGTTCAACATCTGGAGGGTCACAAACCCCACAGTTCCATGGTGGATTAAAAAAAATCATTAAAAAAATAGATTTAAATCATGATTTAATTGTTTAGAAATGTTTTTACTTAAATTATCAAAAAAAACAACTTTTAAAATTTAAATCGTGATTTGAATCCATTGGATTTAAATCAAATCCACCCTGCTCAGCTCCCAACTTAAATGCAGAAGAAGCCTGAGGAATGGAGCTCAGAAGGATTTGCTAAGATACCTCCTCAAACTGATACTCAGCAAATCCAGGCGAAGGAGGAAATTCTACATCACGTCAAAACCGTGACACAACAGCAGGGATGAAGGACGGGTTGTTACCTCAAAGTTCTCGCTGACTTCTTGCATCATCTTGAGCTTCGTTTCATCGGCTAGGAGGGCAAGAACGAAAAAGCAGTGACAAGGTTCAAGAGATACGAAAGGACACTCGTTTGACCCAAGAGATACGAAAGGACACTCGTTTGACCCAAGCCGGCCTCACTTCCAGAAGCAATCAGATCTTATCAGTTTGGCTCTCATCACCCCAAATAGTTGTCAAGTACCGCAACTGTCAATCACACATCTTCACTCGCTTCTCTCACACACTCACACGCAAATTATTTTTGTAGGGTTCGAGGAAATATTGATCATCATTTTGCTTCTTTCTTAAAAGCAGGGGGAAAGTCGATTTCCAATCTTTTTGGACCACAGCAAGCCACACATTTTCCCGATTCTCTGCAAACCTTATTTGCTTGTCAGACACTGACCCAAATTACACCTTTATTTGTTTATTTAAAACATGTTTTCCCCTCTTTTCTCCTTAAGAAGGACCCAAGGCAGCTTTGATCATTAAAAGACAATATTTAAAGCTAAAAACAGTAAGTTTAAGTAAGCCACTATGGGTTCTTTTTAAGGAGAAAGGGGAGGATAAAAACATGTTAAATAAATAAATAAATAAATATAGAAATACAGTGGTGCCCTGCATAGCAGCGTTAATCCATTCCAGGATTAACATCGCTATCTGGATTTGTCGCTATGCGGGGGGAACGCATCGCTATGCGGATTCGTCATTAAACAGTGCGCTCGTTAAGCGAGGCACCACTGTAAATACTGCAACCCCACCCGGACAGCACATAGGAGAACTCAAATGCTGGCTTAATGAAAGCTTAATGTTACTCTGGGGCCCTCTTCTTAAGCCAGTTCAAATCCTGCTTTCAGACAATAACCATGTCTGCAAGAAACATTCGGACAAAATCCTTCAGAGGCCAACCTGAGAGATTCTGTAAGAAACAAGCATGGCAGTACATGCTACCTGATTACTCCTGCTTGGCTTTTCTTGCAGTAGCTCTGTAGGAACCTACCAGAGCAGCAAAGAGGACAGGAATGTCTGAACGCAGCTCCCTTCTAAGAAGTGACCGTTCGAAAGCTGGGTTGTTAGAGAAGCATCAAGCCATGGCCCAGACGAAAACGCTGTCCTTTCGCATCCCGATTTTTTTTTTTTTTTTTTTTTTTTTTTTTTTTTTTGTGAGCATGCTTGGAGGAAGAGCCAAGCAGGAGAGGTTGGTGTGCACAAGTAAGAGACAATGCGGGAGAAGTCTGGCTAATGATCATGTGCAAATGCAGCCCAAGGTTAAGCCAGGCTCAATGGCGAACATCAGCCAAACCTAGCTTTGGAAAGAGGTAACGTTCTAGACTTCCATACAGAAGGTAGACCCAGCTAGGGCACACCCGTTGAAGAAATCGGATTGACAGAAGTGCCGACTTGATGGGTCTCCTCGTTTTGGAAGGTTCAGCTCGATTTGGGCTCTAATTGCACCACGAATCAACATGGGCCGGGAAGAGGAATGGGGGGGGGTGTCATGTCTCCTCCAAGACTAGCTCCTGGATCTTCAGACCACAATGAGTGCCCTGGCTTAATCACAATAAGAACCCAACCAAAAGCCAGGAAAATCACCCCAAAAATAAACTCACGTGTATTAACATCTGTCAGGGCGGCCACAAACTGAAGGTACTTTTTCATCAAAGTCGTTTGGTCAACCACAGTCGGTCCTTGAGTTGAAACGAACGCCATTGTCGCTTCTAAGTGCTTGTTAGGGTGTAGGCAGAAATATATATATATATACAACCTGAGGAATTAGCCACCCTGTTAAAAAGAAAATGCAGAATTATTTTGTCACCTCCATCGCTAGCGGAGACCTGCGCGCACACCGATTTATTCATAAAACCGTGTAACTGTTCAGCTGGACCCATGTCAAAGGCATTTGTTTTATTTATTTGTTCGTTCACTGAGATCCTGGCAGAACCAAAATAAATAAAATAAAAACGCAACCATTGAAATAGAAATCTGTTACATCGTTAAAGCACATCTGAAATTAAGACCCCTTGATTAAAATATTTTGCCTTAAGGAAGAGAAGACTGACATATTAGCTAGAACCTTTTGATTTAAAGATCTTCATTACCAATGGCCTGGCTAATTAAAAAGCTCTTTTCTTACAAAGAGAAAGACAGCAGGGAGTGGAAATCCACAGCTAAAACATCCTTGACAAATGGCCACCCAACCTCTGCTTTAAAACCTCAAATAAATGAATTTTGTTGTTGCATTCTCATATGCTGTCACGTTACCTGCGAATTACGGCGACCTTATGAATGGCTGATCTCCGAAATGTCCTATCCTCAACTACCCTGCTCAACCCCTGTACACTCAAGCCTGTGGCTTCCTTTAGAGAGTCAGTCCATTTTGCATTTGATCTTCCTCTTTTCCTGCTTTCTTCCACCTTTCCCACCTTTATTGTCTTATCCAAGGAATCCTGTCTTCTCAATATAGTCCATCATCCTTCTAAACAGCTCTTGGGGTTAGAAAGGTCTTCCTAACAATTAGCAAATTTGTGAATAGTTCATTTTGAATTTAGGGCTCAAAAGTGAACCCTAAGTTGGTTGTTGCAGCAACACAACCAGTGTGTCATAAAAAAACACACAACCCTAGTCAAAGACCCTTGCTGTCGCATTGTGCTTCAATGGATATTTTCGACAGCAGCCCCATCCACCACAACCACCAAACTCATGTTACAAATGTGAAGGCGTGGAGAAAGGAAGAAAAACAAAGGAAATTTCAGGGAAAAGGAAGGGTGGTTTCTCCCATCTCCATAGAGAATTTTCAATTTTTCCACATGCTTAGACAGCACAAGGTGCAGTGGCCTTACAGCTCTGTATTCAGTCTACAGGAGCAATATGTAATCTTCTCCTGCTCAAAGGCCTTTTGCAGAAGTTGAAAAAAGGGAGAGAAACTCTCTCGGGAGGGGGGGGGAATGAAAATATACAGTCGTGCCCCGCTTAATGAGGAAATCGCTATATGGTGAGGGTTTTGCGATCGCAATTGCGATCGCAAAACGATGGTCTAAATGGGGGAATTTCGCTTAGCGATGATCGGTTCCCTGCTTGGGGAACCGATTTTAAGATCAAAAACAGCTGATCGTCGAGTTTCAAAATGGCCACCGGCTGAAGAAAATGGCCCTCCGCTGTGCTTAGGACGGATTCCTCGCTGCACAGGCATGGAGGATCTTTGCTGGACGGTGAGTTTTCAGCCCATTGGAACACATTGAACGGTTTTCAATGCATTTCAATTGGGTTTTTTTATTTCGTTTAATGATGTTTTTGCTCTACAGCGATTTCGCTGAAACAAATTAACATCGTCAAGCGAGGCACCACTGTACATGCAAAATTTTCTATGACACCTTCAGTACAAATGGATTTTTCCCTCATCCACGCAAGCTGTCTAAACGTATGACTATATAAACAGTTCCACTCTTATGTCCTGAGGAAGTGGAGTTGTCCACAAAAGCTCACGTTAAAATACAGCCGTTAGCCTTTAAGGTGTCGCAACGTTTCTGCCGTCTTCTTTTTTATTGATCTCTTCGTTTTGCATGATCATATATACAGGAGTGATACTTAATCTCCTTTTTCCTCACGGACCTCTTGAAGAAGTTGACGAAAGGGACAGAACCCCTCCGGGGGGGGGGCAAGAAAATATAAGTGCAAAATTTTAACAATTAATGGCACAAAAGGGTCTTTCTCACAGATAGAATTTTTTACACCTACTTGGACCACCATACAGAAAATCCAAGGTGCAAAGAAGAAGCCAAAGTGAGAACACCGAAGAAAGCGAAGTGATTCTTCCACAACCTTGTGATGCACACATCCATACGTAGTGTCACAGATCCATTTCAATACCACATAGTGGGGGGGGGGGGAACCCTTGGTATTTCTTAACTACCCTCCTGTGAAGGAAATGCCACTGAATAAAGCAACACACTTCTGTGAAGCTCCAAACCCAGGAATGCTGTTTCTCTCTCTCAGCAAAATTCTCTCCAAACCGATGAACAACGTCTGACCTGCACCCTGTGCATACAGTAAAGATGCAACTTGCAATCGTGCACAGATTCTACTAAAACTTACAAAAACATGGTTATGACCTTTTGTGGCAAAAACCAACAACAAAGCACGGAGAGGAGGGAGGCTGAGACTTTGATTTTAAGACAAAAGGCAGGCACACGGCCCCTTACTCTTTAACCACCTCACATATGCCCCCCACCAAAACTAAGAGCAAATAACCCAAATAAATAATCAATTTGTAGCCTGGATCCATTTGTAAGCCAAATGAACAATCCATTTGGAACTGAATCTCTGGAGGGCCTGTGCAAACCCAGCTCTCATTCCCTGTTGTAGAGGGAAAATTGAGGCCAATTCGGATACGTCAACAGAGAACCTTTAAGGCTGATGAATGCAAGCAGACTTCTCTCTTACAGCACTCTTCGTAAGCCTTTGATGGAAAAGCCCTCATCCTGCGCTCTGTGTTACAGAAACAGCACCCACGTTCCTTCCACACAACAGCTTTCACCCCAAACCGAACCCAGCGCTCAAAATGATTTGGGAACGGCATCGACGGGCATGACACTTTTCAAAAAAGCTACTCAGCCACAAAACTCGCCCGGCAAGCAGCCACGCTGATTCCCAGCCAAGCCTACCTCGCAGGGGTATTCTGCAGAAAACCGATGCAGGGGGGAAAGTGTGTTTTCTGCGCAGAGAAGCACGGAAGGCACCAGACAGCCGAATGGAGAAGGGACACTGCTGTCCCAAAAATGAACAATTCCAACACCCGGCAGGCAGATTCCAATGACCCACAAGGTGGGAAAGAAAGAGAATATCCAGTATGAAAGGACTTTGAATTATTTATTCTGCAGAATACAGGAGGACACATGAGTTAATTCCCAAACAACATTTCTTGGAGTTTATAGATGTGTGCCAGGGTTTATATAGCCTACTAGTTACGTATCAATTGCCTTGTCTGCATTCCTCATTAGGCGAATATAGCTGATCTCTGCTTTGGGTGGCATCTACCTTATCTCCAATCTGGCAAGCTAATACAAAAAAATATTCCTTCTACTAGGCACAGACATGATTGCAAATGAGGTTCTCGACATTGTGGCATTCGGGTGGAACCTCCTGCCACCCACAGCCGGCCGAGCAAATGGTCCGGACCTCAAACCCAAAGTACAAACGGGAGACCGAGACTCGAGATGAATAAAAAAAGCTGGCAAGGCAGATTTTATTCTTATCTAAAAAGCTCAGCCTCGACGCGTTTCGGCAGTGGCCTTCTTCAGGAGAGAAGAATAAAATATCTATTAACTTAGAAAAGCTGGCTTGAGACACTTACAGCTGTTTTTTTTTTCCTTATCCCTACAGTTAGCAATATAACAAGATCCATAAACTCCCAGTACAGTGGAATGACAGCATATATAAGGTACATACCAAGGTTTAAGAACTTTTGCTTCTCCTTTGGTCTCTGCCAGCTCCAACATTAATCCAAAATGCAAATGCAAAAGAGGGATGGTATCTAGTTATTCTTAGCTGGCAGGCAAGCCAAGGACAGTTTGGAGACGACCAGGGAGGCACTGGGAAGGCTGTGCAATATAGGAAGGGCAAGAAAATCTACATTTTTTTAATTGAGCCCAAAAGGGGCTAATGTGCTCAACCAATACCCAAAGAAAGAACCTTATCATGACTTATTTGCTATGTTCATCATCATCATCATCATCATCATCATCATCATCATCATCATAGGTTGGAAGGGACCCTCTGGGCCATCAGGACTCAAGGCAGGAGGCCCGGCTCTCTCCACCCACACAACACCCCTGCGAGGTAGGCCAGCCTGAGACAGCATGAAGTCTCTCCCCCCTCCACAAACACTTCCGGGCTCCACCCCCTTAAAGGCAACAAGCAGGCCCGCTGGCCAATCCCCACCGACCTTCAGCACCGGGCCCCGCCCAGGCCGCAAGCCCCGCCCCTGCGGGCTCCCCCGCTCCGCGCGAGTCTCGCTGGCCCCGCCCACTCTCTTTCCGCCGCCCCCCCCTCCGTGTCTCCCCCCCTCCTTTTCGACCCCCTTCCCGTTCCGGCCGCTGTTCCCCCCTTCCCGGCCTCCCCGCCCTCCTCGCCTCACCTGCCCGGGCCGCGCAGCCCCTTTCATGCCCGCCTTTGTTGCCCCGCCAAGCCTCGCCTCGGCCGGAGGCGATAGAGATGGCATGGGCGCCTCTCCCAGCCCGCCTCGCGCCGGAAGCTGCGCCTCCCGGCCACTTCCGGCTCCTCCTGCCCATAGAGATAAGCTAGGGCCGCGTCTGGAGAACACTTCCGGGTTCAGAACGAAATGGGGAGGTGCCACTCTCCAGGATGGCGCAGCCGCAGATAGCGTGACGGGCTAGGACTACTCTGGATCTGTGGGTTCGAATCCCCGCTCCGCCGCGGAAACTCACTGGGGAATTGGAGCAGGTGGAACCGCTCCTTAAATATTCCACTTACCTTGGAAAGCTCTCTTAGGGTTGCTACAAGTGGGTTCCACTAGGAAGGGTGTGAAGCTGGTAAAAACCACTCCTTAAAAGTCTCCCTCCTCTTGAAGACCCTCTAAGAGGGTCGCAGAACCGCCATTTGAGGGGCAAGTCCCAACAGAGGCGCCCGGCATGGGTGCGATGTCGACGCACACCGGAAGTCTATATAACTTTGATATCACGAGCCGTGCTCTAGCTCTATGTCCTCCGTCGGCCTCTCCCGCCCTCCGCCAATCAGCGCACCGCTGCTGCCTTTCGCCAGCCAATCAATGCAAAGCTTTGAGACTCGCCAGAACTTCTGCCTGGGTCTCCTTGCACTCAATGGGAAGAGTCCCATTGAGTGCAAGGCGGATTTCCTCAGGGGGCTCCCCAGCCTCACTTGGGGGTCAATGACCGGGGGGGGGGGAACACACAACAACCAGGGGATATGCAAGGTCTCCTGATGCAGGTCCCATTCATTCAGTGGGTCTACTCCAGCTGGATCTCCCCAGAGGCTATGTGGTGGAGTGGTTAGAGCTGGACCTCTGTAGACCTGGGTGTAAATTCGCACTCAAGTCTTGAGGCTCCCCGGGTGAGCTCTTGGCCTGATCTGACCTTGCTGGGCTCCAGTGAGGACCTGGAGCTCATTGGAGGAAAGGTGGCATGTAAAAAAAATATAAGAAATAAAATAAAAACCAAGGAAACAGAAGGGGACCGAACTATCACCCCTTGAATCTTTATGTCCTGCACCATTATGGTGCACATCACAGGCTGAACAGCTGGGGGAAAACATCTGGGGAACTCTGCAGTTCCCACCAGAATTTGGAAAAGTTACTTTTTTGAACTAAAATTCTCAGTATCCACTGACAGCAGTGTAGTCTGAAAAGAATTTTGCTAGCGGAACCTCTCTACTCATGAAAGTCCTCAAGTGGTAAGGCTGGCCCGACCTTACAACACACCCAAATCCTTACGAATTCATCTTACTCTCCTTCCAAGAAGCTGGGGAGGGTATACAGCAGCCATTCTCTCATTCTTTGACACACACATGGCTTGTATTCTCACAACCGCCCTGCGAGGTGGATGATGAGGGAGGTGGTAACGAGCAAAGGGCTGGCTGCTGTGCTTCTTGTAATGTCTCAGAATGGCTTCTGGATCCCAAACCCGCCCACTTGCTTTAAAGGAGATTGTTGGAAGACTTCAACTCAGATTCTGCAGCTCAGTAATTACCTCCCTGTCAGTAAACAGATTTAAATTACAGAAATTTAAACCCTGAGGGGCTCCGTTTAAGGAATGTCACCCTCCGTTGTATGATTCTGTTTTCAGCTGTTCTCCTGTCTGGGGTTATATATTTCTTTCCCACCATTTTCCCCCCCATAGATGTTTGGGCTATGGTTCTGTATGAGAAAAGTTCATCATTTTCCAAGATTCAGGAACCTGGAAGAAAACACTGACGAAATATATAGATTTATTTTTTTATTTATTATTCAATTTCTACCCCGCCCCTCTAGACAGAGTTTACTTGGGGCGGCTTGCAAGTACAGTGGTGCCTCGCTTAGCGAGGTTAATCCGTTCCGGATTAACCCTCGCTCAGCGAATCCATCGCTAAGTGAAATAAAAAAGCCCATAGGAACGTCTTAAAACTGATTTAATACGTTCCTATGGGCTTTAAACTCACCGTTCTGCAAGTTTCCTCCATTGCGGTGGCCATTTTGGATGCCTCGTTAGCGAGGCAAAACAGCGGTCACCATTTTGTTTTAGCAGCGGCCATTTTGGAACCGCCGATCAGCTGTTCGCTATGCTTTGATCGCATCTGCGCGATCATCGCATAGCGAAAAAAGCCCATAGGGGCCATCGCTAAGCGAACACTCCAGCGATGGCCCGGGAGCCCTCGTTGTGCGGTTTCATCGCATAGCGAAGCACTCGCTAGTCATCATAAAACAATCACATAATGAAATCAACAAATTTAGAAGTTCAAAATGGGGGAAAAGGAAAACTAAAGAGAAAAAAAAATCAAGTGTAGGCTGGAGGGAAGGCCTGCCTAAAGAGCCAAGTCTTTAACTGACGCTTAAAAACACCCAGTGAGGGAGCCAGGGTGATTTTCGACAGCAAGGTGTTCCATAGTCGAGGGGCCACTACCGAGAAGGACCAGTTTCTTGTTCTTTCTTTCTGGGCCTCTCTCGGTGTTAGGCCCCTAAACCATCATCTGGATTCTCAGAGTAGTGTGATCGACTAGGATACTGGAGAACAGGATTCGAATTCCTGCTCAGCCATTGGGACTGACTGGGGAAATGTAACTAGTAAAACCACTCCTTAAATACTTCACTTACCTTGAAAGCCCTATTTAGGAAGGTTGCTATAAGTCAGGTCCATCTGTTGCACCCAAGTCAACAAATTGTTTTGTTGCGCCTTAAAGACTAAGACGTGGTCTGGATAACTCAGTGGTTCAGGTAGCTGGCTGTGGAGGCAAAGGTTGGGAGTTTGATTTCCCCACGGGGCCTCCTGAGAGAAGAACCAGCCTGGGTAGCCTTGGGTCAGCTGCACAGCCCCAAGGTTGCCCCGTAGGGGAAGGGAAGGGGAAACCACTTCTTTGTATTATCTCCCTAAAAAACCCTGCGAAGGGTTGCCGCAAGTCAGAATCAACTTGACAGCATGCAGATGATATCAATATATACTAAGAGGTTTTATATGGTATACTAAGAAGTTTTATCCATGGACTTCAGTAGCATAAGTACATAGTCACCAAAGTCACAGTGAAGGACACTGGTACATCTGGAGTGGCATCTGGATCGTCTAGGGCAGTGGTCTCCAAACTTGGGCCTCCAGATGTTCTTGGACTACAGCTCCCAGAAGCCTTCACCACCATCTCTGCTGGCCAGGATTTCTGGGAGTTGAAGTCCAAGAACATCTGGAGGCCCAAGGTTGGGGACCACTGCTCTAGAAGATGGTTGGACATCAAATGAGCTGCTAGCGAGCAACTTGTCTCCTGAATCGGCAATAATGACAGTCTGCATGCCAAAACAAGGAAGTCCAAAAATGCTGAAACAAAACCAGTTTATTTCCTATGCACCTTTCCTGCCTGGGATATTTTTGTGGTTCTCCTTGGTGTGAACGAGCAGTGCACTTAAGGTTATTTTAGATACCGGACTTAGCGCCCCGGCTGGAACCGTCAAGATTTAATTGTTTGCAGAGAATTGCTTGGGATGGTGATGTGTAGGATTTCCCTTATCGCAAGTGGTCTCGCCCGCATCACTTCTTTCCAAATGGGGTAAACCAGACCTGTTGGGTCAGAGGCCTCCCCGTTCACTCTGTCAGCCCTGGGCTGGTGCACCAATATCAAGGCCGGCCCTGGCGTTAGACAGAGAGAGACAGTGGCCTCAGATAGCAGGATCCTGGGAAGCATCACTGTCGTGATAAATCTGGAGTGGCAGTCTGTTGCAGAGCTCTGATATTTTCTTTAAAGCTAAGCTCCTCTAACTGTGTAGCAGAACAGCAGGGATTCAGAGCAGAATAGCTTCAAGTGAAATGGAGTAGTCCACCCCTTTCTCACTGAGCCAGCACTTACAGTCTCAATTATTCCATCTGAAATCTTAGTACAGTGGTGTCTCGCTAGACAGTTACCCCGCAGGACAGTTTTTTCGCTAGACATTGGCTTTTTGCGATTGCTATAGCAATTCGCAAAACAGCGATTCCTATGGGGCAATTTCGCTGGACAATGTTTGGTCCCTGCTTTGCAAACCGATTTTCGCTAGACAACGATTTTGACAGCTCCCTCCGCACTCGCAAACAGGTGTTTTCGGGACCTAAGCTTCGCAAGACAGCAATTTAAACAGGTGATCGGCGGTTCGCAAAGCGGCTTTCCTATGGCTGATCTTCGCTAGACAACGACGATTCTTCCCCATTGGAACACATTAAACAGGTTTCAATGCATTCCAATGGGGAAATGCTTTTCGCTAGACAATGATTTCGCTAAACAGCTATTTCAGTGGAACGGATTATCATCGTCTAGCAAGGCACCACTGTAAGAGAAAAAGGAATAAAAATATTTATTTACTTACAGTTGGGAACAGATCAACAGCAAACTGACAAACATGGTAGTTTCCAACGGGCTTAAACAGACAAAAGAGAGGGGGAAAGCACTGAGCAGAGACCTGGGGTTCGCTTTGTATTCAGCGACAGGGAAGGAGCGATTGGTTGCTGGTGGACAAATTGACAGTCACCCCAGCCCATAAAGGTCCCTCCCAGCCAAACCTGCTAAAGGCAGCATGTGGGTTTGCAATAACTCCAACCCAATCCTGATAGCAAGACCCCTCAAGGAAAGACCAAAGGCCGATCTGTTCAACAGGTGAGGAGTAACCTCACCTGATGAACAGATGGAGAAGGAGCAAGACCAAGGCACATATAAACGCCTCTGCCGTGAGCCGGTGCTGCTGGTCTCAGCTGCAAAAAGGTGGGGAGAGGGACCCCTGCCTCCAAGACACCTTGCACTCAAAAATCAAACTTCCTCCTCCTCTCACACGACTCGCCATGAGACCCCGGGAGGGGGGGGGGGAAGACCAGGTAAGTTTCTTGAGACTTCAAGGAACACCCTTATTACACCTGGCAACCATATACTACCTCTGTTGATCCTCATCCTGGGGCAGATCTACCCGGAAACTAAGGAAGCTTCCGTTTCAGGGCCCTGGGTGCGACTTTAATCCAGTGCTCAAACCCGTGTTTGTGTATGCACACGTGTCCTAGATCTGTGAGTGGGTCAGAAAGAACTCACGACAGGTATTTAAAAAAAACTGTTCTTCCAGGGGCCGCCGCTAAGCTCGAAAGGGAAAGGGTGAGGAAGGAGAGGGAAAGATCCCAACGCCCCCACCCCCATATACACACCCTCGTCAGAAGCGCCATGCTTTGCACCCAGGGCTGTGAAACGTGTTTACTGGCCTGAACCCAGCCATACACGTTCCTGCAGACCCCGGTCGTAACCGCAGCTGCTGCGGCCCCAGCTGGAAAGGCGCGCGGGGAGGTGCAGTACCCCCAGACGGCCCCTAGGGGGCAGCCCTTGCAGTCACTGCGGGGCAGGGACTCCCCGCCCGCTTTTTTCCCCCCAAAAAAGGAGAGACTCCCGGCGGTCGGAAATGGAGCGCCGGGGCTGATGCCGAGGGCGGGCGGGCGGCCAGCTGGGGTCTGGGAACGCGGTCTCGTTCAATGGCTCTGGCGTCTGCCTCCCCCGTTAGCCCGCCCCGGCTCGTTGCCTGGGTGCTGCTGCTTTCCCATGCCGGC
This sequence comes from Pogona vitticeps, assembly GCF_051106095.1. NCBI lineage: Eukaryota > Metazoa > Chordata > Lepidosauria > Squamata > Agamidae > Pogona > Pogona vitticeps. Next base: position 10,627,368 of record NC_135795.1, read on the forward strand.
TGGACAGCAGGTAGGACGGCTGGCTTCTCTTTGGGGGGGGGCAGGGGAGACTGGGAGGGGGCTCGATCCCCTCCCAGGGACAGCAAGAAAATCATCCTACAGAGGCTTGCATGAAAATCTCTTAATGGCTGAGCTGTAAGGCTGCAAGGGAAAAAAAAACACCGCATCAGGGTGTCTCCCAAGAAATGGCCCTTAAAGTCATGGTGTTTCCCTGGGAAAAAATCGAAATCTCCCCCCACTGCATGGCTCATCTCATTAAATCGAGATATCTCATTTCTCGGAAGAGGCTATAACTGTCTCAAAGGCGGAGCTGCAGCCCTTTGGCTTGTCGATCCGGGATTTTCCAAGGAATGGGGGGGGGCCTTCGGCATCATCCGCTTCTTTGCTCCCTCCCAGCATCGCTGCGATCCTCATGGTCGCTGGGAGAGAAATGGGTTTCCAAGGAATGGTATATTGTTCCGAGATGGCCCTGTTGAGAAGGGAAGCCTTTAAAAGAGGGTTTTGCCCTGGAATGCGCAATTAAGAGCCGTTCACTTTACAAAAGAACTGCTCTTCATAGATTGATATGGATGGATCCATTCCTGGACTGTCTTGGGGGGGGGGTATCCATAAGGATAGTTATAACAAGGCCCTGGACTGCCAACTTTTCCACTACCACCAGTTTAAGCACAGTCATAAAAATGGCTGTGATGTAGCACAGCTGATATCCATAGCTTTAAACTTCAGCAATATTTTTGCTAGCAGGAGTCTAGATGTCATCTGCTACTGCATCCAACGCTCCTGTGCTCTTTAAGCTTAAGCTGCAGTCCTCACAATAAAGGCAGGGGAAATAAATTTCAACATGTTGCTATAAGTTATCCAGTTGGTTACTTTGGAGTAGTGTGATCCGGAGGAGAAGTGTTAAAACTGGTTTGTGGATATGGATCAGCACAGCAACCTGTATTTCTTGACTGTCCGGAAACCATACTTACGTTGTGTGTGTGTGTTATCACACAACATAAACTCGGAGATTAATTTCAAGACCTTTGTGTAAATTCAGTAGCAAGAGTAACTCTAGGGCAAGCAAAGTAATGGGGGGGGGAAGTGTTGGAGTTTTTACAACCTCGCCTGCTGTCTGTATAGCTGGGAGGGACCTTACTGGGCTGGCGTGACTGCCAATCTAGTCAGCAGTAACCAATCATCCCCCCCCGCCTCTGAATTCAAAGAGAGCCCCGCCCCTCTACCAAGTTCTTTTCCCTTCTCTCTAGTCTGTTGGAAATCTTCTCTTTTTTTGCTATTGATCTCTTTGCAACTGTAACTAATGAAACATTTTTATCCATTCTCCTATAAATGTCTCAGAGCAAGTTATTGAAACCTCAAGTGCCAGTTAATGAGAAAGGGGTGGACTATCTGGGGAACTTGAAGCTATTCTCCTCTGTGAGTCTCTGTTCTTCTACTGTGTACAGCAAGGAATTTTATCAGATATTCAAAACTCTGGAACAAAAGGCAAGGGTGTTTCTGAGCATGTCAGAATTAGGACTGTGCAGTTGTCTGTTGGTTCACTTTGTAGTTCAGTTTGAGGTTTTAGAAAGCATTTTGATTTGGTATGGAGTAACCCAGTTGTAAATTCAGGTCATCAGCTATAACTTTTTTGTTTTTCCACTGAACAATTCCCCCCCACACACTCAAAATTGGAGTCCTGATAAGCTTCTAAAGGGGAAACCTGCCACATTTCAGATGCTTGAATTCAGAGGTTTGCATACCAGGCACATTTAAAATACTGTCATCATTTTTTTCAAAAATCTCTCACATTCATTTTCCATTAAAAGCTGGTTCAGTTTGTGTTTCACGCAATTCCATCTTTGTCCCAGATCCTAAATTCGCTTTGCTTCATATTGAAACCAAATCTGGCCAGGACACCTTTGTATATACAGTGGTGCCTGGACTGACGATGTTAATTCGTTCCAGCGAAATCGCTGTAGAGTGAAAATGTTGTAAAGCGAAATAAAAAAGCCCATTGAAATGCATTGAAAACCATTCAATGCGTTCCAATGGGCTGAATACCTGCTCGTCCAGAGAAGATCCTCCATAGGGGTGGCCATTTTCGGTGCCTATAGTATGAAAAATGCCTCCTGAAAACAGCGGGGAGGCATTTTGATCAGCCGGCAGTCATTTTGAAAACCCGACTATCAGCTGTTTTGATCGTTGTAATGCGAAGAATCGGTTCCCGAAGCAGGGAACTGATCATAGCAAAGCGAAAAAAAACATTAAAACATCGTTTTGCGATCGCAATTGCTATCACAAAAACATTGTCGTGAAGTGGATTTGTCGTTATACGGGATAATCATTAAGCGGGGCATGACTGTAATAGCAATCATGAGCTGTCAAGTCAATTCTGAGTTGTGACAATCCTCAAGAGGTTCCAGGCAGACTAATGCAAAATGATTTCCCATTCCCTTCCTCCAGGGGGCACCCTGGGATGGTGCAGTTTGCCCAAGGCCACCCAGGCTGGCTTTTCTCCCAGGAGGCACCGTTGGGGAATCGAACTGCCGACCTCTGGCTATGAGAGTAAAACAGACATCTCAGAACCCAGAGACAGCAACCGAGCCAACCAGCTTTTAAAGATCTACAGAAAACTGGGGGGAAGTAGTAATCCAAGTTGTTACATCCCCTGCCAAATATTTACTTTCATCATCTGGAGCCAAGCATTAGATGTGTCACATACACCCCGAGTGCTCCTTTAAATAGCTCACTGGTTATGGCGGTTCTCGGTTTACACTGCACATCACACAGGAGTGTAAAAATCTGACATCGATATAACAGAGGAGGAGGGACTTCAGGAATTTGGACTTCTCGAGTTTTGTGATGCAGTGCAGGATCTTGGTGAAACCACTCACAGACCAATTTATCCCTTTACTGATTCAAACAGCCAGTCTGACACGAGGAGGAAGATGAGGATGATGGTGGGCTGTTAAATTGATTCTGATTTTTGGCAACCCTTTTTAGGGTTCTCCGGGTAAACAGCGCTCAGAAGTGGTTTCCCCTTCCCTTCCTCTAGGGGGCACCCTGAGACAGTGCCAGCTGGCCCAAGGCTACCCAGGCTGGCTCTTCCCCCAGGAGCCACACTGGAGAATCGAACTCCCAACTTTGGGCTCCGCACCCAGGTACCTAAACCACTGATAGCTGCTGCCAAGTCAAGGAGGAAAGTAGAGTGGTACCTCGCTTAATGATTACCTCGTTAAACAACGAATCTGCTTGACGATGAGGTTTTTGCGATCGCTTTTGATGTTTTAATGGGCAAAATTCACTTCCCTGCTTTGGGAACCGATTCTTCACATGATGACGGTCAAAACAGCTGATCGTCGAGTTTCAAAATGGCTGCCCTCTGTGTAAAATGGCTCCCCACTGTGCTTTAGGACGGATTTTTCGCTGCACAGGCATCGGAAAATGGCCGCCCTATGGAGGATCTTTGCTGGACACTGAGGTATTTAGCCCATTGGAACACATTGAGCGGTTTGCAATCCGTTTCAATGGGCTCTTTTATTTTGCTTGACGAGGATTTTGCTCTACAGCGAATTCGCTCGAACGGATTATCCTCATCAAGCGAGGCACCACTGTACTGGGTTAGAGGGGTGTAGAGGGTGATCAGAGAGGGCGATAATTTGCATTTTGCACTCACAGCGTGGTTCAGTGTGAACTACTTCCTGGCAATCACATGATGCACAGGAGATTGTGAACCAGCCCAACCCTGATCCATCTCTAAGCCGGACCTTTCTGGTCCAGGGGGAGGGCTACACAGTTTGGGGAGTGGGCTATTGTGATTCCTGAACAAACAGAAGACTAATTTTAAGGGCAATCACTCCCAGTTAGGTGATCAGACACAAATCCTCTCTGAATCCTTCCTCAACCCCTTCGATGGTTCCAGACAGTTCAGCCAGCATAGGGCAGTTTCCTAGACTTTTCATCTTACGTGGCTAGAGTGGGGCCACATCCCCAAACGTGTTAAGAAGTTATACCCCATCTGGCCATGTGCAAATACAGCAGTTCGCTAGAACAGTTCCTGTTTTTGACCTAATTGTAGCAGTAACCATGCTAGCTGGGGGAATTGGGAGAGTTACAGTCCAAGACAGTAAGCTGTGCCCTGCTTAACGATTACCCTACATTACGATGAATCCGGTTCATGACGATGTTTTTGCGATCGCAATTGCGATCGCAAAACAATGTTTTAAATGGGTTTTTTTCGCTTTGCGAAGATCGGTTCCCTGCTTCGGGAACTGATTCTTCGCATTACAACAATCAAAACAGCTGATTGTCAGGTTTTTAAAATGGCCACCGGGTGCTCAAAATGGCTCCCCACTGTGCTTAGGGACAGATTCCTCGCTATGCAGGCACCAAAAATGGCCGCCCCTATCGAGGATCTTCGCTGGATGGTGAGTTTTTAGCCCATTAACCGGGTTTTAATGCATTTCAATGGGTTTTTTATTGTCACTTTACGACGTTTTCGCTCTACAGCGATTTCGCTGGAACGAATTAATGTCATTAAGCGAGGCACTACTGTAACTTTTTACCAGCTCTGGAACTGAGATAAGAGTTCCCATCCCACAACAACTGTTAATTTTGCTCAGCCACCCTTGCCGAGGGGAGAAAGATGCCCGTCAACAGCCTTAGCTTGATGTGAATTACTGGGAAACTCCGAGGTTTAAGCCTCTGACTGCAGAGCCAGAGTTTGGGGGTTCGATTCCCGCATGTGCCTGCTTGAGAGGGGTGGGACTTAATGATCCCTTCCAGCTATGCAGATCTAAAATGATGATGATGAGATGCTAGAACTCTCAAACTCAGACCTCTTTCAGCTGTCCTCTAGTACAGCAGTTCTTAACCTTTTCCTTACTGTGGGACCCCCTTTGGTTGCTGCAGACCACCAAGACTTGACTTCAGATTTAGAACCCTAAATCGAATATTTATTTAAAGTTTCTCGTGAAGGGTCGTGTCGACAGATATTCCTTGCTATAACGGCGGCACTTCTTAATTTTATTTATTTTTTATTTTATTTTATTAGATTTATACCCCGCCCATCTAGACCAAAGGTCTACTCTGGGCAGAATTACAAATTTAAAAAGAGTAAAACCAATAAACATGCAATTTTTGTTGAACAATTTCTTGTGACATTTCTAAAGAGGACTGGAAGAAGCTTCGTTTTGCTTTGAACAAGACGCACAACATCAGTTCTTTTAGGTTTAAAATTCACCCGTTCTGAGGCTCAGCCAGAATGTTTTGTTATGAAATTCACTGCGATAATATTGAAAACTTGTTTACCTGACAATAACCAAATGGTTTTATGAGCAGAAATTGAAGAAGAAACACGATCACAAAGTCCATCCAAACACTCACACTGACACTGCCTGACTCTGACTCTCTCTTCCCACGGCTTCTGACTGTCTGCGCAGTAGCAAGAAATGCCATGTGCTGTCTCTCAGCCATTCATCCTCATTCACTTCCATTTTCTCACCATGTGCAGAAATATAAAACAGTTATTTGCTATCAAACAGTTATTTTCGTAACCTATTTTTACTTTTGTTTGTTTTTAATAGAGGTGATAGGTTAGAAAAGCCAGGTTCTACGCAAACAAACGAGGGAAATTAAGATTTTGTTTCATGTTTCCTTTTCTTTCTCGCTTTCATTCATTCATTCATTCATTCATTCATTCATTCATTCATTCATTCATTCATTCTATTTTAACTTTAAAAAATCATAACATTTCTTCAAGCCCTCGCAGATCTCCTGTGAGGACCTCGTGGCTCCCAGGGGTCCACAGACCACAAGTTAAGACTTATGACTTATAAAGTGACTTACCATATTTTTCCATGTTTAAGACTATACTTTTGTCTAAAATCTTTAGACTAAAAATTTAGGATCATCTTATACACAGAAGTAACCTGAGGAAAGAACAAAAACAAGTGGAGGGGAAAGCAGGGATCAAAGCAATCCTGCAGCACTTTGATCCCTTTCCCCCTACACTTGCTAAGCCCCACTTATTTTTCTTAGTTTTGGATTAGAAAAGGGGGGGCATCTTATACATGGGGCATCTTATACACAGAAAAATACGGTATATCCTGAGCCATCCGTGGTCAAATTATACATGAAAGGGAATGCATGCACCTTCTGTACAATCTGCCCATTTCTGTACCACAATGGGATTTTCATTGGAGGTCAGTGTTTCAGCAATTGGACTTCCAAATTATGCCTTGCAGTGACCAATCAGGAAACAAAGCATGCTAAAAGGCGTGCCCTATGACAAGCAGATGTCTTTCTTCCCTTGTTGGAGCACCACCTGTAAATGCATGCTAATTCTATTCTCTAGTTTGGCCTTATAATGGTCTGACCTGTTAGAAGGCAACTAATGTGTGTGTTTGGGTGATCCAATCTGACCCACCCTCATTCCCTGCTTTGCTGTGAAACCCAGATCCCCCCCCCCATGCAAGCTCCCCACTGGAGTTTGGTCTAGAGCAGAGATGCTGAATGTCTGCCTTGCAGGCCAGATGCGGGCCACATTAGCTCCCCATCCGTCCAGCAAGCTTTTTCTGTTGTTGTGCAATCACAGTTGATCAAGAAGGGGCTAACTGAAGCCTAGGAAACGTTTATGGGCATGGGATTCTGGCCAACTAAAGTTTTGTGTCCCTGTTTAGGGGTGCCTGGAGGGTGGGGGGGGGCAAGCCTGGGATTAGAGATTATTTTCCGAATTCAAAAGAAAACAAGCAAGCAAGCTTAACATCAGTAAGGTCCGCTTATCTAGGAACAAGTCCTTATCTAAAGGGATTCAGCCAGCGCATGATAGCACGTCATCCCAAGAAAGAGGTCACCTAGTTCATTTTGCAGGAGGCTTAAGCAACTTTACTTTGTCTGCTACTGGGGGAGAGATGAGTTCCAATAAAAAGGATACCCAGACAAATTTGGAGCTTCTGTTGTCTCTCATGTTTACTTCTGATGTGACCCATAATTCCACAAGATAAAACTACTCACGTAGTAACCTGGAATACTGCTGATTCCGTGGCATGGACTCACACAATCAAACTTGTCCTCGTGTCTTCCTTGCTACATTTAAAATTGGTCCAAAATCTGGGGCTGGGGTAGAAAGTGGAAAAAAAAAATTAAGTACTTGACTACAGTTGAAGAGCAAAGCCCCCAAAGTATTTCATTGACATAATAGTTACAATTTAAAAGCAATCATTACATGTGAAGTAATTAGAATAGTTATATGTGGAGTAACTAGAATAGTTATATGTGATGTAACTAGAATAGTTACGTGTGAAGTAACTAGTTACATGTGAAGTAACTAGAGTAATTACATGTGAAGTAACTAAAATAGTTACATGTGAAGTAACTAGAATGTTGACTTTTGGTGACCTCTTTTGAAAAAAACTGAATGCTACAAGAGGCTGGCCTGTGGTACCAATTACATTCTCTCTTCCTGAGAGTGTTGTCTCATCATGATAAGAAACGAAAAAAGTTTGCGCCAGAATTCCCAGAATCCCCTAGCCCCAGCATGACTGGCGGTTGCACTGGCTAGGGAATTCTTGGAGTTGTAGTGAAAAAGATGGCTTTCCCTGAGTCTGTCCTACAACAGAGCATGAGAGAGCGGCTGAAGACACACACGAGCTGGAATCATCATCCTCCGCCACCATTTTGGGCTTTTCCAGATGGAGAACTTGTTCTCCTTAAAATTACAGGTTTTGCCGTGATGCTGTTGGTACGCTTCCCATCACCTGTGCAATGTTCCTCTTGTCTTACTTAGTACAGTGCTTTTTTGCTTTGAGTTCCACTCCTTGTCATCCTTCCTGGACACTTGGTGTAGTTTTAGCTTCCCTTTCCTCCGGGGGCCAAGTTTAGCGCTATAGCACTTGCCATTTCACATGGACATCCACAATGAGACCTTGTGGCCAGCAGGAAGCTTTCAATTAACATTCAAAAAACAAACAAATGGAAGGCTACATTGGAGAAGTGGATTTCTTGGAGAAAAGCCGTTTTCTTAGTTAGAAAAGAAGAAAATGATTTTTAAAGAGACGTTTGAAATCAAAATCCCAGTTAACCCCACATTGCTTTGGGTTTTACTGGGATTTGAGAGAAAGGGGGTGGGAAGAGCCTCCATCTGGAAGAGGAGCAAGGTCACATGCACTGTACTCACAAAAGTAACTAAAAAGCTACAGGTACACCATGGAAGGAGTGATGATGTTAACCTTTGTAAAGTCACAGTTGGACTATAAGATAGTTATACCTCCACTATTAGAAAACAGAAAGAATGAGAAGTAACTTATTAGTAACTAGTTACTTTCAAAATTATGGGAGGGGGTTAGAAAATGTGCCTCCTGCTTAAAATACTCCTTTCTGTTTCATGACGGTGCTGTTCTTCCCACTGGAATTAAATTGTGCATTTCTATTTATTTTATGGCTTCTATTATTATTTTTCCCTTGCTTTTGAAGGGCTTTGCCTTGAAACGGAGCATGCATGTATTTCACCAAAATAAACGTTCACCTATTGCATTCACATATTTCAAATATCAGTGAGTGTTTTTTTTAACATAGATATGTGCATTCCAAAGCACTTCAGTCTCCCGAACAAAAATCTACAAGTTCAGGTATTCCTTCATTGCATACCTAGAAAACCAAGGCAGACGGTGTTACGGCATTCAAGGTTTATTGCTATTGTTCTGTAATAGCTCTTTGAACTGTCTCTTTAAAAATGTAAATGAATTTTAAAATGTGTTATTGCTACAGTCCAGTATGACCTGGAAGTCACAAACAACGGCCCTATCACTAAAGACGCGCAGGCGACGATCCACTGCACCCTGCATATGAAGAATGAACGGTCTTCCTCTGTCCGTGGGCAGCAGTACCAGTTTAACTGGATTTATGCCCCCTTGACGCTGGTGGAGAAATTGGAGCAAGGGGCCAACTCGACCATCGTTGTGACCAGTCCTTTCCCGGGGGTCTTCTCCATTTCAGTCCAGGTGGCCCCCGCAGGCTGCTGGTTCTGCCCAACCCTTGCAAGAGGCCTGACAGTTCTACAAATATCAGGTAAAACACCCCATGTTTTATGATATAGCCAAACAAGAAGAGCAACATTTGAAGGTCTTTCGTGAGTGATGGCCCACCATTATAAGCCCAGATCTCCTTAGGGCTTAATCCTCGCTCGCATAAGTGATCCTCTGCTTTGGCCGTCACAGCTCTGCCCCTCACGAACTGGGAGGGCCACTGAGGTGGACGGATGCTAGCGATGGAGCAGGCAATGTGTTGGAAATTCCAGAAAAGCCCATCTCTATTCTGGCTGCTAGGAGAGCCCGTATCATGTCTGTCTTCGTACAGCGCCTGTGAAAGTGGAGGATTCTGGCCATTACAGTACTGTCATACTTGAAAGAACTCCATCCTGTTTCTCAAAAGGCACTGAACTGTTATTTTATTTCTTCCTTCCCCCCCCCCTCAAAAAAATAATCCAAATATTTTTCATTCATCAGCACAATCGAGGGATTGAACTACAGTGGTGCCTCGCTTAACGGGCGCCCCGTTTAACGACGAAATCACATATCGACGGACTTTTTGCGATTGCATTGCGATGTTTTAAATGGGGGGAATCGCTTTGCCATGATCGGCACCCTGTTTTGCTTACCGATTATCGCAAAGCGATGATTTTCTAACAGCTGATTGGCAGTTCCAAAATGGCCGCCGGGTAAAAAAATGGCCGCCCGCTGTGTTATCGCGCGGATTCCTCACTTACCAGACAGCGAAAATGGCCACTGTATGGAGGATTTTCGCTTTAAGGTGAGTTTTAAGCCCATAGGAAGGTTTCAATGCATTCATATGGGCTTTTTAAAATCGCATAGCGACAAAATCGCTTTGCAGTGATTTTTGCTGCACCGATTAACGTCGCTATGCGAGGCACCACTGTATGTGATTTATAGAATAATGAAGTTGGAAGGGACCTATAAAGCCATCGAGTCCAACCCTCTCTCAGTTCAGGAATAGAAATCAAACAATATCTGCCAGGTGGTTGTCTAAATTTCTCTCGAATGCCTTCAGTACTGGAGCACTCACCACCTCTCAAGGAAATAGGTTCCGTTGTCGTACTGCTGTAACAGTTAGGAAGTTTTCCCCGATATTCAGCCAAAATCTGGTTTCCTGTAGCTTAAGCCCATTATTATGTGTCCTGCACTCTGGAATGATTTTTTTTCCTGCTCCTCCTCTGTATGACAGCTTTTCAAGTTTTCTGCTACCATATCTCCCCTCAATCATCTTTAGAAGTTTTGGGGGGCACCCAATGAACCACATAGCTAATAAATATATTTGTTGTCTCTTTCTTCTACAGAGTTTATAGTAGGGAATTTATCGGTTACCCAAATAGAGAACAGCAGTATGCCAGAGAAACTCGGTTCTCATCCTGCAACAGCAACGCTAATCCTCGTCTCCTTCCTCCTTCACGATCCGAGCCATTATTTTCAGTCAGCATCCTTTGTTTATAATTGGGATTTTGGAGATGGGTATGTCCCTATGCCTTTCTCTGCTCCCACCCTGCCATACATTTGGGCCAAAATCCTGTCCGTTGTACCCATTGGCCTAACACCGTTGGCGTAAACATGATTGATGAATGACCAGAAATTCAGAAGTTAGCGTGATACATGCTGAACAAACAGCACATACCTAGGCTAACTTTTTGCACTTGAAGCAATTACAGTGGTGTCCCGCATGACGATGAAACCGCTAAATGACAAAACCACAGGACGATGACTTTTTGCGATCGCTATAGTGATTCGCAAAACAGGCATTTCAATGGGGGAATTCCACTTCATGACGATTTGGTCTGTGCTTCGCAGACCGTTTATTCGCAAGATGACGATCTTTACAGCTGATTGTCGGCTTCGCAAAATGGCTTCCCGCTGTTTGCCAGACCCGTGCTTCGGAAGACAGCGATTAAAAACAGCTGATCGGCACTCACAAAATGGCTGCCCTATGGAGTATCTTCCCTGGACGATGAGGTATTTTCCCCTTTGGGAACGCATTAACCGGTTTTCAATGCATTCCAATGGGGAAACTGTTTTTGCATGACGACGATTTCACTCTACAGCGATTTCAGGGGAACGAATTATCGTCATCATGCAGGGCACCACTGTATCTGCTGAGATTTGCACCAACCGTGTGACGTGGATGTAAAAACACGACTCATTTTAGCCATTATACATTACAGCTTTATCATGCACACACGGACAAGCATAGTTTGACAGCCATGGCTTCCCCACGGGGCCGACCAGAGATCTTGTTTTCCTTGAGGTCGAAAGAACACGACCCCAGGCTTCACAGATGCAGCCCTGCTCCTACATCCTTTCTGTATCTACATGTACATCCAGCTGCACTCTTCCATGCTGTGCTAGAGGAGGAGCTAGAGGCAGTGATCCCCATCTTTAGTCCTTTTCCCCAAAGCTTTGTCTGGAGCAGTGGCTCCCCAATCTTGGGTTGCCCAGGTGTCCTTGGACTGCAACTCCCAGAAGCCTTCATCATTAGCTAAGCTGGCCGAGTTTTCTGGGAGATGTAGTCCAAGAACATCTGGGGACCCCAAGGGTGGGAACACCGGTTGAGAGGGGAGGAAGAGAAAGTCTCCGTGGGTCGTGCCGTCCAGCAGGAGGAAAGGATACGGCAGTTGGACATCATCTTCATGCCCTCCATCCGTGGAAAGGCTTTGCTCCAGGAGGCCCTAAGGGCAGCAGATGTATAGACTATCCCATTATGTATTCCCTCTAAGACCTCTTGAGGTGGAGCATTCCCTCAGAGAGACAGCTGCTCACAATAGCAACTCTGAAGTGACCTCCAACACTGAGGGAGCTTTGCATTTGTCCCCTGAGGCAACCCCCTCAACACCACAGAGGGTAGGGCTGGCTTGGTCTCCTCAGCCATTCGGCTGAGAGTTCTTGTCCCTATGGGCCTCGCCAGCAGAGCCATCATAAACAAAGCCATGAGGTATAATAAAGGAGGAAGCTCTCCAGTCCACAGAACATCCAGTTTGCACAAGGTTGAGACATGAACCGCAGCCACCTACCAAGAGGAAGGACAGAAAGCCTGCCTGTCTCCACCTAGAACTGTCCCACCGTATCTGTAATTCCATCACCATCAGAGAGAAAAGCTGGATTGGTTTGTTGAACGAAAAATCCTCACATCCTATAAATAACTAGGCCTGTTCAGAGCAGGAGAAGCTGTGTCAGCCATAATTCCTGCAGAGACATGGTGGTGTGTTAGGGTATCTCGCAGTGGAGCCAGAGGTTGGGGGTTCGATTCCGCACTGCCTCTCCTGGGAGTAGAGCCAGTCTATGTAACCTTGGGCACCCTGCACAGTTCCAGAAGAAAAGAGCGGGAAACCAATTCTGAGTACGGTCTACCTGGAAAACCCTGGGAAGGGTAACCACACATCAGGATTGACTCGACTGCACACAATTATAAATATGAATAAAGTCTCCCCATTTCTCCCTCCCATGCAGAACAAAACTGACAACAGATGAGCCCTCTGTCTATCACAATTATTCCACTCCCGGGAATTGCGTGGTGCGCCTTGAGGTGACGGCAGAATGGAGACAACACAGGATGAAGACAGAGCATTCAAGAAAGGTTGTCCAGAGAACAGGGCATTTTGCTGCTGCGTTGGAGCTGTTAGGTAAGGTCAAGTGACCTGGCCAGACCCAGGCAAGATCACGGTGTAGTCAAGTCCCATTAGAAACACATTGGGCTGTGGGGAAGTCATGGGACAGCTTGTCCCATCTCGGGCTGTGGTGCTGGTTTGTTGTAAGGCAAGAAGCTTTCGCCACTAGCTGTGCTGGCCAGGATCCCTGGGAGTTGTAGTTCGTGGACACAAGGAGACCCAAAGTTGGGAACCACGACCCTCGTGCAAGGTGGGGTCCTCACTCATCCATGGACAAACACCCAGTGGCCTGGAAATTGAATTATTGTTCAACACCTGGGATGGGAAAGTGTCCTCTAACACAGTGGTCCTCAACCTTGGGCCTCCAGATGTTCTTGGACTACCACTCCCAGAAGCCTTCACCACCACCTGTACTGGCCAGGATTTCTGGGAGTTGAAGTCCAAGAACATCTGGAGGCCCAAGGTTGGACACCACTGCGAAGCAGCAGGCTGGTTTATGTAATTGCATACAGCTCTCTCCTTCCCAGCCTTGCTACCACCTGCCAGCATCTTCCTGCACAAGTAGGAACCAGAGACCAGAGCATTCACTATAATCCACGTTTTTCAGCATCTGCGTGGGGGGAGGCTTGGAACCAATGCCCTACAGATGTGGGGACCCTACTGTAGCAGCAAGAATCCTATTAGATATATATATATCCTTGTGTAACAAGGAAGTTGACTAAGCCTTGGCAGCAAATTGACACTCAATAACAAAGCCCAGGTGACATTCCTGGGCACATATATGACCACATAGTTAGGTCCAATCCTAGAAACACAGCCACCACCTTGTTAATGAGCAATAGGTTTGGGGCCAGTTGTGATAGTAACTGAAATATGTATTCCTTCACAATTTGTCTAAAATACCAATTAAATTAAAAAAAATCACTGCAGTTGAAAGTTCGGCTTTGTGGCTGCAAGTTTAAGGTTGTTTATCCTCCATTTCAGATGCCGTACAAAGTATTAACATCATCGGATCCACAGAGGCTCGTGTGATGGAAAACTTAAACTTCTCTCTGCATATCAAGGGCAGGTAAGAAACAAAAAAATTAAAATCTGTATATCTGTTTCTTGATTTCCTTTGAGATAATCTATTTGCATTCCTTCTCAAAGAACAGCTAAGCTGTTTACACACACACACACACACACACACACACACACACACACACAGAGAGAGAGAGAGTTCACACGAATATAAAGGCTGGAATTTGTTGTTGCAGATTTTGGCTACACAGCAACAGTGCAGAGTCTCACAGAGAAGAATGGATGCACGTTTCCCAGATAATCCACCCCTTTCTCATTAAATGGCACTTACAGTCTTAATGACTCGCTTGGAGATATTGGTAGAAGAAAGAATAACAATATTTCATTATTTATAAATCTTATTGTGAGATCTTACTTACTTGTGAGCAGATCAAACAGCCAAACCGACTTCAATGGACTAAAGAGAGGGAAAGGAACACTCAGCAGAGAGGCGGGGCTCCCTCTTAATTCAAAGGCAGGAAGGAATGATTGGTTCGTGCTGGATAGACTGGCGTGTCACCGCAGCCCAGAAATGTCCCTCCCAGCCACACTTAATAGAGGCAGCATGAAAGGTTGCAAAAACTCCAACATTGGTTACACCAGGTCCAGGACATATAAGGCTGATATGCTGAACCTGGAGAAGTGGAGAAGTAATGGGCCTAGTAGATGGCCACTAAGTATTAGGAAGGATTTCCTGACGATAAAAACTGTTGAGTAGGGATGGACTTTTGAATTTAGTAGACTTACACCACCTGCTAATTTGGTGGGAATCATCAGCTTCCCGGAGACATCCGAAGCTGCCAGGGAGGACGAGACCCAACAGAGACTCACCAGAGGAACAGTCAGGAGGCTGGAGGTAGATATAGGGGCTGTTCCAATTTATGCTGTTATGTAGCTTTCACTCCCGTAATTCAGACTGAACTGGGAGGTGGAAATCCACAAAATGCAGAAGCGCCATCCCTCCCATAAGGTGGAAGAGTCTCCTTCACTGAAGGTTTCCACAGAGCGGTCGGATGGGCATCTCTCAGGGAGAAGTCAGCTGTGGATTCATGTGTTGGTGGGAATCGTCATCATCGTCTTAGAAACCCAGACCCTATGGATCATCGAGGCCAGCCCATCTCCAGAAGGCCCAGTGGGAAATCAGACTCCCAGCTAAACCACTGAGCTATCCAGTAATGCAATGTTCCCCAACCTTGGGCCTCCAGATGTTCTTGGACTTCAACTCCCAGAAATCCTGGCCAGCAGAGGTGGTGGTGAAGCCTTCTGGGAATTGCAGTCTGAGAACATCTGGGGAGCCCAATTGGAGAACCACTGGACTAGATGACTTCTAAAGCCCTTTCTGAGTCTACAATTGTGTGATTTTACAGTGGTGCCTCGCTAGACGATGATAATCGATTCCACTGAAATTGCTGTTTAGCGAAATCATCGTCTAGCGAAAAGCATTTCCCCATTGGAATGCATTGAAACCTGTTTAATGCGTTCCAATGGGGAAGAATCGTCATTGTCTAGCGAAGATCGGCCCTAGGAAAGGCGCTTTGCGAACCACCGATCAGCTGTTTAAATTGCTGTCTTGTGAAGCTTAGGTCCCAAAACCACCTGTTTTGCGAGCGCGGAGGAAGCTTTCAAAATCGTCGTCTAGCGAAAATCGGTTTGCGAAGCATGGACCAAACATTGTCCAGCGAAATTCCCCCATAGGAATCACTGTTTTGCAAATCACTATAGCGATCGCAAAAAGTCAATGTCTAGCGAAAAAACTGTCATGCGGGGTAACTGTCTAGTGAGGCACCACTTTATTCTTCTGTGTAGATTCCCTTTAGAGGGAATCAAATGACATCCCAGACACAGGCAAGGAAAGCAGATGATAGCCCCTCAAGAATGTGCAGTTGGCGCTGGCTGTCATAATTGAGGTCCAAAGAGCACGTGTTCATCTCTCAACTCATCCGAGCAAAGTTCTGTTGATCTTTCTTCAAAGTATACCATCACAGGCAGAAATTGCACCCCCAGGCAAAAAAAAAATGCCACTGGGTGTCGTAAACATAATCAGCAAGCTAATGAACTTGGAGTCAAGGCTGGTTTCTGCTCCAGGTGATGTTTACACTTCCAGCAAGGCTGTTACGTTCCTGCAGCGCTGGAGACAAGGAGCTTCCCTGGCAGGATGTTGCCCTTCTTTGAGGAAGAATAATGAGCCAAGTAACAATTGAGAGGGTTAGAACGTACATAGATCCAACCTACCAAGGACACAGAGGGAAAAGGGCTGCAGCCAAAGTCCATAGAAGACAGAAACAAAATTCTAAATAGGATCTTGAAAAGTTTAAGTCAAAACCCACATGAGGAAGATCAAGAGGGATGCAGAGGCTTGCAGCTAAGTAACAGAAAAGAAACTCGGAAAAAGAAGGCATAGGAAATCTGGCTTGCCAACAGTACAGTGGTGCCTCACTTAATGACGACAATCCGTTCCAGGAAAATCGCCGTTATGCGAAAACATCGTAAAGCGAAAATAAAAACCCCACTGAAACAATTCAATGCGTTCCAATGGGGTAAAAACTCACTGTCCAGTGAAGATCCTCCATACGGTGGCCATTTTCGCTGCCTGTATAGCGAGAATTCCATCCCTAAACACAGCGGGGAGCCATTATAATCACCCGGCGGCCATTTTGAAACCGCTGATCAGCTGTTCAAAAAACGTTGTTTTGCGAAGAATCGGTTCCCGAAGCAGGCAACCGATCATCACAAAGCAAAATTCCCCCATTCAGACCATTGTTTTGCGATCGCAATTGCGATCGCAAAAAGATCGCCATTAAGCGGTTTTGTCATAATGCGGGGCAATCGTAAAGCGAGGCACCACTGTATGTGTGAAAAGAACCTAGGAGTGTGTTGACAGGGCCCAGTTTATGTTGTTGTTACATGCTGTCAAGTCACCTCTGACTTAACAGTGACTCTAGGAATGACAGCTCTCCAAACCTATCTGTCCTCAACTGCTTTGCTCAGCTCTTGTAGACTCAAATCTGTGGTTTCCTTAAGGAGTCAGCCCATCTCATGTTGGGTCTCCCTGTTTTCCTGCTGCCTTCCCCCTTTCTGAGTATCCTTCTCTTTCCCAGAGAATCTTGCCTTCTCATGATGTGCCCAAAGTAGGACAGCCTCAACATTTTTGCCCCTAGAGATAGTTCAGGACCCACTTCCGTCGGGGAGGGCAATGATGGGCCGCAGCACATTAAAGGTTGCCTGTGCCAGTGTAATGAAATGTCTTTTGTGCTTCCCTGGTTTCCAGCCCCCCTCTCGGCTTGTGCTGGTTGATCAAGACCGAATGTGTTCCGTTGGAGGGGGACCAGTGCCACCTAGTGGTGACCAATGCTACTGACTACTCCCTGAACCACGTCTTCAGCGACGCTGGGCAATACTGCCTCAGCGTGCGGGTCGAGAACGGAGTGAACAGGTTGCAGTCATACCGAGAGATTCAAGTCAAGCCTTTAGGTGAGAAGGATAAAAACAAGGACTCTGCGTGGCTAAGCACCTTTCGGTGGGGCCTGTGGGTTCTGCTTCCATTCTGGCTTGGTCCTGCCTCTTCTTGATGGGTTTGTGGGTGTGCTCAAGTTGACACATGTGGGACCTGTGCCCACAAAGGAGCCACGCTAGGACTGTTTTCATACCAAGAGCGATTGCGCGATCTTTTGGAGCTGGGATGCCAACCCGTAAGACAGATTAAGGCAGCTGCTTCAAACAGAAGATAATTGGGGGTCACAAGGTGGTGTCCCATACCCAGAGTGTTGTTAGTAGATAAAGTAATGGACTAGGACTCAGGAAAACAGAGTTCAAATCCTCACTAAGCCTCACTGGTGAAACTACTCCTTGAATATCTAAATACAGTGGTGCCTCGCTAGACGATGATAATCTGTTCCACTGAAATCGCTGTTTAGCGAAATCATTGTCTAGTGAAAAGCATTTCCCCATTGGAATACATTGAAACCCATTTAATGCATTCCAATGGGGAAGAATCGTCATTGTCTAGCGAAGATCGGCCATAGAAAAGCTGCTTTGCGAACTGCCAATCAGCAGTTTAAATCACTGTCTTGCGAAGCTTAAGTCCCAAAAACACCTGTTTTGCGAGCGCGGAGGGAGCTGTCAAAATCGTCATCTAGCGAAAATCGGTTTGTGAAGCAGGAACCAAACATTGTCCAGCAAAATTCCCCCACAGAAATCACTGTTTTGCGAATCGCTATAGCGAACGCAATGTCTAGCGAAAAAACTGTAATGCAGGGTAGCTGTCTAGCGTGGCACCACTGTATTCTTCTGGGGGGGCTCAACCTTATTTTTCTCAAGGATAACATGCCTTGGTTTCCAGTCTCCTGATCATCCTTTTTGCCCTTCTCTGAACTTGCTCCAGTTTGTCGGCATCTGTCCTAAAATGCAGCATCCAGAACTGAACACGGTACTCAAGATGAGGCCTAGGTAAAGGTAAAGGTTCCCCTTGACAATTTTTGTCCAGTCGTGTTCGACTCTAGGGAGCGGTGCTCATCCCTGTTTCCAAGCCATAGAGCCAGCGTTTGTCCAAAAACAATCTTCCGTGGTCACATGGCCAGTGCGACTTAAACACAGAACACTGTTAACTTCCCACCGAAGTGGTCCCTATTTATCTACTTGCATTTGCATGCTTTCGAACCGCTAGGTTGGCGGGAGCTGGGACAAGCGACAGGTGCTCACTCCGTCACATGGATTCGATCTTACGACTGCTTGGTCTTCTGACCCTGCAGCACAGGCTTCTGCGGTTTAGCCCGCAGCACCACCACGGTTTAGGCCCGCAGTTTAGGCCTGCGGTTTAGGCCCACAGCGCCTAACCAGTGCCAAATAGAGGGGAACTAGTATTTTATGTGATTTGGAGACTATACTTCTGTTAATGCAAACTAAGATAGCATTGGTCTTTTTTGCAGCCGCATCGCACTGCTGGCTCATATTCAGCTTGTGATCTACAACAATTCCAAGATCCTTCTCACTCATAATATCCTTCCCCCCCCCTTCTAGGTATTCATCCGGCTCTCTTTGTACTCCCTTGCCTCGCTCTCTTATCAGTTATGCTGGGTTTAGCTGTTTACGTGACTTTCCGAAGCAACCCACAACAAAAGGATCTTGTAGAGGTATGGCATTATCATCTCCTTTGGTTACACCAATCTCTCTCTCTCTGTCTCTCTCTCTCACACACACACACACACACACACTTACACTTACTTTATCAACATAAAAGCCACATGCCCAACTTCCAAACTACCCTCCCCAATTATTCTTTTAAGAAAAATGGAAATATCACAAGTTAAAAGCAAATCAAAGGATTTGTACATTTAGAAAACATTTCAAGAGAACAGTTTGTAAAGGGGAAGAGCCCCATTATCACGGCACCATGAAATTCAGATTGTCGTATAGCTCAGAGATCAAGAAAGAAAAAATAGAAATAAAAGGTGTGCTAGCTTTTCAGGTAGAACATAGGATATGACAAGCTGCATATAAAGAAAGCGATAATCTTAATAATCTTGGAATTGCAGAGTTGGGGGGGGCTATGGATCATTGACTCCAGACCTTCCCTGTCAAGGAGGCACAGTGGGGGATCGAACTCCCAACCTCTGGGTCAATATCCAGATACCTAAACCACAAGCTATTCAGCTGAAAATATACTGTAACTGTCCCCAAAATGTTCATAGATAGATAGATAGACAGAGAGAGAGACAGACAGATGGAAAGCAACATCAGACATGCTTTTTTACAAATTTGAATGCCATCTCTGAAGTACTCATGGCTTAAGAATGAAATACTGATGGTTTTTAAAAAGCATTAAAGAATAGAATGATTAATATAACCAAAATATACCAGTCCCTGAACCGGCGGGGGGGGGGAGTGACTTTAGCTTTTACGAACATTTGCCTAATAAATATTCAGATGTTTAGGCACTTACATGCCAAGGAATATGGTTAGTTACTATATTGGTTTTAAATCATTTTAGTTTTGTATATTTTCTTGTTTGTTTGTTTACTGTTGTAAACCACACACAGTGGTGCTTCAGCACTAATGGGGAGCAGTATACAAATTTAAATAAATGAGCTGACATATGAATTGACTTTGTAAACTAGCCATCTTCAACCGAAGAAGTTGGGAGTTTGATTCCTTGCTGTGCCTCTTTGATAGGGGCTGAATTTGATTACCTTGTCTAGTGGTTCTTAACCTTGGGTTACTCAGGTGTAGTTGAACTGCAACTCCCAGAAACCCCAGCCAGCACAGCTGGTGGTGAAGGCTTCTGGGAGTTGCAGTCCAAAAACACTTGAGTAACCCAAGGTTAAGAACCACTGACCTAGTCTGTATGTTTGCAGAAGGGATATGGGATCAGGGCTGCAACTGTGAAGCTTGGGGATGAGGATGATGATGATTACATGGTGCCCTCCGGATGAGTAGAGGCCAGGCCGTTAGCCTGCCAGATGTGTGAGTCTACCATGTCTATCAGGACCAGCCAAGGTGGCCAAAGGCAAGAATGTATGCAAATTACATTCCCAACATCTGGAGGCCAGAGGTTTTCCCCACCTGTAGTGTAGACCAGTGATCCCCAAACTTGGGCCTCCAGATGTTCTTGGACTACAACTCCCAGAAGCCTTCACCACCACCTCTGCTGGCCAGGATTTCTGGGAATTGAAGTCCAAGAACATCTGGAGGCCCAAGGTTGGGGACCCCTGGTGTAGACTGAAGGTGTGTAGATTTGGGGTTTTGGATTACATTTCCCAGAATTCCCCTGGTGGCCCAAGTCTAGACTTCTCTAAAACAGAGCACTGTGTAAGATGGGCTAGAGTTTGGAATTGACCCTGGTCTTCTCCCTTGCCAATCTACAGGTGGCGGATTTTGACTTCTCTCCTGTCTCCGACAAAACCCCTTCAAGCTCTGGATGGAGTTGCGGCCCCTTGTGTTGCCAGATGTGCGTCCTCTGTCCCTCCCAAGAATCTTGCAACACCGTCCGAGAGCATCACCACCTCCTGCACCCATTGCGCAAGCCGGTGAAGATGTACACCAGATGAAGGATGTGATTCCGGCTGGCTTTGTCCTGCTTCCTTCCATCCACCCAGGAGGGCCTCCTGGATAATCAATATGTATTTCTATGTTGCTAGTTACTCCCAGAACAGTGTATCATTCCATCTTCTACTCCACGGTAAACTCTGAAGGTCTGGAGGACATTTCTGGCCTCCAACACTGTCAGAAGAAAAAAACTGAACTATTTTCGGTTTAAAACAGGGTGTCGGGTCCACAGAATAAGAGAACTGCATTACACGTGGAAGCATCACTCACTCACTCACACACACACACACACACACACACACACACACACACACACACACACGTTTGTAAACATTTGAAAATTTGGTTAGGTGGCAGCACAGATGTTACACCTACCTTTCGTTGAGTCCGAAAAGGAGAGAGGTGAAGGCTGAATTTAATGTGCAATTCCTGCCCTAGTTTACTCAGAAGTAATTCCCCTGAGATCACTGGGATTTACTTTTCCAGGAAATATGGGAAGAAAAAAAGATGGATTATCTTAAGGCAAAAAGAGGCTTTGGTGATGCCTTGGAATTAAACAAACTTCCAAATCCAATGGTGAGCAGAATTATCATTAAATCATCATCATCACGTGCCATCAAGTCAGCTTTGACTCATGGTGACCCTTTTCAAGGTTTTCTAGGTAGAGAGTGCTCAGCAGTGGTTTACCCTTCCCTTCCACTAGGGGTGCTGTGGGACTGTGCAGCTGGCCCAAGGTTACACAGGCTGGCTGGTCTCCCAGGAGGCCCAGTGGGGGAATCGAATTCCCAACCTCGAACTCGGGCTCCACAGCCAGAGATCTAAACCACTGAGCTACCCACCCAGGCAGAAGGCTCATTAGGTTCATCGTAAATTTACAATATGTGCAACTCTTCATGAGCCTAGATAGCCCAGAATTTTTAAAAGGGGATGGGGAAAGCATGAAAGTCCCCCTCCAGGGAAAAAAATGTTGCCTACCACTTTTTGTGAAGTTGTAGGTGATCCAGAATAAGCTACAGCTCACTTCTGGTTTGGGGTTTTTATCAGAATCTCAAATTCTGTGTTATCCTGTTTATGAATTACTTGCCGTGTTTGGTTACATACTGACCAAAAGAATGAACCAAATCTTACCCCTAGTTTAGAGTTGCATCTTAACTCAGATTTGTAAAAATGCTGACAATAATTTCTATAACAAAGGTGCTGCCATACTGTGCAAGCGTCAGACATAATTTAGAATAATTTTAGAGGCAAAGTTTTTGCCTGAAGCCCTTAGCATTCCTCTGATCCTTTCGAAGAGGCTGATGTTTTGTCAAGAAAAAACATGTAAGAGATACAATACCTACTTCAGCTCCTATTTAATACAAGTGTGCCTTTCAGTTGCTTATTAATGTTAATAATGCTTATCAATGCAAAGATCAAAAAGACATTCTTTGAAATAATTTTCTTTTTTAAGAAAAATCCTATTCCCCCCCTCCATTTGAAGTAATTTTAGCTTAAAATAAGCTATAGATTTCATTCGTGAAGAGATTTAGAAACTAATATTTCCATGACATGACTCAGTTTTTTTTTAAGGAAAACTCATGGAGTCCAGAATTTGGGAAATTTTCTTTTTTCTTCCTTTTTTAGTAGGCTGTCTGGAAAATTCTGGAGGATGCAGTCTTTAAAAAGTAATTTTTCCAGGTTGTGTGTCCAGATTCTCATCTGATGATATCACCAACATAATTAGGAAGCATTCCAGAAAGTGCCTACAGAAGTAGTAAATTCCCACAATTTTGGGTGGCTGTCTCCTCGTGCTTGGAAAAGTTCCTTTTTTAAAAGACTACACTCCAACTCCCCCAGAATCCCATAACCAGCAGGCAGGCTGGAGGATTCTGGGAGGTGAAGTCCAAAAAAGGAAAGATTGGCTGCTGCATTATGTTCACTGACAAAAATCCATATGGACTAGTGACAGTTTGAACAGGGATGGGGGCTCTTATTTGCAAGACAGGTACCAGCACTCAGCAGAAAGCTGCCATCTAGAAGTGTCAGTATATCTTAGTGTGAATAGATGATGAGAAGAACAACACCTGGGACATTGCATGGCTGTCAAGCTTGCAAACCTATGGCATACTGTTAGCGTCGACATGCCACGTAAAGGTGGCATATTTCAAACACAATTTTCAAGAACACTTGGGAATGTTTAACTTCCAATCTGCTGCGGATTCCTCCCAGAACCCATTCTAAAACAAAACCAGAAGAGGGTTCGTTTTCTTACACACCGTCTTAATAAAGCAAGCGCTGATGCCCTGAATGCACAAAAAGGGTGTTCATACATGTTATTTGCAGAAATCGGATACTGTATTTCTGGCATCAAGCATGGGTCCCATAAAATTGAAGTCACTGGTCTTTGTCTACTAAGAGGGGATTTGAGCCCATGTCTCACCGGTCCCCTGACATTCTACCTATTACACCATGCTGATGATGTTGATTAGGGTCATGTGTGGGAGAGGAGGAATGATACCTTGGAGTTTCTCTCCCCAGGGGTGGAAATAAGGACTTCCATTCTTAGAAAACAGCGGCGTTAGGATTCTTGTGATCTGGGGGCAGGAGAGAGAGCATGGGTCTCAATCCCTGGAGGGACATCACCACTCAGTACTCACAATACTGGGCTAGGTAGACCAATGGTCTCACCCAACGTGTGACCTTTTCTTACATTCCTAATATTTTGCCATGTCTCTTCTGGAATGGGCAAAATGCAGGCCCTTCAGATGTGGCTGAACATCAACTCCTGGACGAGCGAGTGGAGAGATAGGCTGGGAATCTAAATCCGACCACGGGAAGACTACTATTTGTGCGTTCCTGGTCTACACTTCCTACCGGTGATGGTGATGGAGACCACTATGAATGGTGGGGCAGATAGTTGCTGATAGGCAGAGTCAGGAACCAGGCCAGGGGTAAATGTGGGTATTAATAAATGCACAAGTGGGTGAAGAAACAAGGATACGCTGCTACAGCAGGAAGGGGACACCTCCGGGCAAGCTGGGAAGGGTCAACCGACCCAGGGGTGGGGAATCTCTCATTTGCTCTTTACGGACCAGTGGCCTCTTCTCTTAACATTCCTCATGAACTGCAAATCACAGGAGTTTCATTGCCATTATATTTACTAACTAAATCTATGTCATTTTATGCGGGGCCATAGGCTGGTTGAAGAGCTCGTTGGTTTATATATCTGGCTCTGGAGCCAAAGGTTGACAGTTCGATTCCCCACTGGGCCTACTGGGAGAAGAGCCAGCCTAGGTGGCCTTGGGCAAGCTGCACCATCCCAGAAGAAGGGAAGGATCAACCCCTTCTGAGTCCTCGCTGTACCTATAAAATCCTGAAAAGGGAACTAGTAAAACTGCTCCTTAAATATCTCACTTACCTTGAAAGTCTTATTAGGGTCACTCATATAAGTTTATTCCGACTTGATAGCATATAACAAGACGTTATGATAAATACTGTATTTTTTGCACCATAAGACTCACTTTTTTCCCACAAAACAGGGGTGTGGAAAGTCTGTGCGTCTTATGGAGCTAAGAAAACAGATTATATTTTCCTGTTTTCTTCTCCTAAAAAATTGGTGCGTCTTATGGAAAGGTGCGTCTTATGGAGCGAAAAATACGGTAAACTAAATAAACTATATACACATGCTAAAATAAACATTTAAGAAAACAGAAACAGCCCATTTTCAGATGTCAACGCGGGGGGAAAAACCACAAGAATACCATTTTTATTGTGGCAGAAGAGATCATATATTTCCTGCATGCACAGGAGTATTAATGGATTCATTAATTTGTCACGGAAAACGACATTTTGCTTTAGAAAACGGAAGGCGGAAGGAAAATTGAGCCGCAGAAAGCAAAGCAGAGTGAGGTCTCATTATTACACCACCCTATTTTCCAATAAAATAAAATAAAATAAAATAAACCCTCAGGCACACCCCCACGGAATGAATTTTGAGAACATTATAGGTCAGTGACCTGGAAAACAGAGTGTTCCACAGAACGATGAAACGAGCTGATTTAAAGCAAGAACTCGGGATGCGGATGGTGGGGAACCATTCAGCCGAAACAAGCAGGGCCAAGGATGAAGAGATGGGTGGTTTATTAAGCAACTCACTGAACAAAATTATGAGGAAATGAATCCGAGGAGGAAAGTGTAACATTCATGGGAACACAATGACAAAACCACAGAGGAGTGGAGCGCACAAGGGCCCTGAAGGAAATGGCCAAGACTGAGGAAAATTGAGAGGTGTTTATCTTTAGGATCAACCACCGATCTGTGGAATGTAGCTCTAATCAGCCTTACCGTCTCTCTGAAGGAAATGCTTCATAGTACCTTGAGGAAACTATCATGGACTCTGGTACAACTTCAGCTGCCTCACGGTTGGGAAGCCGAAGGCTGTCCAGATGTTGACGACTCTTCTTCATCACCCACCATGGTTGATGAAGAAGATCCGTCAACATCTGGACAGCCTTTGGCTGGACACCATGGTTCAGGTTAGTCAAAGCTGATGGGAACTGGAGTCCATCAACATCTGGTTTCCCAACTTTGGGTTAAACTCCTTTGAATAAAGCTGTGCGGAACCAGGCTCTTTAAGTGTGCCTGGTCTACAGCGGCCAACTTCTCCAGCTAGCGTAGTCAGTGGTGAAGTACACTGGGGCCACATCTGGAGAATTGTGCTTTACCTACGCTTGCTTTAAAATCCAAGTAAGCCCGCCCCAAATGCATACAGGCATTCGGCTGGCAAAACAAATATCAGCATAAGACTGTGGCTCCCAACCTCGGGTTTCCAGATGTTCTTGGGCTACAACCTCCAGAAATCTTGACCACCACAGCTGGTGATGAAGGCTTCTGGACGTTTTAGTCCGAGAACCTCTGGAAACCCAAGGTCAGGAACCACTGCATTAAAGGCAGTTGATTCTGATTTCAATGGGTTTGCCATGTTGAATTGTACAGGACTTATATAAGCTGCTGAACCTATTTTGGGGGTAGAGTTCACAAACTCCTGCAAAGTTTGGTTTGGAACCTGTAGTGCACGCAATACCCCATGACATCCATGTCTGGGAATGCAAGGTTAGAAGCTCCTGCCCTAAAATATAGAACCGGCACCAATCTGAATCCCTAGAGCAGGATCACAAAAACATTACAATGGATTATCTTGCAAATGTTTGCCTCCAATTGCAAAAGAAAGAGACAAACACCAGGTCCTGGTCCTCTGGTTACAAATTTACCAAGCCCTTTTATCAAAAGCATCATGGAGCAGAAAGCTCAGCAAAGGGTGCAGGATTCCTCTCTCATGTAGGTTTGGGGCTATTGTTTGGCAAGAAAGCTGCGCGAGATTTCAGGAGCAAAATGGCATTGTGACCCGTTTAGTCCATAATCAAGGCTTGCATCCATTGTTAATGTCTTCATCAACAGCTTTTTCCATAGCCGCCTTGTGTGCTGCGCCTTTATATACACAGGGTTGGAAGCCATTCAGCCGATTTTCGCCTGAGATCCTCCCAGGATATTTAGGCAGAAGTTGGAAGCATTCTTTTTGGGAACTGCAGATCCCAGGATCCCCTCCCCGAATAATCTCTGCTGGGAATTGTAGTCCCTGTCCTCAGAACGAAATATTTCCAACCCTAATTCTGCGTAACTAAGATTGATGAAACATGTAGAAATTAGGTAGCTGCACTGTCTGTGGACAAATATGAAGAGACAAACCCAGTCAGGGGTGTCTGAGCAACCCAGGGTGGGAGAAAAAGCCCAGAGGGATTACCAAGGTGGAGCTCATGTTAGATCCTGCATTTGTCTATCACAGAAGTGGAGAAAAGGGATGATAAACAAAGCAAGATGGTGAGTTAATTGCAACAGAGAAGCAGAGAATGATACGTAGGTTAGAAGCGATGCTCCCTTTCTGGTGGAAAGTTGTTAATTAAAGCATCAAAGTTTGTGGCCACAGCACTCCTAAATTCGGGTCCAGGAGCAGGAAAGGAAGAGACAAAGTGAAAGGATGGAAAACATAGATGAGCAGGCCCACTCCATTGCCCTTTTAAGACAGAACTTAAGAGGACTGTGCTCATTGCCCTTTTAAACTCGCTCCCTCACTCCCTGTCTGGTGGTTGCCTTAGAAAGCCTGTTAGGGCTTTCTTCTAGGGGTAGAAGAAGAGGGAAATTAAAACAAAGCAGAGCTCTGCCCTACCAACTCTATTTAATCTAAGAGCTGCCCTTGTCATTTGTGTTTCCCTGTTTACAGCAACAGGGTCTTCACAGAGAAGTAAAAATGCACAAATACTCCTACTGGCCCAGAGAAAGCTTGGGTCAAAGTGTCTCCAGAAGGGCACAAGGAAAGTTGGCCCCTGATCTGTGCACGGACTGGGTCAGGGGGACCGGTGTACATTCCTTGTAGAAATAACAGTATTTCCATATCATCAGAGGCCACTTCAAGCACCTGAAAAGAGCAGCAAATTGCCAAAAAAATATAAAATAATAATGTATTCATTTAATGTAAATACATTAATGTAAAAACAATGTTAATTAATGTAGAGACAATCACACCGGGAACGGTAGAAGGCAACTGGAAAAGAGGAAGGCTAAATGTGAGATGGGCTGGCTCCCTAAAGGAAGCCAGAGATATGAGTCTACAAGAGCTGAGCAGGATTGTTGAAGACAGGACATTTTGGAGGTTGACAGGGTCACCACTGGTCAGAGGCCCCTTGACGGCACAGAACCACCACCACCATAAATAATGTACTATTATTATGCTCACAGGAAAAGGAGGTGCTTATGGTTTTTCGGCTGCCCAAATAGCCCTATCTTTGACATTATTCACCTTGAACTGAAGAGGGGGTACACGCTTTTCCTCCTTTTAGGCAGCAAGACTTTGTCAGTTTTCCAAAAAAATTAAAAAAATAAAACCCACACACACAACCTTGTGCCTTATTTAAGAGGTGGCCTTATATTACCTCTAAACGAATTGGCACTTGACGTCTTAGAGGGAAAGAGAGCAGGGCGATGCTTCTGAGAATCTGAAAACTTCATCCTGTCGGCCTGAAGCTTTTGCCAAGAAAAAATGTAAAACAAGCAGATGCCAAAACATCTCCCCAGTGCTTCAAGGTCAGTGAGGTTGCTAAACCGGAGCCATTTGAGTTGGATTCGGGCCCGAGCCTTTTCAGCATCAGATTCCCATGTCCGAAAAAAGTTATTTGAATGTGTTTATACCGTCAACCACCCATCAGCTGAAGGCTACCCATTTAAGCTCCATGTTCCTTTGAAACAAGCCTTCAAAGAGACAAAAGGAGGGTGCGGGGGGGGGACATACCTTCCTGGCAGGATCTTTAATAATAGAATCAGACCTTGGCGATCTTGATGACAAAGATATTCGTGTCCTGAGTCTACTTTTCACCTAATACACAAAGGGAACTGGGTTGACCACAGCCCCATCTCAAAAACAGAGTGTTTTTCTGCAAAAATTGTGGGGTTCATGGCAAAGCTGTGATGCTGCAAAAAAAATCTTGTGCTCAACAATGTTTCCTTGGCCATAAGGGTGTGTTCTGTGGAACCATCTAGTGGTGGACTCAGAGCAGTCAAATGGCCTTTGTGGGTGAAACAAGAGGGACAGAGAGAGAATGACATACAGTGGTGCCTCGCTTAATGAGCGCACCGTTTAACGACAAATCTGCATAGCAACGCGTTTTTTGCGATCGCTAATGTGATTGCATTGCAATGTTTTAGGTGGCAAAACATTGCATTGTGATGATCGGTAAGTGTTTCGCTTACTGATCTTCGCATTGCGATGTTTAGAAAACAGCTGATCGGTGGTTCCAAAATGGCCAACGGGTGCAGAAAATGTCCGCCCACAGCGTTTTCGCGCCCTGCCCACGCTTACCGAGGTGGCGAAAATGGCGGCCGGATAGGGAATCTTCACTTACTGGTGAGTTTTCCCCCCATAGGAACGCATTAAACGGAGTTTAATGCATTCATATGGGGTTTTATGTTCCGTATAGCGATGTTTCCAGATAGCGACGTTAATTCTGGAATGGATTAACGTCGCTATGCAGGGCACCACTGTATTTGTTTCAAGTCAAAGGGAGGCTGCAGCCAAGAAATCAGAAGAAGACTGAGACCCGGCTGCGATGAAGGAACTGGAAAAGATCATCAAGTGTACGGATGGCTCAAGTGTACGGGGACCAAGATCATCCATAGTTCACCACGCACAAGTGTGAGAGCTGGATGGTAAAGAAAGCTGGGAGGAAAATAATGTATTCATTTGAAAGGTGGTGCTGGAGGAGAGCTTCGCAGATACCCTGGACTGCAAGAAAGACAAACAAGCGGGTCTTAGATCAAATCAAGCCTGAACTCTCTCTGGTGGCCAAAATGTTGAAACTGAAGCTCTCCTACTTTGGGCTCGTCATCAGAAGGCAGGATTTTCGGGTAAAGACAATAATGCCGGGAAAGGTGGAAAGCCGCAGGAAAAGAGGAAAACCGAGTATGAGATGGACCGACTCCCTAAAATCGGGAGTGAGTCTGCAAGAGCTGTGCAGGGTGGCTGAGGACCAGACAATTTGGAGAGCGCTACTTCACAGGGTCGCCACGGGTTGGAGGCAACTTGATGGCACATCACAACCGCAGCAACAACCACCTTGTTTTCTCACCCATAGCATTCAGAATAGGATTGTGCTGAGGCCTCCCAGTCTCACTCCCACATCTGTGGAAAGCTATTTTCCACCAGAGTTGACAACCTTTGCCTTGACACCTGATGTACAGATCCCACGTTCCTAACACACACAAAAGAGATCGAACCAAATCTTTTCTGATCCAGTACTTAAGATGTCACAGGAGGTGGGGGACAAGCTGGAAACTTGTCCAGGTTAGTTTTTCACTCTGGTTGTTACATCGCTGTGCATGCACTTAGCACTTTGCACAGTAGGTGTCTCTCTTGCACAGGAATCTCTGCAGAAAGTGTTGGCTAACATTCCGTTTCTTCCTTGTTCTACTTTGGCTGCCTGTTAAAGAGTTACATCGTCTCCCTCTGACTGATTACACGCAGCCCTATGAAAAGAAAGCCAGCCCGGTGTGGTGGTTAGATAGTCAGAGTGGGACTTAGGAAATCTATGTTCAATTCCACACCCCAAGGGGCATCAAGCATACGGTAGGAAAAGGTAAAGGTTCCCCTTGACAATTTGTCCAGTCGTGTCCGACTCTAGGGTGCCATGCTGATCTCCGTTTCCAACCCATAGAGCTAGCGTTTGTCCAAAGACAATCTTCCATGGTCATGTGGCCAGCGCGACTAGACACGGAACACCGTGACCTTCCCACCGTGGTGGTACCTATTTATCTACTCACATCTACATGCTTTCAAACTGCTAGGTTGGCAGGAGCTGGGACAAGCGACAGGAGCTCACTCAGTCGCATGGATTCAATCTTACAACTGCTGGTCTTCTGACCTTGCACCACAGAGGCTTCTGTGGTTTAACGCGCAGTGCCACCATGTCCCTAAAGCTTACGGTAGTATGCATTTAGTATGCCTTCTTTTATGATTGGTCCCTGGAAGGCCATCACGGGCTTAATTTGCATGTCTGCTTGCTGAGGCATGCATCTCTGAGGATTTCCTGTTACAGTTAGGGAAACGGGTAATTTCAGGGAATATGCATTCTCTGGGAGGTCTACTTTGACCCTGAGCCATGAAAGTTACTTGTTGGCTTTGGGTTCAGAGGGCCCCTCTCTCTTTTTCAGACACACAGGACTGTTGTGAAGTTAAAGCAGAGGTGGGCAGAGAACCATCTACACCCTCATAAAACAATTGGATTAAAGCTGAAAAGATGTCTAGTTGTTGAAGTGCACGGAATCAAAAAGAAAGTCCGATAAAGCTTCAGCTTTCAGGTTGCAAGATCTAACCAGGGCTCTTAATGACAGCATTTTTCTGAGATCACCCAACGTATAAGACCATGGTTAAGTCGGAAGGCACGTAACGACAGAAGACACCCAACTGGAAATATTGTTCTCTTTTGTTTTGAATGAGAATTCGACTGTAGGCCTGAGCAGGCCACCTCGGTGTATCGCGTGCGCCCGAGAAATTATAGTTAGGCTGGCTTCAAGGATAAGCCTTAAATAAAACACAACCAATTTCTGGCAAAGCCATGCTGGGTTCCTCCCACCCCACCCCATCATCCCACTAAAGTATGTGAAGAAAAAAAATCAAGTGAAGCCAACTGTATGCATTTTGTATGAACTGGCAGATCCTTAATGAAGGGCAAAAAAAGAAAAGTAAGTTGAATTCTCAGCAGGGGAATGCTAACTGATAAACAGTGCATGGGGGAAATCTAAGGACACGGACATTTGGGAGACATTTAATGGCAACTACCTGACAGTGGGTTGCCTATTTGTAAGGTTTTCCAGGGCCTTTTATTACATTGAAAAGAAAGAGAGGGAAAGGTAAAGAATTTCTGACATTTAAAATCTTTGGTGCTTGAAGTCCACCTCCAAATAAGAAACAGGCAATAACACCTCCTGGTAAATGAGTGCCCTCCAGATGTGTTCACCTACAGCTCCCATCATCCTTGGCCTGCATGGGCAACAACCGCACTGTCTAGGGATGTTGTTTTGTCCCATCTAGTCACCTCTGACTTGTGGCGACCTTATGAATGAGCCATCTCCAAAAGGTCCAGTCTTCGACTGCCTCCCTCAGCTCTTGTAAACTCAAGCATGTGGTTTCTTTTAGGGAGTCAGTCCATCTCATGCTTAGACTTCCTCTTTTCCTGCTGCTTTCCACCCTTCCCGGCATTCTTGTCTTTTCCAGGGAATCCTGCCTTCTCCTGATGTGCCCAATTTAGGA
The DNA here is from genome assembly GCF_051106095.1 of Pogona vitticeps. Lineage (NCBI taxonomy): Eukaryota > Metazoa > Chordata > Lepidosauria > Squamata > Agamidae > Pogona > Pogona vitticeps. The sequence goes on from NC_135795.1 coordinate 10,658,951, forward strand.
CAGCTTCAGCCTCAGCATTTTTGGCTACAGAGATAGTTCAGGCTTGATTTGTGCTAGGACCCACTTGTTCATCTTTCTGGCAATCCACAAAGTTCTCCTCCATCCTTGATTCAAATAAATCATTTTCCCCCAGTTTCAGCTTTCTTTACTGTCCAGCTCTCACACCCATTCCTGGTGATCAGAAGTAGAAAAGTGCGGATTGTCTTGATCTTGATCTTCAGTGACCCATCCTTACGCTTGACAATTTTTTCCACTTCCTTCATTGCTGCCCTTCTGAGTCTCGGCCTTCTGATTTCTCGGCTGCCTTCTCCATTTGGATTGAGGGTTTAACAAAACCTCTATTTCCATTTATTTCTTGTCAACATGAAAGTTGTGCCGTTCTTCTGTAGTCATGATTTTGGACTTCTGGTTCAACTGCAGTCCTGCTTTGGCACATTCTCCTTTCACTTTCCCTCAAACTCGTTGCCCCTTTCTGCCAGTAAGATGGTGTCATCTGCATATCTTAAATTACTGATGTTTCTTCCATCCATTTTCACACCTCATCCATCTTAATGTAGAAGAAGGATGGGAATTGTAATTAAAACAGCTGAGGAGCACGAAGTTCGGGAAGGCTGAGCTTGAGGCTTCTCCTATGTCCTTGATATCAGAACGTATTTGTATAACCCAAAGATGTGTGCAAGGATGTGGTGGTGCTTTGGGTTAAACCACAGAAGCTTCTGGGCTGCAAGGTCGGAAGACCAGCCATCGTAAGATCGAATCCACGCAACGGAGTGAGCTCCCGTCACTTGTCCCAGCTCTTGCCAACCTGTGTGTGTGTTTAGTCGTTTAGTCGTGTCCGACTCTTCGTGACCCCATGGACCAGAGCACGCCAGGCCCTCCTGTCTTCTACTGCCTCCCGGAGTTGTGTCAAATTCATGTTGGTTGCTTCGCAGACACTGTCCAGCCATCTCATCCTCGGTCGTCCCCTTCTCCTCTTGCCATCACACTTTCCCAACATCAGGGTCTTTTCCAGGGAGTCTTTTCTTCTCATTAGATGGCCAAAGTACTGGAGCCTCAGCTTCAGGATCTGTCCTTCCAGTGAGCACTCAGGGTTGATTTCCTTTAGAACTGATAGGTTTGTTCTCCTTGCAGTCCAGGGGATTCTCAAGAGCCTCCTCCAGCACCACAATTCAAAGGCATCAATTCTTCGGCGGTCTGCTTTCTTTATGGTCCAGCTCTCACTTCCATACATCACGACAGGAAAAACCATAGCTTTGACTATTCGGACTTTTGTTGGCAAGGTGATGTCTCTGCTTTTCAAGATGCTGTCCAGATTTGTCATCGCTTTCCTCCCAAGAAGAAGGCGCCTTTTAATTTCAGGGCTGCTGTCTCCATCTGCAGTGATCATGGAGCCCAGGAAGATAAAATCTGACACTGCCTCCATATCTTCCCCTTCTATTTCCCAGGAGGTGATGGGACCAGTGGCCATGATCTTAGTTTTTTTGATGTTGAGTTTCAGACCGTTTTTTGCACTCTCCTCTTTCACTCTCATTACAAGGTTCTTTAATTCCTCCTCACTTTCTGCCATCAGAGTGGTATCATCTGCATATCGGAGGTTGTTGATATTTCTTCCGGCAATCTTAATTCCGGCTTGGGTTTCTTCCAGTCCAGCCTTCCGCATGATGTATTCTGCATATAAGTTAAATAAGCTGGGGGACAATATACAGCCTTGCCGTACTCCTTTCCCAATTTTGAACCACTCAGTTGTTCCATGACCAGTTCTAACTGTTGCTTCCTGTCCCACATATAGGTTTCTCAGGAGACAGATAAAGTGGTCAGGCACTCCCATTTCTTTAAGAACTTGCCATAGTTTGCTGTGGTCCACACAGTCAAAGGCTTTCGCATAGTCAATGAAGCAGAAGTAGATATTTTTCTGGAACTCTCTGGCTTTCTCCATAATCCAGCGCAAGTTAGCAATTTGGTCTCGAGTTCCTCTGCCTCTTCGGAATCCAGCTTGTACTTCTGGGAGTTCTCGGTCCACATACTGCTGAAGCCTACCTTGTAGGATTTTGAGCATAACCTTGCTAGCGTGCGAAATGAGTGCAATTGTCCGGTAGTTGGAGCATTCTTTGGCACTGCCTTTCTTTGGGATTGGGATGTAGACTGATCTTTTCCAATCCTCTGGCCACTGTTGAGTTTTCCAAACTTGCTGCCATATTGAATGTAGCACCTTAACAGCATCATCTTTCAAGATTTTAAATAGTTCAACTGGAATGCCATCACCTCCACTGGCCTTGTTGTTAGCCAGGCTTTCTAAGGCCCACTTGACTTCGCTCTCCAGGATGTCTGGCTCAAGGTCAGCAACTACATTGTCTGGGTTGTCCGGGATATCCACATCTTTCTGATATAATTCCTCCGTGTATTCTTGCCACCTCTTCTTGACGTCTTCTGCTTCTGTGAGGTCCCTCCCATTTTTGTCTTTTATCATGTTCATCTTTGCGCAAAATGTTCCTCTAATATGTCCAATTTTCCTGAACAGATCTCTGGTCTTTCCTTTTCTGTTATCTTCCTCTATTTCTTTGCATTGTTCATTTAAGAAGGCCCTCTTGTCTCTCCTTGCTATTCTTTGGAAGTCTGAATTCAAGTTTCTGTAACTTTTCCTATCTCCCTTGCATTTTGCTTCCCTTCTCCTCTCTGCTATTTCTAAGGCCTCGTTGGACAGCCACTTTGCTTTCTTGCATTTCCTTTTCTTTGGGATGGTTTTCGTTGCTGCCTCCTGGACAATGTTACGAGCCTCTATCCAAAGTTCTTCAGGCACTCTGTCCACCAAATCTAGTTCCTTAAATCTGTTCTTTACTTCCACTGTGTATTCATAAGGGATTTGGTTTAGATTATACCTGAGTGGCCCAGTGGTTTTTCCTAATCTCTTCAGTCTAAGCTTGAATTTTGCTATGAGAAGCTGATGATCAGAACCGCAGTCAGCTCCAGGTCTTGTTTTTGCTGACTGTATAGAGCTTCTCCATCTTTGTTTCTGATCATGGGGCGTTCTTGGCAAAGATACTGGAGTGGCTTGCCATTTCCTACTCCAGGTGGATTGCGTTTAGTCGGAACTCTCCACTATGTCCTGTCCGTCTTGGGTGTCCCTGCACGGCATAGCCCATAGTTTCTCTGAGTTACTCAAGCCCCTTCGCCACGACAAGGCAGCAATCCATGAAGAAGCTTGCCAACCTAACCGTTCGAAAGCATGCAAATGCAAGTAGATAAATAGGTACCACCATGGTGGGAAGGTAACGCCGCTCTGTGTCTAGTTGCGCTGGCCATGTGACCACGGAAACTGTATTTGGACAAACGCTGGCTCTACGGCTTGGAAACAGGGATGAGCACCGCGTCCTAGAGTCGGACACAACTGGACTAAATGTCAAGGGAAGCCTTTACCTTTACTTAATGAATCAAAGCAGGTAGGCTATAACGGAATGAGAAGCAGAGGCGACCCCAAACGCTAGCAGATCATTCATAGAGATTAGGGATAAGCAGATGTTATTGTTATGTTTGTTAGTGTTGTGCCCTTTTAATCTTGTTTTCAGCCCCCCCCCCCCCCGGTTCCCAGTCCTGGGGAAATGTAAACTATGAATTAAATAAATAACTACATAAATAAATAAGCTAGCCTGCCAGTTTTGCTTTTATTTGCAGTTTGGGAGTACAGTACTCGAATCAAAAGGGGGGGAAAGCTCAAAACAAAAATTCCACTTCTCTCGAAGACAAAGGAAAAAAGTTTCACCCTGCGCTTCAAATTAGTTATTTTGATTTCCCCTGACCAGCCCACCCATGCTGTGTTAATCATTGAAAGCATATACTGATTAAAGCGACACACAAAAGAGGAAATGCCAGCACATTCCCATTTCTTTCCCCCTCCTTGTTTCGCTTTTAGGTGACACCAGAAAAGTGTACAGCTAAGACAAACAGGTGAAGAGATAGATAAATGTAGTAGCCAAAGCCATTCTCAAGGGAGAGCTATTTACTGCAGCAGAGAAACAGTAAGAAAAGAAGCCTTTAAATAATCAAAGAGGACGGCTATAACGAGAAGCAAAGGGAGCCAAAAACAACGGCAGAATCACGATGGATCTCTTTGAGGAAAGAGAGGGCAGAAGCCTTGAAAGATGAGTAGATCTGGGAATCCACTTTTGCTAGCCTTTGCCATTTTCTTTAGAAGCTTTCCAGCCCAGGCAAGGAGGAGAATCTGGTATCCATCAAAGCATCGGTGCCACACCCCAAAGTACAAATGGTGGGGAGAAGATGGGGCTTTATTAACCTGAACAAGGAAGCCCAGAAGGTCTGTTGGTGGAGGGATGTGTTCTGATGGGGAAGAGAATACCTGGGGGGGGGGGGAATCAGGGAGCAGCAATGGTTCAGGACAGGGAGAGAGATGGTGGGGGACAGCACTGGCAGCATCATGAGAGAGAGAGAAGGGCCAAAGGAAATTGGTCGCTCCAAAGCTGTCCCCAAACCTGGATAGCTGGGATAGCTTGGGTGACAGGCCGCCTGGGCTGAAAACGCTGCTGTTAAATGCCAGGTTGGTCAAGGGGGAAACAACAGCCATCTGGGACTTGATCCTGGAGGAGCAAGCCGATCTGGTTTGCCTCACAGAGACGGAGCTGGGGGTGTCAGTCTCACCCAGCTTTGCCCACCAGGGTTGTTCTGTGCAGCAGCAAGCCAGACCTGGGGGAGGTAGGGGGTGGATTTGCAGTGGTCTATAGTGAGGCACATGGTGGGGCTGCGGGTTAAACCACAGAAGCCTCTGGGCTGCAAGGTCACAAGACCAACCGTCATAAGATTGAATCCACGTGACAGAGTGAGCTCCCGTCGCTTGTCCCAGCTCTGCCAACCTAGCTGTTCAAAAGCATGCAGATGTGAGTAGATAAATAGGGACCACCTCTGTGGGAAGGTCACAGTGTAAGGGGCAGAATAAGGACCCCCTGGGACAAAGTCAATGAGGAGTAAGGGGCAGAATAAGGACCCCCTGGGACAAAGTCAATAAGGAGTAAGGGGCAGAACAAGGACGTCCTGGGACAAAGTCAATGAGGAGTAAAAGACAATAGCCATATTCGCTAAGGGATTCTGGAAATTGTAATCCAAAAAAATAATATTTCTAAGCCCTAGTGAAGAACAAATTCTTCCAAAAGACCCTTGCCCTTCCTGGCTTATAAAAACTGCCAGAGAAGGACTGGTTGATTGGGCCCAAAGGGGTCATGAATGCCTCCTTACAGCCCTCCCTTTATTCATCTTTCTTTGTCTCTTATACTCTAGCTTACCTTTTCCCCAATGAGAGGAAGATGGAGCACAGGGCTGTCCTTTGCCCCACGTAGAATTCACAACAGCCCTCTGAGGCAGGTCAGGCTAGAAAAGTGTGATAAATCCAAAGTTACCCAGTGCATTTCATGGTCAAGTGGGGATTCGAACCCAGGGCTCCGGCGCTCCTGTTCCAAGGCTGTACCACACTGATGCTTCCATGGTGCCTGAGTCCACGTTTGTGATCCGCTGAATGTATCCGCCCCTTAATAGGACTGGCTACTTGTTACGCTTTGTAAGGAAGGAAGCATTCTGGTTTCTTTGTTCTCTTCTTCCCTCCCAGTCCTTCTTTCTTTTTTGTTGTATCTTTCAGACTGCAAGCCAGTGCGGAGGGAGGGTCTCCTTTCTGAGAACTGTAAGCTGGCCAAGAAGGATTTTGATGAGCAGAGCTAGGTAAAAATGCAGTAAACAAAATAATAGGTTGACGCAGCATGAACTAACCGGCCACTGTTTGCTGGGATAGGGATGAAGAGTTGAACCATAGAATGAGTTTTTAGATATTTATGGGCAGCTACTTGCAAATGAGTAGCCTTCTTCATTAAGTATCTTCAGGCTCTGCCTTGACTCTAGCCACATCATGTTAGATGTTTGATCTTCCTAGACAGAATGAAACAAAAGGCGGGGTTTCTCATTTCCAAGCAAGCAATAAATCCTTCTCAGCTTTGGTAACTTTTCCCACCCATCCTTTGTCTTTTGACTTGACTTATTTTTTAAATCGGTCTTAATTTGTTCTTCAATAGGGCTTGGAAATATTATTTTTCAGATTACTATTTCCAGAATCCCTGGCCATTGTTTTTTACTCCTCATTGACTTTGTCCCAGGAGGTCCTTATTCTGCCCCTTACTCCTCACTGACTTTGTCCCAGGGGGTCCTTTTTCTGCCCCTTATTGACTTTGTCCCAGGGGCTCCTTTTTCTGCCCCTTACTCCTCATTGACTTTGTCCCAGGGGGTCCTTTTTCTGCCCCTTACTCCTCACTGTCCCAGGGGGTCCTTTTTCTGCCCCTTACTCCTCACTGACTTTGTCCCAGGGGGTCCTTGTTCTGCCCCTTACTCCTTATTGACTTTGTCCCAGGGGGTCCTTATTCTGCCCCTTACTCCTCATTGACTTTGTCCCAGGCGGTCCTTTTTCTGCCCCTTACTCCTCATTGACTTTGTCCCAGGGGGTCCTTTTTCTGCCCCTTACTCCTCATTGACTTTGTCCCAGGAGGTCCTTATTCTGCCCCTTACTCCTCACTGACTTTGTCCCAGGGGGTCCTTTTTCTGCCCCTTATTGACTTTGTCCCAGGGGCTCCTTTTTCTGCCCCTTACTCCTCATTGACTTTGTCCCAGGGGGTCCTTTTTCTGCCCCTTACTCCTCACTGTCCCAGGGGGTCCTTTTTCTGCCCCTTACTCCTCACTGACTTTGTCCCAAGGGGTCCTTGTTCTGCCCCTTACTCCTTATTGACTTTGTCCCAGGGGGTCCTTATTCTGCCCCTTACTCCTCATTGACTTTGTCCCAGGTGGTCCTTTTTCTGCCCCTTACTCCTCATTGACTTTGTCCCAGGGGGTCCTTTTTCTGCCCCTTACTCCTCATTGACTTTGTCCCAGGAGGTCCTTATTCTGCCCCTTACTCCTCACTGACTTTGTCCCAGGGGGTCCTTTTTCTGCCCCTTATTGACTTTGTCCCAGGGGCTCCTTTTTCTGCCCCTTACTCCTCATTGACTTTGTCCCAGGGGGTCCTTTTTCTGCCCCTTACTCCTCACTGTCCCAGGGGGTCCTTTTTCTGCCCCTTACTCCTCATTGACTTTGTCCCAAGCCTTCTGCATCTGTTCTTCATTCTTCACTGGCTTTGTTCCACAGGCGTTGCTTCTGCCTTTCTCTCTTTATCAACTGGTTTATTTTTCATGGTTTGCAGCCTAGCTCAGACTGCTGACAATGTCCCTAGTAATGACAAAAGAATGCCATAAAATGAAATGCTATATTTTATTCAGACGAAAACAGTTGGAACACCAGGCAGAAATACAGCAGGAAAAAAGTTAATCAACCAGACTGAATCTCCCTGCTGCTTAAAATCTATAATTTCCCCCTTCCCTTGGAGGTCTCATTCGAAAAGATCAAATGTTGATGGGTAATACTCAAAGGAATCAGGATTTCTGCCCAAGTGCACGGCTCAAAGTTCAGACATTGCCTTGATGCCTTTGTGATCTGTCAGAACATTTATCATGAAGCTGCAAAACTACCTGTAAATTTCAAGAGATCTTTTTGTAATTTTTTTCATGTAAAAAAAAAATCCAATATTTCAGCACTTCTTGTCTCCACAAGGGACCCAGAAATGCTAAGACATGCAGTACTCAGGTTCTTTCAGAAATATCGAGGAAGGTGGCTTCAGAGAGAGAACGGTTGTCACTTCTAATAGTCAGGGGTTTTTGGTTTTACCCTCCTTTTGTCTTGGAGGCAGGGAGGAAATGATCCTAACAGACACGGATAAGGCTTGTGAAAAAGCGCCCTTACGAAGAACAAGCCAGCCATGACGTACAGTGAGACAGATCCTCCCGGCAGCCGGTTTGAGATGTCATGAAACAGCAACAACTTATTGGTGATTCCATGTGTTCTACCATGTGTTGACAGCCAGATATGGTCAGAGATGGGCATGGAAATCGCTGCTCCATGTGCCAAAACAGGGCATATTTGGAGACGGTTCAAAGTGCTGGTTCTAACTTAGAAAGCCGTAAACAGCTTAGGTCCAAACTATCTTTATAAACCTGCTCAGGTGTTATGATTATCAGGCGAGGCCTTTCTGTCGGTCCCACCACCCTCACAAGTGCATCTGGTGGGGACACGGGAGAGGGCCTTCTCTATGGCTGCTCCCAGACTCTGGAACTCCCTCCCACGGGAAGCCCGGCTGGCCCCATCTTTGCTGTCCTTCCACAAGCAGGCTCAGACCTTTCTCTTCAGGCAAACTCTGACTAACTGCTTAAGTGGAGTTTTTAAATGAATTGCTGTGCCTTACTGCTTTGAACATGTTTTGATCTTTTGGCGTGGTTTTCTTTCGATCCTTTTCTGTATTTGTATGCATGCTGGTTCTAACTTTGCATTTTGTCTTTTAAAGATGTAAGTCTTCTTGGGTCCTTTTTAAGGAGGAAAGTGGAATAAAAAGGAAGGAAGGAAGGAAAAGATAGAATGATGGAAGGAAAGAAGGGTAAATGGAGGGAGGAAAGATTAAAGAAAGACAGGAAGGAAGGAAGGAAGGAAGGAAGGAAGGAAGGAAGGAAGGAAGGAAGGAAGGAAGGAAGGAAGGAAGGAAGGAAGGAAGGAAGGAAGGAAGGAAGGAAGGAAGGAAGGAAGGAAGGAAGGAAGGAAGGAAGGAAAAGATAGAATGATAGAAGGAAAGAAGGAACAAAGGGTAGAGGGAGGGAAGATTAAAGAAAGACAGGGAGAAACAAGGAAGGAAGGAAGGAAGGAAGGAAGGAAGGAAGGAAGGAAGGAAGGAAGGAAGGAAGGAAGGAAGGAAAAGTCTCCCTCCCTATCCATTGTCCATCTAACAAGCCTATTTAGACCAAGGGGAAGTGAAACCAAGGTGGTGGATATATCCAGAGGTCTCCTAACAACTCTCCTCAGACTCAAGAAGCTACTTGGATGAGGAGTGAAGTGTTTCAACCTAACAAGAAAGAACTCCAAGTTGCCATGACTCAGCTTCCAGATTTACTCTGAGCACAACAAATCATGAGGAGAAAAATAACAATGGCTAGAAATCCATTAATTAATTTAAAAGCATGAGAACTTTAAAAACACACTTAGAAAAAACAAACAATAATATAACAATTTCTTTTCCAACAGAGGGAAGTGGCCAGAGGGCTCAGGAGAACTAGCTTGGAGGATAAGATTGCTTCATTCAAAACTAACTGCAAAATGTCTTCTTGTGAATTACTGACTTGCCACAATTCAGGACGTGAACTGAAGGAAGGCCAACGTTCTGTGCTCCTCGTTTTTTTTAATTAACTGAATTTTGGAGCGATATGGCAAAAAAATATTGATTCATAAGTGGAGCAGAGGAGAGAGACCAAGCGCGGCTTTGGTGCATGTGTCTCTTTTTTTGATAAATTATAAAGCTCTCGTGCCCCACCCTTTGGGTCATACGTAGAATCGCCGATCCCTCCCCTCAAAAAAAAAAATTTGAAAGAAACTCTCGAGATTTGCCAGTGGATGAAGAGGGGCAGAAGCAGGAATTAGAAGTACCCGAAAGATGAGCCTGCAAAAATACACGAGGGACAGAATCGCAAAGATGTGTGCGCACAGATCCCTGCACCGCAACCTCATTAAAAAGAGTTTCCCTCAGAACTTTTCTTTTGAAAAGGTCTGGAGGAGATTATAAATGTTTTAGGACGCAGGTTGTGTTGCGGAATGCGCAGCTGGGAAGAAAAATCACAAGCCTTTCGGGATAAAGAATAGGAATCGCTACAGTCAACTACAAACCTGTTAAATTTGATTGTGTGTTCCCCCCTTTCTTTCTTTCCTGACAGCCATACAAGTTCTGATGGTCCCCTGATGGCAGAAACCTTTAGTTTTTCCTCAGACCGGCTTGACAGGGTGTCATTTACCTCACGGATGTATATGTTTCAACCCAGAAGTGACTGACTAGTCAAGCAGAGTTGGGGGAAGGAGGAGCCCTTTCCAGTTTTTTTTTTAAAAAAACCAGGATTTTCTTACAGAAGAGCACTCTTTCTCCTATGGGGCAGAGCCCTGCTCTAGAGGACAATGGCTGCTCCTAGATACCTCTAAGGACAACAGTTTTCGTTTCTGTGCCAAAAAAAGGGGGGGGTCTGGAAAGGACCGAGGGGACCACAATGATGGCCTCACACTTCATAGGTGGCTGTCAGGCTGGGTATTTCTCACTCCGTATTTAAGGGGGAAGGTATGGGTGGGAACCGCATCTTCCAGGGGCAACCTGGAACCAATATTCTCTCTATTTAATAACCTCCTTCTCCAGATCACGGTGGAAGGAATTTACAGAGAATAAGTCACTTCGACTCCTTGCTTATTTGTGAAACTGTGAGAAAACTTAGAACTCCAAAGATTACTATGACAAAATATGCCCTTTCTGTAAACACGGAGGTTCACGCTCCTGAAAGCCTCCAGGAAATGCTTCTTAACTCCAGAACGTTTCTTTCAGAACAACATGAAGGAACAGACTTTTAGGTCACGTCTAGTTCTGGAGGAAGGGTAATCAATGTTGCAGAGTTTTGAATTTCTGATTAAATTCCTCTAGCTGTGCAGCAGAAGTGCAGGATTTCACAGAGCAGAATAGCTTTCAGTTCCCCACAGTGGTCCACTCCTTTTCTCATTAACTGACACTTACAGTCTCAGCAGCTCACTGTGAGACACTGATAGTAAAAAAAAAATATATAAGGTTTCATTACTTACAACTGAACACATCAAACAGCAAACTGACAAACCTGACTGCTTTCAGTAACAGACTTGAGCAAACTCACTGCTTCCCACAGAATACAGAGAGGGGGAAAGGACACTCAGCAGAGAGGCGGAGCTCTCGTTGAATTTAGAAGCAGGGAAAGAACGATTGGTTAGCACTGGATAGATTGACAGTCACCCCAGCCCAGAAAGGTCCCTCCCAGCCAAATCTACTAAAGGCAGCATGCGAGGTTGCAAAAGCTCTACCAATCAGGGCCACCGCAAATCCTGGGTGGGAGACCATTAGTTATCCGTCCATTCTTCGGTATGCACAAAACAATACACAAGCATCACAAAATGGAAAAAGTTAAAAGAATACATGAACACAGAGACATGCTTACAAAATGCATGAATTTTTTAAAAAATATATATTCACAAAAATATGTACTGTATCTATTGTGGGGGCAGAGAACCGAAGCAGAACAAGGTTGATTAGGATGTGTAACCCAGAGGAAGAAGATCATTTTTAGAATGTGTGAGTTAGCACATTAAGGATTGTGTTATCCTAGACGTTGCTTCAAATTATTTCTTCTGAACCGGAGACTGGCTTCCATTGCCAGAAATTTGTGGGGTGGGGGTCAAAAGCCCCTGTTTCGTTTCCTGCGGCTGTTTTCCTCTCTTGATGTGTTGTTTTTCATTTACCTTCGGAGCTCTGTCGTCGGCACCGAGGGGGTAAGTTTGTAATGTATTGTTTATGCCTTTGTAAATCTGTGGAATATGGAATTATGTCACATCTGACCCACTTTTTTTCCCAATGAGAAAACCACGTGATGCGAGGAGACACTCGGAATATTTATGTATAAGTCAGACAGGCACTTCGGAGTATCTTTCTGCATCTGTTTCCATAGTAATGATGCATCACACAAAACGACTGAACACCACTTCAAGGAATTCTACAAATGCTGTCTAGAAAGTAACAACTCTCCACATGTCCTCTCTGGACCAGACTGAGTGCCCAGACAACAGGCTTGTTTGTTTAAACCTACATCTTTACCAAACAATTACGAAGAGTCTGGTTTTTTTTTTTAAGGAAAAGTGATACCTGCCTTAAACAGCATCACAATATTATTCATTTCTTTATTTGCTGGTTATCAATATTATTAAGGTCAGTATTAAAATCCTGCCCTACCTTATTAGGTCAGAGCAGCTCATAATTTGCATAAAAACACACCGTGAATACAGATTACAAATGACATCACAAATTACAATGAATTGCAAATATTTAAAACTGCGGGCCGTAAGTACCGTATTTTTCCGTGTGTAAGATGCCCTCATGTATAAGACACCTCCTCTTTTCTAATACAAATTAAGAAATCTAAGTGGGGCTTAGCACGGGTGGGGGGGAAAGGGATCAAAGCGCTGCAGGATCGCTTTGATCCCTGCTTTCCCCTCCACTTGTTTTTGTTCTCTCCTCAGCTTACTTCCATATAAAAGATGACCCTCAATTTTTAGTTTAAAGATTTTAAACTAAAGTATAGTCTTATACATGGAAAAATATGGTATCTGCTTAGAACACCACAAAACAGTCAAAGATAAATCAAACATGTGCTTGTTCTCTCAAAGCTGACACAAATAGATTTATTTCACCCAGTGCCAGAAAGATAAAAGTGTACAGGAAATCTGGATCTCTGGCTGAAGGGTGTTACATAACTGGGGCATCACCAATGATGATCATATCAGGTAGGCCAAATTGAAAGAGAGAGAAAGAGAGAGAAGTCCAGAGTCATTAGGGAAGCCACACAGTTTAGTGGGAATTTGAATCTTGCGCTCTCAGCCACCACATCCATACATGACATCATTGGCTTTCTCTATACAAATCAAAAATATTGTTTTTGCATTGTTTGCTTTGACTGGAAGCAGTTCTGCAAGGTATTGGGAAGAGAGACTGCATCTCCACTCCAGTTTTCACGCCATTTTAAGGAACAGTGAATCTACAGCTTTTTTAATTTCTTAGCCCAGACTTTACAAAAGTTTTCGGTGGGGGATTGGTTAAAAAGTTTCTAGATATTTGGTTATTCTTTTAGTTAGCAGAGTGTAAGGCGATTTTTTAAAAATGGAGAGATCCACCCAATCTCGCCAAACATTCCCAAGCTGTACACAAAAGCTAGTTTATCTGAAGTTAATCTAGAAGCATTTTAAGTAGAAAGTATATCTTTACTCACAGTACTATCTGTAGTTACAGTCAGAAGGGCAGAAAGGGAATAAATGGAGTTCCCAGACACAGAGAAAGCCCCCATACCTGCTTGGTGACCCTCTTCAAGATTTTGCAGGTACAAAGAAGGGGTTTACCCTTCCCTTCTTCTGGAGATACTCCTGGGACTATGCAGCTTGCCCAAGGCCACCCAGGCTGGCTCTGCTTGCAGGAGGGAACTGGGGAATTGAACTCCCAACCCATAGCCAGATACCTAAGCCACTGAGCTATCAGGCAGCTACTCAAGCATCTCATATATATTGGAGATTTTGCAACCTCGCATGCTGCCTTTAGTAGATTTTGCTAGGAGGGACCTTTCTGGCCTGGGCTGGGGTGACAATCTATCTTCCTTCTCTGCCTCTGAATTCAAAGACAGCCCTGCTTCTCTGCTGAGAACTTTCCCCCTCTCTTGACTATGTTGGAAGCAGTGAATTGTTGAGGCCTATTGCTCAACACAATTGTGTTTGTCAGTTTGCTGTTTGATCTGTTCAACTGTAAGTAATGACAATTTTTTATTCTTTCTCCTACTAATGACTCAGAGTGAGTTATTGAGTCTGTAAGAGTTAATGAGAAAAAGGGGCGGACTAATCTGGTGAAATTGAAGCTATTCTGCACTTCTGCTGCACAGCTATTGGAGTTTAACCAAAATTCCAAACTCTGCAACAGTATATTAGCTGGAGGGCCAGCCAATGAATGTATCATGGGGAAGGGAATATGATTATCTAGGAAATCCCCGAGGGCCCAATTGAGGTCCCATGGGGCCCGATTTCACCCCCAAGCCTGGAATGCCTGCTCTAAACCTTGCACAGCCCTGGTGCATTCGGCGTTTGCTAATTTGTGCTTTGCCAATTCGCACGCAGGGCTGTGCAATTGACAAAAGCATCAAACAAACCCCCCCTCCACGCGCGCCTGGCATCTGTAATGCTACCAAGGAGGGCCGGAGGATCTGTGTGTTCATTGAGAAATGTCAGCGTAGGCAGGAAGTAACTGTGTTTGCAAACTTCAAGGCAGCTTGTGGAGCTGTTCGCCCTGCAAGCGGGCTGTCAATCAAACGCCGTTGGGCAGCAGCAGCAGCTTGGAGGGGGAAGAAGGAGTGTTTGTGAAGATATTCATTAATTAGTGCTCGATCTTGTTTGGGCAAGAGGAAGGGGGAGAAATGCATCGTTCACAATATGTCACGGCAATTCACCAGGGCCCGGTGAGCCTCGTTGTTTCCTACACTTATTAGCGGGCCTGCCTCAAAGAGAGAGCGTTTTCCATTTGATTAAATCTAATGCATGTTTAATGCGGTGTCTGCACACTTGAAAATGCTACTCTATGGAAAAGAGCAGGGAGGAGAAGAGGGGAAATTGAATCACAGGCGCCACGAAAGAACAGATCCACCCTGCAATAAATAATAGATAAACTGAACTCTCTCTCTCTCACTCGCTCGCTCGCTTCTTCCCACATGACTAACAGGCTCCCAAATTGTGGAAATCCTATACAAACAGCAGAGGGAAAAGAGGGAACGGAGTACAACATGCTGATAAGATACAGTGGTGCCTCGCTAGACGACGATAATCAGTTCCACTGAAATTGCTGTTTAGCAAAATCATTGTCTAGCGAAAAGCACTTCCCCACTGAAATGCATTGAAACCTGTTTAATGCGTTCCAATGGGGAAGAATTGTTGTCTTGAGAAGATCGGCCATAGGAAAGCCACTTTGCGAACCGCCGATCAGCTCTTTAAATCACTGTCTTGCGAAGCTTAGGTCCAGAAAACACCTGTTTGCAAGCGCGGAGGGAGCTGTCAAAATCGTCGTCTAGCAAAAATCAGTTTGCGAAGCAGGGACCATTGTCAAGCCAAATTCCTCCATAGGAATCACTGTCTTGCGAATTGCTATAGCAGTCGTAAAAAGCCAATGTCTAGCGAAAAAACTGTCATGCGGGGTAACTGTCTAGCGAGGCACCACTGTACTCAGATGTGGTTGACCTTTCCTTTCCTCTGTTGTTCTGGTGATGGTGTGTCCTGGGACTATGCAGCTTGCCCAAGGCCACACAGGCTGGCTCCTGGGAAGCACTGTTGGGAATCGAACTCCCAACCAGATGGCCAAAGCACTGTGCTACCCAGCCAACTAACAATAATTGCATGCCATCAGTTCTGATGTACGGTAACCCTTGTTCAGCAAAATTCCCCCCTAGGAATCACTGTTTTGCGAATCACTATAGCAATCGCAAAAAGTCAATGTCTAGTGAAAAAACTGTCATGCGGGGTAGCTGTCTAGCAAGGCACCACTTTATATTAAATCTAGTCTGAGGCCTGCTCCAGAGTCGTTCCACATGTTGTTTTCCAGAGGGGAGGAAAGTAAAGCTGTCCAAAAAAATAAAAAAATTCCAGAGCTCATAAAAAGGTAAAGGTAAAGGTTCCCCTTGACATTTTTAGTCCAGTCGTGTCCGACTCTAGGGGGCAGCGCTCATCCCGTTTTCAAGCCGTAGAGCCAGTGCTTGTCTGAAGACAGTTTCCGTTGCCACATGGCCAGCGTGACTAGGGAATGCTGTTTTACCTTCCCACTGAGGTGGTACCTATTTATCTGTGGGAACTTTGTCTAAAGTTCCATCTTGTGGCTATTAAGGGATACATCACTGGTGTTTAGCATAATCAAGCTATTGTAGTATAAAGATGCATTGTTCTATGATTCTCTCTCTGCGCAGGCGTGGAATGCCTTAAGACTGATAACCACACGACGCCTCTATGGGCAAATTCTTATCTTATGCTAATTTTGCTTGTTTTGCGTGCTTAATAAAAACGTCTGGGGTGAAGAAGGTAGTCTTCTTCTTCTTCTCTACCGGTACCTGAATACTAACAAGATAAAGTCTGCAGTGTCTTTTTTCTCAGAGAGTTCTCTCATCAACTGTTGCCGGGCAGGCCTGGTAATAGTTCCCTGGCTATTTTCCCACATTTATCTACTCGCATTTTTACATGCTTTCGAACTGCTAGGTTGGCGAGGAGCTGGGACAAAGCGAGGGGAGCTCACTCCGTCACATGGATTCGATCTTACGACTGCTGGTCTTCTGACCCTGCAGCACAGAGGCTTCTGCAGTTTAACCCACAGCGCCACCACGTCCCTGTTGCAGCTCAGCTTACTCTTCTTGAAAACATTGCTTCTCTCAGCCAACCATCCATCCCTAAATGTGTGGCTCCCTTCATAATGTGGAAAGGAACACTAATGAGCGCCACCATACCAAACATTTAAATTATACAGAAATTATCTTCTGCAAAAAAGGAACCTCCAACCATAGGAAGGTTCCATAACACAAAGTTTCTCTCAAAATAAGGGAGGGGAGGACATGTTGTTATCAGTGCTTTCTGGAAGAACTAGAGGGGGATACCCTTAAAATATACTGAGCAGGGTGAAATGGGAAGGAAACTGTCAGCAATTTGTGTTGGGTATCCCAGCAGTATGATGCAGGATTTTCAGTTTTTGGTTGAATTCCTTTAGCTGCCCAGCAGGAGTGCAGGGATTTATAAGGCAGAATAGCAGCAAGTTCTGCCAGAGTGGGCCACCCCTTTCTCATTAACTGCCCCTTAAGGTCTCCATAACTCACTCAGAGACATTGCATGTTGCTGTTTTACAGAACCAGACTTCAAAAGAACTACAGTGGTGCCCCGCATAGCAATGATAATCCGTTCCAGGAAAATCGTCGCTATCCGGAATTGTCACTATACGGAACGAAAAACCCCATAAGAACGCATTAAACCCCATTTAATGCGTTCCTATGGGGAAAAAACTCACCACTATGCAGAAATCCTCCATCTGGCCACCATTTTTGCAAGGAAAGGGTGCGAAAACGCTGCGAGCGGCCATTTTTTCCAGCGGCCATTTTGGAACCGCTGATCAGCTGTTTTTTAAACATCACAATGCAATGTTTAGCCATAGAAAAGATTGCAATGTGATCGCTTTTGCGATCGCAAAATCCGCGTCGCTATGCGGATTCGTCGTTAAACGGGGCGCTCGCTATGCAGGGCACCACTTATATCAAACAGAGCTCATAAATTCTTCTGAAATGCAACCAAAACCGCTGTCTCTTAGTGAATGTTTTATTGGGTTGTCTCTGTTTTCTAACACATATGTCCGAACAAGTGAACCACGTGGCACAAAAGCTTACATTAAAATATAGCAGTAAAACGCCACAATGTGTTTTTTTGCTTTGCTTTGTTTTGTGTTTCTTGTTAAAATGTTTGCATGGACCAACATGGCTACAAATCTGAAAATGATCTTTTAAATAGTTGTGTTTCATTCATCCTAAAATATTGAAATATCCTTTCTTGGGCTCAGCTACCAGCAGCAGGTGATTTATCTGTTGGCCCTTATTCATCACCCAAATTCAGCCTCCGAGGAATTTAATTGATCCCTCTAAGAGCCCAAATCCATATTAAAATACTCTCGATTGAAATCAAGCTTTGCCGGTTTCACGTTGATTTAAATTTGGGCCCTTAAATAACTCCACCTTTGTGAAGGCTCCCTCCAGAGCAGGACATCTGAAGGTGTTCATTTTGCAACAAGAATGCTGTAATGTTCTTATCACAAATGATGTTATAGCATCCTTAAAGTGGATCCTTAAAGGATGCTACAGCATCCTTAAAGTGTTACAGCATCCACTTTGATCTAATAAGATCAAAGTGACACAAAACATTTCTGAAAGAACTGCTGGTGAGCTCAGTGGTTTAGCTCTCTGGCTACAGGACCAGAGGTTGGGAGTTCGATTCCCCCACTGGGCCTCCTTTAACATGGCCTGGACTTGATGATGCACAGGATCCCTTCTGCAGTTCTAAGATGATGATGATGGAAATCAGGAATGCTCTACACAGCCATTCTGGAAGCAGCTGGGAGATTCTGCCAAAGCGATCGCAAAAACATCGTGAAGCAGATTCGTCGTTATATGGGGTAATCGTCCAGCGGGGCATGACAGTAGTTGGAAATAGGGCCTTTCAAAAGTCAATTTCCTAAATACTCACAGGTGACTTTTGCTGCCTGCAGGATTCTAGAGTGTTGTCCAAAAAAAAAAAAACTTTTCCAAGCTCTGGAAATATTGGAGGGGGTGTAATTTGCTAAAAACAAATATAAATATTATATTCAGTGATCCAAAATAGCATATCTTTATTCTTTCTTCATCCTTTCCCCCCACCACCACCATTTCCCAACTTTCTCTTTTTTCTTTTCCTGTACAGTATTTGTATTTTAGTTATGGCTTTTAATATGCTACCATCTAACTTTCTCTCTTTTTTGGCATTTATACTATCAGTTCCTCCCACATTAGAGCTGGATCTTACTTCCAGGGTTGCTTTTGAGTTCAGAAGGCTCTCAGTCATGCTTACCCAGAAAGCATAAACTTAGACACAGATATTATACATAATCTGTCATTACAGTGAAAAAGTAATAGCATTGGAGATATCTGATTCAGGGAGACTTTTATAGTTAAAAATATTCAGACTTCAGTTAATTGCCATGATTAAGTCCTGGAAACAACATGAAACCGATTTCTTTGCAAAGCATCCAATGGAGATATAGATTCTGGAAAGTGTAATCCAAGAAAGTAATTTTTCCCATCTTTGCCTTGGCTAGAGAATTGTAAAAGTTGCAATTATAGAATCATGAAATTGGAAAGGGCCTACAAGGCCATTGATTCCAACTCCCTGCTCGATACAGAAATACAAATCAAATGATATCTGCCAGGTGGTTGTCTAAGTTTCCCTTGAAGGCCTTCAGTGCTAAAATGTTCACCACCCCTCAAGGTACAGTGGTGCCTCGCTTAATGAGCGCCCCATTTAACGACGAATCCGCATAGCGATTTGTTTTTTGCAATCGCAAAAGCGATCGCATTGTGATGTTCCAATGGTAAAAAATTGCTTTGCGATGATCGGTAAGCTGTTTCGCTTACCGATTTTTGCATAGCAATGTTTTAAAAACAGCTGATCGGCGGTTCCAAAATGGCCGCCCGCTGTGTTTTCGCACCCATTCCTCACTTACCAGGCAGCAAAGATGGCGACCGTATGGATGATTTCCGCATAACGGTGAGTTTTAAGCCCATAGGAATGCATTGAAGGGGTTTCAATGCATTCCTATGGGCTTTTTTGTTCCACATAGCGACGAATCCGCATAGCAACGATTTTTCCAGAACGGATTATCATCGCTATGCGGGGCACCACTGTAATTGGTTCTACTGTCTTACTGCTCTAACAGTTAGGAAGTTTTTCCTGATATTCAACCGAAATCTGGCTTCCTCCAGCTTAAGCCCATTATTATGCATCCTGCACTCTGGGTTGATTGAGAACAGATCCTGCCCCTCCTCTGTATGACAGCCATTCAAATATTTGAAAAGTGCCATAAAATCTCCCCTCTGTCTTCTTTTCTCACGGCTAAACATGCCCAATTCTTTCAGTCTTTCCTCATAAGGCTTGGTTTCCAGCCCCCTGATCATCCTTGTCACCCTCCTCTGAACTTGCTCCAGTCTGTCAGCATCTTTCTTGAAGTGCAGTGTCCAGGACTGGACACATTACTCAAGGTGAGGCCTAACCAGTTCCAGATAGAGGGGGAAAGTACCTCATGGGATTTAGACACAATACTTCCGTTAATGAAGCTTAAAATAGCATTTGCCTATTTCGTAGCCACATCACACTGCTGGTGTATCTTCGGTTCCAAGATCCTTCTCGCTCGTAGTTTTGCTGAGCCAGGGCTCTCCCATATTGTAACTGTGCAATTGGTTTCTTTTTCCGAGGTGCAGGACTTTGCACTTCTCCCTGTTGAATTTCATTCAGTTGATTTTGGCCCAGGGCTCCAGACCATCAAGATCATTTTGAATTTTGTTTCTGTCTTCCAGGGTATTAGCTATTCCCCCCAATTTTGTGTCTTCTGCAAATCTAATACTGGATAGTAACGTCCCCAAATTCCATTCTTACGAAGTCTGAGACACCTCTCTCTCTCTCTCTCTCTCTCTCTGTCTCTCTCTCTCTCTCTCTCTGTGTGTGTGTGTGTGTGTGTGTGTGTGTGTGTGTGTGTGTGTGTGTGTGTGTGTGTGTGTGTGTGTGTGTTGCTGCTTGGCCCATTTTCATTTGCATTGCTGGCAACAGACAAATCCTGCACTCAGACAGCTTCTCCTTAATCCATTTATTCCAGGGATTAGAAGCGTAATTGCCTTAAAATGTTCAGTCTTGTAATGACATGAAGCCTTACTCGAAAAAGTACAATAGGTTTCCATCTTTTTGGCAGACCTTCAACATCATCCCCCCCACACACTCCAAGGGGCTTTGGAGCAGCATTTCCAAGGCGCCACCTCAGCACCCAAACTGGCAATTTCCAAGACAAAAAAAAAAAGATTTTTAAAACTCCATTCTATCAGCTGTCCTCACCATAAGAAGAAAGGGCTTCGCTCGTGGCCTACACCTGCGTGGATGTCACCCTTAGTGGCGCATCGGTGACACTTTGCTTCTGGTGGATGACACCCCATCAGCTGCAACTTCAGCCATGCCATGCCGATGAGTCCCAAGGACACCTTATTCTATCAACAGTCACTATTCCCACCTTAGCAGGAAAGAGGAATGATGGGGGGGGGGGGAAGCCATGCTGCTTTGCATGCTATTGAAACACCAGACGTTGTTCTGAGGGTGTTTTATGCTTGACCCACCTTCGAGTGTGTGCCTCTTGATCTTCCTCTTCTAACCATCAGCCTATTTCCTTTTATACTGCTAAAAGTATGGGGGGCAACCCAGACACCTCCCTTTCGGAATTATTTAGTTTACTTATTTGGAACTTTGGAACTTTGTCCAAAGTTCCAAATAGAGTAGTCCTAGATCGAGCTGGAACTTTTAGCATGTATACATTACTGAAACTGCGACGTCTACGTTGGCTTGGGCATGTCGTGAGAATGGCTGATGGTCGGATTCCAAAGGATCTCCTGTATGGAGAAATGAGTGCAGGGAAATCGCCCCAGAGGGAGACCCCAGCTGCAATGCAAGGACATCTGCAAGCGGGATCTGAAGACCTTAGGAATGGACTTCAACAGATGGGAAACCTTGACATCTGAGCGTTCAGCCTGGAGGCAGGCGGTGTAGCATGGCCTCTCCCAATTTGAAGAGATCCTTGTCCAGCAGGCTGAGGCAAAGAGGCAGTCACAAAAGCAGCAAAATCAGGGAGCTGGACAGGGAACAGATTGGATTTGTTTTCAGTGTGGAAGGGATGGTCACTCTCGAATTGACCTTCTCAGTCACACTAGATGCTGTTCCAAGTCCTATATATAGAGCACGTTACCATAGTCTCTCGAGACTGAAGGATGCCTAATCTAAAGTTTACTTATCTATTTCCTATATTTGCAAATGATTAGTGTGGTGTAATAGATAGAGCACTGGTTCCCAACCTTGGATGCCCAGATGTTCTCGGACTCAAACACCCAGAAGCCTTCACCACCAGCTGTGATTGCCAGATTTTCTGAGAATTGGCATCTAAGAACATCTGGAGATCCAAGGTTGGGAACCTCTGGGATAGAATGACAGACTAGTATTTGGGAGCCCTGGGTTTCAATCCCCGCTCAGCCACGGAAAATAACCAAGTAGGTGGAATTGGTAAAGCTTCTCTTAAATATTTCACTCCTCTTGGAAACACTATTAGGGACTATTACAAGTCGATTCTGACTTGACAGCACAGAACATAACATCAAACATGGACTACGGGCTCATCGGAAAGTCTACTCCAGGGCAGAGGGGGCAATGAAGAAGCCATTCTTCTCTGCCACCATTTCGCCTGCACAGAACCATCCAGAGGAGCCCGTACAGGTGACCTGGGGCCTTTTGCACAGATGGCCACAAAAGAAGGATGTGACAGCCTGCTGTGAAGATTCCGCACAGCACTTTGCAGATAACGTCACTCAGACCCAATCTAGCTTTAGCGGATGCAGGTCCTGCTGATGTACCTGTGATATACCTGCTTGCCCTGTTATAATAACGGCTATGTTTCAGTCTCTGTCGTCTCAGGATGCAGCCAGGATCTCTGGAGAGGTAAAACTCACTAGAGATGTGCTGGACTCCGGCCTTTCCTGGTTTACAAAAGCTTCCAGAGGGGGACTGGCTAAGTGGGTTAAGGGAGGGGTGAATGCCTCCTTGCATCAGAGTAGGATCCCCGCATGTTTAAAGGAGGCATGAGTAAGCCCTCCTTGGATACCACTCCATGGGAGAATTATTGGCCGGTCTCCAATATACCATTTTTGGGGAAGGCCTTAGAGTGTGTTATGGCCTCTCAGCTCCAGAGGTCCCTGGAGGAAGCAAATGATCTAAATCCATTTCAGAC
Source organism: Pogona vitticeps (assembly GCF_051106095.1). Lineage (NCBI taxonomy): Eukaryota > Metazoa > Chordata > Lepidosauria > Squamata > Agamidae > Pogona > Pogona vitticeps. The sequence goes on from NC_135795.1 coordinate 10,681,227, forward strand.
TGGCCTCGGGCCTTCTGATAGATCAGAGATGGCTTGGGTCACCAACGCTGAGAACTTGACAGGATGCGTGTGTTCCTGTTGGTTCTGCTAGCCCCCCCCGCCCATCGCTTTTGAGACCATCAACCATGGTATTCCTCTGGGCCATCTCTCTAGGATGGGTCTTGGATGTACTATTTTACAGTGGTCCTGATCCTTCCTGAATGGCCAAACTTAGAAGGTGGCATTGGATGGATCTTATCCGACACCCTGGTCATTGGTCTGTGGTGTCCCTCGGGATTCAGTCCCGTTCCCTATGCTATTTAATATCTACATAAAACCACTGGGCCGAAATTGCCTAGAATTTGGTGGTTTGGCACCATCAGTATGCTGGTGGCGCTCGTCTTTATCTCTCCTTTCTGATTGCAAGGAACATATTCTGTGCCTAGACCAGTTTCTGTTGTCAGCAATGAACTGGATGAGACATAAAACATAATCCAGAGAAAAGAGGTATTCCTGGTCTGTAAAAAGGCCAAGCAGGAGATAGGGGTTCGTCCTGTCCTGGATGGGCTGGCTGAACCATCAGGGTTGCAACTTGGGTGCCTTTCTGTACTCAACCCTGAGCATAGATGGATGCACAAGTTTCTGGAAAGGCCAGGAGTGAATTTGCACTGTTAAAGCTGGTACACCAGCTGCCCTCCGTTCCTTGAGATGTCTGATTTTGGCTACAGGGATGCATGCCTTCATTGCCTTATGTCTGGATTACTGTGATGCGTTCTACATGGGGCTGCCTTTGAAGAGTGTTTGGAAACTTCATCTGGCTCAAAATGCAGCAGCTGGACAGTTGACTGGCTCTCGTTTCAGGGAGCGTATAACTCCTTTATGACAACCACTTCTCTGGCTGCAAGTCCGTTTCCAAGCCCGATTCAAAGTGCAACTCGGATCCAGGCTATTTGAAGGATCATATAAAAAAGGCTGACCGCCGAAGAATTGATGCTTTTGAATTGTGGTGCTGGAGGAGACTCTGGAGAGTCCCCTGGACTGCAAGGAGAACAAACCTATCCATTCTGAAGGAAATCAACCCTGAGTGCTCACTGGAAGGACAGATCTTGAAGCTGAGGCTCAAATACCTTGACCATCTCATGAGAAGAGAAGACTCCCTGGAAAAGATCCTGATGTTGGGAAAGTGTGAAGGCAAGAGGAGAAGGGGATGACAGAGGATGAGATGGATGGACAAGGTCATCGAAGTGACCAACATGAATTTGACCCATCTCCAGGAGGCAGTGGAAGATAGGAGGGCCTGGCGTGCTCTGGTCCATGGGGTCACGAAGAGTCAGACACGACTTAACGACTAAACAACAACAAATCGCCCCATATGAGCCCTCTCAGGTGTTAAGATCTTCAAGGGAAGCCTTTTTTCTTGCTTCCACCACCTCCCCAACTTGGTGAGGAAATGGGGCAGGGCCTTCTCAGTGTTTGCTCCCAGGCTTTGAAATGAGCTGCTCCAAGAAGCAAGCTTCACTTTTCCTTCTTATCCTTCCGTCGTCAGGCAAAGTGTCTCAGAAATGCTTTGTTTATTAAACTTAGAGGGATTTTTAAATGTTTTTTAAATGTTTTTAAAATCATTACAAATCTTGCTTTTAACCCTGATATATGTTTAATTGGTTTCTTAGTGTGGCATTTATATGGTATTTTTAAACTGTTTGTTGTCATATAGTTTTAGGCGTGAGCTGCTTTTGGGTCCCCGATGGGAAGAAAGGCAGGATATAAACAATATAAATAAACAAAAATGGAAGGAAAATCGCATCTCCTTTATTTATATCCCGTCTTTCTTCCAGTTAATGAATACAAGGTGGTGTACGACTATTTTAAAAATAATGTATAAAAGCATCATAAATTAAGGCATTATCTTTAAAATAAGATTAACCCCCCCCCAAAAAAAAAGTATTAAACTCCATGAGTTAAACAGTCAAAACAAAATTAAAATATCTGATTTTTAAAAATAAAAATGCAGATTAAAATGTACTGTATCTCATTAAAAAAAAACCCCACAGTCCTGCAGGTTTAGAGGTGAAAATCCAACTTTAAAAAGAAGGTTTTCACCTGGAAGAAGAAGAACTGCAAGGAAGGGGCCAACTTTACCTCATGGGACAGAAGGAAGCAGTGACTGGAAAGGCCGTCTCTCACGTCCTCACCATATGCATCTGTGAATGCAGTGAGACAAAGAGAAAGGCCTGCCTTAATGATCTTAAAACAGGCTATTGCTCCAACAGCTGGCTCACTTTTTAAAGTACCTGGCTGTGGAACCAGAGGTTGGGAGTTTGATTCCCCACAGTGCATCCAAGATGAAGAATCTGCCTGTGTAGCCTTGGGCAAGCTGCACAAGGGAGCCTCAAGAAGAAGGGAATAGTAAACCTCTTCTGAGTACTCTCCACCTAGAAAACCCTGGAAAGGGTTACCGTACGTCAGAACTGATGGCGTGCGATTATTGTTAGCTGGCTGGGTAGCACAGTGCTTTGGCCATCGGGTTGGGAGTTCGATTCCCAATGGTGCTTCCCAGGAGCCAGCCTGTGTGGCCTTGGGCAAGCTGCATAGTCCCAGGACACACCATCACCAGAACAACAGAGGAAAGGAAAGGTCAACCACATCTGAGTACAGTGGTGCCTCGCTAGACAGTTATCCCGCATGACAGTTTTTTCGCTAGACATTGGCTTTTTGCGATTGCTGTAGCAATTTGCATAACAGTGATTCCCATGGGGGAATTTCACTGGACAATGTTTGGTCCCTGCTTCGCAAACCGGTTTTTGCTAGACGACGATTTTGACAGCTCCCTGCGCGCTTGCAAACAGGTGTTTTCTGGATGTAAGCTTCGCAAGACAGCGATTTAAACAGCTGATTGGCAGTTCGCAAAGCAGCTTTCCTATGGCCGATCTTTGCAAGACAACGACGATTCTTCCCCATTGGAATGCATTAAACAGGTTTCAATGCATTTCAATGGGGAAATGCTTTTCACTAGACAATGATTTCGCTAAACAATGTTTTCAGTGGAACGGATTATCATCATCTAGCGAGGCACCACTGTACTCTTTACCTAGGAAAACCTGAAAGGCATCACCACAAGTCAGAACTGACTTGACAGCACATGAATATGATTATGATTATCAGTGCCACCAAGGCTGGTTGGGTGGCTGAAGGGCTGCCCCGAGATGATGCCAGCGGTCATTGCCAAGATTATTTTGCAAATGAGGACAAGGATAAGCTTCCTGTTGCCAACGTTCTCCCTCCAACACGTCCAACCACCAGCAGTGTGTTTTCAGTGAGACTGGTTGAAGAATGGCCACCCCACTGCGTTTCGACACAGCCATCTGTTGATAATATTTATGGATCATTAGGAGGATGTTGTGAGGATTGGTTGTGTTTTTCAAGCAGCCGCTTGGCATTTTTTCAGAGAAAAGCGATGGGTGGCCGAGCAGCATCTTTTATTACCACGATAAAGGATATAGCCTCAGGAGCTTCCTGGATCCCCAGTCCAGCACCCTAAACTTGTATTATTTCCAGGAAAGAAATAGCGTCGTGGCCATTTTTTATGTCTTTGCCTACTATGGACTGGTGTTTGCAAAGCATGTCAGATAGTTAAGGCAAGATCTCTATTAATAGTTCCTTTTTGTGCGTGTGGATTTATAACTTGTCCCAGTCTGCCAAACTAAGAGAAAAGAATCATGTTTCAGCATAAAGGGGGTGGTGGTAAACCCAGCATGTCAGGTAAAATATGTCAGCATATACAGTGGTGCCCCGCATAGCGACGATAATCCGTTCCAAAAAAATTGTCGCTATCCGGATCCGTCGCTATGCGGGACTAAAAAGCCCATAGGAACACATTAAAACACATTTAATGCATTCCTATGGGGGGAAACTCACCGCTATGCGGAAATCCTCCATATGCGAGGAAACCACGCAAAAACGCTGCGGGTGGCCATTTTGTTTACCCGATGGCCATTTTGGAACCGCTGATCAGCTGTTTTTAAAGCATCGCAATGCGAAGATCGGTAAGCGAAACGCTTACTGATCATCGCAAAGCAATTTTTGGCCATTTAAAACATCGTAATGTGATCGCTTTTGCGATCGCAAAATCCACATCGCTATGCGGATTCGTCGTTAAACAGGCCGTTCGTTAAGTGAGGCGCCACTGTATAATACTTTAGACGTTGGTCCCACTAATTTTAATGGGGCTTAACTTCTTTCAGATTTGGCTCGATAGCTCAGTGGTTTGGAGTTCAATTCTCCATTGTGTCTCCTGGGAGAAGAGCCAGCCCATGTAGCCTTGGTCAAGCTTCATAGTCCCAGGGTTGCCCCCTAGAAGAAGGTAATGGTAATACACTTCTGTGTCCTCTACCTGGAGAACTCTGAAAAAGTTGACCAGAAGCCAGAATTGCCTTGACAGCACATGGTGATGATGATGATTAACTTGGGCCAGGTATGCTAAATGCCAGAGGACCAGAGAGGGAAGAGAGACAGATCTTGTTCTTCCAACACAATGAATAAATATTTAAGGGAAAACATCTAGGAAGCTGGCAAAGAAGCTGTGCAAAGGACTGGTGACAAAACTTGTAGAGTTTTATTATTATTTTAAAAAGTAACTAGTTACAGTTATAACTGCAAGCTCCAAAGAGCAGTTATCGTTATACAGTGGTGCCCCACATAGCGACGATAATCTGTGCAGCAAAAATTGCTGCAAAGCGATTTCGTCACTATGCGAAAATAAAAAGCCCATAGGACTGCATTAAAACCCGTTTAATGCATTCCTATGGGCTTAAAACTCACCTTTAAGCGAAAATCCTCCATACGGCGGCCATTTTTGGAAAATCATCGCTATGCAATAATCAGATTCACCAGACTTTGAAGTTTTTACACCCATTCAGTGGAGACTCTGATAATAAAATGATCATGTGCTGTCAAGTCAATTGTGACTTACGGCAATCCTTTCCAGAGTTTTCCAGGCAAAGGGTTTCAGAAGTAGTTTAAACTACTTGACAGCACATGATCATTTTATTATCAAACTTCAAAGTCTGGTGAATCTGAAGATAAGGGGACGTGAAGTCCCCGACTCTTGAAGGCAAATGTAGCTGATCTCTAAGGAGGAGAACATCCTGCCAAAGGTGCTGAATTTGAAAATATTTATTCACAATCACGGTGGACAGTGTTGTGACCACGGGATTTCATGTGGCCACTTCTGTGGCCCTCTGCCTTCATCCAGCCACCGAGCTATCCAGGCAGTCTCCGGTACAATAGAGATTGTACCGTTGCCCAATTTTAATTCATCAGAAACAGAGAAGAGTTCTGTGCCATTCTAGAAACTACCCAGTTTTATTTTGCAAACAAAGGAGCAAAGCCTTCTCCAGTCTTAATTCATTGATTGCCGTGGACTTCCTTGGTTCTCATAGGGTGTTGAACATCCAGATGGTCAAAGGTTGCTGGACTATGTTTCCCATCATCCACCACCATTGGTTGTGCACGCTGGGATCCATGGGAGGTGTCGTTCAGCAACATCTGGAGGACCACACCCGCCCTTCCCTCCCTCCAACCCACTTTAAGCTGGAGTCGGTACTTGTCAAAACCAGTTTGCCCAAAAATTAGAAAGGAAAAAGAGCTTTTCAAGATGTTCCTTTCAAAGCCACTACTTGTCTCTCTGGAGACAAAGGCTAATTTAACTGTAATCAGTCCCAACCCAACTAACACAATTACTGAACTTGAGCAGCCCTTTCTTTTAAAGTTGTTAAATGCCTCCTTGGAAAGCTAGTTAAAACTACAATGAATGCTCTAATTAAAATGTTGGCAGGCACATAACGTCATGCCGAGTGATAAAAGAGGCTTTCATCTCGAATGGAAAATCCGACCAGACAGAAAGGGAGCAAAAAGGCAGGAAGTGTGGCTCTCTTGTGCATAATAATCATGGAGAGAAAGGTCCATTCCGTGACTTTGCTTGGAAAAGTTACTTTTTAGGGAGTAAAAACTTACAGAGTGCCCAAGCTGGCTTGGTCACCGACCGAATGAGGTGGGGGATTTGGAAAGTTTGTCCGCATAAAAGCACAGCATGTGTATAGCCTTCATAAGAACATGCCACTTCAAACCACTGCTTAGGAAAGTTGATTTTCCGAGTATGTTTTTCAGGATCCCAGATGATGCCCCTAGCATCAACCTTTGGGGCCACGCAAGCTGAGGGGTATAATCAAAGAAGTGGGTCCTAGATCAAGCCTGAACTATCTCTGGAGGCAAAAATATTGAAATTCAGGCTGTCCTGCTTTTGGCACATCATGAGAAGGCAGGATTCTCTGGAAAAGACAATAATGTTGGGAAAAGTGGAAGGCAGCAGGAAAAGAGGAAGGCCAAGCATGAGATGGACTGATTCCCTAAAGGAAGCCACAGGCTTTGAAAGAGCTGAGCAGGGCTGCTGAGGATGAGGCATTTTTGAGATGGCTCCTTCACCATATGTTGGAGGCAACTTGATGGCACATAATAACAAAATCAAGGGAAAAAAGGAACTGTTCCAGTCTGATCACATTCTACCCACCATCCAAATCTGAGACAGCCCAGAGTGTCACTTCGTGCTGAAATCAAGAGGTGCTTTTGGCTCTGGATTGTGGCCACAAGGCTTGATTAGTTACAGTTTTATCGATAGGGCTTTCTCCAAATGATGCTGCGCTCTCCATCCAAGCGTGTAATCAAGAAACACAGAGCTGCATCCACCGGCGAAATTATTTGTGCTCTTGTCTCCAAATATTTGCTTGCCCTCCGTGCAGTAGACAAACAAATTGTAAAAGGAAGCGATTTGATTTGGGGCCAGACTGTAAACAGTTTCAGTGTGCTCGGTTTGGTGAAGGAGATAATGTAATTTCCCAACATCTCGGCTCCTTTGCAATAGAGCCAGCTTCCCCCAGACTCAGCCACTCCCTCCTCCCCCAACAGCCTTGGGGGTTCTCACTGTCTGCCTGCCAACATAAGCAGTTAGGTGAACTGCCAGATAGCTCAGTGGTTTAGGGCTCTGGCTGCGAAACTAGAGGTTGGGTGTTCGATTCCCCAACTGGGCCTCCTTGACCCATAGTTTCCTTTCTCGCTCTGCAGGTCTAAGATTATTCATTCACCTGGCAGGTGTAATGAACTAGAGGAGGATTGTGCAACAAGATGAAGAAACACACCTTTAAGGTTCCCCCATTCCCCATTAGAGGTGGGCAGAGCAGAGCAAGAATAAGTTGGGAAGTTCCTTTTTAAAAGTAAGTAGTTTTCCTTATTTGTTATTCCTCAGGGATGGGCTTAGTGAATTATCATTCTTTGTCTTGAGAGGACGAAACACCAGGAGGAGGAATTCTGAGGCCCCCATAAGGTTCCTCCACTCTGCTAAAAATGAGGAGGACTCATTTTTTGCCCTCTCAAGATTTCTGTAATTTGCACCAAATATCACTAATCTCCTTCCCCTTGGAGAAGAAAAGTGGGCATATGCACATGCACACACAAGTATTCACACAGCAAGCAGGATACGTCTGATTGGTTGTTAAGAAAGATACAAGCAACCCATGCAAGGCTTCAAATTCTTCCATCAAGCAGGAGGCTACGTAGTTTTGGACAATTCGCAGAAATCAGGCACTTTTGCAAATATTTGCAATTTGTTTTTCAAAATCTCTTTCTCACCAATATTAAAACACGATCACGTATGTCAGAAAATTCCTCACCATTCTTACTGGCAGGAAATGCTTCCATTCCTGTTCTTGTCTGTGAGGCTGAGACAAGAATGGTTGTATGGAGAATTAGTGCAGGGAAAGTGCCCCAGAGGGAGACCACAGCTGTGATACAAGGACATCTGCAAGCGGGATCGGAAGGCCTTAGGAATGGACCTCAACAGATGGGAAACCCTGACATATGAGCATTCAGCCTGGAGGCAGGCGGTGCATCATGGCCTCTCCCAATTTGAAGAGACCCTTGTCCAGCAGGCCGAGGCAAAGAAGCAGTCCCGGAAGCAGCAAAATCAGGGAGCTGGAGAGGGGACAGATTGGATTTCTCATCAGTGTGGAAGGGACTGTCACTCTCGAATTGGCCTTCTCAGCCACACTAGCTGACACTATCCAACCATCTCATCCTCTGGGTTCAGGACTTGTTTGGTGGGCCCCGTTTTCACCTCACTATTACACTTAGCACTGCCTGTTTGGTTGTGTGCCTCTGAGCCCAGGATCTGCCTGGTTTCATTGAGTGAGATGGCCCCGAAGTTGGCATCATGCCCCTGTTGAAGCAACAGGGTTTGGCTGGCCCCCCAACACTGCCAGTTTCTGGCAAATGGCCCTACAGACAAAGAAGGAGCAGCTACTAAGCTTTCATGGCCGGCTTCTACTGTTTTCTTGTTTACCAGGAGACTCAGAAGGAGAAAAGCTGCAGAGATACCACTGGGAAACCCTCCTCTCTGTTTCAACCATCCCATGTTGCTACCCTTGAATGAATGCAAAGGGTTAAAACAACTAGCCCTTGCAATGTCCACAGAAGATTACCTTTTGCAATCTCAGCCTTTTGCAATCTCAGCCAGCCCCCTGCACGCCTCATGGTCATTTTTTTCCTCCCTGTTAAAAGGGTCCCCTGGCAGCTGTCCTCGGCATTCATCCAGCAGATATCAGCTCGTATTGGCACACAAGCTGGAGCTGCGTGACCTGTTTCCTTCCCCCCCCCCCCCCCGCATCTTGGCAGCAGAAGCATTGTTCCTGGGGCGTACCCAGAATTTGCAATGGGTTGCCGTTGTTGGCTAGGCCTGGCCTTTCTTCTGGGACCTACTGGGATCTGCCACACGTTAACTAAGCTGCCACCAACCATTCCCTTTAAGAAGTCACACAGACCAGGGATGGATTTTTAAACAATAAAAAGAATAAGGTTTATTTAAATACACACAGGGATAATAAAATGATTAGGTGAATAAAATAAAGTAACGTGGCTTATTCTCACTCATACAAGCATACAGTTTGGTTCACACAGAACCTTTAACTTGAAGCACAGACCCTGAACCTATCAGTTCTGGCTAACCAACAGACACCTGAACCTATCAGGTTGGTACTCTGACACACAGAAGTACCCTGTCTGACACACAGACTCCCACAACAGCTCCTTCTTCCCAGCTGCTGCTTCGTCACAACCCAGTGTCTCTCAGCATCTCTCAGCATCTCTTCTCTCACCACACAGGCTTCACATATTTATACAGTACAGCCCCTCCTCCTGATGTCCCGCCTTCCACTCCCCATAGGATGGAACTTTCCCTCCAAACCCATGACAGACAGGTAACATCAGTGCTGTATGTAACACCTCCCCTCTTTATAAGTTGTTTTGTAGGGGGAAAGCTAACGTGCTTTTCACCAAAAAACAACCTGAATAAAATACACAACAACAGTTATACATACCATATCATACTTTCTTATACTTACACTCTAAGTTAACCATAGCAATTAGGCATTTAAACATTTACCATATACATTACATCAATTTACCTTTATTCATACAAACCAAATTCAGAAAACAGGTACATTAACTTTTTGTCATCATTATATACACATAGTCCATGTTCTTTCGCCGTCTTCATTCTTCAGGTCTTCTTGATAAGGCGTCAGCAACACAGTTCACTGACCCTCTGACCACCTTCACTTCAAAGTCATAGTCCTGTAGGTTTAAAGCCCACCTCATAAGTTTGCTATTGTGGGTTTTCATTGTCTTTAACCATTGCAATGGTGAATGGTCAGTACACAGAATAAAATGTCTTCCCCAGATGTAAGGCTTGGCCTTCTGGATCGCGTAGACTATGGCCAAACACTCCTTCTCCACGGTTGCCAAATGTCTCTCACCTTTTTGAAGTTTCCTACTCAGGTAGGACACTGGATGCTGGTCACCATTCTCATCCTCCTGGCACAGAACTGCTCCTACCCCGCTGTTAGACGCATCGGTGTAGATGATGAACTCCCGGTCGAAGTCTGGAGCCCGCAGGACAGGATAGTTGATTAACGCCTCCTTCAACCTCTGGAACGCCGCCTCACAGTCGCTGGTCCACGGGATGCGGTCATCAGCCTTCTTCCTCGTCAGATCGGTCAGCGGAGCCGCAATCTCGCTAAACCTCGGGATGAACTTTCTGTAGTAGCCCACCAACCCAAGAAATGATTTGACTTTTTTCTTGGTGTTGGGTCTAGGCCAATCACGAACAGCTTCTATTTTGGCCTCCAGGGGTTTTATCATTCCTCCCCCTACCATGTGACCCAAGTATTTTATTTCTGGGCTACCCAGCTGACACTTGCTGGCCTTTACTGTTAGCCCTGCTGCACTTAACCTCTGCAGCACTATCTCCAGGTGTATCAGGTGATCTTCCCAGGTATTACTGAAGATCCCTATGTCGTCAATGTAGGCCACTGTAAAGTCACTGAGCCCTGCCAAGGTCTGGTCCATCAGCCTTTGGAATGTGGCTGGTGCATTTCTGAGACCAAAGCTCAGGACTCGAAACTCATAGAGACCAAAAGGGCTGCAAAAGGCAGTCTTTTCTTGATCCCTGGGATCAATTCTTAATTGCCAATATCCCTTTACCAGGTCCAATGATGAGATGAACCGACAACCCCCTATGGTTTCAATCAGGTTGTCTAGCCTGGGCATTGGGTAGGCATCAGGAGTGGTTACACGGTTTAATTTCCTGTAATCAACACAAAACCTAATGCTCCCATCAGGCTTGTCCACAAGGACTATCGGAGAGGACCAAGGACTAGAAGAGGGGACGATTATGTTCTCCCTCAGCATTTCGTCCAGCTCCTTCCGCACCTTGTCCCTATAGGGTCCCGTTACTCGGTATGGGGATACTGCCTGCGGGGGTGCATCCCCTGTGTGGATCCGATGCATCACTCCCTTCACTATCCCCGGCTTGTTGGAAAACACCTGTTGATATTTACTAAGCAGCATTTTTAGTTCTTGCTGCTGGTCTTGGGTGAGTGCAGGACTGATCTTTACCTCCTCTGGGTTGTATTTTACTTCCCCTCTACCCTCCCAGAAGGGTAATTCAGCTTCCTCACTCTCAGCTGCTTTTATCGCGAATAAAACCCTCTGTTCCCCTCTGTAGTAGGGTTTTAGGGCATTCACATGAACCACCCTCCTTGCTTGGTTCTCCTCCTGCTCTATTAGGTAGTTCAGGTCTGACATCTTGGAAATGACCCTATATGGTCCTGCCCATTTGAGCTGCAGTTTATTCTCTCTGCAGGGCCTAAGCCAAAGCACTTCCTCCCCTGGGTCAAAGTGCCTCTCTCTAGCTTTGTGGTCATACCATGTTTTCTGTCTGACCTTCTGAGCTTGCAGGTTTTCTGCTGCCAGCTCTAGATTTCTCCTTAGGTCATTCATCAAGGTGTCTATGTATGTCACAACGTCTTGTGGGTCATCCTGGGTGATCTGCTCCCAATTTTGTTTGATCAAATCAAGGGGCCCTTTCACCCCTAAGTGTGCAGCAGACATGTCAGAGTGACCCCTTTGTAAGATCATGGGGCGATACTTTTCAGGTACCACCAGCTGACTTCTGATCCCATCTCCCCCTTTTGAGATATTCCTCAGGGTTTCTCTATATAAAATCCCCTTTTTCTCCAGAAATCTCACTGGGGTTTCAGGTGTTAGCTGGGCGTCAGTCACCTGTTCAAAACACTTTTGGAGAGTGGCGTCTGCCTTTTGCTCCTGTCCAAATCTGCTGTCTGTGGTTAAGGTTTCCACCACAGCTTCTGAACTCCCCTCTGCTTCCGTCTCTGGCTCATCATTACCCCCCTGAACTGTCCCTGTGGTGGCTTGTGAGCGTGTAATCACTAGCACCCGTTTCACATGTTCAGCCAGGTCATTTCCCACGAGCACGGCTGCTGGCAGAGCCGATGAAATCGCTAGCCGCCAATCTCCCCTCCAGCCTTGAAAGTTGACAGGTACCTCTGCTACTGGCAGAGAGATTACCTGCCCCTCAATCCCTGCCACCTTCATGTTCTCATTTGGGATTATAAACTCCCTAGGAATAATATCTGGATGGCACAGGGTTACCTGGGAACAAGTGTCCCGCAGCCCCCTATACTGACGGTCAAGTATTCCTACGTCCACCCCTGCTGTCTCAAACAACTGAGAATCTGTTTTCACCAGCAAGCAGCGCTTTACCTCCACAAGAGGACCATTTTCCTCAGCCTGATCAGCAGAGGTAGCTGTTCCAGACTGAGTAGTCATGGCAACCGGCTCCCTCAGTGACAATGAGCCTTCCTCTCTCTGGACACAGAACACAGCTTTTGGCTTGGTCCCACTAGAATTCTGAGGCACCATTCCTTTTAGCTGCTTTAATTTCTCACACTCTGAGATTAGATGACCCTTTCCCTGACAGAAATAACATTTTCTGGTGTATTTTGATTCTCTCTCATCTTGTTTTGGTTTTCCCTCCAAAATCTGAGGTCTTAGTTTCATGTCTGAGGGCTTCCCTTCACCATGGGCCCCTCCCCCTTGCTGGCTTTTCCCTGGTCCCTGAGAGTACTTGCTGTAGGTTTCTTTGGGTTTACCTACAGATTTCCCCTCACCCAAGGGCTTTCTTATTTGCGAAATAAAATCTGCGACCTCCGCGGCTGCTGCCACAGATTTCGGTTTCCTTTCCCTCACCTGGAATTTCAATTCCCCTTGCAGGACTGAATAGAACTGTTCCAGTGCTATCAAGTCTTTAAGCTGCTCATAGGTCTCTATCCCCTCCTGCGATAGCCATTTCTCAAGCAGCCTCACCAATTGGGCCCCCACTTGGGTAAAAGTCTGTTCTGGCTTCTTGGTGAGGGACCTGAATCTTTGTCTCAGCTGCTCCGCATTTATCCCATGTCTGGCAAACACCAGTTTTTTAAACTCTGCAAAATCTTTCATCAGTTCCTCAGGCATCTCGGCATAAACCTCAGCCAGGCTACCACTGATTAAAGACCGCATGATGGTCATCTTCTCAGTTTCCCTCACTGAGAAGTCCACAAACGCTCTTTCCACTAAGGAAAAGAACACCTCGGGACAATCTCCCTTGTGGTACACAGGGAATTTCTTCAGGTCAGCCTTAGACAATTGGCCTCCCTCAGAATCCCTATTGTTATTATTGTTCTGGTTCATCAGTTCCAGTTTTCTTAATTCAAACGCCATTTTTTCTTTCTCCAGAGCAATTTTCTCTCTCTCCCTCTCCATTTCCATTCTCTCTCTCTCCAATCTTTCCTCCCTCTCCATTCTCTCTCTCTCTCTCTCTAATTCAAACGCCATTTTCTCTCTCTCTAATCTTTCCTCCATTTCCCTCACCCTCAGTTCATGCTGTTGGGCTAGGAGTATTTTTCTGAGTTCTGGGTTCTGCTCTCCTGTGCTGTCACCCTGCACTGAGCCAAATTCATCCTCAGAACCTTGGTCAATCTGGGGGTCTTTCACTTCACTCATTTCTGCTACTTGGCTTCGAGTCAAGGGCATAACCCCCCCTCAGAACAGGCTGCTTTAAAAAGTCAAGCCTCAAAATAAAACGACCACTTTTTTCCTTCTTGCCTCAGAACCAGCCTTCTCTAGGCTGCTGTTCTTCAGCACTAACTTGCAACAGTATCGAGTCAGAGCCTACCCCCCTCTGCTGGGCCTCTCAGCTGGCAAGCTAGCTCACTGTTACTACGCAGTTTTGCCTCAGCTTTTTCCCGCCAAAACTAGGCTGCCTCAGAGCACCTTAATCTAAGTCTCCCCAGTTGGCACGTTCTTCTACTAGCGCACCTCCCCGTGAGGTACACCTAGAAGATTACCTACGCGCCTCAGACTGTCCCTGACTAGACCCCCCTTGCTCTGGGCACACTTGCCAAGGCTTTGCTGGACCACTGGACAACTGGACCAGTCGTATCCCACACGCTGGACACCAATCAATGTGACAAACCCAGACCTACTGGGATCTGCCACACGTTAACTAAGCTGCCACCAACCATTCCCTTTAAGAAGTCACACAGACCAGGGATGGATTTTTAAACAATAAAAAGAATAAGGTTTATTTAAATACACACAGGGATAATAAAATGATTAGGTGAATAAAATAAAGTAACGTGGCTTATTCTCACTCATACAAGCATACAGTTTGGTTCACACAGAACCTTTAACTTGAAGCACAGACCCTGAACCTATCAGTTCTGGCTAACCAACAGACACCTGAACCTATCAGGTTGGTACTCTGACACACAGAAGTACCCTGTCTGACACACAGACTCCCACAACAGCTCCTTCTTCCCAGCTGCTGCTTCGTCACAACCCAGTGTCTCTCAGCATCTCTCAGCATCTCTTCTCTCACCACACAGGCTTCACATATTTATACAGTACAGCCCCTCCTCCTGATGTCCCGCCTTCCACTCCCCATAGGATGGAACTTTCCCTCCAAACCCATGACAGACAGGTAACATCAGTGCTGTATGTAACAAGGGTCCCCTGGCAGCTGTCCTCGGCATTCATCCAGCAGATATCAGCTCGTATTGGCACACAAGCTGGAGCTGCGTGACCTGTTTCCTTCCCCCCCCCCGCATCTTGGCAGCAGAAGCATTGTTCCTGGGGCGTACCCAGAATTTGCAATGGGTTGCCGTTGTTGGCTAGGCCTGGCCTTTCTTCTGGTGCTAGCCGCTCCCAGCTCCCCAACTGGTGATGTGGCTATGGTGAAGAGACATGCCGCCGACCTGCGGGCACTCTTCTCAGAAGAAGAAGACAGTGCAGAAGCACAAGAGGAGGAGCGCCGCCTGATGCCCACATTCAATACTTGCATGCTTCATTGTATTTCCCAAGCGATGTCGAGCACGGTGAGCATAAAAAGAAGCATGACACTCTCTCAAGGCACGCAAGGTATGGTACCTGAATGGGAGGGATCAGGAAAAGGCTCAAAACCTCTTTTCCAAGGGTCTGCCCCTGGGAACCCTAGAACTGTTCCTAAGGCGGAGGCTTAAAAGGATGAATGATGCCCACTTGCAAAAACAGCATTAAGTACTATTCAATGAAGCAATCTCTCAGGTTTTGTTCACTGTTACTAAAAGCAGTATCACCATACATTCAGGGGCTGTTGCTTCTGTCATCTCACCTCCAAATGTTTAAGACTTGTTTCCTAATTAATAATTTTTGACCCTTGTGGTCAGCCCACAAGCCCTCACAATGCTGAGAAATAATCTCCAGGATTGCTTTGACTTGTTCCCTTGAGCGATGCTGCTGACTCCTTTAGCTAATGTTCCTCTGCAGCTCTGTGTAGGGAAGGCAAGCTCTTACCTCAGTTAAAAAAAAAAAAACACACACACACACACACACAACATATCCAAAGAGGTATCGATTTCCCATCTTGGAGCTAGACCATAGGTCGAGAAACAGGAGTCAATTACCCCAAATTGGGTAAAAGTGAAAATCCTGGGGGTAATGAGCAGAGAATACATGGGCCAACCTTAGGACCCAGAGAAGTTGCTATGGTTTGGGCAGTAGGTAAAAAGCTGCTTGACTTTCCGTTCGTTCCAGCGTGAGAAGTGGGGCTCTCTTTTCCTGCCTGTCGGTTTTCCTCCCCTGCCTTTTTGCTTGGGGAGGGGGGGAATTGGTGATCGAGGCTGGTCTGGGGATGCCAAACCTTTTTTTCCCCAAGCGATGCCGCATGTCAAAGCTCGAAAGTTGCTCCTTTGCATGCCTGGGAAAGGCTTCCTCAATTGCTCTCCCACCTTTTTAAATTTTGATTTACTGGGCTGGGCTGCTGGGGGGGTAGAGCTAGTGAGCTGTGCTTACTAGCTTCCTGCAGGGTGTGGGGGTGCTTTCTGGGAGGGAAAAAAACCTTCAGAACCAAGGAGGTAACTGATCGCCCACTCCGGCTGTGCATTTGTTTATTAAAAAAAAGAAGGGGCGAGAATTCCCATTTGTCACAACCGCATCCTCTTTTACGGAGGAAAAGTCAAAAGCATGGATGTTTACAGAGGTCTAAAATGCAAGCGGGTCATTTATACCCTGGAAGGAGCTTTAACATATGGTGCAAGGATTTAGTTCCCCCTCCAATGCCTTTTTATTATTAAATGGTTTTTTGCCAGAAGGTGAAGGGAATTGCTTTGATTGTAACAGGAAATGCTGGATCCACTCTTCTTGATTCTTCATCTTATAGGGCAGTGGTCCCCAGCCTTGGGCCTCCAGATGTTCTTGGACTTCACTTCCCAGAAGCCTTCACTGTCACCTCTGCTGGCCAGGATTTCTGGGAGTTGAAGCCCAAGAACATCTGGAGGCCCAAGGTTGGGGATCACTGTTATAGGGCAAATAAGGAGAGCCAAGAGATGGAAGGATTGTAGTTTGTTCTCAGAACTTCTTCTCCTTCCAAGCAGTGCTGTTGTCACATGTTAGCAAGAAAGTACAGTAGTGGGCCGGGGGGGGGGGATCTTAAATTGTGCATTAAAAGTGTTGCTGAGAGAAGCAGTTTTTAACATGCCCACCCCTCTCCCTCCTGTTGCTCTGGAGGAGGTTCTCCTTAAGCCAGAGGTCAGGGAAATTTTTTTGCCTTTAACCGTCTATATCTATATCTATATCTATATCTATATCTATATCTATATCTATATCTATATCTATATATGTACGCCATCATTACCCCCCCTTGATTTGAAAGGAAGGAAATCATACATTATTTGAATTTAAAATATTATTGAATCTACACAGGCTGTGTACCGAACTAGCAGGATATATCATCAGTATCACTCCGGCTCAGCCAGGCAAGACGCTCATGGCTACACAGCGGTGATTTTATCTTTATTTTATGTAATTTTATATGGTTTTTATAGCTTTTGTTTAGTTGAAGTTCCTATTCTACTTCTTGGCTGAAGGCATGATTTTAACCTTGGCAAAAGTAAACACAGAGATAATGACCACTGGAGCTGCCGAGAGATATTAGAAATACCTCTGTACGGCAGAATTACACAACTGCAGCCTTGGGAAGAAAACAGAAGAAAATAACACCGCTACTGCGGACAGTAAGCACCTGCTTGAATCAAGTCTGCAAGAAAAACATTTACTTTGTTTAAGAAAAGCCATCTGCCTTCGGGGGTTGTTTGGCATACAGCAGGGGCGGATCCGCTGACTCCGTCAATCTACAATTGACTCACAGTGAGTAAAAGTCCTCCAAGGAACGGGTGGAACAACCTGCCCCTTTAATGGTTTATGTTTGAGTGTTTACCGGAGCTAAGAAGTGTTTTTATACAGCTACTACTGACCGTAACTGTGAAACCCACATTCTTCTCCCTTTGAGTGGTAGTTTGCACCTGCAGAAGTAGAAGGGGACACTAAATAAGCTTAATTTGTGGAGTATAACTATGGTCACCACTAGGACCAAAAAAACCTATGGCAAGTTAAAAAAGGCTCCCAAAAAGCGAAATCAGAAATCTATAGCAGACTTCTGTGTGGTCTCAGATCAACGTGAACATGTACCCTCCTATAATCAAAGGCCGCTGAGGGAATTTACATCAAGTACCCCACTTACTACGGACAATGTAGGCATAAGTAATGGAGAGACATACCAGGGGGCTGCAGTCGGAACTCCGCACTCCGGAGGAGAAATTGGCAATTGGTCTCTGGACCCAGAACTCATAGAGAAGGCTCTCTCTGCCTCTATGGAATCATTCTATAAATACTTAAATCTATCAACACCTGGGCCTAAGGAGAACCATATGGAAGGAACAGTAGGCCCCCAAGATGCTCAAGGGCCCGAGAGTGAACAAACTAGGATTATTTACACCCAACTACGTGATCAGTGTCTCCTCTCAGCTAAATCCAACCAGACAATTTTCAATAATCTGCATGATCTAAAGAAAGAAATCGCTGATACTAAAGCAATACTACAATGCATTGCTGACATGATAAAGTTGGGGATTTTAAAAGCAGCACCCCCCTCAAACCCTCAGAATACTGAACAGAGAGGACTTCAGGCAAAAAAGGAGCTGGGTACAAAAGATCAAACACACAAAGATAACTCCCTAGCCTTTAAAGGTCAGAGTTACCCACAGTTATCAGAAAAAGCAACTCAGGACCGAATGCCCATCTCTGGGAAGACCCCAAAGGCCTGGGCTGATCCAGATGAGCGAAATGAGGACACAGAGGACACAGAGGGACCTGACCTAACATCCTCTAATCTAGAGCTAATAACCATAGACGAATGGTGGGGAAACACCCCAGAAGAACCCTATCCCCAGCATCCACTTGCTGTGACAACATGCAAGGAAAATATACAGATTAAAAAACCCCAATGGTCAGCAACCTCAGACAGTGAAGGGTCCACCCCTGCTGAAAGCCCATCACTCAAGCCTGTGAACCACATCACCATCTACAACTGGCCACTAAGAAAACCAAATGGCACCTGGGCCTCCAACTCAGAAGTATTGTGGACAATAACAGAAATTCTGGGCAAGGATTGGGATGCTCAAATGAACACAAAATGTTACTGCATCTATCCCAGCAAGCCCGGGCAACTAAGAGGCAGGGTGCACTTGATCTTCGCCAATAGTGAACAGGCCCATCATTTTTGGAGCCTGTTGTACAAGTTTGAAAAAATAGCAGTATCTTTCAAATGGGGAATACATACAACGTACTCAAATATCAACCTAAGACCGATCACAAAATTGGACACCTACAAACTAACAAATACATCCAGAGAAATTCAGGTTCCAGAACAAAGAGATGGCCCCACAGCCGCTTCCATAAGGAAGATAACAGCCGAAAAACCTAGCTATGACCTGTACAGAGATAGGGCTGAAGCTTCCACCATTTACAACAGATCACCTTCCAAAACCAAATCAGATGGCAGAGGAAAGGAAACGCAGATCAATGTTGCAACCTTCCCAAACAATATCCCAATTAACAAGCCTCGTGATCTTACAAGCAAAATCAAAAACCAGAGGAATCAGGTGAAAATGCTCTCAAGGCCAAGGCATCTTTCAAAAGGTATTACATCCTCCAGAAAAAATAGAATATACCATCCATACAAAGAGAAGTTACATCCAGCCTGCTCAACGGGAACTATTTCCGACTCCACCTCTGAGTGGCATATGGGCAATAGATATGCCCCTTTAGTAGCTTATCCCCAGAACTGACTATTGGAAGGCAAAAAATATAAACATCTTAAGAAGCCTTTGTCCAGGAATATTGCATGGGGGGAAAACAAACAAAAAGTCCAACTCCACAAAGATACCACATTTCCAAACACAACAACGACTACCTACCTGGGTAGAGCTGAAAGATATCCCTTTAGCAGAGAGACACAAAGAAATCAAAACAACAAAGACTGGGCCCGTAAAGATTATCCTTTTCCCACACCAGCTGCTCCCCTCACCTACAGAGGATGTCAGTCATCAGATGTATCCCTGCCTGCTCTGGAGAAGCTAACGTTATACAAGGAAGGGAACCCCATTAAAATGCTGTCTGCCACAAGAGGGGAAATGACCCCAAAGGCAGAACAACTGAACATTCAGGAGCGAAATGAGGCACCAGACACTCAAGAATCACGGTGTGCCCCAGAAAGCAACCAAACATCTGCATCTAAAATTGAACTTTTATCATGGAATGTGGCAGGTTGGACCAGATGTATCTCCCAAACCCATGATACTCCTTTCTTTCGTAGCAAATATGACATCATTCTTTTGCAAGAAACTTGGTCTGACAAAGATATAATTCTAGATGGTTTCAACTCTTTCATGGTAAAGGCAATCCCAGGGCGCGGACCGGGGAGACTGAAGGGGGGACTGAGCATCCTGGTATCAACGGCTCTGAAAGTGAAATCTACGATGAAACCCCCCCTGAGACAGCTGGCCATGGCAGTAGTACTTACAGGAAGTATGAAAACCCTATTGATTATTAACATATACTTACCTCCCACATCCAGAAAAGCTGAAACAGAAGGAAACTGGACAGACCTTGAAAACTATGTAAGAGAGCTTATCATGGAACATCCGGATGCTCTGGTCCTGACTGGTGGGGATCTAAACGCCCGTATGGGACCAGATGATGACTATCTGGGAACCAAATTTAAGATGATAGCCAACATAAGAAATGATAATGTGGGGACCCTGAATCAGGAGAGGGCATCTAAGGACCAACATGCAAATTATGCCGGGGCCTGTCTGTACAAATTTGCCTACAGACTGGGCCTCTCAGTTTTAAATGGCACAATCACAGGTGATACTCCAGGAAAATATACATTTATGGCAGCAACTAAAGCTAGTACAATTGACTACATCCTGGTGTGCAGGGGGCTCCTTTCCATGGTCAAAACTCTCCAAGTACTTCCTTACATGGAGGGGGATCATTTCCCCCTACATCTAAGTTTCCACCTAAACGTCAGAGGTTTAGACACAGAACCAAGATATCATACTGAAATTACAGCACTAGAAAGAGTGGGTTGCCGAGTAAGATGGTCACCTAAACTGGCACAAAATTTAAAACAACTTTTAACTTCGAAAAATTTGATTGATGCCCTTAATCCAGTAGGAAGCCAGACAGTCCACTGGAATCCCATAGATAAATATGAAACTCTCCTACAACAATTACAGCCACATCTCGTCCACTCATATAGCAGAAACCTTCAGAATTCATATAACCGATCCAAACCTTGGTTCAACCAAAGCTGTAAGGCAGCAAAACAATTAGTTAATCAGACATACCAGGAATACCTGAGAGCAGAAGACCATGTCAAAAAAGAGGTCCTCCTAAAACTACTGGTACATAAGAAAGAATACAAACAGCAGATACATCACAGTAAAAGAGAACACACGAGAGAACTATGGAGGAAGGTGATTGAAGCAGCAAAAGCCAAAAATCCATCCCTTTTCTGGAAACTAATCTCAGGCAGACTATCAGAGCCCAAACACCCATTATCCTCTTGTATTCCACCAGATAAATGGGTATCCCACTTTACAAGTATGTATGAGGATGTTATTGTACCCCCTTCTCCAGTAATGCTTGGAAGCACTCCCAAATGGCCCCCGGTGACCCCAGGCGAAATAATAGCTCATATAGATCAGTTAAAAAATGGAAAAGCCCCAGGCCTTGATGGCATCCCACCAGAACTCCTAAAAGAAAACAAGACATGGTGGGGCTCTTTTCTAGCACCTCTCTTCACCCATATTAATGACACAGGCCAAATCCCGATATCATGGAAAACGGCCACAGTGGTCCCATTTTATAAGAAAGGGAAAAGGGAGGATCCAGCCAACTACAGGCCAATAAGTTTGCTGAATATTATAAGCAAACTATATGCAAGGCACCTCCTAGACAAACTCCTGGAGTGGCTCGAAGTAGAAAATATCATTGGGGCAGAACAAGCAGGCTTTCAGCCAGGGAGATCCACAATAGAACAATGCCTAATTATACAGCATCTTATAGAGAAATACTCAGCCAAAGGAGTAACATCACTCTATGCTGCCTTTGTGGACTTTAAATCAGCATTCGATTCTATATCGAGAACACACCTCTGGGACAATCTATCAAACTCATCTATAGACAAAAGACTTCTATATCTAATCAGGGCCCTACATGAAGAAACATACCTGAGAGTCAGGTGCAGCAGACAGGGACACCTCACGGAATCTGTGCAAACGCACAGAGGTGTTAGGCAAGGCTGCCTGCTGGCACCAGCATTATTCATATTTTACATAAACGACTTATCAAGCTGGCTTAACACCGCCGATCTCCATTCACCTAAACTTACAGATAGAACAGTGCCAGCCTTACTCTATGCTGATGATACAGTAATTCTATCCAGAACCCCCATAGGGCTGAGGAGGGCACTTAAGAAGCTTGCCTCATACTGTGAATATAAATCATTAACGATTAACTATCAGAAGACCAAGATAGTCGCCTTTGGACAGAGACCCAAGAGTAGGTCATGGCAAATAAATGGACACAGTATCGAGCAGGTGAACAGCTTCAAATATCTGGGGGTAGTATTACAGGCCTCAGGATCTAGGCTTCAGCATAGTAAATTTGTGGCTGATCAGGGAGAAAGATCGGCAAATAGTATAGTAAAATTCCATCTCTCCCAAGGAGGGTCCTTCATACCGGCAGCCCTCAAATTGTATAGAGCAAAGGCATTAGCCCAGCTGCTGTACGGCTCATTCATGGGGCCACCCAGTTCTCACTTCGCACCACAAGAAATAGTCCAATCCAAATTCTTAAGAACTATACTCCAGGTCCCAAGATGCGTGTCAAATGCAAGGATAAGGCTAGAAACAGGATGCCTTAAAGTAGAAGCCTGGATTAGAATTCAGTCTATATATATGTGGCTAAAGGGACAGTTAAATCCAGAAGGCCTATTTTCCTTATTATTTAAAGATAACTATCAATCTAAGTGGGTTAAATCGGTCCAGGGCTACTTGGGGAAAATTGGCCTCTCACCTCAGGCACTTATATCCTCTGGAATAGAGCAGGCAAAACAAATAGTTAAACAAAGAATAGAGGACAATGAATACCAAACAGACCTTTCTAGCATCCAAAATATGGCAGCACGGACTTACATCAAAAATTGTATGGTACCGGCCAAATACTTAACATCTTTGGAAATTAAAGGAATTAGAAGAGCCTTTACTCTGGCAAGGTGTTTGGCCCTCCCCTCTGCTGTACTAGAAGGGAAGTATAAAAATACCCCTTTTGCTGAAAGGTTATGCTCCTGCCACCTGAGGGAGATCGAGACCATACAGCACATGTTCTTCACCTGCCCATTGTATGAAGCAGTGCGAAAAGAGACTATAACCCCCTTAATAGATAGATTGCCAGGACGTTCGGAGGGAAATAGGCTAGAGTTCCTTCTCTCAGATGTTGATGTCCAGATCACCTGTCGGGTTGCGAGGTTCTGTGTAGCAATTCTTCGATTGCGGAAGTTAAATACCAATTAGATTGCCGTTCCCAGTTGTATGTATGCCAACATGTTCTAATGGAATACTGAAAGTTAGAAATTTTAAGGTTTTAAAAGGTTTTATACTTATGTGACTGGTCTAAGGACTGTAAATAAACTATTGATTGAAACATCAGTATCAATGGCTGCCAGGCTATATACCGAACTAGCAGGATGCACCAAATTTGATAAAGATGTGCACTGTTTTTGCTGGAACACATTGCACTCCAGCCATGAGGTGGCATAGGGAGTAGTAAGGTGTCCAACATGCCTTCTAAGGGAGGAGCTGTCACCATTCCTCCTCTTTCTCATTATCATAGAGAGCTTGCCATAGAAGCCTTTCCTTGGGCCAATCAGAGGGCTTGATTAATTGCCTTTCCCCAGACCAACCCTAATAACATGATGTAACCATTGTCCTATCTGAACCCTATTTACTATCTGTAATGCTGTCACTACCTGTGACCTTGTAATGTTAATAAAAGGACAGTCTTCTGGGGGCAGAACGTCACAGACGGAGAAGACTTCTCATTCTGCTTCCTTGCTGAGTCGCCCACCAGGAGTACTGCTGGCAGACATCTATCTGTGTGTGTGGCTGACTTCTTTAATCTACAATGGTGCCTCGCATAGCGAGGTTAATCCATTCCGAATTAACCCCCGCTATGTGAAAACATTGCTAAATGGAACGTAAAAACCCAACGATGTTTAATGCGTTCCAATGGGCCCTAAACTTACCGTTAAGCGAAGTTTCCTCCATAGCGGCAGCCATTTTCGCGCCCTCGGTAAGCGAGGGGAGGGCACAAAAACGCTGCACACGGCCATTTTGGGCATCCGGCGGCCATTTTAGAACCACTGAACAGCTGATCCACGGGCATCGCAAAGCGAAGATCGGTAAGCGAAACGCTTACCGATTGTCGCTATGTGAGTTTTGCCCATTGGAACCATCAATATGCCTCCGCATTAGCGATCCCGAAAAAGGGATCGCTATGCGGATTCGTTGTTATACGGTGCACTCGTTATGCGAGGCCCCACTGTGTTGCTAAGAGACTCTTTGCTATCCATTATCTGGTGATCACCACAAAGCCCATCAGCCTGCTCATTGCCTGAACCCAACACAAGTCAAGTTTTTGGATTGCCACATATGCGCCCCATGAACTGTGCTGGGTTTTGGGGAGTGTTTTTTTACATGTCTTATCATCTTGAAGTCCTGCACTTTGGCTTTGTTATGCTGTTCTGCAATTTACAAAGTACAGTAGATTGGTTTCTGGTGGACACTAGCGTGGAAGAAGAGGAACAGTTGATCCTAAAAACATATCATTCATCCTCTCCTTCAACCCAACAGGCTGAGTGGACTTCAACTGCTGTTGACATGTCTCCTATGCTTTGCCTTACAGGTAAGGACCATGAATTTTGCTGGGGGCTGCGCCTCCGTTCCAGGAAGGGAAAAAGGCTCACCAAAGCCTTTCTGTTCTTCAACCTTGAGCAGCCTCTGAATGGGAGCCAGCCATCTTCTTACCGCCTCCTTCTCACCACTCCTCTGGCACAGCTTCAGCATGTGTCACCAGGGCAGGGGAATTGGACCACCAGGCTGTTGAGCAGCAAAGCGTGCGGCCTCCACTTCGATGTGACGGAGCCGTTCCGCCGTGCTGAAGGAGGCCAGGACACTGAGATGTGCGTCCAGGCCATCCGCCCAAAGGAAGGTGTCTGGGAGGCCTTTCAGCTTCACCTGCAGTGCCCGCCTTTCTTGGCCTCTTTGTGGCGAAGGCTTCTCCAGCCTGATGGCTAGGTGACCAGAAAGGAGATCCACCTTTGCTCCGTAATGGAGGATGACACCTAGCAATTGGGGGATGAAAGGTGGGAAGGAGGGAATCCAGATTCATATGTGCGCTCTCATACTCCAGTTCAACTGCTGAGATGCCAGAGGAAGTACCATGACAGACTTTATTACTACACAAGTCTTCCCAACTCCAGCAGCATATAATACATTGAACTACAAGGCCTATAGTCACTAGTCATGCTGGTTCACAAGACTGTTATTGTACTATGCTACCTCTGGAGGGTGCAAACTTGGGAAAGGGTCACATGGTGTCATCAGATTTCAATGAGCTGGGTGTCATCTTTTTCCATTAATGTGAGGGTGCCATTCCCAAGGTTGCTAAGCCACATGGGTGTTGTAGTGAGGGAAAACTCTCCTAGCATCCTGTGGCTGCTTCTGAGGGGAGGCGCTGCCATCATTCTCCCTCCTTCTCATTATCATAGAGAGCTTGCCATAGAGGTCTGTCTTTAGGCCAATCAGAGGGCTTGATTAATTGCCTTTCTCCGGACCAACCCTAATTACATGATGTAACCATTGTCCTATCTGAACCCTGTTTACTATCTGTAATGCTGTCACTACCTGTGACCTTGTGATGTTAATAAAAGGACAGTCTCCTGGGGGCAGGCCAGATCGAGAGAGACCTAGAGAGGAGGAGAACGTCACAGAGGGAAAGACAAGACGACTTCTCATTCTGTAACCTTGAGTCGCCCACCAGGAGTACTGCTGGCAGACATCCATCTCTGTGTGTGGCTGACTTCTTTAATCTATTGCTGAGAGACTCTTTGCTATCCATTATCTGGGGATCACCCCAAAGCCCATCAGCCTGCTCATTGCCTGAACCCAACTCATTAAGGTAACTCTTGACATTTTCAGTCCAGTCGTGTCCGACTCTAGGGCGCGGTGCTCATCCCCATCTCCAAGCCGTAGAGCCAGCGCTTGTCCGAAGACAGTTTCCGTGGTCACATGGCCAGTGTGACTAGGGAACGCCGTTTTACCTTCCCACCGAGGTGGTACCTATTTATCTACTTGCATTTGCATGCTTTCGAACCGCTAGGTTGGCAGGAGCTGGGACAAGCGACGGGAGCTCACTCCGTCGCCTGGATTCGATCTTACAACTGCTGGTCTTCTGACCCCGCAGCGCCACCACATCCATTACACCTCTATTTCTATCTCTGCTGCTAACAGTAAGAAAGAGGGGGAAATTTTGTACAATGTATCTCTTTTGTGGACATAGAAAATTATAAGGATAAAAATAAAAGATTTCAAGGGTGTCCTTTGCACTATTATGACATAACTTTTGAGATCTTTTGGAATCCAACCATCAGCCATTCTCACAACGGATTCAGCCGCTGGACAGATGGTTCTCTGTCCTGGAATGGCGCAGCCGACGTTTGCCCTCCATCCTGGAGGATGCGAGACTTCCACGGGTCAATTGATCAGCTGGGATGGGCGAGTGCAAGTAGTTAAAAACGCACTCGCCCTGCTGTTGCCCTCTTTCCCTTTTGGGCTTCAAGACTGGAGGAGTTTCGGAGGATCAGCTGTTGAGCGGGCTGATAGCATTGGATCACTGCGAAGCAGCTGCGGTCCTATCTGTGGACGGGAGGGCTGCTTTCCACGCACCCCTGGTTTTATACATTAATATAGGCTTATTTATATTTTAAAAATGGTACTAAGAAATTACTTCTAACCTCACTTCTTCGATATTTTTCCCTGTGCAACTTCTTTATACTCAGGGAATTCTTAAGGCATGGCAACTTTGCAGTTTTGCTATGCAGGACCTCTGCATTCTTAAAAATATTCTGCAAAAAAGCTAGGTAAAATTATGTCCTTCTACCTGCCATATCACTGATGGTGGTGCTTGTGCAAATAAGCTTTTCAAACCTTTGGTTCCTAGATTACAAAAAGGTGACTTGGTTGGTCCAGTTCCCAGCGAGCACATCAGGCATCCTAGTTAAGCTCTGCTGGGTGATTCTGAAGATTCACCTGTCCTTGGAGCCAGAATCCTTCACCCTCTTTCAGTTAAACAGTACACAGTATCTTAGAAGTATGCTCTAAACACATTAGGACTCTGTTTATATTATGCCCCTGGCTGTGTTTTCCCTGCAAGGTTTTTGGCTGGGAATGAAGGCCAGGTATGTTGCAACCCATCAGGGAGTACAGATCCTAAGTCTTGTTCTGGCTCCGGGATCAGGTAGGTCAGGCCTATTTGATCACTTCTGTGTAACTATTTGGATTTGCTGCCAAGGAGATCTATAAATGCTTTGTGGCTCTCCTTGAGGGCCATATTTATAGAGCTGAAGTTAAAGCTGTCCCAGGACTGATAACCTATCTAAAGGTAAAGGTAAAGGTTCCCCTTGACAATTTTTGTCTAGTCGTGTTCGACTCTAGGGGGCGGTGCTCATCCCCGTTTCCAAGCCATAGAGCCAGCGTTTTGTCCGAAGACAATCTTCCGTGGTCACATGGCCAGTGCGACTTAGACACGGAACACTGTTACCTTCCCACCGAGGTGGTCCCTATTTATCTACTTGCATTTGCATGCTTTCGAACCGCTAGGTTGGCGGGAGCTGGGACAAGCGATGGGAGCTCACTCCGTTGCGTGGATATATATTGCTAGAATAAACACCAGGCAAAGGAAACTATGTGATGAGATGAAATTTTCCAGCAGAAATGTCTTGGTGGGGAGCCCTTCTTTACTGTTTTTCGCCAGGTGATTCCCACTGCGACCCTTGTCCCTCTGTGCTTCCTTGGGCCCTGTTCAGACAGAGATGGGAGGAAAGCCAGAAATACCACTGCAAAGGTTCTATTTTTCACAGAATGGGGCAGGTGGGTGTCCATGGGGAGGAAAGGGGGAAGAGGACACGCTCCCTTACCAACCAGGGCTCCTAAATTGGTTTGTTTATTTTAATCTCCAGAGATTTGTGCCCAACTAGGCTGGCTGTCTCAAACAATTAGGGATTGCTCATACAGAAAATATCCGAGTTCTGTAACAAGAGTCACACCATTGAGTACTCCAGAGAGACAGACATGCTTTTACATTAGTTAAAATGTATGAATAAAAAGTCTGGTCACCGTGTGTAAAGTCAAATGAGCAGCTGGCTCTTCTACAACCCCGAACCCTGATTAAGGCTCCCCATTTCTCCCCCTTTCCATGGGCCAAAGGGACACCAAGGAACCCATCCCTACGGGTTCCCTCCATTGTTGTTGTTGTTGTTGTTGTTGTTGTTGTTGTTGTTGTTGTTGTTGTTGTTGTTGTTGTTGTTGTTGTTGTTGTTGTTGTTGTGTGCCATCAAGTCACCTCTGACTTTTGGTGACATTATGAACAAGCAATCTCCAGAATTCCCCATCCTCAACAGCCCTGCTCAGCTCAATCTTGTGGCTTCCTTGATGGAGTTAATTCATCTCATCTTGGGTCTTCCTCTTTTCCTGCTGCCTTCCACCTTTC
This sequence comes from Pogona vitticeps, assembly GCF_051106095.1. NCBI lineage: Eukaryota > Metazoa > Chordata > Lepidosauria > Squamata > Agamidae > Pogona > Pogona vitticeps. The sequence goes on from NC_135795.1 coordinate 10,709,361, forward strand.
CCAGCATCGTGGGCTGTTCCAGAGAATCCTGCCTTCTCCTGATGGGCTCAAAGCAGGAACATTTTGGCCTCCAGAGATAGTTCAGGCGAATTTAAATCAAAGACACCCCCCTTGTTCATCTTTCCGGCCATTTGGGGTTTCCATAAAGCTCTCCTTGAGCATCACATTTCAAATGAATCAATATTTCCCTGCCTGCATTCTTTCCTGTCCAGCTGTCACATCCCAGACAGGGATGGTTGGAAATGGATGGATGGATGGTCTTGCTCTCTTGTCTCCAGGGACACATCCTTACACCTGACAATCTGTTCTAATTCCATCCTTGCTGCCCTTTCCAATATGGAGGAAAGGATTCTAGGACACGGGGACCGTTTTCCTGAGAAGACCTCACAAACATGGGTCCTGATGATAACTAGCCAAGGTGGCAGACAACTGGTTGAGCTGGCACTCATCCGAGCTGATCCAAAACCTTTCAAGGTTTTGGATCAGCCAGGGACGTGGTGGCTCTGTGGGCTAAACTGCACAAGCCTTTGTGTGCTGCAGGGTCAGAAGACCAGCAGTTGTAAGATCGAATCCACGTGACGAAGTGAGCTCCCGTCGCTTTGTCCCAGCTCCTCGCCAACCTAGCAGTTCGAAAGCATGCAAATGCGAATAGATAAATAGGGACCACCTCGGTGGGAAGGTAACAGCGTTCCGTGTCTAAGTCGCACTGGCCATGTGACCATGGAAGATTGCCTTCGGACAAAAAAAAACGCTGGGCTCTATGGCTTGGAAATGGGGATGAGCACTGCCCCCTAGAGTCGAACACGACTGGACAAAAATTGTCAAGGGGAACCTTTAATTTTACCTTTAAAACCTTTCAAGGTTAGAGAGGTTGGAAATTACTTAGGACTCGCCTCACCCTGACAAATATGATGACTTTGAGTCTGGGCCAGGAGGAGCTGGTAGCCAACAAAACCTGATGCCTTCCCCTCTTCCACTCCCCCCCCCTTTTGGGGGGCACACCCTAGCAAGCACAAGCAGTAGGGCTGCCAAACCTGAGATCAGATTGAAGAAGGCCGAATTTCTGGACACCAAAGTCATCTTCCCATTCCAAACCCACCACAACTACCAAACCTTTGAGTCTGGATTGGGTTTGCAACCTTGCATGCTGCCTCTAAGTAGGTTTGGCTGGGAGGCACCTTTTCTGGGTTGGGGCCATGTCAATCTATCCAGCACTAACCAATCATTCCTCCCCTGCCTCTGAATTCAAAGAGAGCCCCACATCTCGGCTTTGTATCTTTCCTCCCTCTCCTGAATCTATTGGAGGCAGTCGAAGGCTGTTGACCAAAAACTATCATGTTTGTCAGTTTGCTGTTTGATCTGTTTGATCACAAGCAATGAAACCTTTTACAGTGGTGCCTCACTTAACGAGTGCCCCATGTAATGACGAAACCACATAGCAATTTGTTTTTTTGAGATCACAAAAGCGATCGCATTGTGATGTTCCCAATGGTAAAAAATCGCTTTGCGATGATCGGTAAGCTGTTTCACTTACCGATTTTCGCATAGCGATGTTTTAAAAACAGCTGATCGGCTGTTCCAAAATGGCCACCAGAAAAAAATGCCCACCCGCTGTGTTTTCGCGCCCATTCCTCGCTTACCAGGCAGCAAAAATGGCAGCTGTATGGAGGATTTTCGCATAACGGTGAGTTTTAAGCCCATAGGAACACATTGAAGGGGTTTCAATGCATTCCTATGAGCTTTTTGTTCCGCACAGCGACAAATCTGGATAGCAACGATTTTTCCGGAACGGATTATCGTCGCTATGTGGGGCACCACTGTATTTTTCCCCTTACTAATGTCTCAAAGCGAGTTATGGAGACGGTCAGTACCAGTTGATGAGAGAAAGGGGTGGACTAATCAAGGGACCTTGAAGCTATTCTGCTGTGTGAATCCCTGCACTTCTGCTACACAGCTAGAGGAAGTTAACTAGAAATTTGAAACTCTGCAACAGATTGCACTGCGTGCCAGTCTTGTCATAAAGGTGTTTATGTTAGAGGGAGGAGAGTCTTATGTTTTTGGTGAAACTGTGGCATGAAGGGAAAGTGGGAACTGAGAAGAGGAAGTGGCCGCCAGGGCTCTGAGGGAAGCCATCATCACCACCAGCGCCGCCACCAACACCAACACCCCTTAAAGTGACTGGCGATGGGCGCAGGGTGGAGGGGAAAGATGGAGGAGGAGGAGACCTCAGAAGAGTCAGTAACTGAAGGACTGATTGAGGTGGTGGGGTTGAGATGGAGTGGCGACAGACTGAAAAGAGACCATACCTTCCAAGCCAGAAGGAAGCGGGGGGGGGGAGAGAATAACTCCACAACAGGTGCGCAAAGGCGGCCTCCAGGTAACAACAAACAGGGCTATCAATCATTTCAGGAGCAGGAAAGGGGAGAGAAGCAATTTGTACTGGTGAACTATAGGGCGAAATAGGAGGTAAAGGGAAGGAGAGATGTGTTAGTTCTCTGTCAAATTTGGTCATAAGCACCCACTGTGAGATGTGTGTTTGTGTGTGTGTGTGTGTGTGCTTTTGGCACATGCCCATGGTGAAGGTAACAGCAGCGATATGCCCAAACAGATGCACTTATCCAGATGTCTTAATCATGTGAAAAGTAGTTGTGATAATAGGCACTAGGGAGACCACTGTGGAAAAAACCCTCATCAGATCCCACTCTATCTATCTATCGATTGATTGATCGATCGATCGATCTGTCTATCTGTCTATCTGTCTGTCTGTCATTAGGACATAGAACCTGTTGTTAATTTATTTGAATCCCACCACTGACTGGAAGCCATCCAAACCCCTGGCAAAGTAGAAAGAAGGGATGCTAGAGGCAAGGAAAGAGCATCCGTCTCATTCCCACTGATGTATGTCAATCCAGGCTGGCTTTAAAAAAACCCAAGCAACTCTCTGGATGGGTAACTCTTTGACTACCTGGAGGCAGCTTTGAGAAAGAATATGGTTCCCTTTGCTCTTTTCATGTTTTATCTGGTGGGGAAAGTGATGGAAAGTTGGCACCCAGGAGTGTCACTGCATAAAAAGGTATCTTCCGAGTCACCTGTCTGCATTCATGGAATGGCTTATCCCTTTGAAGTCATTGGAGACATCCATTTAGCATAGGGTAGTGTATCTTGGGGGGGGGGGCATATTTTTCCTAGTGACTTGTTTTTATGGTAGTCTTTTTCCATGGCATCTTGCAAAACAATGCAATAGTCCCTGCCCATAATCTTGCAAACTGATATACACAGCACAAAAGGAAAAGTGATTAGGAGGGAAGAGGAAAAAGGCAGGCTTGATTTTCTATTAACAACGTTCATCAGATAGTATGTCCAGATCAGCAGGGTAATCCATTCAGAAGGCCAGAGAGCTGGCTTTAACATAGTGGTCGTATTGCAACCTCCTCTCCTTTTCAGGCCACACCAGGAGCAGCTGGAAGCTCAGAAAGAGACTGTGAAATTTTATTATTATTGTTGTTGTTGTTGCTTCTGCTGCTGCTGCTGCTGTTGTATTAGCATGGCTAAGATTGAAGATTCTGAGATTTGTAATCACCAAAAGCTGTTTTCCTAAGCTCTGGAAGCAGGTTATAGTTGCCCTGGAGGTTTGCCTACCTGCCAGTTTTTAACAATTTTATAGTTATTACTATTATTGTTATTCTACAAATAGGATGCCAGTTCCTCCACTTCATTAGAGATGGTAGTTTGGCATTTTGATCGCTTGATTAAGAGAGCTGACAAATAACAAAGGTCACAAACACCTAAAACATGAGAACGAAAAAAGCCCATAACTTGGAAATAACTGGTCACATGTAACTGGATCGATGCTTTAATTCCTTTTACCAACAACTACAGAGGAACTGCAGTATAACTACAGCTTAATGAAGAAGACCTTCACAGATGTTATGGGGTAAATTGCAATTGTTTTCTTAGTCACAGGGTCTGTGACCTCACCAAATATTGTAGAAGGAATAGCACATGGTTCCAGTGCATGTGGATGCTGGAAGTCATGCTGCTGCCTTCTGCTGTGTTGTCAGCACTGAAGCAATGATGAATAGGGGAAGAAATGTTTTAAACTACACACCCACAGGCTGTAGCATCCAGGCCTTTAAAACTGGAGATTAGAGAAGAAACATAAAGTTACTTTCTTAAAATGTCTAACTATAATGATAACCTACCCATTCAGGGAGCTTTGCATTTGTAATTGTAACCAAGTGATTTCCGGAAAAATAACTTTTAAGCCTGGTATATGTTAAATTGCAGAGGTTCTGGGGTGACAAACATGAGGATCTGGCCATAATGCATGCCACAGTGCAGCCCCACAAAAGGCTGAAACATGGCCCATGATGTTGCTGAACAGCAAACGGGAGGGATGTTATGACAGGGGTGAGTGATCACATTAGTGGGATCTGTTGACTCTAATGTCAGTGAGATGGTGAATCCACTCCAGGTTTTACTGAAGCTGTCCAAGGTGCTGAATCTTCTCCCAAACTGAATCAGCAGCTTGGATGAATCCTTTAAAAACCAATGTTGGTTCACTCTTCCTCAATGACATTGCAGCTGTCACGTTTCCAGGGGATACAGCAGGTGAAAGTCCAATAAGTCAGTCAGAAGTCAGGGAAATACAAAACAGATGCCAAAATGTCAAAGCCAAAAGACAAACCATAGTCAGAAGTTAGAGTCCAAGAGCCAAGGGTCAAGTAAGCAAGGTTCAAGACAGCAGGAACATGGACGCGAGCCAGAGAATAGAGTTGTTGCTTCCACAGGCTTCCAAGCCTCTAGGTACAAATTATATAGGAGCAACAATCATCAAACTCCTAGAAAATACTATATCCTGTTAAAACTCAGGGCTGGTCGACCTGATGTTCCTGTGCGAAGCATTCATGCGAGCCTCAGACCTACGTGTTGTGAGTCCCTGCCAAAGCTTGTCCCTCACTCTGGCTAGTGGGGGAGGAGAATCTGGTGGTGATTCAATTGTCTCTGATTCTAATTCAGATTCCAGATCTTCTTCGGCTGAACTCATGACAACAGCCAGCACAGCCAACAATCTTAACCAGGTTAGGGTGTAAGGAAAGGCATGGTCCCTTTTATGCAGCATGCATGCTACTCATGAAGCATGCTGGACATTCTCCATAGAGTGTGTTCTACAGAAGGAAAAAGGACTGATCCATTGAGTCCCATCTGAGAATAGTCAAAGTGAGAGAAAGCAAAGGACTGGGGTGATGGAGGATGAAAACATGGAACAGCAAAGTACCAAGGATTATATAAAGATGCCCAGGAGGGCATCTTTCCCAAGGGACCCTCAAACCCAAAAACATCAATGCAGAGCATTTACACATCATTGTCATTAGTTAGGTACATTATCCAATGAGATCAAGGCAACAGACAAGGTTCTTTTGTTGTGGCTCCTCCCTGGTCAAGGTCATTTTCTTTACGTCTCAATGAAACTTTAACTTGGATTTCCCAAGACATGGATGAGACATTGACCTTAACAGAAAGAACATGTGATCTGAGATTTCCTTCTTTCCTTCTCCAGTGAGATTATGGTGATGTGCATGGTTCTCCCCTCATCCTCCCAACTTTGCTATCCCAACAATTAGAGTGAGTGGCAATTCCTGTCTTGTAGGCATCCTGTGAGTCGCATGACTTCATTAAGACTAGAAACATGTTCTCTTAAGTCCCAGTAAAATTGTCAAATCACTGCCCTTTACAAACTAAATACACTGATAGAAAGTAATGAAGGTATTTGTCAAACAGATACCATAGCCTGAACCAGGGAAGCTTGACCAGCTGGGTAGCTCAGTGATTTAGGCATCTGGCTGTGAAGCCAAAAGGTGGCAGTTCGATTCCCCACAATGCCTCCCTGATAGAATCTGGATTTGTTGATCAATAGGGGTCTCTTGCAGCTCTGCAAGTCTAAGATGATGATGGTGGTGGTGGTGATGGTGATGAAGCTGTCAATGCAAGATAAGCCTGTCTTTCATGATCAACACCTACAGTGGTGTAATTGTGCTTATTCATTACCTGGAACTGTTGCACCAAATTAATCATCCCCAGAATGAGCATGAGTCATTATTATTTTTATATTCGAACCAACCTTAGCCTTCTGTTGCTGCACAGAGAAGGGAGAAAGCGATGACTATTTGTGCCCAGTGTTAGCTTTAGGGAATGTAAAACCCCCACACATAGCCATATGTTTGAGGGAGTCAGCTAGCTGTAGGCCACCATTATGTATCTTTAAGATCAAAGCAATCTGGCCACTTGGGGCTCTCGTCAGTCCATGAAATATGCTTCCATTCTTAAATCCATCTCACCTACATAGAGGTTTAAGCAGCAACGAACCCTATTCCACTGATGAATTCCACAGTGATGTAACCCTTCCATATAATTCCAAACTAAACAGACTGGCTGATGCTGGTGTTCTAAACTGTGTGGTCTGATAGCTAATTATAAAAGCCCTGTGGCCACACAAACGTTTGTGATGAGAGTTAGAAGTAGGTAGATCTCTCCAAGCAAGCTGACTCACTTGATGGGCTTCCCAGGAACGGCTTAGTATCCTTGCTGTAATTATAAATATCTAAGTTAAGACAGTTCAGCTAAGAGAAAAGGGTGCAATGAACATTTGCAACCCTTCCCATCTATCAAAGGGGTATTTCAGACGTCTGGTTGGAAAAAAAATCCACTATAGCAGGAGTTTTCCCTCTTGCGCAAAAGCAAAATGATCAGCAGGTGTTTTTTTTAACACTAGCTAGCCCACCCTGCAAAAAACTATTTGGGGGGGGGATATTTATATGATTTTTTGATTTTTGATCTTTGCATATAAGTGCAAAATTGCAAGAAACAAAATAAAATAAAACCCAGAACACATTTATAAATTCACCTCGGGGAGAAAGCTTGCAATTTTTTTCCCATTCTCACGTGAAAGAATTATATAAGCAAGATTCTATATCCCTAATATACAATGGACATTCTTTGTGGAGTTAGTCAAGAAGCTACCCAGTTAGTCAAGAAGCTACCCAGCTACCCAGTTGGGATGGGACGTTCAAGTCAACTCAGCTAGAACTACTCTTGAAAGAGGTGGTTTTCTTTTGTTTTCAGAGTCTTTCATGATAAAGTCCTCTGAAATATGATAGACTTAGTATTCCAAAAGAGAAGGCAATGAAATTACCAGATTCCATTCAGATTTTTTGGTTCACAGGTATGGCAAAGGGGAACCATGAGATCTGATGAATCTGCTCATGCTTCTCCTTCGTACCTCTACTACTTGCTGTCAATTATGCTGACTCAGATGTAATTTGCCCCACCTCCTCGGGCAAGCGGCCACTCAGAGGCAGCACCTCAGCTTCCTTGCCCTGCCTCCTCCAGCAACTGCCTCTGAGTCGATGCCTGCTGGAGGAGGCAAGGCTGGGAAGCACCAAACACCTATTCCACCTAGAAACAAAGTAACACGAACTGCTGAACCAGCAGTCTGTGCCCATGTCTAGATCTGATGTAAAGTGCCAGCAGCTGCTGATATTTTTTGTGTGCTTGTTTCTAAGGCATTGTTGTTGCTTACCAAAAGACGATGTACATGAAAGAATCCAAAATTAGAAAAGGAGTGCAACCTCCCAAAAAAAACAGAGCGAACCTGTAACAAACCAGATGCTTCCCGCCTGCACATTCCTACCAGCTACCAGAAGGCCTATGGTTGAGTTGCCTGGGAGCTGTCCTGGTGCTGAACTGTCTAGAACATACTTAGTAGGAGCTGTCCTAGTGCTGAAATGGAGAGGAGAGGTCCAGAAGGTTAAAAAGGTAAACGTTCCCCTTGACAATTTTTGTCCAGTTGTGTTCGACTCTAGGGGGGGGGGTGCTCATCCCCGTTTCCAAGCCATAGAGCCAGCGTTTTGTCCGAAGACAATCTTCCATGGTCACATGGCCAGTGCGACTTAGATATGGAACGCTGTTACCTTCCCACTGAGGTGGTCCATATTTATCTACTTCCATTTTGCATGCTTTCGAACTGCTAGGTTGGCGAGGAGCTGGGACAAGCGACGGACGCTCACTCCGTCATGTGGATTCGATCTTATGACTGCTTGGTCTTCTGACCCTGCAGCGCAGGCTTCTGCAGTTTAGCCCACAGCACCACCACGTCCAGAAGTTTACCATCCTAGATTAGGATAAGCCTGTCAAATCAGTAGTTTTTAGCATTCAGCTTGGCTGCCTTCTAGGAGTGATGGTGGAGCCCAGATCCTCCCCATACTAGGGCTATGAGCTCTTGACCTAAACAGAAAACTCAGAATAGGGTATCTCAGGCTGCCAAGCAAATCCACCATCATTAGGACCTAGCTTCAGTTTGAGCCTGCTTCTGCTGCTGTTCTACAGCACCTGTTCTGGTAATGCAGTGGTTCTTAACCTTTGTTACTCGGATGCTTTTGAACTGCAACTCCCAGAAACCCCAACCAGGACAGCTGGTGGTGAAGGCTTCTGGGAGTTGCAGTCCAAAACTCCCGAGTAACCCAAGGTTAAGAACCAGTGTGGTAATGTGCAGGAAAGAAGGCTCAAAACACAGGTGTGTGCGCACAACATGCAGACATGTATATGCAGCCTGCAAAATTCTTTCTGTGCAGGAAGAGTTGCACTAGATGGCTGACACCAAGGGAAATGCTTAGAACAGGTAAAATTCATATCCCTGAGCAGTTATTATTCCTGTTATATGCCATTAAGTTATCTCCAACCTATGGCGACCCAATGAATGAGCCATCTGCAAACTTCCCTGCACAGTTCTTGTCAACCTCAGCCCGCGTCTTCCTTGAGGGAATCAGTCCCATGATTTACACGATCATATTATTGCCATTATTACTGTAGAGTCAGTGTGGAGTAATGGATAGAGTGTTGGGCAAGAACTCGTGAGACCTGGGTTCAAATCTCTGCTGTATGTAATTTCCCCATATGACAAACCCCCTATTGAGGTTACCCTTGATGAGAAGCAGCTTGATAGCACATGACAACAAAAAGGGAATTTTTTTGGTCCCATAACAAAGTCCTCCCTGCATATCTCTTGTGCCTTGAGCAATTTGCTGATCTTTGTGCTTTGTTTTACTTCTGCAAAATGAATTCCTTGCAAGTTTTAAGGAAAAAACGAGTGTCACCATGACAAACCGGTGTCTCTTTCCCTCTTCTCTTTTCTTTTGTTCTTGGAGGGTTGCATTCTCTCTTTTTATTCCCTGGCCGACTGAAAACTAGGAAGCTTTAGGGGGAACGAAGTCGCTGTATCAAGATTGTAATGAGTTTGCTGGGGAAAAGCAGAGGGCGGGGGGGGAGTCAAACTATCTTTACTTCTCTCCCTTTCTTTTTAATTTCCACTTTGGAAAAAAAATTAACATGAAATAAAGCAGAAGGACAAGATCTCTTTAGGAGGAACTGCCAAGAAGTCCCTACAGGGGCATCAAACACAGCGACGCAAAAGTTTAAGGGCAGGGCCAGAATGTAGACTTGGGGGGGAAATGGGGTACCTAGGCAGTTTTTGAGGCAGAGATGTAATTGCCTGGAAGGATCCTTCATGGAAAAAAGCACCAGGGTCCTCAAGCTAAAATCGCTCAGCGTGGCAGAAAACAAAGTCGAGCCTCGAGAACCGATCTGCCAAGATACCTACGCTTTGGGGAAATTCTCCATATTCCGTGGGGGCCCCCGCTTGTTGCAGTGCGAAAATTAAGTGCGAAGGGAGGGAGGGAGGCGCTGATGCTGGATGGAAGGAAAGAAGGGTCTTTATTAAATTTAGACCCCATGTTCTCTTGATCCTTGACAACTGTTCCATGATCCTAAAATCTATGCTAGGAATGTGCCAAGTGTTGGATATTTTGGCAGTTTGTGAGGAAAACTGGGCGCAGCTTTAAAATAAAGCGTCCTTGAATTATGAGGCAGATAAAAAATGGTTCTGATGGGAACCTACAGAGCAGACTGAGCCACAGACTCCCTTCGTGGATCACTGCTTCTTTGTTAGTTTACCTCAACTGGCACTTACTTGTTTCAATACACAGATTCTTGCAAATGCCTAAAAAGCCTTTAAAAATCTGGCTGCTCTGACAGGCATTTTAGTCTGTTTCATCGATGGAATCCCAATGAATTCATCAGCCGGCGTGATTCACTAAACCACCATTTTAAATGCTTATGTGTTTAAATGTCCAAATGTTTTTGTTTTTTAATTATGTTTTATTATGATGTATTTTATATTAATAAGGATGTTTATAGATAGATGGATAGATGGAGAGAGAGAGAGAGAGAGAGAGAGAGAGAGAGAGAGAGAGAGAGAGAGAGATAAAGAGATAGATAGATAGACAGACAGACAGACAGACCAACAGACAGACAGACAGATATTCTTACATAAAAACAAACATCATATTTTGTGGAAATATTAACTTGCTAGGTTACTAAGCTAAACTGCTTAATTTACTTTGTTAGTGATTAATTGACAGAATACATCACTCTAGCTGTTCACTTCTGACTCCATAACCCAAACCGACAGAACACTAACCCACTGGTTCTTAACCTTGGGTTACTCGGGAGTTTTGGACTGCAACTCCCAGAAGCCTTCACCACCAGCTATCCTGACTGGGGTTTCTGGGAGTTGCAGTTCAAAAGCATCCGAGTAACAAAGGTTAAGAACCACTGCACTAACCAAACCCTGATTGGAAAAGGGGCGGGGAAAAGAATCTGAGTTACAGAGGGAACTATTGGCTGCTACTACGTTGATTGGCATTAACCCTAGTCCAATAAAGTCCCTCCCAGCCAAAACCTCCCAAAGGCATCATACAAGGGGGCAATATATCCAACATGAAGCATGTGCTCTTTCATGGGATATTTTAAACATGTATTGACCAGAATTGTAATGTTGCAACTGAAGATGGAGTTGAATGCATTTGGCATCAGAAAACCATACATCCCAAGTTTGGGTTACATTCTGCACTAAAAAAATGTTAAGAGAGGAAGTCTTAGCTTGCACACCTTTGAGGAATGAACCACCGGGTAAAAATGTCCAGAAACACCCTTTCGTCAGTTCTGGCATTCATTAATACTGCTCTTCCGTTTGGATTTTAAAAAAACCACACAGAAGTGAGAGGGAGCACAGGATGGAAAAGGAGGAGGTCCATAGACCTGAATGGACTTGCTAGATCTGCTCTTCTACAAGTCATGCATGTCGTGTCAAAAGGAACCCCTCACCCATTAAAAAAATGGGGGGTTGGTGGGTGGGTTGGTTGGTTTGAATACTCAAAATGGAGATGATTTAGGAACCACAGATCTTACACACAAAGACACAAATAGAAAAACTGGGGGCAAATTAATTTAAAGGCACAAATGTCGGTTAAGAAAAAGGTTAAATAACCCTCTCCCTCCTTCGCCACCTCCTCATCTTCTGCTGTATCACTGCCGTCGCCCTACACTGCAAACTTATAAGCCATGTTCAGGTGCTCGGGAAAGGCTCGATCTGAGTGTGAGCCAGGAGTGGGGTTTTAATCATGCTCTCCTGGTCTGAAGAGCAGACAGTCTCCTACGGGGGGGGGGCTCTTCACTGGAACCCTGATTTTTCCAGCGCCCCCAATTGTGTGTAGTGGCTTTACAGGTAGTAGGGGTTTTCCCCTCTTCTCAGCGAGACGACGAGAGGTAACGGATGGGGCCAGAACCCGCTGCTCACACTTTCAAATTCACCATCCTGCATCTGAATAAGACATAGTTGGCAGAATCTGAAGTTTCCCTCTCTTTGGTCTGGGGGGTACCCCCCACACACCATCATTTCCTTATTTAATCATCTTGAACCCCAGCTCATGAGCGGTTTCCTGTTCTGTGTAGATTTGGGACGAACGTCAACATCTGTGTCAAGCCTGGATTGAGCCAAAGATATGTGCCTTCTGAAACGCCCACATACATACAGACACAGACACAGAATGACCCCAGATGAGGATGCAAGAAGGGGCCCCATGGGGATTCCCAGCTGCCAACTTAGATCTCGGCTCCACGCATGCACCCGGTCCCTCTGGGTCACCTCAGAAGCTCTTAGAGCCTCGTTTTCAATTTCGGAAGCAGCTTTCGAAAGATACCTGTGTTCAAATAGGATCTCGTAATGGAAAAAGAAGGTAGCTGTGTATCATAATGTGTCGTCTCTTGCCACCACGTTCAAGAAAGGCTGGTTTGAAAAGCCATTCATTTCCTTCCAGAAGATACTCCTAGATATTTTTGGCTTCTTATAGCTTTGCTCTCTTTTTTTCCTTTTTTGCAAACCCTTTTCAACTGAAAGGGAAAGAGCAATGGCTCTCTGAGGCTATTTCTGTGGTCCCTCTCCTCATCAGACTTTCCGCCCTCCAGTAAAAATAGTTTTTCCAGTATGGGGGAAAAAAACCCACCAACAATGGTGAATTATCACTGCTATAAACTTCCAGGAGCACCGGTACACATTTTAAATAGGTCACGGCTCAGCCTCATCCGAACACTCAAAAATATGTTTTCCTCCATTTCCAGTTGTGGCTTTTTACCTTCCTCCGTGCAGTTCGGTGCCCTTCAGAGAAATGCAGGGGGCAGAAATCCAGCCCCCAGGCCTACCAAAATGGTGCCACCCCGTGCTCTATGCACTCCGGAAAGTTGTGAGTCATTAAAACTGAAAGGCAAAGGTGAAGAAATACCTGCTGAGGCAGGTAGTGTGTGATCTGACTTGTTGTTCCTTAAAAAGTAACATTCGAAGTGCCAATTTCTCTGTGCCTTTTCTGTCCATTGATTCTTCCCCCGCCCCTCCTCTGGAGGAACAGAGGAGCAGGCCTTTCTCCCTTTTGTGTGACAGCTTTTCAGGAGATTGAAGAAGACTATAATGGAATCTCTTTCATCTTCCCTTCTTCAGAGTCAGTCGTGGCTAGCTCTTTCACCTCTGCAACAGGCAGAGTTTAGATCGCCTTACCATTACGGCCATGCACTTCGTACATCTCTTTTTAAAAATGGAGTACCCCGCACTGAAGGCTGGACTTCAGATATGACCCTATCAGTGCCACGGTTAATGGAATGAGTATTTTTCACGACTCAGATATGAGACCTGTGTCACTGTAGCTCAAGATTGCACTAGCTTTTTTAGCTGCAGCATCACACTGCTGGCATACCTCCAAATCCCTTAGGCAATCGTTTGTGTGGGTGATTAATGTGTGACATACACTTCCAGAAGGTGCGATGATAAGACACTGGATGAAAGGGCTTTAAAGAGGAATTAGTAGGAGCTGTCAGTGGATGATTTATATAATGGCCTCACTATTTGTCAGTGGATGATTTATATAATGGCCTCACTATTTATGAGTTCCTTTGATGGAGGTTTGCAAAAAACAATGAGCAGGTGGGAGCTTGTTTCTTCTGGAAACTCTTTTCTAACTTTTAGTGCTGGTGCGTGCACACAATTTGCATCTGCATGAATGTTACTGCATTGGCCCGAGAAATGTAGTTTCTTACGGGCACCAAACAAGTTCAACAGCTGCCTGCGGGTGGGGGGGGTGGAAGGTCTCGCTGCAATGGCAGAGGGATTCTGGGCTTCGCTTTCTCAATCTCTGGGTTTACAGAGGAAACAACCACACAAAATATTTGTAAGAACCATCCAAAGCCACCACTCCAATTAGAGGAGTGATCTATTCACTAAACAGAAACCTGCCTATTCAACCTAGCATTGAATAAGTGGTTCAACAAGAGTTACTTAAAGCAGTGGTTCTTAACCTTTGTTACTCAGGTGTTTTTGAACTGCAACTCCCAGAAACCCCAGCCAGCAGAGTTGATGGTGAAGGCTTCTGGGAGTTGCAGTCCAAAAACATCTGAGTAACAAAGGTTAAGAACCAGTGACTTAAAGCAAAGGCTTCACAATAAAAGGGGTCTAATAAGACCATCAAGGCCAACTGTATGCTCAAGGCAGGAACTCAAGTCAAACTATATCTGGCAGGTGGCTGTCTACCTTTCTCTTGAATGCCTCCAGTGTTGCAGAGTTCACCATATCGCAAGGTTATTGGTTCCTTTGTCATACGGCTCTAACAGAAAAAAAAAATTCCTGATATTCAAGCGAAATCTAGCTTCCTGTAACTTAAGCCCATTGTTGTGAGTCCTGCACTCTGGGATGGTCAAGAACAAATCCTGCCCCTCCTCTGGGTGACAGTCTTTCAAGTATTTGAAGAGTGCTATCCTATCTCCCCTCAGCCTTCTTTTCTCAAGGCTAAACATACCCAGTTCTTGCAGCCTTTCCTCCTAGGTCTTGGTTTCCAGCCCCCTGATCATCCTGGTTGCCCTCCTCTGAATCTGTTTCACTTTTTCTGAATGTAGTGTAGTGTCCAGAACTGGACACAAGATGGGGACTACCCTGCATGTTTTAATGCATTCCTATGGGCTTCTTTGTTCCACATAGCGATGAATCCGCATAGCGACGATTTTTCCGGAACGGATTATCGTCGCTATGCGGGGCACCACTGTACATTTCTGTAGACTGGACAGAACTTTTTAAAAATGTGATAATTCTTGCTTTCTGGTAAATGGTGTAATCTTGAATGGATTCTTTGCCTCTTCGTGACCAACCCAGCTGTCATTCTGAGCTTACAGGGCATGTGTGTGTCTATCTCCCTATTTAGCTTCATAAAAGGAAAAGACTAGTTTTTCACAAAAAAACATTGGAAACATGAAGGGGACGGTTTAGTATCTCAGTATCTCTTGTGGAGGAGAGACTGCCTGCAGGGATAAAGAATCCAAACTCAGATAATGGCAAGACTTTTGTACAGCATGAGAGAAAAGCGGTCGCTGGAGTCCAATCCCACAGACAGAGGTTTGATATCACCTGACTGTCTATCCGCCAGAGTGAAACTGCAGCCAACTGCCAGAGTGGCAACCGGGCATGGTGCCAATGGCTCCATGCCAAGGAACAAAGATGGAAAATCAGAGCCAATTTCAGGAATATACAGTAATGTAGCAACAAGTGTGAGGGCAAGAGGAGAAGGGAACGACAGAGGACGAGATGGCTGGACAGTGTCATCGAAGCTACCAACATGAATTTGACCCAACTCTGGGAGGCAGTGGAAGACAGGAGGGCCTGGCGTGCTCTGGTCCATGGGGTCACGAAGAGTCAGACATGACTAAACGATTAAACAACAACAAAGCAATATGACAGTGAAAGACCTTTATGATCCAGAGCAGTAGAGTTATGATGCTGGCCAAGGCAGGTAGGAAGCCCAGAAGAGACGGCCCAGACAAGGAGAAAACAGCTACAATTGGTTTGCTGACATGGAGTAACAAAATTGCCTGCATTTCTCCATTTTACCGATTTGTTTGGGACTGATGAGACACTGAGCGATACTTTCCTGTGTGTGAATTAGCCTGGAGAAGAGGCGGTCAAGCCAACAACAGTCCTACAATGGTGCAGATTTGCAAATCCTACCTATGAGATCAGCAAATCCACTCAACCCCGTTGGGTAGAGCTTTATTAAAAGGGCCTTGAGCCCTGCTTCCCCACTCATTTCAGGCAAGAACAATTACAAGCTTCCTCGCCTTTCATGTACGTTTCTCGTTCGAAAATGTTATTTCCAAAGCACTTGAGCTAAAAAGACCTGGGCCTGTTTACAAGCACAAAGCAACACAATATGCAATTAATGTTAACGATGCCGAACGGCCCAGAGTATTTGTAAAACTGACGTTTCACTCATGGATGTGAAGCCTCATTTCATTAACTGTAATTGTAACTAATTGTCTTGGGTCTTTGACTAGCGTTAACAGAAGGCATCGTGTGCAAACAGAATTCATCCATTTCTCCCACTTTAGAACTAAGGATGGGTGAGAATATCATTCTATATATATATATATATATTTGTTTTTGTTTTGTTTAACAAGATTTTTCCAGAAGTCTCACATTTCTTTATATTCTGGATGGAAAGAACTTGCGATTTCTCTTTTCCAAAAAAAAAATGGAAAAAAATGTGAAAGATATCAAAAAGGGTGGATTTATCCATCCAGGCCCAAGATTTTGATGTTAATTTGCAAAATCCACTTTTGATTCCTTGTGTATGTATTCAACCATATTGCCACCTCTGTTTCATCAGGAGCAAATCGTCCTTGTGACGGATCTCATGCTGGATAACTCAGTTGGGAGTTCGATTCCCCACTGTGCCTCCCTGAAAGGGAGATGCTGGACTCAATGATCCACAGGGTCCCTTCCAGCCACGTTCTAAGATGATGATGATTCAGGAACAGCAGGCTCTTCCCCAGTCTGCAGAGCAGAAATCTCCTGAATTTGGCTAGACCCTTCGAAACTACCAAATGGACTAGAATTTTGTTTATGTTCATTGTGGAACAATTTAAGCTCGGCAGTCAGCATGAAAGCCGGTGTGGTGTAGTGGATAGAATGATCCTCAGGACTGAAGAGACCTGGGTTCAAAGTCCCATTCAGCCATGGAAACTCACTGAGGTATTGTGAGCTGTCAAACCGGTTTTGGCTTACGGCAATTTTCCCCAGGGTTTTCTCACTATGAGGCACTAAGTAGTAGGCAAAGGTAAAAGTTGCCTTTGACATTCAGTCCAGTCGTGTCCAACTCTAAGGCACGGTGCTCATCCCTGTTTCCAAGCCGTAGAGCCAGCGTTTTGTCCGAAGACATTTCCCGTGGTCACATGGCCAGTGTGACTAGACACGGAACACTGTTACCTTCCCACCGAGGTAGTACCTATTTATCTACTCGCATTTTTACATGCTTTCGAACTGCTAGGTCGGCAGGAGCTGGGATAAGCGACGGGAGCTCCCTCTGTCACGTGGATTCGATCTTACGACTGCTGGTCTTCGGACCTTGCAGCACAGAGGCTTCTGTGGTTCAACCTGCAGCGCCACCATGTCCCTTAAAGTAGTAGTTTACCAGTCCCTTTATCTGTGGGTGCTCTGGGACTGTGCAGCTTGCCCATTGCTGCACAAGCTGGTTCTCCTTTTGGGACACATAGTGGGGAATTGAACTCCAGCACTCAGATTCATTGAGCTACCTTGGCAACGTGGAAAAATCACTCCTTATGCATCTCACTTATCTTGAGAACCCTATGGGGGTCATTGTACGTCTGATGTGACTCGATTGGCAAAGAGCAACATCCACAAGGTTCTTTATATGGCTTATGGCTTTCCATGGGCATCTGGTTGGCCTCTATGGGAAGAGACCGCTAGACTCGTTTGCACAGAAGGGGAAATATGCCAGCTCTACTTTTTTCTTTCTTTTTTCTTTGTTTTCTCAAAGAGAGTAAGGGAATGCAGAGAGGAAAAATGGGTAGGAGGAATTTTGATGCTTTAAAAAAAGATTCTCAGATGTCATGTCGTTGCATACAACAATTACAACAAGCGAAAACAGAGAAACAAACAAGACAAAACTGTACAGGATTAGAATTATAATAAGCTCAAATTCTTTCCATCCCATTTATTTGAGTCACAATTTTCACTAAATCGTTAAAAGGGGAAAAAATGGGCTATCTGAAGGATTATCTTCCCCAATGAGCCTTTTTGGATCGTGGGCACATTCGATGGGGACACGGGGCAGGGCCTTTTCGGTGGCTGCTCCCAGGTGCTGGAATGCTCTCCCTCGGGAGGACAGGTTGGCCTTCCTCCCTTTTATCCTTCTGCTGACCATGGAAGACCCACCTCTTTAGGCAGGCTTTTAATAACTGTAACTGACTCCCTGGTTGCTGGTCTTTGCTTTTCTAAGTTGCTTTTAAAGTGTATCCATGTTTTTATGTACCTAAATGGTTTGTAATTATTTTTATAGCTTAATTGCTTTTTAATTTGTAATTTATCGCATTCTCGGCATTACTCATTTACATATTATGAGCCAACCGAGTCCCCTCACCAGGAGAAAGGCAGCGTGCAAATGATACAAAATAAATCTAAAAAACAGACAAAGACAACCATTTTTGTATTAAAGAGAAAAGCAGCAATAAAATCCAAAGTCTGCAGAATGAAGCGTTCAAAACCCAGGTCTTGAGTGGATGAAGCTGTCCATTTTTAATTTACATACTCTGTGTTCTTTCCATTCCAAATAGGAAGAAATCTGCAGATTTTGGAACATTTTTGGAACATCTTACTTTAAGAATGAATCCAAATGAAATTATCTCCTGTTCGTACTAAGTCGGTTTGGGGGCTGATCTGACATGGCTGTTCTGACCTTCTAGATCTGTGGTCCCCAACCTTAGGCTTCCAGATGTTCTTGGACTTCAACTCCCAGAAATCCTGGTCAGCAGAGGTGGTGGTGAAGGCTTCTGGGAGTTGTAGTCCAAGAACATCTGGAGGCCCAAGGTTGGAGACCACTGTTCTAGATGGTCCCAGTTTGGTTCCAGATGTGAAAATAGCCCTTTATCTTCGTCTCTTCCAGGAGATATAGCTGTCTTGGTCCTCCTGGATCATTTACTTCTGGATATTCATCACCCACCCTGGCAGAAAGTTGGGACTTGTGTTCCCAAATTCCCAAATAGCTGCCCATCAGCAGAAGGAGCCCCGAAAACTCCTTCTGAAAGATCAAACCAAACAACGCTTGTATCCTCCTTTGCTCAGCTTTTGTAAAACCACATTTTCTAGTTACCTTTGTGTCTCCTGTTGAGTAATGATGGTAGGGGGTTTTCTAACAAGCACAACAGCAACTGAGACACAGTTTCCCAAGATCCATAGAGATGTGCCAGCTAAGGTAAATAATTCGAAAGACCTAATGCTCAAGGTGAGTTTTCCTCCAGAGAGACGTGAAGAGCTCTCCATTTCTACTTCAGTGCCTTTCTGGAAATCCTATTTTCATTTTCTTTCCATCCGTGCTTTGGTGTGGGTTTTCTGTAACATTTTTGTGCATAAGAATCCATGCATATTTTAAAGCCTTCCCCCCCCCCCTTATTGTGGTGAAGTGGTTAGACTTTGGACTCTGTATTTTTCATTCTAATGTGAGCGTTCTACCTCACGCCCCCCAAATAATTTCCTGTTTCATTTCTCTACTGCATGAGAATCAGAATGGTTGGAGTACTGGGTGAGGTCTTTGGAATTCCAGCTTCTAGTCCACATTGAACCATGAAATTCACAGGGTGACCACAGGCCGGTCACTCTCTCATGCTGACCTATCTCACAGGACTGTTGTGGCTATAAAGTATGGAGAAGCAAAATCACACTTTGCTTTTAGATCATTTGTAAAAGGGAAGAGATGAAAGAAACAAAATAAGCATTGATGATGGCATGTATTTCTATCTACTTGTTCACATTTTAGATGTGTCCATTACTCTAGACGTGTTCCTAGTCTAGGCAATATATAATAGTTTGTTGCCAACATGTGTTAGACCCAATGGTAAAATAGAATCTGATAAGTCAATATTTCTGAACGTCCCATTTTGAAATGGAAATTTTATCCCTTTTTTTATTTTTATTCAGTTTTGTGTTTCCTTATTTTGGGGTTTTGCAGAATCTTCTCAGTTCCTTATCTATACATCCCCTGTTTGATTTATTCACTCATTAACAATTGTTTTTAAATTTATCCATAGCTGTAACTGTACGCATGCATTGTTCTTATATGCTGTCAACTTACAACCAACTTATATCGACTCTCAGAACGCTTTCAAGGTAGACAGACTATTTAAGGATCCAGTTCCACTCCCCCCGTGAGTTTCCATTGGTGAGCCAGGATTCGAACCCAGGCCTCCTGAGACACAGTCCATCGATCCACTACACCAGTGGTGTCGAACTGTGGCCCTCCAGATGTTCTTGGACTTCAACTCCCAGAAGCCTTCACCACCACCTCTGCTGGCCAGGATTTCTGGGAGTTGAAGGCCAAGAACATCTGGAGGGCCACAGTTCGACACCACAGCACTACACCATTCTGGGTATATTACCTGAGAGTATGCTTCCTTGAGAGTAAGTCCATCTGATCCAAGTGGAGCTTAACTTCCAAGTAAACATGTGTGGCATTTCACTGTAAGCTAATTTGAAAGACTCCCAGAAGACTGAAAATCAGAGAGAAAACGTTAAAAATAAACTCATACATAAAAGATCTAAAAATTATATCTGCTGGAAGTGTGGATTTGCAGTCAGAATATATGGAAATAATTTTTGGACTCTGATAAAATGAAGACCATCTGGATGGTAATATTATGGAAAGAACTAACCAAATTCCCATCAGAAGACGTTCATGTTTCATTATGAGTTTTTATAAGTGAATAAAAAAGTTACAGAATTCAGAATGAATTCTCTGATGCCAGGTAAATTTACAATGTTTTTAAGGGGGGAAATCGTTCCTCCAGTCTTTGAAAAATGGGTTTATGCAGTATAGGAATGCTTCCTCTTTCAATTACATTGACATACCCTGCATCCGTGAAAATAAGACCTCACCTGAAAATAAGCCCTAGTAGGGTTTGTCAGGATGCTCATAATATAAACCCTAACCCAAAAATAAGCCCCAGTTAAGTGAAACCCTGTCCTCCACCCTTGTGCAGCAACCAGAAGAAGATAACATGACTGTATTTGAATCAATGTAGATTGTTGTGCATGAAAAAATAAAAATAAAAAATTCCCTGAAAATAAGCCCTAATGCATTTTTGAGCAAAAATTAATATAAGACCCTGTCTTATTTTCGGGGAAATACAGTATTCTTTTTGGTGTTACGTGGAGAGAGAGAGAGGGGGAATGCTTCACATCACATAGGTCATTATCTGTCACCATTTTCAATTATATATTTTCACAATAATGTTAGACCTTGTGCAGTGTTCTTTCTTTAAGCAGCGGTGAGGAAATTGCAATGAAGTGTTTTTTTTGTCATTGGCATTTCATGTTCCTTGAAAAGCTGTTGAGATTTTATTATAATGGAAGAACTCTTTCCCCTATTATCCTCAACTCACCGGCATCAGGGTTTTGCGGTTTGGTTTGTGTTTTTTTCTTTTAAAGTTTTCATTAATTGCGATACACACGTATTTCTGGACTGCCAGAAAGAGGAGCAAGCGGGTCCTAGATAAAATCAAGCCTGAACCATCTCCAGAGGCAAAAAATGTTGACGCTGAGGTTGTCCTGCTTTGGGCACATCCTGAGAAAGCAGAGTTCTCAGGTGAAAAATAATAATGCTGGGAAAGGTGAAAGGCAGCAGGAAAAGAGGAGGATCAAATACGAGATGGTCCGACTCCCTATAGGAACCACAAGTTTGAGTCTACAAGAGCTGAGCAAGGCTGTTGACGATGGGACCTTTTTGAGATGGCTGATTCATAGAGTCACCATCAGTCGGGGATGACTTGACAGCACACAACTGCAACAACAGTGATACACCGATTTGTGTATATGTCCAGAATCAAAAACCTGAACACCTCTAACTTACTAATAACCAAACGGCATCGTTCCTGCTTCCCTGCATCCTTGGGTCACCGAAAACATAAAGTAAAAAACGAACAAACAGATGTGACACAAGAGGTTACACCAGCGAAGGCAAAAAAAAGGTAAGGCAAGATCAAAAACCAATAGGTTTGTTGGGACTTCTAAAAATCAACGAATACATTACATTCAGCTCCACACTTTTAGAAGCCTCCTCTTGACCAGAACGGCTAATGCAACACTTTTTTTTTGCCAGAGACGGAGGACTGTCAATGCACTAGGGTGCACCACACTCAAGGGCAGCCGACTGATTTAGGGGGTGATGTGTGACCCACACATATCTGTCCCACAAGGAGAGATCACACCGCTGCCGCCACCCCAAAATCTGCCGCCTGAGCCCGTTGTCTCACCGTCCAATGATAGGGCCAAAGCTGGCAGTCGAGAACCCTGGAGAGGTTAAACCCATTACATGCCTTCTTGCTTGAACTGGGAAGATGTTTGTGGGGGAAAACTCCACGGCTTTGGATGTTAGAAGGCAGAATCTGTGGGTTTCTCCTTACTTATTGAAAGAAGGGTCCACCCAAGACATGGAAATCCAAAACGGAGCTGTGTCTCTGGACATTTTCTCTCGAATAAAAGAATCTGGGGCCCCAAGACGTCTCCTAAACATATGCAACCCAAGAGCCCCTTTTGTCTTTTCCTTTTTAAAAAGAAAAGAAACAGGATGTGTTTGTTCTCAAACACCACATTTTAGCTCAGGGAGAGAGAGAGAGAAACCCAGCAAGGAAGACATCTGGTAAAATAAACAAACAAAGGAAAAATCCTATTAAAGCCGTCAAGTGGAAGATGGAGAGTTCATCCTGCATAATTAACAGGCGGGTATCCTTTTCTTTTAAGGAAAAGAAAATGAGATGAAAAGGAAGAAGCCTTTCATGCTTTTTTAAAAAACCTTATATAGAACTCTCTGGAGATGCAATGGCCATTGTTTTAAACATGTAAGGTCACCCAGGAAGGTGATATGAGCTTGAAAAAAGGGGCTGAATGTGAAGGGTTTCCCCTAAAATTAGGGCGAATCGGTGGCCGAGGCTTGTTTGCTTCTTCTGAACTTCCCCAACAGCCTCTTTCGGTTGGCCGGATCCTGGAGGTCAGTGGCTCCTGACTTTTTTCCCCACTTGTGTACCCCTGGTTAGCCCATTTCCAGAAACCGTTGCCTCTCCATTAGCAAAATCTTTGAAATTCGTATGATGATCATATTTTGAATGTGTACGTTTTATCTGCAAAGAAGCAGCCCAATAATGGGATTAAAAAAGAATAACGTGAGTGAGCAATGCATCTCTATTTACATTCCATGCTGAAAAGGTGCAGTGACTTCAAGGAAATAACACTGCAGAAGACCCAGGAAAACGTACTTATTGCACACTGCTCACCGGACAGGCTGAGGTGCCCACTTATATAAGCAATAGTACTGGCGTGACAGCACTCAAAGTTTTGCGAAGCAGAGGAAAATAAAAGCTGAGCCTGTGAGGGGCGCACGACTGATCATGCACTCTGTAGTGGCGTATTCGCAACCAGAAATGGGATATTTGTATTCGTATCCCAGCGGACACAAATACGAATATTGGCACCACAGGTGCCTGGGAAAACCGGGGTTTTTCTTGAGGTTAAATAATGAAGAAAGCCTGCTCCCTTGCCCATCTTAACATCCAATTAATTTCACAACATTTGACCTGCATCTTGTCTTACACTGTTGACATATATGCTTTTTCCCACCATTATTCAATTTTTTTCCACATAACCTTGGTTTGTAGCCCTGGGGGTATGCACACCCCTGGTTGGGAATCCCTGATCACCAAGGGAAGTGATTGCCTTAGAAGGGAAGACTGTACACAACCTGGAGTGGACTCACCGCCCCACTGGCCCTGGAGCCACCAACCTCGATTGTTCTAAAAAGTTCTTTTTCCTGCATCTCTCAAACCTGTCCATTCTTCAGACCCTTTGTCTGACCCTGAAAAAACAAAAATCCGGGCCTACTTCAGAAGGTTGCTCTGAAGATTACACGGGTGGGGAAAAAAGCCGTGTATGCTGCTCTGAATTTAACTGTAGGAAAGGGGAGGGGATGGCCTTACTGTTCATGCACAGATGACAGACTTGAGGTAATTCTGTGGTAAAATTTCCTCACAGTTTCAGAGGAACACAATGTTCCCATAATGCAAGACTAATGTGCCCGTGAAGCACATATCAGAACATTCAGTTAGAATTCTGTCCGAATTTTGGTGTAGTGTGTGGGATTTTTGAACGCTACACCAGAACACAGACAGAGTTCTGACTCCTGTCCTCTGAAGAGGCCGGCCACAGAGACTGGAGAAAGGTTAGGAAGAAAAACCTCCAGAACATGGCCAGACAGCCCAAAAAACCCACAACAATCATCAGATTCCGGCTGTGAAAGCCTCCAAGAACACATTCTAGGAGTTGTGGGGGCGGGTTCATAACTAGATCTTTGCACTTGAAGTTTTACTGGGTATAACAATTGGAGAGAAATTCAGAATATACTAATTTCCCTTTTCTTTCACTCCATTCCAGCTCACTTATGTGAGGACACAGGAGAGGGCCTTCTCAGTGACTGCTCCCAGTCTCTGGAACTCCCTCCCACTGGAGGCCCGGCTGGCCCTCTTCTTGGCTGTCCTTCTGCAGGCAGGCAAAGACCTTTCTCTTCAGGCAGGTTTTCCCCGAGTGACCGTCTGCCTGCATGGGGTTTTCAAAAGGATGGTTGTGCTGTCTGCTTTGAATGCATTTTTGTGTGTTGCTTTTGTTTCCTGTCTTTTTAATGTGGTATTTGTCTGACCGTTTTTAGTATTTTTATACTTACTCTTTTTAGCTCTAAATATTATCTATTCACAATGCAAGCCACCTTGGATCATTCTTAAGGAGCAAGGCAGGGAAAAAATAAATAAATGACACAACCGAAACAGGTTGGATGTTTCTACTGTACTACATCTTCTTCCTAGATGCTTTGGAAATGTGGCAAACAAGACTCAGAGGTTTTCTAGAGCAAAGGATGGGTTACACGGCACTTTTATTCAAAGCCCCAGGGAGATGCGGGGACTAATTTTGAAAAAGTGCTGCCAGTTCTGCTAATATTCATCTTCTACATGGCGCACACAAGAAAATCTTCTCAGACAGCATAAATATTTTTAGCGAACGTGCTAAAAACAACAGAGAAAGGGCAATTTTTCAGGAAACATGTGACCATTCTTAAGGAGAATGTATACTCGTCACATTACCGGTCTTGCACAGTACTTTTTTATAATTGTAGTCTTGACAGGTATGACAAAGCTAAACCTCCTTCTCCTTTTCTGGGCAAAAAGAACAGTGCGACTGGTCTAACTGGATCAATAACACTACTACAACTACTATTTTTCCGTGTATAAGACGCCCCCATGTATAAGATGCACCCCACTGTTCTAACCCAAAATTAAGAAATCTAAGTGGGGTCTAGCGGGTGTAGGGGGAAAGGGATCAAAGCACTGCAGGATCACTTTGATCCCTGCTTTCTCCCTTCATGCTAAGGCCCATGGGGCTTAGCAAAAGGAGGGTGAAAGGGATCAAAGCTATCCCATGACTGCATGATCATTTTGATCCCTTTCCCCCTTATACAGCCATGGGATTGCTTTGAGCCTTCCCCCCTTCTTTTGCTAATCCCCATGGGACTTAGTAAGCAGAGCGCTTTGATCCCTGCTTTCCTTTTGCTAAGGCTTAGCAAGTGGATGGGAAAACAGGGATCAAAGCCCTGCAGGATCACTTTAATCCCTCCTTTCCCCTCCACTTGTTTTTTTTCTCTCCTCAGCTTACTTCCGTGTATAAGAGGACCCTCAATTTTTAGTCTAAAGAGTTTAGACAAAAGTATAGTCTTATACATGAAAAAATATGATATTTTGAGTAGGGCTGAACTCAAAAGGGGAGACTTTTGAAGTATAAAGTCTATTTTAGTAATCTGAAATATGGAAAACACTTTCAATGCAATAATGTAAAATAATCTATTTTAAAACCCTTGCTCAGCAGCCAGACATTACGGGAAAGCTCGCCTGAAGAGACAGGTCTTTGCCCGCTTGCGGAATGACAGCAAAGAGAGGGCCAGCCGAGCCTCCCGTGGCAGGGAGTTCCAGAGTCTGGGAGCAGCCACCGAGAAGGCCCTCTCCTGTATCCCCACCAAACCCACCTGTGATGATCCGAAATAAATCAGAAGGAAATATTAAGGCAAATACTTGCCAAATGTAAAACACTTTTAAGTCTGATTGGTTTCCATGTAAGAGCTGTAATCCTGATAATTATAGCGTCAACATACTCCATGGCCACTATCAAGAGACATGTGAAGACAATAATAGATCCGCAGCTCAAACCCCTTGAGAAATGGAAAACCTGCCCCCCTGAAAAATAATTAAGAATTGAACCATAAGAAGGGAAGTGCTCTGCTATTTTAAAGCAAAGAAGACTTCGGCAGCTTTAAGATGAGAAATTTACTCTTTAAACACACATAGAGAGATACAGAGACACACATAAGCTGATTTGAAATAATCCAGCCGTTATCCCGCGACATGAATTTAAGAAAACCAAGTTCAGAGTAATCGGTAGAAGAAAAGGCATGCAACTCAAGAAATGGAGCGAAAGCCCCCGAATAAAAGCCTGGAGCACCATAGAATGGATGCTGTTGAATGAAAAGTGGGATCACAGACACACAATAAAAATCAGAACAGAGATGGCCTGGAGCCGTTTCCTTAAGATGAAAAATGTAATATGCATCAAAAACTTAAAACTGGCTTTGGGAATGCTCGTTGCCGCATGTTCTTAGTTCAGCTGGAACAGCGATCAAAACATTACCAAGCCAAATGAGGAGAGACCGAGCAGTCTTCTAAAATTCATGAAATGCAAAAAGCTGAAATTCATCCATGACGTCATCAGAAAAGAAAAACAGAGGTGGTTACTGCTGATCATTCAGGATGAAATACAAAGGCAAATGAATGGAGGAAAGGCAAGGATTTGGAGGCTGAAGAATCAAGGGGATGGGCATGAATGTAATCCACTGGTTAGGATCCCACTGGCATTCATCTACAGTTTGTGTAACTTGCTATAGCTAATTGTGACTCATAGGATGAGGTGCTGGAGGGCATCTTAGTTGTGCAATCAGATGCATGACCAGCCCTGAGATTTAAATGTGCTAATAACACCTCATGAATTACCAATCAGGATACAGTGGTGCCCCGCATAGCAATGATGATCCGTTCTGGAAAAATCGTCACTATACGGATTCATCGCTATGCGGGACAAAGAAACCCATAGGATTGAATTAAAACACATTTAATGCATTCCTATGGGCAAAAAACTCACTGTTCTGCGAAAATCCTCCATGCGGCCACCATTTTCGCCACCCGGTAAGCGAGGAATCCAGGCAAAAACACAGCGGGCAGCCATTTTATTTACCCGGTGGCCATTTTGGAACTGCCAATCAGCTGTTCTTAAAACATCGCTATGCAAAAATCATCGCAAAGCGATGTTTTACCATCTAAAACATCGCAATGCGATCGCTTTTACGATCGCAAAAAACACATCGCTATGTGGATTCATCGTTAAACGAAGCGCTCGTTATGTGGGGCACCACTGTACAGTAATTTTTTTCTGCTGGTTCCCACTTTATATATTGTTTCAGAGCATTGAATTTCTGGCTAAATTTCTTTTAGCTACCCAGCAGAAGTGCAGAGATTCACAGAGTAGAATAGCTACAGATTCCCCAGACAGACCCCCCCTTTTCTCATTAACTGGCACCTGAAGTCTTAATAGCTCACTCTGAGACAACCTTCACTGCAGTTGTGAACAGATCAACAGCGAACAAACGAGGAACTAGGCTTCCAACAGACTAAAAAGAGACTCAAAGGGAACACTCCACTGAGAGGCAGGGCTCTCTTTGAGGTGGCAGAGAATGATTGGCTATTGCTGGATAGATTGACAGTCAGCATACAAGGTTGTAATAAGTCCAACGTACATTACATGAGAGTATAAATGGCTCTCTTCCTTCTTCCCCTTCCCAGCCACCTCGGGAGGTATGTGAGGCAGAAAGAGAGAGAGAGAGGCCATGAACTGGTTTTCAAATATCAACAGAGCCTAGAAACATTCATCCCTGCCTCTAAGATAAGCATCACATTAGTGTTTTCTTGCTTATTTCCCTAACTACTTAATAACACGAACTCTTATTTACAACAGCACTCTTATGTTTGCAATTTAACAATGGATTGCCTCACTCTTTTTGGACTCTTATGGCTGCTATAATTAGTAAAGCAACTAAAACCTCTGATCATTGTACAGTGGTGCCTCGCTTAACGGGCGCCCCGTTTAATGATGAAACCGCATAGCGACGAAGATTTTGCGATCACTTTTGCGATCGTATTGCGATGTTTTAAATAGGGAAAAATCGCTTTATGATGATCGGTACCCTGTTTCGCTTACCATTCATCGCAAAGCGATGATTTTTTTTAACAGCTGATTGGCGGTTCCAAAATCCCTGCCCGCTGTGTTTTCGCGCCGATTCCTTGCTTAGCGGGCAGCAAAAATGGTGGCCGTATGGAGGATTTTCGCTTTAAGGTGAGTTTTAAGCCCATAGGAACACATTGAAGGGGTTTCAATGCATTCCTATGGGCTTTCAAAAATCGCATAGGGACAAAATCGCTTTGCAGCGATTTTTGCTGCACGGATTATCGTCGCTATGCGGGGCACTACTGTATTCACTTTATAGCAGTGTGTGATTTTGCTCCTTGTAGCACAGGCCTGTAGCTTGTAGTGTTTTGATGTGTCTTCTAGATAACAATA
This sequence comes from Pogona vitticeps, assembly GCF_051106095.1. Lineage (NCBI taxonomy): Eukaryota > Metazoa > Chordata > Lepidosauria > Squamata > Agamidae > Pogona > Pogona vitticeps. The sequence goes on from NC_135795.1 coordinate 10,737,553, forward strand.
ACCAATACAACATTTGAGTCTAGTTACTTCTGAAAAATGAGAAAGTAAATAGTTGATTTATTAAAAAAATGTGTATTTACAACAGTAATTAACTACTTTTGGAGAACATGGAACTCTAAATGTAGTTGTTATTTTTTTTAAAAAGTAACTTCCAAGTTCTGGCAGAGTTTGGGGGGCACCATATTATTAGCAGAGGTATCCAATTTCCTTCTTGGGTAACAAAATAAGGACAAGCTACCTCCGAATGCCAGTCGTCTTACTGACTTAGGAAAAGATCCTCTATATTTCTTATAATTGCTACTGCATCATAAAATGGGAGGCAGAATTTAAAAGTTTTTGATTCCTTAGATCTCATTTGAAGGGCTGCGTGGAGCACTGTGGGAAAGGAGAGGAATGATTTTAGCCACGAGACTTGTGTGGTTATCAGGAACGTGGGACGTGGTGGTGCTGCGAGGGACGTGGTGGCGCTGCGGGCTAAACCGCATAAGCCTCTGTGCTGCAGGGTCAGAAGACCAGCAGTCGTAAGATCGAATCCATGTGACAGAGTGAGTGCCCGTCGCTTGTCCCAGCTCTTTGCCAACCTAGCGGTTCAAAAGCATGCAAATGCAAGTAGATAAATAGGGACTACCTCGGTGGGAAGGTAACAGCATTCCGTGTCTAAGTCGCACTGGCCATGTGACCATGGAAGATTGCCTTCAGACAAAACGCTGGCTCTACGGCTTGGAAATGGGGATGAGCGCCGCCCCCTAGAGTCGAACACGACTGGGCAAAAATTGTCAAGGGGAACCATTACCTTTACCTTTTTTGTCTGGTTATCAGGAATCAAGTGGTGGATGGCCTTGTCAGGGGCCTGACGTGGGCAACTCAACTCAAGCCAAAGCCTTGAACCAGATGGCTAGAAGGAGCCAGGAGCAACCAAACCAAACTTTGCTAAGCACCATCCAGTGAACTAGGTCAAGAGTATGTGATATCACTAGCAGAAATGGTCCCAAAGTCGGGATGCCAATGTTCTTAAAGTAAAACTCCCAGAAGCCTTTGCCACTAGCTATGTTGGCCAGGATTTCTGGGAGTTGTAGTCCAAAAACATCTGGGGACTCAATGTTGGGAACCACTGCAGGAGACTGTAACTCCTATCAGGCTTCCTAGCCAGCCGCCGGTGAGGTCCACCAATAACTGGAGCATTCCCCGAACTTTGCCAAGTCATGGTTGAGCAAGAAAGCTCTTTGTTGGTTTATGGTGCCCCATTTCACTCCAAAGGCTTTGGGGGCCAGCTAAACTCTTTACCCCAACCGTTCCTAATTACATGTATGTTTAACTTTATTTTAAAGTATGCCCGTCATATAAAAATAGTACCCCCGCCTCACCCAGATCAAGGAGGGACGGACATGATCAGGGGAATCCCAAAGCTTACAGAGGTAACTTTTTAAAAGTTAGGAATCATCATCCTCACTTAGAACTTCAGAGTTGGAAGGGACCCTATGGATTATCGAGTCTAGCCCGTCAAGGAAGCACGGTGCAGAATCAAACTCCTAACCTCTGGCTTCGCAGACAGATGCCTAAACCACTGAAATATCCATAGGAGAGCAGTACAGGCATCATCCCAAATATAACCCAGTGGGGTGGAGGTGGGGTGCTCCATAGCAGCAAAATATTTACTGGTTCTTTGTGGGTGTGGGTGTTTTTTTTTAAAGTAGGAAAGCAGAAAGTTTTATCTTAGCCGAGGTACTGTATTTTCATGCGATTATAATCTACTTTCCCCAGTATCTCAACGGAGATCAGATTGTAATTCAAGACAGCTTTTTGCCGAAATACATCTGTTCATCTTGAAGACTTCTCTTCCTTGGGGTTGCCAGCCCTGGAGCAAAAAGCAGCAAGTGTAAACTAGACAGCATACAACAAAGACACTTGATTCCCCCATTGTGATCAGCAAATCTTTCTCAAGCTTCCTCCAGAGGCCTAAATGGCAAGAAGGGGATCCCTGTATCTTCATTTGATTACCATCCCTTAATTAAGACCCCATCATTTGGGGAAATGCTGACACTCCACTCCCAGAAAAAAAAATCTCTCTGGATGCAATTTTAATTACTACTGTCTTTTTTATATATAATGCAAGCAACCATCTAATCAACTTTTTAAATGAAATGCCGTCTTTGGAAATGTTAATTATGGCATTCTTGGATACACAAGTGGTTAGAAATACAATATTTATTGAGGGTGGAACTCTTCCCCCCCCCTTCCATTCCCAAACCCTCATGGAAAAGAACACCCTTAGATGGAAAACAAGGCATGAATTAAAAGCCAGACGGCTAGAACATTTCTCCATTAAAATCCACCTCTTCTTAGGTTGAGTTACACAGCAGAGCGTCGATGGGGAGAAAGCAGCCCAAAGCCACAGCAGACAAATTAAACTGCCTTATGGAATCCTGCAAAATCCAAAGAAACAGAACAAGACACCCCCCCCCCCAAAAAGAGACAAATAGGTGGCAGCACCTTAAATTATATTTTAATGTGAGCTTTTGTGGACAAGCCCACTTCATCAGACATACGGAATACAAATGAAACACAGATCCTGTAAAGTTCACACAAAAACCCAGAGCAGATTTATTGTCTCTCTGATGCTGGACTCAATGGCCTTCTCTCCTCTAACACAAGCTATCTTCCTTGCTATTATTGTTATGATCAGTCAAAACTTTTCCATTTTATGGCCAACCTAATAACACTTTATATTAGCCAAAGGACAGAGAAGCTACGAGGGTGTTCAAGGCATGTGAGATGATGGAGTGATCTGGCAGGGCTGTATGGCAATTTGAACTCAGGGCCCTAATCAGGGGCAGATCTACTATGAAAACCAATGAAGCTTTAAGCTTCAGGGCCCCTAATCCCAGAGGAACTCCAGAAGTGACGAGTCCACATTTTTAAAAAAAATGTGATGAACTTTCATGAACAGTGGTTACCCAGACCGTGATGCTGGTTCTGAAGGGACCCCCCCCCAATAAAAATAAAAATAAAAATAAATAAATAACAATTTAAGCTCCAGGGCCCCAAAAATGCAACTCTGCTGCCGGTCCTAGTGCAATCTCTACATCTCATTAGCGTTCCTTTCCACATTATGAAGGGAGCCACACATTTAGGGATGGACGGTTGGCTGAGAGAAGCAATGTTTTCAAGAAGAGTAAGCTGAGCTGCAACAGGGACGTGGTGGCGCTGCAGGTTGAACGGCAGAAGCCTCTGGGCTGCAAGGTCGGAAGACCAGCCGTCGTAAGATCGAATTCACGCGACGGAGGGAGCTGCCATCGCTCGTCGCAGCTCCTGCCAACCTAGCAGTTCAAAAGCATGTAAATGTGAGTAGATAAATAGGTACCACCTCGGTGGGAAGGTAACAGCGTTCTGTTAGTTGCGCTGGCCACGTGACCACAGACACTGTCTACGGACAAACGCTGGCTCTACGGCTTGGAGACAGGGATGAGCACCGTGCCCTAGAGTTGGACGACCAGACTAAATGTCAAGGGGAAGCTTTACCCTTAAGCCGAGCTGCACCACCTGCAATGCCCTGCTCTCATGAATTAAAAGCAGCATTTAAAAAGAACCCTTGTGCCTCAGTTGTTTAGCCAAATGCCCTCTTCTCCCATGGATTAAAATCTAAAGGCTCTTGTGGCATCTGAAAAACTAACCCATCGTATTTGGTATCAACGTTCACCATCTTCAGATGTTCCATAACAGATGTTATATGGATTGCCGTGCACAAGGTGGTTTGGCTGAGGTTTCAGCAACAGGAGTTGGTGGTTAAGAGGCATCTCTGGATGAAAGGGAAACTCTCTCGCTACTAATGAGACACACACAGAGATTGGGGAATTTGACATGCCTGAAATTGGCATGAAAACATTGGCTGGGCAAAGGGGAGAAACAGCAGTGAAGAAACAGAAAGTGAGATCAAAGGAGAGACCATACTTTGGGCCATCATCCTCTGTGGCTCTGTGCAGACCATCAGCAGGAAGCTGCCACCCATCATTAAGCAGTGCATCCATACACATACGTACGCAAACACAATGTTGGGTGGGACAAATTCTGGCAAAAGCACTCAATCATCTTGAGACAATCAGTCGAGAAATTTCACACACTACCCCTCCTCGGTTTTCTCCCCTTCAGATGGCCAAAATATTGGAGTATGGGATACAAGATCTTTGATCTTAGGAAGCTTCCAAATAAATTGGCCCCAATTCATTCCTGGCTCAAGGAAAGAGAGGGCTCTTGATAAGAAGGATTGTAGCAGACCGCAGTGTGTGCCCTATCAAGAAACTGCAGATATGTTTGGGGCAAACAGAACTTTTCCATTTTTTCCTGCGAGCAGCTGACAAGACTACATTTTCCCATGGAAGCCTCTGCCTCATCTTGTTGTTTAGTTGTTTAGTCGTGTCCAGCTCTTCGTGACCCCATAGACCAGAGCACGCCAGGCCCTCCTGTCTTCCACTGCCTCCCGGAATTTGGTCAAATTCATGTTTGTCGCTTCCATGACACTGTCCAACGATCTCATCCTCTGTCGTCCCCTTCTTCTCTTGCCTTCACACATCCCTAACTGCTCTACTGCTCACCAAATGTTTGAGACTACAGCTTCTGTCATTGCTAACCATTACTCCTGCTGGCTTACAGGAACAAGGGCTGAGGCAGTTGCTAGAGGGTATGATTTCTTTTGGATGTTCCCTGAACCCGCTGGCTCAATGTGGCCTGCCCTGACTCACGCACGCTCTCACCAAACTTTCGTCAACCATTGTTCTCTGCAAAGATGCTGCGCAATAAATTCTAACTTCCCCGAACATTCTGAGCAGAACATCCTTCTCCTTTTCCTCAAGGACCAGCCCCCTCTTCAAAGGCAGCCATATTCCTTCCGGCCAGATGATCATAAGGTGGGTCACCATCTCATTACGCATAGACACCTCACATCCCACCCCAATTAGCCAACCCAAAGTCTCTCTCCTTCCCTTGCCTCTGTCAATTCTTTAATTTGATTCTCCCAGAGAAGTAAAAACATCAAATAATTAACGATCCCCCTTGCCATTGCAACACGATGGTTCAACAGATCTATTTTTCTATCTGATAAATTCTTCATTAATCCCCCCCCCCCCAAAGAGCGCCTTCATCTCTCCATCAAAAGGAGCCCAATTCTCCTGAACAGATGATGGCTCTCAAAATCTGGCAGAGGCCCGAGGCTGCTCCTTCCAACAATCTCATCTCACATACTTGATTTGTTAAAAGAAGACCAAACATACAAAAAAGGAACTCTCAAATCAAACATCATTTTCTGCCATAGCTCATGTAACATATGCATCAGCTGTCCCTATTTGCAAGGCACTGTCATGAACTAGTGTTTCTAGAATCAAAGTGAACTTTAAGGGAAAGGGTGTCTCCTAAAATTAAGCCTTTTAATATTTCCTCAGAGATACCTGCTTCAGCAATCTGATTTTGAAATCAAGCTCATATTTACCTTCCAACGACCAATCAGAAAACAAAGCACGCTAAATGCAAGATGCACAGGCAAGGAGAATCATGGGCTGCAACAAATTGATGCTTTCCATCTCTTGGAGATGTTCTTTCTATAATCTGTTTTATTTCCTTTATATTTCTATTCTGTGACAGGGTGGCAACTCTGGGTGGTCTTCAACACTGAAAATAAACATAAAAAGACAACCATCCCTCACCCAACCCACAAAAATATAAAAGGAGCACAACATTCTTAAGAACCCAAGATAGTGGCAACAGACAAAACGCAAACCACAAAATAAAACCATCAATAAAACGAAATCACAACAAATTATGAATGGAGGAGATCCTGGAATATCTCCCTGAAATGCATTTTTTTTTAAATTTGCTTTCTGAATATTAGCACCGAAGGGGCCAGGTGCACCTCTACAGGTAGAGCATTCCACAAATCAAGGGGCCACCACAGAGAATGCGATAAAAGCATTTTCTAGTTTGACCCTTGGTTAAATGTTCCAATTGGGGGAATTTGTCTAGATAACTTAAGGACACCCTCTAAGTTTTTATATGCCTGTTATTCTCTGATGCAAAGCAAAAGCAAGTACAGCAGTCTCGGGATTCGAGTTGAGCACAAAAGAAAACTACAAAACAAAAAAAACCACGAACGGGGCTGATTCGTGGTTGGGTTCGTGCATTCTAACTTTTTCCTGTCCAGTGCTTTGTCTTGGCAAGTTGGACTGTCCCATGCCCTTCCTGCTGCTCCTGTTGCCTCCCTGCCGGGTCCTGTCGCCTCCTCATCTTCAGGATCAAGATCCAGACTGGCTGTCTCTGCGCATGCACATGCCTATCAGTTGATGGGACTTGTCTAAGCTAGGCATATGAGATTCAAAATCAACATAGAGGGGACTTAGCTTGGTCATGACTGACAGAGGGCTCATGGATTTCAACATGGCTGCTCTAAAGGTTGACTAAATCTGGATCCAAGCAGCATCAATGAACTGGTTTGAAGTATCATATTTTTTCATTTATAAGACCCCCCCCCCGTGTACGAGACTTTCTAATCCAAAATTAAGAATAATAAGTGGTGCTTAAAAAGTGTAGGGGGGAAGGGATCAAAGCGCTCTAGGATCGCTTTGATCCCTCCTTTCCCCTCCACTTATTTTTGTTCTATCCTCAGCTTACTTCAGTGTATAAGACAACCCTTATTTTTAGTCTAAAGATTTTAGACAAAAGTATAGTCTTATACACAGAAAAATGTGGTATGTTTCTCTGGGAGACAGCTGATCTTTTAAGTGTAATATAATTAACTAAGCCCAATCAATACTTTGTTCTGACTCCAGCATTTGATAGTCTTCAAGGGCATCCCCACCTCTGATTACTTTTTCTAGGGAATCACTCCTCTTGCAGACAGAATTTGGATCCTTCTGGTTATACCTGGTCACCTCCTCCTTCAAATGCATTTTACTGGCCCCCTCTTGGCTGCAAGCAGACAAAGACCTTTCTCTTCCGGCAAGCTTCCCCTCAGTGATTGGCTGCCTGAGAGGTTCTTTAATGGGTTGTTATTGCTTTCTTGCTTTTAAAAGTGTTTCTGGCATCAAATTTATTCGTGGTTTTCAATATAAACTTTTAGTTTTTAAAACATTTGCACGCTTACAGGGTTTTGGGCTTTTAAATATTGTCTTTTTAATATGTAAGCAACCTTGGGCCCTTTTAAAGGAGAATGTCAGGAAAACAAACAGAGAGAGAGAGGGGCTATTACTACTGCTCCTTAGGGATGTGGCAGTACAGTGGTGCCCCGCATAGCAACGATAATCCGTTCCGAAAAAATCGTCGCTATATGGATTCGTCACTATGCAGAACAAAGAAGCCAACAGGGATGCATTAAAACACGTTGAATGCATTCCTATGGGCAAAAAACTCACTGTTCTGCAAAAATCCTCCATGCGGCCGCCATTTTCACTGCCTGGTAAGCGAGGAATCCGGGCAAAAACACAGCAGGTGGCCATTTTATTTATCCGGTGGCCATTTTGGAACCGCCGATCTGCTGTTTTACAAACATCGCTATGCGAAAATCGGTAAACAAAACGCTTACCGATCATTGCAAAGCGATGTTTTACCATTTAAAACATCGCAATGTGATCGCTTTTGCAATCGCAAAAACCTCGTTGCTATGCGGATTTGTCGTTAAACGAAGCGCTCGTTATGCGGGGCACCACTGTATTTCCATTATATTCATTTTTGCTATTTTAAAAATCCATAATTTGCAAATATGTTTATACTCAGGACAAAAATAACTTGAAAGTAGAGAGAAAGAGGAAGAATCCAAACCAGGCAGGTTCACCCATCCAGGGATCAAATGCTTCAAAGTTTCGGCATTAATTCCTCTGTATTCAACCATGGTAGCATTGAATGAAGGAGTTCCCACTCAGAGACAGGGAAGGAACGATTGGTTAGTGCTGGTCAGATTGACAGTCACCCCAGCCCAGAAAGGTCCCTCCCAGCCACGCCTACTAGAGGCAGCATGTGAGGTTGCAATAACTCCAACAGAGTTGACTCAGCAAATCCCCCTTGATTCAATGAACCTCATCTAGGGTGAATCACTATGTTTTGCAACAGGATTTGCGCCAATGCCTCTGGAATAACAAGAACATGAGAAGCAATACTAGGCAACTGCTTTGGCCTTTGCCCAGTAATAGAGGCAACAATGGAAGATCATACCCAGCTATGTTGGGAGACTTCTTTCATCCTAAGAGCTAAATTCAATTTACCAGACCTTTAGGGGGCACACATTCTAATAGGAGGTTGAACCAAAGCAAAATAGGGGGGGAGAGAAATACCAGTATTTTTACTATGTTAATAGCCAGCATATTTTAGCTTAAAGATTTTTCTACTGATAAATCAGTCTACAGAGAGCCCTTGTAGCCTTTTAAAAGAGGGGAGAACTTCCAAACCCACACTGGAAAGTCACAGAAGAGTGGAGCCATGAGCAATGGGGCACGGTCAAGCCACTCTAGAACCCCAAGTGGACCAGATTCAACCTCCAAGCCTGATGCTCCCACCTCTGATCTCTGGGAATGCAGAGAGCAACCCGTAATCCGACTCTGCCCATCAGGTTTTCCAAAAAAAGAACGCAGCGGCAGATGTTTGGCAACAAAATCAACAAACATCTGTTCATATTATGAATGTTAAATCCCCCTTACTCTCGCCTGGACTAAATCAATGCTTCCATCTTCGTTTCATAGACTTCAAATCTACTGTTATCCCACCAGAGAAGATGGTTTAGAGTTTGATACCTACAATTTTGCTTTTCACCCATTTGTGCTGAGGATCTGCCTCTGTGTATCTGCTAAAGCATTTCCCAAGACAAGCCCTCTCAGCTCTGGAAATAAGGAGGAGGTCTATGCAAGGAAGAGGCTTACTCAGGGAGGGACCCACATTCTATTCATGTGGGCAGCTGGGCCTTGTAACGTGTCTGAAAAAGCAGCAGGAGCCAACAAGTCCGTACCATTAATAAGAGCAGGTCCACTCCACAGGGATAATCTTTATGGGCAGTGATCTGCATAGAGACCCCACCGCTCTAAGGGAGAATGCATGAGCCACATGCAAGAAATGGAAACTGGAATTCCCTGGCAATCCCCATTAAAAGGATCACAAGGAGCAGGTGCTGGAAAACACAGGATATGCTAAAGAACCAGTGGCATTAGAGATGGGATTTCTGGAAATGTTGAGGGAGATTACAAATTCTACAGCTCTCCATTCATGGAGTTCTCGGCGCCATATTTATACACTTTTGCTCAAGTGCTGTGGAGATTTTGCTCCTGTCACCAGTGTTCCCGTAAGTTCCCGTCTAGTCGGCTTCTGCTTGTGGATTTCTCATCAAACTCCTTGGCTTGTGAGAAGGAATCGGGATCTATTTGGAAGAAATTGATTGGCCTCCCAAACCTAACTGAGGAAGTGATCAGAGGGTGAGAGAGGATTGCGTCCGATCTCACTGGAAAGGCACGCCATGCTTTACCGGGAGAGAGCTCACTTAAATGCTCGTATTTTAGGCGGCATTAACAGAAGTGTGTGACAAACCCAGACCTACTGGGATCTGCCACACAGTTACACTAAGCTGCCACCAACCATTCCCTTTAAGAAGTCACACAGACCAGGGATGGATTTTTAAACAATAAAAAGAATAAGGTTTATTTTAAATACACACAGGGAAAAATAAACAATCAGGTGAATAAGATAAAGTAACGTGGCTTACTCTCACTCATACATACAGTTTGGTTCACCCAGAACCCTTACTTGAAGCACAGACCCTGAACCTATCAGTTCTGGCTAACCAACAGACACCTGAACCTATCAGGTTGGTACTCTGACACACAGTAGTACCCTGTCTGACACACAGACTCCCACAACAGCTTCTTCTTCCCAGCTGCTGCTTCGTCACAACCCAGTGTCTCTCAGCATCTCCTCTCTCACCACACAGGCATCACATATTTATACAGTACAGCCCCTCCTCCTGATGTCCCGCCTTCCACTCCCCATAGGATGGAACTTTCCCTCCAAACCCATGACAGACAGGTAACATCAGTGCTGTATATGTAACACCTCCCCTCTTTATAAGTTGTTTTGTAGGGGGAAAGCTAACGTGCTTTTCACCAAAAAACAACCTGTATAAAATACACAACAACAGTTATACATACCATATTATACTTACTCATACTTACACTCCAAGTTAACCATAGCAAATATGCATTTAAACATTTTACCATATACAGTACATCAATTTACCTTTATTAATACAAACCAAATTCAAAACCAGGTACATTTTACTTTTTATCAGCATTATATACACATAGTCCATGTTCTTTCGCCGTCTTCATTCTTCAGGTCTTCTTGATAAGGCGTCAGCAACACAGTTCACTGACCCTCTGACCACCTTCACTTCAAAGTCATAGTCCTGTAGGTTCAAAGCCCACCTCATAAGTTTGCTATTGTGGGTTTTCATTGTCTTTAACCATTGCAGTGGTGAATGGTCAGTACACAAAACAAAATGTCTTCCCCAGATGTAAGGCTTGGCCTTCTGGATCGCGTAGACTATGGCCAGACACTCCTTCTCCACGGTTGCCAAATGTCTCTCACCTTTCTGAAGTTTCCTACTCAGGTAGGACACTGGATGCTGGTCACCATTCTCATCCTCCTGGCACAGAACTGCTCCTACCCCGCTGTTAGACGCATCGGTGTAAATGATGAACTCCCGGTCGAAGTCTGGAGCACGCAGGACAGGATAGTTGATTAACGCCTCCTTCAACCTCTGGAACGCCGCCTCACAGTCGCTGGTCCACGGGATGCGGTCATCAGCCGTCTTCCTCGTCAGATCGGTCAGCGGAGCCGCAATCTCGCTAAACCTCGGGATGAACTTTCTGTAGTAGCCCACCAACCCAAGAAATGATTTGACTTTTTTCTTGGTGTTGGGTCTAGGCCAATCACGAACAGCTTCTATTTTGGCCTCCAGGGGTTTTATCATTCCTCCCCCTACCATGTGACCCAAGTATTTTATTTCTGGGCTACCCAGCTGACACTTACTGGCCTTTACTGTTAGCCCTGCTGCACTTAACCTCTGCAGCACTAACTCCAGGTGTATCAGGTGATCTTCCCAAGTATTACTGAAGATCCCTATGTCGTCAATGTAGGCCACTGTAAAGTCACTGAGCCCTGCCAAGGTCTGGTCCATCAGCCTTTGGAATGTGGCTGGTGCATTTCTGAGACCAAAGCTCAGGACTCGAAACTCATAGAGACCAAAAGGGCTGCAAAAGGCAGTCTTTTCTTGATCCCTGGGATCAATTCTTAATTGCCAATATCCCTTTACCAGGTCCAATGATGAGATGAACCGACAACCCCCTATGGTTTCAATCAGGTTGTCTAGCCTGGGCATTGGGTAGGCATCAGGAGTGGTTACACTGTTTAATTTCCTGTAATCGACACAAACCCTAATGCTCCCATCAGGCTTGTCCACAAGGACTATCGGAGAGGACCAAGGACTAGAAGAGGGGACGATTATGTTCTCCCTCAGCATTTCGTCCAGTTCCTTCCGCACCTTGTCCCTATAGGGTCCCGTTACTCGGTATGGGGATACTGCCTGCGGGGGTGCATCCCCTGTGTGGATCCGATGCATCACTCCCTTCACTATCCCCGGCTTGTTGGAAAACACCTGCTGATATTTACTAAGCAGCATTTTTAGGTCTTGCTGCTGGTCTTGGGTGAGTGCAGGACTGATCTTTACCTCCTCTGGGTTGTATTTTACTTCCCCTCTACCCTCCCAGAAGGGTAATTCAGCTTCCTCACTCTCAGCTGCTTTTATCGCGAATAAAACCCTCTGTTCCCCTCTGTAGTAGGGTTTTAGGGCATTCACATGAACCACCCTCCTTGCTTGGTTCTCCTCCTGCTCTATTAGGTAGTTCAGGTCTGACATCTTGGAAATGACCCTATATGGTCCTGCCCATTTGAGCTGCAGTTTATTCTCTCTGCAGGGCCTAAGCCAAAGCACTTCCTCCCCTGGGTCAAAGTGCCTCTCTCTAGCTTTGTGGTCATACCATGTTTTCTGTCTGACCTTCTGAGCTTGCAGGTTTTCTGCTGCCAGCTCTAGATTTCTCCTTAGGTCATTCATCAAGGTGTCTATGTATGTCACAACGTCTTGTGGGTCACCCTGGGTGATCTGCTCCCAATTTTGTTTGATCAAATCAAGGGGCCCTTTCACCCCTAAGTGTGCAGCAAACATGTCAGAGTGACCCCTTTGTAAGATCATGGGGCGATACTTTTCAGGTACCACCAGCTGACTTCTGATCCCATCTCCCCCTTTTGAGATATTCCTCAGGGTCTCTCTATATAAAATCCCCTTTTTCTCCAGAAATCTCACTGGGGTTTCAGGTGTTAGCTGGGCGTCAGTCACCTGTTCAAAACACTTTTGGAGAGTGGCGTCTGCCTT